>NC_134483.1:462418021-463801209 GCF_040206685.1 Ascaphus truei | reverse complement strand
TCCGCTCCCCTTCGCCCACCCCCCTCACGCCCTCCCCTTCCCCCCCCCCGCTCCCCTTCCCCCCCTCCGCTCCCCTTCCCCCCCTCTCCGCTCCCTTCCCCCCCCCCTCCGCTCCCCCCTTCACAACCCCCCCTCCCCCCCCCCTCCGCTCCCCTTCACCCCCCCCTCCGCTCCCCTTTCCACCCCCCCCCTCCGCTCCTCTTTCCCCCCCCCTCCACCTCTTTTTCCCCTTTCCCCTCCCACCCCCTCGCCACACTTCCCACCCCCTCCTCTAACCCTTCCCCCCCTCCTCTAACCCTTCCCCCCCCCTCTTCTAACCCCTTCCCCCCCCCTCCTCTAACCCTTCCCCCCCCTCCTCTAACCCTTCCCCCCCCCCCTCCTCTAACCCTTCCCCCCCCTCCTCTAACCCCTTCCCCCCCCTCCTCTAACCCTTCCCCCCCCCCCTCCTCTAACCCTTCCCCCTCCTCTAACCCTTCCCCCCCCTCCTCTAACCCTTGCCCCCCCCTCCTCCACCCCTTGCCCCCCCTCCTCCACCCCTTGCCCCCCTCCTCCACCCCTTGCCCCCCTCCTCCACCCCCTCCTCCCCTTCCCGCCGCCCTTCGCCTTCATGCCCGCCTTACCGCCTCCCCACCCCCGCCTCTGCCTTTCACCCGCCCTTACCTCCGGCCGCCTCTGCCTTTCACCACCGCCTCACAGCCGCTGCACGCACTCAACAGACACCCGCCACACTCGACACATACCTGCCGCCACACACACCTGTTGCCTCCCGCCCCTACGCACCGACATCACTGACCCACCGCCTCACACCCTAGCAGGACCCCCACTCACAGACAGCACTCACAACCCACGCGCCAGCCGCCGCCTCATACCTTGCAGGACCCCCACTCACAGACAGCACTCACAACCCACGCACCACCCGCCGCCTCACACCCTAGCAGGACCCCCACTCGCACACAGCACTCACAACCCACACGCCACCCGCCGCCTCACACACCCTAGCAGGACACACGACTCAGATTTTTACATCACTTATGCCACCAAAATATACATTGTACTGTGGTGTGGGTTACAATAAACCATTTTTATACAACATCGTATTACATTTTCTTCATCTTTCTTTTCAATATTATTATCCAACCTTTACAACAAACAGTCACCTATTGTTCCACGATTTATAAATAATACTACCTATTACGCATTTACATCCCGGGCAACGCCGGGTCTCCTCAGCTAGTGTCTTATAAAGATGATTAACACATAATAAGTATGTCAAAATAAGTGGACCTGTGATCTCAAAAAGTCAAAACCTGATATAGCAGGTACATGTAGAAACAAATGTTAAAATATCATTATACTTTTGAAAGGTATCATGGGCGATAAGCCCTCTAGGTCAATAAATAAAAAAATAATAGCAATACTGTATTTCATATCGTAATCCCATGAGGGACATACAAAGCAAGCCTACAGATACATGGGCACTTGATATAATCGGCCACATACATGAAACAAACAATTAATAGAAACACTCATGAAAGGGTAGAGCCCCTTCAAATTTCCTTGTGCTGCAGAGATTCACTCCAGGTATATGAAGTCCATTTAAATCAGCAACATGATAACAGACCATAAGGGGTTAACACATATGATGAACAGCAAATGAGTCTACTGACTCCCCTATTATGGGAGCAGCCTGGCAACACACAGAGGGTTGACCCAGTAGGTTAAGTAACCTGCTAGGGACCCCTCAAATGTATAAATAGTGCACTAAAAGTGGCTGTTCCCCTGGGGTGCTTAAGAATAAGAAATAAACTTACTCAGTTCTTTCATTGGTCTGTTCCAGTTGGCGTGCTCCAGGCTTGTGAGCAATAAAGTAGCAGAATATCCTCTCCATAGGAAAGTTATCAGCGGGCACTGCTTGGACAAAAAATGGCAAGAAGGCTGGACTGTGCAAAAAATATAAAAGCCTTTATTGGTTCCCGGCAAACATGGAACATGGTTCTCCCCTTTTTTATCCATGTTTGCCGGATACTTTAAAATAAATACACCCCCTTCCCCCCCCCCCCCCCCAACACATACAGTACATTAATGGGCAAAATTACTATTATCCAGATATGGATAATAGTGCAATTGCCCATTTAAAATATATTAATCAGCATAAATAAAGTAAATAAATCTTGCACTCACCCTTGCCAGGCTGCCACGATGAAGGCCGTCCTCATCCTCATCCCGTCAATGCCCTCCGGTGCTGCAAACAATACAGAAGAATAAAAAGTGACAATCTAATGTCCCCTAACCCCTTAATCACCTTAGCGGCTAGTAACCGCTAGAGTAATTAAGGGGTTAACCCACCCTCCCAAACTATCCACCCGGGAGGCCTTTTATTGTGGCCCGCTACCCACAATAAAAACAATACACATAACAGCCCCACTACCCACCTCCTCTGTCCCACAATAAACACTACAATATTTAATAAACAATACATAACCCACCCCCTGCCCCCCACTCCCCCCCGTAAAAACATGATTTATTATTTTACATACGGGATTAATACCACATGCCAGCAGGGGTCCCCGGTGGGCCCGATGGGTGTCCGCAGGCCCCACAGTGCACCCTGGGGGCACCCACGAGTGTCTGGGGGTCTCTGGGTGGTCCACGCTAGGCTCCATGGCCCCCCAGGTGGTCCCTGCGGGTCATCGCGGACCCCAATGGGGTCCACGGGTGTTCCTGCGGGTGTCTTGGGGTCCCCGGGTCAACCCCCCAGGTGTCTGGGGGCCCTTGGGTGGTTTCCACAGGGGTCTGGGGGCCCTCGGGTGGTTCCAATGGGGGTTTGGGGGGCCCTTGGGTGGCCCATGGCGCCTAGCGGGGACCACCCGGAGGCCCCCAGACACCCGTGGGTGCCCCCAGGGTGCACTGTGGGACCTGCAGACACCCGTCGGGCCCACCGGGGACCCCTGCTGGCATGTGGTATTAATCCTGTATGTAAAATAATAAATCATGTTTTTATGGGGGGGCACAGCGGGTGGGTGGGTTATGTATTGTTTATTTTGTAATGTTTATTGTGGGACCTTGGAGGTAGGTAGTGGGGCTGTTCTGTGTATTGTTTTTATTGTGGGTAGCAGGGCAACCCCTAAAGGGGGTATTATCCCCAAGGATGGGTGGCTAGGCCTGCCGGGTGGGTAGTGGGGGACGGGGGAGTAACCCAGCGCTGCGCAAACTGGGGGGCGTGACCCCTAGGGAGGGCACAAGACAGAGCGCGGGGGGGCGCGGGGTTTACAGAGGCCCCGCGCGCTTCCCGAAGACACTTAATTTAAGTGCCTGGGGAGCTACAGGGCCTCTGTAAACCTAACTTACCTTGGCTCAGGCGGCGTCTCACGCCGCGTCGCCATGGTAACGCGGCGTCAATTGACGCTGTGAGGTCATGTGACGTTGCTATGGCAACGTGACGTCATGACACAGACGCCGGAGCAAAGGTGAGGCGGGGTGAGGGGACCACCGGCAGGGGGCGCAGGGAAAACAGTTTGCCGCCCCCTGGATTAACCCCTTAATTACTGTAGCGGTTACTAACCACTAAGGTGATTAAGGGGTTAGGGGACATTAAATTGTCGCTTTTTATTCTTCTGTATTGTTTGCAGCACCGGAGGGCATGGACGGGATGAGGACGGCCTTCATCGTGGCAGCCTGGCAAGGGTGAGTGCAAGATTTATTTACGCTGATTAATGTATTTTAAATGGACAATTGCACTATTATCCATATCTGGATAATAGTAATTTTGCCCATTTCTGTACTGTATGTGTTAGGGGGTGGGGGTGTATTTTTTAAAAAAAGTATTGTTTATTTTTTGGGGGGCACACCAATGGTACCGCAGGCCCGCGGGGACCCCCGGACACCAGCGGGGATCAGCCAGGGACACCCGCCGGCCTGTTGTATGGTTGGTGTGCCTGAATAAAGGAAAACAAAGATTTTTTTTCTAAGTTCAGCTTCTTTTGCGTCTGCCTTTAGCTGGCGCGTTTTTCCGGCTGGTTTTTAAAGCATGATTCACTAAGCGCTGTTTAGTGAATCCCGCCGACTGGCAAAAATCGGCGCGTTTGCCGTTTTTTTGCATGATCGGACGTGTTTTTCTTGCAGGCCAGAATAAATGCCTTTTAGGGCCGATAAAGCGCTGTTATCACTGCTTAATGAATCGCGCAGCAGCCTCTATCGGCCTTAAAAGCCACTTTGCGCTCCTAAAAGCAGTTATCACAGCTTAGTGCATCGCCCCCATAGGAAGAGGATCGGCCCACAGAAAAATCACATTGTCAGAAAGGAATTCTTTTTTGCCCCTTTCCGAGATATAAATAGCGAATGTTTCCCTGGGGATTTTGGTTCACCTTAGACTCGGTCACTATAACTTTAAACATGGGATGAGTATCTCTCCAAGATAGAATTTTTAAAAAGGTTGATCTCAATGCACATGTCTGTTTTCAACCTAATCTACTATGTTATATATTGACAGACATGTCTATTCTGTGTAATGCCATGGAGATGAGCATTAGAGACATAAGGATTTAAAAAAAACACCATAACCTTTCTATTTTTATAGCATGAACCAAATATTGTATAAGTCTTTGTAAAAATATAAAGAGTTTTTGCACATTGTTAATGTTAATATATGGATAATTTATTTATCAAACGCAGGACTACTACTTTTTGGCAACTTCGACCACAGGATGTAGAAAAGTATTTGGTGCTGGTAATCTCAGACGTTATTTGTCTAATCTTGTCTTTGGGAGGGACACCTATCACCTTATACATCTGATTAATAAGACACTTGAATGTGCTTTTCTTACAGATATGACATCTACCTGTTCAGATGCAGACACGCTGAATTGTTCAACTGTCAGAAAATGTGTTGCTGAGTCAAGTAAGACCCATGTATAATGTATCCAAACCAGCACTAAGAAATGCACGATAACACATCTGGTATAGCAACAGTCTACATTGAATGGGCAAAAATGTTGCCCCCGTCCAAGGAAATTTAAAATGGGGAATATAACCTCTAGAATAGTGGTAGGCAACATGATAGATAGATATATATATATATATATATATATATATATATATATATATATATATATATATATACAGTGTTCGACAAACCCATACATTTGCTCGCCCGGGGCGAGTGGATTTAACATCGTGGCGAGCTCCTATTGGCCAAAGCAGCACACGTTTGGTACTAGGTGGCGAGTAGATTTTTTTGTGTGGCGAGTAGATTTTTTTGGTGATTTGTCGACCACTGTACACAAATAAAGGGCTTAAAATGCAAACTCATGTTGTTCTTCATTGTAAAAGTGCATGTAAAGGTTAGAAACCTTTTTATTTACATGCGCTTTTACAATGAAGAACATTGTGAGTTTGCATTTGTAACCCACTAAAATCACTTATTGCACAAAAACTTTTCTTATCTTCTAGACAAATCTCCAAGTGACCACAAAAACACTATCTGAGCACCTGCACTTCATTGGCCCCCATTCTGCTTCCTAATTCACTAACCACCTTTACTTTGTTGGACAAGTGATTCATTTTAACATCAGTGGTGCTAACAAGACTACATTATATCATGTTACAAAATGTTACAAAATGTTTTTTGCGTTGATACACATCTCACTATGCATCTATGCTAATGTTCACTTCTTCAGTAATATTTTGACAAATGTGCTCTATTGTAATCCCACTAGTAGAATTTGTATCGATTCTTCCTTATTATGATGTTGGTTTGCAAAGTGGAACAAATATACAGAGGTGTTTTTGTAGAAAATGAGGTTTACAACAGGACGGCCTTTGCTAAAAAAAAAGATTGAAGCAACACACCCAATTCTAAGTTTGTTATTGCACTTTATAACTTTTTAGTTATCTGTGTGTTTGCACTGAACAAGACTGCATTGATTTGCCAGATAAAATAACAAGAATGTCACATCAAGGAAATGACCTCCAAATGGATGCAGAAGGATCCCTCACATATGCCCGGATAAATCAGTTTGGCAAATCACTGAAATTGGCTGCTAAAATGTGCAAGTCAGACAGTGGGGTTTTTTCATTAAGGTGCGATAGTTGGGATTTGGCACTATCGCATTGAAATTCCGATTGACACCAATGGGAGTTACCATGCAATCATGCCCGATTGGCACTATTGCACTTTACTGATTAACCGCCAATGATTCTAACTTAATATAGTTTTAAATTGGATTTCTGCTCTTAGAATAATCTCACAGTCAGTCCCTGGCTCTCCCCTCCATCTACTAGCGAGTTGACTTCCTATTAAATTCTGCATCTATTACACAATATCTCTTCTTTGCCTTCAGAGATTTACACTCCTCTGTCTGCCATCTTTTTCGTGTTCTTGTCTCACTTGGCGAAGCTGCTCTCCAATTGCACTTTGCAGAAAGCGGTGTCTTTTGTTCTAAAATGTCTGTCTCACTTCTAAGAATTACATAAGAACAAGCACACAATCAACGATGCTGCTGCTGTTTTCAGGACACCAAGCCATTCTGTAAAGTGGTTTCAGCTGCAGTATAAACTTTGTATGACATGGGATTATGGGGTAAATAACGCAGGATTTGAACACAAGTGCTTGACATGCAGATGCACTAAGGGGTTCTTTGTCTTTGCCAAAAATGATGGGTAATAGAAAAAACAAGGATATCAAGACATTTCTATTTCTATTTGAGTTTCCCTTGAGGGTACACATACCATTTTTGTAGAATTTTGAGGCTACATTCTAAAAACAGATTGGAGTTGTTTGTTATTTTGTAAGCCTAGCTACAAAACAGAGGTGTCAGAAGCTTATGCATTATGTGTATGTCTGCTTCTTGTTATTACACTTGTGTGATATAAAAAAAAGGACAATCTAATTCTCCTCTGCAGGACTTAGAAGGCCACTCGCAATGAGCGAAGGAGGGAAGCACTGGACAACAGATGAAATCACAGCATTGATAACGGTTTGGTCTGACAGAAACATCCGCCAACAGCTGGAAGGGACGGTGAGAAACAGGAAAATATTTGAGCACATTGCCAGCTTGCTTCAAAACCTGGGGGTAGACAGGGACTGGAGGCAATGCAGGACAAAGTACAAAAACCTAAAGCACGAATACATAGTGACAAAGAGAGCCCTGGGCTGCGGTGACTCGAGCAAGTGCATGAAATTCTTCAATGAGTTGGACGACATCCTTCAACACAAGGTTTCAGAGCAGTCAAGACAGTCAGATACCGGTCAGAGAGAGACGTCGCTAATCTGGACGGACTCCACAACAGGTGCACATTTTACGGTTACTGTATGATATTGTACTCTCTATAATCTGTAGTAAAAGATTAACCATATTAAAAAAAAGTGGCGCTAACAAACTTGAAAACGCTTTGAATTGTTTAAAAATAAGTAACGTGGTCTTACACAAGTGTTAGTTATAGTGAATATAATATCAATGACACTTACAAAAATAAGCCCACAACATAAGGCAAAATAATGAACACCTAATTGTTAAATAGATAGTGAAATAAATCAAAACTAATGTTTGCTAGTGTGTGAAAATGTGAAAAATATACAAGATAACGTCTGTATCAATGTATACTGTATATGACATAATATCAGCAAAGAAGGGTGGGTAGCTGTGTTGGTCCATGTAGTAACATGATACCTTTTATTGGACCAACAAGTAGTTGATATATTACAAGCTTTCGAACCTCTCAGGGTTCTTCAGCTAGAAGACATTGAGCCTCATGTGATGTCACAAAAAACATAGATGGGACCTCTTCAAGTGTCATATGTCTACTCATATATAATATATAATTGTATGGAACAGTGTTACTATATGAATAAGGAGCTTCATTTCAAAATGTTCTTAATGTTGATATATTTATTCAGGCTGCCACACTGGCTTTCATGAAGAAACCTATGGGAGTAATGTCTCTGAAGAACTGAGGACTGAGAATGTGAATAAAGACAATGCTTGCACAGGTGAGTGAATGGATGGAGTGTCTCTGCCTGACATGGGGTTCCGAGCCCATCATTGAACCAACGGGAGAATAGGCAGATAGTGTCAGGTAGCACCTCAATAGCAGGAATTCATTAGATACTTTATCTGTTTGTAGATGTTAACTTGTTCAGTAATGTATGACTACATTAATATAATAATTATGTAATGACTTCCTTCTTTCATAGAAAAAAAAAATGGTGCTGCCTAATGATTAAATTCAACATTCAATGATGTCCCAAATGTCTCGGGCCAGCCTGTGATCCTAATGCTGGGGGTTTCTTCCTACCCTCCACCCCCCAGATTTCACTATGCTAAAAAAGCTTTCAGTAACGAAGGGGCCAGATATGCATGTCATTAACCAACCCAGCGCTAAAACCATTAAACAGCGTCCTTGTAATTGTTTCTTTTACATATATTAATAAAATGCATAGAGGTCTATGTAACAAGATAATTTTGTAGCAAAACTGAGGCATTTTCACCCTACACCTATGAATTAATGCATTTTGCTCCAATTTTCCCACGTCTGCACTAACTTGCACCTTGGGGAGTGTCAGTAGGAAGAGTTAGGGGGGAGTTACATGAAGCACAGATGATAATTTAAGCAGTGATTCCCAACCTTTTTTTGTTTGGAGGAACCCTTAAAGTATTTATATAAAATCTTGGGGAACCCCTATCTGGCTGACACATATTAGGCTCGACAGGGGTCAGTCACAAAATTTCACACCTCACGAGCCACCTCTATTTCCCACCCTCTACCCATGTATTTCTTTCTCATCCATCTCACTAACTCTCCCCCCCTCCCGCCTCGCATTTATTTATCCCTTGCATCCTACTCTTACTCCCTCTTTTCCTCACTCACTCCCTCCCGCCCCCTCTCTTCTCTCACTCGCCCCTACCTTCCGTCAATTACCCCATTCTCACTCAATCAACCCTCCATAGGAGGAACCCCTGAGACTGCTTCAGGGAGCCCCAGGGTTCCACGGAACCCTGGTTGGGAATCGCTGTGTTACAGGTACTGTATGCATCACAGTCTGTGGGCCCTACGCAGGTAGCTTCGATATCGATCGGTTTGGCATGTTGTTACATCACGGTATGACATTTGTGTAAAATCGGTATTCAGTAAGATTTACCACGTGGTGGATACCGTTTGGTCCAAACATGCCATACCGATCGACTTAGCAGTTGCTTTTTCAGATATCTTACTGTGCGATCTCCCTGCATTCTGTAAGGGCTGCATCTCCCCGCACAGCTTTTACAGGCGATCTCCCTGCACAGAGAGAGAGCTGCATCTCCCCGCACAGCTTTTACGGACGATCGCTCTGTTTTTATTTAAATTTTATTAACATTATTGAAGCAGGGGGTCTCCGCGGCTGAACCGCATTAATTTCAGATCCGGGGACCCCCTGCTTCCCGAGTTACATTCCTCTGTAGGAGGTGCCAGCATCTCCTGCAAATTGAAATCTCCTGGTCACCTGACGTGGGAGAATGAAACTTGCAGGAGATACCTGCACGCCATACCCGAGCCTGTACCTCAGGAAGCAGAGGGTCCTCAGACCTCAAATTAATGGGGTTCAGCTAAGGAGACCGCCTGCTTCAATACTAATGTTAATAAAATTTAAATAAAAACATACCTTTAATACCTTAGGAGCTAACCGCTAAAGTAATTAAGTGGTTAACCCCCACCGTGAGCCCTAACCACCTTCCCGGGGGCAATTAACCCCTTCACCCACCCTCTCTACCACCAACAAACCGGGTACTACTATTTAACCCCTTTATTACCTTAGTGGTTAGCCACTAAGATAATGAAGCTGGTTTGTAAATGTATTATGCATCAGTGCTAGAGTCAGTGTCTGGACTCACTGAGCCACTCATTGCAGGTCTGCCCCAGAGATTCCCGGCTTCAAACGTACGTCGTAAGAAATAAACGTTCTCCTTCCTATGCACATCACGATTCCGATATATGCGAATATGTGAGTTTAAGCCTCGATGTGCATATCGAAACTACCTGAAGAGCAGTAACTGGCAAAAAAAAATGTTGAACTTCCGCACGACTTGTCTGAGCCAGAGTGCTAACACTCCTTAAAAAGCCATTTTCATGCGATATTGCCATGTTATCGAAGCTTTCTGAATATCTATGTAACGTGTATTCCCTCCCCCCCCCCCCCAATCGCAGATAGGGACCATGGGGGGAAATCTATATCTGTTACCAGTGTGGTGCAATACCTGTTAGGCTCACAGGAGGCCTGAACCTCCGCAATGGGAGCCTGGGGTGTATCCTGGAATGTATGCTTACAGCGCCTCCACCTGTGCAGGGATTCCAGGTGTATAGAATGACCTCTGACACAGGACCCACAAATAGGAAACACATACTATGGAGTATATATACATATGTAACTGTTTACTATATGGGCAAAACAATAACATCACATCAATAATAGCAACACAGCCGTGTCACCCTTATCCTGGCCTCACTGGGCCACAAGCCCCACCAGTATACCCAAGTGTCCCAATAGTCCAGCAACCCACCCACTAGGCGTGATCAGTGCCTGTAAGGGAACCGGTATGTAGGTTGAAGTTGGTGCACTTGTAGAAATACCTGCCCGGGGCTCCTGCGTCCGGGTACAGCAACAACAGGAAAGGACCCGTCTGCGTCCAACGCTGAATCCGCAGCAATGGCGTCCTCTCCCAATCCAGATAATATCACCACACAGATAGTCTCTATCTTGAGTGATGCAGGTCTGATCCCAGACCAATCTTATGCTTTTTATTTGCCAAAAAAATCTAACATAATGCACCAGATGTAAGCAACGGTTCTTACATACGCCACAGCCCTGTGTCTAAACACATTTTTCTCTATGTTAATACATAGACCGCTTACATGTTCAAAATTTGACATCTGCACATCTAGAAACCCATGCTGCATTACACGAGGAACGCTCTGGGGATCACTGCTCCCAGTACATAAAGCAGGAAGTTACTTCCACAGGTGAGATGATACATTTACCATTTATTTTTTTATATTTAAAGAAGCAATGCTAGTAGACTAAAAAATTGTATGTATAAATGTTAATTGCTTACAACCAGCGTCGACGATCCCTACTTAATTTTGAAGATATATTTAATTGCGATGAGTTTTGGCATACTCGTCCCAGAAAATGTGTGCCCCATCCATAGGTTGTGATACTGCACCTTCTGTAGGACCAAGGTGAAGGTGATATAGGTTTTCTAATGTAGAGTATGAGCTTTCATAAGTGCAATACATCTGTGCCTGTAATAGCAGGCAGCAGAGCAAGAGACCTTCTGTAATCTGAAATAGGTTTTTACATGGGAATAACAATGGTATTTTTTGTTTTTTTATGGCGTCCACCTATAGTTTCCTCTTTGTGTGTAATATAGGTGTTGAATAATGTGTGAGATGACTGTGTTTTCATTATATTGAATATAATACAATTATCAGTAGAAAAAAATAAAACTGAAAATAACACAAATTACTTCTATGTACTTCAGTAGAAGGAATGCATGTTTAAAGGTGCAATTCCTCCTAGATTGAGATGGGTGAACCAGTCGGAATTTGTTTTGCGGATTTTTCCAAAATCCGATCTTTTTCACCCCAGAATCCGAAGGCGGATTGTGAAATTAAAAATCTCTCTGGATAACCCGGAATCTGCTAGAGGATCCGGAGAGAGTCTTATTTCAGTAGGGTCTCAAGTTGTGTATATATAGTCCCTCAAACCTCCCTCTTAACATCATAGGGAGAGACTTCTGTGCTCCAAAAGGAAAACACCTGAGGTAGTTGGGAGATATGCTAATCAGATATGCAAAGTATATTTAAATGACTCACATCCGACACTTCCTAAAAGGATTACTATAAGAATTACACTGAGGTGACAAGTCTAAGGCACCTTGCAAGGAATGGGCTACTGGTGTCAGGCCCAACAGAATTAAAACCTTTGTTATTCCGGGCAGAAGGTCTAGCAGTGTGAGCTACTGTAAACCAGCTGATGGCTAGCACTACTGTCACAGCATACGTTTGTGCTCTACTGCTCACACCTGTAGCCCATGGGCAGTCAACAGCTTTCCCAGGACTCGAGTTTACACCGGTCCCCCTCACCCCTGTTGGCGGTCTTGCAAGGCCCCCCTCTTACTCTCACCCTCCTTGTATTTTTCTACCTCACTGATCCCCCCCATTCTCTAGCTCACACACTCTTCTCCCCCACCCCCCATCACGCAATCCCACTCCCTCCATAATCGGACATTTTGGTCGCAGACATTTTGCAGCGACAAAGTTGACACAGGACACTCAGCCACTGGCCGTTACGCCAATAAGGTAAGTTAATTTAAGGGGTTTAAGCAGTTAGGGTAGGAGGTTAAGGATAGAGATTTATGGGTAAGGGCTTAAGATAAGGCGTTTTAGGGTAAGGGGTTGAAGTTTTTAGGGTAGGAGGTAGCGTTAGTATTAAGGTTTTTTGGATAGGGAATAAGGTTATGGTTTACTGTACCTTAATGGCGAAACGGTGGTGCAGAGATGTCCCTGCAGCAAGGTGAGTGTCAGCTAAACGCCAGCAGCAACTTGGTCTTGGAAAAACAGCCATGACCAAATGTCTAAAACACCCCCAATCCCACTCCCTCAACCTCCCACACATAGACAATTCCACAACCCCCACAATTTCCCAACCCCCACAATCCTCCCCAATACCACAATCCCCACCTACAGCACAATCCACCACAATCCCCCTACAGCATAATCCACCACAATCCCCCTCTACAAAACAATTCCCCCCCTACATTACAATGCCCCACAATCTCCCCCCTACAGCATAACTCCCCACAATCCCCCACTACAAAACAATACCCCCCTAAATCACAATACCCCACCATCCCCCCCACAGCACAATATGCCACAATTCTCCCTCCCCCCCCCCAAACTCACCCACAGCAATACATGCTCACACAGCAGAATACACACACACACACTCACTTTTACCTTGTGGGAGAGGTATCCGATGCCACGTCAGTCTAGAACACGGATGCGAAAGTTGGGCCTGACTTCCAACCGGAAGAGGGTAATGTGGCCCGGAGGACCAGCAGGGGCAGGCAACAGCTGGGGTGTGGCAGCTGAACTCAGAAGCTGGGTCTGTCCCAACTTCCAGTGCCGGCCGAGCCCGGGACATTTTTCCCGGCTCACCCCCACCTGTCAGCGGCCCTGTGTAGCCTCCTCCCCCTGGCTTCCTTTAGAAACAGACCACTTGCACTTCCTGGTTGCCATTGCCAGTTCAATGTTCCTAGTGCACAAAACGGAATACACCTGAGATAACTGTGAGATATGCTAATAGCTGGAATAGATTCACGTGCGAGGAGTAGAACTCAAAAGTATGCTGTGACAGTGGTGCTACCCATCAGCTGATTTAGCACATACTGCTTTAGCTGCTGCCCAGAATAAAAAAGGTAATGTTTTATTTTTCCTGATGGACTTGATACCGGTTCCTCACAAGCTACCTTAGACTTGTCAACTCAATATAGTTCTTATGGAAATCTTTTTAGGAAGTGGGATGTGTGAGTCATTTAAATATACTTTTCATATCTCAATAGCATATCTCCCAGGTACCTGGGGTGTGCTCCTTTTTGAGCACAGTGGTCTCTCCCTATGTTATTTAGAGGGTGTTTTGAGGGGATATACACGCTAGTAAAATCAGACAGACAAACACCTCTCCTAAAATCTGTGGATTTGTAAGGACCTGTAATCCGTCGGGTGGATTCTTAGTGATCTAGGATCCTCTGTTACTCTTATCAAATGCTTTTTTATAGACTTCAATGTGATGAGTCTCTAACGAATAGACAACCTCACTCACATGTGAATCCACAGTAGGTTTAGAGCTATGTAAAGTTAATTTACTAATTGATGTTACAATAAACCAAAAATGTTATTTTCAAAAATATAAACGGTGGTATATTATTTTGTGATTCTATACAACTTAGATGATGGGGACTCTGTGAGTAACATCTCAGACGTTAGTGGGACCCTGTATATAAAGAAGGCATCGAATGACATTGGTGAGTGAAGGAAATGTCATTACATCTAGTTTGCACCTTCATACTGTATACTAAAATTACCGACTGGTCCATTTTCAATGCAAACATAGGAAACTCTTTCAGATTTTACACAAATAGCTAGCTAGAAATGTTTATGCCATTTTAGACTTGCCATATTTATTTTGATTCAAATACAAGAGTTAAAAAAAAGTAACGCACAGTTTGATAACGTATCATTATAACGTGTGTGTCGTGTACTTCCCCCCACCCCGCCCCACTAACTTCATTGTCACACCCTTAAGAACAAACTGACAAACTTGGCTCAAAAACTGGAGCAAAAATCTTGACGTGCTGAAGCAAAAAGCTGCAGGATAAAAATAAGCGTACATTGTTTCTTCAAATTGACCTGGATACATCACCCCTGTATCACCATAAACTGAAGTGTTCTTGTAACAATTTTGGGGAATAGAGGAAAGGATTTAGTCATAGCGCTACTCTAGTAGTAAGTGAAACGCCAGTGCACGTATAAAGCAAAATTATAAACACAGAGGGTCTAATGGTCTACCAATTCTATAAGGATATTAATGTATGAGATACGGTTCTACCACATAACGTCTCATAAGGATACGCAGATGTCCTCAGGTGCTGCTCTTTGTTTCAAAGCCCTCCAATTAGAGAAATGTCCAAAAGTCCACAAGCAGAAATTATCAAAAAAAGCGCAGCTCTGAGGTGTATGACAAATACACAGTTAACAAAAACAGGAGACAAAAAGAGGAACCAATAGTGTAACATTTTAAATATCCAAGTTGTTGTTCACAGCACATACAATTTGTACTCACAAAAATCTCAGATAACATCGCTTATTTTATGTGCTGTGAATAACAACTTGGATATTTAACATTTTACACTATTGGTTCCTCTTTTTCTATCTTTTTTTTTTCTTTCCTGTTTTTGTTATTTTTGTGTTTGTCCTTGTTTGTGTGTATCAGGAGGTAGCATGGAAATCCACAAAAGACAGGAGCCCGAAATATACAAAAACTGATAGAATTTAATGTGACACAAAAATAACAAGACAGGGGAAACTAAATGGAGTCTTCAAAATGTGCATCAAAAAGCTATGGTAGCTAAATAATAAACAGGGAACAATTCATGCTAGGGGAAATAAAGGACAAACCAAGGTAAGCTGCAAGGAACTTCAGTGCTACATGCAACTGCAATAATAGCAAAGAACAAAGTAGTGCAAATGGAATTCAAGACAAAAAACAAGAAGGTACCTGAATATCTGTCGAACTAGGAGCCAGAGTGAAGAGGAACAGGGAAAGACGCAGCGCTAAGGAACAAAGAATAACCTGACTCATGACTTGTAAACAGAATGTTTGACAAGCAAGGACCTAACAGGATGGGTGGGCTTTTATAGCCAAACTCGGATGGCAGCTGGCCTTATTGACGGTTCTGGTTCTGACCCTGAACTTGACTCCTTTCTGCCCCCCTACAGGTCTGTGAGGAGTATTCCGGGAGGGAATCATGACAGTTTGTTATACAGCTCAGAGTTGAGCTGTTTTTGCCAACTTCTGCTTGTAAAATATTCTTGTACCTTCTGCCATGTTCAATCTCTTTACTATTCTCTTAGGGGTTACATTCATGGAGCTCCTGAATTTTCCAGTTATCCATTTTCTAGATCTTGCCTAGACGACCATATTTTGCTGTTTACTTCAACACCTTAATGTGACCATCAGTAGATAATGCTCCTACTGTATTTCCTTATTGCAATGCTGAGTGGGCAGTAAATATATGTGTGAGCAAGCATCTTCTCTTTGATTTTTTTCACATTTAATGATACCATATTTGTTTCCAGAGGGTGTAACATCTGTATTTTGTGTAGGTATCTTTCCCGAAAGAGATAATAATTTCTCTACTGGAGTAAACCAAACAGTGTCTAGTGTTAAAGAAGAACACTCGAGTGTAGGTAAGTTCAGTTCCCAGGCAAACATAACAAAGTGTATAGCTATATACTTAAGCTCTGAAAACTGGTAAGGACACAGAAGAGCAAATGTCTCCTAAAAGTACTGAACTTTGAATTATTTTGTATTCTTTTGCTGGAGCTAACAAAATCTGAATACATTTCTTGGCTTGAAGCAGCAGTGCCACCTGCTAGCTATTTAAAAAAAATCTTACCTGCGTTAACTTGGACGTCTTCCAAGGCTAATCCGTGGTCCCCCAACCTCCAGGGAACCCCTGATTCCCTAGTAATGAGCAAATTTGTCCAATGGCAAGAATACATGCCCTGCCAATACAAAATGGCGGCGGCATCAGTCTCACTCCGGCAGCCAATAGAAAGTTGCAAGGTCACCTCCCGATGACTTCCTATCCGTGACCCTTCTGCCATATTTGTATCTTTTTTTTTTGTGTGTCAAACCGCACCAAAAAACCCCCAACAAATACAGTATGTTGAATGAAAATGTCAATAGGATATATTGTGCATATATGATTTAGCGCTGCCACAGCTCTGTGCATGGAATTACTGTAAAGATACACTTTATTCCTGCCCCAAAACTAATTTATTAGTTCCTGAGGAACAAGGTTACAAAAAGACTTCAATATAAAATCTCATACAAAATGATTAGCCCAGGGACCAGTTAGTGGTACTTGAAACACCATTGGTGTCCATCCCATAAGATCCCAGTATTCAGTTAATCCCTATTAATCCGCACAATGTGTGTGTCAGTGAATTTTCTCATTTAACAGATGTAGCAGGAGGCAGGCCGTATTATTACAGGGAATGTTCTGCTTTCTCCGGGGAACCTCATTTTTGTGTAACCCTCAAATGTAATTATACACATAGAATCCCTGTCCAAACACCAAACAATGGAAAGGAAGAGGGGAGCACAGACCTGTGTTGAACACACAGGGGCATCATGCAAGAGGCAGTAGCTAAAGGAAGCTAAACCCACATCATTTTCACATGAACTTGTTAAAAACAATCAAATGAAATACATAAGTAAATTTTTTCTTTTAGCATGTTCTTGTATAGCGCTGCTAGTTGTATGTAGCGCTTTACAGAGACATTTTGCAGGCACAGGTCCCTGCCCTGTAGAGCTTACAATCTATGTTTTTGGTGCCTGAGGCACAGGGAGATACGGTGACTTGCCCAAGATCACAAGGAGCCGACACCGGGAATTGAACCAGACTCCCCTGCTTCAAACTCAGTGCCAGTCAGTGTTGTTACTCACTGAGCCGAAAGATTATTTACAAATGTTTAGTTGCTTGATTTATGAAAAGGTCATCAGTTACCAAGGTTTAACTTAATACTGCTATTCACTCCAGAATAGAGGGACTGCAGTATTTAACCCTTTTACTTTCAGCATACGAGGCTCCTGTCGTTTGTCCGCATTTTAGAACATTACCCTTCAGATCCCTTTGGCACTGATGGGATTCAGAGACACGTTCAGATTTACATTCCTGAATGAGGTGCTTTGTCCTTGCAATCACCTCGTCTTTGCATGATCCACTACTTCTCTTGGCAGGTGCAGATTCTAGCTTAGGCACGTCAGACGAACAACTTTATTCACATGTAGGGGACGCAATGACGAAGGCAGGTAAATAATGCATCATTTTTTACTGTGTCTGTACTCACTACACCTTTTATGTCAATCACTCATTTGAAAAGTTTCCTCTTTACAAAGATGGACACCAAAGAATATCATGTCTCTCTCTTTTATTGACATGTCCCTTCACAATCTGAGCCAGACATTTTAGGGCACTGAGTTCCATTCGAGGATGCATGCGAGGAAAGTCTTAAATTAGTCTTCAGTCTTCAAAGTAAGCTACAGCAGCACCCTTTTCATGGCTTTTTTTTTTTTTTAAATGTTTTTTTTTTTTACCTTTTTAAAAACATTTAAAAACTACAACACTTTGCAAAAAAATGTTTCCCACGTTATGTGCTGAATTTGCAGTAAATTGCCAAATGTGATAGATTTAGGCTTCAGCTTTCTATAGAAAATACATGGCACTAGCAAGACAAATATTGCATGCAACATCATTATTATTATTATCATCATTTCGTTTGTAACCTGCCAACATATTCCGTAGTGCAGTACAATAGGGCTGGAGGCTGAAATAAAATAACACACAATAACATACATTGTTACAGTAGGTAGGGAGGGTCCTGGCTCAAGGAGCTTGCAATCTAGAAGGCAGGGTAAGTGGAAACATAAGGTACATGGGGTGAGAAGTTTGGTGTGTTTTGGAATTATAGCAGGGCAGCTGTAACATCAGCAAACGGCTGACACCCTCTGGCTGCCCTTCGGCTACCGCCAAAGGCTCCTCCCACTTTTGGGGCGACGCAGATGTATAATATCTACTACAGTAGCTGCACTGTTAATGAAGGCGATATCAAATAATGACAGTGTAATATCTTCATTGCAAAGAATTACAAATGTTACAGCTGTCGGGATTTAAGGATCAGCACAGAAATATGACGTACTTCATAAGATATAAAATTCTATAAAACATTCAAGATAAACTTCGTTCTTTAAGCAAAACAATACAGAATTTTGCATATTTAAGAAAAAAACACACACTTTATTTCTGTTATTTCTACAAAAAAAAATTCAGGCCACCATAAACAGGAATACCTGCAACATGTAAAACATACGTGTAAGGATTCCTGTATGTAGCATTAACCCGTTCACTGCCAGGTGTTTTTTGTAAAAATAAATAAATAAAAAATTTAAAGGATGCATCATTCTAACCACATATTTATTTTCCATAAAAGACAAGTTGTCTATTGGCAACAAAAAGCTGAACATTTTATTTTTCCATGTCTTCCCAGAAGATGTTTCAGAGCTACAGGACGAAGCTGTCAATCACCTCATGATAGTCACAGTAAATGAGGTTGGGGCAGGGAGGAACTGGAGTGATCACGAGGTCAGATCACTGTTGCACGTGTGGTCAGATGAAAGGATCTGCCGGCAGCTGGAAGGCACCTTCAGGAACAAGGAGCTGTTTGAAGAGATCTCCCGTAGGCTGTTGGAGTTCGGGATCAACAGAGACTGGAAGCAGTGTCGGACAAAGTACAAGAACCTCAAATACGAATACTATGGACTGCGGAAAGATGCAAATCGACACATGCCACAGGGAAAAGCCATGAAATTCTACCATGAGATCGATTGTATAATACGAAGACCAGCAGACGGAGGGAGTGACCCATTCAGGAGGATTTCAGGTAGGGAAACTATACAGAAGAAGCCCCAGAAAGTTCTATTGCACCACAAGGAAATCAAAGTAAAAAAGTGGATGGAGTGGGAATGTATACAGTATGTAATTATATATATTTATTTATATATATATATATATATATATATATATATATAATTATATGTATTATATATATATATATATATATATATATATATATATATATATATATATATATATATATATATATATATATAACAAATAACCCAGATTTGACGCGGGTAAAAAGAGACAGCATACCATATTGTAAACCCATTTACCTGCCCAAGTTTCCAGTCTCTCCAAGTCCTTCTAGAGAGAAATTACATCCTGCTCTGATTCTACTACAGTACATTACACAATTTAGTGTCATCAGCAAAGATGGAGACTTTGCTCTCGATGCCAACCTCAAGGTCATTAATAGACAAGTTAATTAGCAGGGGCCCCAGTACCGATCCCTGAGGTACTCCATTCACAACTTTAGCCCAACTTGAAAAAGTTCCATTTATGACAACCCTCTGTTGTCTGTCCTTCAACCAGTTTTCAATCCAGGTGCATATATTTTTAGTGAGTCCAATTTGCTTAATTTTGTACACTAACCTCTTGTGTGGAACCGGAAAAAAACCCTTTGCAAAATCTAAGTAGACCACATCAACTGCATTACTTTGTCTAAATTCCTACTTACCTCCTCAAAGAAACAAATAAGGTTAGTTTGGCAAGATCTATCCTTCATAAATCCATGCTGAGGATTCTTAATCATTTTGTTTTCCATTAGGTATTCCTGAATATTACCCCATATTAATTCTTCAAGTAGCTTCCCCACTATTGAAGTCAGGCTTGCAGGTCTGTAAATCCCCGGTTATGATTTACTGTAGCTCCCTTTTTAAATATAGGCACCACATCTGCTTTACGCCAATCTTGTGGTAATGAGCCTGTGGCAATTAGTCCTTGAACATTAAATGTAATGGTTTGGCTATTACTGAACTTAACTCCTTACAAACTCATGGATGTATGCCATCGGGGCCAGGTGCCTTATTTACTTTCATTTTATCAAGCCGCCTATGAACTTCTTCCTCAATTAACCAATTGTTCATTAATATGGAGGTTGTGGCTTTCTCATGCGGCGCTACTATTGAACTTGATTCTTCCCTGGTAAACACAGAGGCAAAGAAGTTGTTTAATACCTCTGCTTTTTCCTTATCTTCAATAATCTGCCTGCCCATCTCACACTAAAAGGGTCCTATATTTTCTTTTCTCATGTTTTTGTTATTAAGGTACTTAAAGAACTTTTTAGGGTTGACCTTACTTTCTATTGCAATCCTTTTTTCATTATCCATTTTTGCTAATTTGATTGCCCTTTTGCAATTTTTGTTACATTCCTTATAATTCTGAGACGATGTCTCCGTCCCTTCTGACAAAGAATCTAAACGCCTTCCTCTTCTTGTCCATTTCCTCCCCTACCTGTTTATTTAGCCACATTGGTTTTGATTTATTTCTTTTATACTTAGTACCCAAGGGTATGCACTGGTGCTTTTCTAACAATGTTTTAAAGACTGCCCATTTATCTTCTACATTTTTCCCTGCAAAAAATCCCGATGTATTACTACTAGATTAGACCTCAGTTTATTAAACTCTGCCTGTCTAAAGTTTAAGGTCTTTGTTGAACCCAAGTAATCTCTTTTTTGATCATTTATTTCAAATGGTCAAATGTTATGATCACTGTTACCCAAATGTTCCAGGACTTGAATATTTGCTAGTACTTCTACATTGTTTGATATTACCAAATCCAGTATTGCACCTCTCCTGGTTGATTCCTCAATAATTTGAATCATGTAATTGTCTTTAAGCACCCCCACAAATCTGTATCCTTTTGTTGTAATGCTAATCTCATTGCCCCAGTCTATGTCTGGATAATTAAAATTGTCCATTACGCAAACATGACCTAGTTTTGATGCCTTCTCCATTTGCAAAAGTATTTTAGCTTCCTCAATCTCACAGATATTTGGCGGTTTATAGCATATTCCCACAAACATTTTCTTTATACTTTTACCTCCACTGCTAATTTCTATCCACAAGGTCTCTACATTTTCATCATTCCCTACATAAACATCTTCCCTTATTATAGGTTTTAGATCCGGTTTAACATATAAACATACTCCACCTCCTCTTCTATTTGCACGATCCTTTCGAAAAAGGGAATAACCCTCAAAATTAACTGCCCAGTCATGAGTTTCATCCCACCATGTTTCAGTAATGCCTATGATATCATACTGCTCCCTTACAGCTATTAATTCAAGCTCCCCCATTTGATCTGTCAGGCTTCTGGCATTAGCAAACATGCATTTAATTTTTTTTTTCACTCTGTACTATTATCTTATCTGCTCCTGCCTTTCTGCGCCGATTGGGTTTAGTCTTTATAAGTTTTCTAGTAATAGGTTGGTTTAGCTTAGGTGATAAATTATTTGCCATATTTCTGCCGTTTATCCCGTTCTGATAAATATCGGAACTTGATGCATGGCAGTTTTTACCTAACAATACGGTATTACGCCTGTTTATTGGATCCGATGCTTGTAACGTATCTGATACAAAGTACTTTATTTTTGGCGGTGCAACCTTGATGTATTACACAATAAAAATAAGGCACTTTTGGTTACCGTAGCTTGTATCTGACCCATAGGGTCATGGGTGTGTTCTTTTTGTGACAGCTGCATGGGAATAGGGAGGAGTTAAAGATATGGGTGTGATTAGACACTAAGATAGGAGCAAGCAGTTTTAGGTGTGACATAATAGAATAGAGAGAGCAAGTGTTAGGGGGAGACGATGAGAGCAGCTGAGAATCTTCCAACTCTGAAACAGAAGAGCAAATCAAGAGTGGAAGGAAGCGGTTTGGGTAGATGTAGAGTTGAGGTGAAGGGACAGAATTAATCTCTGTGGACAGCATCCACCATGCCTTTGATGTGGTCAGCAAAGCCTTGAGGAGAAGTGAAGGAAGGAAAGTGGGAGAAGGTAGTCAAACACAGACAAAAGACTGCGTGTATTGGATTTATGAGTGTTCATATACACAAGAGCTTCTTGTGATGTAAAAATACAATGATTGAAAATGTCAACAGACTATAATGTGCATATACTGTATGATATAGCGCTGCCACAGCTCTGTGCATAGAATCACAGTAAAGGTACACTTGATTCCTGCCCAAGAACTACTTTTGTAGTACCTAAGGCACAAGGTTACAAAAAGTTAGCATTATCGCTAGCAATAGCAGACTTCAGTACAAAATCTCATTCTAAATGATTAGCCCATTGACTGGTTGCTCCTTGTAAACCATTGGTGCCCATCACATAATCACTAATCATACACACGAGTGTCATTGAATTTGCTTATTCAGCAGGTGTAGCATTAGGCCGAACGTATTGTTACAGTGAACATCCTGCTCCCTCAGAGGGATCTCATTCTTGCGTAACTTAAACGGGTGTGCTGTTTCTTGTCCTGAATTCATTCTGGCAGCAGATGTGCACTAGGCTTTATATTCTTTACTACGCTAATCTAAGGCTGCGTCCATGCTGCCAAGGACAACGCGGAGGCATGTGACGTCACCCGCGTTTAGTGGGAGCGTTTTTTGGCCATGCTAGAAGCGATGGGGGTGGGCTTGTCTTTGGGCGTGGCCGTGAAGTCACGGAGCTGGTTCGCCCTCAGTGGGCGTGCCGCTCACGTGACCTGCCCGTCGCGCCGTGGAATCCGATTGAACTGATTCCTCGTGCAACGCGCCCCCTCCTCCGAGCAGTCTTCAGCAGCATGGACGCAGCCTAAGCTGATACAAAACAAGAGTGATCTTTTTATTTCAATCTTTTATATTAAAATACCAAACTGAAAACATCACGTCAACACAATATTATTAATTGTAGTAATTAGTATAGCACCACTTAGTGAATATGAGCTTAAACTGTAACTAAAGCAAAGTTTCGAATATGTAGGCATAATAGTCTAATGCATTTAAAAATGACCCCAAATCTAGGTTGTTTTTTTTACTGTAGTCTGGTTCCCCTGGCGCCCGGTTCTCTTTCCCCTTCCCTCCAGCTTTGCGGGGGAGCTGCGGTCGTGAGCGCATCGTCGGGGACTTCCGGTGGCGTCAGAGGCAGGGCGTCATCATCTTTGATGTCCTCCCGCATGCACGGTGCGCGTTTGCAGTCGCGGCGGCCATTACACGTAGCGCAGGAAAGTGTAGAGGCGCAGGAAGGGACTCTAGAAGTTGCGCATGCGCAGGGAAGTGGCGCGGCGGCCATTAGTCTATCGCAGGCGCAGATAGGAAAGGGTAGGCGGCCATTAGAGAGGTGCCCATGCAGTATCCGTAGGCAAGAGCCTCCTGGGGAACTACAACTCCCAGCAGGCTTAGAGGCAGGTGAGTCAGATGATTGCAGGCAGCCAATAGTGTTTGCAGCTTCCCCTGCAGAGAGTAGATACATTGTATGGGCAATGTGCTGGAAGTCAGTCAGACTGAGGAGACAGTGGGGCAAGGAAGGGGGGCAGAGATCTGCGAGCTTCTGCCCTAGGCCAGAAGTACCCCGGGCTAGAGTGAGGCCCTGACTCCCCACTAGTGGGGGTGGGTGTTCGTGGGGACAGGCCCTTGGGTGGGGACCCTGTGCCCCTTCGGCTGTGTGCTAGGCAGGGACTTAGTGATAGGCCCTGCTGCAGTTCCTTAAGGCAGGGACCCCAGTGAGGGTGTTGCTGCATGTTCCTGTATGCTGTGCTGCTGATTCAGGGACTGTCCTTATGGTCGGAAAGCCGGCTGGACCACATCCCACGCGGAGGTAAAGATCAGCGCTGGACCGAGCAGATCCGGTGGACCCTTTGCGGGGACACCCGGGTGCGGGGCACCAGAGCAGGTGTTTAAGCCCTTCCACACGTGCACCGGCTTTGCCTTGTTCCTCAAGTGTGACGGGCCTGTTCGCACCCTTGGGTGGGCTTGGACTCTCTGGACGCGGGGTTGGGAAGGGGGTGTAAAGGTACAGCCCACTTAGGGGCAAGGGTATAGCCGCCAGCTTAGTGGCAGAAGGTGGCCTATGTATATTGTTGTGTATGCTGATGTGTATTGTGTTATGTTTGATTCTTCATATAGTAAACTGTTATACTTATACTCCTGTGTATGTGGTTACTATATGTGGGTCCTGTCTGAGGAACATTCTACACTCCTAGAATCCTACACAGGTAGAGGCGCTGTAAGTAAGATCGTTCCAGAGGATTCCCCCCAGGCTCCCGCGGGCAGAGGCTCAGACCTCCTGTGAGCCTAACAGGTATATTGCAGCACACCTGGTAACATATAGGTTCCCCCTCACATGCACTCTATCTGCGATTGGGGTAGGGGGAATACCCATTACATTACTATAAGTAGGGGGAACTGCAGGCCTTTCCCCAAGGTGTGTAATACATTTAAGTTACTGTTTGACAACTTTATTCTATTATTTGGCAGCATTATGCTCACTGAAGCTTGGGATCTTTCCTCTGTAAATCAATATTCTGAGAGTACTAGTCAACAATTTTATCCTGCTAAATGTCTCCTTGAGAATAAATGTGCATTCCACCTCTCACAGCCCTATTTTTTAGTGCTCTGTATTTCAGTAGCGGAAAATACGGAAAGATACTAAAAACAGGAGTGTACTGAAAATCGGGCCTGAGAGTAGGAACAGCATTTCTAAATAGTCCCAACAAGACAGACACTCTGATGTTCAGGTCTAAATGAATGGCATAGACTTTGTAACAAACGTGTTGTGTGCTTGTGTGTGATGCCATTTGAGAGAAACACTGCATGTAATCCTCTGGGTGCAGATAGGGTTGCCAGGTGTCCGGTATTGAACCGGACAGCCCGGTATTTGGTTACTCTGTCTGGTAAAAAATGAGAGGTAATACCAGACATGTATGTGTGCGGGGGGGAGGGGGACATGTATGTGTATACCGGTATTACCTCTCTGGACTTAGTAACCAATCACAGGATTTCCCCTGAGAAGCGATAGAGCAGGGCTGCTGCTAGTGGGCTGGGCAGCTTCTTCCATCCTGATTGGCTGCTGCTGTGTAATGCAGCCAATCAGGAGGAGGTTGCAGGAGCCTGGGGGTGGGGCCAAAGAGCGGAAGAAAAGCGTGGAGCAGAGAGAGGTGAGGCTGTGTCGTGTGTGTGTGTGTGTGTGTGTGTGTGTGTGTGTGTGTGTGTGTGTGTGTGTGTGTGTGTGTGTGTGTGTGTGTGTGTGTGTGTGTGTGTGTGTGTGTGTGTGTGTGTTTGGAAGGGGGATGAGAGAGAGAGAGGGTGAAGGGAGGGGGATGAGAGAAGGTGAAGGGAGGGGGGATGAGAGAGAGAGAAGGGATGGGGATGAGAGAGGGTGAAGGGAGGGGGATGAGAGAGGGTGAATGGAGGAAGGATGAGAGAGGGTGAAGGGACGGGGGATGAGAGAGGGTGAAGGGAGGGGGGATGAGAGAGGGTGAAGGGAGGGGGGATGAGAGAGGGTGAAGGGAGGGGGGATGAGAGAGGGTGAAGGGAGGGGGGATGAGAGAGGGTGAAGGGAGGGGGATGAGAGAGGGTGAAGGGAGGGGGATGAGAGAGGGTGAAGGGATGAGGGATGAGAGAGGGTGAAGGGAAGGGGGATGAGAGAGGGTGAAGGGAGGGGGGATGAGAGAGGGTGAAGAGAGGGGGATGAGATAGGGTGAAGGGAGGGGGTGAGATGAGAAAGAGAGGGGTGAGAGAGGATTAAGGGCGTGCGGGTGAGAGAGGATCAAGGGAGGGAGGGTGAGAGGATGAAGGGGGGATGAGAGGATGAAGGGGGGGATGAGGAGAGGATGAGGGGAGGGGGGTGAGAGGACAAGGGGGGTGAGAGGATAAGGGGAGAGAGGATGACTGTAGGTCAGTTATTTCTAAATGATCTGACCATTATGTAATTTGTTCTAAATTTCACTCCAAGCATGCACCAATTTGCATCAACTTACACTATTTCATATTCTATTTCCTAAAAAAATCATCAGAAGGGAACTCCCACCCAAGACTTCTCCCCATATTTTTTACGAAACAGAATATAAAGTGGTGCAAATTGGTGAATACTTGGAGTGAAATTTGGAAAAAATTACGTAACAGTCAGGTTCATTTATAAATAACATTCTTCCTGAGGCTGGTATCATACTAAGCGGCCCGCGTGAGGCAATGACAACTACCTGTCTCCCTATGACAGTTTATCCAGTGCCGACGTGGCGCCGCAGCTGTGTGGAAATACAAAGAAATTTGTATTTTTGAGTGGCTGCCGTGCCACGTGACACTGTGAGCCAATCACAGTGCGGCCTACCGTTTTGACCACGCCTCCTAGCCGCGCGCGAGTAACCGTTTGGCCTATAGGCACTAAACGCGTGCGCCCCATTCACACGCACCGCCATGCGCACGCACGCCTACGCTTACTATATTACATGCCTCACCAACGATTCTATTGCGCGTTGCACCTTTCACCATTTTGACCAGTATTTTTGGGCAAGCCACCTGGCAACCCTGGGTGCAGACTGCATTCTTCACTGATTCTACAAATATGCCAGTGATGTGGCAGACCTAACTGGAGTAAGATCCAGTCATCAACACTATTTGTCACAGGAGTATGGATTCAATCTCTTACTGTCAATTTCCACAGCCTGTGTATTAAGGCATAACACTAAACCCAGGCTACTGACATGTAATGGGCTTATTCTATATCCACCGAAGCCGGCAAAATTCTCCATCGAGGTTATCAGGGAATTTCGCCCCTTAAACAGTCCAATTGTCCGCTTTGAAAAATGTAGAATAGTTCCCTATATGTTGAAACATTGTTGTAATCTGTTTAATGACTCTTTTGGCAGGTCAAGAAAGCAGCAGGGAGATTAATGAAGACCAAGCACTTGTCCTAGGAGTCAAGAGAAAACATCCTCAAAATGGTGAGTTTTTCGATTTCAAGATATATGGGGGCTTTATTTACCCAGCTCTCACTGAGCAAAACTGGAGGAAATAAAACTGCACCAGATTTAGAAATCTGATTCTATATTGTGCTCCAATGTAGCACTCCCCCACCCCCCTTTGTAGCCATGAGACTGATTAACAAAGCCCTAACAAAGTTTATCAATCAGTGAGAATCATTCACTAGCCCACAATAACTGCTAGTAATCACCAAATGCTAGTGAGGTAAATGACCATTACAGAATGTTAATAGCTGTCACAGTTCTGTGAATAATAAAACATTGTGTTATAGAAAGGAGTTTAGTGCTCATTGAGCAGGCCCTGGCTGTGACAAGTGGTGCAGAGGGTGGAGCTATAACTGAGGACCATGAAGAGGTAGGTAGCTGGGTAGGTTAGGCCGAGCTTATAGTGGAGGAATTGCTGCGTGAGCGTCAAGTACATTTCAGTCACTGGCTATAGGAGTTAGCCAAGTGCCTGTGCGCCTTCAGGCGAAGAGGCGCGTTGACAAAAAATGTTGTCTTCTCAGGCAGCTGTCGCGTGACGTCAGCATCACGTGAGATGGTTCAGTCAATGAGGGTGAACCAGATTCATGACGCAATAGCGTCGCCCATGCCATGCCCCCGCCACGCCCCCTCATTGCCGCTAGCACTATGAGCAGGGATTGCTTGTTCTGCAGGCGCACTGCACGGTAGAAGCAAACATTGTCGCTAGCAAGCGGAGTGTATAATCTGTGCATTAGAAGGGGAAGCAGGGGGAAGAGGAAGAGGCAGGCCAGTTCTGAGCTGATACATCCCAATAGATTTGACAGATTAAGTGAAGATATTGGGAGTGGCAGGGCAGGAATGCCAAGGCTGGGGGAGACCGATTCCTCTATCAGCCAGAGGAATAGCCCCTTCAGTACAAAGGGGACTCAGAATACTCAGAGACCAAGGCATGTTGTGGTGGTAGGGTATTCCATTATTAGGAAGGTAGAGAAGAAACTCTAATGCCGTGACCGCATGAACCGAAGAGTTTGTTGCCTTGGGTTTGGCACATTGTGGATCTGGTAGACAGATTGTTGGGAGGGGCTGGGAATTACCCAGCAGTCATGGGACACAATGGCACCAATGACAAAGGTAAAGAAAGATGGAGGGTCCTAAAAATGTATTTCAGGGATCTAGGCTACAAGCTTAAGGCAAGGACCTCAAAGGTAGTATTTTCAGAAATACTACCAGTACCATGCACTAATGCATGACTAAGAAAGTATACTATAATATAAAACAATGGCATAGTTTTGTTTCTGATTTATTTGAAAAATAAAAAATAATATTGAATGACTTGATAGATGCAGTTTAGCAAATTAATGGATTATATGTGAAGCCTTCATTTAACCCTAATGGATATTGTGTTTTAAGTTTATTAATCCAGTCAATAATCATTTTTCATTATAGTTCCGTGTCTACAACAAGTAACAGAGAAGACCAATGCTACATCCAATGTGACAAAAATACACAGTAAAATACTTATATACTCTCTTGAAAAGGGGTCATTTAGTTTAACCCTTTGGTCAAAGCATTGTAAGCCTGTGAGCCACGACAAGGCAGACCCAGTTCACAGGTCCTAACACTACCAGACAAAATACTAATATACCACTATTAGGATTCAAATTCTCATTTACCTCTATTAGGAGGGAGAAAGACCAACATTGGATCTATATCCAGTAGAATGAAAAGGACCTGCTGACTTGGGAAGTGGGGAGGGGTGAGCTTAAACCCTGGGAAGGAGGAGCCACTAACCTCCAACAGCTGAGACAGCTGAAAATAAGTTAACAAACAACACACAGAACCCCAGCAAGCTCTTTTTGGGAACCCCTGAGCTCCCACAAAATATATATGTATATAAGTGTCAAAAAGAAGAGCTATTGAGCGTGGCAAAATTATACAACAAGCAACAGAGAAGCCCAATGCTACCTCCAATGTGACAAAAATACACAGTAAAATACCCCAGCAAGCTCTAGTTCCCGTGTCTGGCAGATGGACGAACCAACTCTATGCCCATAAACAGGGCTCGACAAATTCTAAAAATAAAACTACTCGCCCAAAACAAAAAGTCACTCGCCCCCCCAAAAAACTCGCCCCCCAAAAAATACTCACTCCCCCTGTGACGAGCGGCCTGTAGGCGAGGTCAGACACGAGTCCACACATGCACTTTTGGTTAAACCATAATATGGGTGGTTTTATTCGTCACAAAAACAACTAAAACATTGGGGCTAATGCCCCTTTAAGGCAAAATCATAAAACCAACACCTACTCCTTTCAGGAGACTGACTAAACATTACAGTGGCTGTTTCTATCTGACTGGCTGGGTAGGACAGTTGCCAGTCAAAAACTTATAAAAACAATATTAAGGAACAATATATAGTCTTATCTACATGCTGGTCCGGCGTCTCCGATTTCTTCAGCTGCAGGCTTTGAGGTTCTGCTGCTCCCAGGAAATCTTTTGCCCTTCTTTGTGCGCAGGCTTCTTTGCTATATGGGGCTTTAAGTTCCCCACAGTTGCCAGGCAAAATCCTCTAGTCAACAAGCCTGGATCCCGGCAGCCGTGAGCTCTGTGATCTATGATCCCCTCACAGAACCTCCAACAGGGACACTGACAGCAGCTACTTCCTGCTTTTTATCCCTGCTCAATCAGGTGTTTCCATCTCACCTGCAGTAAACCCGACACCTAGTCCAGTCTCCTGCCCTGTAAAGGGAGTTTAACCCCTTGACTCCCTTACACCCCCTCACCAGTCTTACCTGTGGCGGCATGGTGCGGCGTCTCCCGCCATTTTCCTGCTTCTTCCCTGCAACTCGCGAGTGTCTCCCTTGGAACTCCTGTGAAAATGGCTGTGCGGCGTCAAATTATTATGGCAACTTGACGCCACGTGACGTCACGTAACGTCCTGTTGTCGTGGCAACACGGCCATTTTCACAGGAGCTGCAGGGGAGACACTCGCAAGTTGCAACGGTAAGCAGGAGAATTCCGGGAGATGCCGCCGCACTCTGCCGCAGGTAACACTTGACAGCGGGCAAAATGCTCTCGCCCCATGCGAGTGGGTGAGTGCATTTGTCGAGCCCTGCCCATAAAGGTCAAGCATTTACTGTCACCATTATGTAACTGATTTACATTGTGTGTTACTGGTGTGTCAAGTTAATTGGCTACAGAGTTTACATGTTCACTTATGCGTCGTCTTAATTTTCTTGAAAGTTTTTGCCCACATACCGCTTACCGCATTGGCATGTTATCAGGTAAATTACCTCTGTCGCTTTGCTGTTGCTAAAGCTGTTAATGTGATACTCCTGCTTATGGTCGTTATCCCAGAAGGATTTGCCTGATTGAATGGGCGGACATGCTTTGCATGAATTGCAGCAGTAACAGTCCTTAATTCTTTCCCTTAGCCAATTTGTCTGTTGCTTGATTTGAAAATGGCTATGAACCAGTGTGTCTTTGATTTTTCTAGACCTTCTATTTGTGATCATTGGTCTTGTGCCCAACACTTCTTTGAGATCACTGTCAGATGTTAATATACTCCAATGTTTCTCAAGAATGGCATGTATTTCAGCGGCTCTTTTATTATTTGTGCCAATGTATCTTATCTGCTTTGTGGTCTCTTATTTTGTTCTCGTACAGAGTAGGGTGTCTCGGGCTGTATTGTTGGCTTTTTTGGGGAAGCAAGAATAAATAGGCTAATTACAAATTAAATGGGACAAAATTAGGTCAACCCTTGATAGAGAACGGTTTAGGTGTGCTTGTAGATAACAGCCTTAGCAATAGTGCTCAATGTCAGGCAGCAGCTGCAATAGGCAAATAAGTCTTACCTTGCATAAAACGAGGCATGGATGGAAGGGAAGAAAGCATAATTATGCCACTGTATAAATCATTAGTAAGACCCCACTTTAAATATGGAGTACAGTTTTTGTACACTACTCCATAAAAAAATAAATTTTGGAACTGGAAAAAGTACAAAGAAGAGCCAACAAATTAATACAAAGGATGGAAGATCTGACTTATGAGGAAAGGCTATCTAAATTAGATTTGTTTACATTAGAAAAGAGGCATTTAAGAGATGAGATGATAACTGTTTGCAAATATATTCAAGGTCACTACAAGGAACTTTCAAAATAACTATTCAGGCTAAGGGACAGTACAAACGACAATGGGCCATCCCTTAAGATTGGACGAAAGGATATTTCACCAGCCTCAAAGGAAAGGGTTCTTTAAAGTGAGTGCAGTTCAAATGTGGAATTCATTCCACATGGAGACTGTGATGGCAGATACAATAGATATATTCAAGGAAAGGTATCCAGGGATATACCAAATGAGTAAACATGGAAGGATGTTGATCCAGGGAGAAAGGAATTTATTTGACTCCTTATGAGACATCATTGGATAATGTTTCACTGGGGTTTATTTGTTTGCCATCCTCTGAATCAATATACTGTCAATACAAATGTAACCCTCCCTGGCTTCTAGGGAGTTTACAACAGAAGGGCTCCTATATTGGCTTCCTCACTGTGTTACCTTTGTCAGGGTGCTGGATCCGTGTGGCTGGGGGATGAGGCAGAAATGGCAGAAATGGGCACCAGGTATTTTATAGTTATGAACAAACAGTCTTTGTTTACATGCCATGCCCGTAAAACATCTTCCCCAGAGGCATTACTGCATTCCTGGAGAGGGGCATTCCTTAAACGTGTAGTTGGTTACTTTAGTTCATAGTGCATAACTGACCATACATTTTATGGGGTGCTCTTCCTCCAGCTTTCAGGGTTTCTGCCTGGGCCTACCCTTCTTATCTGGACTAGAGAGACCATAGACACTGTGCTTTGTCCTACTCACCTCACTTGCAGCGCCTTGGGGCTGAGGTAGCAGGAGTTACTTCTCAAGGTGTGCACTGCATGTTATTCTCTCGGGATCCTCACCCAGGTATTGTGCCAGGTGATTTGGGTTACTCTAATTCCAGATTAGTCCCAGGGCCACGATTAGAGTGACAGCTCAGGCACACAGGCCTCCCTTATAGGAAACTGTACTTCTCCTCTTCTGCCATACTAAGGAGCCAGACTGCAAAAAGGGCATTTCCTTACCTTCAAAACAAAGAAAAGGAAGCCTAACCTATCATACCTATTTAAATAGCTATGTACTCACTATTTACAGGTGAGACGCCTCCTCTTTCTCTCCTTCAGAGATCCGAAGATCTAGAAGTTTCCCCCCTTCTATTTATGCCTAGCTTGATGTCACTGTCTCCAGGCAGAAAGCTGCGGGGCTTAACCTCTGCTGTTTCACCCTAGACCAGGTGACCAGCTCAGCATCTTTCAGAAGGGCGTGGCAAGACCCCTGCCTAGTTACTTCATAACATAATATAAGAGGGCGCGTTACTCTGTAGTTAAGCCTTTAGGGCCCTTTTCAAGGCCTCTTGAAAAAGGAGTGACGAAACGTACGTCGAGGCTTGCGTTTCCTGTCCTCACTCTCCTCTGAACACCTCATCTCCTGCATGCCCCTGCTCCTGCTTTGGCTCAATACATTTTGGTTATTCAGCAGCGTGTCCTATTCTTTGCCTCCACGCTCCTCACGTTATTCGCGTCATCAGACGGCGACGACGAAGGCACGGGTCTCCAGGTTGTTCCTACTCGGGCTCCTAGTCATCACACTCTGTTCTATTAAGGAGATTTTCCGTGGGAGCTAAGTATCCTCTGCACTGACTGCATCCCATTTCAATGTGAAGTTCAGACAGGACACTGATTTTTACACTGCTGCAACTTACTATCATCCCTTTTCAGCCCTCAATATCATATGCACATTACAGGCATACCCCGCTTTAAGTACACTCACTTTAAGTACACGCGCGAGTAAGTACATATCGCCCAATAGGCAAACGGCAGCTCACGCATGCGCCTGTCATCACATCCTGAACAGCAATACCGGCTAACTACCTGTACCGAAGCTGTGCGCAAGCAGGGAGACTATAGAGCCTGTTACAAATGCGTTATTTACATCAGTTATGCACGTTGTGACAAACGGCTTACTCCGGGGCTCCGTCGTTTGTCCGGGACTGTTTAGAACACGGTCTTTTAGGGTAGGTTAAATGATGAGGCGTCACGTACTGTTCCTTTAAACAGGCTATGCCTGGTTTATTCAGTCCCAGGCACTGAGACTGCCACAGTGCATACAACAGAAAACAGATCAAAACAAAAGCTGCTCACCTGAGCGATAACTTAACTTAGATATCCCTGACTCAGGGTTGGAAGTGGCTTTTCCACTTCCAACATCAAAACACGGTACTTTTGCAGTCTTACACAAATGAACAGAAAGATTGAACCTGTTTGGGGAAGAGGCTTCTCCCCTCTGTAGTTCAGCAGCCTTCCAGCCTCCTGGCTCTTGTGGGGAGACCAGAGCAAACAGGAAATCAGTCTTTCATACCTGATTCCTAATTAGCATGACAGGTGACAGAAATCAGGCAGCAGACAAACTCTGGTCTGGATCTCTCATCCCTCAGTTCCAGCGCTTGCCAAACTGTGGGATGGAGTGTATGTATTATAAGGCTACACTCCCAGGCCAAACAGGATAGAAACTGTCTAGTATCCTGGGAGCCCTATATACGGAATTTATTACCATCCCCTGGTTTCTGTCACATATCCTCCCCCCCAGCTCAGACCTCGAGGGATGAGCGACCATGGATATTAGGGAGTGCATCCTTGACAACCCGTCGGCATTGCCATGTTTGTGCCCTGACCTGTGTTCCACAGAAAATTTAAAGGGTTGTAGGCTTAGGAACCACCTGGTCACTCTAGCATTCTTTTCCCTGTTTTGACACATCCAGGTAAGGGGTGCATGATCTGTGACCAACCGGAATTTTCTCCCCAACAGGTAGTATTTGAGCGTCTCTACAGCCCACTTTATTGCGAGACACTCTTTCTCTACTATGGAGTAATTTTTCTCCTGGGGATTTAGTTTCCTACTTAAATAAAGGATGGGGTGCTCCTCACCTTGAGACTCCTGGGAGAGTACCGCCCCCAGCCCTACCTCAGATGCGTCGGTTTGGACTACGAACTCTTTGGAGAAGTCAGGTGTGACCAACACTGGTTGGGCACAGAGAGCTTCTTTCAGGCTTCTAAAGGCCTGTTCGGTTTCGGGGGACCACTTTACCATTAGCGGTCCTCTTGCTTTTGTGAGGTCAGTTAGTGGGGTTGCCTTAGTTGCAAAATTGGGAATAAACCTTCTATAGTACCCAATTAACCCCAAAAAGGTCCTTACTTGTTTTTTTGTAACTGGCCTTGGCCAATTTTGTATCGCCTCCACTTTGAGTGTTTGGGGTTTGAGTAAACCTCTGCCAATAGAATATCCCAGATACTTGGCCTCCTCCAGACCAATAGTGCATTTAGCGGGGTTAGCAGTTAGTCCAGCAGACCGGACTGCGTCAAGCACAGCTTGGACCTTTGGAAGGTGGGATTGCCAATCTTCACTATGGATTACCACATCATCCAGGTAGGCGGCAGCATACCGAGCATGTGGTTTTAAAATTTTATCCATCATTCTTTGGAATGTGGCGGGAGCTCCATGTAAGCCAAAAGGCAACACCTTATACTGAAAGAGGCCGTCTGGGGTTGAGAAGGCTGTCTTTTCTTTTGCCCTTTCTGTGAGGGGAACCTGCCAGTACCCTTTTGTTAGGTCTAGGGTTGTGAGATATCGGGCTTTGCCCAGTCTCTCTACAAGTTCATCTACCCTGGGCATAGGATAAGTATCAAATTTTGACACCGCGTTTAGTTTCCGGTAGTCATTACAAAACCTTGTTGTACCATCTGGCTTTGGGACTAAGACTATAGGGCTGTTCCACCCACTTTGGGATTCCTCAATTACACCTAGTTTTAGCATTTTTTTAACCTCTAAACTTATAGCCTTTCTTTTGGCCTCTGGGATTCGGTACGGTTTAAGGTTAACTCGGACCCCCGGTTCAGAGACTAGGTCATGTTCAATTACGCTAGTTCTACCTGGCCGTATAGAGAAGATTTCTTTGTTTCTTCTCACTAAATTCTGAACCTCTCGTTTCTGATGAACAGACAGGGTTTCAGCTATGCTAACCTCTGGGTCAGTTTCTTGATTCTCTGACGGACCTGGGGGTACTAGGGTTAACAAGACTTCTCTATCTTTCCAGGGCTTGAGTAGGTTTATATGGTAAATTTGCTCAGGTTTCCTCCTACCTGGCTGTCTTACCTTATAATTTACTTCTCCCACTCTTTCCAAGACCTCATATGGCCCATGCCATTTAGCAAGGAATTTACTCTCCACGGTGGGAACCAGAACTAGTACCCTATCACCTGGAAAAAAAATTCTGACCCTAGCACCCTTATTATACGTATTCCTCTGTGCTTCTTGAGCTTTCTCCATGTGTTCCCTCACTATGGGTAGGACTGCAGCAATGCGGTCCTGCATCTGGGCAACATGCTCTATTACACTTCTGTAAGGGGTAACCTCGTGTTCCCAAGTCTCTTTGGCTATATCCAGTAAGCCCCTTGGGTGTCGGCCATACAATAGTTCAAACGGGGAGAAGCCTGTGGATGATTGGGGAACTTCCCTAATGGCAAATAACAGGTACGGTAACAAACAATCCCAGTTTTTCCCATCTTTATCAACCGCCCGCCGTAACATGCTCTTTAAGGTTTTATTGAACCTTTCCACTAAACCATCTGTTTGTGGATGATAGACTGAGGTTCTGAGATGCTTGATTTTTAGGAGTTTACATAGCTCTTTTGTTACTTGGGACATAAATGGTGTTCCCTGGTCAGATAGAATCTCTTTAGGAATCCCGACCCGGGAAAACAGAACTACTAACTCTTTTGCTATGTTTTTAGCTGAGGTGCTACGTAGGGGAACTGCCTCCGGATATCGGGTGGCATAATCTAATATTACCAATATATGCTGATGTCCCCTAGCAGACTTTATTAGGGGTCCTACTAGATCCATAGCAATCCGGTCAAATGGTACCTCTATTATGGGAAGGGGTACCAATGGGCTGCGGTACGCCTTGAACGGGGCGGTGATCTGACATTCTGGGCATGAGGAACAATAATTCGTAATTTCTGCCAGAACCCCAGGCCAATAGAAGCTTCGGAGAACCTTTTCTTTTGTCTTTTCCACCCCTAGGTGACCCCCCAATGGATGACTATGTGCGAGGTGTAATACTACGTTCCGGAATGTCCGTGGTACCAACAATTGTTTAGTTGTAACTGATTTCCTTTTATCAACCCGATATATTAGGTCGTTCTCTACCTCGAAGTAGGGGTAAGCAAGTGACCTATCTGGTTGGCCAGGAGTACTATTCTGGTCCCGTATATTTCCCCTTGCTACCGCTAATGTGGGGTCCTCCCACTGGGCTTTCTTAAAACTCCCAGGACTGACCTCTAGGTCAGCGAGGGTCTTATCCGGTTCTGGGGTGGTAAGTGTCTGCTCAACATCTTGATTTGGGGTATTCCCTACCAAAGTAGTGATGGGGAAGGGAATTTTACAGCACTCCTCCTTTTCCCCCTTCTTATTTGGGCCCTCGTCAACCTCCATTTCTGAAAAAGGGAAAGGATTTGTTTCTTCTAATACTTCGTTATGGTCCGCTATTGAACTCTGGGCGCTATTCTGAGCGGGGGACCACATTTTTAGAAAATGGGGAAAGTCGGTCCCTATTAACACATCATGTGCCAGTTTGGGTACAATACCCACCTTGAACTCTAAAGAACCAAACTCTGTTTCAAAAAAAACATCAACAGTGGAATATTCATGATTATCCCCATGTATACAACAAATTGCCACTCTTTGTGAACTGTTTCCCTGTTTCTTCTTAATGGGCAAGAGGTATTCGGACACTAGTGTGACCATGCTCCCAGAGTCAAGAAGTGCCCGAACCCTCTTACCATTAACCTTTACAAATGCCCACAGATGGTTATTCAAGGGGTCCTCTGGGCTAGGGCCCATACATTGGGACAACAGCGAATAAGGTTCCACGCTGTTGCATTGCATGGGCTCATCATTTAGTGGGCAGATTTTTGCTGTGTGGCCCCTCTCATGACAATTTACACATTTAGGTACATAGTCTGTGTCCCACTTAGAGCCTTTTCCCGGCTCCCCATGTTGGCTATTGCCCTTAGTGTGCGAACCACTGTTGCTGGTGCTGCGTGAAGGTGGTCGCCGCTCTTCAGCGCCCCTTAACCCCGGTACCCTTTTACCGTCTCTGGAAGAGTCCTGGAACCTCGGGTAGTGGGGTTGCTCCACGACTGTGGGTTGCGGGTGCTCTTCTGCTGCATTGTACCTTTCTACGAGGGCCACAAGCTCATCCGCATTGTGGGGGTCACTCCGACTGACCCAACGGCTAAAGGCAGAGGGAAGTTTCCTCAAGAACTGGTCCATGACCAACCGTTCCACGATGTGGCTGGCTGAGTTGATCTCGGGTTGTAGCCACTTCCGGGCGAGGTGGATGAGGTCATACATCTGGCTTCGGGTGGCTTTATCCATCGTGAAGGACCATGCGTGAAACCTTTGGGCGCGAACAGCCGTGGTTACGCCGAGGCGGGCGAGGATCTCGAACTTCAATTTTGCATAGACGTTAGCTTCGGCTGGCTCTAGATCAAAGTAAGCCTTCTGGGGTTCGCCGCTTAGGAAGGGTGCGATTAGACCAGCCCACTCAGCTTCTGGCCATCCCTCTCTCTGTGCCGTGCGTTCAAACGTGAGAAGATAGGCTTCCACATCATCCGAGGGTCCCATCTTCTGAAGGTAGTGGCTTGCCCTGGTCATTTTCGGAACTGGGGCTGCCGCTGCCAGTGGAAGGTTACGGATAGTCCCCCTCAGGATCTCGAGTTCCTGCTGTAAGCCCTGAGCGAACCGCTGTTGCTCCTCTCTCAGCAAGCGGTTTGTCTCTTGCTGGTTTGCATTCGCGTTTTGCAGGGCTTCATTCGTCTGTTGCTGGTTTGCATTCGCCTGTTGCTGGTTTGCATTCGCCTGTTGCTGGTTTGCATTAATCTCTTGCTGGGCTATTAGCAGCTGTTGCTGGGCTGCATTCGTCTGCTGCTGGTTTGCATTAGTTTCTTGCTGGGCTATTAACAGCTGTTGCTGGGTTTCATTCGCGTCTTTCTGGGCAGCGACATTGCGTACCAGCGCACCCACCACGTCTTCCATCTTGTTTGCAGAGGATGAAAAAAAAACTTTTTTTTTTTTTCTTTCAAAGTTCTTTAACCCGCAGACCCCCTAGTGCTCTGCCCGCATTCTCCACCATATGTGACAAACGGCTTACTCCGGGGCTCCGTCGTTTGTCCGGGACTGTTTAGAACACGTTTTTTTAGGGTAGGTTAAATGATGAGGCGTCACGTACTGTTCCTTTAAACAGGCTATGCCTGGTTTATTCAGTCCCAGGCACTGAGACTGCCACAGTGCATACAACAGAAAACAGATCAAAACAAAAGCTGCTCACCTGAGCGATAACTTAACTTAGATATCCCTGACTCAGGGTTGGAAGTGGCTTTTCCACTTCCAACATCAAAACACGGTACTTTTGCAGTCTTACACAAATGAACAGAAAGATTGAACCTGTTTGGGGAAGAGGCTTCTCCCCTCTGTAGTTCAGCAGCCTTCCAGCCTCCTGGCTCTTGTGGGGAGACCAGAGCAAACAGGAAATCAGTCTTTCATACCTGATTCCTAATTAGCATGACAGGTGACAGAAATCAGGCAGCAGACAAACTCTGGTCTGGATCTCTCATCCCTCAGTTCCAGCGCTTGCCAAACTGTGGGATGGAGTGTATGTATTATAAGGCTACACTCCCAGGCCAAACAGGATAGAAACTGTCTAGTATCCTGGGAGCCCTATATACGGAATTTATTACCATCCCCTGGTTTCTGTCACAACGTATATGACGATTGCAGTACAGTACATGCATCGATAAGTGGGAAAAGGTAGTGCTTCCCTTTAAGTACATTTTCGCTTTACATACATGCTCCGGTCCCATCGCGTATGTTAATGCGGGGTATGCCTGTACACTGTTTTTCTATTTTACAGCATATATTTTTCAGCTATTCTGCATTGCCTGTTAGTTATTATTACAGCAGGGTCTAGACATAGTGCTGTCCTTTTCAACTGTATAGCAACAGCTTATGTGTGCATATTCATGCTGTAGCAGGATTTGTTGTCATGGGTCTTTGCCTTAGCTATGTCTTGGTATCAGCATTCTCAATTGAGCAGCTTTTTCCTTGCTGACCGGCCGGTCTACAGAAGGCAGGCTTTATTTATTTGAGCCTCACCATTCTGATATTATGTGTCATTTGATTATTATTTTGCTTACAAATTTCTAGCTTTAGCTTTGGTTCCCACTATTATTACAGGTTACATGTGTCTGTTTTTCCATACTTGTTGAGGTGTGAGAGTGATTTTATTATGTTTGTATGTTATGCGATGTGTCTTTAATAAATTTGTTATACTTGTTTACCCCAGAGTGCTTTACGTGGGGTACTTTGTTTCTATTTTTGTTTTCATATAGGCTTTATCCCCAGCACGTCAGTATCCTATTGTTATTATTTCTTTATAGGCGATTCTACTGATTTTGGTTTCTTTATATTTAGTCTGTTGCAGGCTTGCTTCTGTGTTGTTCATATATATATATATTTTTTTTTATATATATATATATTTTTTTTTTTCAGTCTCATCTACTATGTAACTACAGTATGTAACAAACAACGCCAGTATGAAGCTTAGCATCTGGTTGCATCAATCAACCAATCCAGCCCTGTCTCTTACCTTTGAATTTAAGAAATGATAACACATACTCATCATTGAACCCAGCGATTTACTTTCCTTGGAAACAGTATGTACGAGTTTACTGCTGTGTTTCTTGACCCTTACAATCCTGGAAAAAAAAACTGGAGCAGGTCTGTTAACTTGGTTAGGAGTCTTCAAACCTTCATGTTGCATTAAATTGTAAATGTATATGTGTTGGAGCTCTGTCTCAAAAAGTTATAACCTTCAACCATATCTCAAATTACATACTGTAATGAGTCTGGGCTGTTTTGGTAAAAGACTGACAAGGATGCACAAAAATACCTGTTTCCGGTGTGTCTTTGTTTGGCACCACTGGCTGTTGAGCTTTGATCTGCTTACAAATATGTGATTGATTTATTGCAAAGCTCCATACTCATACTATCCTCTTGGCTATAATCATACATCTGGCCAACTGAGTGGAACAGGGGCACTCTACACTCAGATTCCATACAATAGAATATGTGATCATCTATGGATGTGTTTGGAAATGTTGTATTGTGCAGTAAATGGAAGATGGGGAAAATATGCTATTTGCATATTTTAAGCTAATTTTCATCCAGTTGAAAAATGTTTACCCAGGAAACGATGGGACTATGGAACATTATAGAAACAAATAAATTGACAGCAGATAAGAACCACTTGCCCTCCCTAGTTTGCCCATTCTCATATCCACTGTGAAAACTCAGATCTTATCAGTTCAGTGTGTACATAGGAGAGCCTTGTGTATATCCCAAGCATTATTGAATTTCCTTGCTGCATTATCTTCTACCACCTCTTCTGGTAGCATACACACCCGAAAGTGCTCTTTGGCATACTCATTAAACATATATATTGGCCAATTTCTGCTACCAGAAGAGGTGAGAGAAGATAATGCAGTAAGGAAATTCAAGTTCCATACAATTTACTGCATACAGAAAGTTCACAGAGGAACTGAGCATGCCTTAGCAAAAATATATAATGTGTATAGTGTGCACGTATCATAAAGAACAATCGCATATACATCACCCGGGCAGGAAACTTGGATAATGGACACAGCACACTGAGTATCTGGAATAAAGTGACTTGCATTGTGGTCCAGAAATATATGTGTATATAGAGAGAGAAAAGGATATTCTCAAAGTCACATGATTCATAATATATCTGTTTCATTCACAGAATCTCAAATCCCAGATAAAAGAAAGACCCCTGCACATGCACAGGAAGACACTGCTGATAACGCCCCTTTTGACCTGGCTGTCATCGTGATAGAGGACATAAAACAGCCAGCAGATAACATGAGCGATCAGCAGGCTACATTTCTGAATGTTGGTGGAGCACAGCTACAGTGTGATCAGCCTGGAGTACAAAGCTTACATTCCCTGGTGAGTTTGTGTCACTTGTGGGCAGATACTGTACCTGTATTTCAGAAAAAAATTAGCCTTATTTTTGTTGGGTAGATTATTATTTCACGAAATATGTGTTTGTTACATAGTACATGAGGTTAAAAAAAGACATACGTCTATCAAGTCCAACCTTTGCTAAATTTAGACGGCAGATACTTTATCCTATATCCGTACTTACTGTATATTGATACAGAGGAAGGCAAGCAAAAAACCCCAGTGAAATATTCTCTAATGATATCTCATAGGGGGGAAAGTAAATTCCTTCCTGACTCCAAGAATTGGCAATCAGATTACTCCCTGGATCAACATCCTTTCCATGTTTACTTATTTGGTATATCCCTTTCCTTTCTAAAAAGATGTTGAACCTTTTTTTGAAGATATCTATTGTATCTACCATCACAGTCTCTATGGGTAATGAATTCCACATGTTAACTGCCCTTATTGTAAAGAACCCTTTCCTTTGTTGCTGGTGAAATCTCCTTTCCTCCAACCTTAAGGGATGGCCCAGAGTCCTTTGTACTGCCCATGTGATGAATAGTTCTTTTGAAAGCTCCTTGTACTGTCCCCAAATATATTTGTATAAAGTTATCATATCCCCTCTTAGAGGCCTCTTTTCTCATGTACAATAAACAAATCTAATTTCGCTAGACTCTCCTCATAAATCAGATTGTCCATCCCCTTTATTAATTTGCTTCTCTGCACTTTCTCATGTTCCAAAATGTATTTTCTAAGGAGTGGTGCCCAAAACTGTTATTCAAGGTGTGGTCTTACTAATGCTTTGTAAAGGGGCATAATTATGTTTACTTCCCTTACATCCATTGCCCGTTTAATGCAAGATAAGATCTTGTTTGCCTCAGAAGCTACTGCATGACATTGGGCACTATTGCTAAGCCTGCTGTCTACAAGCACTCCTAAATCCTTCTCCATCAAGGATTCCCCTAATTTATCCCCATTTAATTTGTAAGTCGTCTGTTTATTCTTGTTTCCCAAATGCATAACCATACATTTATCTGTATTAAACCTCATCTGCCATTTACCTGCCCAAGTTTCCAGCCACTCCAAGTCTTTCTGGAGAGAAATTACATCCTGCTCTGATTCTATTACCTTACACAATTTAGTGTCATCAGCAAAGATGGAGATTTGCTCTTGATGCCAATCTCAAGGTCATTAATAAACAAGTTAAAAAGCAGGGGTCCCAGTACCGATCCCTGAGGTACTCCACTCACAACTTTAGCCCAACCTGAAAAAGTTCCATTTATGACAACTCTCTGTTGTCTCTCCTTCAACCAGTTTTCAATCCAGGTGCAAATATTTTTACCGAATCCAATTTGCTTTATTTTAAACACTAACCCATGGGTGCACAAAGTTTTGAACCTGTGCCCCTCTGCCTGCTTACTTCTCGGCTCGCGCCCGCCCCCCCACCCCTCCTGCCCAGCTCCGGTGTCAAATGATATCGCGGGTCATGTGACGTCATGTTTCCATGGCAACGTGACATCACGTGGCATAATTTAACGCCGGGTTGCCATGGCGATGTGTCATCGAAGACCAGATAGGAGAATCTGCAGAGGCTTTGCGCGGTCCCCCGGTATTTCATTTAAATGCCTTGGGGTAGAGCGCGGGACCTCTGTTGTCACCCACCCTTGAAAATCTCCTGCCCCTCCTAGGGGGAGCGCCCTCCACTTTGCGCACATAACAAAAGCCTTTGCAAAATCTAAATTCCTACTTACCTCCTCAAAGAAACTAATAAGGTTAGTTCGGCATGACCTATCCTTCATAAATCCATGCTGACTATTACTAATAATTTTGTTTTCCATTAGGGATTCCTGAATATTATCCTGAACTAAACCTTTAAGTAGCTTCCCCACTATTGATATCAGGCTTACGGATCTGTAATTCCCCGGTTGGGATCTAGATCCCTTTTTAAATATAGGCACCACATTTTGGGTGTGCAAAACACAAGGTGGTATGTATCAGGACTGTGCAATTTGTTCAAAGCAAGAGCTTGATAAATTGAAGTAACATATCGCAAAGTCAAAATAGCACAATGTGCATCTATTTTTAGAGTAAACTTTCCATCGTTTCCCTCAAGGTGAGGAGGGCCAGGCACTATGGAGGAATCTGCTGGAAGCTTTCCTAAATTTAGAAACATAGTAATTAAAGAAAGTTTAAAAAATATATATAATATTCCTCACTAAATAGCAGAATGCCATGACATTAAATTCTGCTGACTGTGCCACTGTGCTTATGGTGTACAGCAGACTTGGCTTTTAGATCTACCTGGGGATTTTTGGATGTTGTATCGTGCATTCTTAATGTGTTCATTTGCATACCCATAATCCTTGTGGCTGGCACTCTGGTTTGGTTCCAGTAGAGAAGTATACCTTACTAAGATGTGTTGCTCATGTCAGTATAATTTTGTAGCCCGAATAACTTCTCCCTCTCAGGGAAAAGGACCGCAGCATCCCTTGGCTGCCTTGGGAACTTCATTTTTCTCCCGCAGCTCATATCCATAAGCTTACAAATAGTTTCCTGCTGTTGCACAGAGATTGAGACTAAAAATCAAGACTTGGACTTTGAGGTTTTCATTTGGTCGCATTTTCTTGGAGTTTGGGATCTTATTTACAATATTTGCCAAATGATGACTACTTGTCCGACCAACAGAAGGAAAATGGTTAGGAACCTGCTGGAGGCAGACAAAATATTACTAGTAAAGCAAGGCAACAGTAAGCTTATTAAAAGAACAATTGAGTATTAGAACAGTGGATTTGAACTCTGTGGCACTTGGTGCATGCCAGAGACTAAACCAGGCTTCTAATATCACTCATGATATGTGGTCAAGTGTTCCACAAAACATTTATTTTAAGCAGAAGGATACAATAATGTAGCATTGTATACTTTTTGGAAAATAGCATTCTGTAGATTCTTCCAATGGCTACTATATTTTAGAGGCCCTGCATAAACCTTGCACATCAAATCCTACAACAAAACACAATGGCTCTCGGCACGGCACCACTCCCCAGCTTCAGGAAGAAAAGCCTCAAGAAAAAAGCTTCACGAGAGTATCAGAGATCAATCTAAATATAAAATCATTTATTATAGACTCATGGAAATTATACAAAAAGTGTTCCTACGCGGATCACGCTAAAAGCGCTTTGTCAAATCCTTCAGCCGTTTTTACATTTCAGAGGGAATTATTCGTTATACTGCGTTAGTGCCGATCGGGGCACTATCACATGGAAACTCCTACTGAAGTCCCAGTGGGCACTATCAGACAGAATGATTGAGGCAGTGAGGAGGGTGGTAGTGCTGGGTGCAGCACGAGATGAGCATGTTATCGGGAAAAGCTCTTTATGTCATTTTAAAATAATCTGACACTTTTGTGGGAATTGATACTTGATCAGTGAAATAATTGCTCTTTGACAGATAGAATATCGAACAATTAAATTGACACTAATTTATTTGAGAGAGAGAACATTTAAAACCTCCAACTAATGTACATTTATTTATGTCCAAACATTTTCTAATGCCCTGCTCACCAAGATACTCAGTATCACACACCTCTATGTATATATGCTCACATATGTACCTCTATGTACATACTCTCACACACACTTGGGGCACATATGTACCACTATGTACACTCACACACTGGGGTACATATGTAGCTCAAAGTATATACTCTCACATACACTCTGGGGACACATATGTACCTCTATGTATATATACACACACGGGGGGGGGCACATATGTACTTCTTTGTATATACTCACACACTGGGGGCACATATGTACCTTTATGTATATACACTCACACTTTGGTCTCTGGGGCACTTATGTACTGTACCTCTATGTGTGTATATACTCACACATACACACTGGGGCACATATCTGCCTCTTTGTATGTACACTCACATACACTTTGGTCTCTGGCCCTCTACGGCACATATGTACCTCTACAGTTGTGTGAAAAAGAAGTACACCCTCTTTGAATTCTATGGTTTTACATATCAGGACATAATAACAATCTGTTCCTTAGCAGGTCTAAAAATTAGGTAAATACAACCTCAGATGAACAACAGCACATGACATATTACACCGTGTCTTGATTTATTTAACAAAAATAAAGCCAAAATGGAGAAGCCTTGTGTGAAAAACCAAGTACACCTTATGATTCAATAGCTTGTAGAACTACCTTTAGCAGCAATAACTTGAATTAATCGTTTTCTATATGACTTTATCAGTCTCTCACATCGTTGTGGAGGAATTTTGGCCCACTCTTCTTTACAACGTTGCTTCAGTTCATTGAGGTTTGTGGGCATTTGTTTATGCACAGCTCTCTTAAGGTCCAGCCACAGCATTTCAATCGGGTTGAGGTCTGGACTTTGACTGGGCCATTGCAAAGTCTTGATTCTTTTCTTTTTCAGACATTCTGTTGTAGATTTGCTGGTGTGCTTGGGATCATTGTTCTGTTGCATGACCCAATTTCGGCCCAGCTTTAGCTGTCGGACAGATGGCCTCACATTTGACTCTAGAATACTTTGGTATACAGAGGAGTTCATGGTCGACTCAATGACTTTACCCGAATCGGTGGTCATAAGTGTTTTGGCTGATATCACCTGCCGTATGCTCTACACTGTGATTTACTATTTGCACAGCCGTGTGTATAGTACATGTGGGATTACTACAGTATGCTAGATGGTTATACCACGGGGGCACTATAGAAGATTAGTACCCCACTACTGCCTCCACCCACGTATGGGGGATTTTATGAATTTATTTTATAAGTGTTTTTCGTCGGGTTTTAATTGGTTTAATAAAACTTTATTATTTTTGTGCACTCTTGTGTGACCTTAGCGGTCGACCCTACCTATGGGTTAGGCTATTATTAGCTTTCAATATGTCTACACTACCACTCCTAGTGTGACCTATTTTGAGTGCAGCTATTAGGGGCTTGTGATCCTTTTGCGATCATTTATCTGTGTTTTTGCGACTCAATGACTGCAAGGTTCCCAGGTCCTGTGGCTGCAAAACAAGCCCAAATCATCACCCCTCCACCACCGTACTTGACAGTTGGTAAGAGGTGTTTGTGCTGATACGCTGTGTTTGGTTTTCGCCAAACGTGGCGCTGTGCATTGTAGCCAAACATCTCCACTTTGGTCTTGTCTGTCCAAAGGACATTGTTCCAGAAGTCTTGTGGTTTGCTCAGATGCAACTTTGCAAACCTAAGCCGTGCTGCCATGTTCTTTTTAGAGATAAGAGGCTTTTTCCTAGCAACCCTTCCAAACAAACCATACTTGTTCAGTCTTTTTCTAATTGTACTGTCATGAACTTTAACATTTAACATGCTAACTGAGGCCTGTAGAGTCTGAGATGTAACTCTGTTTTTTTTTTTGCAATTTCTCTGAGCATTGCATGGTCTGACCTTGGGGTGAATTTGCTGGGACGTCCACTCCTGGGAAGATTGGCAATTGTCTTGAATGTTTTCCACTTTTGAATAATCTTTCTCACTGTAGAATGATGGACTTTAAATTGTTTGGAAATGGCCTTACAGTATAACCCTTCCCAGATTGATGGGCAGCAACAATTGCTTCTCTAAGATCATTGCTGATGTCTTTCCTCCTTGGCATTGTGTTACACACCTGAATGCTCCAGACCAGCAAACTGCTAAAACTTTGGCTTTTATAGAGGTGGTCACACTTGCTGATGATCAATTAATCAAGGACATTTGATTAGCAGCACCTGTCTGCTACCTAGCATCTTAATTCCTATGGAAGCAGTAAGGGTGTACTTAGTTTTTCACACATGGCTTCTCCATTTTGGCTTTATTTTTGTTAAATAAATCATGAGACGGTGTAATATGTCATGTGTTGTTATTCATCTGAGGTTGTATTTACCTAATTTTTAGACCTGCTAAGGAACAGATGATTGTTATTATGTCCTGATATGTAAAACCATGGAATTCAAAGAGAGTGTACTTTCTTTTTCACACCACTGTATGTATATACTCTCACATACACTCTGGGGGCACACATATGTTCCTCTATGTATATATTCTCACATACACTCTAGGGCACATATGTACCTCTCTATTCATACTCTCACATATACACTTTGTGGCCTTTAGGGTTATAAGTGTACAAAAATTGTTTTGTTTGTTTTTTCCGACAAAACTGATTCTGTTTCTACATCTAGTTTTCACACAAAAATTATCCAAAGGGATAAAAAAAGATTCCTCTTATTGTGCTCAATATTATATTATTTTTACAGATGTAGGACAAAATTGTCCTAGCAAAACAAGTGTGCTATTGTTGCCTTAAAGGCTATAAGATCGGTATATTCAGTTAAAAACAAAAATAATAAAATGTTATTACATCAAAAATAATAATCTGACTCAGTGAAATATATACAGTGATACATGTTTAAAAGAATCCTCTGTAGGGTGTGTCTGTGTTTTGGATATGTTTACACTACCCCATAAATATACCTAGGGGGGGGGGGCTTATTTTATTTTGCTAGACATTTTTTATTACATGGGTTAATTTAACTAAAATATCAAGGCAAATTGTGGGCGTTATGTTAAAAAAATAGTCTTCTAGGTGCAAAACTGCTGGGGAAAATAGTTATTACCAAATAAGAGAAGAATACACTGTTTTCAACTGGAATGTTTTTCATTGATAAATCAGATGCTATTGTTTGCATCATTTGTGCCCCAGTTCTGGCGGGAGGGGGAGAACTGTGTCATTCTATCTACAACATGCTGTAAAATGCTCCAGCAGCTACAGAGTTACGGAACTGATCTGTATGCAAATCACGACTGGGTCGGAGCCGCTGTGATTGGTCGGCTGCCGATGGGCGTGGCTGGATGGTCTTCCTTTTTGGAATGTTTCCCCGCCGTTACGTCTCTTTCTTCTTGTTTTGAAGAGGTTGGTCTGGAGCCCAGTGATACCTGCACGTGGTGTTGCTGGTACGTGGGGTCCCCTCAATCTGGGACTCTTATTGCCCTGGGAGCCATCCTGTATGATCAAACTGCGTGGGGATCGGGGATCTAATCCGGATTAAATACTCAGGGGTGGGATAAGTGTGTATATATGCATCTGATCAATAACCTGTGTTTTTCATGCACCTTTTCATGTAGGATCACAGCGGTGTCAGCGAGATGGAGCCCAGCACAGGTTGGTTTCGTTCTGTTCGTATCTTTTTCTATCAGTCGTCGCATAGGGTTTAGCTGAATCTGGACAGGCTGTGATTGAACACGTGCTGCACGTAAGGCGGTGCTGACAGGAAGAAGCTGGGCAGTGTTGGAGATGGCATGGGATTGGGGGGTGTCTGCGTTGTGCTGTATATGTTGTAAAACTCGCGCCCGTCTTCGTGTAGGCCGCCTGCTCAGCAATGCAGGAAAATAACACACGGGTGAGGGTTCTGCATACAGCACCATAATGTAAATCCCAGAGGGGATTGTGCAGCAGCACACGTTCCAGCCCCATGCAATTAACACGTCACTGTCATCGTTATGCGCTGCTGGTCTATCCGGTAGTTAAAGGGTGTTTTTTTTTGTTTTGTTTTTACTACTGACGTGAATCGCTTCCTTCTTTGCTATACACTTCTAGTGAAACCACGTGCAACATTGTAGTTCTGTTATACTAATACATAAGGACAACATTTCTATCTTGATTTATTACAAAATCAGTTGGGCCACAACCTCTGATAAGAACTGCTTCAGACGACATGGCCATAATTTGTTTTACATTTCTTCAATTAAATCAATCTACTCGCAATCTATTATGTTACACCATTGTCTCCCCCCTTATTACATTAACCCAAAGGCTGACATGTAGACCTGTATTTTCCGCATCAAATAATATTACTATATGCAAGTATTTGATTGTGAATTACCTGTATTAATTAAATGTCTGCTAATTAATTCTACTATACAAGAAAAGTGCACATAAGGATACACGTGTTTTACTTTATTTGACAGTATTCAACATGTTATAATAAGTAGACAATTGACACCAAGATGCCTCAGCTGTGTTCTCATGCGTTGGGTCAGTCAAACAAATGAAATGGATATAAATAGTAATTCTATTATACAGTATTGAACAGATGGTATGTAGAGGAATGTGCAGCCGTAGTTAAATCTGTGCCAAAGCAGAATACAGACCATTCTTTGTTGAGGAAATTAATTTGTTCAGTCTCTCACAGAAATGGTACTGGGTTTAAAGACTTCCGCTCCTGTTAACTAGGTCACGTTGACATGTGACTCCTTGAAATATATTGAATTTGAAAGATCCGTGAGGCTTAATCCCCATTAGCTGGGTTTGTTTTGTTCTTCTATACCCAATTTTACAATAGAAATTCTTACATCTCACCCCAATTCTCAGATGTGTCTGTACATGACTGTTCCAACATTGGTTCTGTAATAGTTTTGCTTTTGTAAGCAGGATGGGGACCAAATACGTTATCAGAAAAACAATCATGTAAATATGTGCTGCTTTTTTTTTTTCTCTGTGGCCATGTGACTCCCTCCCCCTCCCCTTTCAGAGCCTTTTTAAAATGACCAACATTGTTAATTTCCTGAAGATATTGGTCTACAAATATCTATTAAAATATATAGACTAAAATATAAATATTTGTATTCTGATGAAGGTTTCTTGTTTTCTGCAGAGATGAAGCTTGGCAAGAAGCTGAATGAGGGTAAAACTAAAGAGGTGTACGAGTTGCCCGAGCTGCCTGGCTGTGTGCTGATGCAGTCCAAGGACCAGATAACGGCCGGCAACGCAGCCAGGAAGGATCACATGGAGGGCAAAGCCTTCATCTCTAATAAGACCACCAGCTGCATCTTCAAACTGCTGCAGGAAGCTGGTAAGAATGGGACTAGTCACCTGTTTCCAAAAATCTAAACTTATGACACTGCTCAGATCTCAAAGGGCCCAGTGCTGGGACCACAAGCCATTTTTTTTTTATTCTATATCTATATCAAACATCCGTGACCATTAAATAAAGGCTGCCTTCCTGATTCGGTTTAAAAAAAAACCCAATGCTTTAATAATATCTGGTTTAAAATAACTCTTCAATGACTCTTTTTATGCTTTTGTTGCCAGAGGGATGAGGGACGTATTGTTGCATAATGTTACTCCCCCTTTGACGGCTAAAGATATTAAATGGTCAGAAACACTGCTTGGTAAATATGCCCCTCATTGAGTTCTAAGGAAAGCATTTTAATATGTATTTATATTGTCATGGTTTTTTTTTTTTTTTTAAATCTAATCCTGGAAATGTTTGTACACGTGATTACGTTTAGCGTGGGTTTTACTGCGAACATGTTGGTCTTTTCCTACCCTGATTTGTCAGGTTGCATTCATAAATCTGATTACCTTATCAGGGTGGAGCCAACAAGATTGCCATGGTCTGCCCAACCTCAATACAGAAACTCAGCCGTAGAAAAATAAATACAGAATAGTATATTTTAAGGTTGCAATTGGTTTTATCCAATTAAAGCCGCAAAAAATAAAAAATAAGATTTTTATCTGTTTTGTAGTATTGGATAATAGTGACTTTGTTTTTGTTCAACTCTTAATGCAATTTTTAATGAGTCTTAAAGCATCCTTTGATTTCTATAGTAGGTTTTAACCCACCTCCCCAGCAGTACAAGATATTTGCAACACTTACCTGTTTGATCATTTGCTGCCAATATTCCCAGCAGTTTGAGCTGCAAACTGTAACAATAGAAATGTTTCCTTGGTAATATAAGGGTACATTGCAGCTGCCGAGTTACACTGACTGAAGCAGCCATTATGTGAGTCACACAAATCAGATTTTTGACAGATTTATAACAGGAGCACCAAACGATTGGCAGCTTAGGTAAGAATGTAGCATTATACATTGTCACATGCTTGACATATAAAAATAATAAAAGAACACACTTGGAAAGTAGTATTGCCGCTTTAAATATCACTGTTCATTACATTTTTTCCTGTGCAGGACTGGACTTTGGGAAGTCCTTAATTATGTTTTTACACACTGCATTCGGAAGGGGCTGCACAGCTGCTGTTTGAGGAGTATACACTCATTTATTTAATCTATCACACACTTTCACCAGGTATCAAGACTGCCTTTGTCAGAAAGTGCAGTAAAACTGGCTTCATTGCTACCCATTGTGAAATGATCCCCATTGAGTGGGTGTGCAGGAGAATCGCCACTGGCTCCTTCCTGAAGAGAAATCCTGGAGTCAAGGAAGGCTACAAATTTTATCCTCCCAAAGTTGAAATGTTTTTTAAGGTAACTCTTCCTACAAGATGCATGCTATGGAAAGTCTGAGGGAGGCTGGGTATGTAGCAATGATACATGATTCAATTGTGTTGGTTACAATGAGCTTGCAGCACTTTAAGCACAAAGTCCCGAGGGAGAGGATCGTCGAGGGAAAGCACGGACTGACAAGGACACAGTTTAAAGCAGGGGAGCCTGGGAAAGTCACCATCTCCCTGTGCCTCCGGCACACACAAAATATAGATCTCTATGGGGCAGGCACTTGTGCCTGCAAAAACTCAATGTACAGCGCTGTGTATACTATAAGCGCTATACAAGAGAGACCTTTTTTTTATATTGCTGTTCTGCCCCAATCACAGGACGTGTGGCTTAGTGCAGGGGAGTGCAATCTTTTCCCCCTGCGCCCCCTGCTGACTGTCCCCCCCCCCCCCCTTGTGCGCCTCCCCCACTTACCTTGACTCCGACGTCCCTGCGCCATGACATCACGTTGGCATAGCAGTGCGACGTCGCATGACCCCGCGGTGTTTAACACTGCGTTGCCATGGCGACGCGTCGCCAGGAGCTGTCAATCAAGATAAGAAGTTGACGGAGGCCTTGCAGCTCCCCTGGCATTAATTTAAATGCCTTCGGGAAGCGCAAAGGGCCTCTGTAAACCCTGCGCCCCCGCAGTTAATCTCGTGCCCCCCACTTTGCACACCGCTGGCTTAATGTACTTTCAAAATGCTGAGATTAATAAGATTTGTATTCTGATTTATAATAAAGCTGCTTATGCAATGCTTGATTTTTAAGAAAGAAATGAGCCCAGCCAAAACTACACAGCTTAAAAGCAGGCAGAACGCCCCTCATGCTGTTCATGCTTTTTCTATTATAGGCGAAGCGTAGCTGTTCATGATTTTGTTTAAAAAAACCAGCGCGCCCACTGGTTTCACAATCTTGTAACAGAGATACAATGAATTGGCTGCTTGGTGTGACCTCTTCCCCATTATTATGTGCAGGGTTAGGAAGGCACAAAGCGGCAGAGATCTTACAGAGAAAATGTGACCTGGTAATGGTTAGCGCCAGTGATGCCACTGACTTTGACATTAAGCATTGCTAAAGAAACGTCTGCTAGAAGCATTGATGGAAGAACATGTAGGACATTAACCCTTTGGGTGCCTCAGGATGTAGTCACCACGTTGTGCACAACAGGTTTATTTTTTTTGACACTTAGATCGTGTCCTGCTTTCATAGGGACCGTAGGACACAATGTGCCCAGTGAGGAAACAGGGAAGGCCTCAACTTCCATTTCCAGCAAAATGGGTCGCCACGGTCAAGTGACCCCCCTGTGCCTTAGTGGCCATTGCACTCAAAGGGTTACATAACACTAGAGCAGCGGTGCGCGAGACGGGGGGCGGGGTTTAGGGGCCCCACGCGCTTCCCTAAGGCACTTAAATTAAGAGCCGGGGATCTGCAGGGCCTCTGTAAATCCAATTTACTTCGGCTCTGGCGGCTTCGCACACGCGTCGCCATGGCAACGTGGCGTCAAATGACGTCACGTTGCTATAGCAACGTGGCGTCATGACGCATGAGGGGGGGTGCAAAGGTCGGGACCGCCGGCAGGGGAAAAAGTTAGAGGATCCTTTTTGTTTTTTTGTTTTTTAAATATGCCCCATGTGCGGTCTCAGTTACCCAATCGCTAAAAGTGGGAACAATAAAATACCCCTGTTTATTCAAGATTAAGGATAACCTTAATAATCGAAAAGGCATATAGCTGCCATTTAATTTAAAAATGAATTTGTGTGTCTGTTATGTGGAATCGGTTTCCCCAGGCGTGTCATCGCCCTTTTATATTTTCTTTAACCCCAACTCAAACCTACTCCAACATACAAAGCGGATTTATGGAGATCACGTCGTCTCTTTTTTTTTTTTTTTTTTTTTGCACCATTTTCATTGTGAGCTGCACTTGCAGTGTGTGTAATTGTTCATTCCTCTTTTTCAGGATGATGCCAATAATGATCCTCAGTGGTCTGAGGAGCAATTGATAGCCACAAAGCTCACCGGTGCTGGACTTGTGGTTGGTCAGACTGAGGTGGATATCATGAACCACTCCACGGTGGCCATCTTTGAGATTCTGGAGAAGGCTTGGTTGACTCAGGACTGCACATTGGTAGATATGAAGGTATGTATTGAGTTGTACTTTAATATATTTATGTTATTAGGACTTATTGCTAAACTAGTTAGAAGCCAGGTCATCGCTCAAAAATAAAGAGTGGCCCGAACACCAGGGGCAGTATTGGAAATATAAGTCGGTCATCGTGACCTTGTATTCCAAATGTGGCTTTCTATGTCACCAGTCACAAATGTAGGCGTACTGTGAACTCAAAACACAATGATTTGGAAAGCAAGGACTGGGTTGAAATGTCCAAATATGGAGTCAATTTGGCAGCAGAATGGAACATTTGATCGCAGCCATTTTGCTCACCAAATGGCCACTTTGCTGCAGGAGGACCCTCCACCTCACCCAGTTCGCTGCTAGAATCCCTGTCGCCGGACGGTTTTATTACTGGTTACGGTAAGGGGTTAATTTTTAATGGGTTTTAGTGTTTAGGATAGGGGGCTGATTTAGGGGTTTTATCGGTTATAGTAAGAGGTTTTAGGGTAGTTGGTTAACTTACCTTAGTGGCTGACGGAAGCTTCCGGTGGCAGAAAAAGCCACAGCTACTGTAAGCACCAGTAGCCATTTGATCATGGCAAAATGGTTGCGGCTAAATGTCCTAGACGGTGTTGGCAGTACTGTGGAAGGCTTTCAGTTCATCTGATTTTCTGGCACGACAAATCTTGCTGCACTCTGCATTGTTACGGGCAAGATGAATAAGTAGGGGTAAAATATAATGAAGCTTTGTGTTGCTCATTGGCCACCGATTTGGCATTGTTGTGACTTTTAATCTGCAGAACTGGGAAATGCTGGTCTCTGGTGGTAGGATTCACATGGTCACTGACGGTAATAATTTGCATCTCTAGAAAAGTCTAGGTAACCGTTGTCCTAATCTGTGGAAGACCGCGCTCCTCCCTTTAGAAGTTTGCTGCTGGTAAAAAGATAGGCCTTGCATATAGAAAAACAAAACGATTCCTGCGCTCCTACCAATTAGGCTAAAATAAGTGATCTCAGGAATGAGGGTTATTTCGTTAAACCTTTGGCCAAAGCGTTATAAGCCTGTAGCCAACGTCACGGCATAACCAAATTTGCAGGCACCTACACCTACGCTGAATATATGTAATTATTGTCCCATGGACTAGTGAAAACTGTGAGCCCTGAAAGGGTTAAATAAAGCACATGCTTATTGTGAGTAGTGCAATTAAAAGGTGGCTAAACCCAGTATCATAGTTACCTTACAATAGAGGTAAACTGTGGGTGCCCAAATTCCCTGCTGTGAATATAATAACACTTGCTTATATTTCTTTGTCAGCCTTGTACATTCACCTACTCTTGGAGGGTGATGTGCAGACTGACACTGAAGTGTTTTATACCTGTGCTCATTGGAAAAATCTGTCCTAATCTGTGAATCCTCATCTGGATGCAAGTTGCCGTTACAGATTGTACATATATTCCAAATAGAAAAATACACGTTTACCACAAATCTATATGGATACAAAGAATACTATAAAACGGTAATACTAATACTATACTTTTTTAATTTTTTTTTTACATCAGATTGAGTTTGGTGTTGATGTGACCAAAAAAGAGATCGTCCTTGCTGATGTCATTGACAATGACTCTTGGCGCCTGTGGCCTTCAGGGGACAAAACCCAGCAGAAGGATAAGCAAGTAAGTCCTGTGTTCAGCTGTAAAACTATATAGCTACAATAAGTGACCAGGATATGTCATTAATATTTTCATTCAATCCATTCACTGTGGTAATGTGTTCTATGTAAGTAGTTTTGCTATGTATGATTGTAAATAAACTACATATAATTGTGTACTCAAATGTTGACCGTGGTGAGTTTTGAGGTGCTTTCCAAACAGGTGGGTTGTCTCCTCGTTGATTTTATTGAAACACCCGGCATCTGTTTACACAGATGCCTATCAATCCTAAAACATGTGTGCCTCTATTTGCTTGGGTGAGGAAATACAATTTTTTTTTCTGACTAACAAGATTCTTTTTTTATTTAATCGTGTAAAGCTACAAACCTATTGTGGATGATTCTAGTTGAGCAAGCAGCTTGTCTAGTTTTTAATCCTTGTAATGCTTTGAATTTGCGACGAGGTGAATATTTGCACAAGATGCCTCTAAGCACAGAAGCTTAATTTCCCCCTGCGCCTCTGGCGGGAATTGACACCTTTATTTAAATGCTTGCAAAGAAAACCCTTATTGCCAGCGTTGGACGTTGACGCAATAACATGGGAAACCTTAACGTTTCAGATTGAGCGAGCATCCACCTGGAGCTGATTTTGTATTTCATAAAGCTTTTCTCCATCTCCTTTTTTAAAACCCTGTTCCCTTATCCACATGACTTTACAACAGTGAGGAGACTTGTGCTGTTCCTAATGACACAGAACCTAGAGTAGCTAGTGACAACCGTGGTACTTTCCATGGGGGTATGACTGAGACATTGCATTGCCTACTTAAGCAATAGGCGGTGAGGCTTGAAATAGTGACCGAAGGGCATGGCAGGGGTGGTGGAACGTCTCCAAAACCTGTAACTTTGCCCTTGTACTTTATGGTGCTGTGTAGTATTTGAGATTAATTTATCTAATTTGTATTCCTTTCACCCAGACGTATCGTGACCTTAAAGAGATAACTCCCGAGGCAATGCAAATGGTGAAAAGAAACTTTGAGTGGGTTGCAGACAGAGTGGAGGTAAGAAGCCGGTGTTGCTCCAGTGCTGTGAGACCTTTTTCTTTAGGACAGCTCACTTAACTCTTGCTGCACAAACTGTTCCCATTACACAAGAAATCTGTTAGATTGCATAGTTGAAATGTATTCTGTTACTAAAGAGAATAGCACATGGTTTGAAATATATCTTTGCCAAAAGTGCAGGGTACGCTTTAACTGTACTCCATGCACACAGAGGACATTATGTTCTTAATGGGAGTCAGCTTCTGACAAATTAGCTAAAGTGGTGTTTCCTGCCAAGGGATATTGATTATTTCCATGTTTGTAACTTTGTAACTCCAAGGCCTGTTCAAAGTAAAAACAGAAGTTCTCTTGTAACCTCAGACCTGTCCATGACACAAAGCCGTGTTCCTCCGGCACGCTATCTAGGTCACGGAGAAACCAAGCCTTTGATAGGACTTGACCTGTTGGCGCCAGGGGCACCAGCTACTTCTAATGCCCAAAACAACCGAACCTAAAAATAGTGTTCCACCACCCGGGGACCGGCGACCCAAGAGCAATGCCCAGAACTCCTTAGTTTGTGCTTGCTCTTATCCAGCGGGTGCTCCACCTGTTAACGGGAGCCATACATTGTCTTTAGGGCTGTGACCACTGCAGGAATATACAGTATTCTCTCTAGGGAACACAACAAAGCAGATACCTGGTGCAAAAAGAATATATTACCAGTCCCAAGAGTCCATGACATACAGTCTTCCTCTGAGGAAGTTGAGGCATGCTACTAAAGCAGATACTACAGTGTCCAGAGCGCACTGTCCAACAAAATACACAGCGCTCTGAGGGTGATGAGGCTCCCAGAGTACGCACAGAGAAGAAAAACAATAAATAAAAATAAATAAATAAAAGCAGTGGGTAGTCCCAGAGCATGTGTGCTAATCAGCCAGGCAGGAGCGTTAAGCAAATGGGTTTAATAGGCAAAGGTACGGTACACACAAGGGATTAGCAGAAAGACGAGCAACCGTAAAATAAAGCCTAAAATTTACAGGGAGGCTGGCCGTGGTAAGATGGTGGGCTCAGAAGTAGTCCTTGGTTGCAATAGTGTGAAGCTTGCTTTCCTCCAGGCAAGTCTGAAGCATACGATCTCAGGCTGGGCTAGTTGTAGCAAGTAGTAATTTGATGTGCAAATAAAGGGGATTTACAGAAGTAACTAATTGCGTTGTGGATTGTGATTTGTCCAATCTGAGTCTGGCCTCCAAGCCAGGAGCCAATCAGAGGGCTCCCCTGCTGACCAGTGAGAATTGCTGGTAGTTGGCCAATCAAAGGCAGAGGTAGACAGTCCTGGACAGTGGCACACGCCTTATGACAGCAGAGGGACTGTGATGAGACATTGTCACCAGGTGACAGTAGCAACCTATCACAAGCCCTCCGGTGGTTACGAAATTGTATTTTATAGTACAACTGGATAAAGAAGCCACTGGCAGAACTAAACCCAAGTCGCTATACTGAAGCACAATGCACAGGGTCCACAACGAAATACATCCCAATATAATACAGTATGTGGTAAGATGGCAAGAGAGGGTATACAAGATGTACAGTGGGGAACATTAATGCTGGGTGTTGACTGAGGGGGCAACAGGTTGGACTTGTCCTTTATTAGGGATCCCTGTTGACCCCGTCTTATCACACAACCAAACTCTGATAAACACCATGTTTTCTTGAATGCCTATTAAATAGTTTCCATGGTTTGCAATAGTTTATTTTTATAAAATATTTATTTACATTATTCATCTTAGAATACTTTGACTACATGGAACATTCTTGATTTTCTTCCACGGTCTCCTCGCACTGCCCTTTTTATTGCTTATCGTCACTATCTTTGACTGCCCTCTTAGATTTCAGAAAGACAACGTGATGCCTAGCAAGAAAATTAGATTTAAAAGCCTGGTTGAGCATAGAGATAATAGCATGTTCTTGCATAGCGCTGCTAGTTTTACATAGCGCTTTACAGAGACATTTTGCCGGCACAGGTCCCTGCCCCGTGGAGCTTACAATCCTATATAATTTTTTTTTATTTTTTGTGTGTGCCTGAGATAAGTTCTTACACTAAAATAGTTGTGATCATTACTCTTTAGAACCAATTACTCAGGATTTGAAATACAAATAAGTACACCTTGGTTGGGATAATACATGGGACAATAGAGTATTAGGGACCATAATGTTTTGACTAAAGGAACTTTCTCATAGAATTGTAGCCTATTTTTGTTATGAAAAGGAGCATGATGATGAATCACAGCCAGCTTAAGCTACACAAATGACCTCTGACTATTTGGTGACCTTTGCTTTGTGCTAACGTTGTTTAAACATTTGAGATTTCTAAATATGTACAAGTTTGTCCAATTATGTATTCATTGAATTCAGCATAGCTGGAGGACCAAAAAAGTACATTTTAGTTTAGGATCTGCAAGTTTAGTTAAATGAATGAGCTTTGAGGTTCTTTTGGCACACTAGGTTTATAAACTTGCTGGGGCTTGTAATGAAATCTGATTCTCGATAATGCAAATTCACTGAAATGAACTGTTAGGAAGCACTTGGATGACCTCTGACCTGGAAGGCATAGAGACAAGTTAATTACAGGACCGGTTGCAATATTGCCATATATCTTAACTGAGGGGTGGGAAACTCAAAGTGGACTCTGGGTCAGGTTTTGCTCAGGCATTGGCAAGCCGCGACTTTCAATTGGTGATTTCCACTGTTTGTAGAGGTGTTTTTTCTCTCAATCGACAGACAAAATATGAAACCTGGCACAGTAATATAATCATGCAGGCAAAGAAACCAGGTAGTACCATTAAAGCAGCAACCTCCCTTGTAAAGAACTACTCCGTGGTACTGCAACTACTGTAGTGAACACAATCTTACAGAAGTGTCTAGCGCACTTTAAGGGTTTGTTTATTACTATAATATGTCCCACTTAGTTGCTGGAAATTTGTAATGGTGCTGATCTGTTGGTAACAATCTCTGCAAGTCCTGGCCGCTGCAACATGTAAATCCACAAATGAGCGCATTTATTGCACGGAGTAGAGCTATAAGCAGTGTTATGCCATGAGACCCCTTCCGTCTCCAGAAGATCCCTTACTGCACGGGTGAATGAGCTGTAAGCAAAACCAAATAACATAGAATGAAAGTGATACTCTGTTTTTGAAAATAAGTTAAAATGAAGTATAAATGCCAATAGGTTCAATTTAGAACCCATTGGGGCACAAAAGTTGCACAATAAAATAATTAAAATACAAAAAAGGCCCATCAATGAATAACCATCAGACTAATTAGTACTGCAAATATTGCTGCACTTGGTAAGTCCTGGAGTAATGGGACTCTAGGGTAAAGTTCCAAAGTTGATAGCTGCTCTCCAAAGAAGGACAAAGAAGCATAGTGAAGTCTCTTTGCTGGGGAGTATGAACCATTACAATAAGCAAGATGCTCTCAAGCATAATAGGAAATATTGCAATGTATAGGAAATGTGTGCTTCCTGGTTTACTTTTTTTCTTCAAAATTATTTATTTATAAAATATTTTACCAGGAAGTAATACATTGAGAGTTACCTCTCGTTTTCAAGTATGTCCTGGGCACAGAGTAAAACAAATACATGGTTACAAGTACAGATACATAAATGAACAGGGTATACATTATATACAAGACATTGCGTGCACAGTTAAAGAAAATATATATTATGAGCGTATGAAACAGTTACAGACCAGATTAAAATGTGAGACAGCCTTAGATTTGAAAGAGCTTAAACTGGTGGTGGATGTGAGGGTCTCTGGTAGGTTGTTCCAGTTTTGGGGTGCACGGTAGGAGAAGGAGGAACGTCCGGATACTTTGTTGAGTCTTGGGACCATGAACAGTCTTTTGGAGTCTGATCTCAGGTGATAAGTGCTGCAAGTGGTAGGGGTGAGGAGCTTGTTCAGGTAGCTGGGTAGCTTGCCCATGAAGAATTTAAAGGCAAGACAGGAAAGGTGAACTTTGCGCCTAGACTCTTGTGTTGACCAATCTAGTTCTTTGAGCATTTCATGTGATGTGTGTTGTAGTTACATTGGAGAACAAAACGACAAATTGAATTGTAGAGGGTGTCAAGTTTGCTAAGGTGGGTTTGAGGTGCCGAGCCATATACTATGTCTCCATAGTCAATAATTGGCATTAGCATCTGCTGTGCGATACGCTTTCTGACCAGGAGACTTAGGGAGGATTTGTTCCTGTAAAGTACCCCTAGTTTGGCATAGGTCTTGGTTGTCAGGGTATCAATGTGAATCCCGAATGTTAAGTGGGAGTCAATCCATAAGCCCAGGTATTTAAAACTAGTGACAGGTGTTAGGGTGGTGTTAGCGTTGGTTCTAATCAGGAGCTCAGTCACTGGAAGCTTTACAAATTTAGTCTTGGTCCCAAATACCATTGTTACAGTCTTGTCAGTGTTTAAAAACCGTTTTTGTTTTGGGAAATCCAGTTTTCGAGTCTCAAAAGTCAGACTGAAGTATGTGTTGAAGGTCAGAGAGGCTATGGCTGTGTGCATATAGGATTGTGTCATCTGCATACATGTGTATTGAGGCTTCCTTAAAAGCTGTGGGAAGATCATTAATGAACACTGAGAAGAGTAGGGGCCCCAGAACAGAGCCTTGCGGGACACCACAGGTGATATCCAGGGGGTTGGAGTTAGAGCCTGAGATGGACACATGTTGGGATCTTCCTGATAGGTAGGACTGAAACCAGTTTAAAGCATGCTTCCCTATTCCAGAGCTCTAGAGTTTGTTAAGCAGGATAGCATGATCAACTGTGTCAAAAGCCTTTGCAAAATCTAGGAATACTGCACCAGTGAGTTGTCCCTGTTCCATTCCACACTGGATTTCATTGCAAACTTTTAGCAGGGGAATTACGGTGTAGTGTTTGGGACGAAACCCAGATTGGAATTGGCTAGGGAAATTTGTCTTGGTATAGAAATCGCTTAATTGGGAGTGGACACATTTTTCCATGACTTTGGATAGAATTGGGAGAAGTGAGATTGGTCTGTAGTTTGAGACAGTGTTTTTGTCCCCACTTTTGAAGATTGGGACAACGATGGCAGTTTTCCAGGTCTTAGGGATATGGCCCGCAGACAGGATAGAGTTGACTATGGACGCTATTGGTTTGGCAATGGCTGGGGCACCAAGTCGTAGGAACCTAGATTGTAGTAAGTCAGGTCCACGTTGGCTGTTTTAGTTTGAGGAGCGCTTGTATAATCTCCTCTTCAGATACTGGGCCAAATTGAAAATTGTGGGCAGTGTTGGGAGGGGGTGGGACTATAGGGGTACTCCCAGGATGAGATTCAGGTTTGTGGTTTGGGCTGCGTTTTGCTAATAAGTTAGTGGCACACCCCACAAAGTAATCATTGAATGCATTTGCAATTTCAGTGGGGTTTGTCAGAGTAATATCCCCCTTAGTGATATTACTTGGTTGTTGATGGTTAGGAGGCTGGAATATATTGTTGATAACCTTCCAGAAGTTAATTGGGTTTGATGTATTTTGGTGGAGATTGTCAGAGTAATATTGTGCTTTTGCATGCCTTGTTTGCCTTGTGCACATGTTCTGCATGCATCTGTAGTGATTGCGATCCTTGGTAGTGCCAGTTACTTTGCAGCTTTTCCACAAGGCATCCCTGAACTGGTAGAGTGCTATAAGGTCAGGTGTAACCCATGGAAGGTGGGCCCCCCGTACCCTTATTTTGCGTAGTGGAGCATGGGTATCGCAGAGTTTTAAGAACTCAGATTGGAAATAGTCGAGCGCAGAATCGGGGTCGGGAATTAAATCGATTCTGTGCCATGGGCAGTTGGTAAGGTCACCCAGAAACTGTTGTGGGTTAAAGTTTTTAAATGTTCTAGTGAGGAGAACTTTAGGGCTTGAATGGGGCGTTTTAATTTTCCTTACACAGTACACTATTGCATGGTCACTGAAAATATCAGGAAGGATGCCAGAGGATTGGATTCTACTGGGGTTTGAGGAGAGAATCCAGTCTAGCAAGGAATGGTTATGCGATTTCAGGTTTATCCGTGTGGGTTGGGAAATGAGTTGCGATAGGTTAAGTGACTTGAGTTGTATCTGGATTTTGTGGTTTTTAGGGTCAAGCCAATTGAAGTTGAAATCCCCAAGAACTAGCAGCTCACTCTTCTCATACAGAGAAGAAATGGAGCCAAGAAATTGGGTGATATCAGTCAGGGATTGTAGAGGGGCTTTAGTGGGGCGGTAGATGCCAGCAAGCAAGATGGGCTTAGAAAAGGGGAGGCAGATTTTGCCAACTAGAATTTCAAAAGAGGGTGGGCTTGGTGGGCAATTTAACAGCGTAAATTGTAAGGTGTCGGCAATATAAAATAACACCCCTCCTCCTCTCTTTGACCTATCTCTCCTAAAAATGGAGTATCCCTGAATGGCGATATTTACATCAGGGGTTTTAGGGGATAGCCATGTTTCTGTAAGAACGATGGCTTTGGGTTTATGCATAAGGCACCATGCCCTTAGTTCGTCCAGTTTGGGCAGCAGGCTCCGGATGTTTATATGGGCGACAGATAGCCCTTTTTGGAATTTAAAGGTGGAATTCTCAGGGGCATGGGACAGAGCTGAAATGGGAGGACCTGGGTTAGGTTCAATATCACCTGCTAAAGAGAGTAATAGTATGAGTAGAAATTTGGGTAGTTGTTTGCAAGTTGTAGGTTTGTGATGTTTGCCATTTGAGTGAGCAGTGGTTGGTGTGCTGGTTTTTAGAGTTCTCCACCAACATTCAGTAGATAGTGCAAGGCTTTTGAGTAGTCCAGGGTGTATGGTGATGTTGGGTGTGGGCCAGGAAGGAGGAGTTTGTAGTGGATAGAGGGAGTAACATCTCCATGAGGCCAGGAGAAAGAAAAAAGTTAAAATACATAGCAGGTTCATGATGCCAGAGGTAGGCAGTGCTGCAAGGAGCTGTTGTGAGCAGAGTGAGTGTGTGCAGACTAAACAGCAGGTGTGTGCCTGTTACTTGTCAAATGTTTAGCTGTATTGCAATGCTAGAGTCAAATCAGGGTTTCAGTGTATTGTGCAGTCAGTTTTGGGAGAGACTGCAGTGAATAAGTTGTAAAGGGGTGGGGGGTTGAAATATGCAGGTTAGCAAGCATGGGATCATAGTGTGATCTGAATAGCTAAACCATTTGTTGTCCTGAGTAAAAGAGTTAGCAGTAGATCCAGTCCCCAGTCACCTCTAGTCAAACTATAGTCTAACTATATTTATCACTTAAAAAGCTCACTTTAAATGCCTCACTGTCTAATGCCTAATGCAGTTCCTGCAAAAAATAAGGTCTATAGGTGAAATAGGGCCGCTTAGTAAATATTGTCCCTGAAGTTGCCTGCTGGTTTATTTTCAGTGCAACAGCATATGGAAAATGTAAACCCTTTTGTCCCCTGTATTTCTTTCCTCCTTAGTGCCTGCAGACCTCTGGAAGCCAGGGCAGGGTGGTTGTGTTAATGGGATCCATTTCTGATCTCATGCACTGTGAAAAAATAAAGAAGTCCTGTGCCAACTATGGCATCCCGTGTGAGCTGCGAGTGACGTCTGCGCACAAGGGCCCGGACGAGACCCTCCGTATCAAAGCGGAGTATGAAGGTGCGCTTCCACTGTACTCCCTTAATTTAAAAGCTACCAGGCCAGATGGTTGCTGACGTCTACGTCTTGCATCGTTTGTTTGCAGCTTGCTTTTTAACTTGAAAGTAATAGCGATAGGAGGCATAACCAGGGGGAATGAAACAAATTTACCAGGATCACCCATGAGTTTGCTGGAAATTAAACCCACAAGACTTTTTGTGTTGTAGTCTAGCAGTGTGAACATTACTCTGCAGATGAGCAGGAAACTTTGTAGTGTGTTGCAGGGAGAATGCTTCAATTCATTGAAAGAATGGATTTCAGTGTGTACAAGAAATGTATTTGTGCTTTACCTAGTTAAAGATTTTCCAAAGAGCACAATCCTAATACTAAAATGTTTACTAATGAATAAGACTTGCTCCTTAAAACAAATTTTGGTGCTATGGGTTTACTATCCTCTTGCCTTCATATGTATATTATTCTGTTTTGAAGTTGGGTGATCCAAATGCTCCATAAAAATGGATGTGTAATGAAGTACAGTTGGTTGAAAACTTGCAAGCTATCTCTATACAAGGAAAGTGTGTGTGTTTTCTGTGTGTGTTTTCTGTGTTTCTATAAGCATACGATTGGAGGTGTTTGTGCATAGATCTGACACTTTCTTTTTTTTTTTTTTTTTGTATTCCCATTCAGGAGATGGCATTCCAACTGTCTTCATTGCAGTGGCTGGCAGAAGCAATGGCCTTGGACCCGTAATGTCTGGAAACACTGCCTATCCTGTTATTAACTGCCCTCCTCTCACTGCAGATTGGGGTGCTCAGGATATCTGGTCTTCCCTCAGGATGCCCAGTGGTAAGGAACATATTGTGATGAGGCCAAGTCCCTAATAGGGTTTAGAAGTAAGTTTGCAGGGGATTTGGTGACCAGTGAAACCCTGTTCATGAAGGATATTGCATGGCAAATTAGACAGTGAGTGCAAGAAAAGTGGGATTCATAGTCTCAGTGATTATTGGAAGAGTCCCAATTACTGGATCCCGTGAATGAGACAAAATCGGAGTTGTTGCAATTCAATCTTGCGCTTTGATTTGTACAAGTTGCTCTTCCGAGGAACGTAAACTTTTAAGGGTCCTATTCAATGATCCCCAAAGCGATTGACTGAAAATTTCCCTTCAAGTCTTTGGCCATTTTAGTCCTTATTGAATAAGCCTCCTAAGAGGTGGTATACTGGTTCTGTGTATCTTTTGGCAACAAATTGAACCAATTTGTTTCTACAAGTACAGTGCCTTGCTAGCAAGGTAGAAGGGTCTTAACTTTACTAAACATGGCATTTAAATCGAACTACTGTCAGTCTGTACATGACATGGTTGAGTACATGGGTTACTACCCCCAGCACCATAATTCAGATATAATAATAATCTATTTTTGTATTCAGGTCTCGGATGTGCCACTGTTCTCTCCCCTGAAGCAGCCGCGCAGTTTGCAGCTCAGATTTTTGGGTTAAGCAACCACTTGGTGTGGTCCAAGTTGCGGTCCTGCACTCTGAACACATGGATCTCTCTCAAGCAGGCAGATATGAAGCTGAGGGAGTGCAGCATGTAAACCTCTGCTCACTGCCTGGAAACTCATTCCTGTGTTACATCCCATTCTAATAAAAGCATTGGTTTTGTTTGAAATTGTTTTAATTTTGTGTCTCCATTTTTTTTAATTTTTTTTCTTAATTGGAGGAAAGTTTCAAACCCATTTGTACTGATATATACTATACAGAATCCCAAAGTAAATGAAGTAATACCTACTTTTAATGTGATAATAGGGTGTCCCATTTTATAGGGTTTTGTACAAAAAGGTGAAAATCATAAGATTCCATCCAATTTTCAGAACTCCTCTATAGCTGCAGGCAAGTTCACTGAGCATTGCTAGAACTGCTTAAACACTTGGCTGCCTCCATTGAGTCTGAGCTGGAGTCTGTGCTTAATATTTTCATGATAAAGAACACCGTTACCAGATTTGCTCCAACTGAATGATTATCCCTTTTGGCTATGGTGAGATCTCTGTGCGGTCTCATGCAAACGCTGTAATCGCTGGAGGACAATGCAATTGCCTTTAATAAAGCAGTTCTCCCCCTTTTTCCGCCCCCGATAATTTTTCTGGGACGTACTTAGAGCTTTGTATCGCTGTGTGGCATGACGGGGGAATAGAAGTGTAGGAGAGCCAGAGCATGACGGAGGGACACCTGTTCCAAAGTAGCTGTCAAAAGTGCTGGAACTGCAGGGCAAGGTCTCTGCCTTGAGAAGATACTGTCAGGTGGGGATGGGTGCGCATCTGGCCGTTGGGGCTTGTTTGCACCGGGAGCCACCACTTCACTTCCATGGGTTCAAGTAGCAGGACAAAGTTTCAGTCTGTAACTGGCCTTTTATCAAGTGAAATATGTCACTTTCACTTAAAGGCCAGTTACAGGCCGAAAAGTTTCTATTTTGATTATTAACAGGCTGTCTGTGGAAACAAGCTGAATCTGAAACAGTATTAGTATCGGATATTTTTTTTCCCCCCCAGTTTGTGTGTGCAGCAATTGCTTTATTTTTTCCAAGTAACGCTACAGGTTGACTCCTATAGACTGCTTAACCCACTAACAAAAAAACTCTCCTTTTAATTCCCATGCCCACGACAGCTACTCTAGAACAAATTACATTTTCATAGATTCCACTTATGTAGAAATATCACAAAAGCAGATATTTTGCCCTCGCCATGGTCTGATCACTCAATCATTTCCTCATTGGAGCATTTTAATAAAGGGAAAGAATTTAGCCAATGGATGTTAAATGAATATTATTAAACAATGATACAACAGCAGGAGTCGAAGCGATATTTTAACATTAACTCCACTCCAGACGTCCCCCACTCCATTGTATGGGAAGCTCATAAAGCTGTAATCAGGGAAATTAATAGCCATGTCTTCCTGGGAAGAAAAAAAAACCAGGAAAACTCAAATTGCTAACCTAACAAACTAGAACAATTATAAAAGCTTCATAAAAGTACTCCAACAAAACAAATGTATAGCCAAATTATACATACGAGGTGAATTAAACCAATTCTTAGCGACTAGAGCAGAGAAAGGTCATGCGCTGGGCAAAATAAAAATTTTATGACAAAAGTAATAAAGCAAATAGGCATTGGTTTGCTTTTAGTTTATCTAGAACACACAGTATTCACACACGGGTGGCATAACTGATGATCCAGAACAAATCTGTTTAGAAATTTTTATATAGCTCTTTACAACTTGCCAGAGAGACGAGGGGGATCTTGAAACCTCAATTGTCAACTGACATTGATTCTTTCTTATCCAAATGCAATCTTGCTAAACTTTCAGGTGAAGATATTTTATCGCTAGAACCTCCAATTACACCGCTGGATATATCTTAGGCGATTAAATCCCTTAAAAGGGGGGGGGAGGGAGGGCTCCTGGACCGGATGAATTTTCCAATATCTATTAATTTTTTTTGCAATGATCCTTCTCTCCCAGCTCACAAAATTATTTAACATCTTTCTAATAGGACATGCCCCTCCTAAAACAATGCTGCAGGCATCCATAGCAATTATTCCCAAAGAAGGTAAAGACCACCTAAATTTCTCCAATTACAGACCCATATCCCTACTAAATACAGATATTAAATTATGCCAAAATTATTGCAAATAGATTTAATCCACTCTTGCCTAAATTGATTCATCCGGAACAGGTAGGTTTTATAAAAGGGAGACAAGCCCTAGATAACACTAGACGTCTTATCAACCTTACTGATATAGCTCACCAATCCAAATACCCGGCCTTCCTATATCACTAGATGCCGAAAAGGCGTTTGACCGCCTTAACTAGCAGTTCATATTTGCTACACTAAAAAAACAATGGGATTCGGCGAAAAATGTATAGATAATATCAAAATCCTATATCGCTCCCCTTCGGCCACAGTCAAAACAAATGCTGCCAACTCCTCCTTATTTCCCATAAATAACAGAACCCGCTAAGGATGTCCCTTACCCCCTCACTTATTTGCAATATCCATTGAACCATTAGCAGCCCTAATTAGAAACAACCCCAACATCTTAGGAATTCACGTTAAAAATCATGAAGATAGCTCCATTTGCCGACAATATAATACTGTCCTTCACAAAACTGTTAATTTTACTCCCTAACCTATTTGAAAATTTGGATTCCTTTGGTAAACTCTGTTTATAAAATTAATACAGAATCTGTAGCTCTAAACTTGAATTTATCCAGTCACACAGCCAAACACATCCAAGCCAATTTTGATTTTAAATGGGATCACCAAAGATTACAACACACAGTATAAATTTAATTATGCCCCTCTTTTTAAACAAATATACAAAGATCTGTTAAATTGGGACTCGTACCAGATATCCTGGTTTGGGTAGGATCACATCGATAAAGATGAACATTCTCCCTACGATTCTATTTTTTTCCCCATACACTACCAGTTAAAGTCCCGGACACAGAATTGCAACTACTGCAAAATAGAATCATTAGCTACATTTGGCAAAATAAAAAAACAAGGATTAACAGATCCATTCTATATTGCCCCAAATTGGAGGGGGGGGATTAGCGATCCCAGAGCTCAGGAGATATTACAAAAGCAGCTCACCTAGGACAATTAATCAGTTGGCACGATAACCCAAATGAGAAAAGATGGGTAGAAGTGGATGATTTGATTTGCCACCCTGAGGAGCTCCAGCATACCCTCTGGCTGGAAAAAAACAGTATATAAAATTCAGTTTTAACGTTCTAATTTAATTTGTGGGATTCCGTTAAATCCATAAGCAATTTGACCACCCCCTTCTCCATGATGTATCCTTTGTTCTCAAAATCTTATTTTTCACCAGGTTACAATAAAAAACAACCAAATCTATGGACGCAACATGGAGTCAGTAGGGCAAGCATGTCAAACTCAAAGGCCAACACGGGCCAAATAAACAAGGTTTAAGTTTAGGTGGGCCGCAAAAAAACAAAAACTTCAATTTTCATAGAAAAGTAGGTTTATTTCGAAAAGTACAGTATATAAAAAAAAGAACGATAAAATTAATGTTTACTTCCTGACACTTGGCATCTCTGACTCTCTCCCTCTGACGCCCTCTGACTCCCTCTCTCTCCCTCAGACACCCTCCCTCTGATTCTCTACCTCCCTCTGACTAGACACTCTCTGACTCTCTCTCTGACTCTCTCTCTCTCTGACTCTCTCTCTCTGACTCACTCTCTCCCTGACTCACTCTCCCTGACTCACTCTCCCCCTCTCCGACTCTCACACTCTCTCTCAGACACTCTCTCAGACACTCTCAGACACACTCTCACACACACACACACACACACACACACACACACACACACACAGATATATATATATATACACACACAAACACACAGATATATATATATACACATTCACACACAGATATACACATACACACACAGATATACACACAGATATATATATACACACACAGATACACACACACACACAGAGCAGTGGAGAGCAGAAGCAGCGACGGATGTGAGTGACTGGGGGGAGAGGGACGGGGGAGGAGGAAAGGCATGCGATCCGTGCAGGACAGGCAAATGTACAACTAACTCCCCCCCCCCCCCCCCCCAGCACCCCTCCTACCTTCTATCACCCGGGGCAGAAGGGGACAAGACACCGCGCAGCCACAGGAGCCAGGAGCGGGCAGGCAGACACACACACTCACCGTGTGCTCTGCACAAAGCGGAAGCCCCGCCCCCGGCTTCCTCTCTGCCTGCAGCCAATCCCCTGCGGCCCGTCCGGCATGAAGGAGGGATGGTGGGGAGGGATAATCGCGGCGCCACTCTAGGCAAGCCACGGCGCACCATGGCGCCGCGGCGCACATATTGGGAGCCACTGGGCTGGGCCACAAATATGTTGTGGGACGCGAGTTTGACATGCTTGCAGTAGGGTGAAAGATGTGATGGATTTACATACTATTAAGACCTTCCCTACAATATAATCAAAATGTTAACATCCCAAATACCGAATGTTATAGATATCTACAGCTTAGATACCTTATTCAATCTAAATACCAAGAAAAACTACCACTAAAAATGACCCAATTTGAATCCGGGTTTAACACCCAATCTTTAACCAAGGGAATCACCTCTGTCCTTTACCATGCAATCTGTAACATCCCTAGTGACCTTAAATCAGACAATTATATGTCGGCATGGGAAAGGGACCTTAACATAACTAGAGATATAGAAACATGGCGAGATATTTGGGAGGCAGCTGATAAAAACTCAACCTGTGTAGTGATTAAGGAAAATATATTTAAAATTCTATATCGTTGGTACTACATCCCGGTAAAACTAAATTCCATTTATCCAAATGTTTCGCCTATGTGTTGGAGGGAATGTGGCAAACAGGGCTCCATACTACATATCTGGTGGGAATGTCCGAAAATTAAACCCCTATGGGACAAATTTCTCCAATTGGCAGAAGAGGTGTCTAGCTTCCATATTCCTAGAAACCCCCTCTTTGTGATTCTGGGGGCACCAAGTCCCAATTTAAGCAGAGAAAAGGGTTTTCAGTGGTATAAGCGCTGGATCCATAACGTGTAGATACTCAATATTACGCATAAACAGAGGCACAGGATATCAGGCTTGTGTTTTATATTAAATGGAAATAACCAATGTGACTCAGGAGGTATAAAGTCCTTAAAAAAGACCAAGTAACCCTGAAGGATAAGAGTTAGTGAGCTTGAACCTTCTCCTTGATAACATGCAACACGCACGAAACGCGTAGGAGGTTTGCTACACCTCCGTTTTCTTAACAAGGACTCATTAAAAAAAATTCTTCTATCTTTTGACCCACTCTTTTGGCTGTGTGCCATATTTCTATTTGTGCTCATCCCAATTTAAGCAACCTGGCGTCTAAATGAATCACTCATATCTTTAATGCAACAAGATGCTCCATTGCTTGGTTCTGGAAACATAAAACCCTGTCCCCTTTCCAGTGTGGTTGTAATAAAATATGGGCTGTGGCATACCTCCAGTGATTGTCGGCTTATCTTCACGACCCCATCAATAGATTTATTGATACTTGGGAGCCCTGGTTTACACACTTTCATAAGCAAATAAGATCCTAGGTGATATATGGATCTACTGGAGTCCTAATGCTGAAAGAATATATATATATAAATGTTAATAGTAGCACTGTATGTCTTGTACTTGTCTTACAACCCACTTCCCCTCCTTTCTCCCCCTCCTTTTTCTTCCCCAATATTATTTAACCCCCATTTCTTGTTCTGTAAAATGCGTTATGTGATATATGTTAAATATCTTATGAATCGGTCTTGAAAATGTTAAATAAGTAACAAAAATAAATCACCAATTTATAAATTGAGTATTTTTTATTAGATAAACGTTCAGAACATTATAATAGAATCCTTTGAACAAGGATTGATGTTACAAGCAGTTTGTAACTATGCGATACTATTCCTTGTTTCTTCTCTCTCCTTCCATGTGGCTCCGTTTAGCAACATATACTGTATGTTTCAGTTGTATGTTTTCTGTTACACCTGTTAACCCCAGCAATAAGTGATAGACTGGTTCTCAGATCAAATGGTTGTTATTTAGGCTAGATAGGATTCTAGAGATTAAATTAATTATGAATTGTTATATATGTAATCTTTGGTATTTAAGTAATATTATATCAGTTTGTTTTATTGTTTGCTGTCTTATCTTATATGCGTGAAAGAGCTGTGACTTCGCTAGTGATGGATCTTGTACACATAATTATGGTTTTATTGGTTATTGTAAATTTTGCTCAAATATGCCTTAATTTGCTCCTCTGGCTATATTCATGTTCACATTTGTGATGACATTTTAATGTTATGTACATAATTACACGTTCTCAACACGCATGATTGTGTTAATGAAATAGTTTTTTTTTAAATATATATATCCACTAGATGAATTGTTAATGAGTTAATAGGAACCACCCTTCTTTATGGATGAGGGGGGTGGGGTGCCATCGCCAGAATATCCGGGATCTCTACCACATCCGGGACATTGTTGTTCCGTCATGTGAGATGCTGGAGTGACGAGCAGTGTGGAGGCGGTGAGAAACAATGACGTCTGTTAACCCCAGAAAGATTCACATACATGTTTTAATGCTTAAAAGAATGGCTAGCAGGTGCATACACATTCTTTATGTTTTTTACTGAGCACTAAAGAATTTTGAAATAGTGCAGATTGCATTCCTTCTCCGTTATCCCACTGGCGTTGCCGACTACTTGATTAAAAGTTTAGAAGTTGACAAACGCACAACCCCAGCAAGCTCTAACCCCAAGATCCAATATATATATATATTTGGGGGTTCAATTTGAGCTTGTAAGTGTTCTGTATGTTTTAAAATGAGAAGTGACTTACAACCCCTCAAAAGATAGCAGAGGAATTTGCTGAATTTTATACGGAACTCTACGATCTCGACAATTCAACTCCGAATGCTAAAGTCCTGGACCTGACCCTGATTGAGACCTATTCTAGAGATTGTAACCTCCCAAAACTGTCAGAGGAAGACCACAAAGTTTTACATGTAAAAATAACCCGGTTAGTTAGTAAGGGTGGTTAGCTCATTGAAGCCATCAAAGGCTCCGGGGCCCAGATGGTTTCTCAAATTTGTACTATAAAAATGTTATAGGAATCCTAGGGCCATGCTTACTTGATTTATTCAATGATTTTCTTAGCGGAAAATAAATCCCCCCACAGATGACGAATACCAATATAGTGGTGATCCCTAAAAGAGGGTAAGGACCCCTTATGTTGTGGTAGCCACAGGCCAATCTCACTGCTTAATACAGATCTGAAAATTTATAGTAAAATTCTGGCCAACAGGTTGAACCCAATACTCCGTAGATTAATCAAATATGACGAGGTAGGTTTTGTGAGCAAGCCCCAGGCGTCGGCTAACACAAGGAAAATTATTCATGTGATCAGATACATAAAACTAAGATGAAAGCAATGATGTTGAGCCTGGATGAGGAGAAGGCATATGATAGGATAAGATGGGATTTTTTACATAAGACATTGGAGGCATTTGGATTTTCAGGATTTTTTTTCCTTTTACAAGGGGTCCGGGCCCTCTACCAGACTCCAACAGCCACTTTGAAGATCCTAGGGCGGGAGAGGAATCCGATAACAATTAAGAACGGGAATAGATAGGGTGCCCCCTCTCTCCTCTTCTTTTTGCCTCGACAATTGAACCCCTTGCGGCTACAATCAGAGCTTCCCCAAATATTCAAGGAATTAATATAAAAGAAGTGTTACAAATTATCACCTTTTTGCCGATGATATTGTCTTTACTATAACTAACTCATTGACATCCCTCCCGAATTTACAATCCGCTCTCCGGAGGTTTGGAGAATTGTCTGGGTATAAAGTTAATATGGGAAAATCGGAAGTGCTAAATTTAATGTTAATGGAAAAGAAGGTTGAGGTCCTTAAACGACATTTTGACTATAGGTGGAAAAAGACCCATCTGAAATATTTAGGGATATACCTTACTAGGGACTACAACTCATAAATATCCCAAACTTTTTTCTAAGATTAGAAAGGATCTACAAGCTTGGAATTCTCACTATATCTCATGGATTGGGCGTATAACCACGGTTAAGATGAACATCCTCCCCAGACTTCTATATTATTTCCAAACATTACCAATATCTGTCCCACTTACAAGTATAAAAGAAATCCAAAACCGTATTATGCAATTTATTTGGAAACATAAACAACCGAGAATAGCCAGGTCAATTATGCTGGAATCTAAATAAGGAGGGGGTCTAGTGGTTCCAAATAATCCTAAAACATTATATATACTCTAATTTGAAACAAATGGTTTATTGCCACTCCCCGGGAGGGATCTATGCTTGTGTGGATCTGGAAAGCTCATTTAAATACCCAGTTGGCCTGTCTTCTCTGCTGTGATTTAGTTCCAGGACTGAGCTTGGGAGACAGTCTGAGCCGGCGGTAAGTGGATTTACTCTGAAAATCTGGCAGTTGGCGAGAAAGAAATATAAGGTTATGCCAACGCCATCTAGATTTACACCCCTGTTCGGTAATCCAGGGTTCTTGCTGGGTTTTCGGGGTCGGGACTTTGAAACCTGGAGAGACAGAGGAATTCTAGAGATGGGAGATGTATTAGAAAAAGATAAGTTGATGTTGTTTGAGGAATTGATGAGAAAATACGGTTTACAAACGGAGGTGTTTAAATATATGCAGGTCCGACATTTTGTGTGCCAGGGTTTCTAGGAGGAGGAATTCCTTAAATACACACGATTCAAAGATTTATGCAAAACAAGAAAATATCAAAAATGGTCTGATCTCATCCCTGTACCAAGGTTTAATCCCCCAAAAGGATACCCCGGCCCATAAATATATGGACCAGTGGGCTCTGGATTTCCAGACTGAAATAACGAGAGGACTGGGAAGATTTATGGGACAATGCGGGTAAAACCTCTATTTGCAGTTACAAAAGAGAATATTTACAAAATGCCGTTACGCTGGTATTACCCTCCCAAAAGGTTAAAGTAAATGTTCCCGGAGGCGACCGATAGATGTTGGAGGGGATGCGGACAGATAGGTGACTTGGCACATATATGGGGGTTTTGCCCAGAAATGCAGACATACTGGGGGACAGTTTTGAAATTGATAGAAGATGTGACGGGAATCAAGGTTCCGCTAGACCCAATTTTAATCATTTTCGCTAAGCTATGGAAGATGTAAATCATTACTCAGCTAAATTAATTATGCATATTTTACCGGCGGCTAGGTGCGCGGTAGCAGCAGCGTGGAAAAAGACACTGCCGCCCTCCAGAAGGTGTTATTAGAAGGGTTAACGATGTACAATTAATGGAGAGACTTTACTCTTTTTTGAATCACACCACAAGGACGTTTGATAGAGTCTGGGATCCCTGGGATGTTGGGTAAGGGTAAGGTCCCAATAAGATAGAGGTTCTGGGAGTAATGAGGGTAGGATATGTCGTTGATAAAATGTTATAAAATTTTGTATGATATGTAATGTGATTGTCAATTGGAAGAGTTCTGATACAAAATGGTTGTTCCCTTCCCCCTTTTTTTCTCTACACCTCCCCTTCCCATTTGTTTGAAAATCTTAATAAAAATATAAGTTTAAATAAAAAAAATATATATTAATTAGTATACTGTATAGTTAAATACTTCAATAATAATATTCTCCTAAATAAGGGTCATTTAGTTAAACCTTTTGGCCAAAGCATTATAAGCAAGCCAACGTCAAGGCATAACCAGATTTTGCAGGTCCTAACACTAACCTGTTGAAACTTCTCTTTTACCTCTGTGAAGGGAGAATAGCTGCAGTGAATCCATCCATAAAGCATAATGAAAGAAGCTTCCTTACTTTAAAAAGTGGGGAGGGGCGAGCTTAAACCCTGGGAGGAGGGGCCACTAACCTCCAAACAACTGATACCAGTTGAAAATGAAATTAACAAAAACGCACAACCCCAGCAAGCTCTAACCCCAAAACCTACATTATATATCTCAAAAGGAGTGCTCGAGCGTTGCCAAATGTATATAACATTACTTATTGACGTCACTGCGCATCACACCTCGTGGGACGTGAGGAGCGGAGAGACTGGAGAAGCAACGCGGTATGGGGGACATAGCCAGACACTGAATAACTCGGCAGCAAACCAGAGGAACAGCGGTGCCTGGGGGACATAGCCAGGCACCAACTCGGCAGCAAACCAGAGGAACAGCGCGGTCTGAGAGATGCAGCCAAACACCTACATCCAGCTCGGCAGCAGAGGCTCCATAGATTAAAACCCGGAGTGTCCAGATAAGCATCCACCCTTTTCAAATGCGCATTTTATGTGTACTTTTGCGAGTCAGATTCTAGTCTCTGTTTCATAAAGTTTTTATACGTTATTGTACCATGTGAATTATCTTTATTCTTTACGTGAATGGTTGTGTGAACTACTACCAAGTCTATTCCTAGAAGGGAGAGTTGAGCATTTCAGAATTCTAGTGTTTACAATCACATGCATTATTACGGTGCTATTGAAGGTATTTTTCTATAATATTGTGTCACCTGCACAAATCACAGTCCTGAACACACCATCCACCACTTATCACTTCACAGTGTGGGATTCGAAAATTGGTCACTGTTATCTTGTTGAAGAATAACTTTACCATATAGTGATCTGTAAGAGTATTATTTGTATAAATTTACACTGAGACAACATGTTTGTCATTTCTTCACATTACTCTGTGTACTGATCCGGAGAACCAGCACCAAGGAGGACTTTCTTTCAAGCATTACACTATTGTGTTTGTTTTTCTTTTTGGGTTGATATTGCGCTGCCTTACGTTGGAAAAAGCTACACATTTTGAAGTACTCAAACAGTCCCTCAAAAGGGTTTGAGCAGCAGTATTGGAATTTCTTTATCTAATATTTTCACTTGTTTACATTTGATTTTGAAAACTTTATTTTAATCACTCACTTTAATATACAGGTATGCACGGTTGTTATGACAATCTGATTTTTATATATCCGTTTTGCATACCGAATGTTTTAAAGGGATCACGTACATTTGTAAATTTACCAAATTATTTTGATTCACTTATTTATCAGGAGGAGCCCCGTTTTGTATAGGATGTTGTATTGAGACACGCAAAAGAATCTGCAGAAGCAGGAGAAAATTGCTCAGACATTGGAAGAACTGCTCAGAAGCTGTAAAGCTTGCAGAGGTTGGAAAGAGTTAGTCACCGTTTTTTTTTAAAGAGTAAAAACAGCTAAGAGATGGCTATATATCACCTATGTCTTGTAATGCTGCAGGTATACAGCCAGAAGAAAGGGGAGTTAAAATTGCTTCTGAGCCCATCTTTAAGAACAGGCTGCAAAGAAAACAAAATATTGCTCTGCCTGTTGAAATTTTTTTTGCTTTGGAGAACAAGAAACTCTGAGGACTGCATCAAGGAAGCAGCAAATGAACCTGTGGAGCCAGTGGCTAATATCATGTTGTGGATAAAGAACGCAACTCAGGGAATTGATGCGGCATTCTCCAAGTCTGCAAACAAAGGTAACAAAATGCACAAGGTCACATACCAGTCTGGAGAGACTACAGAATTCCTCTGAGGAGTAGGAAGAACTATTTTGCAGCATGGGGGCAGATTATGAATCATCAGATAATGACTATTCCACAGAGGAATCATCGGCATTTGATTTGGAGCTCATTGAGCCTCTCATTAAAGGCTGGGAGTGAGGTTCTGCACTATATAATAGATAATAAGCCCGTCCCTACAGAACCGAAGGATTGTATTTTAAGAGGTCTTCATAGAAAGCCTATAAAAAATTTTGTTCATGACTTGGTGAAATAAATAATAAATGGACACAGCGACACGAGAGTGGCCATGTCCACAAAATTCACCAGAAAGTATTCCTTCGGAAAAGGAGTATGTGGAAGCCTGGGATTCACCTTCTTTGGTGGATTCCGCGTTATCTGGATTCGCAAGATATACAATGCTTCCAGTGGATGACGCAGCCTCCATTCGGGACGCTTATGGATAATTGCATGGAAGGTGCATTAAGAAGATGTTTTATGGCTGCAGGAGCAGCACGTAAGACGGCAGTAGTCATAACTTCGGTCTCTAGAGCACTGAAACTCTGGATTGCAAACATAAAAGAGGCTTTAGAGAAAGGAGTTATAAGATCTCAGATCATTAAAGTACTCTCTCGATGGCTTTGTCATTGCAGCTAGGAGGGTACTCTAGCTGCGACCTTTGGCAGGCAGATTCCACATCTGAAAACCACATTTATGCAGGATTCCCTTTGAGGTCATCAGCTTTTTGGGAAAGGATTGGACACAACAATAGAGAAAGCTTCAAGAGGAAAGAGTATTTTCCTACCACAAGAAGACAGATTTGGAAATTCACCTATGATGCGTGATAGAACCAACACCCGGAACATGAAGCCATATAGAATTGGAAGAGGGTATTCAAGGGTACCCATGTGGCACATGGTGAAAGTGCTCTTTTTCATGGTCCAAGTAGAGGTGGCCCCTTGTATAAAAAACCTAAAAAGGTTTGCATGAAATGAGATTGGCTCAGGCAACTCATGTCTAAGGAAGGCTCCACCAAATTCGGGTGGTCTGGACCCAAACCATTTCAGACGCTTGAGTGCAAAGAATAGTTCTCAAAGGTTATAGTATCGAATGCAGAAAGATACCAGGGAGACAAAAATTCAAGCCATCCCAATAATGCCATTTAAAGCAAGTGTAAAAAAAGAACTAGTAGACAACGACACAATTCAGAGAGAAATTTACTCCGTGATGTTACTGGTAAAATAGGCGAATGGAAGATTTAAAACCCATTCTGTATTTAAGACGAGTCAACACTGCTCAATACAAAGAAATTCAGGATATAAATCACTAAAACCAATCATAGCAGCAGTTGATCAAGGGGATTGGCTAGTATCAGATGTTTTGAAGGACACATATACCAATATGTGACACCAACAGAAGATTTAAGGTTTGCCACAGAACAGGCACATTGAGTTCACAACGCTGCCCTTTGGTCTTGCCACTTCCCCAAGAACCTTCACAGGAGGTGTTGATAACACTTGTGGCCAAACTAAGGAAGGGAGGTATCCAAATATACTATTTGGATGACAGTTTAAGAAAGGCACGAGACAAGTCCCGATAACGTCAATATTTGACAAGAGTGCTGGATTTCTTGACAATGCGTGGATGGTTAGTGAACTTCGGAAAAAGTTATCTAATCCTAACAAAATGTAAAAATATTTGGGAGTACAATTCGATACTCGAACAGGCATGATTTTTCTTCCCAACAAAAAAAGGGAGAACCTAAAAACATAATCAGGACAACCAGGTCCATCGATCAGCTAATCGGACAGGCAATGCATGAGTATTATCTGTATACATCAAGCCACCGTTCATGGTAAAATGGGCGAAATGACACGAGGGCTTTTCAGCTAAATTTTCTAAGACAGTAGGACAGTCAGACAAAAGACTCACTCCAGTCTATCGCACTTCCACAGGGGATGAAATAATCCTTAGTGCGGTGGGAACAGGATAGAAAGAGGTTCTTCCCTACAAGAACTGGTCTGCTTTATGTTCATGATAAATGCAAGTGGCACAGACTGGGGTGCCAAACTCAGCACCAATGTAGCCCAAGGAAAGTGGTCTACCAGGTGTCACAATGTACTTGCATATGTTCTGGAATTAAAAGTGATTTATGTTGCCACTAAATTACTTCTCATTACAAATAGAAGGAAGCAGCCTTAAAATTCGGTCAGTCAACCGAACAGCGGTAACGTTTATAAGAAAACAAGCGAGACAATAAGTTGTTATTCTACAAAAAGTATCCGCCATTATTGCCGGAGCAGAGCAACATCCGAGTTTATCACAATATATATCTTCAAGCCGATTTTCTCATTCAGCGGAATTTAGATTCAGGATAATGGACCCTGACAAACACAATCTTCAGACAGTTGGTGGAATGATGGGAACTTCCCGAGAGACTTGATGGCAGTACCATCAAACAGAATGTTGAACAAATTCTGTTCAAGAGTGTCACTCAGAAGTAGCTTGTGTGGTCACCCTCTCCTTCCAATGGACTTTTAACTGGCGTACATATTTCCTCCAAACCTCTCATACTGAGGGTACTCAGGAAAATAAGGCAGGCTCGGGCGGAGGTAAATGGTAATAGTTCCAAACTGGCCACGCAGAGCCTGGTTTCCACAATTAATCAACATGGTGATGGACAAATCACAGCAATTACCAGTGTTCCCAGGTCTCCTGTTCCATGGCCCAGTTCAACATCCCAATCCAGAATCCTGGAATTTGAAGACCTGGAACTTGAGGCGAACTTGCTCAAGACCGGGGGGGGTGTGAGTCATACAAACATTGATGGCCGCAAGGAAGATCTCAACATTTACGGTGTATTACAGAATTTGGAAAACATTTTTCCCCCACTGGTGTGAATGCCAGAATAGAATGTTTTTGGATCCACTTCTTTCAGCAATCATAGAATTATTTGCCAAGAGAAATTGGGCACTGCAAAACGATGAGGCTGATCGTAGCTGATAAAATAAATTTATTAGGGCATAAAAGCCAAAGATTAGAACAGCACAGGAGTCCCCAGTGACACCGCAACGGCACTCCTATTCCGAGTGAGCTGGCCGGGGGAAGAGGTGCACAGCGCCAACGATGCCCCGCAAGTGATTCGAGACTCCATTCGCCTCATCACAGAAGAAACAGACATCGGTCTCAAGCTAAGTGTCCCCCCTTCCTTCCCCCTCCCCCCTCTTGCCTTCATATACACCGTGTACACAGGACTGGCACAGATGTTATCATCACCATAGTACTGGGTCCAGACACTGAGAGATTGTTTTCATTATTTGCATAGGGGGGGACACTTGTGGATTTCCAGTGCATGACCGGTTATGCCCATTTCATCTATACCGTGGCCCACTCCACCATCAAGACTTTTATTCATTGCCGTCCCATTATATTGAACTTGTCCTATTTCAATTACCACCTCCACCTTTGTCTACTAGAGCACACTTAGGGGAGCTTCTCTCCCCATCTCTACAATCATAGAATTAGAGGGTTTGGAGGCAGGGATCAGTGCTAGTTCTGTGAATGTCCAAATTTCGGCATTATTAGCATTACTGGGAAGACAATTCGCTACAGTGCATGTCAAAATTAAATTTTTATCAAGGCTTAAAGAAAATTAAACCACAATTCCCACCTGGGCTTTACCTTTGGTTGTGCAATCATTGACAAGAGCTCCTTTTGACCCACTTCAACCGAGTTCAGACAGGGATTTAACACTTAAAATGGTACTATTAATAGCAGTAACATTAGCATGCATAATTAGCGAGTTGCAAGCATGGTCCATAAAGGAGCCATTCCTGATATTTCCCCAGGAAAAAGCGATCTTAAGACCAGTCCAGCAATTCTTACCAAAGATAGTTTTAGCCTCCCATTTTAATGAAGAATTTATTTCCCCTTTATTTTGTCCAAATCCTTGGATCGATAAGGAATGGGTATTGCAAAAACTAGATGTAGTAAGGTGCCACAGGAAGAAGCCACAACCTCTATATTAATGACCAATTGGTTAACTGAGGAAGAAGTGAATAGACAGCTTCATTAAATTAAAGTAAATAAAGCACATGGCAAACACCCCAGAGTTCATAAGGAGCCAAGTTCAGTAATAGCCAAACCATTACATTCAATGACTCCATTTCCACAGGCTCAGTACCACAAGATTAGCGTAAAGCAGACGTGTCTATATTTAAAAAGGGAGCAAGATCACAACTGGGGAATTACAGACCTGTAAACCAAACATCAATAATGGGGAAGCAACTTGAAGTTTTAGTTCAGGATAATATTCTGCAATACCCAATGGATAACAAAATGATCACCCATGCTGACCTTTGCCCTTTCTATATATTGTGTACCCCCATTTCCTTTATCTTAATTTGGATATTAAAAGATATGTTTTAATGCTCTCACCACTATCATTCATTACTCGTATTGAGTGCACCAAATAAGGGCTTGTTTTCTTTCCTTTGTGTATTACCCATTACTCCCTTAGTTCACCTTGCTAGCCCCCATCTACTACTAGGTGTAAACGAACACACTTTTTTTTTTGTATTAAACGGGATATACCAAATAAATAAACAAACATGGGAAGAATGTTAATCCAGGGAGAAATCTGATTACCACTATATGGAGTCAGGAAGGCGTTTATTTTTTCCCTAATGAAATATCATTGGATGACTGGGGGGCTTTGTTTGCCTTCCTATGGATCAATATAATACAAATATAGGATCAAGTATCTGCCCTCTAAATGTAGCACAGGTTGAACTTGATGGACATGTATTTTTTTCAACCTCATCTACTATGTAACTATGTATATGTCTTAACCAATATCTTAAGAAAAATGAGAGAAAGAACCCTGAGATGCCAACCAGACATGTCCATGTAGATAGTGTGCAAAGTGTAGCACCTCTTGATCCTACTCAAAAGACAGCTTGATTAACCCTTTCATATAACGTCCCACGTTGTCAGCTACTTAAAATACACCACTTCATATGCGTGTTAAATAGCCTAATACATAAGGTAGCCATTATTTGAACTTAGCAAAGGTATTCTTTGAACTGTGACTTGATTGTAGCAAACAAATATCTATGGGTATACCAATATTATGGTTACACACTCACTTATGCTGTGGGACTACGGGTGCGGTTGGCGTGCTCCTACCAGATGAATTTTGTATGGAGAAGAAGGTTTGAACGGCGGTGCAGCTGCCATGAGAGGAAAAATGGAGACCGGACTGCTGGCTTCATGGTACACAAAAGTTTATTGTAGGCACATAAAAAATTAGCAAGAGAAACCGCTTACGCGTTTCATGAAACATGTAAGAGGTTTCTCTTGCTACTTTTTATGTGTCTACAATAATTTTTTGTGTACCGTGAAGCCAGCAGTCCGGTCTCCATTTTTCCTCTCATGGCAGCTGCACCACCGTTCAAACCTCCTTAACCAATATCTTGCCAGAACTATGAATTTCAGAAAATCAAATAGATTATTTGTGCTTTCAATGAAAGAAAGCGCAAGCAGCCTCAAAGGCAACAAGCCATTGGATCATAATGGTCATCAAAAATAAAAAAACACAACATCCAGAAGAAACCAGCTCCAAGGCTGGTCAAGGCACATTCTACACGGGCAATGGGCGCATCTTGGGCAGCAAAGTCAGATGCTGCTCATGCAGAGTTATGCAGGGCAGCAGTTTTTACTTCAATTCACACATTTATAAAGTAATATCATGTGGATATACCTCAGCAGACTCATGTTTTGGCAGGAAAATCCTCAAGTCCCGAAATGGATTTACTGTGAAGTTTTCAGCGGTAATTATTTGAATCCCTTTTGTGTATAGGTACTACTTTGGCAAGTCCCATTACCAACCACGGCCATGGGGACTACCAGGAAGAGCAATATTTTTGATCTGAACGTAATGTTGTTTTCCTGGAAGGTTCTTCCATGGCAGTGCTCACCAATTCACACCCAAAAATATTTGCTATGCGATACTAACGTGTATATATTATGTTTCAGATTTTGTACCATAAGACTACCTGGGGAGGAAGGGTGCGGCTATTTATGGGGCCTCTCACAGGTGGAACTTCCTGTCCTCTCAGCAGTAGGGTGCAACTTTACCAATGGGTGAACGCTGCCACAGAAGGACATTCTAGAAAAAGAAAAATTAGGGTAAAAATCGAAAACAGTTTGAGCAGTTTAACATGGCACTGTTTAACAGTTTAACTGAGTTTAACATGGCACTGCCTTTAAATCAATTTGCTCCTATGTGTATTGTATGTCTTTATTTATATAGCGCCATTAATGTACATAGCGCTTCACAGTAGTAATACATGTAGTAATCAAATAAATAACAGATAATATAAATATCAGATCCTGGGAATAAGTGCTTCAGACATAAAAGTAACATTAAGGAAGAGGAGTCCCTGCTCCGAGGAGCTTACAGTCTAATTGGTAGGTAGGGAGAATGTACAGAGACAGTAGGAGGGAGTTCTGGGAAGTGCTTCTGCAGGAGCAGGGGGCCAAGCTTTATGTATCATGTGTTCAGAATATCCACAGTGCTATTCATATGCTTCTTTAAGGGTGTCTTAAAGGTGGATAGAGAGGGTGCTAGTCGGGTACTGAGGGGAAGGGCATTCCAGAGGTGTGGGGCAGTCAGTGAAAAAGGTTTAAGGCGGGAGGGCTTTAGATAAAAAGGGGGTAGAAAGAAGACATCCTTGAGAAGAACGCAAGAGTCTGGGTGGTGCATAACGAGAAATTAGGGCTGAGATGTAAGGAGGGGCAGAAGAGTGTAAAGCTTTAAAAGTGTGGAGAAGAATGAAGTGTGAGATGCGGGATTTGATCAGAAGCCAGGAGAGGGATTTCATGAGGGGAGATGCTGAGACAGATCTAGGAAAGAGTAGTGATTCTGGCAGCAGCGTTTAGGATAGATTGAAGGGGAGACAGGTGGGAGGCAGGAAGGCCAGACAGCAGGAGGTTACAGTAATCAAGACGGGAGAGAATGAGGGCCTGTGTCAGAGTTTAAGCAGTCGAGCAACAGAGGAAAGGGCGTATCTTTGTTATATTGCGAAGGAAAAAGCGACAGGTTTTAGAAATGTTTTGAATGTGAGGGGCGAATGTGAGAGAGGAGTCGAGTGTGACCCCTAGGCAGCGTACTTGGGCTACTGGGTGAATGATTGTAGTTCCAACAGTAATGTGGAAGGAGGTAGTAGGGCCAGGTTTGGGAGGAAGTATGAGGAGCTCTGTTTTAGCCATGTTGAGTTTAAGGCGGCGGAGGGCCATCCAGGATGATATAGCAGAGAGACATTCAGAAACTTTGGTTTGTACAGCAGGTGTAAGGTCAGGTGTTGAAAAGTATATTTGTGTCGTCAGCATAGAGGTGATAATTAAACCCAAAAAATGTTATTAGGTCACCTAGAGAGAGTGTATACAGAGAAAAGAGAAGAGGTCCCAGGACAGAGCCCTGGGGTACCCCCACAGAGAGATCAATAGAGGAGGAGGTGTTAGCAGAAGAGACACTGAAAGTCCGATGGGAGAGGTAGGATGAGATCCAGGATAGAGCTTTGTTCCGAATACCAAGAGTATGGAGAATGTGAAGGAGAAGAGGGTGGTCCACGGTGTCAAATGCTGCAGAGAGGTCGAGTAATATGAGCAGAGTATAATGACCTCTGTCTTTGGCAGCATGGAGGTCGTCAGTTATTTTAGTGAGGGCTGTTTCCGTGGAGTGAGCAGTGCGGAAGCCAGATTGTAGAGGGTCTAGGAGAGAATAGGTGTTGAGAAAATGGAGCAAGCGAGAGAATACAAGACTTTCAAGGAGTTTAGAGGCAAAAGGCAGGAGGGAGACAGGTCGATAGTTAGAAAGACAGGTAGGGTCAAGCTTGCTGTTTTTGAGTAATGGTATGACTGTTGCATGTTTGGAGGATGGAAAGGTTCCAGAGCAGAGGGAGGAGTTAAAAATGTGTGTGAGCGTAGGGATTATAGTAGGAGCAAGAGGTTTTAGGAGATGGGAGGGAATGGGGTCAAGAGGGCAAGTGGTAGAGGGAGAAGAGGCGATCAACAGCGACACATCCTCCTCTGAGACAGTGGAAAAAGAGTCAAGGAAGGCAGGAGGAGAGTTAGGAAGAGGTGTAGGTTGGGAGGAAGAAACAGAGGGGATGTTCTGCCGTATGGATTCCACCTTTTCCTTAAAATAGTCAGCAAAGTCCTGAGCGGAGATGGAGGAAGGAGAGGCAGCTGAGGGTGGTTTGAGTAGAGTATCAAAGACAGAGAACAGTCTGTCTATGTGGTCACTTTATAGATAGGGGAACAAAACCTTCTCTATTATGGCCAACCGTGCATTACCTAAATATTGACACACGCACATCTGTACCGTTAGCCGTGCTAATAATCAAAAATGATCATAAAATCGTTATGAAAGCATTTTGTTAGCCACAGAACGGTATTGTCTATTCGTTTGTATGTATACACATCTCTAACACACACACACAGTACTGTGTAAGAAAAAAGGTCCATCCTTATTGCCAATATTGAATTAGATCTTGGAAATAGTCTCACTAGAGAGGCTACATTCGGACTTCAGGCAGAGATCTTTTCCCTATGGACACTGAAATAAAGCTCCACAAGACAGACTTTAAACTGAGATTTATGTCCATCTTTCCTTGTAAGTAAAGCCTGATCCCGTTACCTTTCCATAATATAGCAAGGAAACTGCAAGTTCCAACAGCCTCAGGGGCTGCAGTCCATATGTTGCCAGGCAACCAATTGGGCTGAGATCCCCCGAGAAAGTAGCTTATGCTACGAAACGCGTTGGATAATATTTTAGCCCGTATGGTTATTCATATCTCAGTCTGTGTGCCGAAGCAATTCTGAGACTGTTTGGATTTTCTGAGCGACGCAAAATCTTAATTTACGGCCACCTTCACTTTACGGCCAGTCGTAAATACATACGGGACTCTTGAGGAACGAGTCTGGCAGTGGCTCCAACGATCCCGACATCTAAGGACACTCTACCCAGATGCAGAGAGGCGATCGGAGGGTTTCTCAAGTACGGCAGCTGCTTACATCTCCATGCAAGGATTTCCTTAGAGAAGGACAAGTGGACGTCAGCTGATCCCGTGGTCGTTGCGGTTCTGTGGCTGTTGCGGTGCCTGTTAACACGTCATTGTACATGAAATGCCTAATATATTCTGATCTGATGTACGCAGATATCTTACCATTTTAATATATACTAGCTGAGAGACCCGGCGTTGCCCGGGATGTAATGTTCCTGCTCCTCTCTCCTCCCCCTCTCTGTTTGTCCCCCATTCACATCAATCCAGTCCCCCCCTCCCTCCTTTACAGCTCTGTTTGTCCCCCTTTACAGCTTCATGCAGTGTGAGTGTGTCAGTCATTGTGTGTGCGTCAGTCAGTCAGTGTGTGTGTGTGTGCGCGCGTCAGTGAGTCTGACGCAGAAACACAAACACACACACAGAGACTGAGTGACGCGCACACAGTCAGTGTGTGCGTGCGTGTGTGCCTCAGTCAGTGTGTGCACACGTCAGTCAGTGTGTGCGCGCGTCAGTCAGTGTGTGCGCGTCAGTGTTTGTGTGTGTGTGCGGCAGTCAGTGTGTGTGTGTGTGTGTGTGCGTGCGTCAGTCAGGGTGTGTGTGCGTGCGTCAGTCAGGGTGTGTGTGCGTGCGTCAGTCAGGGTGTGTGTGCGTGCGTCAGTCAGTCAGGGTGTGTGTGCGTGCGTCAGTCAGGGTGTGTGTGCGTGCGTCAGTCATGGTGTGTGTGCGTGCGTCAGTCATGGTGTGTGTGTGTGTCAGTCATGGGGTGTATGCGTGCGTCAGTCATGGGGTGTGTGCGTGCGTCAGTCATGGGGTGCGCGTGGCAGGCAGTCGGTGTGTGCGTCAGTCAGGGTGTGTGTACGCGCGTCAGTCAGTGTGTGTGCGCGGGCGCCATTCAGTGTGTCAGGCAGTCAGTGTGTGTGTGTGCCTCAGTCAGTGTGCGTCAGTGTTTGCGTGCGGCAGTGAGTCGGTGAGTGGGTGTCTGTGTGCGACTGTGTGTAAGTCAGTGTGTGACTGTGTGTCAGTCAGTGTGTGTGTGTGTACCTCCTTGCGCCAGCCGGTGCTCCCGGCCGCAGGGTGGGGGTTGTGTGGGGGTGTGTGTGTGTGGGGGGGTTGTGTGGAGGGGGGGGGAGGTTACCTCCTTGCGCCACCCGGTGCTCCCGGCCGCGGGGGTTGTGTGTGGTGGGGGAAGGTTACCTCCTTACGCCCCTGGTGCTCCCGGCTCGGCCGCGGGGGGGTTGTGTGTGGTGGGGGGGGGGAGGTTACCTCCTTGCGCCCCCGGTGCTCCCGGCTCGGCCGCGGTGGGGTGTGAGGGGGGAGGTTACCTCCTTGCGCCCCCGTTGCTCCCGGCTCGGCCGCGGGGGGGGGTGTTAAGTGCTTGCTGGCGCTCCCGGCGGAAAGACAGGGCCGCGATGAGAAGAGCTGAGTGGGCAGGCGGCTGCGTGTGAGAGGCGGCGGGAGTTTGCTGGCGGCGTGTGAGAGGTGAGGTGGAGGCTTGGCGCCGGGGAGGCTGAGGTTTGCGGTAAGGGGGGGCGGGGGGTTTGCGGTGAGGGGGGGCGGGGAGTTTGCGGTGAGGGGGGGCGCGGTGATTTGCGGTGAGGGGGGCACACACACACACAACGGGAGTGAGAGGTGGTGGAGAGTGGGACTGGCGCAGATCCGAGGAGAGTGACTGTGTGTGTGTGTGTGTGTGTGTGTCTCTCTCCTTTGGCCCGTCACTCCGCCTCAGGCCAATGAGAGGTGTGCAGGGGCGGGCGGGCGGGCCAAGGGAGCAATCTCATTGGCCTGGCCCAAGGTCCAATAGGATTGCCGCTAGGGACACAGGGAGACACATACAGACATAGAAACATGACTGTTTGAGAAATATATAGTAGATAGATATATAGATATATATATTGGAACCTACTTCACTATATGCGTCTGCGCTTTTGTTTTTTCTGTGTTTCAGTTGTCCCAGGGGTGTTGAGTCACTCCTTACATACAGCTGCAGACGCCCACTTACAACTTAGAGGTTGTTTTTATTTCATTATCACATAGGTGCTTATATGGGTTAATATTCCTGCACAATAGAGTTTATTAGTTGCACACTTGTATTCTGTTCTTTCGGACACTGAAATAAAACTCCACAAGACAGACTTTAAACTGAGATTTATGTCCATCTTTCCTTGTAAGTAAAGCCTGGGTCCCCCTGATCTCGTGTGTCTCTTTACCTTTCCATAGTATAGCAGCAAGGAAACTGCAAGTTCCAACAGCCTCAGGGGCTGCAGTCCACGTGTTGCCAGGCAACCAATAGGGCTGAGAGATTCTGACAGTTAAGAGGACTGTTAGTTGGAGGCAGGGCAGACAAAGGGAAGGGAGGATCTGAGTGTCAGTGGCACTCAGACTAGGCTAGACACTACCCTTAGGTCCAATCACATGAAGCGGGTGATTGCTGCAGGGAAGGCCCCTTAGATAGGGATGCTTACCCATTTTACTAGTGTCAGGGACACAAGGAAGAAGCTGTGTGGTGATCGCTGCCTGTGGGACGGGACCAGACCACCGCGGTGTTAACAAAGACTCTTAAAAAGGTGAGACCCTCCTACCAGAGTCCACCCAACGCAGACACCATCGCTGAGGGCCACATCGCTGGATCAGACGGATCTTCATTTCTAAGTCGGCCACACCGAGTACTGGAGTACTTGGCAGGTACCTCAACAAGTGCACCAACAGTTCACGGCATATAGCTACTCCTTACACTTTTAGGTGGGCTGGACACTGGGAAAAGGACAGCAGGGTATTGGTGCCTAGCACCCAAAGTACATTTGGGACACTCACTGGTGGTAATGGGTGGGGTGCTCATTATACTGTGATGTGGTGTTATGTTGCATAGTTGTTATAAGTTACTGTTCAGTAAATACTGTTACATACAGGCATACCCAGGTTTAAGGACACACTTTAAGTACACTCGCGAGTAAGGACATATCACCCAATAGGCAAACGGCAGCTCACGCATGCGCCTGTCAGCACGTCCTGAACAGCAATACCGGCTCCCTACCTGTACCGAAGCTGTGCACAAGTGGGGAGACTATAGAGCATGTTACAAATGTGTTATTTACATCAGTTATGCACGTATATGACGATTGCCGTACGGTACATGCATCGATAAGTGGGAAAAGGGTAGTGCTTCACTTTAAGTACATTTTCGCTTTACATACAAGCTCCGGTCAATGCGAGGTATGCCTGAATACCCCTGTGTGCAAATTACTGACTGTATTGTCTTGGTAGGGGCTATCCCACTGTGTGAGGATCCTTCCCAGGTTGATGCACTGTTAGTATATTCATTACACACATCCCAGGCTCCCAGTGGCAGAGGATCAGGCCTCCTGTTTGCCACTCAGGTAGTAGCATCACACGTGGTCACCCTAGACAAGAGGGGGGGGGGGGGGGGGGGAGGAGAAGTGGCTATAACATTTCTTTAATATCATGGTGTAAATGGTCTTATCCATGTTCTGGGGACTACAACTTGTTTTAAGATCTTGTTGGGAGTGAGAGAATTCATTTTTACCATTTATTTTACACACAAATAAAAAATTTCTAACACTGCTAGGGTTGCTATTTATGCACAGCTTCCAGTTTATCATTACCGATTATGCCTACACAGGAGTAAAAAAATTAGGGGTGTGCAGGTTCAGCTAGGATTTACAGGATACTCTGGAAAACATTTAATGTGACTTCCTACTCACTCACACCTCTCCCATATTTTCAGTATCTGCAAATTAAATATCTAAAACAGATCACTGAAGACATTCAGCAGATGTCCCCATCTCACACATGCAATTTCAAATTAATTCACATCTCTTCGTACCACTTCAACCATGTCGTAAAGTCACAGGCACAAAGAACGCAGTCACTGTCTTCCAGCAGAAAACCCCTGATGCAAATATCGCCATTCAGGGATACTCCATTTTTAGGAGAGATAGGTCAAAGAGAGGAGGAGGGGTGTTATTTTATATTGCAGACACCTTACAATTTACACTGCTACATTGCCCACCAAGTCCACCCTCTTTTGAAACTCTAGTTGGCAAAATCTGCCTCCCCTTTTCTAAGCCCATCTTGCTTGCTGGCATCTACCGCCCCCCTAAAGCCCTTCTACAATCCTTGACTGATCTCACCCAATTTCTTGCCTCCATTTCCTCTCTGAATGAGAAGAGTGAGCTGCTAGTTCTTGGGGATTTCAACTTCAATTGGCTTGACCCTAAAAACCACAAAATCCAGATACAACTCAAGTCACTTAACCTATCGCAACTCATTTCCCAACCCACACGAATAAACCTGAAGTCGCATAACCATTCCTTGCTAGACTGGATTCTCTCCTCAAACCCCAGCAGAATCCAATCCTCTGGCATCCTTCCTGACATTTTCAGTGACCATGCAATAGTGTACTGTGTAAGGAAAATTAAACCGCCCCATTCAAGCCCCAAAGTTCTCCTCACTAGAACATTTAAAAACTTTAACCCACAACAGTTTCTGGATGACCTTACCAACTGCCCATGGCACAGAATCGATTTAATTCCCGACCCTGATTCTGCGCTCGACTATTTCCAATCCGAGTTCTTAAAACTCTGCGATACCCATGCTCCACTACGCAAAATAAGGGTACGGGGGGCCCACCTTCCATGGGTTACACCTGACCTTATAGCACTCTACCAGTTCAGGGATGCCTTGTGGAAAAGCTACAAAGTAACTGGCACTACCAAGGATCTCAATCACTACAGATGCCTGCGGAACGTGTGCACAAGGCAAACAAGGCATGCAAAAGCACAATATTACTCTGACAATCTCCTCCAGAATACATCAAACCCAGCTAATTTCTGGAAGGTTATCAACAATATATTCCAGCCTCCTAACCATCAACAACCAAGTAATATCACTAAGGGGGATATTACTCTGACAAACCCCACTGACATTGCAAATGCATTCAATGATTACTTTGTGGGGTGTGCCACTAACTTATTAGCGAAACGCAGCACAAACCCCAAACCTGAATCTCATCCTGGGAGTACCCCTATAGTCCCACCCCCTCCCAACACTGCCCACAATTTTCAATTTAGCCCAGTATCTGAAGAGGAGATTACACAAGCGCTCCTCAAACTAAAACTAAGCAGCCAATGTGGACCCGACTTACTACAATCTAGGTTCCTACGACTTGGTGCCCCAGCCATTGCCAAACCAATTGCGTCCATAGTCAACTCTATCCTGTCTGCAGGCCATATCCCTAAGACCTGGAAAACTGCCAGAGTTGTCCCAATCTTCAAAAGTGGGGACAAAAACACTGTCTCAAACTACAGGCCAATCTCACTTCTCCCAATTCTATCCAAAGTTATGGAAAAATGTGTCCACTCCCAATTAAGCGAGTTCTACACCAAGACAAATTTCCCTAGCCAATTCCAGTCTGGGTTTCGTCCCAAACACTCCACCGTAACTACCCTGCTAAAAGTTTGCAATGAAATCCAGTGTGGAATGGAACGGGGACAACTCACTGGTGCAGTATTCCTAGATTTTGCAAAGGCTTTTGACACAGTTGATCATGCTATCCTGCTTAACAAACTCCAGAGCTCTGGAATAGGGAAACATGCTTTAAACTGGTTTCAGTCCTACCTATCAGGAAGATCCCAACATGTGTCCATCTCAGGCTCTAACTCCAACCCCCTGGATATCACCTGTGGTGTCCCGCAAGGCTCTGTTCTGGGGCCCCTACTCTTCTCAGTGTTCATTAATGATCTTCCCACAGCTTGTAAGGAAGCCTCAATACACATGTATGCAGATGACACAATCCTGTATGCACACAGCCATAGCCTCTCTGACCTTCAACACATACTTCAGTCTGACTTTTTGAGACTCGAAAACTGGATTTCCCAAAACAAACTGTTTTTAAACACTGACAAGACTGTAACAATGGTATTTGGGACCAAGACTAAATTTGTAAAGCTTCCAGTGACTGAGCTCCTGATTAGAACCAACGCTAAAACCACCCTAACACCTGTCACTAGTTTTAAATACCTGGGCTTATGGTTTGACTCCCACTTAACATTCGGGATGCACATTGATACCCTGACAACCAAGACCTATGCCAAACTAGGGGTACTTTACAGGAACAAATCCTCCCTAAGTCTCCTGGTCAGAAAGCGTATTGCACAGCAGATGCTAATGCCAATTATTGACTATGGAGACATAGTATATGGCTCGGCTCCTCAAACCCACCTTAGCAAACTTGACACCCTCTACAATTCAATTTGTCGTTTTGTTCTCCAATGCAACTACAACACACATCACTGCGAAATGCTCAAAGAACTAGATTGGTCATCACTAGAGTCTAGGCGCAAAGTTCACCTTTCCTGTCTCACCCTCAAATACTTTCTGGGCAAGCTACCCAGCTACCTGAACAAGCTCCTCACCCCTACCACATGCAGTACCTATCACCTGAGATCAGACTCCAAAAGACTATTCATGGTCCCAAGACTCAACAAAGTATCCGGACGTTCCTCCTTCTCCTTCCGTGCACCCCAAAACTGGAACAACCTACCAGAGACTCTCATATCCACCACCAGCTTAAGTTCTTTCAAATCTAAGGCTGTCTCACACTTTAATCTGGTCTGTAACTGTTTCATACGCTCATAATATATATTTTCTTTAACTGTGCATGCAATGTCTTGTATATAAATGTATACCTTGTTCATTTATGTAACTGTATTTGTAACCATGTATTATTTGTTTTACTCTGTGCCCAGGACATACTTGAAAACGAGAGGTAACTCTCAATGTATTACTTCCTGGTAAAATATTTTATAAATAAATAAATAAATAAAGGGTGAATGCGAGTGCGCTGGTGCTCAAGCTCTGTGACGTCAGGCGATTCATGGACTGCTAGTTGCGCATGTAGGTGACATCACGTGAGCAGTTCACCCTTATTGGCTGAACCGCACACGTGACCAGGGCAAGCACAAAAAAAATAAATAAAATTGGCTCGTCGCGGCAAACAGAGCTCACGGGCACGTGCCTGTCCGCACTATAGACAATCACATATGGTTTCAAACGCGTTTTAACCGCTACACCCTGGCCAAGACCTAAAAGCAGAGGGACTGTGCTTGCATGAATGTATACATCACAGTTCCTGTACAATGGGAGGTAAAATATTAGTTATTGATAAGCACTTTCTGCAAGTTGGCTATAGAAGCAGGTTCATCATTATTGGCTTACAGCAAAATCATGCTCATCACAGAAACAACAAAAATGAGTAATACTTTGCCAGAATGCACACATACCACTCCTGTGTGTAATAGAAGAAAGAAAGGGTGAAGAGAAGGAAAAACAAAGCCCCCCCACAAATTAACTAAGTAGTGTCATCCATGTAGTGTAACTGTCACCATTTGTAGGCAGAGGTGACACCAACAGAAATAAGGCACTATTTAAGCCAGTTTTCTCCAGTTGAATAAGCCGACCACAAAAGAGGAAAAAAAAAAAAAAAAAAGAGAAAGAAAGAAACGTTTTATTGACGGTCCTTGTGCTATTGTGCAGGAAAGGCAGACATTCTCCTTTTACACAGGTATTAACCCAACAGGGAAAAACATTTGTACTGTACATGTAACTAGTAATAGTTATTTTTACATAGAGACCTACACCCCCTTTATAGGTCAACCTTCATGATTCAAGAGGACAGAAATAAAATTCTCGTGTGTGGTGTATATCAGCAGGTGAAGTGATTATGGTAGTTCCAGTGTTAACCGTTTTGGTAAGGGCTGGTCATTGGATAAAAATCTAGCCAACATTTGGCACCAGGTCAGGCAGATTCTCCATCTCCTGCAGGTGCAATCGGCATGAAAATGGGGGAGGAAATCACCACTCCAGCTCCACTGGATACTCCCCGGTGAGACACGCTGTACAATGACCGAGAGATGCCGCTTGTGGGCTTTTGTCATTTAGTCCATTTTGTTCCTCCTTGAAGGTTTTGATACCCGCTCGGACCGCTGATGTTAATCCTTCAACCGAAAGGTAAACAACACTGTTTGCACCTTAAAGAAAAAAAAATATATATATATATTTATTTACAATAAGGGTAGATAAGGGCTTTCAATAAGAATTTGACAGAAATCACATTGTTATAAATAAGACACCGGGTCAACCCTTTAAACATGAATTATTCATTGTACATATACATCCGAGAAACATTTACATGCATTTAATGTGTGTGCATATAACGTGCTTTACTTTCTTCCTCTTCCCCCCCAAAGATAAAATTAGAGGATGCAAGCATAAAAGTAAGATTTCTATTGGCAAGTGCGTTATCACAATTGTATACTCTTAAGGTGAATTATGACGTGCTGGAACATCCATCAAGGACAGACAGCACATACAGGCTATGAGTAACAACCAAACTTACAATCTGTTCAGTAAGAGGAGCCTTGCTTACCTATGTAATTTGCCAAGTCTTTGAATTCTGGTCTGTTTGCAATAAGTTCTTCTTTTGTGGGAATATTTATTCCCATGTAACAGGGATATTTAATAGGAGGAGAAGCCACTCTGATATGAACCTGAGGAGAAGCATAAAGCAATAAATATAGTATATTCCTAGCACTGGACTGCAGATCTGTTTAATGCTCTTCAAACATTATAGGCGATTTAAAAAACTAGCCAAATCAGATATTTCCTTTATAAAAAAAAAAAACAATATATAATAGATTCTAATCTTATTTCAACTATTTTACAGAACAGTGGACTGGATGACAGAAAAGACTACTTGCTCCTTACCTCTTTTGCCCCAGAATCCCTGAGCAACTTTATAATGGGCGAGATGGTGTTGCCTCGCACAATGGAATCATCAACCAATACTACCCTTTTGCCAGCAAAGTTATCAGACAGGACTCCAAACTTTTTGGCCACTCCGAGCTGCCGTAACCTCATGTTTGGCTGAATAAAGGTTCGTCCCACGTAACGATTCTTGCACAGAACTTCCACGTATTGAAGGCCACACTGCAAATTTACAGGAGATTTTTACATACCCAATTTACATATACCATATGCTTTATCTGTGCAAACAGACAAAAATAATACCTTCTCTGCATAGCCCAGAGCAGCAGGGGTTGCAGATTCAGGCACGGTGCTGACCAGGTCAGCTTCTACTGGAGCCTCTATAGCCAGCTGCTGACCACATCTCCGTCTGACTGAATAAACCATCTGACCTGTGGATGAGTGAATCTAACTTTGTTGTATCAAGTTTTTGGTTGGACTAATGATATACAATAAGCCATACAAAGCAAACTTCTAATTAAATGTAAACATTTGTTCAAGTTACTCCTCGAGCATGGCAAGGCTATAGAAATTGAATGAATGAACAGAAAAGTTTGTTTGTAATTTTGTACTGAGATGGGGGGACAAACGCCAAACATGGATCACTCAGGTGTGATCGTGCCAATATCAACAATGGGGATTTTTTGTGCGATGGCATAATATGTGATCCATCTCACACAACTTATACAAATAGGGACTTGGTATCTGCGTGATCACAGAGGACTGAAGGGCAGGGGGAGTCCTCCTTCCGTTCCTCTATTTAGATAGTAAAATCAGAATTGTGATTTTAATGTAATTAGATTATTTTCTTAACCCTGGTCGTCTGTAGTTACACGGCGAAAAATAGCTAGTTACTGGTTATGGTGGTTTCCGATTCTTAAAAACGTGTATATTTGTTTCCCATATGTTCCATGTACAATATACTGTACCTTCAAATATAGAATCAGGCCGAGCAAAATAGACATATTCAAAGATACAAAAAGCAGCTGGGTCGCCTCCAGGTCTAGGCACAATATCCAAGGTCTGCACGCCATGCTTGGATATTTTCACAATTTCTCCTGGCAGAATTTCCCGATAATAGCTGTGCAGAGGAAAAAATAAAATAAACATCCATCTATATTTGTTTAAAGGAGTCACAGCACAGGTAAACTTCCCGCAACACCGACTTGATACAATTCAATTCTAACCCGTGGACTGTGCAAAACAATAAAATATATCACAAAATCAACACAGAGCAAAACCTTCTGAACGCAGTAATTGTGAAAGCGCTATTTTAGTGCGGTATCCCAGTGTATACAAAGCAACATTACTTAATTAAACTATAATTTCTCTTTACCAAGAACATCCTGCAGAGAATTTGAGTGCATCCTTTGATTTTTACATTACCAGCTCCTTTGGGCAGAAGGGAAGCAGCTAATTATACATAATAATGCAATGTGAGAGAGATCTGTGCAGCATTGAAGGTGTTACTCCTTTAGCCTACAGGCACAATTCCAGCAAACTCTACACATGTGCTATCTCAATATGAGGACCTGCAGACGGATGCAGAATTAAGCGCACATATATTAGTTATTTAATATACTAGAAATGAATGATTACAATATGGTGAATCTTATGGAGGGAAAATACTGGTTTCCAGATGTGATTGTAGCATGCACATACCATGGCTTCCTGAACCTCCCAGAGAAGCAACAGTTTGCACATGGTAGCTAAAAAAAAGTGCATATCTGGCTGTAATATTTATTCCATTCAGCCATTATGAATAGGCGCAGACCAATAACCAAGGGGGAGAGGGAGGGGGAAGTTTTTTCCACTTACTCTGCACCGATGGATAAATAGCTGCAAGATTCAGACGAGACCACCCAGCCCTCCGTCTGCGAAATATTTTTTCCTGTAACAAAAAGAAACTATTAACATCCCCATATAGGTTTTTTCTTAAGCCCAGATTTAATAACGTGGTGCCACGCCTCAGCACCCTTTAAAGGCCTGTTCGATAGTGCGGCCTTGGGCTGCGCTTATAGTACTGGCTACAGCGATGGCGTGCAGCTGCAAAGCAACTCAATGTTGTCGGTAGCGACGGCGACATGTGACGTCACAGCGACCAAAAATTGCTGTAGTCAAAAAGATTGAGATTTACAGAGAAAGACGCACCATGTGACTGGCAGCAAGCCAATCACATAGCATATTAGGCTGCTCTCTCCCTAGCTCACATCACCGCCCCTTGCCTCCAGCTACATCACAAACCCGAGTGCTGAATGCTAGAAAGCGCACATTTTTACCCTAGTCACATCCCACCTCTTCTCTGGCTTGGAGGGTCTCCTTTTTCGTTGGAATTGCTCCTGCAGCCAGACCAAGACAGACAAACGGGTATAGGTGCACAAACACTTTGCAACTCTTTGATTAGATTTGTGCTTCGTTACATATGCCGTTTACTCAAATTGAGTCAAATGCAGGGTTATACTCAAGTTCAACCTAGATTGCAAGCTTGTAATGACCTCCCTCAAAAAGAAATACAAGGTTTACACTTTTTTTTATTTTAAATAATAATTTAAAAAAAACGCAAAGGTAAAATCGCATTTCCCAAGATACTGGTATGTTTAGATCCCATTGTGGTGTATACAAAGGAGTAGGATCCTGCTTTAATGGGGACAATGCTGCCCCAGTCTATGGAGGCAACTATAGTGCGTCACAAACGAGTGGTTGTGATGAAACCAATGCCAAGCAAAACAATCACTGCTCCAAACACTAGTTCAACAAGAGATATTTCCCATGGTCACAATGACTGCTTATTGCATAAACTAGATTTGGTTGAAGATGTTATTGGGATGAACGTTAGGAGGACATCACCAGGTCGCACAGGTGATTTCAGCATATCTGGTACGATTAGATTCTGCTCTGGGAAATGGGGCGGTTGAAAATATATAGGAAGTCCCTTTACCAGACGTGCGCCTAAGGAAACAAATATTGATCAAACTCTGAAAACTCATTATAGGGAAATGTGTTGGAAAATGCATTAGATCTGATCATCTTCCATTGATTTCGGTTGAGAGAATGTTTTTGCTCCTAAGGAAAATATTATATACACACCGTTTTTCAGTAACTTAAGGGAGTCTCACAAAAGGGAAGCATTGCAAGAATGACAACGCCTTGTGCTATGGAATATGCATGCACTTTCCTTTTTTGAGATGCGACTAGTTGATTGAGTCACCTGTGCCGACGCAGGGATATCCTTAAAACCCGACCTGTTGGTGGCCCTTAAGGACTGGAGATGGCTACCCCTGGCCTAGAACAGTATTACACTGACCTGGAGTAAACTGGCAGGTACATAACAGATTAAAAAAATAAAATAAAAAAAAGGGGGGGATTTTTGTTTTTCATCCTGATCAAACAAAATTGTCTGAAATATTTGAAGCCTCTACCACAAGCTGTGTGTATGGCACATTTCCTGACAGTTCTTATAAATTGGGGCCAAAATACAAAGCTATAAAAAAAATAAAAAAAAACTTTTCTACTAGCGACTGCTTCATAACATGAGAACAAGGGTCAGGGCAGCTTTTACTCTATGTAAAACCCTGCACACGTTACCAGGAGACTATTGTGTTGAAGAAGCAACCCCCCTCCCCCCCATTGGATTCCCCCATGGTTCTTTAAGTGGGGTGAAACAAGAGAACCGATTAGGACAGATGCACTTCTATTGTGGGCAAGAATAAATGACATAATTAGCAAGGTTCTGCCATCATAGGTTACCGACTCGCTAGAAGTTGGGCTTCAACAGTAATGTTAAATTCCTGATGTTGGAGGGAGATCTTTCCTGAAACAGGGGGAGGAAGGAGTTCCTTTCGTCCGACAGACTCACCTGGCTTCCCCTCAACTAGGTACAGATGTTGCCCATTTTGCGTTTCCCACAGTCAAAGAAAATAAACCGCAGCTATTCCTGACTGCGGGAAAAGCAGCCGCAGGCGGCCCATAAACAGGAAGCTTCTGCGGCTACCACCTTCCCAGGGCTGTGGGCCGACGCCTACAATCTGTAAGGAGGAAACTTCCAACATCTGGTAGCAAAACCAGCAGACTTTACCTTTTCCATCACTGGCCACTGGGACGAGGCGCCCAATGCAGAGAGGCCGGTTCCCAAAGGGGTCACGTACAGCGTAGATGACATCGTTGTGCATGACAACAAGCGAGTAGGATGTAGGCGTCTCATTCATTAAATTTTTTATTCTGCGGAAGGTGTGCAACAAAATAAAATGAAGAGGTTACCCTCTGGGTGTGCGGTATTACAAGGCCCTTCAAAGTCAAAAAGGAGTTAAGCACCTTTGAAGTGGTTTAATCTAAAATGCACATTAAAAATATAAAATGTTGGAAAAAAAAAAAAAGCCAGTTACAAAGCAACCTACACATTAAACAAAAGAGAACGCTTTACCAGAATTAGCAATCGGTATTGAGAATAAAAAAAATGTACAAAAACAAATGTAGTTGGATTTTTTAGAATGACTCATCATGGCCTTTGTCTCCAGGGTCTCTAAAATGCATGCTTGCTACATGAACTACTTGTCAATCGTATGAACAACTGTTTGGCTAATAATTACTTCATAAATCGCAAAAAAGAAAAAAGGTAAGACCGTACTTTATTTCAATTTATTCTTGGGCAATTTTTTTTTTATTTAAAGTTTGTAAAAATAATAATAATATATAATAAAATAAATAAAATAATGCACTAATCCCATGTAACTAGCAACTATTAGTTACTTTTGGTCCTAGATGGGACTGCCCCAGTTAGAAAACGGTTCAAGAAAAAAAACAAAAAAAAAACCCTGATGTTTGCTGATCCTGCCGCAGTCCCAGATTAGTACTCTTGCATGGCAGGAAGACAAATTTGGAAGACACCATGTGTTTATACATCATGCCTCTTCACCACAAAGCCATTGCAAATGGATTCCTCAAGTACTACATACCGATGTCACCGTGACCGTAGGCTCAGCCATGCAAACACTTTCAGTGGCGGTCTGCAGAAATAGTGCCGTCTAGAAGTGCAGTCCAACACCCTAGTTTGAGTATATTCTTATTTTGCTCATAGTAATGGTGCTACCCAGTCACAAAGTGACGAGTTTTATAATGGTACAACTTCCAGTAGTTAAAAATTAAATAAGTGCTGCAAATCACAAACAGATCAGCTGCATAAAAATGGAAACCTGCAATGTAAATTAGTCCAGAGACCCCCCCACAATCCACAAAATACTCCCAAACAAAAATCTAAATATTATTTATTTTTATAATCGGATGGAATGCAGGGAGATCTTCCAGGGCTGAACTTCCCGGTGAAGTTCTTCCCGGTGAATATACTTCCCGGTGAAGTTACTGGCATTACTTCCAATAAGAAGCTGCAACAGATGGGCCATTTTATTTCATCCTGGAGGGAGATTTAAACACGGTAACATCACCACTATGTATCTCTGAAGCCAAGGGATCCCCGGAGCTGAAAATAGCCCGGTTTAGCTTCCAAGGCTCCTCCCGGTTCTCATACTGTAAAAATACGAAGTTACAAGTAAAATAAATACAGAAGTAGGGGATTGCCGATTTAAAAATGTCTGTAGTTTTATATAAAAAAGAGATACCGATGTAAAAATTTAGGACTTGCTTAAAATGTTGCCATAATGGTAAATGTGTTTCAGGCCATTTGGGTACTATATTGGTCATTCACATACCTCTTCACCGACTTGCACTACCAACACAACCCTGGAACGGGCACTGTGGTATGTACAATGTCATCCACAAACAAACACTTACCGTGCTATCCAATCCGGAGTATGATCTTCTTCCAGTGGAGGAGTGAAGGCCAGAAGCTGTGTGATTAACTCGCTATCGGAACTGGTTGACAGCCCCACGCCATGACGCATCAACTGTCCAATGTACACAAAAACAAAAAGAAAAAAAAGGGGGACAAGAACATCACATGTAGCTACAACCAATGCCAAAAAGGCATTATATTTTTTTAATTGTTTATGTAAGCTTAAGAGCAATCCACTACACCCCAATGATGACATTACAGGCTCTTTCTGTAACTTTTGATTTGTGCTGGAATGGGTGTGGGGAACATGGGCGGATAGTCCTACCGGGTCATTGGGGTTGCAGCGGCTCCCCAGCTCCCTGAGCATCTGCAATAATCTCCCTTATCCTGTTGTCACCAGCAACCAACTTCTGCCTGACCAGAGGATGGAGATGCAATCCCGTCGGGCACCTCACCCCAAGTTAAGAGTGTGTGTCTAACATTCCCCGGAGCGGCACCTCCTCCTGTAGCGTCGCGTTGTCATAGCGACCTAACGGAAAATGATGCCGCGACGTCACATGGTGACAAGTTGCCATGATAACACAATGCAGGAGACGGGCTGCTAATCTACGAATTGTCCGGGATGGTATGTACCTAAAAGCTGCCCTTGGTGGTGGGGGGGGGGAGACGAGGGACCATACACCATATATATGATGGCAGTGTCTACACATCAGGCCATTTTGGGATGAGGTGAAAGAGAATTGATCTGATCTCCACTATACTACCTGCAGATTCCTGGGTCAAAAAAATTAAATATATTGCATTTCCTAAATGCTTCAAGATCGGTTCCATTATTCTGGGAACGCGTGCGCACGCATGTGTATGAATAAAACATCCGATGTTAAACATCACCAGTTAATCCAGTGCTTGTGTTTTTACTCCATTCACAAGAGGGATTTACACAGCAGTACAAACAGCAGTGTGGGAAATATATAGATTTAAGAAAACCAGAGAGAAATAAGAAAGTAAGCGTATACACTGGTCACTGAACGCCAAAACCCAGCAGATCACCAACCATGCTCCATTAATAAAGTCTTATGTTAGTTATATTTATGCTTCACGGACAGCCAAGCAACGCATAACATATTCCAGGGCTGGCCAGCATAAAGGTCACCGCTCTGTAATAGATCAAAATGTATTTGATATAGTAATACAAGAGAAACAAGAATGGTCCTCAGAAGCACTTTTCGGTTTTTAGGATACATTTCTTTGTCTGCACTGAAGCCGGTTTGAAAATACAAACTGTGTTTCACTCTCAAATTGAAATTGTTAAAGGATTTGGCATATATCTGCTTCATTTACTTACTACAAGAGATCTTCACAAAAAACCTTCATGCTTTTGGGAATACGAGGTCTGAAACCACGAAATGGGGTAAGCTTAAAACAAAACAAAACACAAACCACCACTAAATTACTGTCATTGTAAAATGTTGGGATTTTTTCTAGTGTTTGTCTTGCTGATTGAAGTGGGAGAACCCGGTTTGAATCCAAACTTATGGTCATATTTACCAACCAACCAGTCTGATGCCAAAAGGCACCTCCCAGCGCTGGAAGGCCCCTTACAGTCCATTCAAATCAATATATTCCACCGCTGAAAAGTTTTACGGCAGAAGATTGCTCAGTAATGTCCCATAGTGCTGCTCGCACCAAACCCACAGCAGTGGGGAATGATGAACCATGCAACATGTCACAAAATTCCATGTTCAGTTTGTCATACAGTTGCCTCTGTTGTTATTTCCCCAATAGCATTGCTGTCCTTGAGCACTGGGAGACAGAATTGTTTCTCTGCCTCCAACTTGGCTGTGTCAGGCGACAAACTCTGGTCTGGCTCCAAATTAAGGCATTTCTTAGTACACTTGCTTCCAACTTCTCTAAACCTATTTTGATTCAATAGAACAGAATAGTTACAGCTTGACTGGGCCCTATCAAATAGCTAGATAAGCAGCTGTGTGAACAATGCATCCCAGAGCAGAGTTTATTAAACAACTTTTCAAGGTCTGCAGAACAAGCAGGACCGGTTTTAGAATTTTGCCGCCTTGCAGCAATGTGTTTCCATGATAACAGGATGTCACATGGCGTCCCTTTGTCATGGCAATGTGATGTGGCATCAGGATGCTGGGGGGGGGGGGGGGGGCAGGAGGTGGTAAGAGACACCACTCTCTCCTGAATCAATTTTAATTTTTGTGGGGAACAGAGCAAGGCCTCTAACTGCCACCCCTGCCTCCCCCCCCCCCCCCCCCCCCCAAATAAAAATAATTTTTTTGCTGTTCTACGCCTGGGACAAAAATATCCTCCATAATACAGTATTTTGGTAAACATTCATACTGGCAGGGGACAGGAAGGCATTTAGCATATTCTGCGTCCCTTTGATACACTTCTTGCCGTTAGGAATTATTTGATGCTTACATTTCCATTTAGCATCCACTGCTCCAATATTCTGGTGTAAAAGGATTGCAGTGGTGAACATATTTACCTTTCGCCTGAGCCGGGCAGCATTCACCAGTTCGCCATTATGTGCCACCGCAATCTTTCCATGTAGCGTTTCCACCACGAACGGCTGGCAGTTTTCCAACTCCGAGTTCCCAGTGGTTGAGTACCTCGTGTGGCCGATCCCAAGATTGCTCATGTTCAGCTTCTTCAAATTCTCTTCACTGAACACGTGGTTAACGAGGCCCATCCCCTAAACCAAGGAATGCAATTACAAATAAATTAACAGGGAACACAAAAAGTTAGACCACGTCTCTATTCATAATGCACGCACCAAGGTATCAATGTACTGCCATAAATCAGAAGTTGCATCAGGTTATCTACTTGGCATTTATTTTCCCAGGCATGTAATTGTGTTGGTTTGCTCCTGGGCCCCAGTCACACCAGTTTCAGTCGCGACCTGTGGTCCTAGGGTCGTGCTTCCAAAGAGCAGGGGGAGCAAAGACAAGATTTTTGGCAGGGGCTGTTTCGACCTCATTGCTCAGCCACTGCACCAAAAATCTTTTCTTTTGGGAAAGGTGGTCACGCATTGCCCTTTCTGCAGGCGCGCGCAGGTAGGTGATTCTTCTTTGAGAAAACACCCCCACTGCCAAAAAAAAAACCACAAGGTAGCTGGGTGTCACCAATAGAAAGCCACAACCTCGTCTCCCGATGACATACAATGCAGTAAGAAGCCCTGACCCTGTGGCCACTGTATGCTTGTCCAATGGCCAAAAGTGTCTCATCGCCCGGGAACCCCTGGTTAACGCAAATCAATGTGTGGGTTTCTTCATGAGAATTATGAGAACGACACATTTACCTTGTACATTTTAAATGTTGGCTCAGTGTCCCCATTACTTGTCACGATGCCGGCACTCTCCTGTCCCCTGCGTAAAAGGGGAAAAGTATTTTAATAAGTTGGTCTGCACACTTAAGATCAGCGGTAGCAACTTCTCTGCCTCCGTGCCTGCTAAAAACAGAGACTTCATTAAAGCTGCAGTTCAGTCAATATCCTGCATGTGTGTTTTTGTTAATAAATCAGTTCTGTAGTAAGAAAAAATAATTTTAGCATTTTCTGTTTTTAAAAAAACAACTTTAAAAGACCAATTTTCTTGTATTCTATTTTAACAGCCATTTGCTAAGGCACTGCCCCTTCATGTCCTGTCACAAGCCCTGGCACACCCCTTTGTCAGCCCTGCCCTCCCTCTAGCACATGTCAGTGCAGGAGTGCTCATGAATATTCATGAGCTTCCACTGACAGACAAGCAGAATATAAACAGATCCCTTCACTAATTATGTCACCGAATTTCGACCTATCAATACATGGAGAACGAATTGACTGGCAGCTATACAGTTCTTTAGGTAATTAGAGATTGCCCACATAAAACTATTGAAGTAAAAAAAAAAAAAAAAAAAAAAAAATAAATTAAAAAAAAGACTGAACTGCAGCTTTAACTACTGATTCCTTCCAGTCAAGGACCACTTCAAGCTCCTGAGACTTCACAAAGAAACCCTGTATGCAGCTCAGAGTGAGAACTGTCTTCTCAAAGTTGAAGACGATATCCACTATTTAAGAGTGGATGAACTCGCATGTATGTTACAGCTGCAATCACCCCTTGATCATTTCCCCAACTTTCTCTCATAAACCTGTTCTGATTCAGATCTGTTTTATTACCATTTTACAGTAAAACTGATTTATTACCATACTTAAAAACAGATGAATCAGACTGCTCTCCTTAAGTATTGCGTCCTATATAGATAGGGTGAACAGGTGCAAAAAGGTAATCAATATAACATACAGAGAGAACTCAAAAGAAGGGCTCAAAGAACCCCATTAGAATGCACTCATAGCAATTAATCCTATTTAATTAATTGCCAAGAGTGCATTCTAGTGGGGTTCTTCGAGTCCTTCTTTTGTGTTCTTTCATTATGTTATTACCATACTTGTCTGTCACAGGAAGCCCTAACCAGACGGCAAAAAGAAATGTCTTACGATAGGGCACCATTACCAAAGCAGTAAGCTGTTCATTGATACTAAAAAGGCACGATCTTTAAAATAAAATCCCTGACTGGGTTCGAGATCAGGGGGAGAGGGCAGTTTGATCTAAAACTAAAATCATTTCACCTATCCAATGTCAGCAGTGAGTGACCATAAACAATACATGGTTTATGCCCACGAAACAGAGGTAATTTCTGGAACAAAGCAGTCAAGCAGAAGGGGTCTTGCTTATGGGTCCAAACGTTGTTTTGCAGGAGAACTTAGAAGTGACTTAACAGTTGTTAATCACACACAAAACAACTGAACAGTCTACATTTTGACTCAAAATATTCATAAACTGCACTTGAATCATGCAAGAATGGAAACTTGATATAGCACGGTCCCAGCACAACCTCTGTGCCCGATAACCTACAATCTGAATAGAATTTGTACCACATTCATGTCCCTTCAGCTGGAAACAGCTCATCACATACAATAGCATTTGACTGCAGAGGTGAAAGTGAATAGGGAGGCAGCATACAGGTGGTAGAACAATGTATGAAGGGGTCTGGGGCACAACAGGAAATTAAACCCCTTCAGCCCAGGTTATATAGTACAATGCACGATGTTCTTTTTATACTTTGTGGTTTACAGAGGAAAAACGAAGCCGTGGTATTTTGATTTCAGAAGAGCACAATGCTTTCAAACAGTAGTACAGCCCGGTTGGCTGCCATTTTAAAATGTAGCCCGTTAGCCACATTTCTGTTATAAAGATAGACAGGAGAACATTTAAAACAAATTATTTTTTAAATTGAGGGGGGGGGGGGGGTAGAGAAATGCAAATGGTTTCAGAATTAGAACAGTTGTCCATTTATTTTAGCCTTCACTTTACATCTGTTATATGCTATATAGCATTAATCGATCTTTAAAAAAACATGTTTAGTGTGTCTTGAATGCTGCATAATGAATATTAATTGGGACATTTATTCATTAGTATGAGTAATTTTCACAAGATACTCTGCTTTTTTGGCTTGCGAAGGGATTAGATATTTAAAGCAGCAGTGTCCACAATGTGGTCTCTCTCGACCCTTACAAATTTAGCTCTGCAGGTTGTATATGAAAACCTCAAGATGTAAACAACCGACTACTGACGACTGCAACTTCCTCTAACCAAAGAAAGTCTCTGAGCACTAATGTCCAACATGTAATTTATCAAACCACGTACAAAATATGCAGAAATACCAACCTAAAAACAAAAACACAAGAAAATAAAGGGCCGACAAACAAGAAACCCTCACTGTTTTGGGCAGGCACTTCATTCTCAAAAAAACATCTAAATCTGGTATGCACCTAGTATTCTCCCATTTCTTGCATATATATAGTAGGGCATTTAGTATTTGCTTTAGGTATTGCACCACCGTACGCTTTTGTTTTACTGCCCAGAAAAAATCATCACCATCAAAGAAAGCTTTAAGAGCGCCTCCTACTGGTAACCAGTACACAGGACAGGTAGTGACCCCACTGGTGCACAATTACAATTGCCCTTGAGAAAGAAAAATTCTGCGGGAAACCAGTTACTTGTGAAAATGAAACAATCAACCGATTTAGTGGCAACAAAAGTTAGCTGAACTCAAGAATAACGGAAATAAAAATGTTACGGAGATTATAAATGTACAACAGGGATCTTCATTGTAAGGCCAGCGTGCCAAATCCTGCTGCCATTTGGGCCATATACCACTGCTAACTGCATAACAATTTTGCCATACAACGCCATTTTCAGCTAAATGCTTGAATAAGTACAGTGCAGGTCATTAAGTGTCAACTATGCACTTTTTTTTAATTGAATTATAAATAAATGTTAAATATTTCCAAGATTACATTACAGTACTTTTCCAGCACTGTCTGTCACTTCTAAATATATTTTGATTAATCCTCAATGGAAAACTGGTTATAAAAGCCTTGGTATACACAATAATCCTCCCCCCCCCCAATCCCCTTTCCAAAAAGCATCATGTGGAACAGTATCACTTGTACTATTATATTGTACCTTTATATAGGTGTGTGGCCATTCCAAACTATGGATGATACATGACATACATACACTTACCACAGCAGTTTTTTGGAAACCTGACCCAGTACGATTATGATTGATTACATGCGACAGCCTACAAGCCCTTTCTTGAGTTCATGTAGGGATAGACAGAGAAGCCAAGAAGCAGGTGGCTGTGCTGTCCCTTTAAGACTACGGTATTTTACAACGCAGTTGACGCAACACAGGAATAGGTTAGTTAGTGAAGTCACAAGTGTCGTGCAGGAGTGGCGAACTCCAGTCCTCAAGGGCCACCAACAGCTCGGGTTCCAAGGATATCCCTGCTTCAGGACAGGTGGCTCAATCAGTGGCTCTGTAGTCGACAGCCACCTGTTCTGAAGCAGGGATATGCTTAAAGCCTGAGCTGTTGGTGGCCCTTGAAGACTGGAGTTGGCCACCCCTGATATAGTGAGCCACAGCAAGTTTTGGAAGGAGGGTGTAACAGATTACCCCAGTGATACTTTTATTATTTAGATTACACAATGCAATGTAGATATTAAACATAAGAAGCTGTAAACAATGCACGGATAACATTAAAGATTAAAATCTTCAACTTAAAACAAACGCAGCATAGTACTAGCAAATATGCGGCTCCAAGTTAAACTACGCCTGTCAGCTATTTAAAAAATAGAAACAAGATGTTACACCACTGCCTAAATTAAATGACCATGAAAGCTACCGCTATCTGTGCACTTCCACCCTCATTTGTATGCAACCGTTTATGTAATGTACCCGTGTACCCCGCTGCAGCATAAGTTGGCGATTTACAAATAAACAATAATAAAAAGCTAGAGAATGGCAGGCCCACTGCAACCACATTTTTGGATTATATGGGCCCCAGAATTGAGGTACAACATGTGGCCCATGTGGAAGGGGCTCAAGGCCACAGCTCCACCACATTGTAGGCAAAGGATAGAGGGGGATGGGGTTTGCTATAAGAGGGGGGGGGGAGGAAGAAGCAGGTGGGGCCTATAAACATTGGGACTGTACCCTTTCTTGATCACTTTGTTGTCAGAGATGCAACGTACTACACATTAAAGAGCATACATTAACTCAGAAAAAATGTGCTAAATAAAGGATGAATAACAGGACATGTGGCCCAGTGTCAGTTAGGGAGAGTGGCTGCTCCCCCGTGTGGCATGGCTGCGGCTCCCTGCTGTGCATGGTCACCCCGGGCACTGTGTAATGTGCAACATCCCCGACCTCTTATCTGACCATCAACCCCACCACGTACAATGCGCCGCTCTGTCACACCCGAGGGACACCAGTGACCAGGGAATTGGTGCATCCTGTCACACTCATCAGGACAGACACGCTCTTTGTTTTGGTTACTCGCCGCTAACCCAATTCAGTGGCAGCGTGACCACTACGCATCGTGCTACACCTTAAATATAATCACCATATCCCCCCACTAGTAAAAGATAAATAACCCTGTGTTGCACATCACTTTGCAAAGAGCAGCAAGGGCTCCCAGAAAGTAAAATGCACCTAATTTAATGATATACATGTTATTAGAGCTGTACCTGTGCTGCAGTCCGACCAGTCCCAAGGCGAGGACATGGGGCACATCCAGCTGCGTGGGCCAGTCCCCCGCCGCCACGCAGCCGAACACCCCGCACTCCTCGCGGATCCCCGACTCCTCCAGCTCCATCACAGCAGCGAACACGTGGGGCTCCTGCAGCGCGCACACACACACACTCACTTCCTGGGCGAGGAGGGGGACGCAGGAGGCGAGCACAGGCGTGGAGGGGATTTAAATGCAGAGGCTCCAAACGCCACCACGCTGAGGCAAAGGGGGAGGGAGGGATGGAAGAAGGAGGAGGGGTAAAGGAGCGGAAGGGAGGTGAGAAATGAAGAGTGGGAGGGATAGCAAGAGAAGGGAGGGGAAGTGATAGAAGCAGAAGGGAAGGGAGAAGGGGTAGAGGTGAGAAGTGATTGGAGAAAGTAGTGGGGGTGGGGGTGGGGATGAAAGGAGAAGTCAAAAAATGAATGAGATGGGGAGGGGAACAAAGCAGGGTAACAGTAGTATAAAAGTATATAATGAGCAGCCACTTTACCTTCTTGTTTCAACATTGTCCCTCTTTCCTTCTAGATCTGAGGCGGCCAACCGGACTGGGATTAAAATTAATACCTGTTTACATTGACAGTGTATAGTGCCATCAGTTTATGCTGTGACAGTGTGTAGTGCTGCCAGGTTACACTCTGTCAGTGTATAGTATTGTAAGTCTTTATTTATGTAGCGCCAAAAGTGTTCTCATTGCTTCACAAAGAATACAGTACAGGGAATTATAATAATACATTAAGCGCAGCAAAATCAGACAATAGGAACAGAAATTCCTGCCCGAAGAGCTTACTATCTAAGAGGTATGATGGGAGGTTTACAGCAAGTGAGGGAATAAGTGGTGGTGCTTGGTCACAATGGGTGGTAGGCGTGACTGTAGGTTTGGGACAATAGCCATGAGTGCAGGATATTGGGATGCTTGATTTGTGGGGCAAGTTTTAAGGTTGGTCAGGATTAAATCAGAAGGTTAACACCATTGGCATGGGAGGAGATGGCAGTGTGGCGTGGGTGAGATCAGGTGTGTTTATGTCTGGGTTCAGGATTAGGAGAGATATCCCCAGCAGCAGGAAGTAGTAGAAAGAGGGTGTGAATAGAGGATTTGTGGGGTTGCTTTTTATTGAGGGGTAAGGAAGTTGTTGGGAAAGTGGTGTATAAATAATGGTGCAGTGTATGGGCACAGACATAGGTGGAGAGGAGAGATGAAGAAATGTGGATAGGTGGGTTGTGGGGAAGTTGGAGAGAACAGAAACGTTTACAAAGGAGTGAGGAAACATTAAACAGAAAAAGCAATAGGGAGGTCATAGTGAGATACAGGAGGAGAAACTAAACCATGTATTGGAGGATAGGAAGAGTACAAATCATCAGAGCATTTAGGAAGCCCCTGTTTTTTTTGTTTTTTTTTCTCTTTAGGGGTCGCACATGAAGCACCGAAGGGCCGCATGCCTACGGTGACCAGACGTCCCGGTTTTTACATTGGAAAATCTGGTCACCATACGCATACGGCCCTTGGGCTACAGGTTGGCCACTCATGCTCTAGATTGTAAACTCATGAGCAGGGTCTACATTACCTCTATGTATCTGTTTGTGCATGTTTGTCCTCATTTCTATGTAACTATTTATGTTTTTGTAATATACATAACTCTATACCCCATTGTACTGCAGAATATGTTGGCACTTCGCAAAAATAAATAAATAATAATAAGAGAGAAAACAAGGAGAAATAACATGGGAGGGTGAAAGGATGAGTTAGGAGTGAATTAATGGGGGAGGCACGGGGAAAGGATGAGTTAGAAGTGAATGAATAGGGGAGGCAGGGGGAAATGATGAGTTAGAAGTGAATGAATGGGGGAGGCAGGGGGAAAGGATGAGTTAGAAGTGAATGAATGGGGGAGGCAGAGGGAAAGGATGAGTTAGAAGTGAATGAAGGGAGGGCGGAGGCAGGGGGAAAGGATGAGTTAGAAATGAATGGGGGAGGCAGGGGGAAAGGATGAGTTAGAAGTGAATGAATGGGGAGGGCGGAGGCAGGGGGAAAGGAGGAGTTAGAAGTGAATGAATGGGGAGGGCGGAGGCAGGGGGAAAGGATGAGTTACAGTAGAAGTGAATGAATGGGGGAGGCAGGGGGAAAAGATGAGTTAGAAGTGAATGAATGGGGAGGGCGGAGGCAGGGGGAAAGGATGAGTTACAGTAGAAGTGAATGAATGGGGGAGGCAGGGGGAAAGGATGAGTTAGAAGTGAATGAATGGGGGAGGGGGAGGCAGGGGGAAAGGAGGAGCTTGGTAATGAGAAACGAATAGAGCTGGAAAGCACGCAGGAAAAATAGACAAAACAACCAGGGAAAGAGGGAGTCAGGGACCAATACAAAGAGAGAGAGAGCGAGGATGAAGGAAAATAAGAATAAGATTAACAGCAGCTCCCAGTGACCGGAGGAGCAAACAGAAGTCATAGCTCAGGGCTGTGCACAGGTTAGGGAGGACCATGTGTCGATCCGGATACACACACATACAATACACACGTGGTCTGCTGGTAATTGACAGCGTCAGGTTCTTTATGTGAGTGCAGGTGTTTATTCAAGCACAGACCTGCCACAATTGGCACATGAATGTATGTACATTTTAGTTGCTATGCCTTAGCAGGATGCAGGTAATCCCTTCAATCAGCATTTAGTCACTCTAAAAATATGCATTTCCTTTCTTCTTACCACCGTGAAGCCATTTTGCTGCTGTCTTTAGCAATACCATTTGTTTTCAATTCTGTATTTGCATTTTAGAGATAACTGACTTGCGATAAATGTGCCTTCCGGGTATCTTAACATGGATTCTTCTATTCATACATACTTAAAAAAGCAACTGTTGCCTTGGAAACAGCCGATGCCAATAAAGAAATAAGCAGGTGAAAGCTCAGCAAAAAGTTAAGGTTTATAGAAATAGTTCACAAAACATGAACTGTTAGTTTATGTATTTCTTTATTTCTTTATTTCTTTATTTATATAGCGCCATTCAGGAACATCGTGCTTCAAAGCAGCAATACATGTGACAATATTAAAACACATAGTGGCATTAAGCGCTTAAGGCGGCGTCCCCGCTAGCGCCTGACCGCGCTCATGCTTGAGAGTGGTGATGTCACCAGTTCTCCATGCATGAGCGCTGGGTGTCCCTTAAGGTTGGAGGAAAGGAGATTTCACCAGCAACAAAGGAAAGGGTTCTTTACAGTAAGGGTAGTTAAAATGTGGAATTCATTACCCATGGAGACTGTGATGGCAGATACAATAGATTTATTAAAAAAAAGGTTGGACATCTTTTTAGATGGGAAAGGTATACAGGGATATACCAAATAAGTATACATGGGAAGGATGTCTGCAAGGAACCAAGAGCAGTGCATATGAGATGTATATGTAACACACCTAACCCACCTGGCTGTATAGAGATATGGTGTACATGAATAAGTGTCATTGATTCACTATGAGAGGGTTTAGACCTGCTCATTAGAGTGTTAGCTCAGTGGTTACTGTAAAGGGTGACCAGCACTTTTAACACATTTATACCCGGGATCATATGATTGAGCAAAGCAAGGAGATAAAATAAATTGTAATTTATTTGACGAATGGACATACACACAATGTTTCACAATTACACTCAAAATACACTTACTGGGACAGGGGCAAACAAAATAAATTGCTTCCAGAATGAAATCTTGAAAAACAAAGTCTTTAGGAGCACTTTCCTAGGAGTGGGAGTTACTCGCGAAACAGCTTGGAACTGTCCTTGGTCAGCAGTGCAAGTTGGCACCGTTGTGTACTCCAACAGAGCTGCTTCCTTCGTTCTGCCACCACGGTAATGCCACTTGGAATGTTTGTATCTTACGAAATCTTAGATGTTTCTTACAAAGCTTGGTGAATCTTGCATGAATCTTAAGATGTTTCTGATTCCCGATGGGCTGCAGGAATTATTATAGAGTTCAAAACCCTATACCTAAACAGTGCAGCCAATCCCTCTGGGAGAATCATTTTTCCCACCAATCCTGGAGTTGCCAATACTTTAGAAACCTGGCAGAGGGGGCTTCTCATTCTGCTAAGAGCATGCACAAATCTAGCACCTTTGCTCCTTAGCATATGAGACCCAGCCCCTCTACCTGGCGACACTACGTCTGGACTGGCCACCATTTGCCATATTTTCCGGACTTTACACTTGGATGGGCGTACTTGAAGAACCCCTCCCCAACTAACACCTTGGGGACACTGAGCCCTTTTAACTCCGGGCTTTTACAGACATCGTGTCACCAAGCCAGCGGAATGCCTTAGAAGTCTGGAGCTGCACATCCTCAGCTCATTTACAGTGAGTCACTAGACGCATACTAAGTGGGGGCTACAATAAATGAGTATTTCCCGGTCCCCGGTGGTCTGAATGAAAGCCCAAATGTGCCTAACATGTTTAATGTTTAAACACTATTTGAGGGGGACTTTCATTCATCAATTTTTATAAAAACGTATAAAAATTACACTATGGGTGTTTTCCATGTTTCTCCCTGAACTACGCGCATAGCAAGTTTCAGTGCGCTAGGAGCTTTCTAACAAAAGTTAGCAAACAGCCGCTTTTATTCCTCAAGCGCTGAACTTAAAAACATTTTTCCTCTCGCCACCTTATACCTGGTGGGAAAGACACCGAACCCCTACACTGGGTTCTGGGGGTTTGGGCATATAACGGGGGACCCTGGAATGTGAGTTCCCCCTGCCCGGTCTCACTGCTCTGGTCTGTGCTGAAGCAGGGAGCTCTGGCAATGAGCTGCCAACTGCTTCCTTGGGAGGATTTTGTCCGGTGGTCTGTGTCTTCATGTCTCCAGGGGTCTGGTAGGATTCCTGAGTACATGTTTCGGGGTAACCAGCAAGTCTGGCCCCCTTCTACCCAAACACACCCTGACAACACTTTACCGTAAAATCATCCCTGAAACTCATGCGCTGTGAATCTCCGCTGGTTATCACTCCTGGAACAGTAAAACACACACATACCTCTTTATTGAAATACAGTGCACATGCCATAACTGGGTTGCAGAGCTGACACTTCAAACTCCCCAATATGGCTCATGGGCACCCAACCGGGCATAATACCTTTATTATTGGCCTGGGTACACCCTCACCATCACAGTTGAATCTTATCTTGGGGTCTTCTCTCCGTGGGGTCAAGCCAAGGCTGTAGCGGAGAGGATCAATGCAGGAAAAATAGAAGAAAGGGTGCCAGTAACTTTTCAATTTGGTGGTATTTATTATGCACAACAATTCCTCAGAGTCCATACACAGATTTTAGTGAACAAGGCTGGGAAATCTCATGACCACGCACTCGGACAGAGACGATATTTGGGAAAAGTCCTCCTCAAGCGACTGAGGAGTGCTGAGCTCAAGCATCTTCGGGAGGAGACACAAATAAACTGGAGAAAGGGCTCCAATCCCAGCGGGACTGAGGGTTCTCTTCCTCCATCCACTCTCATTTAAGTCACAGAAAGATCTCGATTCGGAGTGGAAGGATGGGCTTTGGCCGTGGCAAGCCCGAGCTTCCCACAAACAGGTGAGGTATGTAACAGGGGATTTGTCCATGGTCAAAAATGTGTCTCTAATCCAGCAGTGTCGTGGTTAACTGCTGGTAGTCAATTAAGCAACACCACCTGGCTGATTAGAGGTTTGTTAGAAAAGCCTGCCTTTGAGACAGGAAGAGAGACTCCTGAGCTCACACGTGAGCTGACCCAATAAGCAGAAAGAACAGACAGAGCAGAGGTTCCTGAGTCTCACAGGTGAGACTGACAGAGGGAACATAGATGTCTGGAGCTTACAAGACTTCTAAACCTGAATGCTGATATAGCCTGAGGAAAAGGCAGCAACCCAGGAAAGAGAGAAGCCTTCCCCACTACAGCTACCAGAGAGACAGATATGCTTTACTTTCTAGGACTGTTGTATATCTGCACATATCAAAATATGTTTGGGGCTGGGAAACATGCTAATCTAAAGGGAGTTGTGGACTGCATATGTTTAACTAGAAATACTCCCAAAGTGGAACAGAAGCTTTGTTTGACCCCTTATTTGCATACGTTTGATGATTTTCTTGTGTTAAAGAAGCAGGCGCAATAAAGCCTTATTTTAATTTGACCTTAAAACAGTCTCCATTGCGTACCTCTGCACATGTCCTCTTACATATGGTGTCAGAAGTTGGGATGAGAGGTGACCCTTGAAGTTAAAAGGGGCCCCGGAGATTGGCTATGAATTTTTTTTGTGCTTCTTGCCTGCATACAGTCTTGCAAACAACCTGAGCAACAAAAACAAAGATTCACCTGCAGCAGAGACCAGAATTAAAGGGCTACACTCCACTGAAGAAAGCCACAAAACCACAGATGGACTCTTTTCCCCAATCCCAAGAGGAGAGAGAGAGACTGCTGAAGCAGGTAAACCTTACTTGCCTATCACAATGATGTGTAATATGGTTGTTGAAATAGGGGCTTTGCCTTCCAGTCATAGTCAGGGTTCAAGAAGTGAGTTAGTGCTCCAATGAAAGGAGCTAGGCTTTGTTTATTATTTTCTTTACATTTTTTGCTGAAGCAGGGGAATTTTCAGCAAGCAAGTGCTGAGTGTAAAATTGCCCCGTCGGGTAAAAAGGGATTGCTGAACTGTGTAAAGGGTAACCCAAAGCCAATTGCTGAGTGTTAAGTCGCCCTGCCCGGAGTGAAAGAAAGTGAAAAAAAAAGAATATTTTTTTCTGCAAGTAAAGTCTGTCTATGTATCTTGGGAGTACAACATGCACCCAAAATGTGAAGAGTGAATGCCATAATACCCAAAGATGAGACTGAAAATTACTGAACTCAAGCAGAAAACCAAATTCTTTTGCTGAAGCGGAGGGATTGCACATGGTGTAAAGCAAATGCCTTTGCTGAAGCAAGTAAATGGGCAGATAGCAAGCATTGTATTTAAAGAAATAGAGCCCCAAGGTCAAGGTGAAGAATACACCTGTGCGAGAAAAAAAAAACCCCAGGGAATTTAAAATGGCCACCCAGCTGAAGTCAAATACAGACTCTGCAAAAATAGGGAAGGAAATGTGTTCCTGGTGTAAAGAACCCCACCACACGGAGCACTGTCCCTTCAGGCCTTATTCAGACGATGAGAGTGAATGCGTGCACAGTACTGCTAATACTGTAAAACTTACCCAAGGGAAGAAAAAGTCTACAGAGATGCCTGTGAGAGCTGCGACCTCTACAAGCAAAATAGGCCCACCTGTAGGACTACCACAATTTGGGGTTCTAGCAAATACAGTGATAACAGCTACAATAGTGCCTCCTGAGGTCAGGAAGAAAAATACACCTGGTAGCCCCAAGATGCAGCGTTCCTGTAATGAACCCTACCCCACGGAAGAGTGGCCTTCCAGTCCGATAAGGAGGACGACATCTCTTACGGGGAACCCGAACTGAGTCACACCCACAAAACACCCCAAGAATCGTGGGGGTGCCTGAACTCGGTACGAACCGAAAAGACCACTCTCTATGATGACGAATGTGATTGGCAGGAGAAAGAGCGGGAGCAGCAGATCACCGAATATATACGCCAGCTAATACAATCGCAAGAAAAGCATGGTGGATCCAGTGAAGCTGCTAAAATTTCAAATAAAGACGGAGACCCCAGTATCCCTGATGGGACGGAGTCGTCAAAAACAAAAAGGCGGGGGAAAAAAAAAAGGGTCTTCACTTACCGTGGAAGGAACAGACACATCTGCAGATCCCGCGGAGGAAAAGGGGGTCCGAGAGGCCCTGCAGCCTAGAGAAAATGGAGAATTCATCCCGTGGATGACCGAATATCCAGAGGGCCCAAGGCAGAAGTCGTGTACCCCAAAGAAGTGCCTGTCCGGTGCTAATAGTCAGAAACCCTCAACTAACCATACCAGGGAAGCGGAGCCAGAACCAATGAGTGACAATCCCTTGACCAGCCCTGAAGATGCTCTGAAAATTGCCAGGCGTGACTGTGATCTGCTCCAGGAACAATTGAAACTGGAGAGGGAAGATAATGCTGAGCTACAGAAGACTGTTCTCGCAATGTACTCTGAATCTGGGACCGACTTGGAGGATCTAAGGACAGATCTAGATACAGCAAACACTACTATTACCGCCATGGATAAAAAACAGAGCAAATATGATAGACTGACTGCTAATCTGAAGCATAAATATGAGGAGGCACTGAAAGAGATTACAGTCTTTCAGCAAGAGGTTCGCAAGTGCCATAGAGAGGTGGAAGTCTCTCAGAATGAGGTTCACACTCTCCGCATAAAACTGAATGCCTCAAAACAAGAGGTCAACAGTGTCCGGACAGAGGTGGACGTATCCCAGAAGGAGGTTCATACACTCTGCACAGCACTGGATGCATCACACCACGAGATCGGCACCTACCGCACAAAACTGGAAGTCTCCAAAAAGGAACTTCACAGTCTCGCTGAGGAGCTGGACAATTCTAAAGAAACTATTGTCAATCTTAATACAGATCTCAAAGTCTCTCAGAAGGAGCTTCAGACCTCAACCTAGTGAAGGAAACCTCACGCCAGGAGACAGTCGGTCTCCAAGCAGAGGTGCAAAAATGGAAGGCGGACTACAAGGAGGCCCTGAATTTTACAGAGACTGAAAAAAGAGAAAATTTAAGACTAAAAAAAGAAAATTTGGAGTTGACAGACCACGTCAATGGAAAGAATGAAAAGCTCCACGAGTTGGAAAAAATAAAGAAACTTCTGGAAGGTGAAAAGATTGAAGCAGAGCACCGACTGCAGAACCAACTGCAAGGTCTGCATACACAACTCCAGAATGCCGAGGAGAAGCAGCGAACTCTGCAGGAAGAAAATCTACAAGCTGCTCAAGAGATAAAAGTGCTGCAGGAACATCTGAATACCCAGTGCGCCCCCACAGGGAAGTATGAGGAGCTAAAGGCCACACTGCATGTCACCAGAGCATCATTGGAGGCGGAGCTTCGATACCAGGTGACTCTGTATGAGAGGGAGTGGGAGAAGGCCCAGAAATTGGAGCAAGATCTGGAGAGACAGAGAGTCTGTTCCATCCCCTTGTGTCAGTTCACCAAGGAGAAAACAGACGCAGCGGCAACCTTGACGACAAAAAATACAGAGCTCTAGAATATGAAGGTGACACTGATACAAACTCAGAGAAAGCAAAGTGCGCAGATAAATTCCCTGAGAAGAGACTTGCAAGATGCACTAAAAAAACAGGGATCTCTCACGGATGAGGTTACAGTACTACAAGGACAATTATTGACCCTGACCAAGCATCAGTATCCCACAGTCATAAAAACCCAAAGAAAAAAGGTACAGTGAGAGCTGGGAACACCGCTCACCTAAAAAACAAGGTTGCAAAGTCTAAACTACCTAAGCAAGCACTAGCTAAACCTTCAGCGGCCCAACAGGCAACACAAAAAGGTATACGTGCCGAATCAAAACCAGAAAAATCCCTAGCTGGTGAAGCTGAGAAGATAGGATGTTCTCTGGAAAGGAAGGTGGAAGTGCAACTTAATCCCAAAGAAGCTGAACTGGCAACTCCGTTGAGTAGAGGAAGTGCAGAAAGACAGCTTCCAGAGCGGAAAACTCAAAGGGCTAGTCCTAACTGCTCTACAACGGTCGCCATACAGTTTATCTACAAAAAGAGGAGCGCCCGATGCAAGGGAAATCTCATGACCACGCACTCAGAAAGAAGACGATATTTGGGAAAAGTCCTCCTCGAGCGACTGAGGAGTGCTGAGCTCAAGCATCTTCGGGGGAGACACAAATAAACTCGAGAAAGGGCTCCAATCCCAGCGGGACTGAGGGTTCTCTTCCTCTCTCCACTCTCATCTAAGTCACAGAAAGATCTCGAATGGGAGTGGAAGGATGGGCTTTGGCCGTGGCAAGCCCGAGCTTCCCACAAACAGGGGAGGTATGTAACAGGGGACTTGTCCCTGGTCAAAAATGTGCCTCTAATCCAGCAGTGTCGTGGTTAACTGCTGGTAGTCAATTAAGCAACACCACCTGGCTGATTAGAGGATTGTTACAAAAGCCTGCCTTTGAGACAGGAAGAGAGACTCCTGAGCTTACACATGAGCTGACTCAGGAAGCAGAAAGAACAGACAGAGCAGAGGTTCCTGAGTCTCACAGGTAAGACTGACAGAGGGAACACAGATGTCTGGAGCTTACAAGACTTCTAAACCTGAATGCTGATATAGCCTGAGGAAAAGGCAGCAACCCAGGAAAGAGAGAAGCCTTCCCCACTACAGCTACCAGAGAGACAGATAAGCTTTACTTTCTAAGACTATTGTATATCTGCACATATCAAAATATGTTTGGGGCTGGGAAACATGCTAATCTAAAGGGAGTTGTGGACTGCATATGTTTAATTAGAAATACTCCCAAAGTGGAACAGAAGTTTTGTTTGACCCCTTATTTGCATAAGTTTGATGATTTTCTTGTGTTAAAGAAGCAGGCGCAATAAAGCCTTATTTTAATTTGACCGTAAAACAGTCTCCATTGCGTACCTCTGCACATGTCCTCTTACAAAGGCATTCTGCCATAGAACAGTGTATCAACATACAGCAGCAGCCTCAGGACAGGTTTTTAGTGAACATAAGTGAACAAGTCATTCCGCCATAGTAACCTTCTCCTCCTCCAGGCAGGAGTTCCATGCAGGCAATATAGAACTGGGACCTCATGCCTTTCATTGAACATGGAGTATGGAGTCACCACCTCCTACACAAGAGTAGCCTCTCTTGGTCCATAGCTCAAGGACCCTGCATTTCAGGAAGCTCATCCCTGTCTGTTACAACAAGGCAGAGTTTTTTTTTCATTTCTTCTAACCTGCCTGTGTGTCCAGTTGAAGCTGTTTGGGTGCATTCCCTGGGGTCCCTCTATCATAGAAACATCTCCTATGCAGGGAACTCCTCTGGGGTCCCTCTCCCCCTGGATCAATATATTGGACTCTTCAAGAGGAAAACCCCACCCAAGGGTCTCTACACCCCCTGGGTAGGACTAAGAATCACCCTCTTGGGTAAGACAGGACAGACCCAGGACTGACTATAATTTAGAGAGATCACATATTTATACAGAAGGAGGAGCCAGCAGTTCTGCCCCAGTACCTGGGCAGATTTAGATGTAGCAGGGCCCTCATCCTGTCATGTGATTCCAACACCTTCCAGACACATGCGCCTGAAAGCTGCAACATAATTGACACACAGGGGAAACTATTTCACTTGTACAACCTTGAGACTGATTAACCCTAGCATTGCCTGCTGTTCCCAGGACTAACATGCCAGGCCAGAGAAATATAGCATTGTGCTACATATAGTATCAGCCAGCTGAGCTACACATATGGTTCGTTAAATAGGCGTGTTTTAAGAAAGGTCCTAAAGGTGGATAGAGAGGGTGCCAGTCGGATATTAAGGGAAAGGACACTCCAAAGGTGTCGGGCAGTGAGTGAGAAAGGTTTTCAGATTGATAGGGATTTATATACAAAATGGGTAGACAGAAGACATCCTTGAGCACAACACAAGAGTCGGTCAGGTGTACAGCGAGAAATTAAGGCTGAGATGTAAGGAGCGGCAGAACATAAAAAAGAGAAGGGGAGAATTTTGTAAGTAATGCAGGATTTAATAGGAAGCCAGAATATGGACTTTAGCAGTAGAGATGCTGAGATAGTTTTAGGAGGGAGTGAATGATTCTAGCAGCAGTATTTAGCATAGATTGTAGGGGAGACAGGTGAGAGGCAGGAAGGCCAGACAGGAGAAGGTTACAATATTCGTGGCGCGAGAGAATGAGGGCCTGCACGGGAGTTTTAGCAGTAGAGTGACAGAGGGAAGGATGTATCTTTACAATGTTATGTAGGAAAAAATGACAGACTTTGGCTACATTGTGAATGTGAGAGGAGAATGTGGAAGAGGAGTCAAATGTGTGCCCTAGGCAGTGTGCTTGTGATACTGGGTGCATGATAGTACTGCCAACCATAATGTAGAAGAGGGCAGTAGGGCCCAACTTTGGAGGAAGTATGAGGAGCTCCATCTTTGACGCGGAGACATTCGAAGACTTGGGTCTGTACAGCAGGTCGGGTTGAAAGGTACATTTGTGTGTTGTCAGCATAAGGTGATATTTTAACCCTAGAGATATTATAAGGTCGCTGTGGTAGTGGCATACCAAAAATACTGATTGTCAAAATCTTAGTAGAATAAAATAAGTAATGATTTCTTTATTACAAGCAATTGCATAGAGAGCAAAGTGACAAAATCTCACAGGTTTGGTCTGAACACTCAAAACTCCTATATCAAAATCACCGGATATATTACGTACTTACTATACAGCTAAACTAATGTAATGCCCATATAAGGATTATGAAAAACACCTATTATGGCAAGCTAAACAGAATGAGCTTTTCACCCACTATTCCTACGACAACAACTGTAATCTTGTTATTGGCAGATGACCCTGACGTAGCTCTTCTCTCTTGGTAAACAGTCTGGTATAGAGTCTCCTCACTATCTCATGCTCCCCGACCTCCTCATACATTCCTTACAAACTGATCAAAACCTGATTAACCCTTATGTCACCAGAGTTGTCTTAGTATACCATAATGTGCTTCAGAGACCCCACACCATAATCCAATTCTCAGGCCCATATTTCCATACTCTGACAGTCACCTAGAGAGAGAGTATGTTAAGAGAAAGGAGACGAGATCCCAGGACAGACCCCTGGGGTACGCCCACAGAGAGATCGAAAGAGGAGGAGGTGTTAGCAAATGAGGCACTAAAATTACGATGAGATTGGTAAGGAAATTCAGGATAGAGCTCTGTTACGGATACCAAGATTATGGAGAATGTGAAGGAGAAGAGGAGGTCTACAGTAGCAAAGGCTGCAGAGAGGTCGAGTAATATGAGCAAAGTGTAATGACTTTTGCTTCATGTAAGTCATTAGTTATTTTGATGAGGGCTGTTTCAGTGGAGTGAATGGTGCGGAAGCCAGATTGTAGAGGACCTTTGAGAGAATAAGGGGTGAAAAAATGGAGTAAGCAAGAGAACACAAGGCATTCAAGGAGTTTAGAGGCAGGACGGAGACAGGGCGATAATTAGAGAGACAAGTAGGGTCAAGCTTGTTGTTTTTGGGTAAGGGTATAACTGTTGCGTGAGTTAGGAGGCGGGAAAGGTACCAGAGTAGAGGGAGGAGTTAAAAATATGTGAGTGTAGGGATTAGAGTAGGAGCAAGATGTTTGAGGAAATGGGGTCAAGAGGGCAAGTGGTAGAGGGAGAAGAGGAGATCAGCAGCGACACATCCTCCTCTGTGACAGAGGAAAAAGAGTCAAGAAAGACAGGAGGAGAGTTAGGACGATGTGTAGAATATGAGGAGGATACAGAGTGGAGTGGTGAGTGAGATAGAGGAGTCTAGCAGCAGCTTTTTTGATGGATTGGAATTGGGCAAAGTGAACAAGGGGAATGCCAACTAAGAGAAGTTGCAATAGTCAGGGCGGGACAAGATGAGGGATGGAATTAGGATTTTAGTTGCATCATGAGTGAGAAAAGGCCTTATCATGGCGATATTTCAGAGGTGGAGATGGCAGGACTTCGTGAGGGACTGAATGTGAGGAATGAAGAAAAGATCAGAGTCAAAGATTACACCTAGACAGCGGACTTGAAGTATATATATATATCATGCTTTTGTATGCACGCTCGTAGAATAATTATTTCTCTCTGATAAAAAGTGTTGTCACCAATCCTGCAGCTGATTAAATTAGCTGAGGGTTTCCAGGTGTAAGGGAGTCACAGTGGATCTCTGCTCTCACATGTTAGTATAAATAGGTACAAAAGTCAAAGCTGGTGCCCAATAGGTAAAGGACCAAAACACAGGTACTTTATCGAGGGGCATAGCCAGGACTTAGCCTGAAGTAGGGCATTTTGGGTAGCTGGTGGTGCACTAATGGCATGCCACATAACGTGTATACACTGACAGAGTATAACCTGACTGCATTATACACTGACACAGAGTACAAGTGGGAGGGGTTGACACATGGGGTGGGGAAGAAGGGTAGATAGATGGGAGGGAGCAGTGGGTAACAGAGGGGCAGTTGATGATGGGGGAGCAGTGGGTGACAGTCCCTACTTCCTCCTTACTTGCATGCCACCAAGTCCGTGTCTGCTCACATGGAACTCTCATTCATGCGCTGACATTACAGCCTCTTTATGTGGCGGCGCAGCGTGGGTCTGAGAAGCTCCTGGATGCTCACTGCAGCATTCAGGAGCTTGGGGCCTGGGCCTGGTTTTTAGGTCGGGCATTTTGGATATTATAGTAGGCCCTACCTTGGCTCACTAAGTACAGTTGAAGTGTATGGATTTCACACATAAATAACTTTCATGCTGATCTAATAAGATATTACATGTTGCCCCCTCTGGGAACTACTATTGCAATTAATGAGTTAATGGCCTTAAAGGGTTATCACAAAGGGCTCACACAAGGTAACTCCCCTCCTATCACATTGTACAGGGTGACTTGGCAGAAACCCAGCCATGCCCACTTTCTGCTTGATGATAGTGACGTTACCAATACAGTATATATCTTCTGGAACCAGGATCACATGTGGCATGTGAGTGAGTCCAGTGCTTAACTCATCCCCTTTTGAGAGCACACAGAGTCCTTTTATTTTCTTCAACTTTAATGGGGGAGTCAAAAACAAACATAAAGGGTACTTGCAGATGGTAATGTGTGGTGAGAGAGTGCTTCTCTATGTGAAGGTGCTCTGTTATGGGGGGACGGTAAAAAAGGATGGCCTTGCAGGGGTGAAATGGAGGAAGCATGTACTCACTAAGCCAGCTAGTTAGATCTAAAGCACATGTTCCTGTGACAAGCAGGAAGAGTCCAAGGACCATTCCATAAACAGAAATGGGCAGGGGAACAACAAGGCTAAACCAAACTCATGGTAATGAGAATGGGAGGTTGCCAGGGCAACCAACTGGTGGCTGTGTAAAGAGGGAAAGTGTCAATAATGTATCTTTACACATGCAGCTAGCTGCTGGAACAGGGGAACTAACAAGCAGCTGAACTAGGGAGACAGAAATCTGTGAGCTGCAAAGAGACACAGAAAATGTGTAATCCTGTTCCAGGACACTCCCCGTCTGGTATCTGGAGATACCATTATATCTGATGTGTGTGGAACATACATATATACATAACATTAATGCATAAGTCCATGTCACATCACGATTTGGTACCGGCCGGTACCACTGGCTACAAGATCCCTTGGCCAAGGTCCTTTGACAAAGGATGCCGGGTGGATGCACCTGTCCAGGCTAGCTGGGTGCTCCACAATGTCCACAACATGGCAAAATGGAGGTTTTCAAATCGGGAGCCACACTCAGAGCGCGTTATAAGAGATTCGCGTTGTAGCGGATCGCGCTATAACGGGTTGAGCTGTATTGCTAAATGAAGAAATAGTGATCTAATGTGGATGATTGACTAGGAACATTTTGGCTGACAGTGAGAAAAACAGGTGATTGCTATGCTTAGACTAGCTAAGAAAAATGTATAAAGATTGTATTTGGATTGATAGAATTCAGAATCATTTAACACCACCAAGCTAAGAACAACCAAGGAAAAAATTCTCCACTCTATAACTAAATTCTATATGCCTAAATGATGTAACTGACTGAAATTTGCTGTAAAAGATGTTTTCTATTATCTCTAAATAAATTGAGAAAAGAACCGGACCGTGGACTATTTGATATATATTGAAAGGTGGGACATTTATTTGCACCCATCTAATAAACAAATGTTTATTTGGCGAGCCAACCATACCTGTGCCGCGTTAGAGGGGGGAAAGTAGTCCACGAAAGATCGTGAGAGGGTGTGCACCTTATTGCAAGTAAGACTCTCCAGGTAACCCTCCAGACTTTGATGTAGAAAATAGCTGAAGCGCTCAAATGCAGGTGTACTGAACAAAAATAAGCCAAACCACTAAACCAGGGTACTAATAAATGACATAGTATTTAATGTGTAATAGTATGGGTACTATCCTCCTGAAGACAGGTGGTAGATGGTGCAAGCCCACTCACCCTCAGTCTCATCAGCAGGTTCCCCTGGAAATATGCAATACTCACATCCTGGTGGTAGGTAGGCAGGCAGGCTGTGCAGCTACAATATGCAATACAGGAAAAAAGGAGACCAAAAGCGCACCAGCACAAATGTAAGTGTACAAAGTGTAAGACTTTGATGTAAGTGTACGGTCATATTCAAACACAGAAGGATACCGGGGAAGCACCGGTTGATTTAAGACACTTTCCTGAAGTAGATTGGTTTGTAAGACAGATCTAAAGGACTATATCAATGACATATCGGATGGTTTTCTTATAGGGAAGGAAGTTATTGGTGGCCACCGAGACCGAAGCGATCAAGGAGAGACACTCCAGGTCTGTTGCAGTGCAGGTACGCACTCACAAGGAGTTAATTGTAAAAGTAAACGATGGTGTGGACGGATAGATTTCAGTCGACGGGGATTTTCCTAACACCCGTGCCTATTGATAGAAAACATCTATGGAAAGCTTACGTAAGTAACCCTGGTTACATTGTCTTTGCTATGGATTTTACCCAAAGACAGGCTAATAAAAGTACTAGTCCCCTCACACCACCTGAGAAGATAGGATGTGTAGATTTGTGGAATGCTCCATGGAAACTAGTTATGAGTGTATTTAAAGAAATAGATGAAAAGAAATTTAGCACTCAAAGATAAAAGAAAGGTTGAGCTCGTGAACAAGCTGGTCTTGATATATGAGCAAGAAATTATAATATTTAAATGTCAGGATAGGTCATGTGAAATAGACCTAAATTGTAAGCAATGTCCAGTATTATGGCTGATTATATGTATATAGACAATATAACATCTTATTATTTAGGCCTGAAATCCTCCTATCTTCATGTGCATGATGCTGAAGGGTCCAGGGACCACTCTCTCCCTACAGTGAGGTCAGCCACAGTGAGATTACTGTGCATACCTGGTAGTCGCTGTGATTGTGAGTGGTCAAGAGTAAGATGGGAGTGCAATGTGTACATCGGTAAGGTGATGAAACCTGACATATGAAATTATACAAATCAGTGAAACTGGCACCTTAATTACAACTCAATGTCTTCTCCAGCCCTACAATAACTTGTGGCGCTAAACTGGTTTATGAGAGCTGAATGAGGCATGGTATTGCCAGATTTGTGTGACTTGTGAGCACTATTTTGAGTGATTGACTGGTGCACTATTGATGTCAATGTGACAGCTGCACAAAGGCACCCAGTAGTGCGAGAATGCAAAGGTCGGACATGACTAAGGGCCAGATGAGTGGAACTCATGCAACGTATGTAAGACTTGACAATATTGGTATTGCACATTCCTGGGTTGGGGTGGGAGGGGTGTGTGTGTGTGTGTGTACTATTTTTCCCGTACTGCTGCTATCTGCTCTCCTTCTCCCCTGCCTCTGGATCAATATCATTAGTATTGGTTTTATAATGTAAATGTGTACTATTTGTATTTATTTAAATACATTCCTTTTATTTATAAATATTAATTTTCATTATTTATTCTTTTAGTTCTGTTACAGTATTTTAGCCATTTGTAATATAATACATTTTCTTTACATTTGGATAATTGTGTTAATAATTCTTTATACATATATTCATTTTTGAGTTGTCAATCCTCCCTGTGCAATCTGTTTCATATCATATTGGTATGAACGATATACAAATAACTGTATTCATGTATCACTTTGATTTTATTAACATTTTTATTGTGTTGAATGTTTATCTTTTTCATTTATTATATATCAATATTTTATTTCATTTGTTTATTCACACCAGATGTTAGGATTTATATTTTCTCTACATCCTTGTATATTATTGACTCCTCTACATTGATCAAATGCTGATGCAAATTATGCAGTCACCATTGGTTTCAGTACCTGGAGGGTTAATAATCTATTAAAGCTGGTGTGTATAAGTTGCCTAGGCAACCTAAGTGTATTTAAATCTGTCTTGAGTAATTGCCCACAACCTCTGATGAAGTCGCCGTCTGGTGATGAAACGCGTTAGGACAACTATCAGACGGCATTACGCCATCACGCAGGAGCATTGTAAAGGCGCAATGTTTTAATCTGCATCCACCGGGGCTCCAGTTTGCCGTGCGGAGTCCTGAGATTCTCAAGCTGATTCTCCGCTTGGATTCACACTTGTGGGTATACTGCGGTTCACGCTCTGCACTGATGCTGTGGTACTAACATCTAACATGTACTTGTTTCCCCCCTATCACACCTTCCCCAATTAAATGTCACTTTTATACGCTATGGGGCGTGAGTGCGTGTGTGTACACTCATTTGCATGTCATTTCCCAGAATCCCTTGCTGCAGTGGAAGCACTGTATGCTAGGTGATAATGGCGAAAAGCAGGGTTGCAGACCTGTCTAAGGCTGCGCTTATAGTGCCGGCGACGCGACAAAACAAATGTATTGCTGCCGTCGCGTGCGCTTATAGTAGAAGCGGTGCGATGGCTTGGTCGTGATCGCTGGAAGTCGTCAATTTGATTTTTCCAGTGACCGCAGCGTGACATAACCGTCGTGTCGCTGGTTCAATAAGCGCAGCCTAAGACATATAGCTACTATTTGGACTACTTTTCCCCTACTTTGCAGTTGGGAGTCTTTTGATACATAACCCACTTAGATAGTAATGGGTGTTGAGCCTTCATGCTTAGCTTCACATACATACTATATACTTAATGGTGCTGGTAAAATAGACATTCATATGTAAATAGACTGCAGGAACTTCCATTTTCCCCTCATCCTTACTACATTTTGAAATTGTGCCCTTGCATCTTCATGGTTTCAACCGCCCTCCTGCCTTTTGCCTCAAAACTCCTTGAACGTCTTGTATTCTCTCGCTTGCTCCATTTTCTCAACACCTATTCTCTCCTAGAGCCTCTACAATCTGGCTTCCGCACTGCTCACTCCACCGAAACAGCCCTCACTAAAATAACTGACGACCTCCATGCTGCCAAAGACAGAGGTCATTACACTCTGCTCATATTACTCGACCTCTCTGCAGCATTTGACACAGTGGACCACCCTCTTCTTCTCCACATTCTCCATACTCTTGGTGTTCGGAACAAAGCTCTATCCTGGATCTCATCCTACCTCTCCCATCGTACTTTCAGTGTCTCTTCTGCTAACACCTCCTCCTCCTCTATTGATCTCTCTGTGGAGGTATCCCAGGGCTCTGTCCTGGGACCTCTTCTCTTTTCTCTGTACACACTCTCTCTAGGTGACCTAATAACATCTTTTGGGTTTAATTATCACCTCTATGCCGACGACACACAAATATACTTTTCAAAACCTGACCTTACACCTGCTGTACAAACCAAAGTTTCTGAATGTCTCTCTGCTATATCATCCTGGATGGCCCTCCGACGCCTTAAACTCAACATGGCTAAAACAGAGCTCCTCATACTTTGTCCCAAACCTGGCCCTACTACCTCCTTCCACATTACTGTTGGAACTACAATCATTCACCCAGTAGCCCAAGCACGCTGCCTAGGGGTCACACTCGACTCCTCTCTCACATTCGCCCCTCACATTCAAAACATTTCTAAAACTTGTCGCTTTTTCCTTTGCAATATAACAAACATACGCCCTTTCCTCTGTTGCTCGACTGCTAAAACTCTGACTCAGGCCCTCATTCTCTCCCGTCTTGATTACTGTAACCTCCTGCTGTCCGGCCTTCCTGCCTCTCACCTGTCTCCCCTACAATCTATCCTAAATGCTGCTGCCAGAATCACTCTACTCTTTCCTAGATCTGTCTCAGCATCTCCCCTCATGAAATCCCTCTCCTGGCTTCCGATCAAATCCCGCATCTCACACTCCATTCTTCTCCTTACTTTTAAGGCTTTACATTCTTCTGCCCCTCCTTACATCTCGGCCCTAATTTCTCGTTATGCACCATCCAGACTCTTGCGTTCTTCTCAAGGATGTCTTCTTTCTACCCTCTTTGTATCTAAAGCCCTCTCCCGCCTTAAACCTTTTTCACTGACTGCCCCACACCTCTGGAATACCCTTCCCCTCAGTACCCGACTGGCACCCTCTCTATCCACCTTTAAGACCCACCTTAAGACACACTTGCTTAAAGAAGCATATGAATAGCACTGTGGATATTCTGAACACATGATACATAAAGCTTGGCCCCCTGCAGACGCACTTACCAGAACTCCCTCCTACTGTCTCTGTACGTTCTACCTACCTACCAATTAGACTGTAAGCTCCTCGGGGCAGGGACTCCTCTTCCAAAATGTTACTTTTATGTCTAAAGCACTTATTCCCATGATCTGTTATTTATTTGATTACCACATGTATTACTACTGTGAAGCGCTATGTACATTAATGGCGCTATATAAATAAAGACATACATTACAATACAATTAGAACAAATCAGGATGGGAGTTATCAGTACCCAATATCATTAAAATATAAAGCTGTATAACACCCGATAGAGAGGGTGCGTAAGTTTTGCTCCCTGTTAAAAGAAGTCATGTAAAGAGGAACAAGAAGGAACATTAAAAAAGTAAAGCAAGTCTTCTTTTAAGGGGTTGAGGACTTCATTGATGATGGAGAATGCTTCATTATGGATCCATAATACATGTGGATTACATATGGCCACTAAATTAGAATTTTTTATGTAGATCACTTATTTATTTTTCCTTCTTTGGGGATGTGGGGCAGGGATAAGGACCTCCGTATTGGACTTCCCTTTTTATTGTGTGTCGTATGGGCTTCAAGAGTCTCAGGCAGTGTAGTTCAAATGGGGGTTGAAACCCAGAAGATCGTAGAGAACCTCTTCAAGCCTGGGATAGGTGGACATTTTTTTGTTGTAACAGCTTAAATGCCAATCAGGATAAGGGTTTGGAAAGACTTTATGGTGCTGAATTTATTCATGTTGCGTTTTCCCCTACTTTGGTTGTGTATTGCTTTAAAATTAAAATAGGCTATGCTAGTGGTTGTGTGGTAGGTATATTGGGGTGAGGTGGAAGCAGACGGGGATTAGAAAGCCCAAGGCTGGGGGTGACACCATAGCCAATCTAGGACAAGTTTTTTTAGATGTGTTCCCAGGTATTTTTCAGTCTCGCCGTGTGAGGTATATTAGCAAATTTACCCACTCCAATATTGGTCTCTTTCTCTTGTACAAAACTTGCATATCAGATTGAATTTCACAGCCAGAATTGTGTTGCAGTAGTTTTCATGTGGTTTGTACATGTGATAACTGCTTAATGCAATGCAATTGCCATTATCGCAGTTTTATGAATTAGACCCTTTGAGTGACTATGGAATACAAATGGGTCTGCGCACCCTTTAAAATATAACCTTAAAATGTCTACAATGCATATGTATGAATCTTCTTTTTAAGAGTTGTCAAACTTGGATGGTGTTTTCTGCTCTTAAAAGGCTAAGTTCATTTGATATGTAAAAGCAGCTGGTCTGCGACTACAGGGAAGAATCAGCTTAAGTATAGTGTTGAAGTATATTTTTATCATCTTGGGGCTTTTATGTTAAGAAGAATGTAGAACATTTCTTGAATTTTAAAGTATGTTCAGTCTTTACTCGATGGAATATTAAAATTATTACAAAATATTTTGTGACCTACACAACATGCAGTGAAGTATATATATTTTTGTCCTTAAAATGGTTTTTGAAGCGCTCACTGGCCAAAAACAAATGGCATAATTTAAACTCATTCACATGCTCAATAAACTGAAGCGCTGCATTACAGCAATCACAATTTGTTCCACGCATAGGCCTGTATGAAAGCCAGTGGGGCCCAACATGTAATGCACATTTCGGTAACCACAGGGGTCATGAACACCTTCATGATGGCTACATTAGTGTGTTAATGGACCCCAATATCTGTACTCACCCATTGTATGCCACAGATACTTTGCAATACACATTCATCCTGAGCAAAGTACAAGGGAACTAGTCCCAATTATCAAGGCTCAGTAGCAGAATGGACAAATACATAAGGTTGAAATGTAGTAATCACTTAGAGTAGGGGATAGAGCTTAAATGAAAGCTACGTGAGACTCATAAAACAAGTGTGTATATGACTCCATTGTAAATAGGACAGTGTATAAGTCTCTTTGAAAGGGTGACAGACCTATATATATACCATAAGGGTCATGTCTATCATCTCACTGAAACAACAGTCCTGGAGTGACACAGATGTAGATCTCACTTTTGTAGCAGCTCACCCATCTTTGATGCGTGAATCACGCCAGTATTGAAGAGGAAAGACGATCCGTGGGATCCAAAACGGAGCACAGCTGTAATGAAGAAAGGGGGCTACAAACCAGCAAAAATGGTTAAAAGACTTTATTAAATGGTGAGTGAGGGGTACAGAACTACTCAAAGGGACTTGTTCCCAAAACGCGTCAGAGTAGTTCTGTACCCCTCACTCACCATCTAATAAAGTCTTTTAACCATTTTTGCTGGTTTGTAGCCCCCTTTCTTCATTACAGCTGTACTCCGTTTTGGATTCCACATTCATCCTGAAGTTTACCCATTAGCCAAACTCCATGCTATCCAACACCCCTGCCCTGCCCTCTTAAATAGATCCAGCTGTGTGATTGCAACATACTCCATCCCACAATAAGACACTTTACCTTTTGTTTTAACATTGCCCCTTACTCCCTCTTGACTGCAAGCTCTCATGGGCAGGGCCCTCATTAGCTTCTGTCTGTTTGCACTTGTTTCTTCTTACTTGTATATTATTCTGTTTATGCAATTGATGTCACTCTGTACCACGCTGCAGAATATGGTGGCACTTTACTAATAAACTAAATCAATATTGTATGCCACAGCTGTTAGTCATACATTGCATGTTGTCATTCTTACACTTCTCATCCCTCTTTCAACAGTTTATTGTTATATTTGCAGCCTTACGAGTGGCTGGCACAATAGAATGCAAGATACCCATTTTGCAGAGACTTATTTCTGCCAAGTGTTTACACACAACGTACTGTATATAGAACAAAGTTCCGTATTTACAGTGCTCAAATGTGTCAGGACACTATTCACATGAATATATAGAGTAATCAATGTATGGCTTGATTGAAGAGGGCAAAAAATCACAGTAAGTGCTGGAGTATACAGCTATATACTCATACATGAGATGCATAAGATATAATGTCCTGGTAGGTGATACATGTGAGAAATGAATGTTACTCCCTACGTCACCTCCTATTGGGACTGCTGCTCCAGAGTATGCCAAACCATGTACGGCAGGGCTGCACAACATGCGGCCCGCCTGGCCTCTCTGTGTGGCCCTCGATGAGATTTAAAAAAAAAAAAAAAACTTTGAAAAAAATTTTTTTTTGAAAAAAAAAAACCACTTTGAAAAAAAAATGGCGCCAATTCCCTGCGGTCCCGGCGCGCATGCGCTAGGCCCGCTCCGTCCCCCCCCCTTCCCTGCTCCCAACGCGGGGCGGAAGGGGAAGCAACATGCAGCTCCTCTGCGGGCCCGCTCCCCCCCCCTGCTCCCAACGTGGGCCGGAGGGGGAAGCAACACACAGCTCCTCTGCGGGCCCGCTCCCCTCCCCCTTCCCTGCTCCCAACGCGGGGCGGAAGGGGAAGCAACATGCAGCTCCTCTGCGGGCCCGCTCCCCCCCCTGCTCCCAACGTGGGCTGGAGGGGGAAGTAATAATTAAATAATTCAGCTCCTCCAGCGGCCTGCTTCTCACCGCTTCCCTCCGCGGCCAGCTTCTCGCGTCCCCCACGAGCTCACCTCCCGTGCCCTCCTCCCCCCCCTTCCCCCAACCCGCGCCCCCAAGCCCACCTCCCGTCCCAGGCAGCTGCCGCAGGGATATCGGGGGCAGGAGGAGCAAGCGTCCGGCGGCAATCTGCACCCACCCGGGTCAAGGTAAGTCACTGTTAGTCACTGTCACCCAAGTCACTGTCACCCACCCACCCACTGTCACCCACCCACCCAGTCACTGTCACCCAGTCACTGTCAAGTCACTGTCACCCACCCAGTCACTGTCACCCAGTCACTGTCAAGTCACTGTCACCCACCCACCCAGTCACTGTCACCCACCCAGTCACTGTCACCCACCCACCCAGTCACTGTCACCCACCCACCCACTGTCAGTGTCACTGTCACCCACCCACCCAGTCACTGTCCCACCCTGTCACTGTGTCCCACCCTGTCACTCTTCCCACCCAGTCACTGTGTCCCACCCCGTCACTGTCACCCACCTATCCACCCAGTCATTGTCACCCACCCAGTCACTGTCACCCACCCAGTCACTGTCACCCAGTCACTGTCACCCACCCAAGGGGGAGAGTGATGTGAGGTGCAAGGGGGGGAGAGTGATGTGAGGTGCAAGGGGGGGAGAGGGATGTGAGGTGCAAGGGGGGGAGAGGGATGTGAGGTGCAAGGGGGGGAGAGGGATGTGAGGTGCAAGGGGGGGGAGAGGGATGTGAGGTGCAAGGGGGGAGAGGGATGTGAGGTTCAGGGGGGGAGAGGGATGTGAGGTTCAAGGGGGGAGAGGGATGTGAGGTGCAAGGGGGAGAGGGATGTGAGGTGCAAGGGGGCAGAGGGATGTGAGCTGCAGGGGGGAGGGATGTGAGCTGCAGGGGGGAGGGATGTGAGCTGCAGGGGGGAGGGATGTGAGCTGCAGGGGGTGGTGGGATGTGTGTGGGGTGTAGGGGGGTATTGTGTGTTTGATGTGAAGGGGGGTATTGTGTGTTTGATGTGGAGGGGTGTATTGTGTGTGGGTGAGGGGGAGAGATGGGGGTATGAGAGATAGATGGGGAGTATCGCAATGGTTGATAGTGTTGGGTTCTGGGGGAGATATGAGGATGATGATGGGTGCTGGAGGAGAGATGATGATGATGATGATGATGATGATGATGATGATTTTACCCGTGCGGCCCAATTTATTTTTCCTTGGAGCAGTTCGGCCCTTCGCACTTTACGAGTTGTGCAGGCCTGATGTACGGTATCCCAGCGAACCAAAGGTGTATTGTATGTCTTTATTTATATAGCGCCATAAATGTACATAGAGCTTCACAGTAGTAATACATATCATATAAATAACATAAATAACAGGTCATGGGAATAAGTGCTTCAGACATAAAAGTAACCTTAAGGAAGAGGAGTCCCTGCTCCGAGGAGCTTACAATCTAATTGGTAGGTAGGGAGAAAGTACAGAGACAGTAGGAGGGAATTCTAGTAAGTGCATCTGCAGGGGACCAAGCTTTATGTATCACGTGTCCAGGATTATCCAGTGCTATTCATATGCTTCTTTAAGCAGATGTGTCTTAAGGTGGGTCTTAAAGGTGGATAGAGAGGGTGCTAGTCGGGTATTGAGGGGAAGGGCATTCCAGAGGTGCGGGGCTGAAAGTGAGAGGTTTAAGGCGGGAGAGAGCTTTAGATACAAAGGGGGTAGAAAGAAGACATCCTTGAGAAGAACGCAAGAGTCGGGATGGTGCATAGCGAGAAATTAGGGCTGAGATGTAAGGAGGGGCAGAATAATGTAAAGCTTTAAAAGTGAGGAGAATTGAGTGTGAGATACGGGATTTGATCGGAAGCCAGGAGAGGGATTTCATGAGGGGAGATGCGGAGACAGATTTAGGAAAGGAGTAGAGGGATTCTGGCAGCAACATTTAGGATAGATTGTAGGGGAGACAGGTGAGAGGCAGGAAGGCCGGACAGCAGGAGGTTGCAGTAATCGAGACGTAAGAGAATGAGGGCCTGAGTCAGAGTTTAAGCAGTCGAGTAACAGAGGAAAGGGCGTATCTTTGTGATATTGCGGAGGAAAAAGCGACAAGTTTTAGAAACGTTTTGAATATGAGAGGAATCAAGTGTAACCCCTAGGCAGCGTGCTTGGGCTACTGGGTGAATGATCGTATTTCCAACAGTAATGTGGGAGGTAGTAGGGCCAGGTTTGGGAGGAAGTATAAGGAGCTCTGTTTTTGCCATGTTAAGTTTCAGTCGGTGAATGGCCATCCAGGATGATATTCCAGAGAGGCATTCAGAAACTTTGGTCTGTATAGCAGGTGTAAGGTCAGGGGTTGTAAAGTAAATTTGTGTGTCGTCAGCATAGAGGTGATATTTAAACCCAAAAGATGTGATTAGGTCACCTAGAGAGTGTGTAAAGAGAAAAGCGAAGGGGGTCAGAGCGTATGACGAAGCACCGCGTGCGGCGTGAAACGCGCAAGAGGAATCTTTTACTTGTCTGCACCATGTTGTCTTATCAACAAAGAAGTTTTCATTGGATCTTTTTGGCCCTGAATCCACTCCTTGCTTGCCCGGCTGTGCTCCATCTCCTTTCCCTGCTGGGACGAGCCTTCTGTTTACACACAACGGCTGCGAGTTAAAGCACGATCGGGGCTGAATCAGCAATACCTGCCATTAAAAATCAATGGAAGATCTGTGATTCGGGTGGGATAGCGCTTTTTAGTCCTGACCAATGTTTCAAGCTACCTTGGCATCAGAATAAGGGTACACAGAGCAGGTTTGAATAAGGTTATTAATACCAAAGAAAATCTGAAACTGAAACATTAAAAACTGTTGCATTCATTTTAAATTAGGTCAGAAAGTTTTTTTTTTAGGATATTTTACAAACATTTTATGTACAATACACAATTCACATTATGTAGAATACAGCGGTTTTCTTCTCAGATCATGACTGCTGTAAAAGATTTTGCAGAGTGCTTTCTGTAGGTACGTACATAGGTTATGAATAAGGCATATGATAGTCAAAAAATACAAATGAAACATGCAAGTTATCATGTAATGTATCCAGATAATGGTGTATATATTTTTTTTATAAAGAAAACAGGAACATTTTAGATTCTGAAAGTATGTAAAAGTGCAAGTCAGAATGTGGTTCTGTAAGACAAATGTGCCATTTGATAACTCCTATGTATTAGGTGCCAGCTTTATGACCCATAAGGGAACCTCATTTTTAAAGCTGCAGTTCAGTCAATATCCTGCATGTGTGTTTTTTTTAATAAATCAGTTCTGTAGTAAGAAAAAATACTTTTAGCATTTTCTGTTTTAAAAAAAACTTTGAAAGACCAATTTTCTTGTATTCTATTTTAACAGCCATTTGCTAAGGCACTGCCCCTTCATGTCCTGTCACAAGCCCTGGCACACCCCTTTGTCAGCACTGCCCTCCCTCTAGCACATGTCAGTGCAGGAATGCTCATGAATATTCATGAGCTTCCACTGACAGACAAGCAGATTATAAACAAATCCCAGCTTTTAATGTCACCAAATTTCGCCCTATCAATACATGGAGAACGAATTGACCTGCAGCTATACAGTTCTTTAGGTAATTAGAGATTGCACACATGAAACTATTGAAGTAAAAAAATAAATGTAAAAAAAAAAAAAAAAAAAGACTGAACTGCAGCTTTAAGTGTACCAAAATCAGTACACAGTGTGCATCTTTGACATCATCTATTGGTATTATCTTTACCTGCTTAATATACCCAATATTTTTTACTAATCTGTAAATTTAGCTATATTAATTCATATTTTCACAGTTTCAGAGTAGATGCAGCAGGTACACTACATTGCCATGGTTACAAAATCCCAATAGCATTTAAGCTACAAATAATACATTTGATCAAAAAAAAAAAAAAAACAAAAAAAAAAACAAAAAAAAAATCTGTGGCATATTCATTTATTGCCCTGTGCAACGTTCAATATTTAAAATTTATTCAAGGAGGTGATAATGAATTTCCATTGAATAAATCCAAATATCTTAACTCAAATGGTCAGTTGGGAGCACAGCCTGTTTGGAAAATATTTAATCTGACATTTACTGTCAATTTGCGCAAAAGAAAAAATAAACAATTTCAATTCATTTTTAATATAAGAAGCAAATACTTATCTCCTGTGTAAACCCTTAAATAAATCGGTACTTTGATGCTTTAAAATATTAAATTAACTCCATCATATAATTAGGGATTACAGTTTTAGATTAACTAAAAAGCACCTCCAACTCATCCTGCACTTTGTTGAAACTGGAAATAATGCGATTGCGTATTGAATCAGAGCTCTTATAGCAGCTCAGGAACATGTATGAGACAAAGGTAATATGGGAGCATGGAAACCAACCAAAATGTAGCTGTAAACACAAATTTTTTTTTCTTTGTCAACACTGATAAGAGAAAAAAAAAATCACTAATTATATATAATGTAAATAAGTTGTACTCTTGATACAAGTTAAGGAAAATTCCATACATATTGCATAAAAAAAAAATGTTTTAACGGCAAACAGGAAGCTCTGCTTCTGACAACTTAAATACAGTACAACCCCACCCAATGTCTGACATAAAATGAGGGCAGTGACAATATCTGACTTAAAGCTTCACCTCCGCCATGTTAGGCTGCGCGAACAAATGGTCGCGCCTCAAAGGAGGACAGCCATAGAGCGAGCGCAAAAAAATAATTTGTTTGCGTCGCACGGCGGCCGGGTCACGCGAGTGGTTCGCCCAATGAGGGCAAACAAACTCAGTGACGTTATTCGACACGCCTCCCCGTCGCAAGGATCTGTAGTCCACAGATCACTCTGCTTCAGGCGTGTACGAGGCCATGCGCTCCATCGCGTGCGTGTCTGCATCATGGACTTGGCCGTATTGTATAGCACACAAACCACTACATACCTGCCAACTCAACAGAGTCTGAAAGTTTGGAATTTCAGACTTCAATGGAATGTTATTCTGTAAATAAGATTTGTTTCTACGCAAAAATTAATTATTTTTCCAAACGGCCCCAGTATGCATCCTTGACTTCACTAGCGAGCTTCAGTGATTATTCTGGAAATTTATTTTTTCTATTACCCGAGAAGGCCGGAGCCATAAATCCAATATCCCTAGCTTTTACCTATGAGAACATTGACAAGTTTATACATAAAGCATGCGATAGGATGAAAAAAATAATGAACGCAGACATGTTCATCAATATATCATACATAACTGGTCTCCGTTTTAGTATTACAACACAATGGGGACTATGTATAAAGACTTGTGCATGCGGTAAAGAAAAAACACAAAAAAACCCACATACTTTTGGCACACTTTCTTTTTCTTTGTCTGGTGTGCGACTATGTTCATACTTATTAATGCATTAAGCATTGTTGGCTGGCGTCTACTTGCATTTATCTTTCACGCCAAGAAAAACTTGGATAACTTTGGAGCACGAAAGTGGCGCACGATCGTAAATTATTATATCATTTGCATGCGTGTGCCACAGACAACATCCAAACTCCACTTCTCATGCCACGGCTTAGGGCAATTATTTCTTTGTGAAACAAAAGTTGACGCACACACCAGACAACACATCAAAAAAAAATCAACAAAGATGAAATAATTGCTACTCTTATTTGTGTCAGTTTTATTATAAAATGACTTTTAGCAGTGCTTTATAGATAGGCCCCCCCAAATGTGTTCCACATGTTCGGAAAATTCAGCCACATTATTTTTTTGGGTGCAATCAGAATTAGCCATTTGTGGCTTACTATTTATTTGCCTTTGACACTAAAGTCCAACACTGCCAGAGAGATCCAACCTGGAAGACCATAACAAAATAGGGGAGCAAACTAGATTTTACTTGAAAAGTAAAAAATTAAATAAAAAAAAAAACACTGCATAATTGAAGTAGCAAATACAGACGTGTAAAGCTTAATTTCCATTGGATAGATTTGTATCCCAAGCCCGATTCACTATGCAATAATTGACAGCATCAAATGTGTATGGATATGCCTGGAAGTCTTACATTCAAAACTAAAACAATCCAATTTAAATACAAAAAACAACATTTGTTATATACATAGTGCAATAACACAAAGGCTATTAAAAGGATTCCATGTAATATTTTTGTTCCTTTAAACATTCAAAATGTGTTTCCTTCGGGTTGAGATCCACCTTCGTAAAACCACGAGCCAAGAAGTTTGTTCAAACTCAGAAGTCACAAGCACTTCTCAAACCAGTGCTATATGTGCAAAGACAGCAAAAAGTCCTGCCGTGATCCCAGTCAGGACAGGATAACTTTTAAGGAAGATCCAAGCAGTTAGTCATTTGGACTGGTCTCTAGAAAAACAGGTCAGTATGTGCTGGATTTTCATCAGACGATCTTTAGGTGACATCATAGAAAGGACAGACAGTTGATACCTGGGATCCACGGGTAAAACAGCAAGTAGCCACCAGCACCAAGCAGGTCCATTTGGAGACAACTAAAAATGTAAAGAAAACGAATCAGTTTGGCAGCAAAACTTGGGGAGCCTATCAAAGGCAAAAAAGGTTAGTGTGGTAATCTGTTCACCCAAAAAAATTAAGTTAAAAAGAAGGGTAATCTAACCCCCTTGCAGACATACAAGTGTTCCAATATGGCTTGCTCCAAGAAAAAATAAAGTTTAATTTCTTTAATCTGCAGCTTGCAAATGCAAAACAAAGCCAAAAATGTGTCACAAAAACCCTTGCCTCTGAAAATGATGATGATACATTCTGTATAACAACAAGCCTTTCTTGGAAATGTGTTTAGCAAGAAAATAACCAGGGTTGGCGCTCAAGAGAAGATAGTGCCACAAGGAAATAATCCAAATTAAAACAGTGAAATAGTGACACCCTCTGGTAACCAGGGCTCACTACAAGAAAATAAACCAAAAAAGTGCAATAAACATATATAATAAAACTAAAATGAATAAACAAAGGATACCCACTCAACCTAGACAAGATGGGAAAGTCTTCGTTTCCCCTGGGACATAGTGGGTAGAGGTGACAAGGGAGCGGGACACCATGCACATGTAAAAGAGAGATCACAAAAATAGTACAGTACTGTATAGCACAACAATGATAATCCTATGAAATTCTGCAAAGGTTATACTCCTGACGAAGCTAGTTCTCTAGCGAAACGCGTTGAATCGAGGCAGATACCAAGACACCAAGACACGTGGAAGGGGCGTGCACCCTATCCATCCCATCCTGGTCCCCAGACGCCCCTCTACGTGGGACTACTGTTCGTGTACACTTTATGTGTGAAATGCCTTTACTCACTGTCTGCTTGTGAGTATAACCTTTGCAGAATTTCATAGGATTATCATTTTTGTGCTATACAGTACTGTACTATTTTTGTGATCTCTCTTTTACATGTGCATGGTGTCCCGCTCCCTTGTCACCTCTACCCACTTGGAAATGTGTTTACCTGGATATTTTCCTCTGTTTCTGGCATTGATCCAAAGTGATGAAGGATTTGGCTGCGAAATTTATATCTTAGATTCTGGAACCAGTGACAGGCCTGAGTATATACAGCATCGTGCAGTCCTCGGAGTTGTTGCAACTGTTCCTCATCAACCTAAAGTAGTAGATAAGAGATTACTTTTTTTATGCACGATTCTCTACCATTCAGATATCTTGCCATTATAACAGGTAAATGACCTCCCACCAATGTAATAATTTAATTAGCTCATCACACTACTGATATCAGCAGCACTTGATAGAAATGTTAGCTTTATTTGCCAAAAGTGAATAAGTTACAATGAACGGAGCGGTTATAATAGAACTTCTTGCCGTGTTATAATTAAGTTTAAAATACCCCGTTGTATTTAGTTTTAAGAAGGGTTGGCCTGAAAGATCATTGGTTTTAAATTCGGGAGGGGATGAAAACGCTGTTATGATGGCTATTTTCCTTTTTAAGTCCCCAAATTTGTTGTAAAAAAAAAAAAACAAACAAAAAAACTGCAACATTAAATAAAAATGAAATACACAAATACCTGAATGTCTGTCAAATATTCAATGTCAGCAGTGCAGTAACCATCCTTCATTCCTCTCTGCAAAACTCGAAACCTCTTTCCTCCAACTGTATCCACCACAGACCGTCCGTCAGGTAAAAAATGAACATTTCTTATTTGTAGCATGCAACCATAATCTGCAAAACTGAAAAGATGGACAAATAATTACTGTCTATATTTTATCACACACAATCCCAGCAAGCTCAAACGCCCATACCCACCTAATCTTTACTATATGTAATGTCACAGAGTGCCACTGGGCTGTGGCAAGTGAATATAACAAACGACAGGGGGTGCCCCAGTGCTACATCCAAATGACAAAACATACATGGTAATAATTACAAGAAATAATGCTTCAGTACTAATAATAATGCAATATTTTTAGTTAGATATTTTGGTCAAAGCATCATAAGCTTGTCTGTATTTTAAGCAGTTTAAAATATCCAAAATATATTAGTTTTCCCTTGCTAGCAAGTTAGGCAACTTATTTTCCTTGTTCCAAGACACTATTCAACTTGTCTCTCATATCAGAAAGTAAAAAATAGTGCGGGTCCCCATTTTTAAATCCGATTACAACATTAAAAAAAAAAACATTGGGAAGCCTACCAAATTTACACATTTGTAAATTGCCAAGAGTCCTACAGTGTCAGTTAAGCATATTTCCCATTGATACATCAAAATGAGTGGAATGAAGTGTCCCTAAAAATACATTTCCAGGTGTTCTGGTTGTCTATTCAACTGACACCATGGATAGTTCTAATTTCTACAAGATCTATGAATCTCAGTTATTAGCACAATAGCTTTCAAAATTGCATACAGTTAAAGAATGGAGTGACATATCCAACTTTCATAGCAGTTTACAACTTGGCCCACTCAGTTTACATAGTTACATAGTAGATGGTTGAAAAAAAGACTTCCGTCCATCAAGTTCAACCTCTGCTAAATTTAGACAACAGATATTTTATCATATATCTATACTTATTGATCCAGAGGAAGGCAAACAAAAAAAACCAGTGACATATCATCCAATGATATCTCAAGGGGAAAAATAAATTCCTTCCTGACTCCAAGAATTGGCAATCGGATTAATCCCTGGATCAACATCCTTCCCATGTATACTTATTTGGTCTATCCCTGTTTACCTTTCCCATCTAAAAAGATGTCCAACCTTTTTTTGAACAAATCTATTGTATCTGCCATCACAGTCTCCATGGGTAATGAATTCCACATTTTAACTGCCCTTACTGTAAAGAACCCTTTCCTTTGTTGCTGGTGAAATCTCCTTTCCTCCAACCTTAAGGGATGTCCCTGAGTCCTTTGTACTGCCCTTGGGATGAATAGTTCTTTTGAAAGCTCCTTGTATTGTCCCCGAATATATTTCATAATATACATAAATAAAATTTTTTAAATGGCCATCACCTGGCAAATTGGGCTATTTGTATATACTAATGTTACATGGACATGACTCATTGATCTGCATCACGTTGCGATATCCGACGGGTTTTTGCAGTGAGATTGAATCTAGGGAGCAGGCTACTTTAAGTGTTTAAATGCTGTGTGTATATACCAGCAGCACTACTCTGTTTTCCCGTAGAATGTTATTTTACATACCATCTGTGTGTGTACATTGTATCACTTACTGTCTTTGGCAGGTTTACATCTTAGCAGATGCTTGAGCAATTTGGGTAATGTTGCAATATACAGGAATTGTTACACTATGTTGGCACTCTTACTATAATGTAGGAGCCATATAACATACGGAGTGTAAATAAAGGTAATCAGCGTTTATACAGTCTACCAGTAGGAGCTCTACTTTAGGAACCTCTGTATTTCTTTGGATATACTCCATGCATTATACCATATATATTTGGAGACATTTTCTCCCTTATATGTGAGGTATCCACGGTGGGCTTCAGGGGAGCCTTAGACCCCGGTGTACTCCGTGTCACTGCCACCTAATTTTAATACACATATCTATACCCTACACCACCTGCTTATGTCCCCTATTATGTTGTAATAAAGCTTTTTTGTTTTGCATCGTGTGGCACATTAGGCTACCAGCTTGGGACTATATTTCTGTCCCACATATTGTTGTCCTCAGAGTGCAATTGTGGGTTTCTTGTCTAGCCAGGATCTTTACCCTGACTAGATTTCTGAGTTCTCACATCTTTTACCCTATGCACCATTGGATTCTACGTCATTTACGGTACTCTTAGAGAGCGATAAGCATCGTTTGCGTCACATCTCCTGGATAAACCTGGCACCTACAACTTTGTTACAGATCAATTACAAATGATATTGCACCATTAACACCATCGAAGGTTGAGCCTACCTCTTTTCTGGGTCACTTATGCACATTCCAAATTGTTTTGTACCCGTTTCCATGCATCTTCGAATCATCAATCTGTATCTAGGCTCGAATACATGAAGAGGACAAGGCACAGTAGGGTATGCCATTGTGCAAACAAACACAGGAACATTCTTTGTTAAGCTGGTGAATAAAAGATGGTTGGGAAAGAGAAAGAGGGAAAAGCACCATGAGTATTTTAAAATGGAGGAGTTCTAGAATATCTATTGGTCTGAAAACTTGATGACCGTGATAGAACCTACGAGAATCTTTAACGGTGCCATCTCATGTAGCCAGAAATAACCTAGTCTATAAAATTGAAATGTAAAAAAGTAGAATTTATTAAGGACCTCTTGAATGAGGAAGTGTTTCTCAAGAGTTTCCTTTACCCTTATCTCTTTATTAGAAAGCCAATAAAAATAAAGGATATGATATTTGCCAAAGGGGCAATTGGGATGTCAGAGAAAATGTCCCATTGTAGTCAATGGGTAATTTCATACATTACAAAAAAAAAAAAGGGAAGCAGTTTCAGCAAATATACAACCAACCCCAAAGGGAGGGGGGAGGACGGGACTCTGGCTGTACAAGCACTCGCTGAACACACAGGAACTGCAGGCACATGGGAGTAAGCAGAGAAAACCACTACCAAGTATGTGCTCATGTTTACATAAGAACATAAAAATGACTCAATCGAAGCAAATCACCAAAATGTTACCCTTCAAATGGTAGGATGATTTCCATGCTTGACCACAGCACAAACATGTATTTTCATAAATTACACTACAATAAGCAAAAATCGCAAATCTTCTGTGAAGCTCTACATGAACCCCTATGAGATCTTTCATTCTGACGTGGAATGTTAGCCATTTTAATACTGGAGCACCTGGCAGCATAATTTTTCCCCTCCCGTAAAGGATCAGGACGAAAAGGGGAAAATAAATAGAATTTGCAATGTGGTCAATTGTTTCTGAATGAGTACCATTTAAAATGCTATTCCTAATGCTAATACAGCGTCACGACACCGCAGTGTTATTTCCCGCCGCATTGCCATGGCGACGGGTCATGTGACGTCACATGGTCCCGCGGTGTCACACAGCCAACTGAATCAAGGTAAGTGGAGTGTTGCAGAGGCCTCACGTGATCCCTGGCATTAAATTAAATGCCTGGGGGAAGAGCGCGGGGCCCCTGCAACCACCCAGAAAAATATCACGCCGCCGCCCCCCCCCCCGTTTGCGCACCACTGGCTTAATACACAGCTGAACTTAAGTACATGGAGACATTTCATAAAGAAGTGTCAACCGTTTATCATGTAGCATATACTCCTGTAAAAAAATAACAACAATATGTATCTCAATATCACTTGGGAAACGTGCCTCTTTATAAAAAGCAAGCAGTTAGCAATGTATGGCCTTGTTAATGCAATAGAATAACATTAAAACAGAATAAAAAGGGGGAATTACTTTGAGAGCTCTGTCGTTTCTTCTTCATGAATCATTTTCCTGTCTGAAAGATCTTCAGGAAGATACCGCTTAATTAGCTCCTCCAACAAGTCGGTCACATTGTAGCTTCTGCTTGCTAGATACTAAGAGTAAAAAAAATGAAATCTTACATTAAAGCAGCAAAACATGTGAACACACACACAAATTTTATTGTAACATCACATACATTTTAAAACAGTCACCAGTACCCTCACACAGCAAGGAATCCCTGAGTAATGGCTAATGCATATATAAAACCTATTGCAAAGGAGAAGAGATTATATTGTTACCCCCTATTATTCAAACAATAGGATCTTTTCTCCTTTCAATAGAAGGTTTTATATATGCATTAACCATTACTCAGGGATTCCTTGCTGTGAGAGGGTACTGGAGACGGTTTTAAAATGTATGTGATGTTACAATAAAATTGTTTATCTTTTTGATATGCCAGAGTGCTATTGTGGGATGCTCTCTTTAGGTGTTCACATTATTTATATCCCAAGCGCCAACAGTAGCTTATATTTACTGATTGTGGTACCATTGATAGGGGTAGGTAGGGGCGTGTGTGTATGTATATAATATATTAAATCAGTTCTGTAGTATTAGATAAGTGACTGTTTTTTTGGGAGAAGGGGGCCATCCTAAGAACCTGTGCATCTTGGTCTTTGTGGACATTTCTGTATTCAAATTTTCAGCTGTACTCAATGTTTCGTAAGCTTTCGGCATTTGAATGTCGAATTGTTGTTTAGCCTTTGATACAGAGATCTTGCCAAATGTGATTGAGAATACCCAAGCCCTTCAGATTGTATTTGCACTCATAATGCAATAATACGTATTTGTTCATTAGGTCTCTGGACAAGAGTTAAGGGCCAAAGGCCATCATAAAGTGGTGCATTGATAACGGTTTTGTATTCTCTATAAAAATAAATTCTAAGAGACATAGCATTTACTATTTACGAGGATGTCTTCCCCCTTTACCTTGTTTGTCTTAAGCATATTGATAGAAGTTAAAGTACAAAACCACACAGCAGAATATGCTGTTTTCTTTACAAATAAAGTCAAAGCAATTATTGTTTAAGTACAAAATCATGAACAAAAATTAAGTTTCTTCCTGTTTGCCATAAGCAGTCAGTCATTCTTAATGACGCTTTCATTCTTATGAACAATTCTGAACTAAGAATTAGTAGCCAGTTTATTCATATAATTCCGGTTATTGAATAAATGTCAGAACAAGACACTGAACATTTTTTCCTTTAAATAAATGTTTTCCAACTAGAGAAAAAACTCAAATTGATACAAAGCAGATTCAAGAGAATGCTTAATGTCAGTAAGGTCAAAAGACTGCGTTGAAGAACAGAAAGCTTACCTCTGTTAAACTTTCTTTACACAAGGGACACTGTGGTGTGTGATCTAAGCAGCGTTCCAAGCATTTCTTGCAAAAGGTGTGTCCACATGGCGTTGTCACTGGCTCATAGAACAATCTGAGACAAAAGCAGATCTTAAACATGAATAACCTAATTAAGGTATTAAAAAGCAGAAATCTTTCCAGCACCAGCCAAAACAGGTCTTGCTTTTTTTTGTATAACTTTTAATTTTTTTCGTTGCAGTTTTTCCATGTGAGCAATACTCATGCAAACCCTTCTTTGTGACTTCTGCTATTGTAATTGCATAAAAATAGATTTGTGGTCCAAAAACCCCCCCCAAAAAACCCACAGTACGTCAGACGGCTCAAAGATCTGAGAACCCAGAGTCAATTGAAACAGAAAATCAATACAAATAGATTCAGAACACATGCAAAAGCAAACATGGGTTATAAAGAGTACTGGCGTCTAATTGGCTAAAGTACTCTCTGTACTGAGCCAACAGAGCAAAGATTTGACAGGAAAGCTATAAAACAGAAAAATGTTTACATGCAGAAGTTATGGTGGCCTTTGGTTCTCGCAGCTTTATTTTGTCAACTACCATCTTAGTGTATCGTCATGTCTAGCAATTAAGTGTATGGACATAATATATATTACTGTTCTCCTACTTTAAAATATCAAGGAAAAGCAAGGATGCTTTCAATTTGAATATAGCAAATAAAAATATCACTTGTGAGCACATTCACATGTCTCAGACAGGTCGGCAACTGCCTTTCACCATTACCTATTAGCATACAGTGCTTCCACTGCAGCCAGGGATTCTGGGAAATGACATGCACATGAGCAGTGTCACCTTTTGTTTCTAATCCATTTTAACATGAACCCCTATAAATGTAAGCCTTCTGTATTACACAGCTTTTTCAGCACAGTCTGGGTTAAAGAAGTGCATAGCCAGTAAACCTACTCACAGTTGTGAGGATACTGGGTTTGCAATTTGAAGCTGGGTTAGGTTTCAACCAATTTGAATATAAGAACTTTGACTGCCACAACGTCAATGAATAAAGGACAAGATACACAATCTGCTTAATTCAATAATGTTTCAGAGACCAGCAACACAAAGGAAAGGTGCAGGTGTCGTTCATTCACAAACATTAATTCTCGCTCTCACAGCTTTTTGTGTAATGAAAAATTCAGAGATTCCCAACACTATGCATGTTACATATTTTAAAGCGTACCTAAATAGTGTTAATGGTTTTTTTGTTTTTAAATATAAAAACAGCCGTGTGTTTAATCTTCATAGTCAAGAGGGATGCACAAATTAGCGAGTATTGCACAAAGTGACAAAATAATCACAAAACCTGTGTTACTACTACACTCCAGTCTAAGTGTTAATATTCGATCATTTGTTCTCAACAGTCTTATATTTTACTGACCTCATACAAAGAGAGCACTCAAAGTCAGACGCATCAACAAGACCATCTGGTATAGTTGTGCCAGCATGTGAGAACCCAGAGTCAAGTTCAGAGGCTTCTACGACAAGACAGAAAATAGAAAGATGTTAGCCGTGTGTTGAAGATGAGGTGGAACACAGAAGGGAGGGAGAGCTGAAGCATCAACCCTGCTTACAGTACTTCCACCAAAGATGGATGCATACACATTTTATTGTTGGGGGGGGGGGGGGGGAGAAAGGTACATTGTCCCTGGTAGTCATGTGGCAGATCATTGTGTTTTAAGCATGAAAAATAGCTCATGCTGCAACACAAATTAAACTTTTTTTTTTTAATGAAGGTGATTTTACCTGTTACAACAAATGGGTAATTCCCTAATTCAGCCTGTAAAACTATCAGGGAAACTGCTCATACTTATTTCTGGATCTTCTACTCCCATACTAAGCAATGAATCACCCTCAGCTGATGAGCTGCATTTTAATTCAACACAGTGCTGCCAAAATCAAGCATATCAGTTCTAGCAAATGTCTGCAGTTTATCCACATTTTGGACTATGTATAGCATCTCAGGCTGGATTGTGGAATGGTCATCAGCGTTGTAACATTTTCTACCGCTAAAAATGTTTGGAAAAGCAACGGACCTTTAAATATATTTGTTAACAAAAAAGATAGTATTAACCAATACCCATTTTAGCAAGTGCAGTGCTTACCTCCGTGCTTTATATGCTTATTTCTTCCATTTTCACAAACACCGGCATCTTGTTCAGAAAGAGACAATTTCCTTTTCAGCAAAACCCCCTTTTCATGGCTGGATAACAGTGGCTCTGAAGCCGCCCTTTTTAAGCTTTCATCCCTGGCGAGCCTCTCCAAGGGGAGTGCATGCACGGACTGAGCTCGGTGGAGGCCGCTTCGGCCACAATTCTTGTCATCTTTTGGCACGTGTGCATTCTACAAAAGATACACAACATATGTTTATTTAAAATCGCCTTTACTTACAATGCTTAGTTTAAATGCCCAATACCTTCAAACATGGCTATTCAAAATGAATACATAAGAAATTCATGGCAATGTATTAAAACAGGGCTGGCCAACTCCAGTCCTCGCGAGCCACCAACAGGTCAGGTTTTAAGGATATCCCTGCTCCAGCACTTGTGGTTCAGTCGTTGACTGAGCAACCTGTGCTGAAGCAGAGATATCCTTACAACCTGCCTTTGAAGACTGGCGTTGGTCACCCCTGTACTAGAAAATGCCAAAGTATTTAAAAAAATATCCAAGCCTAAGCCATTTTAAATAGCATGTGAAGCGCAATCAAAAAAATGCACTTATCGTGTCCCTGCAATAAAGTTATCCAGTAATTATCAAGCCATAAAAACTATCAACCAATTGTATTCCCCATAACCTCTTAAGTCAAGATAGACTATTCAGGATACCTTCAAAAGTAGCAGAGCACTAGAGGATCATAAACGTTTCCTTTTTGCAGTCTTTGGCTTTACACATGTTAAAATGTATTGCTATTAATTATGGAAAAGTTACGATTGGTGTGGTAGCGACTAAAGCGCCAACATATAACCTGCGAACAATTGATCTGTGTATTGTTACATCTATATAGGATCCTTATTAACATCTGCTCTTGCTTAGATCTATGGCTCGAGATTTTGATATAAATAAATAACCATTATTTTATTTTTATTTATTTAGTTATAAAATATTTTACCAGGAAGTAATACATTGAGAGTTACCTCTCGTTTTCAAGTATGTCCTGGGCACAGAGTAAAACAAATAATACATGGTTACAAGTACAGTTACAATAAATGAACAGGGTATACATTATATACAAGACATTGCATGCACAGTTAAAGAAAATATATATTATGAGCGTAAGAAACAGTTACAGACCAGGTTAAAATGTGAGACAGCCTTAGATTTGAAAGAACTTAAACTGGTGGTGGATGTGAGAGTCTCTGGTAGGTTGTTCCAGTTTTGGGGTGCACATTATAATGTTTGTTCCATAAATATAAAGACTAAGCCATTTTAACATGTTATCAATTACCTGCTCTGAACACCGCTGTAAATGATAGACCGTTTTCCCTTTTTCTGACCCAAGCACAAAAGGTTTGAGCGGTGTGTGGGGTGAGGAGCCCCATGCAGAATCCTTCAGGCTCTCTTCTACATTCTCTGGTATAGGAGATAACAGGTCACACAGTATCTGTAGAGTAAATAGTATCATTTTATTAAGATATTCACCTTTGGAAGTACTTCATGACAACTAAACAGTTGCATTTTTATCTGTCTAGAAAACCCTTAGATGAACTGAAGGACTTTTAGAACTGTCAACTGTTTTTTTTTTTTTTAAGTTTTATCTGCTCACCTACACAGCACATACAGTGCTTCTAAATGTTAACGACTTGTACATGTTATGCATCCCATGCAATTGACAGTTTGCTTACTTTTTTTCCTCTATGCAGTGGATTGAAAAAAAAAAAAAAAAAAAAAATTTAAAAAAAAAGGGTGGGGGGGGGGGGGGTATAAATTGGTAGTGTAGAAACCTGCTGAAAGGTTTACCTTGAAGTGATTGCTGGCTTACTCATAAGATAAAAACAAAAAACATTGAAATTAAATAATTTGGCATATTGGATGTGCATAAAGGGTTCTTTGTTTACTTTTAATAACTTAAGTTTGTTTTTGCACCTATAGTGTAATCCATAACTATTTCTGTTTACATTGTACTGCCACCTGTGAACATGTACTGTGTCTTTCTAACCTTGCTGATGGCGTAGGTCTCTCACTCCGTCATCTACACAGTATACAAATTATAAACCAGAAATGGACTAGATTCTGTGCGCTTCCATGTTCAGTGTTCTGCATCTCACTATTATCCAACTGGCCATTCCGGCAATCATTTAGGATTTTGCTTTTGAGCCAAGAGATTTGGCAACAGTTGGGAGTTTTTGAAAGTACTGCGATTTTGGTATGACATTTTCAATTTACCGTTTATTTTACAATTACTCATCACCAATTGTAGAGATACATACATACATTAAGAGAACTGGTTTCCAACCTTTTTTGTTTAAGAGACCCTATAACTATAGAGTGAAATTCTGTGGAACCCCAACCCTCTCTAATACCGTGTCCGAGATCAGATGCATTGTAAATTCATCTGTATTTGGTACAATTTTTAAATGACCTGAAAATTGTAGAGAACCCTTTTGGGATGTCCGCAGGACCCAAGTGTTCCTAGGAACCTCTGTTGAAAATCGCTGATTCAGAGATACAGCAAGTGTAAGACTATTGCAAAAGCGAGAATTTCAGAGGACTCGGATGAAAAATATTCATATTACACATATCTAACAATGTTACTGTAAGGGCAAGTGATTCTTTCTTGGCAAGTCAATTACATTAATAAAAGTTTTATTTACAGCCTGTAATGTTGGGTGTCCCCTTTTAGCTATTCGCCTGCGTTCATATAGAAAAAGGTTGACAAAACAGGCTTATTTGTGAAGTATTTATAGTATGTAATCTAGTGAAAGGTTTAGCAAAATTAATTTTAATTAAAAAAAAAAAAAAGAGAAATTAAAATTTAAAGTTTATCTTCCAAGTGTGCCTGTTCCTATTCTGTTCTATCATTTAAGGATTACTGACTTAAATGTTGTTTTTATTCATAGATCAGGAGTGGCCAACTTCAGTCCTCAAGAGCCACCAACAGGTCAGGTTTTAAGGATATCACTGCTTCAGCACAGGTGGCTCAGTCATTGACTACGCCATCCGTAAAGGATTGTCTTAAAACCTGACAAGTTGGTGGCTGAGGACTGGAGTTGGCCACTCCTGCATTAGATGGTAAACATACAATATCTATGGTTGTCAAGATGCGATTCTACACCCGTGCGTTTGAATAGACCAGAACGGTGAATTCGCTTTACAGCATATTGAAAAAGGAATGGCGACTGCTAAACAAAACCACAGCTAGTTTTCAAGTAAAAAAGGTATATTAGTACAAATTAAAGTGAGCAACAAACGGCGAATAACAAGATCTTCGGGTGTCAATTCTTATCTATGAAGAACACCACAGAATGATTCAAGTAAATGTCAATGACAAGTAGAACATACCAAAAGTACATACTTTCTGTATATAGACAGACAATTACCTTTTCTATCTGTGACCTGGCAAGTGCAAACTCCTCATCGAGTGCCAAGCACTGAAGATAACACTGCAAGGACTCGTACATGTGTCCTGTGTCCTGCAGCACTCTGGCTTTCTTAAAGTACACCTAAGCACAGGAACATGAAGCAGGTCAGTTCTCTCGCCATACATAGGAACAATTGGGTCTATACCACAAATGAAGAACTATAAAGTACATGTCCAATTAGATTATGCAGCCATTACAGGAGGTATACTATGCCACGCATAGATTAGCAATAGTACTGGAATACACTGAGAATCCGGAATACAGTAACATTTTTGCAATGCTATTGGTGCCACCAGCACAATTTATAGTGGGAAAATTGGGGCCCATGTGCACATAAAGCAGCGTGTTTTATACTGCACTCAAACATGGCCCTATCATATTTACATCATTTTCTTATGCAGCCATGGCTACTAGTTTGTAATAAGGTCTACAAATCAGTTCCTATTCAGTTTCGGGCATCATCAATAGCCCAAAAATCATGGTGAAAAATCTATGTCTTACAAACTCATCATTTCCATATTTTAAATGATATATAGATATAGTTTAAAAAAATTAAAAAAAAATTAAAAAAAAAACTTTGACCCAACGAGATTTTACTGCTCAGAATACATGAATAATTATGTTAAAAGTACAATAAAACTTTAAATTGTATTGCCTTTCCCCAAATGTCAGTTATCCCAATAATGCTTCACACATTTAAAACACATCTGATGTGATGAACCTTATTGTTTTCCCTGGGACAGTTATAACCGGTGTGGAACGTCAGCCCTAAGAAGTACCCAGTAACAACTTTACTAAGCACCCACTTTACTTATTTATAGCCAGAAGCTGTAATGTTATAGTAAAAAAGACACACATTACATCAACAAACAAAAAAAAAATATATATAAGGGGGGGACGGGGGGAATTGGAGAGGAAGGGCTAGGAAATACAGCTGAAAGAAGTTTTTTTACCTTTGGGTTTTATTATTTTACTTGCTATGTAGAGCCCTGTAGTGCATAACAGAAAAGTATGCGGCAGGGCATTTCAGAACTAAAGGGCTCAAAAGGGAACAGGAAATGGCTAGTTACCACCACCAAGATATGGGTAAGGAAATGAACATGCTTGACCTGTGCATGAAAATGCACATGCAGCAAAAGTGGAAACCAGATCGTTAAGACTATAGGTAAAGACGACAATGCTTCGGAACAAAGTGGGAACTAGTCTGCGTAATTGCTAAAGATACTGTTCAAAAAGGAATTTGAATACTGTAGTCCTTGATATATAAAACAAACAAACACAAAAAAACAAAAAAAATGCAACGTTTACATATCCTTTGGACCTGATTGTGCATCTGGTGCTGTTTGCTCTGTAGTAAACAGATAAAAAAATAAAACGGATTGAAAATTCTTCTCTCCAAACATACTGCTTAGTGCTGCTGATTTAGGCCGTGCTTATAGTCCTGGCGACACGACATTGTCTGTCGCAGCAGCGTTTTTTGCCTGTAGTGTAGGAGAAGAGACTGTGACCGGGGGGCACGGCCGTGAGCGGTTCGCCCACATTGGCTAAACCGCTCACGTCACATGGCGGTCGCCGTAAAAAAAAAACCAAACCATTTTTTCATTGACTTCATGGATTTCAGTTGTGCCCGCGACGGATTAAATAAACTTGTTTTGACGTGACGTCGCCAAGACTATAAGCGCGGCCTTAAAGTAAACCCAAAGCTGAGATTCCCCATCAACAGGAAGCTTGCAACATACCGCTAAAGGGGTTAGTAAAAAGTAAATGTATTTTATGGAAAGGCAAATAAACATTTCATAGGACTGGAACTGAAAATATTTACCTCTGGCCAGTTTGGCTGCTTTGAAAGGACAAAGTTCAGTTCCTCAAGAGCTCTCCCAAAATCACGTAGTCCAGCGTAGGACTCTGCTCTGAAAACTCGCAGTGTCAAGTCATTAGGCTCTGTTACAAACAAAACAAAAAAGGATGAAGTTTTTTTTTTATTGTAAGAAGGAAAAAAGAAAAAAAAGACAGAAATATGAAACAAGGCTGGCACTTTGTGGTCAAAAAGCATGAGAGTTCAAGACTATACTAATACAGGCAGTCCTCGTTTTACAACGCATCGCTTTACAACGAATGGCTAATCCAACGCTATGCAATGCATACCTATATTCATGTTCACAACGCCAAAATGGCTTATCCAACGCTCTTACGACGCTTTGCAACGTTGTGTATGTGTGTATATATATATATATATATACACATTTCACATAAACAACGTTGCAAAGCGTCCTAAGAGCGTATATCTTATCTTATATATACTATATTAGTGAAAGCACTGTATGCCTGTCCGGATGTCCGGTGTCCCTAGGGGAAATCTCATTGGTCCCTTGGGCTGCCCGCCCCCGCACACCTCTCATTGGCCTGAGGCGGAGTGACAGGCCACACACACACACACACACACACACACACACACACACACACACACACACACACACACACACACACACACACACACACACACACACACACACACACACACACACACACACACACACACTAGCTTGGGGCGCGCCCCCTTGGGGGGGGGGGGCACACGATTATGTAGGGGGGGCGCGAGCAGCTTGCAGGGAAACCTGGGGGCACTCCGTGCTGCTGCTTCTATGTCTGTGTCTTGCAGAGGGGGCGGGGCTTCTCTGCACACAGACAGCCCCTCCTGCTCTTCCTGTCTGTTCCCCGTTTTCAGCAGCATGGGGGGTTGGGGGATCGGAGCATGTCACCCCCCCAGGTGAAATTGTGGACTGATTAAGTGTGTGTGTGTTGGTGGTGGTGGTGGGGGGAGTGATTGAGTGTGTGTGTGTGTATGTGTGGGGGGATTGAGTCCCCCCCCCTCCCTGCCCTTTGCCCCCCCCCCTTCCACTCCATGCCCCCTGCCCTTCCACGCCAGGTATATCAGCTAGTATATAATATTATACTATATAATATTATATTATACTATATAATATATTATTTATTATGTTATATTATATATATAATACAGTATATACACTATATAATTTATGTGTGTGCTGCATAAAATATTTGGTGTATTTTAGTGTTAAAAATGCCTTCAGGAACGGAACCTTTCATTTAAACAGTGTTCCTATGGGAAAACGTGTTTCGCTTTACAACGCCATTTTGAGTAACGCATTGTGTCGGATAACCGAGGACTACCTGTACAGACAACATCTAGAAGAGAAAGGGACCCCATTTTATTGTCTGACTAAATAGAGAACAATCGCTGAGGGAAAAAAACAAAAAACAAAGTGGTGTGAACATTAAAGTGTATACATAGCACAAGCATTGGGGTAGTGAGGACTACCAGTACTTTGTAAATGTACAGTACAATGTCCTGCTTAGCATGTTCTGCTCAAATAAAGAGAAGGGCGGTTATAATTGTGCACCAATTAAATATGAGAAGTTAAAACGTCCAGTTCCATCTCATTATTATTAGGGGTAATCCCACACACGCCCATAATAATGTACCAAGTTGTAATTGTCATGCTGTATTCTATGATGCATTTAATCTGATAAAACCCTTGACTGCTGCTAGCTTTGCGTTACTCTAATCACAGATCTGAGTTCGTGAAAATGAAGCACAAATAAAAGATAATGGATTGCAGCATTTAACATTTACTCCTTGCAAACAGACCCAAGCACATTGCAAGTACGACTTTCCAACCACGTTACTGAACTATTCTGCTGCTTATTAAAAAGCAGCCTCAGTAATCAGCACTGCTACTTCGAGTAAACGGTACGGGGGTAACGTCAGCCTCCCCCCCCCCCCCTCTTCCGTTTCCAACCCCTCTGTGTTGTATAACAGATGACATCAGAAATAGAGCGTTTCACAACACCCAGTACTCCACGAGTCATGTGACCTCCGACAGGACTCTCCCCTGGTAGAGTGCCAGCAATGGAGACACACACCTAACTATCGACAGACATCAGTCATGTCTCTCCCCCCCTCCACCCCCACCTTTTTTTAATTTCATTTTAGATGCTTTTCAAAAACAACATTGTTCAGAATATCCCCAAGCCTCAGATGTCTTCTTGAAGCGGTCATTGCATATTTAAAAACAAACAAACAAACAAACCCACACTATTCCCACTGGGTAAAAATCCCTATCCAATAAGTGTAATCCCTGGCCAGGGATTACAGAGGGATGAAATTTTACAAGATTTATCCTCCTTTTCAGCTCATATGTTAACCTGCAGCAACCAAAGCTAGAATCTCCCGGTGTATCTCAGGATTTAATACAAAATAAATCCAGAGCTCGGCCTTTATACGTCTTCATCCTAAACGCCAGGTTTTAAAGGATATCCCCGCTTCAGCCCAGGTGGCTCAGTCGTTGACCGAGCTACCTGTGCTGAAGCAAGGATATCCTGAAAACCTGACCTGTTTGTGGCCCTTGAGGAATGGATTTGCCCACCCCTGATCTAACCCATCAATGCAGGTGAACTGTAATTCACTTTGGTACTACATGGGGCGGTACATTTAAACAGACATGCCTCTCAGAGTCCGTTTCATTTTTTTAAGTAGTATTTTACCTTCATAAATAAGATGTAGTGCAGCCTCTGGATACAGAGTATGTCATTATTGCACGGTCACACGCCTGCTCTAATTAGCTGAAGGGTCAGAGCTTCAATAAGCAGGAGAAGAAAGTGACTGCCCTGACACCCATCCTACAAGGCCAAACTGAGACCTACATCATGAGCCACAATGGTGAGCCACTGGATGATCAGTTCAACCCAATGTGACGACTTCCCACACCCACTTAATTAGCTTTGCTCACACTACACAAAAGGTCAGGTTTAAAATAAATGTACTTTAACAGTGCACGTAATTTATAGATTACATGTTCACATGGATGGTGTTTTGGGACAAATTACTGGGTTATTTTATTTTTTATTCCTTTCACAAGAACGTTATCACCAGATCACTCAAAGAAAAAAAGAAAAATAATAATATACAGGAAAACCACCACAGGGAACTGCAGCAGCTACAGATAACTGGAGATCCAGACTCAATATCATAGCGCTAGAGACCTTTCAATTTGGCAATAATGAAAAAGTTATTATCTTGTATACGTATTGAAAATAAAGCCAGTTTTAGCCCTACAAATCTCCATAATTAAAGTCAATATGATTCTAATAGCAAACATGCTGTGCCCAGGACATACTTGAAAATGAGAGGTAACTCAATGCATTACTTCCTGATAAAGCAATTTTATAAATAAATAAAATGGTCATTCTGGAAACCAAATGCGTCGGCCTGTCCAAGAGCAAAGGCGTGTATTCAATCACTACCTACTTTAATACTTATTGTATGACTGTTTAGCAAGAGATGTACAGCCCTTCCAGGTCTGAAGTCATTCAAATAACTGCTTGTTCTAACATTAAGTACAGTATTATATCCACTGTTTGGTAAATCATCGCAGACAGGATGTCCTTTTTGAAGTGGTTAATTCAATTTTACCTTTTCCAAGACAATCACATCTGAATGACCTTAAAACCAGTGCTGAAGGGCTATAGGCCCCAGTCTGTGAAGGGATTATTATGATCTATACTGTATGTACCTGTGAGATAGACACTATTATGTACCTTTGTGCGAGAATATATATTATATAGAATATATTGGGCATGTCTCTGCGTATACTGTCGGCAGTGGGCACGTCCCTATGCATACTTTATGAGAGCAGTTGCAGACCTCTCTCGTTTTAAATATGTAGCTTTCCTATTTATAATAAGCCTGTATCACTTTTAGCTGCTGTTTAGCAAAGCACCGATGGCCCCTCCCGGGTGAGTTTGAGCCCCACGAGACATCCTGTAACCAACCTTATTACCCCACCACCACCACCTTTATTTACCTGCAACCAGGGCCCGGTCGATCCTCCCCAGGGCCTCCCGGTGCTCCCCGGCCCCCATCATCCCGGTGATGTGCGCATCCTCCCGGCCCCCGGCCTGCGGGCACCACTTGCCCACCAGCTCCTTGAGGAGCACACAGGTCCGGCGCGGTTGCTGGCAGCCCATGTCCCCCCGGCACAGCCGGCACCGGCTCCTGGGTTCCCACCTCAGGCAGGGCCGACAGTAGGTGTGACCGCACGGTGTGCACACGGGATCCCGGAGGCAGAGGCCACATCCCAGGCAGCTAAGCAGGGGCCGGGCGGCGGCGGCCGCTTCCTCATTCCCCTCCCGGGACCGGTACCTCAGCAGCAGCCAGTCCACCAGGGCTCCCAGCTGCCGAGGCCGCGATCCCAGGCGCAGGGAGGACGAGTAGGTCTCCAGCGCTTCCTTCAGCGACGGCATCCCGTCCCTCCCGCCGAGCAGCACGGCTGCGGACGACATTAAACGCCTTTCAAGTTAAACCGTTAACCGCCGGTTTGAATCCCTCTCTAAAACGCCGGCAATCTCAACATTCCACCATCTGACGCGCGCGCGGCAGCAGCAAGACGACTCAGCTTGGGACTAGGTCTCAACACTGTCCCTGTGTTATTATACAGGATGTTACATAAAGAGAACGCTCAGCGAGCTCGTCAGTCAGATGACCGTGGGGGACTTCCCATTGGTCGGCTTGCGGAGATGGTTACAAAACCCGTACTGAGTTTCGTAACTGTTGTGTGGATGGGCGGGAATGAGAAGGAGGGATGGGCGGGAATGAGAAGGAGGGATGGGCGGGAATGAGGAGGAGTGATGGGCGGGAATGAGGAGGAGGGATGGAGCAACAAGCTTAATAATAAGCCTGCATATTATGTGGATCTTCCACATGTGCCCTTGTAAGTGAGACCGAGGCAGGGTTATAAAATAAAAGCTACAATGAACCACAGTGGCCAAACTCTGCTTGTTTCTCAAATGAGACTTACTGCTTGCTGAGCTGGAAATTTGTTATTTTTGGTCTAGTCAAAGCGTTTTTAAAAAAGGAGTTGTGGTTTTTATACCAATGACAAATTCAATGGTCTTCAGCACACATCAAATAAAACAGACCACTAGAGTCCAAAAGAAAAAGTACGAATAAACTATTTACAAAATATACCATTGTAATATACACAAGCGTAAAACCTATTGTCTGTAAATGGTGCAAATAAAACAAAAACTGTCTCGCTGAAAAAATCTGCAATATTGATGGCAGTTAAACATCTGCATATACTGTATGTAAGGGGGTCACCCCCGGTTCCCCTGATCTTCCTTTGCCCCTGTCTTACCCCTGTGGCAGTGGGGGAAAGGGATGGCGAGCTTCGCCCATGCGCAGTAAAGATCGCGCACGCGGTCCCCATAGAAAAGAGCTGTACCAAGAACTACAATTCCCAGCAGCCTCTAGGGACTACACTTTCACCTTTGTCACAGGCAGCATTGAAGCCAATAGAGCTGGCAGATTCTCATGCTGCAGAGTTGCAACAATGTTGTGGGCAGACAGGGTTTTTGTCAGTTGGAGCACGCTAGTCAGTCAGAGACCGGAGCAGCCCAGGGAAGGAGGTAGGGTACAGGAGTCGGGGACTCCCTGTACTAGGCCAGCACCCCCAGGGCCCGAGATAGCTCAGCTCCCCAGTAAAGTGAGTGTTGCCAGGGACAGCCCTCAGGTTAGGGACCCTGTCACTTGCATTAGTGGGAGCTGGGGAACAGAAGGGAAGAAAGGCAGCAGCGGACTTAGTGTTAAGTTGCAGGGTGTTGCTGTATGCGCTGATAGTGATCAGTTAGGTGAGTTGGAGCAGGGGAGCTGTGAGGGAAGGAAGGGTGCGGGGAGTGAGTACAGCTCCTGCATCCATATAGGTACCCACACCCCAGGTAGGCCCCAACTCCCCACTAGGTTAGTGGGTAAGCGCGCAGGGAGGCCCAAGATAGGGACGCTGCCCTTAGTGTTAGTGTGCTGTCTGGCCAGGGTCACGGCTGTCAGTGCCGTGAGGTCTGACAGACAGGCGCAGTGTTGTGCAGCACGTTGGCTGTACACATCCAGTAGCTTGCAGCGTGTTACTGCAAGTGCTGGAATGACTATAAGTAGTTAGTCAGGACTGCGAAGGTTAGTTGCAGGGGTAGAGTAGAACAGGGCACAGTTAGGGGGCGAGGCAGGCTATTAACCCCTTAGGTCCCAGATAGGTTCTCACCCCCAGTTGTGGTACTACAGGGACAGGCCCTAGGTTAGGGTTCCTGTCACGTTAGTGCCAAGTGGTAGTTAGGGACTCAGCGGATGCTGCGATTCCTGTGAAGCGGTTCGGACCCACGTTGGGGTCCACAGAGACTGTTCCAGGGTGGGATCGCCCTCGGCGGTCCGCGTGCAAGGAGGACGGTTGGGGATCAGATGACGCCATCCTACGACTGATCCTTTGCGAAGTCCGTTGGAGATCCGAGCACGGGAGTGCTCGGCAGGTACTATCTACTACACAAGTGCACCAACGGGCCCTTAGTATAAATAGTGACTGCGCAGTCACCCATTGACTCTCTGCAAGAGTGCGGGACATTGGGTGGGGATCCTCGGGACACTGGGTGGGATCACCTGGTGTTGGGGACGCGTCCTGCGTGACGCAGTAGATATCTCCTCGAGAGAGGGACACAGGTTATATTGTGGTACTGCCGTGATACGTTGTCTGCATGTTAGTAAAGTCCTTAGTTATTATACCTCACCGTGTATGTTATCATTGATTGTCCTGCGAGGAACCACTCCCCCTCTGGTGGGAGCCATCGCAGGTGGAGGCGCTGCATCGTTGTAAGTGATCACCCCTAGTGTAATTGCCCCAGGTTCCCCGTGGCGGAAGCTCAGCCCTCCTGTGAGCCAACAGGTAATGCACCACAACCGAGTAACACTGTATGTTTCCTGCACCCCCACACTATAATCTGCGATTGGGGGGGGGGGGGGAAACCCGTTACATTTGGAGGCGCTGCTGAGATAGACCTTGGGTGCCCTGTGTTTTTTTTTTTCAAACTGTTCAAGTCCTATTTTTGTCATCATGGTTGTGAAGTCCGGACACGAGGTCCACGACTGGGCCAAGAAGTTGGGAGTGCCACCGCTTCACACGCTTGCAGTGTGCCGTGTTCCTATAGACGTTCCGTCACCAGATATACGAGTGGCCCTGGGACAAAACCCTTATCTCCGGGGGGCTGCCCCCATAGCCGTGGTAGATTTACACTTGGAGGACGAGAAGTATTGTTCCGTGCTAGTGAGTTTCGGGCAAGATATAACTGAAGGCCTGGGTCCGTCCAGCTTGTGGTTGGAAGATTCGTTAGGTTCAGACTGTCCTGTAGTGTACCCGGAGCTGCCAAAACAGGAGAGCGCACGTGCTGCTGACTACATGCCTGCACAGGAAAGTATTGCAACAATCTGTCCGGGACTGGCGGGAAACCCTAAGCCCCGCCCCTGCAATGCGAGTGAGTCAGTGCAGAGCCAGACCCACTCCCTTGTAGAAAGTGCCCGGTTGTTGAAGCCTATTGTGCCCCCGTTTGCAGAACCAGCAGAGGACATGGGACAATTGATGAAGCGGTACTACAGTCTTCATCAGAAAGACGGAGAGGAGCTATTGGATTTCCTCCTGCGGATTGGAGCAGTCCTACGGGAGATGCGAAAAGGGGATCGTATTAAGGCCACCGAGGTGGATGTGTACTGTTGTGATCAAATTCTGAGAGGAGCGATACCTGACCATCCTGTTGTGGTCAGGATGAAGTGCTCTTGGATGCAGGGTGACCCCCTTTCCTGGAGGAGGCTAGTGGAAGAGATAGAGAAATATGAAGTTGCAGAAAATGCTGCAAATGCTAACATTTCAGATCCGGTTCCTGAGCGGGACGAGGTTGAAGTCCCATCGGTGGCGATGCGCCTACCGGCGAACCACCCCAGCAATGATACAGAGGAATCACAGGGTAAGGTGTCTATACCCCCACCTTCTTCTAGTGAATCCAGTGACACCAATGAACACATTATCTCGGCGGATGCAGACCCTGCTGTGGGCCCGTGGCCCTACAACGGCCAGTCCGGCCTACTACAGAGGTACCATTGGTCCTAGAATGGGGACCAGTACCTACCGACGACAAGGGTGAGTCGACTGCCCCAGGGGTGTCGGGGGTGAGCCTCCAGGTGACCGCGGAGCACGATGGCTCCTTAAGTCTGGTCGCCCGGGCGAAGGGCTCCCCTCTGCATCGCGTCCTGGCGGAGGTGTCCTCCTTGGAAGATAATTGTCCAGTGGTGAGAGTGGACCAGTATCTACCGCCGATCATTCCAGAAGAAGAGAAGCCCATCGCCAGCCAGCAGAGTGGTAAGGAACCCCCTTGCTCCCCACAGGCTCCGATGGAGGTGGCCGTGAAAGAGGCCAGAGTTACGGCTCCTGGGCAGAGTGTGAGCCCGTGCGCTCCGACCCAAATGGTCCCAGGACTGGGATCCAACGCTCCCGAGTTTCCAGCAAGTAAGTGGACTGTCCCAGAAGTGCCGGGGACAGGTCCCAAGACAGTAGAGGTGGGAACTGACAGCGTCCCCAAGGACCTGTTGGCCACCGTGAATCATCGCAGTGGTAAGGTATCTACCCTTTACTCCCTGCCGGGTGAAACAGAAACTTTGAGGAAAAAGACATTGTCCATTTCTCGCTTCCCAGTGGAAGCTGTGCAAGTACGTAGGGACAAAGACTGTGTGGAGAAGGATTTAGGGAAAGCTGCCTCCTTTCAGTCCAAAAAGGAGCGGCCCATTCGCCAAGTGGTGGACCGCGGGAAAGGTCCTGGCCTCCTGGTCTATCGCATCCATGCCGTGGATGACCGGGTAAAGGCCTGGTTAAGAGACATTGTGCTATTCCTTCCACCAGGGGGAGGAAGCAGTATGGAACCAGTGACTGTTGCACTTGAACGTGCTCTCCAAGAATTTTTTCTGGGGGAGGCTCACGGACGCAAAAGTGAGGTACCCCCACCTGATCAGTTAGGGGCACTCCAACAAAAGTCTCAGCAAACAGCCATTACTCAGCTGGCCTCGGTTATCATATGTGATCTGTCTTGTACCCTGTGGTGTAAAGTTAACCTGCTAAGTGTACCGTTTATGCAATGCAAATATTTATTGTGTAAACTTATGCCGTGTGATGTCGTTCCCCAAGCGGGGACGTTGGATTTTTCACCAGGGGGAGAGTGTAAGGGGGTCACCCCCGGTTCCCCTGATCTTCCTTTGCCCCTGTCTTACCCCTGTGGCAGTGGGGGAAAGGGATGGCGAGCTTCGCCCATGCGCAGTAAAGATCGCGCACGCGGTCCCCATAGAAAAGAGCTGTACCAAGAACTACAATTCCCAGCAGCCTCTAGGGACTGCACTTTCACCTTTGTCACAGGCAGCATTGAAGCCAATAGAGCTGGCAGATTCTCATGCTGCAGAGTTGCAACAATGTTGTGGGCAGACAGGGTTTTTGTCAGTTGGAGCACGCTAGTCAGTCAGAGACCGGAGCAGCCCAGGGAAGGAGGTAGGGTACAGGAGTCGGGGACTCCCTGTACTAGGCCAGCACCCCCAGGGCCCGAGATAGCTCAGCTCCCCAGTAAAGTGAGTGTTGCCAGGGACAGCCCACAGGTTAGGGACCCTGTCACTTGCATTAGTGGGAGCTGGGGAACAGAAGGGAAGAAAGGCAGCAGCGGACTTAGTGTTAAGTTGCAGGGTGTTGCTGTATGCGCTGATAGTGATCAGTTAGGTGAGTTGGAGCAGGGGAGCTGTGAGGGAAGGAAGGGTGCGGGGAGTGAGTACAGCTCCTGCATCCATATAGGTACCCACACCCCAGGTAGGCCCAAACTCCCCACTAGGTTAGTGGGTAAGCGCGCAGGGAGGCCCAAGATAGGGACGCTGCCCTTAGTGTTAGTGTGCTGTCTGGCCAGGGTCACGGCTGTCAGTGCCGTGAGGTCTGACAGACAGGCGCAGTGTTGTGCAGCACGTTGGCTGTACACATCCAGTAGCTTGCAGCGTGTTACTGCAAGTGCTGGAATGACTATAAGTAGTTAGTCAGGACTGCGAAGGTTAGTTGCAGGGGTAGAGTAGAACAGGGCACAGTTAGGGGGCGAGGCAGGCTATTAACCCCTTAGGTCCCAGATAGGTTCTCACCCCCAGTTGTGGTACTACAGGGACAGGCCCTAGGTTAGGGTTCCTGTCACGTTAGTGCCAAGTGGTAGTTAGGGACTCAGCGGATGCTGCGGTTCCTGTGAAGCGGTTCGGACCCACGTTGGGGTCCACAGAGACTGTTCCAGGGTGGGATCGCCCTCGGCGGTCCGCGTGCAAGGAGGACGGTTGGGGATCAGATGACGCCATCCTACGACTGATCCTTTGCGAAGTCCGTTGGAGATCCGAGCACGGGAGTGCTCGGCAGGTACTATCTACTACACAAGTGCACCAACGGGCCCTTAGTATAAATAGTGACTGCGCAGTCACCCATTGACTCTCTGCAAGAGTGCGGGACATTGGGTGGGGATCCTCGGGACACTGGGTGGGATCACCTGGTGTTGGGGACGCGTCCTGCGTGACGCAGTAGATATCTCCTCGAGAGAGGGACACAGGTTATATTGTGGTACTGCCGTGATACGTTGTCTGCATGTTAGTAAAGTCCTTAGTTATTATACCTCACCGTGTATGTTATCATTGATTGTCCTGCGAGGAACCACTCCCCCTCTGGTGGGAGCCATCGCAGGTGGAGGCGCTGCATCGTTGTAAGTGATCACCCCTAGTGTAATTGCCCCAGGTTCCCCGTGGCGGAAGCTCAGCCCTCCTGTGAGCCAACAGGTAATGCACCACAACCGAGTAACACTGTATGTTTCCTGCACCCCCACACTATAATCTGCGATTGGGGGGGGGGGAAACCCGTTACATGTATGTAACACGAAACAGACAAATACTTATCCACTTCTGTAAAGACACAATAGCGAGAGGCCAAAAATGATGGGGGAGAGGGGGAAAGGGTAAAAAAAAAGCTAATCACTTCCAAAACGGTGAAAACCTAACAAAGGAGGCACCATCTTAATTCTGAAAAAAGAAAAGGCTGAGGCCCCTTCAAACCTACTGCTAAAGGGAAACTGCTATGCAATGGAAAGCAAAAGGGCTGTAGGGGACTCCCTGGCAGTAGAGGAGGAAACATACATCACATTTCTTAAATACAATTTTATTTTTGAACATAAACATTTGAAAGTGTAAGCCTGTAAGTAAATAAATGGATTGAAACGCTGTAACCCCCAGCATCAGGTATTATTTGTCATCATAACTCTGTGCCCAGGACATACTTGAAAACGAGAGGTAACTCTCAATGTTTTACTTCCTGGTAAATATTTGATAAATAAATAAATCATCATATTTTATTTCTTGCTATGAGCTACAGATCTCTGGCAGCGCATGGAGTTAATATAGATCACTGTTTCTTTTCTTAAAGAAAAAAGTAGCAATCCTGGTTTTTTGATCTTTTGTTGTTTTCTTCCCCTGCATTTTTATTTTTTTTTATGTAGCCAGGTCCCCCTCTTGGTTTCCCTTGGCTTGGGACCTCAATGGAGCAAGTAGTGTCCAGGGAGCAGTGCTTCCCTGGACTAGGCCAGATCTTCCCTCTTAGGCCCAGCTAGGCCCCGACTCGAGGTTGTGGCTGCTACAGGGAAAGCCCTAGTTAGGGTTTTTTCCCCAGTAGTTGCATATAGTCAAGTACAGCATCAGTGAGACGCCACGTGGTGACTGCGGCCAGTGGTCTGGGACCAGACCATCTCCATGTTAGAGACTGTATGGAGATATTATCCATGCCGGAATTCACCCCACGCCGAGGTGGACGTCATCGCGGACGACAACGTTGTATCAGATTGATCCTCCTTGTTCTTCTGCATCACCCGGGTGCTGGAGCCCCGGGCAGGTACCCAACTAAGTGCACCAACACTTCAAGGGATGATAGCGCTATCTCCTACACTTTTGGGTGGGCCCTGACATTGTGGGATAAGGATATCAGTGTATTGGTGCCAAGCACCCTGTGTACTTTGGGGACATACATTGGTGGCACTGGGTTGGGCCTATTATACTGTGTGATACAGGGTACTGTTACAGTGTGTTCAGTAAAGGTTGTTAATATATACTTGAGTGAGGGGCTTATTCCATCTCGTTGGGATCCCTTGCAGGTGGAGGCGCTGTCACCAGATGACTCAGGTACACCCCAGGCTCCCAGCGGCGGAGGTTCAGGCCATCTGTGAGCCACAGGTAACACACACACTGTAGGCGCCATATCTCCCATAGCGTGGGCGAAAGTGCGCTACATTTATATAGGCTAGGAATCGGGGAACTCCTGGAGCTGAACCACAATATTTTCAGGTCCGGGGACACCTCTCGTTCCCGAGATACTTAACGGTGAAGTTACGGCATTTCAGTTTAAATCTTATGGGTCCCGCAAGCCAATAGGAAGCCGCGTCATATTAGAAGTCCATTTGGAACCCAGAGTGAAACCAGAAACTGAAGCTGGTACCTTTGCAGGAAAGTATCTTGAGAACTGGGGGATCCCTGGAAAATAAGACATTTAAGCTCCAAGGACCTGCTGGTTTCCATCCTGCACAAAAAAGAGCGATTCAAAAAGGTAGGGTTGTTGCTTAAAAAATGTAAAAGTGTAAAGGGAACCCCCGCTCTCAGAGGTATCCCCTCACCCCTGTGATGTCCCTGGGGACCAGATTGCTGTCCTTCAATCTCTGGAAAACCCACGGGTAGTTTAGATTAGGTTAAGTAACGTTAAATGTATATGTTATTATATATGTGCTGTTTTTTTTTTGTTCTCTGTTCTTCCTCTCCCTCCCCTAGATTAAGTTAAGAGGCAGGCTGTTGTAACCCCTTTTCCCCCACCCAAAGGGAGATTCGGTTCTGGCTACCAGGTGTAGTGCTGCTCACCTGTTAGGCTCACAGGATACTGAGTGTCCGCCGGTGGTAGTGGGGATAAACAGGACAGGCTTTCGGATCTGTAGCTCTCATCTTCGGTACAGTGCCTCCATTACAGACGGAGGCGCGTACACGCGGCCACGCAGCGTCGCGAAGAAACAACTGTGCTCCTGCCCTAAGGGCAAACTCGGCAACACAACTATCACATTAGCTAACATTTACGCTCCTAACGAGAATCAGGCAAATTTTTACGAAACAATCTTCCCTAGATTATGGAAATCTGCTGAGGGAAAAATAATTATGATAGGAGATTTTAATTAACGTAGTATACAACATAAAATTAGATAAATCAAACTCCTCTAAAAAAAAAACCTGAGCACACAAAACTCAAAAGATCCAGATCTGGCGAGATGTATACAGGACATAGCATTATGAGATATTTGGAGATTACGGCAAACTAAAGAGAGAGATTATGCATTTCATTCAGCACCGCACCAGGTATTCTCGAAGATCGATTACTTTTTTTTATTGAATTATCACTAATACCAGCAGTAATAAAAAAAATTGAGGCCATTCAACAAGAAATATTAATCTTCGGAGGCGATCTCAATGCCGTCTTTGACCCAACCATAGACAAAGCGGTACTCAAATCTCTGGCAATCTTCAGGAAAACGCATCTAAAAGTCTGAGAGAGCTAACCAAACGCCTGGGCTTGGTTGACTCTTGGAGATTGCTTAACCTATGCTTAACCCATTAACAAAATATTTTTCTTTCTATTCCCATCCCCACGACAGCTACTCTAGAATTGACTATATGTTTGTAGACTACCGCTTATGTGGGAACCTTACTAGGGCAGATATTTTGCCCTCAGAATGGTCAGATCACTCAACAATTTTATTCTCAATGGTGCACTTAAATAAAAAGAAAAAATCCATCCAATAGATGTTAAATGAATATTTATTGACAAACACTGATACAGTAGCTGAAATCTTAGAAGAGTTGGTACAATATTTTAACATCAACTCCACTCCACATGTATCCCACTCCATTGTGTGGGTAGGTTGTGATAAGAATCAAATTGATAGCCTTGTACTCCTAGAAAAGAAATCAGGAATAAAAATAATAAAAATACAAAATATACTGTGACAAGCGCTATACCTAGAATGTGACTATGCAGTGCATGTATGAATTAAATAAAACAGTGCAGTGCACAACTAAAGCAGCTTGGTAATCTACTGAGGAATATCCCAAAATAAACCTCAAACCAAGAATACAAATACAAAAATAGACATAAACCTGGCGCATGTGTAAATATAGTGATGTGATAATAAAGTCCAAATAAAATACAGACTATTTGTCCCAATCCTGAATGGTCAGCTGATAATAGATGGTTTCAAAATCACAGTTCACAGAGTAAAGAGCATACAGTCCTCCTCACGATATATATTCAACCTGCAGATGTGTGACATGAAACAGAGAAACAGGACATTGCGCAGTATATTAAGTTGCCAATGGTGCCCTTATTTTCTAAGCTCAATGAGATGCCTACTTACTAGAAGTAGATAGGATACATGCAGGGGAGAGAATCTGTACTTGAAGCCTTCTGGGTCCCGGTCGCCTTCGGTGTAACACGAACCCCTCGTGGTGTCCTCCGCTTCCGTAGACGTTAGGAAGGTCTCCCTTTCAGGAACGTAGTCTCCTGGATCAGCTTCAGGATTCCTGCAGCCTCATATTTCCTCCAGTGGGGATAAAAGAGGGCAAAGGATTGCGCAGTAATAAGAAACTTTATTGACGCTTACCTAAAACAGATAAAATACTCACAAAAGACGGTGAGTGTAAAATCAAAGAAGTGCCCGACCCAGCACACCCCAAACGCTGCACTCAGTCTTTGGATGTCCTTTTCGGTGCCGCGTGTACCTCGCGAGATTCCGGAGCGGTTCGGATGACGTCACCGTCTCCTCTCAATGACTAGCAGCTAGAGTGTGTGGGGCAGTACCTCTTAGGCTCCTCCCTACGCGTTTCGTGATGGGGAACGTCACTTCGTCAGGGGATTGTGGAGCCTCGTCAATCCCGTGTGCAATATATAGCCCCAGTTTAACCCCTTGTGTACAGGAGCCATTTTGGACCAAGAATAACAGGGTGATTCAACTTCCTGATAATTACCATCAGATGGGTATGAGCTTAATCACCTCTGAGGCGACACCCAGGCTCACTTTGGAATCATGGGGTCACTTATAATGCATAAACAATAAAACTGTATAAAAATCACATGTCAAAATATACAATAATTAAAATTACATTGGATGAGAAAATGAATAGTAACATTACATCAAAGGAATGATGCTAAATCGAAATCGATGTTTAACCCCTTAGGGGAGAGGGTCTTGAGAGTATAGATCCAGAAGGTTTCTTGTTGTGAAACCCTCTGTAGTCTATCCCTCCGTCTAATACCCACCTTGGGGCAATCTATGCCGATACATGTGAGCCCCTCTGGAGATTGATTATGGTGCAATTTAAAATGGTTGGAAACACTGTGTGTTTCCAAACCATTTTTAATATTATAAACATGTTCAGCAAATCTTCTTTTCAGTGGTCTCCCCGTCCTGCCCACATATTGTAATTTACAAGGACATTCTAAAAGGTAAACACAGAAATTAGATTTGCAATTAATGAATGTACGGATTTCAAAACTTTTACCGGTGACATTGGATTTGAATTCTTTACATTTTGATCCATAAGTACAACCAATGCACTTCTTACAGGGGAAATAACCTTTAAGTTCTTTTAACCACATTGTTTGTCCCAATCCTTGATGTTTCTTAGGGCAACTAGGGGCCAACTGGGATTTTAAGTTTTGAGCTTTTTTATACACAATTTGCGGTTTGTCAGGTAATATAGATTGTAGAATAGGATCTCTTTGTAGGATCCCCCAGTGTTTATTAAACACTTTGGATATCTCCCTGGATATACCGTTAAATTGTGTAATGAATGGGAGAAATATTTTATTTGTATGTGCAGCCACTTTTTTAACCGGATGGATCAAGGAAGCCCTTTCTATGTTGTTAGCTTGATCAATAGCATTTTTAACGACTTTCCCATTGTATTTCCTGTCTTTAAACTTATTGCCCATGTCCTCAATTTGTTCCTTATACACTTCCACTTGTGAACAGTTTCTTTTTACCCTAAGTGCTTGTCCTTTTGGAATGTTTTTTTATCCATTGGGGATGGTGGTGACTGGATGCTAAGACATAGGAGTTGGCATTCACCTCTTTGTAATATGTTTTAGTGTGTATCTCATTATTAACAGTGTAGAGGGTTAGATCTAGGAAGTTTATAGACTGTGGACTAGTACTAAACGTAAATTGTATATTATAATCGTTTGTATTGAGATGTTCTTTGAAGGCCTCTAGTTCTTCTTTATTGCCCTTCCAGACGCATAGCACATCATCGATGTAGCGTTTCCAAAGTACCAGGTTTGCACCATAATGGTTGTGATTTTGGATGTAGTTTTCTTCCCACATACCCATAAAAATATTTGCATAACTTGGTGCAAACCTGGTACCCATCGCGGTGCCACACGTCTGGAGGTAGTAGCAGCCATCATGAGCGAAATAGTTGTGGGTAAGTATATACCTAATGGCCTCTATGATGAATATTCTAACTGAGGATTCCATATTGGCATCTTTATTCAAAACCCACTCTATAGCCTTCAGACCCATTTCATGGTCTATAATGGTATAAAGGGACACCACGTCGCATGTGACCCAAATCAGACCTTCTTCCCATGTAAGATCTTCAATGGTCCGCAACACATGCGACGTGTCCTTGAGATGTGATGGTATTTCTACCACATACTTCTGTAATAAATGATCCACAAATTGGGATAGGTTAGATGTTAGGGACCCTACCCCTGAGATGATGGGTCTACCTGGGGGTTTCAAGGGATATTTGTGAATCTTCGGGATAAAATAGAAGAGTGGTATTTTAGGTTGTTCTATTAATAAGAACTCCAACTCTTTTTTTGCTGATAATGCCCGTATCATGCCCTTTTGCCAGCCATTCTGATAACTGAATACCATATTCATTGGTGGGGTTACCTTTCAATGTTTTATAGGTTTCCCTATCACTTAATATTCGTTGGGATTCTTCCTGATAGTAGTCCCTGTTCATGACTACTATCCCACCACCCTTATCAGCTGGCTTAATCACTATCTGATTATTGTTGGATAATGATTTTACTGCTTCTCATTTGTGGTCATATTTTGTTTTTTACATTTGAAGTCTTGGCTCAAGTTTTCTAAGTCTCCTATGACCATTTCCGCAAAGGTGTCTATAAACTTCCCTTTACACATCTTAGGGTAAAATGTTGAGCTTTACTTAAATGCAGTCAGTGGGGACTTCACTGCATTTGTACTTGCTGTGTCCATATTAACAGCTCCAGTGACTGCATCTTTGATGAAGTATTTCTTTAGTGTTAACTTTCTAACATATTTATGTACATCAATAAATGTTTTAAACATGTTAGGTCCCTGGACTTGAGCAAAAGTGAGCCCCTTTTCTAGTACTTTTGTCTCAACATCTGAAAGTTTGTGGTCACTAAGGTTAAAGATATTCTGTTTCTTTACCAATCTCTGCCTGCATTTATTCTTTTTCTGTTTTCTTGTTCCTCCTCTCTTTCCTCGGAGACGTCTGCTCGTGATCTTTTTCTTTCTAACTCCCTGGGTCCTTGCCACTCTCTCCTGCTCTCTTTCCTGGCTTTGTGAAAGGGCTTGTGACCTCTGCGTTGCTCTAAAAAAGGAGAAACAAATCTTTTATTATTTTCTCCATCTCTATCTTCTCTTTCATTTGATCTCCATAGTGGTGATCTCTCCCTATATTTTCTGCAAGTTTGATCTCCCTCAGATGTCTGTGATCTAAATGATTCATACCTTGTATGACTATTTTCTGGGGTTTTCAGATCTTTTGTATCTTTTTTTATCTCTTTTATCAGCCTTTGTCTCATTCTCATTCTTCTTACTTTGAATATGTTTGGAATTTTTATTATTCTTAGGATACGTTGGATCAGAGTTTTTGTGAGACACTTTACTAGTTTTAATTACAGGTGGTTCTGTACTGATTACTCCTTCTACATTATCTGTTGAGACCATCATCTGTTCTCTTTTCCAGTTACGTTGTTTATTTTCGTCATAATCTTTTTTATCTCTTGCAAATTTAATTTGCTTATTCAATTTAGTTTCTCTATCCAATTTTTCTATTCTTAAAATCACTTTGTCCTCTAGTTCCTTATATTCCTTTAGTTCCATAAAAGGTTCCAGATTCTCCTTAATCTGATTAATCTCACTGTCAATGATCTCCAAAGTAGAGGCTCTTTGTTTGTTCACCAGCTGTATGAGATTAACAGAACATTGATCCAGATAGAAATTCCATTCCTCCATGAAACTTTCTTTGTCTTGATCTAGCGTGGGGACTTTTAAGACTCGTAAGCCTCTTGGGATTCTCTTGCATTCCAGATATTTTTTCAGAGCGTAAGAGTCACAAGTCTGCTTAACTTCTTGATGTAATAGTTTCTCTAATTTTGAGAACTGCATTTCTAGATTTTCTATTTCCAGATCCATACAGTCTGGATTTTCATCACATACCCCATCAAAATTACAACCTCTAAGTGCTCTATTAGTAAAAAGAGCCATACTAATAACAAAAGTGGGATAAGTGAATGTGATGTGTAAGGTGAGCAGCTATACAGTGTGAGATAACAACAATAAAAATACAAAATATACTGTGACAAGCGCTATATCTAGAATGCTTCCTTGATCCATCCGGTCAAAAAAGTGGCTGCACATACAAATAAAATATTTCTCCCATTCATTACACAATTTAACGGTATGTCCAGGGAGATATCCAAAGTGTTTAATAAACACTGGGGGATCCTACAAAGAGATCCTATTCTACAATCTATATGTAACGGGTTTCCCCCCCCCCCCAATCGCAGATTTATACTGTGTGGGTGCAGGAACATATAATGTTACGCGATATTTGGTGCTATACCTGTTGGCTCACAGGAGGGCTGAGCTTCCGCCACGGGGAACCTGGGGCAATTACACTAGGGATAATACTTACAATGATGCAGCGCCTCCACCTGCGATGGCTCCCACCAAAGGGGGAGTGGTTCCTCGCAGGACAATCAATAAACACATACACAGTGATTATATTAACTAATACCTTTACTAACATGCATGGAGAATATCATCACATCAATCATAACCTGTGTCCCTCTCACGAGGAGACACTAACCGTGACGTCTCGCAGGACGCTTCCCCAACACTAGGTGATCCCACCCAGTGTCCAAAGAAACCCCACCCAATGTCCCGCACTCTTGCAGAGAGTCAATGGGTGACTGCGCAGTCACTATTTAAGCTAAGGGCCCGGTGGTGCACGTATGATTGTATAACACCACTCCGGTGCTCGGGTCAGCAATACTTCGCAAAGGATCAGTCGGGCGATGCCTCCTTCTGATCCTCCAACCGAACTCCTTGCACGTGGACCGTCAGGGCGGTCCCACTCCGGAATAGTCTCTGCGGACCCCAACGTGGGTCCGAACCGCTTCAACAGGAACAGCAGCAGCCGCTGTGTCCCTATCTAGTCTAAGTGGCACGTGCTACACTATAGGCCGTCCCTATAGTACAGCAACCTGTAGTGGCTTTGGGGAACTCCAAGGGGCCTACAGGGGTTAATAACCTGCCCTACTCCCCTAACTCTTCCCAGCCTGACTATGCTTAATAACACTTAACGAGTCCCAGTGCCTACAGCAGCAAGCTGTAGCTCCCTGGATGCTGGCAGCCAACATGCTGCGCAACAAGGTGCCTGCCTGTCAGACCTCACAGCACTAACAGCCGTGACTCTGACAAGGCAGCACTCTACACTAAGGGCAGCGTCCCTATCTTGGGCCTCCCTAAGCACTTACCCACTAAGCTAGTGGGGAGTTGGGGCCTACCTGGGGTGTGGGTACCTATATGGGGCAGGAGCTGCACTCGCTCCCCGCACCCTTCCTTCCCTCACAGCTCCCTGACTCCAACTCTCTTTACCCTTTCTTTCCCAGCTCCCACTAATGTAAGTGGCAGGGTCCCTAACCTGAGGGCTGTCCCTGGCAACACTCACGTCACTGGGGAGCTGAGCTATCTTGGGCCCTGGGGGTGCTGGCCTAGTACAGGGAGTCCCTGACTCCTGTACCCTACCTCCTTCCCTGGGCTGCTCCGGTCTCTGACTGCCTCTCAACGTGCTGTAAGCCCGCCAAATGTATCTCTTCTGCAGGGGCTCCCTAAGCCCTATTGGCTCCCTGGTGTCACGTGGGGCGTACAGAGGCTCATGGGATATGTAGTCCCAGCTCAGAGCCTTCCCTGGTAGGCTAGGGCTTCGCGGGCTTTTCCCTACCTCTCCTGCGCCTGCGTAAGCTGTCCTGGGCTGCCTCAACCTTCCCTGGTCTAACCCTGCTCTCGCGCGAGCTATCTGGGGGCCTTTCGCGCTATCACGTCCCTGCGCATGCGCAACCCGCATCGCAATGGCGGCGCCCTGCTTCACCGGCCGCCGGGACCTAAGAGACGCGACCGCGGCCTTAGCAACGGCCCGATCGCGTCCACGGCAACCGGCCGCAGGCGGGGAAAGCCGCGCTGCTCCCTGCTCCAGCCCCCACCCTTGGAAGCAGCCGTCGGGTCTGTCGGCACCCGCGACCGAGCTGCTCAAAGGGAGGGGGGTCTCCAGGAGCCACGGGAGCTCCAGGCTACATATATTACCTGACAAACCGCAAATTGTGTATAAAAAAGCTCAAAACTTAAAATCCCAGTTGGCCCCTAGTTGCCCTAAGAAACATCAAGGATTGGGACAAACAATGTGGTTAAAAGAACTTAAAGGTTATTTCCCCTGTAAGAAGTGCATTGGTTGTACTTATGGATCAAAATGTAAAGAATTCAAATCCAATGTCACCGGTAAAAGTTTTGAAATCCGTACATTCATTAATTGCAAATCTAATTTCTGTGTTTACCTTTTAGAATGTCCTTGTAAATTACAATATGTGGGCAGGACGGGGAGACCACTGAAAAGAAGATTTGCTGAACATGTGTATAATATTAAAAATGGTTTGGAAACACACAATGTTTCCAACCATTTTAAATTGCACCATAATCAATCTCCAGAGGGGCTCACATGTATCGGCATAGATTGCCCCAAGGTGGGTATTAGAGGGAGGGATAGACTACAGAGGGTTTCACAACAAGAAACCTTCTGGATCTATACTCTCAAGACCCTCTCCCCTAAGGGGTTAAACATCGATTTCGATTTAGCATCATTCCTTTGATGTAATGTTACTATTCATTTTCTCATCCAATGTAATTTTAATTATTGTATATTTTGACATGTGATTTTTATACAGTTTTATTGTTTATGCATTATAAGTGACCCCATGATTCCAAAGTGAGCCTGGGTGTCGCCTCAGAGGTGATTAAGCTCATACCCATCTGATGGTAATTATCAGGAAGTTGAATCACCCTGTTATTCTTGGTTCAAAATGGCTCCTGTACACAAGGGGTTAAACTGGGGCTATATATTGCACACGGGATTGACGAGGCTCCACAATCCCCTGACGAAGTGACGTTCCCCGTCACGAAACGCGTAGGGAGGAGCCTAAGAGGTACTGCCCCACACACTCTAGCTGCTAGTCATTGAGAGGAGACGGTGACGTCATCCGAACCGCTCCGGAATCTCGCGAGGTACACGCAGCACTGAGAAGGACATCCAAAGACTGAGTGCAGCGTTTGGGGTGTGCTGGGTCGGGCACTTCTTTGATTTTACACTCACCGTATTTTATCTGTTTTAGGTAGGCGTCAATAAAGTTTTTTATTACTGCGCAATCCTTTGCCCTCTTTTATCCCCACTGGAGGAAATATGAGGCTGCAGGAATCCTGAAGCTGATCCAGGAGACTACGTTCCTGAAAGGGAGACCTTCCTAACGTCTACGGAAGCGGAGGACACCACGAGGGGTTCGTGTTACACCGAAGGCGACCGGGACCCAGAAGGCTTCAAGTACAGATTCTCTCCCCTGCATGTATCCTATCTATTTCTAGTAAGTAGGCATCTCATTGAGCTTAGAAAATAAGGGCACCATTGGCAACTTAATATACTGCGCAATGTCCTGTTTCTCTGTTTCATGTCACACATCTGCAGGTTGAATATATATCGTGAGGAGGACTGTATGCGCTTTACTCTGTGAACTGTGATTTTGAAACCATCTATTATCAGCTGACCATTCAGGATTGAGACAAATAGTCTGTATTTTATTTGGACTTTATTATCACATCACTATATTTACACATGCGCCAGGAATAAAAACAAATTGATACCCTAACCCACAGGCTGGAACAGTTGGAAACGCTTCATAAAAGCATTCCAACAAAACACATTTTTAGCCAAATCTCACACACACACACACACACACACACACACACACACACACACACACACACACACACACACACACACACACACACACACACACACACACACACACACACACACACACACACACACACACACACACACACACACCTGAACCAATTCTTGACCTATAGAGCGGAAAAGGCCATCTGCTGGACAAAACAAAAATGTTATGATAAAAGCAACAAAGCAGACAAAATGCTGGCAAATAAACTAAAAACTAAACAATACTTACCCAGAATACACAGTGTTCGCACCCAAAAAAGTGTCACCATCTACGACCCTGAATATATTTGCTCTGAGTTCCGGGACTTTGATACAGCTCTTTACAATTTACCAAGGAAGCAGGGCAGTGCCTTGGAACCTCAATTGTCTACAGATATTAAGTCTTTCCTATCTAAATGCAATCTCGCAAAACTTTCAGCAGAAGATATTTTACCGTTATAATCTCCAATCACATCCCTGGAGATATCTGACACAATTAAATCTTTTAAGAAAGATAAGGCTCCTGATCTGTATGGATTCTCCAATCTCTATTATAAAAAAATTGCAATAGTTCTTATTCCCCAGCTCTGAAAATTATTCAAAAATCTCCTTGCAGGTCAAACCCCCTCCTGGATCTATGCTGCAGGCATCAATAGCAGTTATTCCAGAAGAAGGTAAAGAATCCCAAAACTGCTCCAACTACAGACCTATATCCCTATTGAATACAGATATTAAATTATATGTCAAAATGATTGCAAATAGACTCAACCCAAACTTACCTTAACTAATCCATTCGGACCAGGTGGGATTTATTAAAGGGAGACAAGCTCTAGCTAATACTAGGCGTAGTATTAATCTCACCCATACTGTATAGCTCACCAGTCTAAGTTCCTGGCCTTCTTACTATCACTTGATGCCGAAAAGGCTTTGGAATGTCTAGTCATACGGTCGAACTCATCCATACCAATTTCAACTTCAAATGGGATCCCCAAAATTTAAATACCTAGCTATATACTTAACAGATCCATCTTATATTGCCATAAATTAAAGGGGGGACTAGTGCTCCCAGAACTCAAAAGATATTACAGGGCAGCCCAACTAGGACAACTAAACGTTGGTGGAACTAGAAGACTTAATTTGCCATCCCGAGGAGCTACATCACAGCTTCTGGCTAGAAAATAACTCGAGACCACAATCGATATACAAAAAACGTATCTTAACCTTTTCATGCAATTTAAAGGATTCTCTTAAGTCCAGGAATAATTTGACCACTGCCTTTTCCATAATGTACCCTCTATTCTCAAAATCCTCCTTTTCAATGGGTTAGAATAGGAACCATCCAAATTTGTGGACACAATCTGGCGAAAGATGCGATGGATTTGAATGCCATTAATCATCCCTTTCCTAAACTACTGCTAATATTTGAAATCCCAAATGCTGAATTCTTTAGATACTTGCAAGTAAGGCATCTCATTCAATCTAAGTACAAAAAGAAAATGCAGCTAAAAATGACTCAATTTGAGTCTTTGTGTAGCTCCCAATCTTTAACTAAAGGAGTCACCTCAGTATTGTACCAAGCAAAACACACCATTCCAGAGGACCCTATAATAGACAAACATATGTTAGCATGGGAAAAAGACCTTGGCATCCCCATAGGTACAGAAGCTTGGCAGGACAATTGGGAGGCAGCTGGTAAAAACGCCACGTCTATGCAGATGCAGCGGCCGTTATCCGACCATTTCTCTCATTTTTTTTCGAGATCTCCCCGAGATCCTCGCTAGATTTTCCGCAACAGACTGATGGCCCATCGGATTAACACAGCAGGGGTCCCTGCTGTATTAATCCTACCGGGGTCTACCTGTCTGTAAGAGTCGCGCAGTAAGAGATAGGCTAAATCAGTCACCCTACCTGCGCACCTCTAACAGGCGATCGCAGGGGTTTTATTTAATTTTAATACTACAGTATTGAAGCAGGGGGTCTCCAGAGCTGAACCGCATTGATTTCAGGTCCGGGGACCCCCTACTTCCCGAGTTACAGGCTTCGTTATGGGGTGCCGGTATCCCCGCCATGTTAAAATCCTGTGGGTCATGTGATCGTGGGATTTTAGCATTGCAGGAGATACCAGCACCCCATAACGGGGCCTGTACCTCGGGAAGTAGGGGGTCCCCAAGGCCGAAATAAACTTTGTTCAGCTAAAAAGACCCCCTGCTCCCACACACTGGTATCAAACACCCCCCTCCCACCCGCCAAAGACAAAATCATTACCTTAGCAGATAGCTGCTAAGGTAATGAAGCTTATTACATTTTATTTTTATTCATATTGTGCGTGAGCAGGGGGTCTCCTGAGCTGAACAAAATTGATTTCAGCCTCAGGGACCCCCTGCTTCCTGAGATACAGGTCCCGGTATGGGGTGCCGGTATCCCCACAGTGTTAAAGGCTTCCGGTCACATGACGCAGAGGATTTTAACATTGCGGGGATACCGACACCCCACACTGGGGCCTGTATCTTGGGATGCAGGGGGTCCCAGAGGCTGAAATCAATGCGGTTCAGCTCAGGAGACCACCTGCTCATGCACGCTTTGAATAAAAATAAAATGTAAGCAGCTTTATTACCTTAGCAGCTAACTGCTAAGGCAATGAAGGGGTTAAGGCAGACAACCAGATTTATTGGGGGCAGAGGGGGTGAGTGAAGGGGGTAATAGCCCCAGGATGGGAGGTCAGGCCTCTCGGTTGAGCATTGGGAGGGGTTAACCCCTTCCTTACCTTAACGGTAGTAACCGATATGGTAATGAAAGGTTAACCCCTCCCACTACCCACAAGGCCTGACCTCCCACCCTGTGGAAACTACCCCTTCACTCAATCCCTCTACCCACAATAAACATTAAAATACCTACTACCTACTGTACCAATACACAACCCACCCCCTGTACCCCCAACAACCCCCCTAAACATACAGTACAGTAATGGGTAAAATTACTATGATCCAAATATGGATAATAGTGCATTTGCCCATTTAAAATAAAACATAAACCAGCAGCATACAGTAAATAAAACTTGCAATTACACCTGCCAGCCTGCCAGGACGAGGGGCGTCCTCATCCCCTTCACCGTCCTTGTCCTATGCTGTCAGCAACAGTACAATAAACAATACAAACTAATGGCCCCAAAACCCTTAATCACCTTAGCCGTTTGTAACCACTATAGTAATTAAGGGTTTAACCCACCCTTCCCCAATACCCACCCGGGAGGCCTAACCACCCTCCCCAGGCAACAACACCCACCCTCCACCCATTGATTGGCACAGTGTTAATATGTATTTATATGGGCATGCTTTGCCACTATAGCAATAACAATATTACATGGAAAAAAAAACATTACAAATGCAAATAAACCAATTGATTGGCACAGTGGCACACCCATGACCTGTGGGCATGAGCTGCCACTATGCTAGGCAATAGGCAACCTGCAAAAAAATAAATACAGTACATGCATCAAATAAAAACCACATTGCAATGACATAAAACAAAAAAAGCCAAAAAAACTATTGATTGGCACAGTGGCACACCCTTGCGGTTTAGCTCCGGAGACATGAGTAAGGCTGGGGCCATGGTGCTGCAGACTCTGCGGACACGTCCATGCGGCTTGCTGGCGCGTGTTTCGAAGCGGGACGGGGCGCGACAGGCCAGTCACATGAGCGGCTCCATGACGGCCCTAGACATGCCCCTAGGAATGGCCCCACGGTCTGTCCACCATGGCCGCGGAAAGCACCCGCTTCACGCGGGTCACTTTCCAGCCTCCGCACGCCTCCGCGCGGGTGAAGGCACCATGGCCCCAGCCTAAGGGTCATTTAGTTAAACCCTTTTACCAAACCGTTATAAGCCTGCAGCCACTAACCCTAGAACACACCCCATTATATATAAATACAACTGTATGCTCATATGCACACCCCAATGTAAATACAACTGTATGCTCATATGCAAATGTAAATATATATATATATATATATATATATATATATATATACCATACGATACCGGTTGCAACACACCATCAAGGGACAGCACGCAGGTAAGTAAATCATAAATTTTCTATATTTGGTAGAAGACACAAAAAACGACGTTTCGGTCCCCCAGTGGGACCTTTCTCAAGGTGGGGGAACGAAACGTCGTTTTTTGTGTCTTCTATCAAATATAGAAAATGTATGATTTACTTACCTGCGTGCTGTCCCTTGATGTCGTGTTGCAACCGATATCGTATGGTCTGTTATTGCTTTATGGGATAAGCAGCAAAACTTATTTACTTGCAAATGGTGTGCTGGCTGTGCTTTGGATTATATATAAATATATATGTATTTGTGTTAAAAGGAAAAATATGATGTGGTGGGTTCTGGGGTCAGAGCTTGCTGGGATTGTGAGTTCATTATCCATCTAGCACTGGAAGAAATCTTACACCTTAACATAAGATCTCTAAGCAATCTTCACAGCAACTGGCCTTGTTTGTGACTGATCCCAAAAACTCCAAAGTCCCACAGTAAGGGTTTTATGTAATCATTTTCACCCATAAATCTCTCTCACATCTTCTTTCCTGCTCTGTCTTTTCTATTAAAGCAACCACTGCTCTTCAGTAGAAAGAACCAATGTGCTTCAAAAAGGATCTAATTGAGAGTCTGCAGCTTCAATGGACACCGACCAGGTCCAGAGGGTAAATCTGCAAAAACAAGAAAAAAGAAGCGTAAACTCCTATAGCGTGATACTTTTTTTATTAATACATAAAGTATCAGTATCAGTCTCCAACAGGTAAACCGTATGGTAGCAGAAAAATAAAAACAAATGGACTAACAAAAATTGCGAGAGAACAAACACAAGGACAACAGTGGCGGGGGACAATAGGGATGCGTGGTGACTTCTTCAGGCTTATCGCTTGTATTCAATTGATCCAGGATGCCAGCTATTTATTTATTTATAAAAATGTTTTACCAGGAAGTAATACATTGAGAGTTACCTCTCGTTTTCAAGTATTTCCTGGGCATAGAGTTAAGATGACAAATAATACATGGTTACAAATACATAGTTACATAAGTGAACAGGGTATATATTATATACAAGACATTGCGTGCATAGTTAGAGATAATATATATTATAGGCATATATAACCGTTTCAGACCAGATTAAAATGTGAGACAGCTTTAGTTTTGAAAGAACTTAGACTGGTGGTGGCTGTGAGAGTCTCCGGTAGATTGTTCCAGTTTTGGGGTTTACGGTAAGAGAAGGAGGAGCGGCCGGATACTTTGCTGAACCTTGGGACCATGAACAGTCTTTTGCAGTTAGATCTCAGATGATAAGTGCTCCATGTGGTAGTGGTGAGGAGCTTGTTCAGATAGACAGGTAGCTTGCCCAGAAAGAATTTGAAGACAAGACAGGAAAGATGAACTTTGCACCTAGACTCAAGTGATGACCAATCTAGTACTTTGAGCATTGAGCAGTGATGTGTATTGTAGTTGCATTGGAGAACAAAATGGCATAATGAATTGTAGAGGGTGTCAAGTTTGCTAAGGTGTGTTTGGGGTGCCAAGACGTGTACTATATCCCCATAGTCGATAATTGGCATTAGCATCTGCTGTGCAATACGCTTTCTGACCAGCAGACTTAGGGAGGATTTGTTCCTGTAAAGTACATCTAGTTTGGCATAGGTTTTGGATGTCAGGGTATTAATGTACATCCCAAATGTTAAATGGGAGTCAAACCATATGCCCAAGTATTTAAAACTAGTAACAGGAGTTAGGGTGGTTTCAACGTTGGTTCTAATCTGGAGATCAGTCATTGGAAACTTTAAAAATGTAGCCTTGGTACCAGATACCATTGTTACAGTCTTGTCAGTGTTTAAAAACAGTTTGTTTTGGGCAATAAATTTCAAGTCTCAAAAAGTCAGATTGAAGTATGTGTTCAAGGTCGGATAGGCTAGGGCTGTGTGCCTATAAGATTGTGTCATCTGCATACATGTGTATTGAGGCTCCCTTACAAACTGAAGGAAGATCATTGATGAACACTGAGAAGAGTAGGGGCCCCAGAACAGAGCCTTGTGGGACACCACAGGTGATATCCAAGGTGTTGGAGTTAGAGCCTGAGATGGACACATGTTGGGATCTACCTGATAGGTAGGAATTAAACCAGTTTAAAGCATAATTCCCTATTCCAGAGAACTGGAGTTTGTTAAGAAAGATAACATGATCAGTATCAAAAGCCTTTGCAAAATCTAGGAATATTGCACCAGTGATTTGTCCCCATTTCATTCCACACTGGATTTCATTGCAAACTTTTAGCAGGGTAGTTACGGTGGAGTGTTTGGGGCGAAATCCAGATTGGAATTGGCTAGGGAAATTTTTCTTGGTATAGTACTCGCTTAATTGGGAGAGGACACATTTTTCCATGACTTTGGATAGTATTGGGAGGAGAGATTGGCCTGTAGTTTGATACAGTGTTTTTGTACCCACTTTTGAAGATTGGGACAAATCTGGCAGTTTTCCAGGTCTTAGGGATATGGCCTGCAGACAGGATAGAGTTGACTATGGAAGCAATTGGTTTGGCAATGGCTGGGGCACCAAGCTAGTCTACCAGCACCTTGCCCCCCTGTGCAGATGCAGGCATAGTTTGTCCCTGAACTTTTTATTACACTACCTCGACTTTAGACAACCTTTGCCTGTCTGTGCACACATGTGGAGGGCTGCAGGCTCAATTAGATCCCTTTTTAGTGTTCCGGTTTTCCCATTGTCCTCCGCCACGCCAGCACACTGTGTGCAGTGGGAACGCGGCCCCGTCTGAGACGGGAGACACCGGTCCAGTCGCTTTGGAGTTCCCCCTCCCTCTGGACATCTGTCTTCACTCCTGTGCTGTGGGACTGATTCATTACCATCGGACACTACATGGGTCTACCAGATATGCTGTTTAACATTGTCATTCCTGTAAGGGCTCTTGCATCTTTTATATGTTTTCTATCTGATTGCATTTCATAGTTCCAGCCACACATTGTTTATGTGTATTCACTGCTGAATCCTTGTTTTTGTTCTCTCGCAATCTTTGTTTCTCCATTTGTTTTTCTGCTACCATTTGGAGGCCGTTTGATACTGAAACTTTTACTTTATGCTTCAATAAACCAGGATCACGCTATGAGCACTTCTTTTTTCTTGTTTTTGTAAATGTATTATGAAGCTCTTATATCCTGCTAGTTTAACTGTGTTGAGAGTATATAAAACAGCAGCTGCAGGAATCACACAGATTTGTAATCGTGAGCAAACTCTAAGAGCATAGAGCAGGTAATTAGCCATGCTTTCTTGTGTAAGTTCTGGCTACATTCAGTACTGGGACAGCTGTACCAGAGACTAATGTTATGAACATCCAATATATTTGGTCGTTCATGGGGTTACCCTTTTAATACATGAAGGAGCCCTAATAGTCTCCCTAATAGCTAGTATACCCATTCATGCAACAATGTTAAAGCATGCTAATTGTCTACAGTGAGGTACTTTCTCTAGGTAGTAGCAGTGATCGTAATAGTTCCAGTGACTATTTCCCAAATTACATCATATATTACCTTCCTCGGTGATGACTACTTATATATTTGTTAAGCCATGGGGCAATTTTAAAAGCAAATGCTGTTAAGGCGTCTGCCGAAGGGACAAAGCGCAAGGTGTATACGAACACCATTACGGGAGGTTCTTTCCCTATGGAATAGTCAAAAGGAGAAACTCACTAAGTGATGATTAAGTCAATTGAAGACAACGCAGGATCAAGGTGCGATATCCACGTAGCGAATCACAGCCAAAGCCTCCATTCTAATTCTTATTATTTTTTTTTAATTAAAGGGGGTCCCTGAACTTGTCAGTCCTTGTGAGAGAGTCAGTTGATCTGGATGAGCTGAGGGGCAATCTGCCCTTTGGTGGATTCTGCTGAAGTTAGAACCATGGATCATTTGGGGCTACACTTGGACAGTTGCATTTGCTACAGAGGACAAGCTGATCATTGTTGCCCTTGCTTGCTTCACTGGACAGCCTCACTTCTATTTTTTTGTGATTATTTCTGGTATGTTTAGATAAGGTTTTTGATTCTGGGACTCTGGTACACAATACTGAAAGGATCCTACTTACAGAATAGAGAAATACATTCATATTTAACATTAATATATTTCCCCCCCAGAGGATATGTTTCTTTTTTTCACTAAGAGGGCTTTCCATAATCCTTATATAACCAGCCTAAATTGGGAATGAATGTGAAAAACTTCAAGTCTCATCACTTTTCTAGAATATAAAAGTCTCTTTGTGGCATATCTGCATATATATATATATATATATATGTAAAAATTGGGCAATATCTTAATGGGGTTCTGTGCTATGTTGGAGATTCTGGCAGAAGTGAAACATTTGGGCATTTGGATGGAAGGGAAATCCCCTTCCTCCAGTAGAAATGACTGATAACTCTTGTCTAGTGATTTTTTTTACAATGTAGTATGAATGATAGCAATTCATACCAAGGGTCATAAGAATTCCTTCGATTAAAATGTGCTGGTTGGCAATGAGTTAATGTTAAAAATGGACCACATTTTACATTGTAATGGCAAACAACCTATTTTATGGTGGTGATGTTCGTGGGTAAATAAACTGCTAAGTGTACTTTTTACTGTTTAAAAGTATTTGATCATTTTGCAGCGAAATATGACTGCAACACATTGAGCAAAGCAGATAAAGAACAGGAGGAAGCAATTTAGATCATATATAAAACATGCTGTTGTAATACAGTACAAAACCCATTATGTAAATAAACACATTTTATGTAACACTGTTATGTAAACTGTATCTCTGATTCCTTGAAATACAGTATAATAAGCTATAGAGATACAAGTTTAAACCAGATCACCAACAAAACAGAACTGTGCATGATGTGGTTATGTAAAAGGATGTCTTGCAGGAAAATCTACAGATCTGAAGTTTCTCAAATCCAATTCTCTATACTCGTTGACAAATAAGGTTTTAGCATACGAATTAGTTTAATTTCTATATAATTGTTTCTCGATTGTATTTATATTAGGATATACTGCGGCTTATTCAGTTCGTCTGAACACCTGACCAGTTCATAATTGTGGCGTCACACTCACAAATCTCACAGCACCAGGCACAGAGTGGACCAGGAACACGGAGGAACGGAGTTCCGGCACTTATATTAACAGTGGGAACAAGCAAGGCCACTGACAGGGGGGGACAGCTGGGGCTGCAGTCCTGGGCCTGGCCAGTCAAGGGGCTCGGCTCCCTGCTGGTAACCCTACAGTTTACTGTTTTAAGGCAAAAATGGCCCTCCCCCTTTTTCTGGCTGTCACCATCTGTCCCTCCCTTCCCTAGGCCTCGGCGGGCCTGCAGGGCCCTTCTGTGCACCAGCCATGCTGCTCCAAAAGGCCCATCCAAGTCCCCAGGTAAACCCACATGCCCCAGGCCCCCCTTATACCACACTCCCAGGCTCCTTACCCCCCAAGGTGTGTGTGTGTGTGTGTTTTTGTATTTGGGTGAGGGGGCTTATTGTGTTTGTGTCCATGTATTTGGGGAGGGGCCTTATTGTGTTTGAGTGTGTGTGTATTTGGGGAGGGAGGCTTATTGTGTTTGTGTGTATTTGGGGAGGGGGGCTTATTGTGTGTGTATATTGGAGAGGGGGTTATTTAGTGTGGGATGGGGGAAGGTCAGGGTGAGAGGGAGAAGTTTGAGATAGGGGTGTAAGTGGGAGAGGAGAGGGGGGTGTAAGAGAGGGGAGAGTGAAGAGTGATAGGGGCGTGTGAGAGGGGGTGAGAGCGTGGTGGTGTCTGAGAATGGGGGAGTGAAAGAGAAAAGGGGGGTATAAGAGAAAACAGGGGATGGTGGGTTCTTGCAAGACTGCCGACACGTGGGTAGAAGGGCCCCAGTGGAAACTCTAGTCCTGTGCCCCAGGAAAGCTGTTTGTGGTCCTGGGAACAGGCTACTGGCACATCTATATTTGCCCTGGAAGGCAGATCCATAGAGAAAATTGAGGGGGCAGGCGTCATGCCTCACCCCTCCAGTTTTAGTTACTGCTACAGGATCAGGAAGTACCAAGTAGGAGGTGAGATGTGCAGGAGACCTGGGCTGGTCGTCTGGGAAGCACCAACATTTCTAATAAAGTTAATTTAAATTCTTGCCCTGAGTTTTCTCTCCATCTTGTCTAGGTGAGCACAGCGACAGGAAGACACATGCCCCTGTGTGACTGCCACCCACCCCACTCTCTGACCCTATGTCATTGTCCATAAACAATAATAGACAGCACTCTAAATAATGAATAAAAAAATCATGAAGTACAGGGTGCAAACGGAACAAAGTGGGCCCAAACAACCCCACTGAAGATCATATAAACTAAAACTAGGGCTCCAGCACACACTGATTAATAGAGAAAACGAAAGAGTCACGGAATAAGCCAAAAATGTAATAATAGAACAATAGGTGTCACACAAATATGGAAATGCTACACGACTATAAATGCAGAATATATGGATCTTAAAAAGCACACCTTTGAATCTGAGAGAGAGAGGACAGAAGCCTGATAATCCCACTTAAAGGACGGTTTGAGTTTGTATACACTTTTGCATATACTGTGGACTTTTGATCAGGGCTTGATTCTGAGCTAATTCTTATTTGGCTACTTTGTGTCTTGTAGGGGGGGATAGGGTTAAGGGAAGTACCTTGTGGTTCCGTTGGACCCAAGGGAACGGGCCTGAGGAAAGGGTTGTTACCCTGAAACGTTGCCCCTTTTACCCTCCCCCATTGTCTTATTCTATGTTTATTTGTTTGCAGTTTTTCCTTTAGTGTTTTTCCCCCACTCCCCTTTCCTGTGTCTCTCCCCCCTACTCGTGTGCTTTTTAAGATCCATATATTCTGCATTTATAGTCGTGTAGCATTTCTATATTTGTGTGATACCTATTGTTCTATTATTACCGCTATTACATTTTTGGCTTATTCCGTGCCGTGACTCTTTCGTTTTCTCTATTAATCAGTTTGTGCTGGAGCCCCTGTTTTGGTCTCTATGTCACTGTCCCTTTGTTTGTACCCATGACTAGTAGCAGATTTACAAATTCGTCGCCCATACGGACTTACCTTGGTGCTGTTCGGGCCGCCTCCTCCTCCTTCGTGCCGCACTCCTTCAGCGTCGCGGCATCAAATTGCATCACGTTTCCATGGCAACGTGACATCATACAGCGTCATATTACCATGGTTACGTGCCATCGCGGCGTCATTTGCAATGCTCTGTGACGCCATGTTGCTGTGCCAATGAGACACCATTTATTTAAAATGTCATGTTTTCATCAGTTTAAGTCACTGATTACTCCAGCCCACAGTCCTCAGATAGTCCATTAATAATGACTTTGATGTTCTTGAATTCTGCAATACTGCATTAAGTACAGTGCACCTAAAATAATACTCCTCTAATTATTCGGTATAGCCTTCTTACCACGGGAGGCATCGAAGTTCATATTTGTTGGGTAGGGCAGAGTTCGTGATTGAGTTGGTATATTGCTACAAAGTTTCAAAAGTAGGACTCTAGCTTTACTGTTACAATAGTACATTCTGAATAGCAACTACCAAAAAAATTAACAAAGAAACTATATTAAAATAATGCACATGTACAAGAAGGAATTCATAACCACGAGAATCCAATGGTGGCTTCAACAAGGGGGTATCCAGGTGACAGTACGCTGCCTTAGGTATCATGCTCAAGGGAAGACGAAGGCTTGTAGGATTGTCCACAGGGTGAGAACCGAGTAAGTACACTACTGTATACAAAGCATTCTTGTTCCTCTCATACAGTATGTAGTGTACAGTATGCCTCTGTACACTTCATATTTATAATTTTGTCTTTTCCCAGTGAGGCAATTTGGCTGGTGGATGAGATCAGTATTGAAAATGATGAACGATTTGTTGCAGAGGTGATGAATGTTCTGCATCACAAGCATGATATTCCAGTGTCTGAGTCCAAGATGAGACTAATGAGACAAGATTTTGTCTGGAACTTTGGACGAGTAAGGCAAAGTGCTGTACTGTTCAGTTTATTTCTGCCCATGCCAAGTGATATGCATGAACATTGTACCATATGCCCATTCACTCCTAGAACTACAAATAACACATTTGTATTATTATTGCAGAGCGTATACCATGATTAGGGATATTAATAAGATTGAAAGAGTTTACCAAGTACGCGCATGGATTGAGAGTGGAAGAAAGTTTGAGGATGTTATATTTGTTGGTGAAAATGGCATTCCGGAAAAAAAATAGTTTACCCCTAAAACCAAGACTAAAGAATCCGCTCAAGGTTTATGTGGGGGGGGGGGGGGGGGGGCAATCTCTAGACTTGGACCAAGACTATAGTTATATTTGAAGGTAAGACCACTTTGGCTTTAGTGTTGTGAACAGTAACTGTATCTTAACGTGACCCTTTCCCTTTCTCATCAACTAAAACAGTGTGCCATTTTCATTGTATCTCCAGGTATCATGGATAAAGCCTACTTTTAGGAGATAATTATTGCTGAGGTGGCAGAACCATACATTTCAGAATATTTCCCATCTGACACAACGACCTAAAACACAGTGCATCTATGACATTCATTGAGGACTGGGTCAGAACACATCTAGAATAAGTGACTATTATACACCAGTATACTATTAACTATATAAAATACTGTATATACTGTGAAGTTGTGTGTCTTTGTTTTATTATTGGCATAAACCTTACTGTATTTATTTGTCTCTGTACTTATAGATTCCCTGATTTGAAGCTCATTGAATTGATCTGGCATGCATTAAAGTATCATCTACTGTATGTAAGTATGCAAAGCCTGCTAACAAAGATGAACTAGGGGATACAAATTACTAGAATGAATGTTTAAAAACATGCAACTACATCAACGATATAGAACATGTGTTACAGGTGGTTATTGAAAGAAATGGGAGGGTAATAGGAATGTAATAGTAATAATTAATTATACTGGAAATTACTATGGAGTGTCAGTTATAATTGTCATAAAAAATGTTTATGTTTTCCATTCTCTTATCATTATCAAGTTTATTTGCTTAGGGATCTTGCAGCGGGCTGCTTTATTTACTTTAATCCTAAGGAGCTGCTAACATGGGTCCAGTACTCTGAACAACTGTAAGGATCCGCGCTGCGGGTACACCCGCTTCCAGCGCCTCCATACCTTGTCTCTGTGCTGCCCAGGCTTCCCGGCGCGTGCCTCACTCCTCGCGATCCCCCCCACGGCTGCTCCCGCACTTTGGGTCACGCGCATCACCCTTACGGGCGCGCGCTGACCCAGGTTTCCATTTACTGGCACTGTGCGCCTGACTCCGCCTCCTCAGGTGCTGCGCGCGCATTACACGCTTCCCTGCCCTTGCTCCATCAGATCCACCCCCCCAGGCCCTTCTCCCCTATCTGATCCTTCCCCGGGCCGCTCCTCCTCTCCTCCCCTTGCTCTGCTAGGCCCCAGCTTCCCAGGCACTTCTCCCCTATCAGGTCCTCCCTCGGGCCACTCCTCCATTCCTCCCCTTCCTCTGATAGGTCCCAGCCCTCTATTTAGTCTCCCCTCACCATTACCTCCTTGCTCTGCATAGCTTCTGTACCTTGGTGCTGTCTGCTGTTGCCTGGCCCCTTTTGTCTTTCAGTTCCTGTTCCTGTCCCTGGATATTCTGCTGACCTCCCTGGATCTTGACCTTTGGCTTTGGACTTCGATTACGCTGCTCTCTGGTACCCCTTGGATTTGGCTTTGGACATTACTACCCTGCAGACTTCTATATCCCCTGGACACGGCTTACGGACACTTTACTACGTTGCTCTCTCCACTCCACGACCCAGGCTTACGGACACTCTACTACGCTGCTCTCTCCATCCCACGACCATTGACTTACGGACTTTACCTTTCTACGCTGGAGTTGTCAAGTACGGTAACCTTTTCTATTTTTGTTACCTGGACACCTATGCTACTTCCACACTCCGGCCGTGCCCCCGTTTACTGCTAGGTGTGTAGTATTACTCCTTTCCACCTCAGTCCCAGGGTCTCGACCGGCTTGTGGGCAGGCCGAGCGTTACAACAACAATAGGCAGGACTTTGGGAACTATATAAGAAGAATGGATCCAAGCGTACAGATCGTGATTTCCAGGGTATAAAAGAAAAAAGAAGAAGAATGTTATTACAACAATCTCAATAGAGTGTTAAGAGATGCATGCACATTTGGTTTCTCAGAAAAAGTCACAAAAAGCTCCTTTGAGGTGTCCAAACTATGCATACTAATGCCAGGTAATCTTCTTTTGAGAGTAAAAAGATGAATTGGGTACAAAAAAGCATTTAATTAAAACAAACACAAAATATATATATATATAAAAAAAAAAAAAAAAAAAAAAATATATATATATATATATATATATATATATATATATAATGGAAATATTACTGTGTGCATGTCTTAGACAGGTCTGCAACCCTGCCTTTCACCATTATAACCCACCACACAGTGCTTCCACTGAAGCAAGGGATTCTGGGAAATGACATGTGTCACAATAGCTTACCTTACAGGGTTATAACATACACCAAATTACTGGGTTGAATTGAATACGACTGTGATATGATAAAGAAATTTTATTCCTTCAAATAAGGTGGACACACAATGTTGGACAAATAACAAATGGAATATTTACACTTACTTAGGATGGGGACCATGAAATAGCCAGGATTCAGGCAATTCATTCAGCAATACAGGATACGAAGACAACTGGGTAGAGGGCTTACAGTCACTTAAATAGATTTTAGCCTCTACTCCTTAACATTGGGACCCAGGTATTGGAGAACAATTATCTGGACCCAATTAACTTTTGCCAGCTCACGTGGGAAGCAAGCTGGTAAATGCCCCCTGGTAGGTGGGACATGCGCACACACTGTCAGTCAGAGTCCCATTTAGTGCACCCCACTCTTAAGCCTGGTGCCTCTGAGTCTACCATCTGTATTTCTTCACAGAGGAAACGCTGACTGGAGGTGTGATTTGTGGCCCTTAAACATAAACAACCAGGTCTTGCTATCTCTCCCCCTGCATCCTCAATCTGGGAGGTGAAGCCTTGATCCGGACAAAGCACGCAGACACACCGGCGCCTAATGGCTCATTACAATTCCACAAGGCCAGGAACTTTCATGGGCTAATTGGGTAGCCCTGACTATACAGAAATATATCACAATTTATATATATCAAAAATACTCCGTTCGGTTAATCTGAGATGGCTGAAAACTGCCATGCAATCCTGACTTAGGGGTTTCTGCCTCGTGGCCAAATTTCAGCCCTCCAGGTATTACTAACCCAGAGATAATGTTTTTAGGTCCGAAACCTCATTTCAAAACCAGCAGTAATTGCAACAGCCCTGTAACCTCTGCATAGGAATACATGGCATTCTGTATGTCACTGCAAATGGTGGCCAAAAAGGCGGGAAGGGAAACAAAGGGCCATAAACATTCAATCACAGTTAACCCCTTCCCTCCCGGCCTTATCCCAGTGTAGATGTTTGGTGCAATCACGTCACAGGGCGGGAACACATAAAACAAAGGGGAAAACATTTTGTGCTGAAGCAGGGGATTGCAGAAATACATGTATACGATTCCATTAACCCTTCGCATCCTGCACGATTGTAGGGGTTGACCCCTTTATTACACGCCTGGCAAGGCCATCATGACAACATACAAATGAGCACACTGTGCCACCTTTTGCTTCAAAACCATATGACATGGTCCCCTATAAGATTATGCCTGCTGCATATCGCATCTTTTGAATACAGCCTGGGTTAAGACGCATAGCCAGTAAACCCACCCACGACAGCCGTTGTGATAGGTTTTACCACACTTAGTTAAGTTATGGTGGGTAAAAAAAGTGACAAAAACCCTCCACAGTAAAGCATATAGCAAATGAAAATATTAATACGTCACGAAACGCGTAGGGTGGTCTTGGGAGTTTGGGACGAGTGTGCAGCCTATTTGCCGGTTGCTGAACGCTGTGTGCCGGGTGCTGTATTAGCAAGCACTGTGAAAGAGACTTCCGTGTATGCGAGCGCAATCCGCGACACACGTGGAGTCAGCGTTTAGATTTCAAGAGGAGATCGTGTGTGAGGCAGTCCAGAGCGGGACATACAGATGAAGGCAATGCCAGCATAGCGGTATCAACGTCGGCGGTCACACAAGCGGAGGAGAGCCCCCACAACCCGGTTCCGTGGTCGGTAGCATTGGAAAAAGACATACACGACTGTGCCTGATTTATACCTATTGGTGTGAGTAGGGTTTCAATTTTTCTCCATCGGAGCAGCATTCTTCTGTTCTCACTCCCTGCACATGTTTTATTTTATGGTGTATGCTTATTAATTTATTCATTTATTAAATTAGTCTTGTCCAGCTCATAGGTGTTTAGTCATTGTCCTTAAGTGTGTGTTGTATGTGTAAGTGTGTCTAGTGTTTTATGTATGTTTGTTTCATTTACAGTTTATCTGGTTTGCGCTATGATTGTTTGTTTTCTCTCTTTCTTTTACATATTATGATATTATCTGCGAGACACGTCCGATAAGACGGCAGGTTTCCAAGATTGGATTTCCTATGCTTATGGATTACAGGTTTCCAAGTCTGGACTTTATATATGGTCAGATAATTATTAGCACAGTATTTATTTGTATTTAGGCGCCGGATTATTTGTTTGTATCTGTTTGATTTGATCCGATTGGTCATTTTCTTTCCTGGCAGCCTTTCTTATAATTATGAGACATTAGGTCATTTACCACGGGTGTGATAGGTACATTCCACATTTATTATTGCGCTAGCGCTATTATACACATTTTCTTTTCTCACGTTCCCCATTATTTTAAGCTATTTAATAAAGGTTAATTTTTAATCACCTACCATCATTTCATTATCTTGTTTTTTTTTGAGTACCCACAACTGGGATTGCTCTTTGTTTAGTACACACGGTGTACCTATCCAAGAGGAGCACCTACTCCATTTCATTTAGGCTGATGAAGGTTTCTCCCTGTAAGGAATCCGCTCCACGGTTTACTGGTTGCCTTACCTTGCAGACCGGTGCAGTTCTGGAACAGCTCTCCTGAGGTTTGCTGCAGCCTGGATTCACTCACCAAAGCAATACATACTCCCTCTGGTATCTACTGCAGCTGTGCAGCCTTTCACTGCAACCTATACTTGCATTCACTCATTAGGAGCAGTACCTTCACACCCCCGCCGGGGATTGGCCCGCTGGCCTTTAAGTACTGTCTTCCCATAATGCTCCCTGCCGAGCATAGTCCTAACTGGATGTCTACTGTTTTGCCACAAGCCCTCGCTTGTTCTCCTATGCTGATACCAGGTTCCGCCCTGCGTCCTTCAGCTTCCTTCAAGCCGCTTGTTCTCCTATGCTGATACCAGGTTCCGCCCTGCGTCCTTCAGCTCCCTTCAAGCCGCTTGTTCTCCTATGCTGATACGGAGGTTCCGCCCTGCGTCCTTCTGCTTCCTTCAAGCTCCCGCTTGTTCTCCTGCGCTGAAGCAAAGGTATCCCCTATGTCTTCAGCTTCCTGCTTTCCTGCACTGTAGCGGAGGTTTCCCTGTGGATCTTCAGCTTCCTGGTTCCTGGGGCCTACTCTTTCCCTAATCTAGAGAGGCCGTGTCCTGGTTCCTGCGCTGTTACAGAGGATTCCCCAGCCGCTCAGGACTCTTGCGCTGTAGCACTGGTGCACCCGTGCAGCAAAGCGGTGTGCTATTCTGGTCAGCCTACCATCTCCTGTGACCAGTACCATGGGCCATGGTCATCGCTCGCGCAGAGGCCAACCCCGCGCTCCTAAGCTGAAGCGGGGCTTTCCTGACTCCCTGTTGCCGAACTCCTGCTTGGACAATGTTTATCCTGACGTCTCCTGTCCTGATCCTGGCTTGTACAACGACGATGCTGACTTCTCCAATCCTGATCCTGCTACATATGACTACGAACTGCGCAATCCGGATCAGCCTGCGCGGTCTCATGTCGGTGCTTTTACAACCCCACCTCAGCCTCGCGGTCCGACCCTGGTTTGTGGCGAGCAGAACCCTGACACTCCCCCTCTATATGTATTTGAATAAAAATGTTGCTAAATCACTTGAGTCTTGTCGAAGGTCCAGAAGAGCATATTCTGCTGTCTGGCTAGAAGCAATGTGGTCAAAAATGTTCTAAATTCAGCTTGAAAGTCAGACTAATTCCCCATAAGGTCATCCCCGTCAGGTTATCTAGGACAAATCTAATTTTAGCTTGATCACCTAAAAACAAGGTCTGGAAAAAACAAAAATGTATTTCACATTGGTTAAAGAAAACCTGACATTTGTCTGGTTTCCCATCCAAGCGGTGAGGCATTGGTAAAGTTAGAGCTGGAACAGCGGGGTAAGTAATCGCCACTTGTGCCATCTGTCTTTTTAAGTTGATAATGGCATCCTGTAGCACAGTTTTCTCCACCTGTAAGGTGATGACTTGACCCTGCCAGAAGAAGACTTCACCCTGCAGGTTGGGGACTAAACCCAGAAGGTACTGCAGTGAATTGCACATTTCTTGTATCTCTGACAAACCTCTCCAGGTGGAAAACTCTTTTTATTTGGTTTCACAAGCTATCAGGATGAGTGGTGTGTCAATGATAAGTCTTAATAGTGTTGCTCACCAGAGTTAAATGCCCGTAATCCGGATCCGTGGAGTGAAAGGTAGGCAGAGTCCTAAGGAGCGGGCAGCAGGGTTTGTAGTCAGGTCACAAACAGAGGTCCAGGGCAAGCAGCAAAGGCTCAAAGTCAAGTCAAAAGTGGAAGTCCAGGGCAGGCAGTAGGAAGAAGGTCAGAGGGCAAACCGAAGTAAGGAACCAGGTAATGCAAAAGCAGTAGAGTAAGTAGAGTAGGGAGCAACACAAGTTAGCTAACAGGTAGCAGGAAGGCTTTGAAGCAAGACAGTAACAGCGAGGTGTCTTCATATAAACCAGGACAATCACATGCTACAGTTAGTACAGCTGATAGCTAAGAGCTGAGAGGCTTTAGACCAGGAAGCAGACCTTGCTGATTGAGCTCTGACACTCTTTAAATATGCAGACTGCTAAGTGCATTTAAGCAACTCTTACAGTTCTCTTCTATCTCGCAAAGTAATATTGATATACAACTACGAAACAATTTCCTTAGTAACTCATCCTAGCCATCAACAAAATTACCTAGTTATCCACTTCCATGGAAACAGAGTTAATATCGCACCCGATACAAAAAATATCTTCTCCTTTTACCCTAATTTTACCCTAAGTCAACAGCATTGGGGTAAAATTTTACCAAGTGCGATATTTGAAGTTGAGTCGCTATGCGGTAATTAATGCCACTGATAATAAAAGGTTATGTAATATAAATTATGACATCACCGTAAGGTCGAAAATACTACAGGAACCAAAGGGGTTAATATTAAAGTTAAACTATACTACCTACCCCCCTTGGCTAACTAAGTGGCTAGTAAAGCATTGCCAAGCAAATGATTTACTTAATGTGTAGGCAAACAAAGGGTTAACCCCTACCACCACCTTCCTGGGGGTCCTAACCACCCTCTTCGGGGCATCTAGCCCCAACACCCACCACTGCAACAAACATCACCCACCACTGTAATAATGTGGCTAACAGGGCTTTGGGCCACTATAAGAACAAAAAAAAAAAAATCTAACACACAAAATACATAAATTAACATTAATAATACAATATCTCATGTATACCAGTACCCGTGGGTTTATGGAGCTTTATCTGGAATGCTTTTTTTGGAATATTGCTAATTATGCCATTTTCTCGGTTCTTTGGCTCCATCTTGTGGGTTGAGCACATAAGTGCAACTCAGAGATAATGAGATAAATACATGACTATTGCAGCAAAAAGACCAGATTCATGCTTTACACTTAATTACTGTGTTAAATCAAGTACAGTAGTTCCTTTACATTCCAACTCTATACAGTTCCGCTGAGTAAAAGATCATATACAATTAGCTGCTCCCAGATTCTTTAAAATATTTCCTGTATTTCATGAGAACCACATAATTTGCTGTAAAATTCAGCAAATCTCTTCTGTTTCAGAGATATACAGTACTTGTAATAAATCATTTTTGCAGCGGGAACATGGACACTTTTCGAAAAGCAGATTCACAATTAAACCTTGATTAATGTAACAATTTGGTGTCAGCAAGAATATTTCCTCAGTGACAATAACTAGCATGTAATGTACGTACAGGACAGTCCATGATGTTTGTTGTGTTGTTCAGAGTTAAGTTTCTGAGTATACATTTTAAAGTGACAATGTGAAGTGTGGAGAATGGTGCTCAAAATCAGTTTAGGCTCTATATCAAACTTGATTGGAGTAATAATAATCCATAAAATGTCCAGATGTTGATAGGATGATAGTGAGAAATAAGTCATAAGCAGACCTAGGTGAGATGAGTGTCTAGTGGTGTTAGCATACCAACCACAAATAGGTACACTACCACAAATATCCTCACACAAGGTAATAACAATATATCGCAAATAAAGTGCTGACAGGACTTATATCAGGGCACTATGGCCCATTACCTGCCAGCTTGCAGCATCCCAGCGACATCCATAGCGTGCAATCTATGTAAGTAGAAATCCAAAGATGCCGTTAATACGGCTAAGGTAATGAAGGAGTTAACCCCTCCCGCTACCCACCCGGTAGGCCTAAACACACATCCCAAGGGCTATTACCCCCTTCACCCACCACCGCTACCCACAATACAAAAAAATATACACAACAGCCCTACTAGCCACCTCCTATGCCACCAAAAACCATTACAATATTTAATAAACAACAATACACAACACACCCCCTGTGCCCCCACATAAAACAATTATTTATTTTTTAACACACAGGATTACTACCACAGGCCAGCAGATGTCCCCGGATGGTCCCCACGGGTGTCTGCATGCCCCACAGTGCACCCCGGGGGGTTCCCACGGTTGTCTGGGGGCCCTCGGGTGGTCCCCGCTAGGCTCTGTGGGCCTCCAGGTAGTCCCCGCACATGTCTAGGGGTCCTCGGGCCATCCCCACGGGTGTCTTGGGGCCCTCGGGTGGTCCGTGCGGGTGTCTGGGTTCCCCGCAGGTGTCCGGGGGTCATTGAGTGGTCCCTGTGGTTATCCCCATGGGTGTCCGCATGCCCCACAGTGCACCCCGGGGGGTTCCCACGGGTGTCTGGGGGCCCTTGGGTGGTCCCCGCTAGGCTCCGTGGGCCTCCAGGTTGTCCCCGCGGGTGGGGTCCACGGGTAGTCCCCGCGCGTGTATGGGGGTCCTCGGGTCATCCCCACGGGTGTCTGAGTAAACAAAAATCCCCAGATCGGGGAGGTGATTGACGATAGGTAAGTAGGTAATACTATTCAAACACACAACACAAAGATGAATTTATATGCACTCAGAGTACCCGTCAGCTAACGTATGTACATAATATTGTCAGAAATACTGTGTATAATAATAAACCTAAAAATGTACTTCGAATAAATTATTAAGATACTGTACACAAGTATACAACATCTAAAACCAATAATACAAATGGAGAAGGCATCAAAACTACTGTAGGTAATGTTTGCATAAATGGTGAGTTTACTTATCCAGACATAGGGGCCTATTCACAAAGTGGTGATAAAATCAGTGCATTGTCGGTCGTCTTTGCATTGATTCATCGCGCAATAAAACATGTGGGCAAAAATGGTATTTACTAAGAATGAAGGCCATTTTTTTAAGGGCCGCTAGAAAAAAAGCACTACGTCCGACCAGTTTTTTTTATCAGTGTTATCGCGCTATAAAGCCTAGTGAGCGACAACTGATTGCAGCCTGGAAGAGCTGCATGGAGACACTAAGGGCTCTATGCTTAAAGCGCCGAAAAAGTGCAATGGCCAAGCTTACCGATTTGGCATGATGTTGGCGATTTTCCCTCTCCGTATGCAGTAAGTGCCGAATCCCTTCAGAATCAAGACGAAAACATTTCCGCCCACTCTCACGATGATTTGCCGATCACACACAGGTGTATCGGCGTGCGTGGCGGGGTGCTGTTAGGTTCGCCAATGAAACTTCTTGCTGAATCAGGCGAAGCAAGCATGTATTGGATAGCGCAGCCTATTTAAAGGCAACGTGTACTGTTAATCATTCTCTGTGTTGTTGGGAGTGAGAGAGAGAGAGACGCACAGAGCTGGGCGATTTAATATTTGCATATTGACTGAGAGAGTTGTTGTGTATTGTGAGAGCTTTGTCCTTTGTTGTTTTGTTTACATCTTTGTCTTGTTTTGTATGTGTAAGTGTTTAGTGTGATTGACTTTACATTTGTTTTCTGTTCTTTGTGAGTGCTACAGGTATGGACGCAAAACGTGGGAAGAGTGATGCTGGTGTGAGTGGTACTGCTAGACGTGTGAGTACGTGTATGAGTGAACGTAGGGTTCAGCCGAGTGCTGTTGCTGGGAGTGCGAGTGCTGTTGCTGGGAGTGCGAGTGCTGTTGCTGGGAGTGCGAGTGCTGTTGCTGGGAGTGCGAGTGCTGTTGATGTAAGTGTGAGTGCTGCTGGTGGCTCAGTTGCTGATGGGGTGTCTGGTGGTGGCGTGCTTGCTGGTGGGCTGCTTTTGGAGTCTCTTCCATTGGAAGAAGGAGAGTCCAGTCAGCATCAGCCAAGCTCTGAGCCTAAACCTGCTCGGAAGAAACTTGTGGAGCAGCCACGTAATCCTCGCTTCAATGACAACGAAAACACAGCTCTTGTCACTGGGATTTTGGAGCACTATGACAGTCTGTTTGGCCATTTAGTAGGTAAGTTTACCTTTGCATTCATTCTTCAAATACATGTGATCCTAGGTCATGTGAGGTGTGTTAATATGCAAATATGGGTCCATAATATCTATCAATGTAAATTATTTTGTAAACACATATTTTTATCATGCGTTACAACGACAAGAACACTCAGTCGTTCAATTTGCGCAAACTTCATACAATATTAATGCAAGCTTCCTTACATGTCTATGTTTACAAGTGAATGCTCATGTGCTTCACATATTACACCTAAACCAGCATGTTTGGTATCTCTTGGAACAGCTAGCAGTGTAGGAAATTGTTCGTTTTTGTATTATGAATTAACGTCATATATTTTGTATGTATTTCAAGGGCGGACAAGTTCAGCAAGCAAAAAAGAAAAGTGGAATGAAATAATAATTGGTGTGAATGCGTGTGGGAATCGTGTCAGGGACAAGAATAATTGTCGCAAGAGATTTGACGATATTAGGGCAAAATTAAAAAGGAAAATACAAGAACAACGCTTGCATGCTTCTGGCACTGGAGGTGGGCCGCCAGCACAACGTCTCATCTTAACTCCATTGGAGGAGCAGCTTCGGGAAAAATTACTTCCCGTCGTCGTGGAGGGTTTGGCCGGTGACAGAGACATCGGAATTTATTCCTCTGAATTTCCACCAGGTGAGAAATGTTACTGTACTAGGCGTGTCGTTGGTTACAGTTATTTTTGAAATTTCCGCTGCTATTTATACTTTCTTCCCAATATAAGCATACCTACATCTATATATGTATATATGTCTCTCTCTCTATATATATATATCTATCAATATATATTTATATTTCGTTGTCCTACTAAAAGCAGTAAATAATATATCACGTGGCACTGCGTGCTCATTTGCCTGTCATCTCCCACAATCCTTTGCTGCAGTGGAAGCAATTTATGCTGCCCGAAGATGGGGAACAACAGGGTAGCACACATGTCTAAGACATGCTAATGAGCAAACATTACTATGTACTGTTGCAGTACATACATATATATAATAGTAATTTATATTTAATTTATTTAACACCTACAAACACGACATTACTGCCTCTTCAAATCATGCATCGAAGATATTGCATGCAACGGCCAACAAACATCACTTGCACTAACACATTTGCTTTTGTTTATAAAAAGGTCCTTTTTTGCTTCATGTCATATACAGAGAGCATAATGAGGCACACGTTGCATATGCTATGTAATTGTGTTCATAGGTAGCACACTTCAGACTACTATTTAGCTCATCTACCATTGTGTTAAAGCAGCTGCAATTAATATGTCATCAGAGCATACACGTGAACTCAGGGGGTGGGGTTGTGCACACAGCCAAATAACAGGGTCATGTTACGGTCAACTTTGTTGACACCATTTTCTGCTGCTTGAATTAATTGAAAGGTCAGGGTGATTTTAGTTTTTGGGGGAGGGACTACAGTTCTTAAAACCTGACAAGCTAAACAGAAGTTAATCACAGTCATTTGAAATGGTAACTATGTACAAATTCACCCACCAAACCATTATGTATCAAACCGTACGTTACACATTCGTTCACTCAGATCTATTGTTCAACTTATATCAACACCACATTATGACACCAGTAGCATCTGTGAGCGACACACTGCATGTGTTGTGTTGTTGAGTGGCAGCCACATTCAGCCCTGCAACAGCTTCTATTAATGTAGCACACATATCCTGTAACAAAAACAATAACTTTTCCAATATTACCTACTTAATGATAAGCATTGTCAACGTTGATCTCATGATAGTGATGTACATTATTATTGTGATATTACTGCACAACATATGCATTGTATGTCCAATATTAATAATATTTTGCAAACGCATTACTGCATAAACATTGTATGTTGTATGTTAGTGAACTAAAAAGTCCAAAGTACACTGGCATGTACATTGTTATTAAAACGAATAATATTCAGTTTGCCACACACATATTTTCAGTTCATGAAGTGATGCTGTTAGTTAGCCATAAATACTCAAGATACACTAACTCAATGTTCATTATGTACACATGTCAATTAACAACTGATGTTATTGCTCTATATAGTTGCTCCTGGAGGACATGTGTCACCTGAGACTGAACAAGTGTCTTCACCGGGGTCATGCAGCTCATCGCACCTGGAAGTTGAGTGTATGAGGTGCAGGACATATAATATGTTCATTTCTATATGTTATGTTGTCATGTTAATGAATAGTTTTTGGCATGTTATTTAAATTGGATCACTTAGTGTCACTGAAAATGAAGTTTTTTAAGAGAACATGTATTGTGTTTGTGATGTAAAGTATCATGTAGGAGTTGTGAGGTTTGAACAACCTTTCATTCATTCTTATTTCACACTGAGTCGAAACATAATTCTTAAGTCAAGGTACATTTTAATGTGACATCATAAAACGTATGGAAACATGTTAGGTGTTAGTTGTTAGCACAGTGTATAATTACATAGTAAAACAGCAGACATTAGCATGCCATTTCATCATGTGTTCATTTATTTTTAGAACATGATGATGCCAAAGACACAGAATTGCAATCAAGTGAGCATGAAGAGGTTCCCATTCAAAAAGTAACACAGGCAATTCCTTCCGCAAGTAACACATACGCAGCAATAGCAGCTTCTGAAGAAAAAATTGTTGAAGCAGAAAATCGTCGCCATTCAGATATGATGTCAGTGCACGAAAGGATGATATCACTGCAGGAAGAAACGATATCACAATTGTCACATCTCCACAGAGTCTTCATTGAAGTTCCTAAACAGATACAAAAATTAAACACGACATTAGAAGCAGTAGTTGTTCAGCTAACCCAAGCTAATCACTTGATAATGACTACAACAGCACATCATTTCAACTTTAACCCATCAGAGGATGGATCTTTACATGCTGCTACTTTTTCACCCCATGCATCTGATCTTCATTCCCCAGGTCGGGATGTTACCGGTACAGTAGCTGAAAGTTCTGTGCATGTTCCTCTCAACATCCAACCGCTGCCATCTGTAGAAAATCTGGAGCTGACACCTACAAAGGAGGCACCAAAAAGAAAAATGCACAAGCAGTTACTACTGACCAGTTTTTGGAAAGAAACTAAAAACACAAACATGAAACGGAGCAAGCATCAGTTGTGCACTGTGTACCAACTTGTTCACAACTGCCACTGCCCACAAACCCTGACCGTGAAGTGTCACTGCCCACAAGCCCTGCCCGTGAAGTGTCACTGCCCACAAGCCCTGCCCGTGAAGTGTCACTGCCCACAAGCCCTGTCCGTGAAGTGTCACTGCCCACAACCCCTGCCCGTGAAGTGTCACTGCCCACAAGTCCTGCCCGTGAAGTGTCACTGGCCACAAGCCCTGCCCGTGAAGTGCCACAGGCCACAAGCCCTGCCCGTGAAGTGCCACAGGCCAGTCAAACTGGCTCTGTTTTGCTTAAAGTTGTTGCCAAACGGAAAAAAAAACCCAACCGACAACAAGCAGGCCTGTGACTCGGTCTCAAAAGGAAAAAAAAGAATACATTTTCTAATTAAGTAAATCTGTATTTGGCCTTGTGTTGTTGACTTGAGATTATCTAATGAATATTGTATGTATGATCAAGACCTGTTTGTTTCCAAACATTCAAGTATGTCCTTGTACACGTGAAGGTTTGGAAATGTTCACAGTCCGAATGAATGCATAATGTAATTAATATTTATCTATTAATCATCTGTTCAGTAATGGTCCAACATTACATAGTTGCAATGTTTAGAGAAGCTGACATTCACTTAGCTGCAAAAGATTGTATTTGGGTGTGTTTGGTAGGTAATTTAGGTAGTCATTGCATGTTAATATTATTCACATGCAAGTTAAAAAAAAATATATATTTAACAGCTAACATCTTACATTTCAGTTTTGTGCAGGATTAACTGTAAAATATTACTTACCTTCACCTTTCTTGAAGCTTCTTAATGTTGGCCTTTCATCATGTATGAGTACTGGTTACAATAACATATCTTTGAATGTGTAGTAATATATATGTAGTATCTATGGATATATGTACACACACACAGTGTATAACTAATATATATATATATTGTGATAAAAAAACTCTAGACAAATTTACATGTTTAAAACATATATATATATATATATATATATATATATATATATATATATATATATATATGTTTTAAACATGTAAATTTGTCTAGAGTTTTTTTATCACAATATATATATATATATATATGATGCTTCCTTGTGAAAACACAGCATTGAAAGAAAACAGGCCTTATGTTAGTGAAATATACATGATCTGACCCTTTAACAATATGGGCCTAATATTATGAAGCACATAATTTACTCACCTTGATCACCATTTAAATAGGTTGCATACAAGGCCTACTTACTGCCATCAATATGTTCAGTGTAGAACTGGATTAAATAGATATATTATATGTTGTAACACTACAGGCCTTGAAAACTCACAAAAGGCCTTGTTTGATGTTAACTCCAAATTGGACACAGCTGACTCTAATAGGCCCTCAAACATACTTACCCTGTAATGTTTAAACCTTTAAATAAGTCTGAGCAATATAACAATCCCTGTTTACATATAAGGCCTTAAATACCGTAACACACACACATACACACACACACACACACACATATATATATATTTCATTGTTGGTTTTAGAGACATATATATATATATTTTAAAATATACATATGTATATGTGTTTATGAGATATATAATATATATATATATATAGATACTGCTGCGACACACTTTATTCTAGCAAATACCCAGTTTGTACCTGGCAGATACCTGGAATGCGCCGCTCCTCACCTCTGACAAGCCCCGTTGCATTTGCCTTCCCAGCCTGGGTTCATGCCTGGCTGATGGGCGGCTGATCTGTTAAATGATAATGATTAGGATTTAATAGGCTGCAATGCTTCGCGTGTCTACCAGATGGCATAAATTCATGAATTGTAATGCAGTATATATATATATATATACTGTGCAGTATTGCAGCCAGCGGGAATAAAATGCTTCAATCCCTGCCTGGAAAATACCTCAATGCACTCGGGCAGAAAACAGTCACAAACCTCAATACACCCGGGTATACCCGAATTCGTGGGACTAGCCGAGCTCGAATAAAGTGTGTCGCCAGTGTATCTAGATATACACACATAGTCAAACTGTGTGAGACAGACAGAGAGTTAACCAGACAGAAAGATACACACAGTGAAATTTTGAAAAAAAGACAGAGAGAAAAACATTAGCAGGTGTGTGTGTATATCTCATTATATGTCAGTGTAGCCAGTATTTTCATAATGCCAACACTGTAGAATTTCTCACCCACATTGTTTTTTAATTAAAATCCTACACTTGTTTTGAGAATGTAGATTAAGTAAAAAACAATGTTGCTTTCACAGTGAAATGGCAATCTTAACCCAAAAATGTGTGCCAATTATTTCTACACATTCGAATTCGTGGTTTAAAAAAAGAGTGAAACATGGAACTTGAATTCTGACCTTGAAAAAACCTCACAAAAGATAACATTTAAATAGTTTCACATTCAGAACAAAAAACCTACAACTCAAGTTTCACACATTGAGACGCAGCAATGGCAGAGCATACAACATTGAACAGCCATCCGCACAAATCTTATAAAATAATGATAGCAGAGGCCATCATATCAACTGACAAAACAAAGCCAACGTGGGGCAGATCTATGACTTGATCAGAAGTAAATATCCATATTACCAAGACCCGTGCCGCGCTGAAAATTTTAAATCATCTCTACGATTCACTTTATCAACAAATGATTGTTTTGAATGTGTCCATGATAACCTACATGAAAGGTATGGATTTTGGCAGATTGCACCACAATTTAAAATTACCATGGAACATGGCACATATCTTCTGATAAATAGCATATTTATTCCTAATACCAATAGCAATGGATCCGCTACTACTGTTCCGTCTGAATCGATACCTGCTGCAATATCTGCACCCTCCATTCCTGAAGCACAGATGCAAGATGAACATAACTACTATGATGTTTAACCAAACCTTTTTGGTCAAAACACATTAGAATGGCAAAACCAAGAACTGTACGTACCTCCGGACGTATTGTTTGAAGAAGGCAGTGGCGATTCCTATGAGCGCCTCATGGAGATGTGTGTCCTACAGGATTCAACGGTTGCCTCAACCATGGATGAAAATGCATTGTCTTTCTGGAGCGACCAGTTGCAGCCAAACGAAGTGTTACTTCTACAAGAATGGTAAATATAATAATCGTTATGCGTTGACTCACCGTTAAAAATTTAAACTTTTTTCTATTCACCATTTTTACGCTAAATGCGTGGATACAGCGTAACATTGCAGACAGCATAACATGTAGCGTTCACAAACACATTGTTTCCTATTACAATATACTACAACCAGAAACATTAGTACACATTGGTAACGGAATAAATATACCTAGTTTCCTATCTCTTAAAACATATCATTGCAACATGTTACCATAACTGTAACACACACCTCTTTGTTTTTCATGCAACATCTAAAAAAAGAGGGTCGGCTACATATGACGTGGGACCCTTGTCATGTGCCAAGGCGTCCTTAAAAAGGATTATGGATGTAAGCCCCGCCCCCAACCAACGTGTGCGTGTCAAAGCCTATTGGCTGTGTCCGTTTGTTATTGTTACGGTCACTGCACTGTGTCATGCGCGCGCGTCTGTGTTGGTGGGCGTGCACAGTGCGGTAGGCCAATGTTAATTCAGTGGGAGGAGTGTTTGCGTGCACTTCACGCTGCCTTAACATGACGTCACACGTATTGTATTCGCTCATTGGGTGATCGGCCGTTGTTTCCATCCACACACGTCCGTTTAAAAAGATTATAGAAGTACGTGTTTAGAACGAATGTAGTTTCGCGTTCATTGGATTTGAAAGAAATATTATATGCTTAATGCTAGTAACAACATGTATTGAACGCACAGCGTACACATTGTTTAGCGCATGCGCTAACACTTAGTCGACCCAATCGTGAAGTGCGTGCGCAAATTAAGATGTGCGCGCACATTATTATGTATACTGGCAACGGAAAGATCATATCCATAGTTATGCCTGCTACGCAATTAACAAAAGGATACATAATGATGTTTACTTGTAACCTTGCACTTCTAACATATAAGTGAATAACGCGTGGATATACACAATCATATAGAGATGTGTAACGCGTTGTCACGGCTACACATATATAAAGGTGCCATCTGTGACCATCATCTGTTTGCTGTATTTCAGAGATGTCGGGGAAGAATCAATGGGATCAATGTATGATTTCAGAAGAGTCAAACCTTATATGAGATGATTGTGAGGAGGAGCGACCGACTAATATACTACATATGCAACAATTTTTATAATGCTTGCAGCGCATATTAACAAACAATACAAAATGTGATCCGGTTATGCCTATATTTCATAACCTCTTAATTAACATAATGATGTTGCTAAACAGTGCAGTTTGTAAATTTTATGTGTGTTCTTTATTTTGTACTAACATTATATGCCATGCTCTGTTTAATATATAACAACCATTGCCACTCTGCAAACACATTTGTGTAGTATATTGTATAATGGAACGTATGACTGTAGAAAGTATGTAAAGGAGACTTAAAACCAAGTAGCCATTTCATGTAAAAATTCTCATGTTAAATGGGGATGTTGTTAAAATTGTTTTGGAGTGTGGCAAATAATTTTAATGCCAAGATGTAGTGCTCAACTATAATGCATGATGTTATTAATATTAGGTACAGATCATGTAAACATGTAAGTTTCTGTGTATATTTAATTTACCAAACTAACTATATTTTATTGTGTTTAGTAAACGTTCAACACATACATAGTAAAGTGAGTATGATGATATAAGCTAACATAATAAACCTGATGTTATCATTTGACGGTGTTATACATGCATCATACACAAATTGATACAGACACAAACAGTTGTCTTGAAAAGTGTGCCTATGCAAATGTGCACGTGATTGACGTTCATATGTTGAGAATACTTGTAAATGATCATCATAATAACGATGAACTGACGTGAATGACATTACAACTATATTAACAACATTGTCATTGGGTGAAATCAATTATGCAAAATTACTAATAAATGTGTGAAATATTTTGCTTTGTGTTAACAGTTTGACACTTGTTACATGTAGGTCACATCAACACACATGTGTGACTTATACATACACATGTGACAATGTAAAACTAATCTTTACAATTAATTGATACCATTACTAATCACATACATTGCAACATATAAGATGTACAAAGCATTGGTGTGATTACAGGCATTCATGCATGGAGTGTTATGATCACTCATGTGCATCCGTGATTAATCACCTCCCCTAAGGAAAAAACTAGAGGCATTTATCCCCTTCTCTCCACCCACCCCTATATTAGATTAATGGAATTTTTAAGGGAACATACATTAAATGTGATGTCATGTCACTAATCATTTTCAAATACAATGCACATGAAACCTCAATAGTAGCTAAACGCATGTACATGATACAGAAACGAGATGTATGTAAGATTTGAAGTTGACAACTATGTTGGGTTTATACATCCTCTAATTATACGTATATACACTACCGACACACTTTATTAAAGTGTGGCCGGTACCGCAAGCCGGGAGATTTCCCGGCTTGCTAGTGGCCGCCCCTCGGCGTGCCGCGCGTCATAGACGCGCGGTCACGCGTCTTCGGGAGCGTGCGCCCCCTGCACGTGCGTCCAGGGGCTCCCCGAGGGAGCCCTGGTGTCCCGCGATCGCGGGACAACGGCAGGGGGTTCCGGGGGACCCGGCGGACCCGGCAGCGGTAGGGAGAGCGCCCCGATCGGAGGGCGCTCTTCCGCTGCTTCGGCGCGCGCCCGTCACTCTCGGGCGCGCGCCAGGCTACTGCTGCGGCCAAGAACGGGCAAATGCTCGAATAAACTTGGCCGCAGCAGTAGAGGTAGGCACATCTTATGACAGATGTCAGTTCATATACATAACATGATCAGTCATAGAGGAGATATACCTATAAAAAAATGGAACAATATATAAATTGCAAACATTGACATGACATCTTCATTAACGTAAGCAACACACCAAAGTGTCTATTTGGTGTTACATATGAAACACCATGTATATTTTGTCACATAAAATATGAAAAGCAGCCTGGTGTACACATCATATTGATGCGCATGTAACAGTGTAACAATAACATTGTATGTAACCATACTGCAAGAATGAATGACTATGGCCATACTATGTGTATTGTGTTTGCATAATCAACAACACAATGTTACGAAATTACTCATTTGTAACACCTGTTGTATTCATATACACACAACTAATTTACATTCGAAGAAGGATTATATAACCTGTGCAAGAATAACATACCGGTGCCACATGCCTTTGTCCACACAGCAGAGAAGAGAAAGGTGTGCGACCCATATTCATCTGTGTCCTAACTGAAGGTTATTATAAAAAATGTAGTGTTAATATAACATAATTAATATATAAAAGTAGTACTAGGAACATATATGTATTTACTTACATGAAAAAAAAGTATTTATGACATTCTGGCGTGTCTCGGCACCATTGGCTGTTTGTTCATTTTCAGCTGGTACATTGGTGGGATGGTCCTCTACCAAAGCCTGACCTATGTCTGCTTGTACATTATGTCTGAGTGCCACATTGTGCAAAATGCAACAGGCAATGATAATATCAGACACTTTTTGTGGCTTACACTGGCGACACACTTTATTCGAGCTCGGCTAGTCCCACGAATTCGGGTATACCCGGGTGTATTGAGGTTTGTGACTGTTTTCTGCCCGAGTGAATTGAGTTATTTTCCAGGCAGGGATTGAAGCATTTTATTCCCGCTAGCTGCAATACTGCACAGTATATATATATATACTGCATTACAATTCATGAATTTATGCCATCTGGTAGACACGCGAAGCATTGCAGCCTATTAAATCCTAATCATTATCATTTAACAGATCAGCCGCCCATCAGCCAGGCATGAACCCAGGCTGGGAAGGCAAATGCAACGGGGCTTGTCAGAGGTGAGGAGCGGCGCATTCCAGGTATCTGCCAGGTACATACTGGGTATTTGCTCGAATAAAGTGTGTCGCAGCAGTATATTGAAGAGCCTCACCAGTTCTGTCGAGACACCTAAATCTTGTTTTGAGAAGGCCAAATGTCCTCTCTATAACGGATCGCGTAGATATATGGGCAGCATTGTACCTCTCCTCTGCTTCAGTTTGAGGGTTTAGCACCGGGGTCAACAGCAACGGCCTAATTCCGTATCCTTAGTCACCTATAATCAATGGAGCACACATAAGGTAACATTAGTGATAACATTCTAAAATAAAATCATTCCTAAACAAAAATGAGGTTTGTGTTACAACATCCAAATATGTACTCACCCAGCAGCCAACCAGGTCCAAAATGACCTTCTTCGAAACCATGGAAGACTGATGAGTTCCTCAGGATAGAGGAATCGTGACTGGAAACAGGGAATTTGGCTACCACATACATTATCTTCATCGTGGCATCGCATACCACCTGAACATTCAGGGAATGGTAGTGCTTACGGTTGCGGTAAGCATGCTCACTCTGACTAGGCGGAATCAAAGCAACATGGGTGCAATCGATTGCACCCAGCACACATGGTATCTCTGCTATGGTATAAAAGCCATTCCTGACTTCCAGCCACTCTGTCTGCTCTTTAGGAAAATGAATATAATTCCTAGCGCGTCTATTGAGTGCATAGAGAAACTGGGTAAAGGCCCGCGAGAATGTAGATTGCGAGACCCTGCCCATTATGCCCACAGTTGTCTGGAATGACGCGGAAGCAAGATAATGTAATGAGCACAGCATTTTAACAAGCCCAGGGACTGCACGACCTCTGGCTGTCAAAAAATCTAAATCTCCCCTTATCTCTTCATAAAGAGATAAGATTGCTGCTGAACTCAAATGATAGCGACTTACTATCTCCTCCTCACTCATCCCATCTAACAGGGTTCTCTCCCTGTACACACGCGGACGAGCCACAACTTCTCTCCTCTGTCTTCTCCTCTCATCTCCTGTCCCTCTCCCTGTCCCTGTTGTGTCCGCGTGCCTGTCCCTGTCACTGTCCCTGGCTCTGTCCCTCCCTTGCCCTATGTCATTCTCTTCATCAGCAAGCCACTCGTGCAAAAGAATGTTCCTCCGTCTCCTAAACATGCGCAACATTTTGAAATCTGTAGCTGTGAATGAGCAGGTAATGGCCGTCCTTTAAACAGCTATGTGATGATGTCAGGTGACTTTGTAAAATGCAACGTGTTACATTAACATATTAAAGTACTTGGCTCCCAAGCTGTATCCATTTGATCTAAGAAGTATTATTTCTGTGTATTCAGCAGCCAATCCTGATATTTCACAATGATGTAACGTGAAGCTTTGTACAAGCATTCATTGTATATTATTAGTGTAATGTGTAATGCATGTACCACTTCTGAACGCAACACTCAGTCATGTAATTATGCTAAAACCATGAGATTGACGTAGAAAAAGTTTGCTGCAACATGTCTAATTTGCCATGTTAGTGTCACATGTTCACAACAATTAATTCTCGTGTGCATATGCATACATTTATGGCATCAGGATAGTTGCTATTGAATCAGTTTGAAACGTGTAACAATGAGTAACTCTTCTAGATGTGTGTATAAGTTAGCATGAAGTGCTTGTAATGCAACGTTTACAATGTAAACATGCAATGTGATTGACTGTCCAATAGCGGACGTCATCAAAAAAGGGAGGACACAAAGTACATGTAAACATGAGAAGAAAGATGTACATGAACGTTTGATGATACGTTACACATTACAAGCATTGTCTAATGTAAAGCAACATGAATATACGGTGGATGTGTTAGATGTGTGACATGGGTAACATCATATAATAAATTGTCGCACAGTTCAGTAACATGTATGATATGATGTGATCTTCTCCTTTAAGAGTTGAGTATAGGTTTTTCCATTGACACATCATCACATGATGAGTAAAGTGACACGCAAATGATGAAAACATATAAAAGTACAATGTTATGCAAATAATAAACGTCAGGTGTGACACAATGCAGTGAATGCCCCCCACACTGTAATGCTAAACACATTTGTATTGTGTGTAATAGAACGTAAACAGTACTATAATGTTATACGTACCCGCTCCATTGACTCCATTGATGTACAGAAGAGTTTTTTTTCTAAGTGCTGTTCCGGCAACCTTAGCGATCGTTCTCCCCTCCAACTTGCCAACTTTAGTTGGCGGGACAAATTGGCCATGAAGTCTCACTTTCTTAGTGCCGATCAGCCCCGATAAGCTGATTTTGCTACTTTAATACAGCCGAATTAAAAAAGTGGCGAAAAGTGCCGAAAACCGGCTTATCGGCAGGCGACTGGCCACAACAAATTTATCGGAAACGAAAACTGGCAAAATCAAGCAATTATCGGCGCTTACTGAATCTCAAACCCAATTTTGGCGGAAAAATGGGGAAAAAAGCCTTATCAACGCTTACTGCATGAGGCCCTAAGTCTCCATGCACGGCTCTTACAGGAGATCATGCAGTAAAAATATTGATTTTAATAATAGTGTGTGGGAGCAGGGGGTCTCCTGAGTTGAACCGAATTGATTTCAGCCTCACGGCCCCCTGCTTCCCAAGTTACAGACCCCGTTATGGGGTTCCGGTATCCCCTGTGCTTTTAAATCTCCCGCGTCACGTGACCGTGGGATTGAAATCCTGCACTGGGATACCGGCACCCCATAACGGGGCCTGTATCTTGGGAAGACCCGGGGTCCCCAAGGCTGAAATCAATGCGGTTCATCTCAGAAGACCTCCTGCTCGTGCACACTAGTATCGAAACACAAATAAAGTTTTTTTTTTAAATCGGAACCGTAGCGGCTATCCGCTATGGTCATTAAGCTGCTTTAATTTTTACTAATAGTGAGCAGGAGCAGGGGGTCTCCTGAGTTTAACTGCATTGATTTCAGCCTCGGGGACCCCCTGTTTCCCGAGTTACAGGACCTGGTATGGGGTGCTGGTATCTCCTCCATTATTTAAATCCCCTGGTCATGTGACGCGGACGATTCCAAATGCCCCAATGCCCCATACCAGGCTTGACTCTGTCACATGGTTTCATACAACCAATCAGATTGGGGATATACATCTCACAATCTGATTGGTTGAAGTAACATGATGGTTTTGGTGACATCACCTTAAAGGGAAAGGAAGCACAGCCTTTCTGATTGATGGCTTTGCTTCCTTTACATGACGACACATCCAAAAAAAAATGTCACATGGTTATCCCAGCCAATCAGATTGCCTGGGAACCATTTGCCAGTCAAATGTGAAGTCACAGGCCATATAAAAGGCCTGTACCGTCTAATTTTATGCCAAGAAGGTGAAGAGTGAAGATTTTACAATTGACATTACGGATGAAGATGGATGAAGATAAAGATGAAGATAAAGATGAAGAATAAAAAAGAACCCCAATTGGATTACAATTAACAGATGAAGATAAAGAAGAAAAGAAAGAAGATGAAAAGACGTTACTGTACCTGAGGGCTGTGGCTGTTGAGGATCATTGTTCGGGAGCTTCCTGACACTCCTGGAATCGGAGGGTGAAGACATTTAAATGTAAGAAAAACCATTGAATGTGTTATTTTAATTTTGCAGGTTTTTTCATTGTATGTAATGTTTATTTTTTTCGTTGCCAATTGATTGCCAAAGTATTTATGTATGCCCCTTTAGGGCTATACATACATAAAGTGACAAGCAATGCATGTTTTGGCAAATGTTTGCTTTTATTTCTTTTAAATGTATTTTGGTTTTTTGCTTTTAATTATTTCTGCTATTTCTTTTGTGGTTTGATTTCTAATAATGGGATTTTTTTGTGTTTTCTATTTTTCATTTCTGTTATTGTTTTGGTGTTTGCTTTTTAATTGTGGCTTATGTTTGGTGTTTTGCTTTGTAATAATTGTGTTTATTTGGTGTTTTCTTTTTATTTAAGTTTTTTTGGTGTTCTGATTTTTAATTCTGGTATTTCTTTGGTATTTGCTTTATTGATTTGAGGTTCCACTTAACTTAGCTAAATAGCCCCTGACGAAGCTCCGCCTGGAGAGAAACGCATAGGGCGTGGGCACTGTGGCGTGGTGACGTCACATCACGTTGAGCAGCTGATCCCACAACAACCGGTCTACAGCAGGAGCGTCTTAGCAGTGCTGTGTACCACAACGGAGCAGAGTACAGCGGCTATTTAGCTAAGTATCAAGCATTGATTTCTGGATACTTTACCTAATTTTGGGTTGGCAGTTGTTAACTAATCTTTACATGGTCTGTCACTAGTTACAGGGACTCCCAGTACAAGTTGACAGCGATGTTGGAGCTGTGCTATTTGAAAGCAAGTAGCTTTTATATGATAGTTTAGCCACTGAGGGAATCCCCTTACAAATTGTGCAACCCGACCTTTTGGATTTATTATTGCTTAAACGGACTGCTAATTTGTAGTAGTGCACAGCCTGCTAAGCTAATGTTTCACTATGGCACATGTAATATATGTGTGATGACGCTCCTCTATATTTTGTATCAGTGATTTCGCATTGATTGGCAGGTTTGGAACTTGATTTATGTACATCTAGCAGGAGGTTCAAACAGTGATTAGCGCATTAAGGTCTCAGCACCTGGCAGTTCTTGTGAAGTCACTTGTCATTAGTGTTGTTGGTCTGGGATCAGTAACATCAGCTCAACGTGTTTTAACAATATTTTATTTTTACTTTTTCACCTTGGTTTTTCACTGTATCCATTCACAAAAATTAAAAAATTATTATTGTGATGTGCACCAAAAATGTACTTCTGTGAATGTTCCCCTTTTCTATAATCCATATAGATTAGCAAGTTTGAGTTTATTACCCATTAGAGGGACCGTATTGACCCTTTGGGCGGTCCCAAGTAGCACAGTACACTTCTACACCACCCACACACCCTCCCCCCTTTTTTTATCACCTCATGTATGAATTAGTTTGTACCATCATCACTGTCATTTAGGGGTAAATCGGGATCCAGGTATATAGATAATGTTTATTAGAAGGCTCCATTTTGACCACTTTGGGCGGCTCCGCCAGTATAGTACGCTTCTACACTACATCACCTCACCATAGATTAGTCACGCATATTTTGCTATATCACATTGATCTACATATATATTTCTATCTATATATATTTACCTCACACAATATATACCTACCCCTGTCTTATAGTTAACATTAGGAATAATCACACTACATACACATTGCGTGGAATGGTTTATTATTTCATTCTATGTTTCAGTATCATCTACCCAAGTCCCAATGTATAAGTGTCCTCTATTGTTAGTAGACGATAATTTGCTCCTCTCATGATTACCTACCGTTACTTAATTGTACGATTAAAGTGTCCTCTACCACCCGTGGACGTCACTTACCTGCCACGTGACCACCTACCTGTATTCATATATTTGATTTAAGTGTCCTCTTACATCTGTGGACGTAGTTTGCCTGTCATGTGACAACTCACCTGTGTTCATATGTTTGATTTAAGTGTCCTCTTCCATCTGTGGACGTAGCTTGCCTGCCATGTGATAACTTAACTGTGTCCATATGTTTGAATTAAGTGTCCTCTTCCATCTGTGGACGTAGCATGCCTGTTAAGACACTCTCCATTCTAAGACCATATGTTTGATATAAGTGTCCTCTTCCATCTGTGGACGTAGCCCTGTGGGAACTATACTAACCCTATATTTGGTTTCAGTTTCTGATCTTGCTCTACGTTTCATTATACATTAACTATACCTGGGTATGAATATGAGCGAGTGTCTGACATATGCAATACATATTATATATCTGCGTGATATATTTGCATTCCATCAGCTATGCACAGACAGTCAGCCTGAAATACACAAAGAAAATCATCTTTATCCCTATATAGTAGACAATAATACTGAACAAATAAGATATGTATCTCCCATAATCTCAATACAATATGTTTGTCAACCTCACGAGTCATTATGACGTGAATAAATTCCTTATATATATTTTTCCGTTCCGCCGTGTTCATTCGTACCTACTGAGAGGTTTGGCCTGATATCTACCTACTATTGGCTGGAATCACGGCTCCTCCCAGTCATCAGACTTTAAAACGCAGCATCCAATACTGTGGGTTATGACTCCTCCCCCTGAAGAAGCGTGCCAAGCACGTGAAACGTACGTCGGGGTATGGTGACGTCAGACATATGACGCACACCAGGAGAGACGGTCCGTTTTGTGTGGTGACATGAAGAGAAGGTAGTATAGCGGCAGACACAGGGATACACTGCTGATTTCCCCTGCCCAGGAGTATACACAGGTACTGGGAGGCAATATATAGCTTCAGCGGGACCTACACTTACCGATGGTAGCATTTATGCATCCGTAATCCTTACATCTGTACCTGTTTGCACTCTCAGATATACTCCCGAATATCGGTTTTTATGCTGATATAAGTCCCTTACAATTTGTTTCGCGGGGCGTACGGGGGAACCTCTACAAGTGTCTGATACTGCGATATACTGATGGTAATCATAACGTATCTGGTAAGCTTATGAACTGCCTGTTTATGATTGATGATACATATTGTCATCTTACCACATGCCTTCTACCCGATTGGACATTTTCCTTCCAAGCTGTGTATATGTATACTAGCTTATCACCTATATCATAGCCGTCTCTTCCATTGAGGATTTTAATATCCCGTGTGTGTATATGTTCCCTATATGTTGATCTGTCTCTGTTCGTCACATTAGATTTAATAAAATTTTATTATTTTCGGTTTTTATTTGCATATTTGAGTCTGTTGTCTTAGGGTCAAAAGACGCTCTTTTGGTCCTAGTTACGATACTTATTTCCACTCTCTACCATATACTTATATGTATATGGTGACTTTGAGTGCTATTATTAGGGCTTATAGTGACCCCTGGTGGTCACTTGTTCAAGTGTTAATTAACTTGTTAAGACTGTCTTCCATACTAACCATACTAATACATTTATGAAACCTGGATTTTTTGGAACACTTTAAGAACTGAACTTTGTTGTTAACTTTTCTTCTTACTTCACTAAAGTCAAAAAAAGCCATTTAATTTTTTCAAGTTCGTATTTTAGTTCTTGAAGCGCTGCGTCACTGGAGAGAGTCCAGCACTTATAGGTAGCCAGATTTAGGTTTACATTACAGCTTATGTTTAGCCTCTAGGGATTCTTAGCACCCTCTGCCTTCATACTGCACCGACACACTTTATTCGAGCAAATACCCAGTATGTACCTGGCAGATACCTGGAATGCGCCGCTCCTCACCTCTGACAAGCCCCGTTGCATTTGCCTTCCCAGCCTGGGTTCATGCCTGGCTGACGGGCGGCTGATCTGTTAAATGATAATGATTAGGATTTAATAGGGTGCAATGCTTCGCAAGTCTACCAGATGGCATAAATTCATGAATTGTAATGCAGTATATATATATATACTGTGCAGTATTGCAGCCAGCGGGAATAAAATGCTTCAATCCCTGCCTGGAAAATAACCGAATGCACTCGGGCAGAAAACAGTCACAAACCTCAATACACCCGAGTATACCCGAATTCGTGGGACTAGCCGAGCTCGAATAAAGTGTGTCGCCAGTGTACTTTCTTCCTGGACACTATACATAGTGTATATTATGTATAAAGAGAAATAGCTGAAGGGGGTGGAGTGAACCCACAAAAAAGTGCTATAAATAGATGACGGAATACACTGAAAAATGTACAGTAAAATGCAAATAACGTACTCAGTGAAAATATATACACAGCAACAAATGGCACAGTATATCACACAAAAGATGGAGGCACACAGTTTTAGTTGCAAAAAAGATTGCTGGGATTTTACTCCATGCTTATAGCAGACCAAATAACATTTCGGGGACACAGCTCCTTCCTTAGATAATTGCCACCCGTGTAAGGCTTGTACCCTTGTGTACTCCCTTAAATACCCTTGGAGTACTCACCACCTGTGAACCATCACCAACCTACAGTGCAGAAAACATGCAGAACTGCTGCCAGAGCTGATCGAAGCCGGCACCATAGCCATGACATCAGGCGGTGCTCAAGGTCCTCACTGTGCATGCATGAGGTCCCCATTGCGCATGCGTGATGACATCACTCCATCCTCAGGCACCACAACCGATGTTGCCAAGCAGCAGGGAAAATGCATCCCATTCTCTTACTTAGTACTTATATTTATATTTCCAGTACCTACTAGAAGCCGGTGTGGTCATATTTTTCTTAATGAAAATCCATCTCCACTCTACGGTGGTAACAACTATTGTTACCCCAATACCCGAAGTGTATTTTTAAGGTTAAAGGGGTGTAGTAGATGCATACCTCATTTGTCAGGTCCTTGAAGCAGAACGCTCCTTATTTATTTATTTATAAAATGTTTTACCAGGAAGTAATACATTGAGAGTTACCTCTCGTTTTCAAGTATGTCCTGGGCACAGAGTTAAGACAAATAATACATGGTTACAAATACAGTTACATAAATGAACAGGGTATACATTATATACAAGACATTGCGTGCACAGTTAAAGAAAATATATGTTATGGGCGTATCAAACAGTTACAGACCAGATTAAAATGTGAGACAGCTTTAGATTTGAAAGAATTTAAACTGGTGGTGGATGTGAGGGTCTCTGGTAGGTTGTTCCAGTTTTGGGGTGCACGGTAGGAGAAGGAGGAACGTCCGGATACTTTGTTGAGTCTTGGGACCATGAACAGTCTTTTGGAGTCTGATCTCAGGTGATAGGTGCTGCAAGTGGTAGGGGTGAGGAGCTTGTTCAGGTAGCTGGGTAGCTTGCCCATGAAGAATTTAAAGGCAAGACAGGAAAGGTGAACTTTGCGCCTAGACTCTTGTGTTGACCAATCTAGTTCTTTGAGCATTTCATGTGATGTGTGTTGTAGTTACATTGGAGAACAAAACGACAAATTGAATTGTAGAGGGTGTCAAGTTTGCTAAGGTGGGTTTGAGGTGCCGAGCCATATACTATGTCTCCATAGTCAATAATTGGCATTAGCATCTGCTGTGCGATACGCTTTCTGACCAGGAGACTTAGGGAGGATTTGTTCCTGTAAAGTACCCCTAGTTTGGCATAGGTCTTGGTTGTCAGGGTATCAATGTGAATCCCGAATGTTAAGTGGGAGTCAATCCATAAGCCCAGGTATTTAAAACTAGTGACAGGTGTTAGGGTGGTGTTAGCGTTGGTTCTAATCAGGAGCTCAGTCACTGGAAGCTTTACAAATTTAGTCTTGGTCCCAAATACCATTGTTACAGTCTTGTCAGTGTTTAAAAACCGTTTTTGTTTTGGGAAATCCAGTTTTCGAGTCTCAAAAGTCAGACTGAAGTATGTGTTGAAGGTCAGAGAGGCTATGGCTGTGTGCATATAGGATTGTGTCATCTGCATACATGTGTATTGAGGCTTCCTTAAAAGCTGTGGGAAGATCATTAATGAACACTGAGAAGAGTAGGGGCCCCAGAACAGAGCCTTGCGGGACACCACAGGTGATATCCAGGGGGTTGGAGTTAGAGCCTGAGATGGACACATGTTGGGATCTTCCTGATAGGTAGGACTGAAACCAGTTTAAAGCATGCTTCCCTATTCCAGAGCTCTAGAGTTTGTTAAGCAGGATAGCATGATCAACTGTGTCAAAAGCCTTTGCAAAATCTAGGAATACTGCACCAGTGAGTTGTCCCTGTTCCATTCCACACTGGATTTCATTGCAAACTTTTAGCAGGGGAATTACGGTGTAGTGTTTGGGACGAAACCCAGATTGGAATTGGCTAGGGAAATTTGTCTTGGTATAGAAATCGCTTAATTGGGAGTGGACACATTTTTCCATGACTTTGGATAGAATTGGGAGAAGTGAGATTGGTCTGTAGTTTGAGACAGTGTTTTTGTCCCCACTTTTGAAGATTGGGACAACGATGGCAGTTTTCCAGGTCTTAGGGATATGGCCCGCAGACAGGATAGAGTTGACTATGGACGCTATTGGTTTGGCAATGGCTGGGGCACCAAGTCGTAGGAATCTAGATTGTAGTAAGTCAGGTCCACGTTGGCTGTTTTAGTTTGAGGAGCGCTTGTATAATCTCCTCTTCAGATACTGGGCCAAATTGAAAATTGTGGGCAGTGTTGGGAGGGGGTGGGACTATAGGGGTACTCCCAGGATGAGATTCAGGTTTGTGGTTTGGGCTGCGTTTTGCTAATAAGTTAGTGGCACACCCCACAAAGTAATCATTGAATGCATTTGCAATGTCAGTGGGGTTTGTCAGAGTAATATCCCCCTTAGTGATATTACTTGGTTGTTGATGGTTAGGAGGCTGGAATATATTGTTGATAACCTTCCAGAAGTTAATTGGGTTTGATGTATTTTGGTGGAGATTGTCAGAGTAATATTGTGCTTTTGCATGCCTTGTTTGCCTTGTGCACATGTTCTGCATGCATCTGTAGTGATTGCGATCCTTGGTAGTGCCAGTTACTTTGCAGCTTTTCCACAAGGCATCCCTGAACTGGTAGAGTGCTATAAGGTCAGGTGTAACCCATGGAAGGTGGGCCCCCCGTACCCTTATTTTGCGTAGTGGAGCATGGGTATCGCAGAGTTTTAAGAACTCAGATTGGAAATAGTCGAGCGCAGAATCGGGGTCGGGAATTAAATCGATTCTGTGCCATGGGCAGTTGGTAAGGTCACCCAGAAACTGTTGTGGGTTAAAGTTTTTAAATGTTCCCCTAGGAACTAGAGTTTTCAATGTGAAGATCCAGTAGGCTTCCCTTTTAGTTAGTTGAACATCACGGTCGCCCCCTCTCCAATGAGGTAGTACTTTTTCTAAGACCGTAAAGATCAATCCTGTGGTGTTACCTTGGTGATGTTTAATAAAATGATCTGACAAAAGGTGTGTGGTTAGCCCTCTTCTGACATTGCCTACATGTTCTAGGATTCTAATCCTTACATCCCTGGAAGTTTTGCCAATATATTGAAGACCACATGGACATGTGATCATATAGATTACATAATCAGTTCTGCATGTAACATGGTGTTTAATGTCATATTTCTCTTTCGTCACATGTGAAGTGAAAGAAAATTTATCCATTGATCTATATTTACAGGCCTTACAAACTGTGCATCCAAAAAAACCTTTAATTGCAGGTAGCCAATTATTTTCTCTTTTTTCTTTTATTTTAGGCAATGCACTTGGGGCTAGTTGACGCTTCAGATTATTTGCCCTCCTGAAAATAACCTTGGGCACTTCTGGAACCACCTCACCTAATATTGTGTCATTTTGAATAATATGCCAATATTTCTTTATGATTTTTACAATTTTATTTGAATCTTTATTAAAATTGGTTAAAAATTAAAAACTGAATTTGTCTTTATTAGTTGTGTCTGATTTTTCCTCAGTTTTTGTTTTCAGCAGATTACTTCTATCTAGATCTCTTGCTTTTGTTATTGCATTTTTTAGATTGTCAGGATTATATTTCCTATTCAGGAACCTATTCTCCAATACTTTGGATTGTACTTCAAAGCTATTGAGATCAGAGCAATTACGTCTTACCCTTCTAAATTGGCCATAAGGCACATTATTTAACCAACTTTGATGGTGGCAACTCGAAGGCAAGATATAATTATTACTGTCAACTTCCTTGTAGAAGGTTTTGGTTTTTAAACACCCATCCTCTGCAAATATAGTCAGATCAAGGAAGTTGACAGAAATCTTGCTATAGTTGCATGTGAATTTTAGATTGGAATCATTATCGTTGATGTATTCAATGAATCTTAACAGATCTGTTTCTTCACCTCTCCAAATAAAAATGATATCATCAATAAATCTCCGCCATAGGACCAAATTTGCACCCAGTTCAGGGATGGACCAAATATAGTCATCTTCCCATATTCCCATAAATAAATTAGCATAACTGGGTGCAAATTTGGTACCCATGGCGGTTCCACGCTTCTGCAAATAAAATGTATCCTCAAACCAAAAATAGTTATTTCTCAAAATAAAAAGGGTATCATCTAAAATAAAATTAGCGTGTTCCTGGGATAGATCTTTATCTTTGGCAAGTACTCTATCAATAGCTTCAAATCCCTGTGTATGATCTATCGATGTATAGAGGGAGGTGATGTCACTAGTGACCAAAAAGCAATCATCAGTCCAATCTTGATTTTCCAATATCCTTAGTATGTCAGTAGTATCTCTCAGATGTGATTTTAACTCTGGCACATATTTTTGGAGATATATATCAATATAGGCTGATAGATTGGATGTTAAGGAATCTATGCCGGCAATGATGGGTCTGCCTGGGGGATTTGAAAGGCTTTTGTGTACCTTTGGGAGATAATAAAATATTGGTCTTATAGGGTTGTCCTTACATAAAAAACTATACTCCTGTGCTGATAGTACCCCATATGCTTTACCATGGTCCAAAAGTTTCTTCAATTTCTTTTTGAAATCACAAATAGGGTCTTTTGCCAATTTGGTGTATGTCATTTCATCTTCTAAAATCCTACTGTATGTGACTCCTTTATGTAGTCACATCTGTTCAAAATGACTACACCCCCCCCCCCCCTTATCGGCCTGTTTGATGACTATGTCTGTGTCATCAGTTAAGTTTTTGAGAGCTTCTCTTTCACTTTTATTTAAGTTGTGATGATATTTTTGCTCTTTATTTGATAATTACTCAAAATCTTTTAAAATCAATTGTGCAAATACATCCAAATTTTTCCCTTTTGCGTGTTTGGGATAGAATGTGGAAGGCAATTTCAGACCTGAATGTTTTAAATAAAGCTGTGTGTCATTATTTTCTCCATCATTTTTTCCCTCTTTGTTAATGGATAGGTTATCCTGTGTTTTGATTTCTACTTCTTTACTTTGGAAAAATCTTTTGATAGTTAATCTCCTTAAAAATTTTTGTGCGTCAATAAAAAGGCCAAAATTGTTCGGGCCTACAGTAGGGGCAAACTTTAGGCCTTTTGTAATAAGACTTTCCTCAGATTTTGTGAGGGTTATATTACTAAGATTAAAAATGCCATTATTTATTTCATCATCCTTTTGCCATATCTTTGATTTCTTTCTCCCTCTCTTTCTTCTGATCTTCCTCTTCTTGGTTTTGGGTCTTTCTCCATCAGTGGGTGAAACCGATTTGAGGAAGACCCCTCCCCTAAAAAATCTCTCTCTTCTCTCCTTTGTGTTCTTTCTGTAAATAGATTTTCTTTTCTTGCCTCTCTTTTCTCTGCTCTATTGGCCCTATCTGAATCCCTTATACCATCTTCACTATATGTTCTTTTAGGATGGTTATCCCGATATTTCCCTATTTTATCAGAGGATTTGGCTGGCATTTTCCCTTCTTTAACTGGAGATTTCTTTTCTCTCTCAGTCATTATCCTATTCCCTCTTTCTTGATTAGATTTTTCTATATTTTTCTGTTTATCTTTCTCTCTCTCTTTTCCCTTTTCTTTCTCTTTTTCTTTCTCGCTATTTTCATTAGGATCTTTAGATTGATCTCTTTTTTGGTACCTCTTCTGGGCAAAGTTAACCCTTTTAATTGGTTTTCTTGGTGGTCCATTTGCATAATCCTCCTTATCTCTTTTATATTTATTTACCTTGTTGAGGATAAGATCTTTTTCTATTTTATCTAATTTTAATTGTAATTTTTTGTCTTTTTCCTTAAATAAAGCTGTTTCAGCTAGCGAACCAATTTTTTCTTCAATTTTCTCTACTTCAGCATCAATTTCAACCAAATGTTTTTTTTGTTGTTTAACTATAAGATCCACGGGTGAATCACAGATTAACCCCTCAGACGCTCAGAAAAAACAAAGTCCTGTATATATGAAATCAATGAATATGGTACTCTGTTATAACCCCACATGAATGAATATAACCTTATGTAATGTCTCCTCCAGCAACAGGCTTACCATAAGCACCAAATAGTTGAGATAAGGAGACCTATTGTGAATTCAAAGGTTGATGGGGTAAACGATGCAGTACCTTTAGTTGAATCTTCTTTAAATGATGAGGCTGCTCCTGTTTGACCGACCTGTCATTGCGCGTAGTAAGTTGAATAAAATTGTGGAACTCCACCACCATGGATAATGAGCTGCATACCTGCCGCCTACCCTCTACCCGCTGGCTAGCGGTGGGTGGTCACGTGACCGGCGGCAGCGGCGAGACTCCCCGATCCAAAAAGAACTGCTGTGGTTGCACTTAATGAATAAGTGTAGCGCCTCACCGCCACGGTAGATGTATGATGTCTTCACCGCCAACCCTCACCCGCTTGATCGCGGTGGGCGGTCACGTGACCGGCGGCCGTGACGAGACTTCCGGACAGAGAACAGGAGCAGCTGGATGTCAACTATGTCAGCGAATCGGCGTGCTAGCTGCAATCTGTGGAGCATGTAGAATCCTCCCGAAGGGAGTGTTAGCGCTGCACAGCCGAAATGAAGGACTTGCTGGAGACTGATGATACGATTATAGAAAAACTTTATTGCACATAGTGCAAGCAGATCCTCTTGACGCATTTCTGCCTAGTTGGCCTTTGTCAAAAGAGTGATCTGCCTGCATGAAAAACACATACATATAGGGTGTGTGAATGACCACATCTGTCCCTATTATCCAATTCAACAGGCCACAGGTGTATAACATCACCACTCCACAATATGAAAGATAATATAAGAAATAAATAGAACATGTTAAAAGAAATGACCAAAATACCCTTATATCAAGCAATACATGGCATTATATATAAACAACCCATTTTGCCTGAAAAAGATAATATATTCTTTAAGTATGGTGATACAAATATATACATTGGTCATGATTAAAAACAAAAACATATTTAAAGAAAGAGAAATATGTGTTAATGCATGAAATCACACAGTGTGCCTTAATCTTGCAGTAAATCCATAATGTTATTCTAGTAATATACCCGACTGAATTGATAGAGGTATTTAGGGAAACAGTGTGACTTATAAATGACAATTGTAGTTATTGGGTATTGCCCAAAGGACTATTGAATGTATTTGGTATTATACATATATAACCATGCTGTAAAATGGTTGCAGTCATCTCTCCTGCTGACAGTAAGGCCTGGTAAGTTATGGGCATGCCAGCAGTAATTATGGAGGTTTGCCCTCACACCCTGGTGAGGTGCCCTATGTATGGATGGGAGTGGTCACAGGCTCTGATTCCATGGTTAGTGATGTCAGAGTTGTGTCAGCCCCCAGAGGATACATAAGGCACAGCACTGATCAAAAGTTAGTTGTTAGAGGCGGAGAAGGGGTAGTTTGCGAAGAGGTTATGTTATAGTAGCTGAATAAGGAGACTGTGACCAGGGACCTGGCACAGAATAGATATCCCTGTGGGGATAGGGAATCCCTAATCAAGGAGGACAATACCTTTCAAAGGGAAGTACGGTGAACAATGGAGGGCTAAATACACCCCATTGTAGAGGGCAGCTGGCCCGCCGTACCAATAAAGATGATTCTGATAAAAGAAACCCTCATGTGTAAGTGTGGAGTGATTACACAGGGGGCTGCACCACAGAGGAGTTCCTCACCAGGACCATCCACAAGCTCACGCTGGGATCCTGATGAGGTGGAGGCGCTGCACTGGATCTAGGTAGGACTCAGCACACTACCTCAGCTGCCTGTCTGGGTTGGCAAATCTGTGTATATGTATACTAGCTTATCACCTATATCATAGCCGTCTCTTCCATTGAGGATTTTAATATCCCGTGTGTGTATATGTTCCCTATATGTTGATCTGTCTCTGTTCGTCACATTAGATTTAATAAAATTTTATTATTTTCGGTTTTTATTTGCATATTTGAGTCTGTTGTCTTAGGGTCAAAAGACCCTCTTTTGGTCCTAGTTACTATACTTATTTCCACTCTCTACCATATACTTATATGTATATGGTGACTTTGAGTGCTATTATTAGGGCTTATAGTGACCCCTGGTGGTCACTTGTTCAAGTGTTAATTAACTTATTAAGACTGTCTTCCATACTAACCATACTAATACATTTATGAAACCTGGATTTTTTGGAACACTTTAAGAACTGAACTTTGTTGTTAACTTTTCTTCTTACTTCACTAAAGTAAAAAAAAGCCATTTAATTTTTTCAAGTTCGTCTTTTAGTTCTTGAAGCGCTGCGTCACTGGAGAGAGTCCAGCACTTATAGGTAGCCAGATTTAGGTTTACATTACAGCTTTTGTTTAGCCTCTAGGGATTCTTAGCACCCTCTGCCTTCATACTTTCTTCCCGGACACTATACATAGTGTATATTATGTATAAAGAGAAATAGCTGAAGGGGGTGGAGTGAACCCACAAAAAAGTGCTAGAAATAGATGACGGAATACACTGAAAAATGTACAGTAAAATGCAAATAACGTACTCAGTGAAAATATATACACAGCAACAAATGGCACAGTATATCACACAAAAGATGGAGGCACACAGTTTTAGTTGCAAAAAAGATTGCTGGGATTTTACTCCATGCTTATAGCAGACCAAATAACATTTCGGGGACACAGCTCCTTCCTTAGATAATTGCCACCCGTGTAAGGCTTGTACCCTTGTGTACTCCCTTAAATACCCTTGGAGTACTCACCACCTGTGAACCATCACCAACCTACAGTGCAGAAAACATGCAGAACTGCTGCCAGAGCTGATCGAAGCCGGCACCATAGCCATGACATCCGGCGGTGCTCAAGGTCCTCACTGTGCATGCATGAGGTCCCCATTGCGCATGCGTGATGACATCACTCCATCCTCAGGCACCACAACCGATGTTGCCAAGCAGCAGGGAAAATGCATCCCATTCTCTTACTTAGTACTTATATTTATATTTCCAGTACCTACTAGAAGCCGGTGTGGTCATATTTTTCTTAATGAAAATCCATCTCCACTCTACGGTGGTAACAACTATTGTTACCCCAATACCCGAAGTGTATTTTTAAGGTTAAAGGGGTGTCGTAGATGCATACCTCATTTGTCAGGTCCTTGAAGCAGAACGCTCCTTATTTATTTATTTATAAAATGTTTTACCAGGAAGTAATACATTGAGAGTTACCTCTCGTTTTCAAGTATGTCCTGGGCACAGAGTTAAGACAAATAATACATGGTTACAAATACAGTTACATAAATGAACAGGGTATACATTATATACAAGACATTGCATGCACAGTTAAAGATAATATATGTTATGGGCGTATGTAACAGTTACAGACCAGGTTAAAATGTGAGACAGCTTTAGATTTGAAAGAACTTAAACTGGTGGTGGATGTGAGAGTCTCTGGTAGGTTGTTCCAGTTTTGGGGTGCAAAACGTGTTAAAGTGCAAAATTTCCAGTATTGGGAAGAAGTGTATATCGTAGCAGTTAAGTAAGCAAAAAAAAAAAGATTAATGGTAGTAAAATACTGTATTAAGATACACTGTTTTGTACTTATAAGGAATCCACTGCTACCTGCAAAGATTTGGATTATATAATTTCAAAAGAACCAATGAAGTTAGAATGTCTCGTTTAGTTCTCTCGGGGTAACACAATCCAATATATATGTCCATTTTGCCTCTCGTTGTAATTGGAGTTTTTCCCTGTTGCCCCCTCATGGGGGGCACATGATCAATCAATCGTGCAGTGGCACATGATCAATCACTTGGTATCGTAATTTTGCCGGACTGTGTCCCATGGATATGAAATGTCGTGCTACTGAGGTATCACTGTCTGGGTTCTGAATGTTGGTTTTGTGTTATGATACTCGTTCTTTCAGACTCTTAATCATCTTGCCCACATATATAAGTCCACATGGGCAGTTCAATAAGTATACAAAGTGGTTACTCAAGCACGTGCAAAAACCTGGTATTTTATAGTTTTTTTCCCCATACATGGATGTGTAAAGGGTACGCCCCGGATTATGCCGATGTGTGCAGCTCAAGCATGGGAAACTGCCAAATGTGGGGGTCTGTAGGAATATTTTTCATGCTATTGTGCTGGTATCTGCCTTGACTAACACTTTGTGTGATGTGAAGGGGGGTATTATGTGTGTGATGTGCAGGAGTGGTGGTGATGTGCAGGGGGTATTGTGTGTGATGTGTAGGGGGGCGATGTACAGGGGAGGGGGTGATGTGCAGGGGGGTATTATGTATGAGAGTGGAGGGGGGTATTATGTGTGTGATGTGCAGGGGGTGATGTGCAGGGGAGTATTATGTGTGTGATGTGCAGGGGAGTATTCTGTGTGTGATGTGCAGGGGGTGATGTGCAGGTGAGGGTGTGATGTGCAGGGGGTGATGTGCAGGGGAGAGGGTGATGTGCAGGGGGGTATTATGGGGGTGATGTGCAAGGGGTGATGTGCAGGGGAGTATTATGTGTGTGATGTGCAGGTGAGGGTGTGATGTGCAGGGGGGGGGGGGGGGGGGGATATACAGGGGAGTATAATGTGTCTGATGTGCAGGGGAGGTGATGTGCAGAGGGTGATGTGCAGGGGAGTATTATGTGTGTGATGTGCAGGGGGCATTATGTGTGTGATGTCCAGGGGAGGGCGTGATGTGCAGGGGAGGGGGTGATATGCAGAGGGGTATTATGTGTGTGATGTGCACGGGGGTGATGTTAATGGGGGTATTCTGTGTCTGATGTGCAGGAGGGTTATTATGTGTGTGATGTTCGGGGGGGGGTGATGTGCAGGGGGGGATTATGTGTGTGATGTGGAGGGGGGTATTATGTGTGGGATGTGGAGGGGGTACTATGTGTGTAATGTAAAGGAAAGGGTATTATGTGTGTGATGTGGAGGGGGGTATTATGTGTGTGATGTGGAGGGGGGTATTATGTGTGTGATGTGGAGGGGGGTATTATGTGTGTGATGTGGAGGGGGGTATTATGTGTGTGATGTGGAGGGGGGTATTATGTGTGTGATGTGGAGGGGGTATTATGTGTGTGATGTGGAGGGGGGTATTATGTGTGTGATGTGGAGGGGAGTATTATGTGTGTAATGTAAAGGAAGGGGTATTATGTGTGTGATGTGGAGGGGGGTATTATGTGTGTGATGTGGAGGGGGGTATTATGTGTGTGATGTGGAGGGGGGTATTATGTGTGTGATGTGGAGGGGGGTATTATGTGTGTGATGTGGAGGGGGGTATTATGTGTGTAATGTGGAATGGGGAGTTTTACGTGTGTGACGTGGAGTGGGAGAGGGGTGGTGGTGGGGGGGGGGGGTGTGTGTGATGTGCAGGGGGGTATTATGTATGAGTGTGGAGGGGGGTATTATGTGTGTGATGTGCAGGGGAGTATTATATGTGTGATGTGCAGGGGAGTATTATGTGTGTGATGTGCAGGGGAGTATTCTGTGTGTGATTTGCAGGGGGGTGATGTGCAGGTGAGGGTGTGATGTGCAGGGGGGTGATGTGCAGGGGAGAGGGTGATGTGCAGGGGGGTATTATGGGGGTGATGTGCAAGGGGTGATGTGCAGGGGATTATTATGTGTGTGATGTGCAGGTGAGGGTGTGATGTGCAGGGGAGTATTATGTGTGTGATGTGCAGGTGAGGGTGTGATGTGCAGGGGAGTATTATGTGTGTGATGTGCAGGTGAGGGTGTGATGTGCAGGGGAGTATTATGTGTGTGATGTGCAGGTGAGGGTGTGATGTGCAGGGGGGGGCGGGTGATATACAGGGGAGTATAATGTGTCTGATGTGCAGGGGAGGTGATGTGCAGGTGGATGTGTGTGATGTTCGGGGGGGTGATGTGCAGAGGGTGATGTGCAGGGGAGTATTATGTGTGTGATGTGCAGGGGGCATTATGTGTGTGATGTCCAGGGGAGGGCGTGATGTGCAGGGGAGGGGGTGATATGCACTGGGGTATTATGTGTGTGATGTGCACGGGGGTGATGTGTAGGGGGGTATTCTGTGTCTGATGTGCAGGAGGGTTATTATGTGTGTGATGTTCGGGGGGGGTGATGTGCAGGGGGGGATTATGTGTGTGATGTGGAGGGGGGTATTATGTGTGGGATGTGGAGGGGGTACTATGTGTGTAATGTAAAGGAAAGGGTATTATGTGTGTGATGTGGAGGGGGGTATTATGTGTGTGATGTGGAGGGGGGTATTATGTGTGTGATGTGGAGGGGGGTATTATGTGTGTGATGTGGAGGGGGGTATTATGTGTGTGATGTGGAGGGGGGTATTATGTGTGTGATGTGGAGGGGGTATTATGTGTGTGATGTGGAGGGGGGTATTATGTGTGTGATGTGGAGGGGAGTATTATGTGTGTAATGTAAAGGAAGGGGTATTATGTGTGTGATGTGGAGGGGGGTATTATGTGTGTGATGTGGAGGGGGGTATTATGTGTGTGATGTGGAGGGGGGTATTATGTGTGTGATGTGGAGGGGGGTATTATGTGTGTGATGTGGAGGGGGGTATTATGTGTGTAATGTAAAGGAAGGGGTATTATGTGTGTGATGTGGAGGGGGGTATTATGTGTGTAATGTAAAGGAAGGGGTATTATGTTTGTGATGTGGAATGGGGAGTTTTACGTGTGTGACGTGGAGTGGGAGAGGTGTGGGAGAGGGGTGGTGGTGGGGGGGGGGGGTGTGTGTGATGTGCAGGGGGGTATTATGTATGAGTGTGGAGGGGGGTATTATGTGTGTGATGTGCAGGGGAGTATTATGTGTGTGATGTGCAGGGGAGTATTCTGTGTGTGATGTGCAGGGGAGTATTCTGTGTGTGATGTGCAGGGGGGTATTATGTGTGTGATGTGCAGGGGGTGATGTGCAGGGGAGTATTATGTGTGTGATGTGCAGGGGAGTATTCTGTGTGTGATTTGCAGGGGGGTGATGTGCAGGTGAGGGTGTGATGTGCAGGGGGTGATGTGCAGGGGAGAGGGTGATGTGCAGGGGGGTATTATGGGGGTGATGTGCAAGGGGTGATGTGCAGGGGATTATTATGTGTGTGATGTGCAGGTGAGGGTGTGATGTGCAGGGGAGGGGGTGATATGCAGAGGGGTATTATGTGTGTGATGTGCACGGGGGTGATGTTAATGGGGGTATTCTGTGTCTGATGTGCAGGAGGGTTATTATGTGTGTGATGTTCGGGGGGGGGTGATGTGCAAGGGGGGATTATGTGTGTGATGTGGAGGGGGGTATTATGTGTGGGATGTGGAGGGGGTACTATGTGTGTAATGTAAAGGAAAGGGTATTATGTGTGTGATGTGGAGGGGGGTATTATGTGTGTGATGTGGAGGGGGGTATTATGTGTGTGATGTGGAGGGGGGTATTATGTGTGTGATGTGGAGGGGGGTATTATGTGTGTGATGTGGAGGGGGGTATTATGTGTGTGATGTGGAGGGGGTATTATGTGTGTGATGTGGAGGGGGGTATTATGTGTGTGATGTGGAGGGGAGTATTATGTGTGTAATGTAAAGGAAGGGGTATTATGTGTGTGATGTGGAGGGGGGTATTATGTGTGTGATGTGGAGGGGGGTATTATGTGTGTGATGTGGAGGGGGGTATTATGTGTGTGATGTGGAGGGGGGTATTATGTGTGTGATGTGGAGGGGGGTATTATGTGTGTAATGTAAAGGAAGGGGTATTATGTGTGTGATGTGGAGGGGGGTATTATGTGTGTAATGTAAAGGAAGGGGTATTATGTTTGTGATGTGGAATGGGGAGTTTTACGTGTGTGACGTGGAGTGGGAGAGGTGTGGGAGAGGGGTGGTGGTGGGGGGGGGGGTGTGTGTGATGTGCAGGGGGGTATTATGTATGAGTGTGGAGGGGGGTATTATGTGTGTGATGTGCAGGGGAGTATTATGTGTGTGATGTGCAGGGGAGTATTCTGTGTGTGATGTGCAGGGGAGTATTCTGTGTGTGATGTGCAGGGGGGTATTATGTGTGTGATGTGCAGGGGGTGATGTGCAGGGGAGTATTATGTGTGTGATGTGCAGGGGAGTATTCTGTGTGTGATTTGCAGGGGGGTGATGTGCAGGTGAGGGTGTGATGTGCAGGGGGTGATGTGCAGGGGAGAGGGTGATGTGCAGGGGGGTATTATGGGGGTGATGTGCAAGGGGTGATGTGCAGGGGATTATTATGTGTGTGATGTGCAGGTGAGGGTGTGATGTGCAGGGGAGGGGGTGATATGCAGAGGGGTATTATGTGTGTGATGTGCACGGGGGTGATGTTAATGGGGGTATTCTGTGTCTGATGTGCAGGAGGGTTATTATGTGTGTGATGTTCGGGGGGGGGGTGATGTGCAGGGGGGGATTATGTGTGTGATGTGGAGGGGGGGATTATGTGTGTGATGTGGAGGGGGATATTATGTGTGGGATGTGGAGGGGGGTATTATGTGTGTGATGTGGAGGGGGGTATTATGTGTGTAATGTAAAGGAAGGGGTATTATGTGTGTGATGTGGAGGGGGGTATTATGTGTGTGATGTGGAGGGGGGTATTATGTGTGTGATGTGGAGGGGGGTATTATGTGTGTAATGTAAAGGAAGGGGTATTATGTGTGTGATGTGGAGGGGGGTATTATGTGTGTGATGTGGAGGGGGGTATTATGTGTGTAATGTAAAGGAAGGGGTATTATGTTTGTGATGTGGAGGGGGGTATTATGTGTGTGATGTGGAGGGGGGTATTACAGTATGTGTGTAATGTAAAGGAAGGGGTATTATGTTTGTGATGTGGAATGGGGAGTTTTACGTGTGTGACGTGGAGTGGGAGAGGTGTGGGAGAGGGGTGGTGGTGGGGGGTGTGTGTGATGTGCAGGGGGGTATTATGTATAAGTGTGGAGGGGGGTATTATATGTGTGATGTGCAGGGGAGTATTATATGTGTGTGATGTGCAGGGGGTGATGTGCAGGGGAGTATTATGTGTGTGATGTGCAGGGGAGTATTATGTGTGTGATGTGCAGGGGAGTATTATGTGTGTGATGTGCAGGGGAGTATTCTGTGTGTGATGTGCAGGGGGTATTGTGTGTGATGTGTAGGGGGGCGATGTACAGGGGAGGGGGTGATGTGCAGGGGGGTATTATGTATGAGTGTGGAGGGGGGTATTATGTGTGTGATGTGCAGGGGGTGATGTGCAGGGGAGTATTATGTGTGTGATGTGCAGGGGAGTATTCTGTGTGTGATGTGCAGGGGGGTGATGTGCAGGTGAGGGTGTGATGTGCAGGGGGGTGATGTGCAGGGGAGAGGGTGATGTGCAGGGGGGTATTATGGGGGTGATGTGCAGGGGGTGATGTGCAGGGGAGTATTATGTGTGTGATGTGCAGGTGAGGGTGTGATGTGCAGGGGGGGGCGGGTGATATACAGGGGAGTATAATGTGTCTGATGTATAGGGGAGGTGATGTGCAGGTGGATGTGTGTGATGTTCGGGGGGGTGATGTGCAGAGTGTGATGTGCAGGGGAGTATTATGTGTGTGATGTGCAGGGGGCATTATGTGTGTGATGTCCAGGGGAGGGCGTGATGTGCAGGGGAGGGGGTGATATGCAGAGGGGTATTATGTGTGTGATGTGCACGGGGGGTGTGATGTTAATGTGTGTGATGTGGAGGGGGTATTATGTGTGTGATGTGGAGGGGGGTATTATGTGTGTGATGTGGAGGGGGGTATTATGTGTGTAATGTAAAGGAAGGGGTATTATGTGTGTGATGTGGAGGGGGGAGTTTTACGTGTGTGACGTGGAGTGGGAGAGGTGTGGGAGAGGGGGGGTGTGTGTGATGTGGAGGGGAGTTATTATGTGTTAATGTGGAGTGGGAGTATTATGTGTGGTGAGAGGGGAGTATCGTGTATGGAGAGAGAGGTGTGGGAGTGATGGAGAAGGGTGGGAGGGGGGGTGAGAGAGAGGGGGGGTTGGGGGTGGCAGAGAGAGGGGTGAGTGGGAGAGATGGGGGTGTGAGATATAGAAGGGGGATTTTGCAAGGCCACCTACACTGGGGGTGGTTGTGGGGTAGGGGGACACAGTGCAAACTGTGTCCTGGGCCACGGGAAAGCTGTCTGCGGCCCTGCTTGCGTGCATATTAAATTGTAAACTGTATTACACTATATGCAATTCTTTTTATTTATGGGAAGTTCTTTACCTGACTACTGGGAGTGAACAGGTCAAGCAACAGAGAGAGGAGCTATCCCTGCCAGCAAAAGATCTTCCTGCTTCCAAACTATCTTGTGTAGCAGGGTCATCCCCGACTACTGTTCTGGCCAATGGGCTGGCAGTAAACCCTGGCGCTAACAGTAGTTGGTATGGGGTTTTCCCCCTCACCTTTGGTTCTGCACTTGAGTGACAGCAGAGGGTGGTACATGCTGTTGTAGCTGGGACAACGGGGTGCCCACCTCCTGACTGTACTTAAGGACAGGACCTACCTAAAGTTAGTGGTTGTTCCTTCCCTCTGAGGAAGGCAGGTCACACAACTGGGAGCCTGAGATTGGGGCTACCCATGTGCTCTTCCCTCTGGGGAGAGTGAGTGTGTACCATACCTCTGCCTCTGCTAGGGAGTTGGGGAAGAGCTGGGACGGCTGCAGGTGCCCTTGGCCTGTAGTGACAGTCCAGGGACCATCATCCAGTAAATACTGACAGACCGTATCCGGCAGAAGACTGCTGTGTAACTGTTACTGCAGAGTGTAGTAATAAACCCGTCCTGCATTGCAATATACCACCTGCCTGGTGCGTGACCTTACTGGGGGGAGAGGTAATAAGTTCTACCGTGGAAGATAAACTTCAGTTCCTGGAGTCCACTGCATATGGAGGCGCTGCACTGCTGAGATATGTGGGGTATGAACCCCAGAAGCATGTTCCTGTGTCCCGACTACCATCGGTGGACGACTCAGCGCTCCTGTTGCCAGCAGGTATCATGCACCACACACTCTGTAATGGCCCGTATCTCCGATTGGGTAGGGGAAGCACCGTTACACATGCAAGATAGAAAATTATAAGTAGGCATTTCTGATCATGTGGTGTTTCTGAGTTCAACAAACATATTGCGCTATGGTCTTCTATTCCCTTCTGTTTACTCTGCAGTACTACTTCATTACCAAAGAGATCATCCAAGCTAAATATGCACCAGTTAACTACTTATGGGACTGTTTTTGGATATGATTATATACAACTCCATTCTCTGAATTCTGCGCCAAGGAGAACTTTTTTTTTCCTGTACATTATATGACTCACATTTTGAGAAGAACTTACAAGTTCTCTAGGCTGCTATTTCCCTACCAGAGACATTCTATGCTCTCTCTAGTTTATGGCTATTACCACTACCTTGCTGAGTTGCACTGTTGCACATTGATTGCACATTATTAAAGCTGATTTAATTCACTTTATTAATCAATTCTTGTCGGTTAAACTCCGAGTGTATGTTTATTGCCGTTAATTGTATGTACTGTAAGAATCTAGTACACTGAGGAATTAACTACACTACAAGTTGTCCTAAAAGCCAAACCCTGTATTTGAGATAGAGTCTGATGGCAGAGGAAAGGATACAGTGAGGGGTTTAGAAAACCTCATCTGTGCAGTATATGTAGGTTATAAATTGGTACGGGTCAGCTAATTAAAGTCTGCTATTTCACTGTTGAAATCTTATCTGCTCACCAACCTTCTAAACCAATCAGTTTGGGAAATGATGTGAATTGTGTCACACTGTGGGGCATGCCGCAGATAATGGTCCAGTTGACTGCACACTTAAAACGTTTCATAAATGAACTGCCATTTCATATTTCATGTTTTGCTTACAGTATGTCATATGGAAATATTTTGCCCCAGGCAGCTCATTATTTTCTGTTTTTGCTACAAACGCATTGACATTGCACATGCATTAAAGGAAAATAGTAAATAGTACATTCGGGGATTTTCAAATCCATTAATACATTTTGTTACTCTGTGTTTATTAATATAAACACTATGAATTAGCATTGATTTTACATCCAGGAAGGTATATTTATCCATTCATATAAAATAAATTAATTTTTCAAAACTAATAATAGCAGTCATAAATAAAATAAAAATGTATATAGGTTTTCAAGCACGTATAATACCTCAGAGGCAAGGGGAAAAAAGGCTGCTGAGTGAAAGTTTTAATATCAAAAGAAAATGTACCAAGTAATTAAAGAAAAGTAATACAGTCCCAATATCACTAAAGACATATCGAGCAGTGAAATAAATGGGCAATGTTTCGTGACCAAGTAATTCCGCCCTTTGTCAAGCCTAACAGAGTTCCCCTGGGGGTTTGAGTCCATATACAGACTGCCTTTCCAAAACGGAGAGTAGATGAGACAAATTCCGGCCTTATGTTGATCTGCAAAGCAAAAGTAACAAAGCGCATTATTAACATGAAAGTTCCAATTATCTCCTAGGTGTCACAGACCTCACACAATAGGAGGATACTTTTGAATGTTGAAGTTAAGGAGAGGTACTCAATAGTATCCTTATACTTGTTTCTCATACCCCATACCTTATAGACCTAGACTACATAGTTACAGTTAAGTTTCCTTAACTTCTGCATTCATACAGTACATCAGCCCCCATCAGAATATTAACCATGCAAGGATGCTAGTTACCTGTATTCTATGCATTACGGCTATCTGACATATTTTATTTTAGGGATTTCATATTCTGATATATCCTTGATATACAGTTTGCCATGTCTCATTTCTGTTTTTATGCCACTAGAAACTGGATATTCTGCATACAGTATGAAATGTTAATGGCATAAACTTTATAAAGGCAGATTTTAATAAACTGAGGACTAATCTACAAGTAATACATTGGAATGATGCATTTGCAGGGAAAAATGGGCAGTCTTTAAATCATTGTTAGAAAAGCACACTTATCAGTGTATACCCTTGGGTAATAAGTATAAAAGAAATAAGCCAAAACCAATGTGGCTAAATAACCAGGTAGGGGAGGAAATGGAAAAGAAGAGGCAGGTGTTTAGATTCTTGAAGTCAGAAGGGGACGGAGGCATCATATCAGAACCACCCTCCCCAAGGCAACTACCCCCTTCTCCCATCCACTCAAACAAACCTACCCCCTCCCTCTAGACTAATGCCCAATATGCAAGCATTGGCTAAATGTGGCTTATGGTGGTTTTGGGCATTAACCAAAAAAAAAAAAGAATCATGTATAAAAAGCAGCATCAAATTAAAAATATATTTCAATAGGTCTAGATAGACTTTTGTCCATTTCAAAGAATACCAAAAGACATTCAATCAAATATACATTACAGTAAATAATAACATCATATTACATAAGCCATTAAATCCATCGATTGTCACTGTGGCTACCTAAACCCTCAAGGGGGGCCTAAATAGACACATTTGCAATCAATATACACCCTAAATAAATAAAGTAATTTTTACCCCTGCCGGGATGAAAGCCACCCTCCTCATCCTCAGGGTCACCCGCAGATTCATCCAATAAAAGGCCGATGCCAACCTATAAAATTAAAACCAATAAACAATCTCTGCCGATGGCCAATAAAAATTAAAACAAAACCATACAAAATAATCTATGCGCAATGGCAGAAAAAAATCTAAATCAGGTAAAATAAATCCAATGTTACGACATCGTGGGTGAAGGCTAATGGATCGTCAGCTTGACCCGAAGCAATGGATTCTCCATTGTTGGAGGGCAATCTCCGGTGAGTAGTTCTTCTTTTCTTCATTTATTCTTTCTTTTCTTCTTTCTTCTTCCAGATGTTGACTCACCATTCTCTTCCTGTCAAATGGGATTATATAAGGCCTGTGACATCACATCCAGTGACAGTGACATGGTACATCCACCAATCCTATTGGGATAGGATCTGTACAGATCTCTAGTGACTCTTACTTCGTGCCCATGACATACTTGAAAACGAGAGGTAACTCTTGTGGGCGCCGTCTGCTTCTGTTATCAACCTCGAAAATCAATCCTAATATTGAGAAACTGTTAACGGAAATGCAAGTTCAGGAAGAGTCTTCTTTTTATTGTATTAGGATTTCAAGTTTTTCCTTCTCCACAATAAAAATTATTTGTAATATTGTAATCTTTTTATTATCCTTGTTTACATTTGCTATTATTTAGTTTAAACTGAATGTAGGGGGCAGTAGGACAGTGACCCACCTTAAAATGTGTGCCCATGTATTGGCACGCCTGAAAAAAAGGTTTGCCACCACTCGTCTAGGTACAATTGTATACTTCTTACAATTTTAATGATCTTTATCGGCATTATTAATATTACAGACGTAATATAGTCTTATTATCCTGTTTCTTCCATTCCTTTACTATGTCACCATGTTCAAGCATTTAATGATGATGAGAACACTCTGTCAGCCACACCTCTGACGAAGCTACAAGTGAAATGCACATTAGGTTGACATCACGAGTAGCCGCCCCCCAACAGACATTTAAAGTGTGGGGTGTGACTTGACTCTCGATGCCAGAAGCGGAACTACTGTAGATATTTTTGCGTCCGTGGCAAGTTCCACGAACTGTGCTCCACTTCCAAATTTATAGAACTCCCTCCCTCTCTCCTCCCCTTTCCTGCTCCCTCCCCCACCTTTCTCTCTCCCCCCATCTCTCTCTCCCCTTTCTCTCTCTCTTCCCCCCTCCCTTCTCTCTCTGACTTCACCCAGAGGGAGGGGGGGGGCAGCTGCCCCCCTCACTCCGCCCTAGTTTTGCCTCTGCGCAGCATCATTAATATCTGCAATTGAACTTGGAAATTACTGCATACTATTACTCACCTCAATGACGACCACAATTGGGTGATGTCTGGTTATGCATAGGACTTTAATTCCTCAGTTTATCTATCTTATTGTCATATGCAGAGTGATTTCATTTTTATATATTAGGTCATTACTTTCTCTTATATTTCAGTATACCTTCTTTTCTGTTGAGAGGGATTCTTGGTTTCTCCTAATGTTATGGGTTTCTAGTATATTTTATTGCTATATTGAATTGTGATTTATTTGCATGGGCATTTCTTGTGTACATTGTACTGTTTTAAATTGTTTTTACTTTTTGTGCGCCACTGTGTAGGTTGAACTAATAAATATTTGAATATATTTTTTCACATACTGTATCTGTGAGTGCCTTCTGCGTGGAGATCTCTGTACCCGCTTCATCTGTGGGTGTTTTGTCATGAGTGGTTACTTAGTATATCTCCTGAGCTGCGCATCCTGTGTAATAGAGATTTGATATGTGTGAGTAATCTTTATTGGGATATTATTTGGTAGTACTGTAGTGTATATAGTTTTTCTACGAGTCCCAAAATGTTGTGTTCCTAAAAATAGTCTGTAAATGTCTTGGGATGGCAGTAAAAGAAAAGATTTAAGTTTTTGTTTCTCTTGTACACAAACATGCACAGATTCCAAGTCCCAGTACATTTTCCAATGATTTCCTTCATAAATGGTATACAGATTTTACATTTCACTCCTAGCTTCACTTCTATGTAAATCAATCGTTCTTGTTTAATGTTGGTAGACAATCTATCAAGCTGAACAAATCATTAATCTGCCAGATAGTAGACGCTTGCATGTCATCTACCTTGATGTTTTTTCTAAAAATGCAGAATTCTAAATTTAGATACATAATATAGAATAATAACAGTGCTGTGTATAATGAGTTCTCCCTCGGTATTGCTCAGTAAATATTAATGTATGCAACTTGTCATCTTTGTGAATGGCTTAAGGAGTTGAAATGTAGATGAACATGGAACCCCCAAACATCTGCCATTGGGTTCATTTGCCTACCAAAGGAAGAAATACTCATGCCTTTTAACTTATGTATTTTACAACCTCTTCATTTTGTAAATACTTAAGCGTTCGCATTTCAACCTCCAGAGGCAGATACAATGAATTCCAATTACTGTTCTGTATTCTTACTGTACATATTGTAGTGCCAGACGTGTATTTGGCATTGTACAACCCTGGAAATTAGATATTAATCTCAGTGTACCATTATTTGTAAAATGTTTAAAAGAATTAACGAAAATCAATAACAGTAATTAACATTTGCATCTTTGATACATAAACAATATCACAGTATCATTTAATTAATGTGCTGTTCTTCTCACCTTCCTTTTCCTTCGCAGCTTTTCCTTCTTTATCGGATGTAAAGTGCTGAAAGCAAAATGATTATCCAATTTGACCTTATGTTCAAGAGTCGAGGAGCACATTGCAAAAGGCATAACAATTAAATAATTTCTTTGGAAAATTGGATGCAGTAGATATAAACTGTTTGTGATAGAAAATAAACATTACATTAAGGAAATAAACAAGTGAAGACTATTTTCTCATTAGCAATTCATGCTGTTTTAAGAGATATTGCACTCTCACATTTTCAAGTAAGCTGTTTCTTAATTGAACTGTAACTTCATAGTCCATGAAGTTACCCCAAAGCCGTTGTAAATTGTATACCATAGAGCAGATTACTTAATTTCAGATTTTTTTTTCTATGCGATTGGTTTAATGACTACATTATTGAAAATTGCATGATTGAAACAGCAATAGCATTTTTGTGAAAAGATGCAGAATATTTTTATAGGTTCAACGCACCGTACAGAAATGTTATCACACAGGTTTTAATAGCATATAGTGGCTGAGAGTCTTAAAACCCCATTAAATCCGAGTTAATATTGCACCCGGACAAAAAATTGCATCACTTGTTATTACTTATAATTTCATGGGTGTGATATTTTTTTACTTGACACGATGCTGGAATTAACACTACCAGTAATAAGTTGGTGGGGTGGGGGAGGGGTGAGGGGGGGAGGAGGGTTGAGGATAGTTGCCCCAGAGAGGGTGGTTAGGCACCCCTGGGAAATGGTGGCAGGGTTAGCCCCTTGTTTGCCTTAGCAGTTCGTAAATCATTGCATGGCAATTGAAAAAGATACATTGAGAGTTACCTCTCTTTTTCAAGTATGTCCTGGGCCCTTATTAAGTTGTACAAGTTACAATTATAAACATAAAATGTCTCACTTGGCATGTTATGCCGCCAGTTTTGTCAGTGTAGTTATCACAGTATTCAGAAAGACTCTGAAGACATGCGATAGCTAAATGATCAAAACTGGTGAGGAGCAGCGATGTGATTTCAGCCTCTCTCAAAAGGTCTCGCCCGTGGATCTGCAGCGATATGGGTGGGACGGCATAGAGAGCTGCACAGAGAGCCACCTCTCCCTGTGCATATCTCGCCAGCGATCACAGGGATTTAATAACAATGTTAATACAAGTGCACGTGAGCAGGGGGTCTCTGGTGCAGAACCTCATTGATATGGGTCCAGGGACCCCCTGCTTCTTGAGATACAGGCCCCTTTATGGGATGCTGGTATCTCCTATGCATTTAAATGTCCTGGTCACGTGACGCGAGACATTTAAATGCATAGGAGGTACCGGCACCCCATAACGGGATTGAACAATTGTTGTATGGTGCTCTAAAATAGAAAAAACTGCATTGTTAAATGATAGAATTGCAAAGTCTTATATGGATACCCCTCCAATGAGTAATGATTGTGCTGAAAAATAATAATTGTCCCTAAACGATGTATGACTGGTATGTTAAGATCCCACGTAGCAATGCAGTAAGGATATTGTGTTAACCACCTGCTGGTGACCAGTGCTAGTATAACATCCAATTTAGAGGGAACAATAAATGATAATTAATCAGCATCCAAATGATGGAATATGGAGCAAAGGAATAAACTCACATGAGATGTATGTCTCCAAGTAGTGGTGAGTCCTTGAGTCCAATGATCCTGGGGTATGGGTGTGCCTCCTTCTGTAGAGTTGAATGAACCAGCAGAGAGAAAAAAAACGAAGCACTACATCCAATGTTAGTAAGCCAGCAAAAACAACAGGAGTGTGTTCCCATGATTAAAAATAAGGCTATTTTAATGGATCATTGCAGCAAACAATACACCAACGCGTTTCGGACTAAAAAAGCCTTTTTTTATCACCATGATAAAGGGCTTTTCTAGTCCGAAACGCGTTGGTGTATTGTTTGCTGCAATTATCCATTAAAATAGAATTATTTTTAATCGTGGGAACACACTCCTGTTGTTTTTGCTGGCTTACTAGCATTGGATGTAGTGCTTCGTTTTTTCTCTCTACTGGTCCACCCCATAACGGGGCCTGTATGTCAGGAAGCATGGGGTCCCCGAACCTGAAATCAACCTGGTTCTGCTCCGGAGACCCCCTGCTCATGTACACTAGTAATAAAATTGTTATTAAAACAGCTTCATTATCTTAGCGGCTAGCCGCTAAGGCAATGAAGGGGTTCAACTGCAATAGCCTGTTTATTGGGGAGAGAGGGGGTTAATGAAGGGGGCAGTAGCCCCAGGGTGGGTGGTTAGGCCTGCCGGGAAGGTTGCAGGGGGAGTTAACCCCTTCACTACCATAGCGGTTGTAACTGCTATGGTAATGAAGGGGTTAACCAGTCTCGCTACCCCCCGGAAGTCTAAACACCTACCCTTGGGGGTACTACCCCCTTCACTCAATCCCTCTACCCCCAATAAACAAAAATGAACACAACAACCCTACTAACCACCTGCTCTACCCCCAGCAACACATACAGTAATGGGTAAAATGACTATTATCCAGATGTGGATAATAGCTAATTTGCCCATTAAAAATCAAACATTAGCCAGCCAGCATAAATAAAGTAAATAAAACTTCTACTTACCCCTGCAATGATGAAGGGCACCCTCATCACCATACTCCAGGTCCATGTCCTCCGTTGGCAGCAAGAGTACAATCAAAAATACAATTTAATGGCCCCATACCCCTTAATTACCTGAGCGGTTAATAACCGTTATAGTAATTAAGGGGCTAACCCTCACCCTCACCCGCAGCCCACCCAGGAAGCCTAACCACCCGCCCCGGCACAAGTACCCCCTCCCTCTACCCATTGATTGGCACAGTGGTACATCATACCCATATAATATGGGCATGAAAAGCCACTGTAGCAGTCAATGGCCAACCTATACAAACAATCATGTAACCCAAAAATACACAACAATTAAAGAAATACACAAGCACATACACCTCAACAATAAAAGAACTACAAAGTCTCAACTAACACACAGATACCCAGCAAGCTCTCAGAACCCCCCCAAAATTACCACAAAAAATTATATATAATATAAAGTGGCTCGCAGGCTTATACGCTTTGGCCAAAGGGTTAACTAATTGACCCCTTTTCAAGAGATATATAGGTATTTCACTGTGTATTTTTGTCACATTGGATGTTGCTCTGGAATGCTTTGTTTCTTGTTTTATACAATTAGCCACGCCCAGTAGCACTCTTTTTGACACACACATATATATATACAGTATATTCCAGAGCAACATCCAATGTGACAAAAATACACAGTGAAATACCTATATATCTCTTGAAAAGGGGTCAATTAGTTAACCCTTTGGCCAAAGCGTATAAGCCTGCGAGCCACTTTCAAGGCATGATCATAATATCGCAGGTCCCAACACTATCTGATTAAAATCCTTATTTACCTCTATAATTAGAGGAAGGATGGTCCTGGCATTGAACCTGTCGCAACCTGCTGCATGAAAAGAAAACCTGCTTACTTGGACAGTGGGGAGGGGCGAGCTTTAAACCCTGGGTGGGAGGAGCCACTAACCTCCAAAACAGCTGAGCCTCAACTACACATCAATAAAATTATTCTAACACCAAAACCGGAAAAGAATAAAAAATTATGTTATACCAAAATACTAGAATACAATTAAATAAACACCTGACCAACATAACTATTCAAGAAATAAAACCGCTAACCAATCCTAAAATGTAATAAAAACAAGCCATCCAAATACCAAACAATGTAGTGAAAACAATAAACAGAAATAGAAAAAATAACAATCAATTGTAAACAAGCATTTGGCAAAAAATGCATTGCCTGTCACTGTATTTATCTGTAGCCTAAAGGGGCACAGATTAATACATTAGCAGTCAGTGGGCAATGAAAACCATAAAAATAAATTAATGTAATAAAAAAAACCTGAAAAAAGACAATTACATACATTCATTATTTGTCTTACCTTTAGAAGTCTTCACCCTCCGAATCCCGGCGTATCAGGAAGCTCTCGACCCGTGATATCATCCACTGCAATCCGACTCCATCCTCCTTGAAGATCAGCATCAGGTACAAAAATCTTTCTTTCATCTTCTTTCTTCTTCATTTATCTTCTTCTGTCATTCTTTTCTTCTTTTCTTTATTGTTCTAACTTCTTTTTCTTGTAATCCAATAGAACCCCTTGGTAAATCCAGCAACGGAAGTTGCCTCGTCGTATTCTTGAGCTAAAATTAGACGGAACCGACCTTATATAGGGCCTGTGACATCACATTTTATGGTCAGATGGTACAGCTCCAATCCGATTGGACACTGTATCATGTGACCAGCTTTTTAATTTTTTTAAGGTTGTGACATCTCCAAGGGAGGTACGTCACATCCTTAAAACCACATGGCTCATATCACATGGTATTACAGCCAATGGGATTGAAGACAATCCCATTTGTTCCTGTACCATGTGATATGTTCCATTAGTTTTAAAGGATGTGACATCATCCCTTAAAGTGATGTCACATCCTTTTAAACAAATGGAACATATCACATGACGTGTCCGAAGAGAGCAAGCTCGTCAGTCCTTCTGGCGTCCTGCACCACATCCTGCAGTCTGGATGATCTCACCGGATGATCTTTGCCTGCCTCGATATCTCCACTCAGGTGCTACTTGTAGTCTGCTCCCCAACTCGCTTCTGCATTTGGCATCCGCCATCGGGGATGGTTGAGTGGTGTAATGACTGACATCACTGCGCTCCGTTAGGCACTGCCACACAGTTAACCTGACGCATATCGCCCACAAAGGCTTTGTCAGGGGATCCTGATGAATACATTAATAAGCTCCTGACTAATAAGCTTCTGACTAATAACCTCCCATAAAAAGGACACATCATTGATGTATCTGCAGTAGAAAGGCATCTTGGAATAATAAATAGTATCAAATATAAAACTTTTCTCAAACTCTGCCATAAACAGATTAGCATAAGAGGGTGCAACGTTGCTACCCATGGCTGTACCTGTGGTTTGCAGATAGTATGTGGTTTCAAATTTAATATTTTCTTTATGTATAATGAAATGCAGCAACTACCGAATATTATCGACTGGGGAATTACCTCATAAGATATTTTTTTGATAACCGCTAACCCCTCTTCATCCTGGATAATAGTGTAGAGGTTAGTAACATTATTGGTTGCAAGGAGTAACTCTTTTCCCTATATTAGCACTGACCTAATTTTTGTGAGAAAATCAAAAATGTCATACTGTATGTCCTATTATGGAGTTGCTGACGGGAAACTTTTCCATGACGCCTGCCTTCCTATAAAGATACATGCATGAAAGCCATTCACAGAAATTACTGTGTTGTTTATAGTGTCATAGGAGACAAGAACTCTTTCATGGGATCAAGCACCAGACAGGACACAGAGATCAAATAAACATATATTTTTCCTGAACGGAGCCAGCAGACCCAACAAAATATCACCAACAGAGCTATATTGACTCCAAACAGGGGATACAGGAGGAATCCTAGTAGTTCTAGGTGCCCAGCGCCACTGAAATGGCTTACCCGGTGCAACTTCCACTCCTGTGGGGGATCGGGAACTCAAGGCAGCGCTGGATGCAAGTCACAAAGGGTGGTTAGGTCTACCAAGAAGGTTGCGGGAGGGGTTAACCACTTCATTACCTTAGCGGTAGTAACCATTAAGCTAAGGAAGGGGTTAACCCCAACCACTAAGCACTTGAGAGGCCTAACCAACCACCCTGGAGTAACTACCCCCTTCACCCACCCCCTCTTTCTCCAATAAACATTAAAATACAATACAAACACCAATACTAGTCAATACACCCAATTGCCAGCATGGTTACCTATGCCCTCACCCACCCTGTGGCAACTACCCCCTTCACCCACTCCCTCTACCCCCAATAAAACAGGTACTCTGTTTTAACCCTTTTATTATCTTAGCAGTTAGCCACTAAGGTAATGAAGCTGAGTTTATTTTATTTTAATAACACAATATTGAAGCAGTGGCTTTCCTGAGCTGAACCGCATTAATTTCAGCCTCAGGGACCCTAGTTACAGGCCCGGGTATGGGGTTCTGGTACCTCCCTGCATTGTTTAAATCTCCCGCGTCACATGACCAGGACATTTAAACATGGTGGAGATACCGGCAACCCATCCTGGGGCCTGTAACTCGGGAAGCATGGGGTCCCGAGGCTGAAATTAATATGGTTCAGCTTCGGAGACCCCTTGTTTCAATACTGTGTTATTAAAATAAAATAAAAGCCGTGCAATCGCCTGTTAGAGGTGCACAGGGAGAGTGACTGATTTTGTCTACTCTCAATGCGCATCTCTTACAGACTGATGAAGCCCGGCAGGATTCACACAGCTTGAGTCCCATTCAGAACCAGGGATGCTCACTGTGTTAATCCTGCTGGGTCATTAGTCTCCTTACTGGGACTCCATGAGCACACGGGATTAGAAACGTGCTCATAGCGGATTTCGTGAGGGCAGCGCGACCAACCATGTGGCTACATGGGTAAAATAACATTATTTAATTTGTTATGCATAGCAGCCTCCAAATGATAAGAGAAATGAGTGTATGAGGCCAGATTATGAACCACTGCCAGAACATGAACCATTGCCAGACCGTCTCTGTTACTAACTGTTAAATGTGGAACTGGGAGCTACCTTCCAGCCCATTCAAGTCAATAGGCTCTAAGCTATCTTTCAGCACCAGAAGATGTCTCATGGCAGAGGACTGCTTTGTAAATATGGGCCAAAATCTTTTCCAAGATGATACAATGGCCTATTGGCAAAACATAGACGCATACTTACACTACTGTTAATAGGAAAACTGTGTATATTGTTGCCCCCGTTTCTTTCTTTTACTCTCATTGTTCTATTTTTATTTCCCTCCCTGTCTTTTCTCATACTAGAATCAAAGCAGAAAGCTGTATGCTTAATTGCTGGTTTGCTATTGTGGTAAAAAAAAAATCCCTTATTCCCAAAACCACTCAGTTTGAGTCAGAGGGTCATTGTAGCAGCATACATTAGATCTCAATCTTTTGTTTCCAATGCTACCTGAGAAGCAATGTATTATTAAAGACGTGTAACTACAACTGTTCAGCTGTAGCCCTGTGCTACAACAACTGCTGGGATATCAATTAAAAAAAAAATCAATGGGCAAAGAATTGTTCTATTTACTTCCTTTAATCAAACACATACATTCCTCACTGTGTAACAAAAAAGGAATCTTAATAACTGTAATAACGCAACATGGAATTCATGGAATCCAAAGGCAATGTATGTTATATACCCAAACACATAACACTATAGAAAAATGAAGCTTGCTAGTTATAGCAGTTTCCAGTTTGGTGCAAACTGCTCTACTACCCCGTTTTACCCATATGAAAACTGTGTGGAAAGTCTCTCAGCAAATGGAATGTACATATGTAAAACCAGAAGGTGATGAGAAAGGAGCTATGTGAATAAATATTGTCAGAAAGAGAGTAGTGGTAGTATCGCCTGAGATTATCTTTGTAATGGTTATATAGGGTAGGAATGTGGGTTTTATCACTAATCAGACACAATTTGGCAATATTCTTTGTGCAAAAATGTTTTCGAAAAATTGCATACTTTGCACAAAACTTACCAAGCATTAAAAAATGTTAATTTCAAATTCACAACAAAGTCTCTTCCCTTCTCAAAATTCTCGACAAATTTGCTTCAACTGCAGAGAAAATCGGGCACAATGCAAACAAATGTTTACAATTTGGATTCATGTACTGCCAAATTACTTAGGAATCTGGCAAAAATTTTGCACGTAAGAATATTTTCAGCGATATCCATGTAATGGGAACTTTTCAGAAATTTGTTGCAAAAACGCAAGCTGCAAGAGAAGATTGTGAAACATTTGGCGAAGCAAATTTTAAGACATTGGCTCAACTTTAATATACAGTAGTGCTCAACCCTGAAAATGATTTATTTTTGATTGTCTCCTTTTCTTGATAGGGAATGGAAATAGCTCAATCATTTTGCAATTAGAGTTGAAACAGTTTTTACCTTTATTTAATCTCTAAACTGGCCAAGGGAGTTAAGGATTTGTAAGGTGTTGTAAGTCCTTCTGGGTGTTAAAGGTACAGCCAAAATTTATATAAATTCTTAATAACCAGAGTTATTAGACTTAGACTTAGAACTATGCAACTAATTTTGACAGATTTATTATAAATCATTCTTCCTGGTAATGTACAAGTTATTAAGAATTTATATTAGTGTTAGGACCCTTGAGACGTGGTCTGCCTTGGAGAGGCTCAAGGGCTTACGACACTTTGGCCAAAGAGTTAAACTAAAAGACCATTTTATGCAAAAGATATCTATATCTATATATATATCTATATATATCTATCTATCTATATATATATATAGATATATATATATATCTATATATATATATATATATAGATATATATATATATCTATATATATATATATAGGCACTGTACCGTGTATTTGTGTCAATGGATGTGCACTGAGCTCTGTCTGTGTTTCATGTACTGTCTCTGGTTTTAAATATTTATTGCCATGCACAGTAGCACTCCTCTTTGACACTTGTACCCATATATATATGTTGTGGTTATTTTGGGGGTTCAATATGAGCTTATAGGGGTTCTGTATGTTTTGCAATTCTGTTCAGTTGTTCCCAGCTGATTTGGAGGGTGGCTCCTCCTTCCCAGGTTTGAAGCTCACCCCCTCCCACTTTTAAATGGTTAAAGCTCACTCCATTTCACCTTCCACACTCATGGGAACTTGCATGCAGTTTGATTGCGACAAATCTAATACAGAGTGCTTTTCCTGGTATTGTACAGGTTAATAAGAGCTTCAATCAGACTTAGAACTATGCAACTAATTTTGACAGATTTACTATAAATCATTCTTCCTGGTAATGTACAGGTTATTAAGAATTTATATTAGTGTTAGGTACCCTTGAGATGTGGTCTGCCGTGTAGTGGCTCAAGGGCTTACAACACTTTGGCCAAAATGTTAAACTAAAAGACCATTTTATTTAATAGATATCTATACATATATATTTAGGCACTGTACCGTGTATAAGTTTCACTGGATGTGCACTGAGCTCTGTCTGTGTTTCATGTTCTGTCTCTGGTTTTAAATATATATTGCCATGCTCAGTATCACTCCTCTGTGACACTTATATGCTTATATATATGTTGTGGTTATTTTGGGGGTTCAATATAGAGCTTGTATGTGTCCTGTATGTTTTACAATTCTTGTTCAGCTGGTCTTAGCTGATTGGAGGGTGGCTCCGCCTACCTGATTGAAGCTCACCCCCTCCCACATTTAAATGTTAAAAGCTCACTCCATTGCATCTCCCACTCTCAAGGGAACTTGCTTGCTTGCAGTTTGATTGTGACAAATCTAATATAGAGTGCTTTTCCTGGTAATGTACAAGTTAATAAGAGCTTCAATGAGACTTAGAACTATGCAAATAATTTTGACAGATTTACTATAAATCATTCTTCCTGGTAATGCACAGGCTATTAAGAATTTATATTAGTGTTAGGTACCTGTAGGAGGACATGTGCAGAGGTACGCAAGGGAGACTGTTTTAAGGTGAAATTAAAATAAGGCTTTATTGTGCCTGTCGCTTTAAACACAGCAAAAAAACAACATATGAGAAATAGTGAGCCAAACAAAACCTGCTCCACTTTGGCATATATGTATCCTTATATTCCAGCCCTTTTTAACTGGGTGGCTACCCAAGCTGTTCATCAACCCAAGTCATATAGATATAGATATATAGACAACAGTCATTGGAAAATAAAGTCTTATCTGTTTGCTGGGTTGCTGCCTTTTCTCTGGATAAATCAGCATCCAGGTTTAGAAGTCTTATTTGTCAGCTCCAGAGATCTGTGTTCTCTTGGTCAGTCTCATCTGGGAGACTCAGGAACCTCTGCTCTGTCTCATAGTTCAGCTCACATGTGAGCTAAGGAGTCTCACTTCCTGTCTCAGAGGCAGGCTTTTTCTAACACCTCCAATCAACCAGGTGCTGGTCAATTAACCAGCACACTGCTGGATTAGAGGCAAGTTTTCTGAACAGGGTAAGTCCCCTGTTACATACCTCCCTGGTTTGTGGGAAGCTCGGGCTTGCCATGGCCAAAGCCCATCCTTCCACTCTCATTCGAGATATCTCTGTGACTTGAATGAGTGTGGATGGAGGAGAACCCTCAGTCCTGCTGGGATTGGAGCCCTTCCTCCAATTAAGTAGTGTCTTCTCCAGAAGGTGCTTGAGATCAGCAGTCCTCAGTCGCTCGAGGAGAACTTTTTCCAAGTACAGTCTTTCTACTGACTACATGGTCTTGAGCTTTCCCCTGTATCAGGCACTCCTCTTTTTGTAGGCAGACTGTATGGTGACAGTCGCAGAGCGCCTATGCAAATCGCTCTCTCTCGCCATCCTTCCCATGTGCTCCACTTTAGCACCAAATGTCAATTTCCTGGTATCACAAGAGCGCCCAAGGACAGCCACTTGAGCCCTCAGTTCTTGAAGCTGTTTCCCTGCACTTTTCCCATTCAATGTAGTCGCCAGTTCAGCTTCTTTGGGATTGAGTTGCGATTCCAGCTCCATTTCCAGAGAATGTCCTATTTTTTCAGCTTCATCAGCTAAGGATTCTTCTGGCTTTGATTCTGCACTCCTACCCCTGTTTGTTGCCTGTTGGGCGGCTGCAGGTTTGGCTAGTGCTTTCTTAGGTGGCTCAAACTTCGTAATCTTGTTTTGAAGGTGAGTGGTATCCCCAGCTCTCACTGTACCCTTGTCCTCACGGCCCTAGTTACTGTGGGATACCGATGCTTGGGCAGAGCCAATACCTTTTCCCGTATTGGAGGCCATTCTCCTTTCAGGGTCTTTATTTCTTCCCTGTGCTTTCTCTGAGCTTGCTTCCACCTATCATTCATTATTTTGTGGAGCACTGTGAACTTCTTCGCTTGGGCCGGAGATACTCGTCTCAGTTTCTGGACCTTTTTGCGCTCCCTCTTGTACCGAGTCACCTGGCCTCTAAGCTTAGCCTCTAGCGATGCTTTGGTGATGGTCAGGGCAGCCTTTAGTTTATCCTGCTGCTTTGCGAGGACGCACTGGGTAACCAGACGTTCCTTCAGCAGTTGTATTTCCTTAGCTGCCTGCAGATTTTCTTCCTGCAGAGTTCGCTGCTTCTCCTCGACATTCTGGAGGTGTGTACGCAGACCTTGCAGTTGGTTCTGCAGTCGGTGCGCTGCTTCAAATTTTTCACCTTCCAAAAGTCTATTTATTTCTTTAAGCTCGTGCAGCTTTTCATTCTTTTCCTTGACGTAGTCTGTCAATGAGAATTTTCTTCTTCCAGTTTTAAGTTTTCTCTTTTTAATCTTACATTTTCTCCTTTTTCAGTCTCTGTACTATTCAGGGCCTCCTTGCAGTCCTCCTTCCATTTATGCACATCTGCTTTGAGAATGACAGTCTCCTGGCGTGAGACTTCCTTCTCTAGGTTGAGGGTCTGAAGCTCCTTCTGAGAGACTTTGAGATCTAAGTTAAGATGGAGGATAGTTTTCTTTGACATGTCTAGCTCCTCAGTGAGACTGTGAAGTTCCTTTCTGGAGACTTCCAGTTCTGTGCGGCAGCTGTTGATCTCATGATGTGAGGCATCCAGTGCTCTGCGGAGTGTATGAACCTCTTTCTGAGATACGTCCACCTCTTTCCGGACACTGTTGACCTCCTGTTTTGAGGCATTCAGCTCTACGCGAAGAATGTGAACCTCTTGCTGAAAGACTGTCATCTGCTTCAGTGCCTCCTCATACTTCCTCTTCAGCTTAGCCATCATTTTATCAGATTGGTTGTGCTTTTCATCCATGGCGGAAATAGTAGCGTTTGCAGTATCTAGCACAGTCTTGAGATCGTCTAATTCTGTCCTGGCCAAAGAGTAAATTGTGAGCACATCTTTCTGTAGCTTCACGTTATTTTTCTGTAGCTCTGTGTAACTATCTTTCTTTTGTTTCAATTGTTCACTGAGCATATCACAGTCAGCCTGGCATTTTTCAGGGCATCTTCAGGGCTTGTCAAGGGATCGACACTCACTGGTTCTGGCTCTGCTTCCCTGGGATGGTTGGTTGAGGGTTCCTCGCTGTTGGCACCGGACAGACACTTCTTTGGGGCACACGACTTCTGCCTTGGGCCCTCTGGATATTCGGTTAACCGCGGGACGAATTCTCCATTTTTTCTAGGCTGCAGGGCAACTCGGTCCCCCTTTTCCTCCACAGGATCTGTGGACGTGTCTGTTCCTTCCACGGTAAGTGAAGAACCGCTTTTCTTTTTATTTTTCCGCCTTTTTGTTTTGGATGACTCCGTCCCATCAGGAATACTGGGGTCTCCTTCTTTATTTGATACTTCAGCAGCTTCATTATATATGCCAGGCTTTTCTTGTAGTTGCTTTAGCTGACAGACATATTGGGTGATCTTCTGCTCCCGCTCTTTCTCTTGTCGACCATATTCGTCATCATAGAGAGCGGTCTTTTCTGTTTGTGCTGAGTTCAGGCACCCCCACCATTCTTGGGGTGTTTTGTGGGTGTGACTCGGTTCGGGTTCCCCGTAAGAGATGTCTTCCTCTTTATTGGACTGGAAGGGCCACTCTTCTGTGGGGTAGGGTTCATTACAGGAACGCTGCATCTTGTCCTCCATTTTGGGGCTCTCAGGTGTAGTTTTCTTCCTGACCTCAGGAGGCGCTATTGCAGCTGTTGCCACTGTATTTGCTAGAAACCCCAATTGTGGTAGTCCTAAAGCTGGGCATATTTTGCTTGTAGAGGTCGTGGCTCTCACATGCATCTCTGTAGACTTTTCTTTTTCTTGGGTAAGTTTTACAATATCAGCAGTGCTGTGCACGCATTCTCTCTCTTTAGGTATACTGGATGTGCAGCTGCTAGGTAAAAACTTCTATTTGCTTTACACCATTTACTTGCTAGGTTTAATCTCTCATTAGGTATACTGAATGTGCAGTTGCTAGGTAAAAACTTCTGTTTGCTTTACACCATTTACTTGCTAGGTACAATACCCTCCGCTTCAGCCAAATAATGTGGTTTTCTGCTTTAATTCAGTCTCAAATTTGGGTATTATGGCATTCACTCTTCACACTTTGGGATACCTTTTACACAGCTCAGCAATTCCTTTTTCCCAAGTAGGGCAATTTTACCCTCAGCACTTGTTTACTGAAAATTCCCCTGCTTCAGCACAGTCTTGCATCAATTTTCACACTTTTCTGCATATACTCCATTCACAACTGGTAGTCCTATGCGGTGTGGCAGTCTTTACTTGCAGAATCAGTACCGCTCGCGTGTCACCATCCGTATTCACTGCTTCAGCGAAACATTTGAAAACAACAAACGCCTATCCCTTTTAAGGGCTAACTTACTTCTTGAACCCTGACTACAGCTGGAAGGAAAAACCCCTATTTCAATGACCATATTACACTTTATTTGTGATAGGCAAATAAGGTTTACCTGCTTCAGCACGGTCTCTCTCTCTCCTCTTGGAATCGGGGAAAAGAGTCCATCTGTGGTTTTGTAAGTTTTAGTGCAGTGTAGATTTCCTGCCTGGGTGTGTCCCTTTACTCTGGTCTCTGCTGCATGAATTTTTGTTTATGTTGCTCAGGCTGTTTGTAGGCAAAAAGCACAAAAAAAATTTCACAGGCAAACTCCGGGCCCCTTTTAACTTCAAGCACCACCTCTCATTCCACGTCTGACACCATATGTAGGAGGACATGTGCAGAGGTACGCAAGGGAGACTGTTTTAAAGTGAAATTAAAATAAGGCTTTATTGTGCCTGTCGCTTTAAACACAGCAAAAAAAAAACAACATATGAGAAATAGTGAGCCAAACAAAACCTGCTCCACTTTGGCATATATGTATCCTTATATTCCAGCCCTTTTTAACTGGGTGGCTACCCAAGCTGTTCATCAACCCAAGTCATATAGATACATATATATATAGACAACAGTCTTTGGAAAATAAAGTCTTATCTGTTTGCTGGGTTGCTGCCTTTTCTCCAGATAAATCAGCATCCAGGTTTAGAAGTCTTATTTGTCAGCTCCAGAGATCTGTGTTCTTTTGGTCAGTCTCACCTGGGAGACTCAGGAACCTCTGCTCTGTCTCCTAGTTCAGCTCACATGTGAGCTAAGGAGTATCACTTCCTGTCTCAGAGGCAGGCTTTTTCTAACACCTCCAATCAACCAGGTGCTGGTCAATTAACCAGCACACTGCTGGATTAGAGGCAAGTTTTCTGAACAGGGTAAGTCCCCTGTTACAGTACCCTTGAGATGTGGTCTGTCGTGTAGTGGCTCAAGGGCTTACAACACTTTGGCCAAAATGTTAAACTAAAAGACCATTTTATTTAATAGATATCTATACATATATATTTAGGCACTGTACCGTGTATAAGTTTCACTGGATGTGCACTGAGCTCTGTCTGTGTTTCATGTTCTGTCTCTGGTTTTAAATATATATTGCCATGCTCAGTATCACTCCTCTGTGACACTTATATGCTTATATATATGTTGTGGTTATTTTGGGGGTTCAATATAGAGCTTGTATGTGTCCTGTATGTTTTACAATTCTTGTTCAGCTGGTCTTAGCTGATTGGAGGGTGGCTCCGCCTACCTGATTGAAGCTCACCCCCTCCCACATTTAAATGTTAAAAGCTCACTCCATTGCATCTCCCACTCTCAAGGGAACTTGCTTGCTTGCAGTTTGATTGTGACAAATCTAATATAGAGTGCTTTTCCTGGTAATGTACAAGTTAATAAGAGCTTCAATGAGACTTAGAACTATGCAAATAATTTTGACAGATTTACTATAAATCATTCTTCCTGGTAATGCACAGGCTATTAAGAATTTATATTAGTGTTAGGTACCTGTAGGAGGACATGTGCAGAGGTACGCAAGGGAGACTGTTTTAAGGTGAAATTAAAATAAGGCTTTATTGTGCCTGTCGCTTTAAACACAGCAAAAAAACAACATATGAGAAATAGTGAGCCAAACAAAACCTGCTCCACTTTGGCATATATGTATCCTTATATTCCAGCCCTTTTTAACTGGGTGGCTACCCAAGCTGTTCATCAACCCAAGTCATATAGATATAGATATATAGACAACAGTCATTGGAAAATAAAGTCTTATCTGTTTGCTGGGTTGCTGCCTTTTCTCTGGATAAATCAGCATCCAGGTTTAGAAGTCTTATTTGTCAGCTCCAGAGATCTGTGTTCTCTTGGTCAGTCTCATCTGGGAGACTCAGGAACCTCTGCTCTGTCTCATAGTTCAGCTCACATGTGAGCTAAGGAGTCTCACTTCCTGTCTCAGAGGCAGGCTTTTTCTAACACCTCCAATCAACCAGGTGCTGGTCAATTAACCAGCACACTGCTGGATTAGAGGCAAGTTTTCTGAACAGGGTAAGTCCCCTGTTACATACCTCCCTGGTTTGTGGGAAGCTCGGGCTTGCCATGGCCAAAGCCCATCCTTCCACTCTCATTCGAGATATCTCTGTGACTTGAATGAGTGTGGATGGAGGAGAACCCTCAGTCCTGCTGGGATTGGAGCCCTTCCTCCAATTAAGTAGTGTCTTCTCCAGAAGGTGCTTGAGATCAGCAGTCCTCAGTCGCTCGAGGAGAACTTTTTCCAAGTACAGTCTTTCTACTGACTACATGGTCTTGAGCTTTCCCCTGTATCAGGCACTCCTCTTTTTGTAGGCAGACTGTATGGTGACAGTCGCAGAGCGCCTATGCAAATCGCTCTCTCTCGCCATCCTTCCCATGTGCTCCACTTTAGCACCAAATGTCAATTTCCTGGTATCACAAGAGCGCCCAAGGACAGCCACTTGAGCCCTCAGTTCTTGAAGCTGTTTCCCTGCACTTTTCCCATTCAATGTAGTCGCCAGTTCAGCTTCTTTGGGATTGAGTTGCGATTCCAGCTCCATTTCCAGAGAATGTCCTATTTTTTCAGCTTCATCAGCTAAGGATTCTTCTGGCTTTGATTCTGCACTCCTACCCCTGTTTGTTGCCTGTTGGGCGGCTGCAGGTTTGGCTAGTGCTTTCTTAGGTGGCTCAAACTTCGTAATCTTGTTTTGAAGGTGAGTGGTATCCCCAGCTCTCACTGTACCCTTGTCCTCACGGCCCTAGTTACTGTGGGATACCGATGCTTGGGCAGAGCCAATACCTTTTCCCGTATTGGAGGCCATTCTCCTTTCAGGGTCTTTATTTCTTCCCTGTGCTTTCTCTGAGCTTGCTTCCACCTATCATTCATTATTTTGTGGAGCACTGTGAACTTCTTCGCTTGGGCCGGAGATACTCGTCTCAGTTTCTGGACCTTTTTGCGCTCCCTCTTGTACCGAGTCACCTGGCCTCTAAGCTTAGCCTCTAGCGATGCTTTGGTGATGGTCAGGGCAGCCTTTAGTTTATCCTGCTGCTTTGCGAGGACGCACTGGGTAACCAGACGTTCCTTCAGCAGTTGTATTTCCTTAGCTGCCTGCAGATTTTCTTCCTGCAGAGTTCGCTGCTTCTCCTCGACATTCTGGAGGTGTGTACGCAGACCTTGCAGTTGGTTCTGCAGTCGGTGCGCTGCTTCAAATTTTTCACCTTCCAAAAGTCTATTTATTTCTTTAAGCTCGTGCAGCTTTTCATTCTTTTCCTTGACGTAGTCTGTCAATGAGAATTTTCTTCTTCCAGTTTTAAGTTTTCTCTTTTTAATCTTACATTTTCTCCTTTTTCAGTCTCTGTACTATTCAGGGCCTCCTTGCAGTCCTCCTTCCATTTATGCACATCTGCTTTGAGAATGACAGTCTCCTGGCGTGAGACTTCCTTCTCTAGGTTGAGGGTCTGAAGCTCCTTCTGAGAGACTTTGAGATCTAAGTTAAGATGGAGGATAGTTTTCTTTGACATGTCTAGCTCCTCAGTGAGACTGTGAAGTTCCTTTCTGGAGACTTCCAGTTCTGTGCGGCAGCTGTTGATCTCATGATGTGAGGCATCCAGTGCTCTGCGGAGTGTATGAACCTCTTTCTGAGATACGTCCACCTCTTTCCGGACACTGTTGACCTCCTGTTTTGAGGCATTCAGCTCTACGCGAAGAATGTGAACCTCTTGCTGAAAGACTGTCATCTGCTTCAGTGCCTCCTCATACTTCCTCTTCAGCTTAGCCATCATTTTATCAGATTGGTTGTGCTTTTCATCCATGGCGGAAATAGTAGCGTTTGCAGTATCTAGCACAGTCTTGAGATCGTCTAATTCTGTCCTGGCCAAAGAGTAAATTGTGAGCACATCTTTCTGTAGCTTCACGTTATTTTTCTGTAGCTCTGTGTAACTATCTTTCTTTTGTTTCAATTGTTCACTGAGCATATCACAGTCAGCCTGGCATTTTTCAGGGCATCTTCAGGGCTTGTCAAGGGATCGACACTCACTGGTTCTGGCTCTGCTTCCCTGGGATGGTTGGTTGAGGGTTCCTCTCTGTTGGCACCGGACAGACACTTCTTTGGGGCACACGACTTCTGCCTTGGGCCCTCTGGATATTCGGTTAACCGCGGGACGAATTCTCCATTTTTTCTAGGCTGCAGGGCAACTCGGTCCCCCTTTTCCTCCACAGGATCTGTGGACGTGTCTGTTCCTTCCACGGTAAGTGAAGAACCGCTTTTCTTTTTATTTTTCCGCCTTTTTGTTTTGGATGACTCCGTCCCATCAGGAATACTGGGGTCTCCTTCTTTATTTGATACTTCAGCAGCTTCATTATATATGCCAGGCTTTTCTTGTAGTTGCTTTAGCTGACAGACATATTGGGTGATCTTCTGCTCCCGCTCTTTCTCTTGTCGACCATATTCGTCATCATAGAGAGCGGTCTTTTCTGTTTGTGCTGAGTTCAGGCACCCCCACCATTCTTGGGGTGTTTTGTGGGTGTGACTCGGTTCGGGTTCCCCGTAAGAGATGTCTTCCTCTTTATTGGACTGGAAGGGCCACTCTTCTGTGGGGTAGGGTTCATTACAGGAACGCTGCATCTTGTCCTCCATTTTGGGGCTCTCAGGTGTAGTTTTCTTCCTGACCTCAGGAGGCGCTATTGCAGCTGTTGCCACTGTATTTGCTAGAAACCCCAATTGTGGTAGTCCTAAAGCTGGGCATATTTTGCTTGTAGAGGTCGTGGCTCTCACAGGCATCTCTGTAGACTTTTCTTTTTCTTGGGTAAGTTTTACAATATCAGCAGTGCTGTGCACGCATTCTCTCTCTTTAGGTATACTGGATGTGCAGCTGCTAGGTAAAAACTTCTATTTGCTTTACACCATTTACTTGCTAGGTTTAATCTCTCATTAGGTATACTGAATGTGCAGTTGCTAGGTAAAAACTTCTGTTTGCTTTACACCATTTACTTGCTAGGTACAATACCCTCCGCTTCAGCCAAATAATGTGGTTTTCTGCTTTAATTCAGTCTCAAATTTGGGTATTATGGCATTCACTCTTCACACTTTGGGATACCTTTTACACAGCTCAGCAATTCCTTTTTCCCAAGTAGGGCAATTTTACCCTCAGCACTTGTTTACTGAAAATTCCCCTGCTTCAGCACAGTCTTGCATCAATTTTCACACTTTTCTGCATATACTCCATTCACAACTGGTAGTCCTATGCGGTGTGGCAGTCTTTACTTGCAGAATCAGTACCGCTCGCGTGTCACCATCTGTATTCACTGCTTCAGCGAAACATTTGAAAACAACAAACGCCTATCCCTTTTAAGGGCTAACTTACTTCTTGAACCCTGACTACAGCTGGAAGGAAAAACCCCTATTTCAATGACCATATTACACTTTATTTGTGATAGGCAAATAAGGTTTACCTGCTTCAGCACGGTCTCTCTCTCTCCTCTTGGAATCGGGGAAAAGAGTCCATCTGTGGTTTTGTAAGTTTTAGTGCAGTGTAGATTTCCTGCCTGGGTGTGTCCCTTTACTCTGGTCTCTGCTGCATGAATTTTTGTTTATGTTGCTCAGGCTGTTTGTAGGCAAAAAGCACAAAAAAAATTTCACAGGCAAACTCCGGGCCCCTTTTAACTTCAAGCACCACCTCTCATCCCACTTCTGACACCATATGTAGGAGGACATGTGCAGAGGTACGCAAGGGAGACTGTTTTAAAGTGAAATTAAAATAAGGCTTTATTGTGCCTGTCGCTTTAAACACAGCAAAAAAAAAACAACATATGAGAAATAGTGAGCCAAACAAAACCTGCTCCACTTTGGCATATATGTATCCTTATATTCCAGCCCTTTTTAACTGGGTGGCTACCCAAGCTGTTCATCAACCCAAGTCATATAGATACATATATATATAGACAACAGTCTTTGGAAAATAAAGTCTTATCTGTTTGCTGGGTTGCTGCCTTTTCTCCAGATAAATCAGCATCCAGGTTTAGAAGTCTTATTTGTCAGCTCCAGAGATCTGTGTTCTTTTGGTCAGTCTCACCTGGGAGACTCAGGAACCTCTGCTCTGTCTCCTAGTTCAGCTCACATGTGAGCTAAGGAGTATCACTTCCTGTCTCAGAGGCAGGCTTTTTCTAACACCTCCAATCAACCAGGTGCTGGTCAATTAACCAGCACACTGCTGGATTAGAGGCAAGTTTTCTGAACAGGGTAAGTCCCCTGTTACAGTACCCTTGAGATGTGGTCTGTCGTGTAGTGGCTCAAGGGCTTACAACACTTTGGCCAAAATGTTAAACTAAAAGACCATTTATTTAAGAGATATCTATACATATATATTTAGGCACTGTACCGTGTATAAGTTTCACTGGATGTGCACTGAGCTCTGTCTGTGTTTCATGTTCTGGAGGGGGAGAGGGAGAGAGAGTGGGAGAGGGAGAGGGAGTGGGAGAGGGAGAGGGAGAGGGAGAAAGAGAGAGAGAGCGGAGAGAGAGATGTCTGTGTTTCATGTTCTGTCTCTGGTTATATATATATATTTAAGAGAGAGAGAGAGAGACACACAGAAACACAGACAGCCCCTATACAGCCAATGACACACCCCCTCCCATAATAGCCACCCCCCCCCCCCACACTCCTGCTCTAAAAATGTTGCAGGACAGCGATCGCTCATGCTTAGAGAGCTGGTGACATCACCGCTCTCCAAGCATGAGCGAGCTCAGCGGCAGCGGGGCCGCAGCCTTAGGAAGGATTTGTTCCTATATAGTACACCTGGTTTGGTATAGGTTTTGGATATCAGGGTATCAATGTGCAACCCAAATGTTAAATGGGAGTCAAACTATAGTCCCAAATATTTGAAACTAGTAACCGAGGCTAGGATATTATTACAGTTGGTTCTGATCTGGAGCTCATTCATAGGAACCTTTAGAAATGTAGCTTTGGTCCCAAATACCATTGTTACAGTCTTGTCAGTGTTTAAAAACAGTTTGTTTTGGGAAATCCAATTCTCAAATCTCAAAAAGTCAGATTGAAGTATGTGTCCAAGGTCAGAGAGGTTAGGGCAGTGTGCATATAGGATTGTTTCATCCTCATCCATATGTATTGAATCTCCCTTACAAGCTGTAGGATGATCATTAATGAACACTGAGAAGAGTAGGGGCCCCAGAACAGAGCCTTGTGGGACACCGCAGGTGATATCCAAGGGTTGGAGTTAGTGCCCCGAGATAGACACATGTTGGGATGAAACCAATTTAAAGCATGCTTCACTATTCCAGAGCACTGGAGTTTGTTTAGCAAGATAAAATGATCAACAGTATCAAAAGCCTCTGCAAAATCTAGGATTATTTCACCAGTAAGTTGTCCCAGTTCCATTCCACACTGGATCTCATTGCAAACTTTTAGCAGGGTAGTTACCGTGGAGTGTTTGGGACGAAAGCCAGATTGGAATTGGCTAGGGAAATTTCAGCCTGAGCTTTAAATCCCTTACCTCCTCTAATAGGAACTGGAAGAAAAGTTTATCAGGACTGGTCTTTCGATACCTATTCCATTATCATAGCTATTTCTCTAGTGGGGCAGTACCTACTATCTGAGAACTCACAGGTCTTTATAATATTGCTATTTTAATCAATCAATTATATGATTTATTTGAAGTTCACCCTCACAGACTTTACCTTAGTTGGTAGATTTGAATAACTTTAGGCTGTTTTTTTTTTTTGTATTACTGACATGATTTCGGATGTCCCTAATTGCTGTGATTACTAACATTTAATAGCCTTTGGCTACTGTACTATTTTGAGTACTATAATACATATCTACTATGATCATTCTGGACGTGCCTTGGACTAATTTTAAATCTATATTGTAAATACAGTACTATCATATGAGTCTACTGTTTTTCCCAATTGACTTACTTATATTTGATTGGAATTACCAATTAAAGATTTAAGTTTTAATCACTCCCTATTTCAGATTACAAGTGCCAAATTGCAGCGCTTGTTCTTCCCTGTTTTGATTGCGATTTTTCCTGCATGCACCGTAATCCTCCACTACCATCTCTATCATTAGCTGAGCAAGAGTTGTCCTTTGTATTTTTTAACTTGGTAAATCTCATCCAAATTCCTGCAAATGATAATCTATGTAAGCACAGATGTTTTCTAATAAAGAACTCATTGCTTTTTGTAACCGACACTGTTTCCACCCTTATCAGATGGTTTAATTTCTATAGTTTTCATATTTTTTAGTTCTTCTAATCCAAGTTTTTCTTCTATTGGTAAATTTTGTTAGGTACTATTGTTATTGATCCTTAAATTCCTTATATCTTTATTAGTCAATTTTAGACATTTCTACTGAAGGACTAATCGCAAATGATGAAAACAATGTGGATTTACATTCATATTTATCCAGCGTCTGTTCTCTACCCATACAGTATAAGTATTTTCCTTTGACGGAAGAGACATATCGTTTCCTCCTGAAAGACACCTGCGAAAAGGGTTTCCTGTATGAGGCATTCATCTCTGCCCATACTGTAGTTCTTCTAATTCTTTTATATGTCTAAAATCTTTTCAGTAGATTTTTTTTAAAGGAAATTCTCATCTCGTCTTGTTTGATCTGCAAATAATTTTGTTGAGTAGTAGTTTATGTGCAACAAATGGATGACTAATTCAAATGTAGCCACATTTTTTTCAAGGACAAAGGATACCTCAATACTTCCAAATGTCTTTTTTTTCATTTCATTTGAGATACATTTATAATGATTAATGATTGTGTATTTGCTATTGTCTCACATTTATTTTTCTTGGGTGCATTTGATGTGTCATGTATCCTTTGTGTTCTTACCTCTTCTTGTTTTTCTATATGACCTCTTTGGGTTGCCTGGGGATTTGATCAAAAATACGCTGTTTTTGACGGTGGAAAATATTCCCACGTTTTTGTCACAACCTGCTCCTCTTTTACTCTCATATTTATTTCCCAAATGTGCAGTACTTCTGTTAGCCTTAGGATACAGCAAGTAAAAAGATCACTTCTCTCAGACAGGTCGCAACCCTGCTTTTTACTATTATCTCCTAGCATACAATGCTTCTACTGCAGCTAGGAATTCTGAGAAATGACATGCAAATGAGCACACGGTGTCTTAGGATACTAATGTTGTATATTATATTGTCGTGGACCAGTGCCTGAACTATCTGATAGACTAGTGTCCTGTGTGTGTGTCTCTGATTTATTTCCTATACATTATAATTATTTTTTTTTTAAATTGGGGCACATACAGCTGCGGCCGCCTTTATCCTAATGCGGCCGTAGCGGCGCAGCTCTGATAACCGCGGGCAGATGCAGTATAATTTTTTTTTCCGGAATATGTTCCGGTATTTTAGCGCTCGTAATATTAGCATATTATTAGCGCTGTCTGCAATACTGCAATACCGTCTAAAAACTCAGGTGGGTGTTCGCGAGCTGTTGTCTTCAAAGTCTAATACTGTAGCAGTTCAACCTACGTCGGTACACAGTCTGTGTGTGCGCGTGCAGTAATTGTAAATTTGCATATTTATACATGCATGTACAGTGCTGTATGTCTCATTTGAACATTGTTGAAACGCATAGGCGTGTACTGTAACAGTATCACATTTCGGCATATACAGCGCTCTCCCCTCACTCGCCCCCGCACACACACAGGCTAATTTACTGCACTGCAGTATTTCAACTTCTTATCTTATCTATAGTACACCTCTCCCACACCATTCCTTTGAATGGGTGTCTTTCTGGTTTCAATCACATTCCTGTCATCACATTCCTGCGTGTGTAACATAGCAGTGCAGAGCCTGGTTTGATTTATTCTGTGTTGACTATTAATGCTCATTGGGGAAAAAAAAGTTCAAGAGTAAGTGACCAAAAAAAAAAATATTTTTTTTCTCGTCATTTTTTATTTTTATTTTCTCCACATGCCTGCCTAAACCATCTTGATATTACGATATTCAATCTGTGCTGTAGGTTTTGACTGCGACACTGTGCGTTTGACTGCACATGATTGATTTGTGTGATTTTTATGTATTTGGGGGTGTGGGGATTAAATTATTATGATGACCTGCCTGTTGAAAATATGTCATGTCTTTGAACTCCAGTACAGTGCTAATCCTTCATGCAGCTTTACCCCCCTCCCCACCCCCCACAGACACACACAAGGCTCGCTCAAGGATTTCAACCTCTTATCGACACCTCTCCAAAACCATTCATTTTCAAAAGCTTGTCTTTGTGCTTTTCAACCTCTCTCAGACCATTCGTTAATTTTCCTTTTTTTGGCTTTCCCTTATGTTAATCTGATTATGTAACCAATTATTAAAAAGTAACCAATTATTAAAACTGTATGTTTTCTTGAAGAATCCCCCCCACACACATTCACAGTGAATTTAAAGTTCAAAGAAATAAAATCTTAATGTAATTAAATATGTATTTTATTTTATCAGGAAAGAAAAATACAAATAATCATTGAGAGAGTGGGGGGGGGGGGGGTTTGAAAATTGAGGGCCGGTGGATAATCATGAATAATGCACATTGATAATAATAAAAACAGTAATACAAATTTTCCGTCTTTATCTTCTTCCTCATTCTGTATAGTTCATTGAGAGAGGGGAGGTTTTGTGTAAATCATGACTGCAGTTTAGATACACTTAACTCTACACACAGTTCACAAAATTTAGACATGATACCCCCCCTCCCGCTGTCCATCCTTTTTTCTGTGAAAAGACAAGAAAATAAAAAATTAGTGCAGTTATGTGCATACTGTATTACGGCATTGGGTATATATATAGCTATTCCATATTGGATTACAATATGCAGATAGTACTGTCAAACTAGTCTATACTGGAACAGTGTATACTGTAACTATTGTTAAATACTTTGTAACCAGATGGCTAGGTGCTGCTCTCTCAGGAAACAAAAAATGTGTGCAGTTAGGTGCATATTATGGCATGGTGTACTTTGTAGCTACTCCATATTGGACTACAGTATGCAGATACACTGTAGTACTGTCAAACTAGTCTATACTGGAACTACTGTATACTGTAACTACTGTTAAATACTTTGTAACCGGATGGCTAGCGCTGCTCTCTCAGGAAAGAACAAATCTGTGCCATACTTACCTGTATCATACTGTACTTACCATACTACAGTACTATACTATACTACCTTCCTGATGCTTGCCCATTACGCTCGATCACAATGGGCAACACAGTCGCAATATGGTCAATATATTTATTGCATCGTTCCACGGTGAGTACATCGTTCCAAAAACTCATTATGCTTTACACCAACTCATCCTTTTTGGAGGGTTTCACGACTTTTCGGATATGATCTTTCAGCTGATGCCAGACCATTCCGATAGGATTGAAGTCTGGCGAACTGTCATTGGAGGGGGAAAAAAGGACAATTAGTTACAGCGATACACAGTAAAAACAGTGGGAAAAAATGAGACACGGTTACCGTACTTACTCCGCTGGCGTCTTCATCCAGTTGATACCGCGCACAAGAATATGCGCTGTTGACGCGGTGTGCTTCGGATCGTTGTCCTGGTAGAAACGGTGACCATCTGGGAACTCACGTGTGATGTATTCCACAATCTGAGGCACAATTTGCTCTCGGAAAAAAGCTTTATTCATGATTCCTATAACAAGAAAAGAAAAGTGCTCAAAAAACTGCACACTAGTACAGTACAGTGCATAAGGCAAAAGTGTGTGACTTATTTTACCTTCAAAGATGACAATGCATCCTGATCCACACCTAGAGATGGCACCCCACACATGCATCTTCACTGGGTGTTTTGGACGCGGCTTCATAGATATGCGACCTTTTTTGTGGAATGCAAAGGTGGCAAATCTCTCCAGCTATACAGTAGACTCGTCAGTGAAGATGCAATCATGGAAAGTTTCTCCACTATCGATCCATGCCTGGGCCTGGACCACTCTCTTGATCTTGTTAACGTCCCTTATCATAGGGTATGCTCTGTAATGACAAGGAATAATTTTATAGGTACAGTACAGTTTCTTAAACAACACTTTAACCTCCTTTACTGTCCAGTACTAACCTCACACGTCCATATTTCCATCCAATTCTGCGTCTCATCTTCTTTATGCTGGTCTCGGATACAGTGAGATTGTGATTTTGCAGCAGAGTGTATTTGACCCTTAATGCACTCTTCTCATCATTCTCTTCACTTATTTTGTCGACCAGAAGAGTTGTCTCCCTACAGGGTAAAGAAAAACAACAATCCTGTAAGTTACTGTGCAGTAGGCTACAAGTACAGCACATCATTTACAGTAAACAATAATAGATAGATATACTGTATTATATAGTTATATAAATATACAGAAATAACTCTGTATAATTAGACTGTAAGTTCCTCGGGGCAGGGACTCCTCTTCCTTAATGTTACTTTTATGTCTAAAGCACTTATTCCCATGATCTGTTATTTATATTATCTGTTATTTATTTGATTACCATGTGTATTACTACTGTGAAGCGCTATGTACATTAATGGCGCTATATAAATAAAGACATACAATACAATAACTATAATATTAGATAGATCTATACTATATAGTTATATTAGTATGCAGCAATATAAACAATAATAGATAGATATACTGTATTATATAGTAATATAAATATACAGGAATAACTATAATATTAGATAGATCTATACTATATACTGTAGTTATATTAATATGCAGCAATATAAACAATAATAGATAGATATACTGTATTATATAGTTATATAAATATACTTACGCGTTAGTTACCGTTGGTGTCCTCGTGCGTTGTTTGGTTTTTCCGTGTGCATGATAGCACACGGTGGTTGATGGCACAACGAGGCCAGAAGCAGCTACCCAGCGTTGGATATCTGCAATTCGTTGTCCGCTCCTGTACATCTCCTTAATTCTAATGCTGAGATCCTTTGAAATCTTTTTAACAGGCATTGCTGCGAGTAGAAATACAAGCACAAGAATGTATATTCGATGTTTAGTCGATGTGTATTCAATGTGCAATGAATCCACAAAATGGATGGTGTATTTATACGTTAATGACTCACATTAGAGTACGCCCACTTTTAACACCTGTACCTCGTCGCCATGCATAAAAGGTTACACACTTTGCATAGCCCACCACTCGATGATCTGTATCTGAACTTTCCCTTGTCCAGATACTGCATTGTGCCATCTGCTTCCATGGATCAACCCCGATTCTACGGACGCAGGAACCCACTCGCCTCTGCCGTGCCTGTCATGCAGAAAAAGCGAAAGGCGGGAGCCATTTCCAAGCCAAGGCCAAAGTGAAAGGCTAAGGCTAATAAAAAAATCCTTCTGACGACCCCAAAGGTAAGGTTTTTAATAAGCCTTATTATATCAAGAAGAAATTTGGTGATGTACACTCAAAGCAAAACTACTGGCAGCCAACCCATCGAACCCGCAGGCCACTTCCTCGATTACGCTTCGACGACTCTGCCGCTGCTCTCCCTGAAATCCACAGCCCATCTTCTCCACTACTCGTCCACAACGCTGCTGCTGCTCTCCCGGAAACCCACAGCCCATCTTCTCCACTACTCTTCGACGATGCTGCCGCTGGTCTCCCGGAAATCCACGGGTCACTTACTCCATTACGCTTAGACGACTCTGCCGCTTCTCTCCTGGAAATCCACAGGTCACTTTCTCCATCCCTCTTCGACGACGCTGCCGCTTCTCTCCCTGAAATCCACAGGTCACCTCCTCCATTCTTCTTCAATGACGCTGCCATTTCTCTCCAGGGAACCCCCATCTCATCCTCCGTAGCACCCATCAACCCAGATGTCCACAGCACCCCATGCACAAGATCCAGCTCGTTAGACCGCATGCTGAATGTGTTAAGTGTCGATATCCCCGGGAACTTTACTATGCTGGTAAAGATAGATCTTCATTTAGAGACCATGCTAAATATGGATCAACGAATGGAGAAGATGGATCAACGGATGGAGAAGATGGATCAGCTCGTTAGACCGCTTGCTGAATGAGTTAAGTGTCGATATCCCCGGGAACTCTACTATGCTGGTAAAGATAGATCTTCTTTTAGAGACCATGCTAAATATGGATCAACGGATGGAGAAGATGGATCAACGGATGGAGAAGATGGATCAACGGATGGAGAAGATAGAGAATGACATAGTGGGGATACATAATTTGCTCGGAGTTCATGCCCCTGTATCTCCGACGCCGGAGCAGGAGGGTGGCATGGATGGGATGAATGGGACCTTCGACCGCCTTTCATCACCAAGTGCACCCCCTCCACCAGAAGAATATGTGTACATGTATGCCGTTGACGAGGATGACATGACAACCCCGTCAAGACCACGCCAGGAGACAACACGGCGACCAAGACAGGAGGAAAGCATCCTCTCAGACAACCTACCCTCGCCCGCCGCCACAAGCACACCCACTCCCAGAAGAACACCCGCTCCCAGAATCCAACCCACATATGCTCGCATCGATACGGTGCCCAACATCATCCTGCGCGAGCTGCCCAATCCAATCAGGGAGAAGTATAGGGTGATAAGTGCTGGTTTACCCCACAAGTATAGCATGTTAATTTTCAAGCACCACGTGTCCTACTTGGTGTACTGCGGGTGGGCCAAAAATGTAAACTACGAAGGAAATCGCGAAAAAAGATCGCTTCCTGGAAATTTAAGAAGGACTATTGTAGAGGAATTGCGGCACTATTTTTAATTACAGATCCTGTAATGAAAATCGTGAGAGACGCCATTAATGGCATTTTGCGTCATAAAAGGCATCTGCCCTGGAAGGCCAATCTGGTGGGGATCGAATTTGCGTGACTGTTCAAATGTCGTTTATTTTTTGACTTGTTGCTTGTTTTAACTTGTATTAATAAAGAAATGTTTTTACTTACACAAGACCTGCACAACTCCAGTCCTCGAGGGCTGCTTTCAGGATATCCTGAAAACCGGGCCTGTTTGCAGCCCTCGAGGACTGGAGTTGTGCAGGCCTGACTTGCTGTTCAGCACACCATCCTTGTTTTAAAATTTATTAATCAATAAATGTTTTTACTAACACCATACTGTGGTGCTGTAAATGTTTTGACTTTCTATATTTTAATAAAGGAGATGTTGCGTGTTTTAAATTTTATTAATAAAGAAATGTTTTTACTTACACTACACCTGCACAACTCCAGTCCTTGGGGGCCGCAAACAGGCCCGGTTTTCAATCCTGAAAACCGGGCCTGTTTGCGGCCCTCGAGGACTGGAGTTGTGCAGGCCTGACTTTCTGTACTGTACACCATCCTACTGTAAATGTTTTGACTTTCTGAACATAAATGTTTTTACTAGCAGTACACCATACCCCTGTAAATGTTTTGACTTTCTGTACATAAATGTTTTTACTAGCAGTACACCATACACCTGTAAATGTTTTGACTTTCTGTACATAAATGTTTTTACTAGCAGTACACCATACACCTGTAAATGTTTTGAATTGCTGTACACTTTAAATGTTTTTAAATTGTATTTGTAAATAAATGTTTTTGTACTTACTCCACCAATAAAAGAAAATGTTGATTTGTTTTAAATTGTTCCATTGTCTCCTTTTATACTGTAACAAAATACAGTGTTTCTAGAACATACAGTACAGTACTGTCCAGGCATACTGTACAGTACTGTACTGTATACTGTAGGCATGCTCAGTACATCACAAGAGTATTAAAACAATACATGCTATACGGGTATAGACTACACATATGTACTGGAATACATGTAGAATAAATGCATACTTTTTATTTTTCGGGCTTATTATACAGTATATATATATAAAAAAGTATTGTATACGGTCTTAAAACAACAGCATACTGTTTCAGATTTTCTATGAAGCTCTCAGTTACAGTATTCTATCCTAATCAATAACAACGGCCACTAAACTGTTGACTCTGGTACGTGGTTTTTTAAAATCCGATTCAGCAATGTGCAAGCATTGTTACACAAAGCGATATTATCCATCAAAATCCCTCCATTTGCCGTTTTCCGCATGAGATGAAAAAGTTTTCTTTTCTGAGGAAAAACAAAAGTACAAGTTTTACTGTAATGGTCAGTCAGTCCCCTAAAGAAGTTCCCACAGTCAGTCCCACCGATAATTTTCTCGGGGGGCATCTCCTGTTCACATGCGCATGCGCCTACTGTCTATGTGATGACACGCATATGCGTTTCAAGAAGGTTCCAATGTGCATGCGCCTAGCTTTCCACCAATTGTTCAGTATCTACTGTAGAAGCTGCTCAGCCAATGATATTGCTTACAGGAGAATCGCTTGACTGTGCATTGATATTGATATTTCAAAAACAGGATAAAATACGGCAAAATTACTTACCATAGACTTTGCCAATCAGCTGGCGCCGAGCCACTGCCAGTCCCGTATTCTTGATTATACACGTAGTTGACAGGTGACAGCGGGACTACTACACCTGTAATCAGCTGATGAGGCTGGAAATCGCTTTGGTACATGCAAGCTTGCTGGAATCTGTATGCGAAATCCGGCTCAGGCTGCAGGTATCCGGGCGGGGACAGACAGCATGGGTTGCCGGTCACCAGGTTTTCACTGACGGTTGGACCGTTATTGGAAGCTGGCGCTGGCGCATTGCTTGCCTGTGACTGATGTTTCTTAGTTGGTTTTAACATGACCTTTTGCCTTTTGAAGTCTCCATGATCAAAGATACGGGAAAAATCTGGTGCTACACACCAATACCCTCCTTTAAGACCGTGTGCGGGATCAATACGAAAAAAACACGGATCGATACATAACTTTTTCCTTATTGCACGCTTCCACACATGAGCATCTGGTGAAAATTTGTAAAAGTCATAGTATTCAATAAAATACTGATAAATTTGACCAACTGTTGCCATCTTATCATCTGTTGCATTAATCGCGGCCCATATTAAATAAGCATACGTTCTGTCGGATTTTTGGAACACGGACTGCAGTTGTGCACTCATGTCGGGACTCTCAGGGCAATAAAACAAGACCAGACACTGTGCATTTATTTTTTAATATGAAAAGCTTAAATTGATACATTATTGTAACTTCTTCAGTACCAAGGTCAATTTACAATGGACCACTGTGGTATTTTTTTAAACACCTGCAAGTCGATACATTACTGAAGCGCATGCGCATTACAATTCATGAATATCTGCCACCTGGCGGATACGCGAAGAATTGCAACCAATTAAATCCGAACCATTATCAATAAACACATCAATAAACACATCAACCGCGGGTGACGCGGTGAAGTGCGTGGTATTCGGAAAAAATCCCCGAAAAAATTCGGAGATGTTGGAGAATAAAATAGGCCACGGCTGTATATACTTTTTCCATCTGACAAACTCTGTTACATTTACTTTTTTTCTCTGCATAATGATGTTACTCAATTTATCCATCTGTTTTTTTTTTTTAAACTCTAGATCTTTTTGTGGGAAACATGATAATTTCTCAAACTTTTTTTATTTTCCAACATTGGATTTAATATATATATTTTAATGTTATTCAGTTTCATAGTATAATGACTAAATATGATGTCCATTAACTTCCAGGACCATCCTGTCAATATTTCCTCCCATTTTTATTTAAATTGGACATCTAGATCATTAAATGCCGGAAATAAATGTATGCTCAAGCCTTTTGGTATCATTCTATGGTGGATGTACTTCTCCATACTCATAATGTTTCACCATAGAGTGATTTTCTTATTTAAGTGTTCTTTCAATAATTAAAATTCCCTCTAAAAATCAGTTTTATCCTGTGGTGGCTACACATAAAGGGGGGGGTGGAGTGGGGGAATGCCCGCACAGCAAAAAAAGTATAGGAGTGAGGTGCTCTCTAGGTAGGGTACAATAGCGTAAACTAAAAGAAAAAAGAAACCTAGTGAAGGAGCACTCAGTCACAGGATGAGTATTGTGATTGTGTTAAAATCAATCTTTATTGTCATCAACGAATATAAAATAAAGGGGTTTAAAATAAAACAGCATTAAACGTAACTGTTATCAGAGTAACATTGCTGTAAAAGTTCTGTTGATAATACATATGGGAGATTAGTGACCATTGGTCAAAATCTCATGCTGTAAATACCAGCCTAATAGGAATTAGAGTAAAGGGGCTGATATTAATCACTGCTGTATCTTAACTGCCTATGTGGCCAGTGGTATATGTTGGAAAAAATACAACTAGCCTACTAATACCCAAAACTGATGGGTATTAGACACGTTCTCCTCCTCATCTTGAAGCTTACATACATACAGTAGCTAGAATCCATAATGAAAAATCACCTCCTCGTGGTGCAGACAGTGAAGCAGAAACAACAACAAACACAGATCCAACTGATTAAATTATAAAAACATAATGAATTATATATTTTGTGCTATCAAAGAGACGAGCTGGAAATGGAAGTGCTTATGCTGCCCTTGCTACAAAAATAATAATATTCTTAATTTTCCACTTTGCCTAGTACAAAATACATATTATATTATTGAATTGAAAAATCCCCACATCAAACTTCCTTAATACAATAACAATAAACATTCCTGTTGATGCATAGAGAGGTGCTAGCTTTACAACTTACCCCTAAATATGTTATTAGAGAAAGGAAACACAAACAAATGCAGGGTTTAAGCTGCACTCTAAGGGGCTTATTCTGTAAAGTGTGAGAGCGCAGATGACGCGTTATCACATGAAAAGACCCATTGCGTTAGCACGTCATCTGTGATTATCACACCTTACAGAATAAGGGCCTGTGTGTGATACATAGCCCCCATATAGTTGTAAATAAAAAAAATTGTGCTCAGTATTCTGTGTAGCCCTGGCTGGTTTGGGCTATAAGTCTGCCCTCCTCCTGGCAGTAATCCCTAATAAGGGTAGGTTTGTCAGGAGTAATCATGGGTTTTCCCCACACATTGCAGCTCAGTGAGTCAGAGAAGGTAGTGCAATCAGGCCTGCTGTCCAATCAGGGACAGGGGGCTTGTGCTTACTGGAACTGACTTAAGGAGCTGCACATCCTCAATTTAGTCAGTTGTGCCTCTACCGTGATAGAGGTGTGGTCTCTCCAACTCAGTAGTGCAGGGCTCTGCTTACTGAGGCCTTCCCTATGGGGACAGGTGGATAACCCCACAAGGGGGTAAGGGAAGAGCAAGGATTGCTCCTGGTGGCTGGTGGCCGGGAGTGAAGGTCCAGGGACATCATAAAGGTGAAGACCTGAGTTATACGAATTGATTCAGTGTAAGCTGTGCAATGCTGTGATTCAGAGAGAGAGACTGAATAAAGATCACCTGTTTCTATGTTTTCCTTGCCTGAGACTGAAATCTATCAGGGAGGAGAAGAGAGAGTTCTCCTGCAGAGATTTCCCCCACACATCTGGGTGCTGCAAGAGATGGAAGCGCTGTCACCGTGAGTATGATTCGGGCAAGACCCCAGAAGCCTGTCCTGACCTCCCCTATAACACCAGGCGGGAGACCCAGGGCCCCCTGTTACCAGCAGGTTTGCACCACACTACCATGAGTAACCAGAGCAGCTTTCCCCAAGATAGACCCTATATGAGATTGGGTGGGGGAAACAGGGTTACATATGTAATGTGCTGTGAAGCTTCTTTCCGATGCTCAAGGAAGAACAAGCTCCCTCCAGGTAAATGGGACTACAATCTCACAGGGAAGCAGCTTCACAGCCTAGTGAATGAGGTGGTCTTCCACTACAACAGAGACCCTTTAGTGTTCATGAAATGTAGATACAACCTGTACACCCATCAGTTCCAGTGAAGCCTGGAGCTCATTACACTGCATAGATGATGACACTTTGACACTGAAGTAGTTGCTCCAAATAATTCTTGAATGAGAATAAGGTGGCACCTATACATGTGTGATGCACCTCCCAAAGAGACTCTGCAGCGTTCATTATTTGAACGATATACATATATAGGCCTGCAATGCAAAGGGGTTTCGGCACTCCAATGCACTTAATACGTTGCCAGAGGGTCACTAAATGGTTAAAATAATCTACTATCCTATTGAGGGTGATTGTGCTGTAAATGCCCCATACAAAGCTCATTATCGGAACAAGAGACAGAAAAAGACAGGCAAGGTCACATGAGCAAGTCCCCCTCCCCCCTCCAGTCACTGGCAGCTCGTGCCTCACTCTATCTGACTGTTGATGCTTATGGGACTAGCAGCAGCACTCTGCTTCCTCCCACATCTGGACCAGCACCGCTTCCATTCCAGGGTGCAGCAGCAACAGCAGCCCTGCCCTGCATGCAATGAGCAGCAGTCACTATTGATTAGCCCATTGCTTTCCTCCACCTCTGGGGCTCACACGGAAGCAGCATGAAGAGATGCAGACATCCATGCAAAGGCTGCTGGTGATCAGCAGCAGCAGCAGCAGCAGGAGGAGGAAGAGGATATGGAGGGGGAACGTGCCCATCCGTGCAGTGTGAGCTTCAATGGGCAAAATGCTGTACCCTGACTATGACAGAGAAGAGCCAGGCTGGCATCGGCAGCAGGTAAATAGAGCCAAGCTACTCTTCACATTACTGCAGCTCCAGCCTTGTCAATGCGAGCAAAGGCTTTAAGGAGACCTCTTACATCTCTTGTATTCACCTCACTCTGCTCATGCCTTAAACCCACCCAGAGTCCCAGAGAGGAACCCTGCTGGACGAGCAGAGGGCAGGCTGTGAACTGTGACCTCTAATGCACAGCAAGTCATGGGGATGGGGATGGGGATGGGAATGGGGGGTGGGGATCTAATCAAGGTAAACAAAGGTTCCCTTGGTCACAGAAAAGAGGGATTCAAATAAGCAGAGCCAAGTAATGACTGCTTGTGTATAGCAGAGAAGCGTTCTACATCTGGCAACTTTTAATGAATTGTATAGACTTTTAACCAGCACACATGAGTGTTATCATGTATGAAACTATGAAATAGTTATCTTATCGCAGGGTAAGAAGGAGAAGATAATTTGATCATGTATATGTGTATGCTAAATATGAATAACAACATCATATCGGTGTCTATATATCTATAGATACACACACACACACACACACACACACACACACACACACACACACACACACACACACACACACACACACACACACACACACACACACACACACACACACACACACACACACACACACACACACACACACACACACACGTATCACTGTCCACCCTTGATTTTTGGAATCCTTTGACTTCACTGTAACATTATACTGTATAGTGTGAATTGGGACCATTTGGGTAATGTGACTTGTGATGTATCCTCCCACATGTCACCAAATATTCAGATTGATATGAGATTGAACATTAAGATTATAACTAAAATTGAAGTTCAACCGGTAACGGTTTACTATCTATCCATACTATGCATATGTCTGTTGATATAGACATGTATATAGGTTTACATGTATACATCAGACATATATGCATAGTACAGTAATCACTTTGTCAGGATACTCTGTTATAAATTCATAACACTTTGCCTGCTTCCTTTGCTTTGACCCATTAAATAAAAAAAATCATGAGGGGTCACTAACTGGCATAATTCTAATAGAGGTTTTTGCTCCATACTCTGTGAATCAATTTAGCATAAAAATATTCCTTGTTTCATGTAAAAGCGAAGTAATATCTTTGAGGAAAATAAAAGGACGAATCAGAGTACAAAAGAGCTCATACAGTAGTTCAAACAATAAGACATCCATAGAAATTGATATAGAGAAGGTAATTTAAAGACCACAGCACATTTGTTGTAACCTTTAACCTCTTTCGGTGATAGGAGCTGCAATTCATTGCTATTTATTAAAACCGCCACTGATAATTTAAGGAATTATTTTATTTCTTATATTTGCCATTATTAAATATAGATATATTGTTAGAGAAGTATATGTAAATATTTTTAGCAGTGTTGCCCCAATTCCTATCTAATTACTTTAATTATTTCAGTGTATTTTAAATTATTTGAACAAAATGTATTTCCTACTTTTAGTTCAAACACCTCCCAACCCTTCACACATACTCACATATACACACACACCTTTCTCTTTGGGGCAAATTAATGAAAGTGCAATAAATGTATCTGGCATGATAATATGTCGTTTAGTCCCCTTTGGTGCTTGAGGGGTTAATGAGCTACACTTGTTTTAACACAATACAAAATGCTGGGTTTCAAACCGATCAGGACTGTTTCCTTGGTCTGCTCTGAACTTCAAAGGGACTTACTTGGGGCGGGAGTCCATCCTGGATATCCCACTGAAGGTGTCAACTGTTTTAATAAAGTTCTATAGACATGGTCTTGGCATAGGCAGCTTCAAAGCATCCTCTAGGAGGGGTGGGCTTATGCCGGTGCCATGAGGAAAGAATGTATTTAAGTCTGGGAAAAGATTTTGAAAATCAGATGTTCACAGAGGTGAATTTGAGACTAGATACGGGATATTTCATTGTCTCTTACCAGTGACCTCTCTGGGGGAAAATCTATGGCATTTGGTAAAGTATAGGTTTTCTTTTATGTTTTCCCCTTTTATTTTAAGAAGCTGTTCTGCCTTTTATTGTAACTGTATGTTTTCTGTAATACCTTTTCTGTAATCTAAGCACTGTATGTATATATATATATATATATATATAAAAATTTTTTTAATAAGTAATGTTTGGGCTCTGAATGAACTGCTGCACACTCTGGAGAGAGTAATTTATGCATTCGTACACATGTTGCTACAACTGATTTTGGTGTGTTAAAGTGCATAGTTTTCCTATAATAAACAGGGACATGGGGCCCTGGCAAATATTAATCTAATATCTCTTATCATATTTGCATATCCCCAGGTGGTGGAAGTGGATAGTTCTGATTTGCAATTGAGTAGGGGTTAATATTCTCACTGGTTCCCTGCGGAGGAGAAAGGTGGGGTGGCTAAGTAGCCCTGTGTATAAACCCTGGTTGCATATCTAAATCACGTGCTCACTTGTGTGCTGTTCGAGGCGGTGGTATATGGGGACGGATTGAGGAGAGATACAACTCATTTGAGGGACCTTTGCAATGGTGGTGCAGTGTGTGAGCTGTGTATTGATTCTTGATCCTGTAGAGGAGATATTGTCCATTTGACGGACCTTTGCGGAGGAGAAAAGTGGAACGCTTGCGGGCATGAGTATTAACTCTTGTCCTGTATGTAGGTCGCATGCTAGCAGAGTGCCGTACGTGACAGTATCCATGCCAAAACATGCATTCAAATGAATGGGGATTTTCACACAATAACACATACAGTATTGTGTTTTCATGAATATACTCGTTTGTAGCTCTATTTTACAAGCCCTCTGTATCCACCATGCTATGTGGCCCCAGAGTAACTCTCTACATATGCCACATCCTTTGTGATTTTTCAATATGGATAAATGTTCCTCTATATCAGCTTGTGTTATTTGTTGGACGTAGTGACACCTTTTAAAGGATCTTTAAAGATACGCGTGGAGCTTGTGTACATCTCTATGTATGAAATAACCTTTTAATGATCCACTAAAAGCTATAACAACCTCCAAGACCATGACGTGTACTAGAACTACCACTATACTGGTACTTCTATTTATTTATAGGTTTAACACAAATGGAAATTGTTTGCACTGGGGGTTCTCAAACATTATTATTATTATTAATAATAATAACAATAATAATAATAACCCCCATGTTTACTTAACACCTTCACTGCAATATCTCCACAGCTCCTTGCCCCACACAAAGGCTAGCCCTCTCAATCATTGTATGCTGGAAACTTAGCCAATGTACTGGCTCAGGCATAGAAAAAGGCACACAGATACAGTTAATACATAGTAAAACACCCAGTCAGAGATACATCATCCCAGTTAAATAAGCATCTTAACCCTTTCAGTGCGTTGCCATCTAGGCTGGTAGAGACAGCAAGCAGGCTTAACCTTTATTTGGGCCTGCAATGCTGCCCTGCTGTCACAATGAGCCACATATTAAAGGAGAGAGCTGCATGAAGGGGTTTGTAGGGCTTGAGGGAGCAGCATTAACAAGCTCAGAAAATCAGAAGAGACAATAATAGAAACGTTAATGAGAAAATAATTGCTTGTGGGAAAATGTTGCAATTGGAATGCAGCCTGTAAGAGACATGTGCAGAGGAACAATCAGGGAGGCATATTTCGGGAAAATAAACCATGGCTTTTATTCAGCCCGTAGCTTTAAGCAATACAGTTTAAGGAAGCACACAAATGAACAAACATCCTATCCCTTTGTAAGGGCTAACTGACTTTCCCAGTGCTTATCTGCAGGGCTGGGAGGATAGGCCTCTCGCCAACCCATGACCCCAAAGTCCAAAGAGGTAACTGTAAGCAGGGGGCCCTTTCTGTCAACCTCTGGGTCAGGGTTGGTATCCATTGGAGGGGCCACCCTCTGGGAAGTTCCAGGGTCCACTGTGCCCTGGAATTGAGGTCTGGTTTTTGGGGATTTTCCTGGCAGCACAGTCCTGTGCTCAAGAGCACTTCCTGGGAATCTCTTCTGGCAACACAGTTACTCTGCTCAAGAGATCTCTCCTGCAGTTCAAGCAGGAGGCTTTTCTACCTGCCCAATGGAGACTAGTTAATTGTCTATAGCTGCAATTAACTAGCTCCCTGCTGGATTCCTAAGACCATTACAGGCTTTCTTTTGAAACCCTTTTAGACAGGGTTCTGCCCTTTCGCACGGTCTCTAAATATGCATTTTAGAGGTGACTAGCTGAGAAAACCTCCCGCTCCTTCCTCTCGCCACCCCCCCCATTCCCCTCGTCTCTCTCCGCCTCCCCCCACCCATGCGCAGCTGTGGTCCTTCCGCCCCCCCTGCGCAGGTCCGGTCCTCCCCCCCCCCCCTGCGCAGGTCTGGTCCCCCCCCCCCCTGCGCAGGTCCGGTCCTCCCCCCCCCCTGCGCAGGTCCGGTCCTCCCCCCCCCCCCTGCGCAGGTTCAGTCTTCCCCCCTCCCAGCGCTGCTCCGGTCCTCCCCCCCCCGCGCAGCACACAGTGCCACACACACCGTGAGAGACACAGTGCCACACACACTGTGAGAGACACGGTGCCACACACACCGTGAGAGACACAGTGCCACACACACAAACCCAGTGAGACACACACACAGTGTCAGACACATACACACACAGTGTCACACACACACACAATGCCACCCACACACAATGCCACACACACACACACACACACACACACACACACACACACACACACACACACACTCCAGAAGGCGCCTCTCCTGTGCGGGCGCTCTGACCGGTCGGTCCCGGGTGTGAGGGCGGAGCTGCCGAGTGCACGGCAACCCGGAAGGGGCGCGAGCCGGCGTCGGAAGGAGGCTGAAGTGCCTGATGAGCGGGAGCAGCCGCAGGCTGGAGCCGCAGCGTGCGCGCACCGCCAGGCCGCTGGAGCACACGTGCAACGTGCATGTGACAGGGGGGCACTGGGGAAAGGGGTGAGGGTAAGGGTCCGGGGTGGACCGACACAGGGGGCAGGGTGACACCCGGGGGGCATGGGGGTGCGCGGCAGGTGGAGGGGATACCCGGGGTAGGGGGTCTCAGCGGGGGACACAGAGTGGTGTGACCGGGGGGAGGTGGGGGAGAGGTGTGGCCGGCGCCGAGGAGCGGCGGGTGGTAGTGGTGTGACCGGGGGGAGGGGGTTTGGTGGTGGGGGAGAGGTGAGGCCGGCGCCGAGGAGCGGCGGGTGGTAGTGGTGTGACCGGGGGGAGGGGGGTTGGTGTTGGGGGAGAGGCGAGGCCGGCGCCGAGGAGCGGCGGGTGGTAGTGGTGTGACCGGGGAGAGGGGGCTTGGTAGTGGGGGAGAGGTGAGGCCGGCGCTGAGGAGTGGCGGGTGGTAGGGGTGTGACCGGGGAGGGGAGTTGGTGGTGGGAGAGAGGTGAGGCCGGCGCCGAGGAGCGGCGGGTGGTAGTGGTGTGACCGGGGGTGGGGGGTTGGTGGTGGGGGAGAGGTGAGGCCAGCGCCGAGGAGCGGCGGGTGGTAGTGGTGTGACTGGGGGGGAGGGGGGTTGGTGGTGGGGGAGAGGTGAGGCCGGTGCCGAGGAGCGGCGGGTAGTAGTGGTGTGACCGGGGGGGAGGGTTGTTGGTGGTGGGGGAGAGGTGAGGCCGGCGCAGAGGAAGTGGTGTGGATGGTCCTGCTAAGTGAGATTCCTAATCCAAGTGAGGGCAAGAGGTGCAATGTGAGGGGTGGGGTGAGGAGGGCGGGGGGTGCGTCCGTGGCCAATGACACAGGGGGAACACAGGGCCAATCACGCAGGGAGAAGACATACACACACAAACATTATTTCAGACTTATAGATATAGATTGCTGTTTTAACATATTCAATGAACAAAAACAAACATTTGAATGGGCAGTCCCACCAAGGACCAAAGTGCAGAAATGTCAGCAACATGTTTAATAAGTTAAATATATGAAATTAACAGATTTTTAAATCAATCAAGTATAAGTTTACATTTTATTTAACTTTTTTTGCTTTAATGTCTCACAGTAACCACATTATCTGATCTTTACCTAATCTCTTGTGATAAGATCTCAATCACTACAGATGCATGCGGAACATGTGCACAAGGCAAACAAGGCATGCAAAAGCACAATATTACTCTGACAATCTCCACCAAAATACAACAAACCCAGCTAACTTCTGGAAGGTTATCAACAATATATTCCAGCCTCCTAACCATCAACAACCAAGTAATATCACTAAGGGGGATATTACTCTGACAAACCCCACTGACATTGCAAATGCATTCAATGATTACTTTGTGGGGTGTGCCACTAACTTATTAGCAAAACGCAGCCAAAACCACAAACCTAAATCTCATCCTGGGAGTACCCCTATAGTCCCACCCCCTCCCAACACTGCCCACAATTTTCAATTTGGCCTAGTATCTGAAGAGGAGATTATACAAGCGCTCCTCAAACTAAAACTAAGCAGCCAATGTGGACCTGACTTACTACAATCTAGGTTCCTACGACTTGGTGCCCCAGCCATTGCCAAACCAATTGCGTCCATAGTCAACTCTATCCTGTCTGCAGGCCATATCCCTAAGACCTGGAAAACTGCCAGAGTTGTCCCAATCTTCAAAAGTGGGGACAAAAACACTGTCTCAAACTACAGGCCAATCTCACTTCTCCCAATTCTATCCAAAGTCATGGAAAAATGTGTCCACTCCCAATTAAGCGATTTCTATACCAAGACAAATTTCCCTAGCCAATTCCAATCTGGGTTTCGTCCCAAACACTCCACCGTAACTACCCTGCTAAAAGTTTGCAATGAAATCCAGTGTGGAATGGAACGGGGACAACTCACTGGTGCAGTATTCCTAGATTTTGTAAAGGCTTTTGACACAGTTGATCATGCTATCCTGCTTAACAAACTCCAGAGCTCTGGAATAGGGGAGCATGCTTTAAACTGGTTTCAGTCCTACCTATCAGGAAGATCGCAACATGTGTCCATCTCAGGCTCTAACTCCAACCCCCTGGATATCACCTGTGGTGTCCCGCAAGGCTCTGTTCTGGGGCTCCTACTCTTCTCAGTGTTCATTAATGATCTTCCCACAGCGTGTAAGGAAGCCTCAATAACATGTATGCAGACGACACAATCCTATATGCACACAGCCATAGCCTCTCTGACCTTCAACACATACTTCAGTCTGACTTTTTGAGATTCGTAAACTGGATTTCCCAAAACAAACTGTTTTTAAACACTGACAAGACTGTAACAATGGTATTTGGGACCAAGACTAAATTTTTAAAGCTTCCAGTGACTGAGCTCCTGATTAGAACCAACGCTAACACCACCCTAACACCTGTCACTAGTTTTAAATACCTGGGCTTATGGTTTGACTCCCACTTAACATTCGGGATGCACATTGATACCCTGACAACCAAGACCTATGCCAAACTAGGGGTACTTTACAGGAACAAATCCTCCCTAAGTCTCCTGGTCAGAAAGCGTATCGCACAGCAGATGCTAATGCCAATTATTGACTATGGAGACATAGTATATGGCTCAGCACCTCAAACCCACCTTGGCAAACTTGACACCCTCTACAATTCAATTTGTCATTTTGTTCTCCAATGCAACTACAACACACATCACTGCGATATGCTCAAAGAACTAGATTGGTCATCACTAGAGTCTAGGCGCAAAGTTCACCTTTCCTGTCGTACCTTTAAATTCTTCATGGGCAAGCTACCCAGCTATCTGAACAAGCTCCTCACCCCTATCACATGCAGCACTTATCATCTGAGATCAGACTCCAAAAGACTGTTCATGGTCCCAAGGTTCAACAAAGTATCTGGACGTTCCTCCTTCTCCTACCATGCACCCCAAAACTGAAACAACCTACCAGAGACTCTCACATCCACCACCAGTTTAAGTTCTTTCAAATCTAAGGCTGTCTCACACTTTAATCTGGTCTGTAACTGTTTCATACGCCCATAATATATATTTTCTTTAACTATGCACGCAATGTCTTGTATATAATGCATACCCTGTTCATTTATGTAACTGTATTTGTAACCATGTATTATTTGTTTTACTCTGTGCCCAGGACATACTTGAAAACGAGAGGTAACTCTCAATGTATTACTTCCTGGTAAAATATTTTATAAATAAATAAATAAGACTACTTGTAAACTGTTGCACATACTGTACATGCTGTTACTTGTCACCTTCTTCGAACATCCCTTTCTCACCTACCTTATCTAAGTCTCTTGTTTTTTCTGCTTTCCAAACCTTTGTTTTAGCCATAGATTCCTTTGTAAACCAGTACTGTTGACCTGGCGAAGAGAGGAGAACCCTCGAAAGCTTGTCCTATGACATAAATTGTTACTAAAAATGGTATCACCTAATACGGAAGAACTCATTTATGTTGTACATACCGATAGATTGTTCACCTATACTTTTTCCCTTTTGTTGTTTTTGTTTAAACAAGTTATGCAGCCATCATTAGGCACATAGATAAACAATAAGCACAATGATTGCCAAATAAGATTATAATTACACAGGGCTAACTAAAATAAAAACCTATTTATTTTTACAAAGTAAGCTTATTAGTTGAAATTATTACTTTAAAGGTAATTGAACCTACCAAAGGAAACCAATAACATTACCCAGTTGTTTATTTATTTTTTCCTGTTTTTTGGACCTCCCCTTTAAGATTATTTCTTTAAGATTAAGGCTATAAAACATCTTTCAGAATCAGAAGACACTTTCCAGCTCATTTAAATTGAGGGGCCATTAGGTGTTCTGAGGCACCGGAAGGTGTCGTGTTAACTTGGCAATACTAGTTTTCTTGGGCGCAGAAAAAGTTCAAATTAACTAATCATTTGAATTAAATGAGAAAGTTCTCGAAGTCATTTTACTAACAGAATTGGGAATTTGACTGACAAACTCAAATAAACAATGGCAACTTTATTCTGTTTTGTTCTAAGAAAGTGTTTCAGCGCACAGTTAGGATGAAGAATGTAGAATTGACTGTCATGTCATTTTCACAAAGTCAGAATAAATGTACGTCTCCGTTTGCTGGGTAACGTGTTTAGTCGTGAAATTTTTTTGTCACGTATTAAGTGTCTTAATCTCAGTTGGTTGTGTCGGAGATGCATAATTGCTTATTAATAATTATTAATAAATTGCTTCCTTGGAAGCCGACGCACCCAACCACTAGGGATTAACAGATATTGTCCAATGCAGTATGAGTAAAGGCTCAGTGATAAAGGACCAAAGCGATAAAACGATAAAAGCACAGAGATTCAAACAGGATGTCAACGCTGTTACTTCTCTTCTACGTTTAAAGTTGTATTTCTGTACTCAAAGCACAGGGTTCACAGCACGATGGAAACTGCTACTACATAGTTACATACTTACATAGTAGATGAGTTTGAAAAAAGACATACTGTATCTCCATAAAGTTCAACCTGTGTTAAATTTAGACGACAGATACTTTATCCTATATCCGTACTTACAGAATGTTGATACAGAGGAAGGCAAACAAAAACCCCAGTGAAATCATTCAAAGATATCTCATAAGGGGAAAAATAAATTCCTTCCTGACTCCAAGAATCGGCAATCAGATTACTCCCTGGATCAACATCCTTCCCATTCTGTATACCTTTCCTTTCTAAAAAGATGTTGTCACAGGAGACCAGACATTTGCACCTTTTTACCAGGATCATTCATTGCGCAAAACAGGTAAGTGAAATAAATTGTAAATTTATTGGCATAAATAGGCATACACACACAATGGAACACAAAATACTGTACAGACGAAAAGACACACTTACTTGGGAACTGGGGTAAAAAAAAGTAGACTTTCCTAGCTGCTGTGCAGTCTTAAACCGAGTTTTCCTTTGACCGGAACTTGGCTCCAAACGTCCTGGAACTAAAATCGTCTTGAAATCACAACCGTGACCGCTACGGTCCCTTCTGAGAACTTGGTCGTGAAAAGCTGGACTTAGAAAATATACCGGGCAGCCTTTTCTGAAGCCGGTGCTCTGCTATTCGCGCAAGTACACTTTAAAAAAGCCAGCCCGGGCTGGCGCTGAGAATCATTCCGGTGATAGCCTAAGGGGTTTCTTATAGTATTTTGGAGTTCATTCACAAAATACTACAGCCAATCTGCACGTGGGAACTATCTCCTCAGCCAATCAGAGCGATGAAGGTCTGGAAACCTGGGTAAGTGGGGAATCTGAATCTGCCAAGGGACATGTGCAAGTTTGCCACCTCAGTTCCTTGCTATTCAGATGCACCCCGCTGGGTCAGGTTCCTCCACGTCTGGTGAGGCAAATGGTAGCCCGGACGACTTCCATTCATCACAGGACGTGGGTACTTGAGCCCTTCCCTGCTAGTCAAATGGTCTTCACACCCCTGGCATCCTCTGGTGGCTTTTATCTCCGATGTCCTGCAGACTCACTGGCACCAAACTTGGTAGCCCTGGTAGCCTGTCGGAACATTGGTTCTGAAAGTCCCAGCTCATTTACCGTGCACAACAGTATATACTCTATTCAACACAATGTTAATAAAAATATACTTTTATGTGTCTTAAGTCTCTGGGTATGGAGAATAGAATAGAAAACTGCACTTTATTTTCTACTAGCCTATATTCCCCACACACTATCTCAAAAACTTGGACTGGACTCTAAGAGTCCCCTCACAACCTCATAATTATGGTTGGAGTGCTCTTGAACCCCAATACAGGTTCTGGGCTACCTGGGCATTACCTGGGTATCTTCCATAACCTAGGGACCCCTCATAGTTACAGGGACACTTTACATCCCTTTGCCCCATTTACCTTTCTGGGCTGTGCTGAAGCAGGGAACCCTAGCGGTGAGTTGCACAAGCGTTTCCAAGGGGGGATATTGCCGGGACAATGTGCCTACATATATCCAAGAACCAATCATGATTCTTGGCTACATTTTTAGGGGAACCGGCAACTCCGGACCCGAACTACCTAGGCACATTCTGACAGCAATTTCTCTGCTACCCCCCCACCCCCATTTGAAACTCATACCCTAGCAATCCCTGCTTGCTGGCATCCTTGGAAAGGCAAAAAAATTAAAATTCTTTATTGTCGCACAATACACTATTATGATCAGAGGCAAGCCGGGGTCGGTAGTCCAGAGAGAAGTCCTAAAGTCAAGCCTGGTCAGTACACAGAAGAGATAAGCAGCAGAGGGTTAAAGCACAACAGGAACAATGCAATGCAGGGATGTGGGAACACAAGGCTACCATGAACTATGCTCAGCCAAAGAATGAAAGGAAAGGCTGAGCATATATAGGAGAGCTGGACAAATAGGACTGAGGGGAGGAGCGGAGGCGCGGCCTCCGCAGAAGCAGGGATAGGCTGCAATGTGCAGGAGACAGGTGGGAGAGAGATTAGTGTTGACACGCAGCTGGGGAGCGGTGCACGTGCTGCACGGGGCGGCCGCGCGGTACCAGCAAAGGGGCAAAGCCAAGCTTCGTGTGATCCTTGAAAGCCCTCCGTGGGCGCGCATGCTCTGTAAGGTGCGCGGGAGGCTGTACAGCAGAAGGCAAGGAGGAAGCGCGCCGCGAGAAACGCGCTCTCTAACCGCAGGGGACGTGTTCCCCGATTCCTTACAAGAAGGACTTTTCCCAAGCACAGTCTTTCCATGATGTGCTTAGCTTCCTCACCTCTGTGGAGGACTCTTTGCTCAAGCTCCTCTTCTTTAACCACTTCTTGTTTATGATTTTTCCCATGCATCGGGTGATCTTTTCTTCCCTGAGTTTAGGGTGAATGCCTGCATCGGGTTCAGTATCCATGATCACGGGTGGTTCAACCTGGGCGGAGTTTTTATCCATTGTGATTGACCCCTGTGGCATCTCAGTTTGGTAGTCGGCAGACTTCTTGTTTTGATGTATTACCTCATTTACACTGACCAACTCTTCAATGTGTGGAGAAATCTCAAATGATGTTTGGCAGGGTATCTCTGCTACAGTAGCACAGTTTTGAAGCACCTTCAATACCAGGGGACCCTTGTCTATAGCTTTCTCATTCATCACATGCCCATCCGTAACAAGCATGACCCCTGCATCCGTAAAGAGGTAATTTGCGTTTGGTACATGATCCTTAGATTCCAGTACATCATCCATTCGGTTGTAGTTTTCACGCCTGACCGTTACACGTGGCCTCTCTTTTTTGCATCTGACAAACCTGTAGTTGTGTTGTGCCTTAAGGGGTGTGATCAGTGAAACAGTTCTGCCTCATTCTAGCCAAACACTGAATCTTTATAGCGGCTATTTTCATCTTGAGGAATCTGGATTGGGCCATGTGGGCACGGTAGCCTGACTGGATTTGTATTGTGTTTCTCAGTTGTAATTCGGTTCTTCTTTCCTGAATTTTGTGGAAAGCCGATTGTAGCACTGAGATGACATTGCGGGTGTGCTCATAGCAATGCACAGCTTGCTTGGTTGTGACGTACAGTAGGACCTATATCTGGATTCAATCACACAAGGCGCTTCCTTCATTTTTTTTGTAGCATCTTTGCTACAGACACTTCCTAAAATTTGCCTGGAGGAAAATGACACATTGCTTCAAGTGTTCATAATTCTCTCTTTGTCATTGCACCCTCCATATTGACTGGAGAAGGCAGGCTGCTTTATTCTGATGACACAGCTGATGAGTTTTCTTTCCTCTGTATGCAGTCTGCATGATGAGCGCTGCAGAGCGTTTGCGCAGATACCTTTCTCGCTCCAACCTTGCTTGGATAAGAGCTTTGTCGTATGTCTGAATTATTCTACTGCTTTTCTCCCCTTTCAATAAGTTTAGTTCATCAGCAAGAGAATCTTGTTTCTGGAGCTTGCTCTGAGTGTGCATTAATGCATCGTTCATTATATTTTGGAGCTCTGAAGAGGTTTTTGCTAGGTTTGTAGCGGCTTGCCTTTTCCAGGTTTCTTTCTTCTGGGCGTACTCTGTTGGGGATGGAGCAGTGTTTCTGCTCCTTTATCTCTTGCTTCAGTTTCTGGACCTTCTCGTGCTCCCTCTTGTAACGAGTCACCTGGCGTGTAAGCTCGGCCTCCAGCATTGCTCTGGTGATGCACAGGGTAGCCTTCAGTTCCTTATGCTGCTCTGTGGGGACACACTGGGTAATCAGACATTCCTGCAGCACTTGTACCTCTTTAGCACCCTGCAGATTTTCTTCCTGCAGAGTTTGTTGCTTCTTTTCGGCATTCTGTAGATGCGTACGCAGGTCTTGCAGTATGTGCTCTGCTTGAGTGCATTTCTCCAATGCTTCTAACTTTTCTTGTTCATATAGTTTCTTCATTTTTTTCTAGCTCGTGAAGCTTTTCATTCCTTTTGCTGATGTAGTCAGTCAAATCAGACTTTTCCTCTTTTAGACTAGTATTTTTTTTTTTTTTTTTACAGTATTTATAATATTCATAGTTCACTATATTCACTATACTCATAGTCCTCCTTCCATTTACGCACTTCTGTGTTGAGACTCCAGGTCTCCTGGAGTAAGACTTCTAACTCTAGGTTGAGGGTGTGAAGCTCCTTCTAAGTGACTTTAAGATCCATACTAAGATTGTGAGGCTAAAGGGTTTATTCTATATCAACTGAAGAGGCCGGTCGTGCCGTATTCAACCAAAATTCCCCATTGACTTTAATGGGGAATTTAAGCTCATAACGGCTTAATTGGCCACTTTGGCTGATATAGAATAAGCCCCTAAGTCATATTTAATACTAATAATAATAATGCTCAGTCCTTTAACTTTATACTACTTAAAGAGGCGAGCAATGCTGTACCACAATAAACGTGCTTGTGGAAGCTTCAGTCAATACTTTACAATGATATATCTAAATAATTTAGTTCATATCTAAATACAAGAAACAATGTTAGTACAGTACTTCATATTAATATGGTTTACTCATGTGGTGATTCCTGAAATGTTTTCGTTTGTACCCAACCCTTCAATAAATTAAAGTAAACATTTCTAAGAAATAGGTCACCAATTTCCCTTTCTACATATGAAACCTAAATAAAATCCCAATATGGCACTACGGAAGTATGCATGCACAAGATGACATCATACATAATATTTCCTCATCCACAATGTTGCCTAAGACAGGGGGGCGCAAACTTTTTTCCCTGCGCCCCCCTGCCGGCTGTCCCCTCACTCCCACGCCCCCTCCCAACCCCAACTTACCCACGCTCCGGCGTAATGACGTCACGTTGCCATAGCAACGTGACGTCACATGACCTCGCAGCGTCATTTTGACGCCGCGTTGCCATGGCGACACAGGGAGGAAGCCGCCGGAGCCACGGTAAGTTAGGTTTACAGAGGCCCTGCAGCTCCCCCGGCACTTAATTTAAGTGCCTTTGGGAAGCGCGCGGGGCCTCTGTAAACCCCGCGCCCCCCGTCGGCAGTGTCGCGCCCCCCTGGGGGTCGCGCCCCACAGTTTGCGCACTGCTGGCCTAAGATATACCCATAGTTGTGCAAAAATTTACAGAATCTGTAGTCACCCCTAGTAGTTGTAGATAGTCGGTGTAGCTGTTGGTACGGATTACCACAAATTGCTCTTAAAGAGGCAATCCAAGCCATCTGATTTTTTTTGCAATTTTTTTTATATAGCATTGAAGCAGGGGGTCTCCGGAGCTGGATCCCATTAATTTCAGCTCCGGGGACCCCTTACTTCCGGAGATACTTTCCTCCGAATTAGGTACCCGTAGCCGCTCCGCTCGGCTGCCAGGGTTCACAATATGTCTGCTGGTGAAAGTTTTTGCATCCTGCGGGCCAATAGGAAGCCACGTCGTCAGTGCAGTTTCCTATTGGCCCATGGGACGCAGGAGCTTTAAACTTTAAAGCCCTGCTTGCTAAGAACCTACTTCAGAGGCAAGAAGGAGCTGAAAATATTGGGGTTTTAATTTTTGTTTGCAGTTTTGCATTGCTCCTTTAACTCCACAGCTACCACTTCATTGGATACCAGATAAACATAATGACATTTAATTAATGGAGATAACCATTGTAGATGTTTACTACATCTTTTGTCCTTTTTTAGTTTATGGTGAATTAAATGTTTCATCTTTTAAAAGATTAATTTAAACAATATGATTCATTCATTTCATTATGCTACTTTATTGATGTGTTCCCGCATGTTACTGAAGTGCTCAGGGAGACAACTGATTTGATTAAAACTAAAAGTCAAAATTATCATAAAAGTACGATGAACAAAAATGTCACTCCGCGCTAAAGCTGTCCGTAAATATAGTCCCTCGTGCTGCTGTCATTCTGAGGGACTCCACACACCCCCTATAAATGTGAGCTCCTGGAAGGGAGCTCACAGACAGAAAAAGAAATGGCAGACAGGCGCACTAAGGGACATTAACTCTTTATTAATAATGATATATCCCAATATAAAAATAGAGGAATACCAAATAAACATAAAAAGCAAAGGTGACAAATTAGGGGTTAAAAGGGGGTACAAATAAGGGGGTTAAAAACAGGGTTTAACCAACATAAGGCGGAGAGATAGTGCAGGACAATACCGCATCCACACTAATACAAGGAAGGGATCCGGAACCGATCAATGTACATACCAGCCAAGCAAGGAGATGCGAAGAGCCCTGCACAGCCTCCGCCTGCAAACTCCACGGGAACAGTCTCACGTGACCTCTACGCGTTTCGCACGTAGTGCTTCGTCAGGAGAAGGCGTAGAGGTCACGTGAGACTGTTCCCGTGGAGTTTGCAGGCGGAGGCTGTGCAGGGCTCTTCGCATCTCCTTGCTTGGCTGGTATGTACATTGATCGGTTCCGGATCCCTTCCTTGTATTAGTGTGGATGCGGTATTGTCCTGCACTATCTCTCCGCCTTATGTTGGTTAAACCCTGTTTTTAACCCACTTATTTTTAACCCCTTTTTAACCCCTAATTTGTCACCTTTGCTTTTTATGTTTATTTGGAATTCCTGTATTTTTATATTGGGATATATTATTATTAATAAAGAGTTAATGTCCCTTACTGCGCCTGTCTGCCATTTCTTTTTTATTATAAAAGTACCTTTCTATTCATGTTAACATTGTCATTTGTTTATAGCTGATGATTCATAAAATCAAACATTTGTACTTTACTTGACCTGCTCGTGACTCATATTTAATTGACCTCAGTTACAATTGGAAGTTTGTTTTAGTGTGTGTATGAAGTTCTTAATAACACATTCAGTGCTACCACCAGATACATGGTGCGAATGGCTTGAGCCATAAGAAGCCATTTATTGCTCTTCACTTGTATGATAATACATTGCAGTAATAGTGGTTGTGCTCACGATATTAGTGTCAGGAAGTGATGTGTGGTATTGCTATATACAGTGTTCGACAAACCTATACATTTGCTCGCCCCGGGCGAGTAGATTTAACCCCCGGGCGAGTAAATATTGGCCCAAGCAGCACACGTTTGGTACTAGGTGGCGAGTAGATTTTTTTTGTGTGGCGAGTAGATTTTTTGGTGATTTGTCAACCACTGGCATATGTATATACAGTACAATGTTAAACTTACCATGCGCACCTTAAAGCAACATTCCACAGTGCTCATTTTATAATGTTCATAGTAAGCGAAAAGTGGCCACAGTGTGTTTTGGTGGCATTAGTTAATAGGAATGGACACAAAAGGCAGAACACTACCCATTTGCAGGCTTAAAAATGATTAGAGAGAAGCGTTCCCATAGGTAAAAAAAATGAGAAAATGTCATGGATCATGATGACATACAAAGGCAAGTAGTTCACACCTATGCATTTCACGCCGAGGCGTTTTATCAAGGTTAAAAAGACAAGCATCTTCCCCTGGTATGAAAAGATCTTAGTCACATTCATTGAATGTAGCTGATCTTTTCTCCAGTAAAAGGATGATGGCTTCACAGCATACTGAATAGGGGACATTGGGCGTCTCTTTCTATAATAATAATAATAATAATATGTTCTTGTATAGTGCTGCTAGTTTTACGCAGCACTCTACAGAGACATTTTGCAGGCACAGGTCCCTGCCCTGTAGAGCCTACAATTTCTGTTTTTGGTGCCTGAGGCACAGAGAGATAAAGTGACTTGCCCAAGGTCACAAGGAGCTGACACTGGGAATTGAACCAGGTTCAAACTCAGTGCCAGTCAGTGTCTTTACTCACTGAGCCACTCCTTCTCCCTTAAGATAAGGGAGGCTATAAGGCTATAACATTAGCCTATATCACAATATGGAAGATGCTCAAATACGGAGCTTGGGAGATGTTGGATAAACCTCTTGCACGCTAAATGGGCCTGAATCAAGTGGTGGCCCCTCCAGCTCATAATAAACAGATGAAAAGATAAAGGTGACAATAAAGGGCACCATATTCATGCCCTCTTATCACGGATTGCACTGCTGGATGCTAGTTAAACAAAGCTAATAATACTAACAGCAAAGAGATTGCTTACCACATCCCGGGAGCCTTAGTGACTTACATAATTGCGTGATATGTTTACAAATCTCTTGAGAATGTTTGTAACCAGGAAACACTGATATTAAAGTACCAAAGCACAGTAAATGCAGAAGCGTTATTTGTTTCATTATAAGTCTATTACATTTTCCGGGATCATATATGATATAAATAGCCCCAAATTGAAAACTAAACTGCTGTGCTAATATAATTATTGTTTATGTGTCAAAAGCAAAATGCAAGTGAGGATATTTCCCCCCTCCAGTGCCAGGCCTGCTTTGTTACAATCCCCTCTGACACTAGACGTGATAAGTTGTATTTTCACACTGTTTTAAGATATTGAATAGCAAAAATAGTTCACAGCCAGACACAATTTAAATGGTTTTATATTCAATCTTTTTATGGAAAAATGTAACCTCCATATGTTCATAAATCTATGTATATAAACATGTTATTTAAAAAAAAATGGATCTAATCCTTTGTAATCTTAAAAAATGTTTTTCTCATCTTTTGAAAGGTCCCTTCATATTCCTTTAGCACAGTTATTCCCAACCAGTGGTTTCTGAACACCTGGGGATTCAGAAAGTGTCTTTAGAGAGTTTGTGCTATTGTAAAACTGGCCAAGTGTTAGGGAATACAGAATAACAAGCACACACAGTAGGGCTGAGGGTACCAGAGAACACAGGAAAATAGGAAGATCAGGTAACCAAATAATCCTTATCCATCAACAATATTATAATCAATTTCTACGTATCTGTATAAAACAAAAACATCAGAAATGTACAGCCCCTATTATTCTTCTGACTTGTAAGCTGAGTCTATATACTTATACCATTTTTGATTTATAGTGCCCCCTATTTACCAAAGACCAAAAGTAGGTGAGATTTTTGCCATGCCGAGGAAAATGTCTTTTTCTATTTTGTTATATCTGGACCTCGTTTAACACTATAGTTTGAATAGCTCACAACCTTCTCGCGCTGTCAGGGATCCCCATCGTTTTATCACGTTAATCATACTCAATTGTTTCAGCTTTCAAAATACACCTGCTTTCTGCAATATTATCCTCTAAAAAGTCAGGATCATCATCACCTACTCACTATTATCACCAGGAGCATGTAGTGCAATACTTAGGAGCGATGGATTTACAGTAGGTTGGAAATGTACACAGAGTTCTGTCCCTTGTAGAAGAAAATTCACAAGTGTGCTTATAGTAAGCGCGACGGCGACAATGCGACGGAGCGACGTCGTGAAAACTGGTAGCCGGTAAAATTTGATTTTTCAAGGGCTGTCGCCTCACGTGAAGGCCCTTGAACCAATCAAATGGCCGGAAACCCGCGACGCCCCCGCCCTGCGAAATATAACTTTCGCCGGTGGCAACGGCGAAGGGTGACGTCACCCATCGTGTCGCCGTCGAGGGTACTATAGGCGCGGCCTAAGGCTGCGCTTAGAGTGCCAGCGACGGCAACAGCGACGCTGACGTCACGCTACGGTCGCTGGAAAAATCTAGTTGAAGTGACTTGCAGCGATCGCGACCAATCCGTCACTCCGTCGCGTCGCTCCTACTATAAGCGCACGCAACGGCTTCAATACATTTGTTTTGAAGTGGCGTTGCGTCGCTGTCACCGGCACTATAAGCGCAGCCTTAGGCCCTTAGACCACAGCTCGCAGACCAGAACAGACCTCCCCTCCACGGCACAGGCAACAGTGAAAGCCAGCAGTCAAGCTGGGCAAATGAGGGCAGATAAGATATAAGCAGCAGGTCCCTTGACACATACGAACAAAAAAAGTTTGTAGTAGGTGTAGTACTTTAATCTGTCTTGCTGGTAATCGCATGTGCATTTTGTACCTTGCGGCGCCGTGGCCGGACTAACCTTTACCCTGCTGCCTTGCAGTCTTATCATCCTCTGCGCCCAAGTGTGCATATGACTTTATCGGGCTTTGGCCATCAGCCTGTTGTAGGACGTGACTTTAAGGTGCCGCCATGCTGAGTCCTGCCGGATACCATGGATGGCAGCACAGTGGCACATAATTTTGACAGCAGACAGCCAGTGATGTCTGCACTTGTGCCTCAGGGCTGGGGCGTTTGGCCGACCCATGCCGATTTAGATAGGACAGGCCTAAGGGGTGATTGCCCCACTGCCCTCTGGATCAGCCTGCTCCTCGGTTTATCATTGAATGTAGTAAAGTTAGAATGAAGTTGAAGATGACCAAGTGCATTGTCAATGTCCCCCCCCCATCCCCAAAACAGATGTTTAAAAAGGATGAGAAAATAAAAAAAAAGTCTCGCTTGCAAATCCATCAGTGATCACTGGAATATGCAGTATGCTTTGAAGGGGAAGTCCCTCCTAGGATGAAAATTAAGATTAGATATATGTTTAATAGGTTAAATGTAGTTGATTGATGAAAAATGGGGAAAGAATCAAGTGTTTTTAAAAAAATTTGAAACCCTACATTTCCATGGCAAGCAAAAGCTCTCATGTGTTTTTAAAATCTTTATCTTTTTCATGATAATACTGTTTGTCAGTCTTAAAACTCCAGGGGAAGCGTTCTTCTTATTTTGTTGATTTTATGCAAAGTAATTATGACGCCATCATTTGTCAAACAGGTGAACATAAGTAGCTGATATGTTTGAATCCAATGTTCCCGGAAAAATCCAAAACACATAACTTTTTAACATGCTACAGTACTATACCAGTAAGTAAAGCTAAGGGTGATTGAAGCTAATGACGCTAATACGTTGTTTAAAACATTCTTCTTGTGACCTGCTACTTTGGACCACCCCTTTTAATAAGTAAAGTGATACTATTTTTTTTTAAAATACTTTACCTAGCTCCTTTTTTCTATACTGATGTTAATCAATATGAATTTTGACTGGGAAGTCTCATGATGTTAAAAAACCTCCCCAAACCTGAGCAAGAATTAGTGCTTTCAAAGAGATATTGTTTATTCAATCGAAGTACATTTTGGTGCAGTAACTATATTGTCAGATATGAAGGTAAAAGCTTTGTGACATAGTGTGGAATATGCAAGTATGATATTTCTTTCTATTAAGGCACAGTAAAATGATTAGCTCTGTGCTGGGAAGTATTATTTTATTCCAAAAGAAAAGCAGAACAGGATTATTGATTTAGTTTGACAGCTCAAATAATTAGCAATGGAGAGCATATAATAAATGTTTCATGCATAGATTTCTAATCTTCCATCCCCCGTGCCCGCTCTCACAGGTCTCATAGGGGGACGGCAGGGTAGGTGTCTGCTGCTAGAGAGCGCGCATATGCGCTTCTTCCCTTGTATGCAGTCTGCCTGCTTTGCTCAGTCTGCTGCCCGCTGCCGCCTCCGCCTCTGCTGCCTCAACCGATGATATGATGATGTGAGATGCAGGGGGGTGGGTGATGTGAGATGCAGGGGGGGAGAGGGTGATGTGAGGTGCAGGGAGGGAGAGGGTGATGTGAGGTGCATGGGGGGAGGGTGATGGGAGATGCAGGGGGTGGGTGATGTGATATGCAAGGGGGGAGAGGGTGATGTGAGATGCAGGGGGGAGAGGGTGATGTGAGGTGCAGGGGGGAGGGAGATGTGAGATGCAAGGGGGAGGGAGATGTGAGATGCAGGTGGGGGAGAGGGTGATGTGAGGTGCAGGGGGGAGATGGTGATGTGAGGTGCAGGTGGGGGAGGGTGATGTGAGATGCAGGGGAGGGTGATGTGAGATGCAGGGGGGTGGGTGATGTGAGATGAGGGGAGGTGGGTGATGTGAGATGCAAGGGGGTGGGTGATGTGAGATGCAGGGGGGAGAGGGTAATGTGAGGTGCAGGGTGGGAGGGTGATGTGAGATGCGGGGGGGAGGTGATGTGAGGTGTAGGGGGGTATTGTGTCTGATGTGTAGGGGGAGTACTATGTGTGAGGGGGAGAGATGGGGGCGTGAGCGATAGAGGGGGAGTCTCGCAAAGGCCGCCGGCAGGGGTGGGTGGGCAGTGGAAACTGTTGTCCTGAGCCCTAGGAAAGCAGTTTATGGCCCTTTCTGGTATGACCATCCACATATCTCCCCCAGCACCCCTCATCATCATCATATATCTCACCCAGCACCCCTTATCATCATATATCTTGGGGGGGTGATATGATGATGATCTGGGGGGGGGGGTGGAGAAGATATGATGAGGGTGGTGATGATGAGGGGTGCTTGGGGAGATATATGATGATGATGAGGGGTGCTGGGGGAGATATATGAGGATGATGAGGGGTGCTGGGGGAGATATATGAGGATGATGATGATAATGATGATTAGGGGTACTGGGGAGATATATGAAGATGATGATGAGGGGTGCTGGGGGATATATGATGATGATAATGATGATGATGATGATTTTACCTGTGCAGCCCGAATCTGTTTTCCTTGGAGCAGTTCGGCCCTTCTCACTTTACAAGTTGTGCAGGCCTGTGCTAAATGATCTTCTGGTGGCGAGAGACAGAAGTTCGTTCTTGGTACTTGTGGCAGGACGGCCTGTAGCCGAGGTCAGGGAACAGTCCACACGTGTAGTTTCAGGATAAATGAAAACGTTCAGTGGCTTTATTTCTCCACAGCAACATAACATGCGGGTACACTGTCCCTTTAAGCAAATAAATCCTGCTCCACGTTGGGAGAAAACTGACTAACACAGCAATCCTAGCTAGCAGGCTGGCTGGCTAAACCATACCCAAACCGTAAGAGTCTTTTTAAGCAGTCGTGCAAACAAATGAAAGAAATCTTACTTTGGCTGCAGTAAGTAGTGTGCTGTATCCTTCTGGCTAGCAGCACATCTATCCATGTGCTCTCATCTGAGACAGGCAGCTACTGCTGGTAACAAGATCCTTATCTACCTTGCTGGCTCTCAGGTGTCAGCTTACATCATGATTAGCTAGCTTCCACCTGAGTTAACCCTTATGAGTGCTGGATGAAGCACTCAGACATATGTTTCCCAGGCATAACTGATAGGGGTTGACTTCACCCTGTCACATACCTCCCCTGTTTGTGTGTGGCTAGTGTCCCACACGGCTGAAGCCCGACCCTCCACTCCTTCTCTTGACAAAAAAATCAGCATTTCCATGGTCTTTTCCAGGTCTATGCTGAATATCAAAAGAGAAGGGTTGGAGGGCCATATACCACCTGGTCAACCTTGGATTTGTGTCCTTCATGGTGTTTAACCACTTCAAGTGTACTCCGGCGACATAATGTCTCAAGGCCTCAATTGCCCATTTTACAGCGAGGCACTCCTTCTCAATAACGGAATACCTCACTTCCCTTGGGAACAGCTTCCGGCTGATGAACAGTTCAACACCATCAAATTGCTGAGACAGCACTGCTCCCAGTCCTACCTCTGAGGCATCCGTCTGGATGATGAAGGGCTCTTTAAAATCTGGGCTCCGAAGAGCGGGGCCCTCTGACAGGCACTTTTTTAGCATGTCAAAGGCGTCTTGGCACTCCCAAGACCATTTAACTTGGGTCGGGGCACTCTTTTTTGTCAGATCTGTTAGGGGTGCAGATATTTCTGAAAAATTGGGGATAAACCGCCGGTAATGTATTATGAATCAAGAATCAAGAAACACCCATCCATGGACCTTGAGGATGAGGTGTTTATTGATAAATGGTATAATCTGCTAGAAGGATGCTCAAGGGATTTAATATCTCTAATTATTGAACAGCAGAAAAGCCATGTTCTGCAGATTGATGTTGAGATCAATGAGATCGAATTAAGGATTGGCAGTTTAAATCAGACCAATCAATTTAAAGAAAAAGATACCAATCTGCAGAACAAACTGGATAAAATAAGAAAAGAAACTATTACTAAAAAGGTCAAAAAATTCCTTAGAGATGAGGAGGATTATAAAAATGGACCTCCAAGAAAATCTGATCCAGATGAGAGAGACAGCTCAAAAGATATTTTAATTATTGAATCTAAATCTCCACAGAACTCCCAAAATAAACCTCAGGGTAAGAAACATATTACTAAGAGGGATAAATCTAGGGAGAAAGGTAAATCTTTTAAAAATAAGAGAGAAATACAAAATAAAAATAAATATAGGAAAAGTCCTGAAAGAGATAATTGGAGAAATAAACAACAAAAAACTCCAAATAACCAGGCGAAAGTACAGATCAGTGTAAAGAAAACACCTAAAAGGACTATTAGTATAGACTTTGACTCTGAGGTAGAGATAGTGACTAATAATAGACAAGAACAGCGAGAAATTCAGAAAGATAAACTGTTTACTAAAAATGGCCCTAAAAATGGTAATAAGAAGGATTTTTTAGGGGAGGGTGCGTCCACCTCCTTTCAAAAAACGAACAAATATGCCCCACTGTTAAAAAGGGATCCTTCATCAGAAAGGAAAAGAGTAAGAACAGAAGAAAAAGGGGAAGAGGAAGAGAAAAAGAAATATCTCAAAAAGAGCAAAAGATAGGAAATAACATCTTTAACCTTAGCTCAAAAATCCTTACAGACCCTGAAAAATCACTAATCTCTAAGGGCTTAAAGTTTGCTCCAACAGTGGGTCCGAGTAACTTCGGCCTTTTTGTAGACGCTCAGAGGTTCCTGAGAAAATTAACTATCAAAAGATTCTTCAGGTCAAAAGAAGTTGAGCAAAGAACAGCTGACAATCTTGAGAAAGATGCAGATGTAATTTGCACAACTAAAACCTCTGAAATGGGACAAACTTTGGTTCATTCAGGCCTTAAATTACCTTCAACTTTTTATCCAAAGCATGTAAAAGGCAATAATCTAGAAGTTTTCTCGCAACTAGTCCAAAATGACTTTGAAAAGTTAGTCAAATCTGAAAAAAGATTTGAGAATAATCTAAGTAACATTGAAAGAAAGGCCTTAAAAACTCTACAGGAAGACACTCAGGTAGTTATAAAACAAGCCGATAAAGGAGGTGGAGTGGCCATCTTAGATAGAAAGGATTATATTGTAGAATCTCAAAGAATTTTAGGTGATAGTCAAACATACCTACCTCTGAAAAAAGATCCTACAGTAGAATTTCAGAGAGAACTAAAAATCCTGTTAGATATGGGAAAAATGAATGAAGTAATAAATACAGAAGAATACAACTTCCTATACAGAGATAATCCTGTAAAGCCCATATTTTACTATCTTCCTAAGTTGCACAAAAATATAGCCAACCCCCCGGGAAGACCAATCATTGCAGGCATAGATTCCTTAACCTCCCATTTATCCGCCTATATAGATGTCTATTTGCAAAAATTTGTAAAAGAACTTCCATCTTACCTAAAAGATACCACTGATATCCTGCGTATTTTGGATAATCAAATTTGGGAAGATGGATGGTTTCTAGTTACCTGTGATATCACCTCGTTATACACATGTATCAATCATAGGGATGGACATGAAGCAGTTGACAGAGCATTAGCCAAAGATCTAAAGATGCCTAATGAACAGGCTAATTTTATTTTAGATGGCATAAAGTTCATTTTAGAACACAACTACTTCATGTTCGAGGGGATCTATTATCTACAAAAACAAGGTACTGCCATGGGCACAAAATTTGCACCTAGCTACGCAAACCTACTCATGGGAGCATGGGAAGAGGACCATATATGGTCTATTGCGGAGCTGGGTGTAAATTTGTGCCTATGGCGTAGATATATAGACGATATCATATTCATATGGAAGGGAGATGAAAAAAGTCTTGTTCAATTCATAGAATACCTCAATGATAATGTACTGAATCTACAATTTAATTGTGAATATAGTCACCAAAAGGTCAATTTTTTAGATTTGGAAATTTACATTGAGGAGGGACAGATAAAAACACAAACATTTTTCAAAGGCGTAGATATTAATAACTATATATCAACTACGAGCTGTCACCATCCGAACTGGTTACATAATATTCCATATGGACAAATAAGGCGGATTAGGAGAAACTGCTCAGATGATAATAATTTCCATCAACAGTCTGCCTTTCTTCAAAATAGGTTTAAAGAAAAAAACTATGATGACAGGATCATTAAGGATGCTCTTGTAAGAGCAGAGAATATAGACAGAAAAGATCTATTGTATAACACAAAACAAAAAGTACCTAATAAAAATTTTGAATTTTCATTTTGTACTAATTACAATAGACAGTCTGAAAAAATATCAAAAATAATCCACAAACATTGGCATATTGTCAAGAATGATCCTGTATTAAGAGACATTGTCCCAGAGAGGCCTACAGTTATTTTTAGGAGAGCTAAATCTCTAAAAGAGAAATTGGCACCTAGTGCATTACCAAAAGTACAATCAAATGGGAATAGGTGGCTTACACAATCGAAAGGTTTCTATGGCTGCACAACATGTTTGGCATGTAAATATAGATGTGATGATAAATTTAGTTTCTCATCAAATATCACTAATGAAAGGTTTCAGATTAAACAAATGTTAACATGCAAATCAGATCATGTAGTGTACCTTATATGTTGCCCATGTGGACTACAGTACGTAGGTCAAACCTCAAGACCAGTAAAAACACGCGTGCTGGAACATGTGGGTAACATAAGGAGAGGTGTAACAACACATAATCTGTCTAACCATTTCATTCAAAAACATAACAGTGATATATCAGGTCTCAGATTCACTGTGTTAGAGCAAGTGCTACCACACTGGAGAGGGGGAAATAGAATAACTACTTTGAAAAAAAGAGAGAGTTTTTGGATCTTTACTCTGAAATCACTGGTACCTTTGGGTTTAAATGTTGATTTCGAGTTAAATGCTTTCCTTTAAAATCTATGATCCCTTGAAAAGTATAAAGTTGGCTATATTATGTGACTGTGAAAAACTGATACTCTGTACTGATAATATTTTCCTTCTTTTGTCTTTGGAGATACAACAATCGCCGCATCCTCTAAGTTCAGTGGGGGTTGTGTATTCATACTATAGTTTTTTCTATAGTTTTATGTATTTTAGTATATGTTTTACTATCACAAATGTTTTGCAAATAATGAAGTCTTTTTAATTGATTATATTAAACATTGTATTTTAATTTCATTGTATAAACTTTGTGTACGATTTAAATTGTATGTAAGGGCAATTAGTGACTTAGTCAATTTAGATCGAATTACATTTAGACCAATGGGAGAAAAGGTCAATGTAATAATGGAGGGTATATAAAGATAGCCTTCTTAGGGTTAAAGCACTCCTGACGAAGCCGTCGACTTGCACGGCGAAACGCGTAGAGCGTAACCCTCAGCGTGAGATCCTAGAGGGAGACAAGCTACAGTCTGCAGCAGCAGCTCCGGTGACGCCAGCTACCAGCGTGCAAACCGGAAGTGACGTGTCGGCGTGGACTAGCAGCAAGGACGGAGCCAGTGAATGAGGCGGTTGTGTGAGGGGGTTTCCCGAGGTCGCGACTCGGCATCAAGATCACTCTAAAACCAACGCCTTATACCATCTGGTATCCTGTAAGCCTTGATTTTTTATCATTGTCGGATAAAGTGTTTTTTGGCATTTTAACATCTTGGCTGTGTGTCTCTCTACTGGGTCTTTTTTCTCCCAACCTCCTGGTTTATGACTGATGTTTGATTTATCATCCATAATCTAGCATATTCCTATGGAGTTCTACCTGCTCAATGTTTTATTGTAACGTTATGCACTATGGTAGTTTATTTACTTTGTTCCGTTGTTAACTGCCCTCCCATGGGAACCTGATGGTCATTGTACGTACTACCCTTTGGAAGCTGCGGACCCAAATCCGTCTCTCCTTCCCGAGGGTGGATGAACAGCGATCTCATCGTTTTCCAGGGTTTCAGGAGGTTCACATGGTAGATTTGTTTACCCTTCCTGGACCCTGGTTGAGAGATCTCATAGTTCACCTCCCCGGTGCGGCGGAGAACTTGGAAAGGACCCTGCCACTTCGCAAGGAGTTTACTCTCTGATGTCGGTAGTAGTAGCATCACTTGGTCCCCAGGTTGGAAGACCCTCAAGCGAGCATTTTGGTTGTACTGCCTCTCTTGACGTTCTTGGGCAGATTCGAGGTTTTCCTTAGCAAACCGACCTATCATGTCTAGGTGGTTTCTAAGGTCTATGACATGAGGCTCCTCCTCCCAGGATTCCTTCAGTAGGTCGAGAATACCCCGAGGTTGGCGTCCATATAGGAGCTCAAACGGGGAGAAGCCTGTGGATGATTGGGGAACTTCTCGTACCGCAAACAACAGGAAAGGGAGAAGTTCATCCCAAGCTCGCTTTTCAGTGTCCACAAACTTCCTAAGCATGGTTTTTAAAGTACGGTTAAACCTCTCTACCAATCCATCAGTCTGAGGATGGTAGACTGAGGTCCGGATGGATTTTACCTCCAATAACTTTAGGACATCCTGCATTAACTTTGCCATGAAATTTGTTCCCTGGTCAGTTAACATTATTTGGGGAAGTCCTACCCTAGAGAACAGTTCTAACAGCCTGTGAGCAACCTGTTTAGCAGTGGCTGATCTCAGAGGGAAGGCCTCAGGATATCTGGTGGCATAATCTACCACAACGAGTATAAATTTATGTACCTTCGCAGAGGGTTCTAAAGGTCCGACCAGATCTACCCCAATTCTCTCGAATGGGACGGCTACCAAGGGCAGAGGAACCAAGGGAGCCGGCTTCTGTCCTTTTTGGCTAGTTAACTGGCATTCAGGACATGTCTCACATAGTTTCATGATGTCACCATGTATGCCTGGCCAGTAAAACCGGGACGAGATGCGGTCCGTGGTTTTATCTCTGCCCAAATGACCACCCCATGGGAGAGTATGGGCTAGAGTGAACACCGTTTTAATCAACCATTTAGGGACTAGCATCTGTCGAATGACCTCCCCTGTTTGTGTAACATTATTCACACGATATAGAATGTCATTCAACAGTTCAAAATGTGGAAACACTTTTACACCCTGTTCATCCATTATCTTGTTGTTGACCTGTACCACCTTCTCATATTGTCTAGCCAGAGCTGGGTCCTCCCTCTGCCTCTGACGGAAGTCAGGAAGATCCAGGTCTGGCAAAATTCCCGTATCTATCTGTTCCCCACCCTGGTCATCCCCGGCCATGACCTGCAGTCCTTTGGGCTGACTGATGTTACCAAGAGTCCCAGCCTTTCTTAACCAGTCCTCTTTTTCCGCACGTCTCTGTTTACGTGTCTTTGGGACATGGTGTCTACGGGGAAAAATCTCTGGGGAAAAAGGGAAGTCTCCGGGCTTCTCCGGTACCAGAGAAGTAGGCTCCGTAGGAGTAGGGGCCAACAATGTTTCGAGGTAGGGTCAGTCTCGGCCAAGTAGAACAGGAGCAGGTAGCCAGGGAGCAACTCCCACTTGTAGGCTAGCCTCTTGATCCTGGATACGCAGTAGAACGTTCGCCGTCGGGTATCTCTTTGTATCCCCATGGATACACTCGATATTCCAAGGAGAGACATAAGATAGTCTATTGCTTGGAATTAGGCCCTCTAGGATCAGGGTTTTTCCAGAGCCCGAGTCCAGCATGGCGTTTACTTTTGTCCCCTCCAGAGATGCTGGGACTAACCACGGATTGTGGTCCCCTCGGAGACAAGCTGTGGCAGTGGTTCTGCCATATGAACAGTCCATCTCATCATCTCCTGAATCCGCAACCTCGGTCGTCAGCGGAAGCTCTCGACGGGGCTCGGTGTTTGGACCTCTCCGCTGTTGGATGGGGTCCTCCCTTCTGGTTGGTGGGGTTATCCTCTCCACCGGGTGGGTGACAGGAGTCCAGGTTCTCGGGGAATACTGTGGATGGCGGCCTCCCTTGAGTGATCCAGTGGCCTCGGACCCAGGATGGGCGTCTCTGCGGGAGTTTGTACCAGGAACCCTCCGAGATGGGAAAGGGTCTTCCGATCGGGTTGACTGGATCTCCCGAGCTGGCGGGTTGTAGCCCCCTCGATTGTCTGCTCTCCTGCCTCTAGCATCACCGGAAGCAACTGGTGTTTGCACCGGCCGTTCCCAGCTATCCTGTTGGGTGTCGTCGCCCAGGAAGTTTTCCACCAAGCGGACCGCTGAATTCAGGGAAAATGCAGCGTGTCTTTTTACCCAGGAGCGGGAGGAGGGGGGCAGTATCTGTATGAACTGCTCGAGCACAAACTGTTCAAGGATCTCTGCCTTGTCATGTTTTTCCGGTTGTATCCACCTGGTACATAAGTCTATTAAGCGGTGGGCTACGACCCGCGGTCTGTCTCTGTTTGTATATTTGACTGTCCGGAACCGCCGTCGGTAGGTCTCTGGAGTGAGGCCTAGGCGATCCAGAATAGCAGCCTTTAGTTGCTGATAGTCCATGGCCTCGTCTGCTGGAAGAGCCTGGTAGGCTGCTTGAGCTTCCCCTATGAGGAGTGGAGCCAGAGTCGTTACCAAGCGATCAACTGTCCAGCCGTAGGCCGTGGCAACCCTTTCAAAAGTGAGGAGAAATGCCTCTGGGTCTTCGTTTGGCTTCATTTTATGCAGCATCACCGGTGGGTTATTTGGAATCCCTGGTCTGCCTGGGGCTGGGCCTTCGGCCAACAATTGAAGTAGCTTTTCCTCTCGCCGGGCCTGTCGCTCATCTTGCTGGGCCTGTCGCTCATCTTGCTGGGCCTGTTGCTCAGCTTGTTTCTCTGCTAGCTGGAGCTGTTGCTCAAGGAACTGAGAAACATCAAATCTTCATTCATCCAACTAAGGAAAATAGCCAGGATTAAGCACCTGTCCAGGCCTTTGTGTCCTCACACCTCAACTGCTACTATGCACTCTACCTTGGTCTTCCGGAAACAGAGCTGTGCTGCCTGCAACTGGTGCAGAATGCTGTGGCCAGGTTGTTAACTAATCAGATTGTTCTTGCCACATGACACCTGTTCTCCATTCTCTGCACCTGCTGACTGTAACGGTCATCCACTAATTTCCGGGCATTGATTCTGTTACCTCCAATCTTACCCACTTGATGCATGTTCTCCAAAGAATGCTAAAGCAATTCCATAATTGATGTGTTCAAAGGGGTTATTAATTAAACTGTGATAGTCTGTCTCACTGAAACTCCTATTGACTACAATAGGAGTTTCCAGGCGATAGTGCCCCAGTCGGCACTATCACAGTTTAATTGAAAACTCCCCCAAGACTAGAGTATAGTATAATTGTAGTTTTAGAAAAATTCTTAATTATATGCAGTTCTAAATGCCCAGTCCCACTTGGGATAAATTTTTTTTAGCCATTGTCTGTACTTTTGCTTTTCCATTCCAATCATACACTTGATTGTAAACTGCTCCTGCAGTTTTTTGGGAGGTCAAAACTAGGGATCTCTCAGAGTAGAACTATGGTGGCTCCCATATTGGGAAAACTCCATATCTAGAGAAGCATTATTGTTTAAGATGAGGGTTTAAAAAGATGGTTACTGCACCGACACACTTTATTCGAGCAAATACCCGGTATGTACCTGGCAGATACCTGGAATGCGCCGCTCCTCACCTCTGACCAGCCCCGTTGCATTTGCCTTCCCAGCCTGGGTTCATGCCTGGCTAACGGGCGGCTGATCTGTTAAATGATAATGATTAGGATTTAATAGGCTGCAATGCTTCGTGTGTCTACCAGATGGCATAAATTCATGAATTGTAATGCAGTATATATATATGTACTGTGCAGTATTGCTGCCAACGGGAATAAAATGCTTCAATCCCTGCCGGAAAATAACTCAATGCACTCGGGCAGAAAACAGTCACAAACCTCAATACACCCGGGTATACCCGAATTCGTGGGACTAGCCGAGCTCGAATAAAGTGTGTCGCCAGTGTATGTTTCCTGTTTGTGAGCCAATCAGTTACAATGAACCCACTCATTGATTGTCTAGCCTTTAGCTCCCTGTTTTATGCTCCAAAAATGCTGGTGCATCTGAGTTAAATATCTTAACCAGACGGTATATTGGTGCTGCAGAAAGAGACTCCCGGTTCTGAAAAAGTATTACATAGTACATAGTAGATGAGGTTGAAAAAAGACATGCGTCCATCAAGTTCAATCTATGTTAAATTTAGATGACAGATACTTTATCCTATGTCCATACTTACAGTATATTGATCCAGAGGAAGGCAAACAAAAAACCCCAGTCAAATATCATCCTATGATATCTCATAAAGGAAAAAATAAATTCCTTACTGTCTCCAAGAATTGGCAATCAGATTACTCTCTGATTCAACATCCTTCCCATGTTTACTTATTTGGTATATCCCTGTATACTTTCCTTTCTAAAAAGATGTCCAACCTTTTTTTGAGCAAATCTATTGTATCTGCCATCACCATCTCCATGGGTAATGAATTCCACATTTGAACTGCTCTTAGGCTTTGGTCCCGCTGCTTCCGGCGGCGCACGCGGCCGCGTGCGCGTTACTCACCTGCAGGGGTTTCCTCCCGAGCCGGTCCCAGTCCCCCCTCGCTGCATTTCTCACTACGCACTGTGACGCGTCAGCCGCCAGGGGATGCAAGAGAATTGCGATCCTGAGCGGTGACGCATCACGTGGTGCGCTGGTGAGCCTATCAGCAGCGGGGGCGGGAGCTGTCAGCCTCCAATAGGTAAGGTGTGTGTGTGTCGGCGGAGGGATCAGCTGTGAGGGCGTGTGTAGGGGGGGGAGCTGCTTACCTTTCAGCCGGCAGCAGCACCCTCCTGCAGCCCGGGAGACTGACCCCCGCTGCAGCCATCCGCTTGGGGGGGGGGGGGTGTATCGGACGGGAGCTGTGGAGGGGGATGTATCGGACGGAAGCTGTGGAGGGGGGGTGTATCGGATGGGAGCTGTGGAGGGGGGTGTATCGGACTGGAGCTGTGAGGGGGGTGTATCGGACGGGAGCTGTGGAGGGGGGTGTATCGGACGGGAGTTGTGGAGGTGGGGAGTAGCACGGAGAGCTGCAGAGGGCATGTGGGGGGTCCCTCCTGCAGCCTGGGAGACCACCGCTGCAGCCCGGGAGACCCCCGCTGCAGCCCTCCGCTCAAACCACGCCCCCCCCCAGCCGCCGCTCCCCCTCCCTACAGATCGCAGATAGCAGTCAAGTGCCTCTCCACACGCCGCCTGTCTGCAGTGCGGGCGCGTGGTCTGAGGCAGTGGGGCCTTAGCCTTACTGTAAAGAATCCTTTTCTTTGTTGCTGGTGAACTCTAATTTCCTCCAACCTCAAGGGATGACCCCATGTCCTTTGTACTGCCCTTGTGACGAATAGTTCTTTTGAAAGCTCCTTGTACTGTGCCCCCAATATATTTGTACTGTATATAGTTATCACATCCCCTCTTAGACGTCTCTTTTCTAATGTAAATAAATCTAATTTAGCTAGCCTCTCCTCATAAATTAGATTGTCCATCCCCTTTATTAATTTGGTGGCTCATCTCTGCACTCTCTCTAGTTCCATAATTTATTTTCTAACGAGTGGTGCCCAAAATTGTATTCCATATTCAAGGTGTGGTCTTACTAATGCTTTTTAAAGGGGCATACTTATGTTTAGTTCCCTTCCATCCATTGCCCGTTTAATGCAAGATATGATTTTGTTTGCCTTTGCAGCTACTGCATGACTTTGGGCACTATTGCTAAGTGTGCTGTCTACAGGCACTCCTAAGTCCTTCTCATCAAGGATTCCCCTAATTTATCCACATTTAATTTGTAAGTTACCTGTTTATTCTTGTTTCCCAACTGCATAACCTTACATTTATCTGTATAAACCTCATCTGCCATTTACCTGCCCAAGTTTCCAGTCTCTCCAAGTCTTTCTGGAGAGAAATTACATCCTGCTCTGATTTCTACTACCTTACACAATTTAGTGTCATCTGTAAAGATGGAGACTTTGCTTTCTATGCCAACCTCAATGTCATTAATAAACAAGTTAAAAAGCAGGGGTCCCTGTACCGATCCCTGTGGTACTCCACTCACATCTTTAGCCCAACCTAAAAAGTTCAATTTATGACAACTCTCAATATTTTTTTACTGCGTCCAATTTGCTTTATTTTGTACACTAACCTATTGTGTGGAACAAAATCAAAAGCCTTTACAAAATCTAAGTAGACCACATCAACTGCATTACCCTAATCTAAATTCCTACTTACCTCCTCAAAGAAACATATAAGGTTAGTTTGGCATGATCTAACCTTCATTAATCCATGATGACTATTACTAATAATTTTGTTTTCCATTAGGTATTCCTGAATATTATCCAGTATTAAACCTTCAAGTAGCTTCCCAACTATTGAAGTCAGGCTTACAGGTCTGTAATTCCCCGGTTGTGATCTAGCTCCCTTTTTAAATATAGGCACCACATCTGTTTTACGCCAATCTTGTGGTACTGACCCTGTGGAAATGGAGTCCTTGAATGTTAAATGTAATGGTTTAGCTATTACTGAACTTAACTCCTTAAGAACTCTTGGATGTATGTCATCGAGGCCAGGTGCCTTATTTACTTTAATTATATCAAGCCACCTATGAACATTTTCCTCAGATAACCAATTGTTCATTAATATAGAGGTTGTGGCTTCCTCCTGTGGCACTATCCATTTTTGCTAATTTGATTGCCCTTTTGCAATTTTTGTTACTTTCCTTATAATTCTGATGGGATCACCTCTTCTCCCTCTACCACTTGCCCTCTTGACCCCATTCCCTCCCATCTCCTAAAACCTCTTGCTCCTACTATAATCCCTATGCTCACACACATTTTTAACTCCTCCCTCTGCTCTGGAACCTTTCCATCCTCCTTCAAACATGCAACAGTCATACCATTACTCAAGAACAGCAAGCTTGACTCTACCTGTCTTTCTAACTATCGATCTGTCTCCCTCCTGCCTTTTGCCTCTAAACTCCTTGAACGTCTTGTAGTCTCTCGCTTGCTCCATTTTCTCAACACCTATTCTCTCCTAGACCCTCTTCAATCTGGCTTCCGCACTGCTCACTCCACGGAAACAGCCCTCACTAAAATAATGGCGACCTCCATGCTGCCAAAGACAGAGGTCATTACACTCTGCTCATATTACTCGACCTCTCTGCAGCATTTGACACCGTGGACCACCCTCTTCTCCTTCACATTCTCCATACTCTTGGTATTCGGAACAAAGCTCTATCCTGGATCTCATCCTACCTCTCCCATCGTACTTTGTGTCTCTTCTGCTAACACCTCCTCCTCTATTGATCTCTTTGTGGGGGTACCCCAGGGCTCTGTCCTGGGACCTCTTCTCTTTTCTCTGTACACACTCTCTCTAGGTGACCTAATAACATATTTTGGGTTTAATTATCACCTCTATGCTGAGGACACACAAATATACTTTTCAACACCTGGCCTTACACCTGCTGTACAAGCCTACTACCTCCTTCCACATTACTGTTGGAACTACGATCATTCACCCAGTAGCCCAAGCACGCTGCCTAGGGGTCACACTCGACTCCTCTCTCACATTCTCCCCTCACATTCAAAACATTTCTAAAACCTGTCGCTTTTTCCTCCGCAATATAACAAAGATACGCCCTTTCCTCTGTTGCTCGACTGCTAAAACTCTGACTCAGGCCCTCATTCTCTCCCGTCTTGATTACTGTAACCTCCTGCTGTCCGGCCTTCCTGCCTCTCACCTGTCTCCCCTACAATCTATCCTAAACGCTGCTGCCAGAATCACTCTACTCTTTCCTAGATCTGTCTCAGCATCTCCCCTCATGAAATCCCTCTCCTGGCTTCTGATCAAATCCCGCATCTCACACTCCATTCTTCTACTCACTTTTAAAGCTTTACACTCTTCTGCCCCTCCTTACATCTCAGCCCTAATTTCTCGTTATGCACCAGCCAGACTCTTGCGTTCTTCTCAAGGAAGTCTTCTTTCTACCCCCTTTGTATCTAAAGCCCTCTCCCGCCTTAAACCTTTTTCACTGACTGCCCCACACCTCTGGAATGCCCTTCCCCTCAGTACCCGACTAGCACCCTCTCTATCCACCTTTAAGACCCACCTTAAGACACACGTGCTTAAAGAAGCATATGAATAGCACTGTGGATATTCTGAACACATGATACATAAAGCTTGGCCCCCTGCAGACGCACTTACCAGAACTCCCTCCTAATGTCTCTGTACGTTCTCCCTACCTAACAATTAGACTGTAAGCTCCTCGGGGCAGGGACTCCTCTTCCTTAATGTTACTTTTATGTCTGAAGCACTTATGCCCATGACCTGTTATTTATATTATCTGTTAATTATTTAATTACCACATGTATTACTACTGTGAAGCGCTATGTACATTAATGGCGCTATATAAATAAAGACATACAATACAATACAATACAATGCTTTCTGACTTCAAGGATCTAAATGTTTATTTAGCCACATTGGTTTTGACTTATTTATTTTATACTTATTACCGAAGGGTATACACTAATAAGTGTGCTTTTATAACAATGTTTAAAGACTGACCATTTATCTTCTACATTTTCCCTGCAAAAATATTATCCCAATGTATTCCTTGTAAATTAGTTCTCAGTTTATTAAAATCTGCCTTTCTAAAGTTTAACGTGTTTGTTGAACCCAAGTAATCTGTTTTTTGATCATTTATTTCAAATGAGACCATGTTATGATCATTGTTACCCAGATGTTCCCGGACTTGAATATTTGTTATTACTTCTACATTGTTTGATATGACCAAATCCAATATTGCCCCCTTCCTGGTTGGTTCCTCAATAATTGGCGTAATGGAATTGTCTTTAAGTACCCCAAAGAAACGGTTTCCTTTTGTTGAAATTCTAATCTTATTACCCCAGTCCATGTCTGGATAATTAAATCACCCATTACGCAAACATGACATAGTTTTGATGCCTTCTCCATTTGCAAAAGTATTTCAGTTTCCTCAATCTCATAGATATTTGGTCGTTTATAGCATATCCCTACAAACATTTTCTTTTTTCTTTTACCTCCACTGCTAATACTTCTATCCACAAGGTCTCTACATTTTTCATAATTCCCTTCGTAAACATCTTCCCTTATAATAGATTTTAGATCCGGTTTAACATATAAACATACTCCACCTCCTCTTCTATTTGCTCGATCCTGCCGAAAAAGGGAATAACCCTCTAAATGAACTGCCCAGTCATGAGTTTCATCCCATCATGTTTAAGTAATGCCTATGATATACTGCTCCATTGCAGCTATTAATTCAAGCTCACCCATTTTATCTGTCAGGCTTCTTGCATTAGCAAGCATGCATTTAACTTTTTTTTTCAGCATGTACTACAGTATTATCTAATCGCTCCTGCCTTTCTGCACCAATTGGGTTTAGTCTTTAGTCTATTAATGATGTATCTCAATATTAGAGAAGATTACTGCTTTAACAAGGCCATGGTGAACAAAAATCTGCATTGTAAAAATTATGGAGAAACTATTCCTGAGGGTTTGAAGTTAGGATTTGGTTCTAAATCTAAACCAGAATGTTTTAGTGACCTGTGGAAGACCTGCTGATACACTCAGTTGTTCTCTGTCTTGGCTGTACACCATAATATAGTATATAATGTATACCCTGTTCACTAATGTAACTATGTATTTGTAACTATGTATTTGTCATCATAACTCTGTGGCCAGGACATACTTGAAAACGAGAGGTAACTCTCAATGTATTACTTCCTGGTAAAACATTTGATAAATAAAATAAATATAGTGGTGTTTTGTTGATCCCTTTTTAACCCACCATAACCTGATTGTGTCTGATACATAAAATATAAATACATTTTAGAATAGCCCTTACATACTGACCCTTGTCAAGATTGATATTTGAATTAGATAGTAATCAATAGGTGTTACATACAATAGAGAAGAAGAAGAATAGAGGCTCCACGGATTTTGCAAAATACAAATTTATTTAGCCAGAATTATCCAAGTTACTGCCAACTAGGCAGCCTTTGTCAAGGAATGTATACATATGTCCAAACGGACCTAGTCTGCATAGTGCGTGAACTTCCAAATATCTCAGGTGAATCCTATTGCACTGTGGTGGTGCGCATGCGCAGTGTGGTTCTCTTCTCAACTCTCGTGCAATTTCAGTGACTTCATCGTCTCGCGCATGCATCCTAACATTCAGACATCTTAGTATGACTCCAATAGCACTGAGAGGATGGGCTTGCCCAGTCCAGTTCTTCTCAATCTCGCGATTACTATGTCGTCATCAGTTTGCGCATGCGTATTGAGTCTTCAAACCACTCATCCAGAAATCCAGCTTACATGCAAACAGGCTCCATGGCTACCTGTAAATAACAGTCTTTTCTGTGAATGGCTATTCGTGCATGCTTCCTTCGTTTCCAGGTATCTTTATAGGAGGAAAGGCATTGTGGACACGTTTCCATAGTAACTCATCACTAACTCCATAATGGGACATATGAAACAGAGCAAAAGGACACCAAAAGATGTATATCCACAGCAAATGGATACATGATCTATTCCCTAAACTGGTTGCTTAAACTGCAGCCTGGAAGAGCTGCACAGAGAGAGCTGCATTTTAAGTGTGCAGTTTTAATGTACATTTTTATAACAGATGATGTAGCAGGGGGTCACCTGAGCTGAACTACATTAATTTCAGCCTCGGTGGCACCCTGCATCCCGAGTTACAGGATGCAACAAATCAGTATCAATGGCGCACACTAGGTGACAACTAATGTGAATAATAACTTGTAACAAGAAAATCGTGACAAATGACGAGAAAGTGGTTATAATCCAGATACATCACTACTCCTCTTCAGGAGTGTGTTCTTCCATATCGTCACAGATGGCAATCACAGTCCATTGTATGGTAAACCTTGTGCAAGGGAAACACATGTAGAAACAAACATAGTACAATATTGTTTACTACAGGTCAACATACAACAACACAGAGGGGAAAGGGAACACTCACACTTTCCCCAATGTTTGAAAATAGTGAGTGACTTGAGGCGCACTCCAACACTTGTTCATGGCTCAGGTCCTCCGTGTACATGACCGCATTCACGGCTTCCCAGTCTGCCTCTCCATTTGCTGCTCGGCTCCAGACGTCAGGGCTGGATGACGTCAGCTGTTGTAGTTTGAGTACAGTGGCCTCAAGGAACCTAAAGACCCTATGTGTTTTGCCGAAATCCTCGGCTTCCTCAATGGTCCTGAGTTACAGGCCCTTATATGGGATGCCGGTATCTCCTGTGCATTTAAATTTTCCCGCGTCACATGACGTGGGACATTTAAAAAATAAAGGGACATACCGCCACCCCTACCGGGGCCTGTAACTCGGGAAGCAGGGGATCCCTGAGGTTGAAATGAATATGGTTCAGCTCAGGAGAGCTCCTGCTATGTTATTAAAATTTGCATTAAAACAGCTTCATTAACAAATGAAGTTGTTAAGCCACAGTACCTGGTTTATTGGGGGTACAGGGGGTGGGTGAATGGGGGTACTTATCCCAGGGTGGGTGGTTAGATCTAACTGTAAGGTTGCGGAAGGAGTTAACCCCTTAATTACCAAAGCTGTGGTAACCACTATGGTAATGGAGTTAACCCCTCCCGCTTCCCTCCCGGTAGGTCTAAACACCCACCCTGGGCCAAGTACCCCCTCCAACCTACTACCCACCCCCTCTACCCCAACAACCACTCTCCCTCAACACATAAATTACAATAATAGGCAAAATTCCTATTATCCAAATCTGGATAATAGCGCATTTGCCCATGAAAAATAAAAAAGTACCCAGCCAGCATAATAATAATAACAATAAAGTAAACTAAAGTTGGACTTACCCCTACAAGGATGAAGGCCTTCCTCGTCTTCCTCCTTGTCCTCCGTGGGCAGCAACATTACAATAAAAAACTAACTACTGGCCACTAACCCCTTAATCACCTTAGCGTCTAGTAACCGCTATAGTAATTAAGGGGTTAACTCCCTTCCCCGCTACCCACCTGGGAGCCTAACCACCTTCCCTGGTGCAACTACCCCCTCACCCATTGATTGTCACAGTGGTAAACCATGCCCCCAATATGGGCATGGATTACCACAATGGCAATGAATGGGCAAGCTAAATAATGTAGTGAGTGAAGGTGCCCAACGATGGTGTTTAGGCCTTGCGGGAGGGTAGCGCGAGGGGTTAACCCCTTAATTACCTTAGTGTTTGTAGCCGCTAAGGTAATGAAAGGGGTGACTTCTACAGCCACCCTCCCACAAAGCCTATGCACCCACCCTGGGGCAACTACAAGCTTCACCCACCCCCTGTACCAACAACAAAGCAGTGCCTGCTATTTAACCCCTTCATTGCCTTAGCGGTAGACGCTAAGGTAATTAAACTGTCTGTCATTTTATTTTTACTGTATAGGATTGAATTTGGGGGCCGCTAGAGCTGAAATAAATATGCGGGACTTCTCCCCCCCTGAGATCCAGGGACCCTTGGGGACACCTCGGTATCAATCCTATGCAGTAAAAATAAAAGAAACTCGTTGTTATGCATTTTTCAATTCTGATAGCACCACCTTTCATGTGGCGAGAAAAGATTGCCATTTTTTATATTACAATATGCATATCGGAGTTTAGTGAATAGCTGTTTCTGGCAAAAAATGCGATTTTGGGCATTTTTCCAGCTACCGCACAGAGAGTAGTATAGCGTAGTAAAAAGCCGTTTTAGCACCATATTGCACTAATCTCGGAGCTATGTAAATAGCTACACATGCAATATTGCACTAAAAGGGCATTTATAGTGCAATAATGCACTTATCGAAGTTTAATGAATAGGCTACTATAAGTAATAACACAAAAAGTGAAATAAAAAAAAGTTTAAATGAAAGGCCTCTCTTATGGAATATTCAGTAGAGATCATTAGAACTAAATAATTATAATATATTACCAGGAATGGGCAAAATACTATAATTGAAGTCTAATAGATATAGAAAGAGAAATGTTTATGCAACATACTTGATAAGGACACAAAAAATATATTCCAGGCGTAATGAGCAGAAGAATATCTAATTACAAATATAAGTTTTGTGTGTATATTGTATTACAGAGAAATATGTTTGTTGTTGTTTGGGATTACTTAAGTGTAATGTAACTGAGCTAATACAATTCTCGTTATTAAAGAATATTTCAATTTTGGAGAATTTTTTTGTACAACTGCATTTTTCCCACAACATGTACATGCGTTATCATTTATTTTTTGAGTAAAAGCAAACCTCCACTTAAGGGGTCATCGCAATACTTTACAGTTAAACCAATTAAAATGGTATACAATTGTTTTGTTAGACAGGAAAAGCCAGAAGGAAGAGGTAAGTCTTACACCGAGCTCGAAACAGTGGTAAAGTAGATATACACTGAGCCCTGGTGGTAGCGAGTTCCAGACCTCTGAAGCTGTACACAAGAAGGCCTGCCCACCCAGCTTAGGGGGCAGTTCCCTTGACAAAGAGAGGCGGGTCAACCTGAGGACCTGAGATAATAGCTAGTATCCCTCCGCGGCTTTAAAAGAGACTGCAGATAGGCAGGCCCTTGACCTTGCACGGTTTTAAAGACCATTCTGGCCAACTTGAACCGATCCCGGAAGATCACTGGAAGCCAGTGCAGATCGTGTAAGATGTGAGTGATCTGCTCAAAGCGAGAAACATCTCTCAGCATCCGTGTTGCAGCATTCTGCACAAGCTGGAGCCTCTACATCAGGCATACCGGTAGTCTTGCATATAAGGCTTTCCCGTAGTTCGACCGGGTAAACACAAAGGCATGGAGCAGTGACTCAAGGTTCATAGATGACAAGAGTGAACAAGGTTACGAACCTGGGACACGGGCTGCAGCTGCGGCTGTACACCATTGGTATGGGGCAGCTTGCAATCCCTCTGTCCCATACTCCGGAGTCTTGCCGAACCCATAATCATTAGTTCCGTCTTGTCATGATAGAGCTTCAGCCAATGAATCTCCATCCATGCCACCACATCTTCTAGACACACCGTCAATGTGGCAACGACCATTACTTGTTTGAAATGGTTATCATGATGGTAATAAGTATTACTATAAACATCCAATCCCCAAAGCAATTTGATTGTAGAGAAAATAGAATTAAAATTGTTTTAAAAATAGCATAATGCTATTTGAAATGCAAAATCAGGCTGCTCCATCTACACACTAACCCATTAATGACAAAGAGAAGAGGCCTTTCTTCAATATCTGGTGTAACTACAACGCTGTTGACTGGGCTTTTCTGTCATTAATCACTGCTTCAGAAGTACAATTGAATATGTTGTTTGATAGCAATGAGTTAAAAAAACAAATTGAGTTTAATAGCACTTTAATTGATTAGATGGATTCGAACTATGTAATGGAAAATCAATTTGGACCTGTTTCTTAGTAATGTTCAAAGAAATAAATGTACTAATGTCATATTTTAAAATGCGTGCTCACTCCGATAAGTCTTTGTACATATTATCAGTTTTAAATCCATGTAGGTACATTCCAAAATACAGCATGACCAAATTCAATTAATGACAGCCACATGTTTAAACATGTTAAAATGAGATATTAACATTGAAAAAATTAACTGTAGGATTAAAGGTCAGGAAATGATTCAAATTCACATTATTTTTGTCAGCCTAAAGTTGAGATTATAGTCCGCGCTGGCGCCATCGCGGGCACCTCTCGCCCGTGCGATGTGTGAATTCTGATGGAAGCGAACGCCATCGTACGGAGTATAATCGCCGCCTAACTTGTTTTTTTCCCATGTTTCATGTGCAAAACAGTTAGCATATGTTACTTGATTAGCATCCATAATAACAATATCTTCATGACCGCGATGGCTATGAAGGGTTCAATGAAATATTTCATTAACAATGATGCCAGGTAAATATTACATATCAACGCATAACTGGTATCTTTGGTAGTAAGAATAGAAAATAGCGAAAAGAACTACTGGTCATTAACCCCTTAATCACCTTAGCGGTGAGCAATTTGCGCAGAATTCCCCCCCCCCCTGTTTTTATTATTTTCTTAGCTGCCTCTTTACCCCCAAATTTGACTGATATGTTTTTTACTGAAGTAGGCAAAGAGATCTGATATTTATCTGAAATATCGAGCATATTGAATAGGGCCATAAGTCTTATTTGGACCCCAACTTACAGGTGCAGCAGGCGTTATTACTCCTGTTAGCACCGGTAAAATAGCGTGTTAGCCCTGCCCCCTTCTCGCGTGATGCTGATTCAAAACAATAGCTGGTTCTCCGACAGGCACATTGTGTATCTGCCGCTGGAATGCACCATAGAGGAATAGCGGATCTATTTATATACAGCCTTCTTCTCTCTTGAAAAAGAACATCCACTACTAATTTATTTCACAAAGTCTTAAATAAATTCTGAGTAACATTTAACAGGTATCACTTGTTGTTATCTCACATTTTAGTTTGTTCTTTGTCGACTTTGCAACTTCATACACTTGGCATGCAGGATTTTTTTGGGGAGTTTAAAAAGAACTGCATTCTTGGAGCTAAATGTAGTTTCAACAGCTTAAAATACCCCCTTTCATTCTGAGAGCGACAAGACTAAGGAAAATCTAAAGGGAAAATAAAGATACTTTCAGGCAAGTAACCAGAACAATATACCATGTTGAAAAGTGAAAGTTCCTTCTAAGGGGTCAATTCTATATCGTCGGAAGTGGCCGTGCAGGCAAAAATCACCATTGACTTCAATATACATGTAGCATCCTCACTATTTCCCCCCTGCCTGACACATAATTCCTGGTAAGAGCAGGCAGTGCTAGGGTTAATAGTTAGTTGGTGTGATTCCCTCCCCTCAGTTGCTGAGTGTAGCAATTTACAGGCACAAGTCTGGGCTTGTGGAGTTGCAAGAAGAGGGGGAGGGATAGTTTGGTCCCTCCTGCTGTATGTCTAAGGCCTCGGGCATAGTCAGCGCTTATGCGCTGACCCGTGCTGAGCCGTGCTGCTGCTCGGCACTGAGCCCCTGCAGCCGCAATGAGAGAGCGGCTTTAGCAGGGCTCGCGCATGCGTCAGCACGCTTGGGGAAGCGTGTGTCTGACGGAGGTTTGAGATTTCCCTGCTTGCCGGAGCGCAGGGCCGGTCACGTGAACGGTTCGCCCAATGAGGGCGAACCAGCTCCGTCACGTCACTGGACCGCCCCCGGCCCGCCCCCTGACGGCGCGCTGTGTAAGGCCAGGGAAAGCACCGCTTTCCCTGAGCCTCAGCGCGCCTCAGCACTGTTAAAGGCACTAGTACCAGGTCTAAGTGGGTTATGCAAAAGGCAGTTAGTTCATCCCTCACCTAGGGGTGTGTGAGCAGGGAATGTGTTGACGACCTGGAAGTCTCAAACTACTGGGGTGAACAGTCAAGGGTCAAAGAAAAGTGCAAGACCTTCCCTAGTAAGCAAGAAGGAGTATTCTGGATACAGGGGATAGTGACTAGGTGTCACGCCTGTATGCCCGCAGACCTGGCAGGATCCCAGTACTGAGGTGGGAACGGTATGACACCACACACCCACAGCAGTGGGAGCAAGCCCGGAGTGTGGTATAGCGTTGCTGGGCCTGTTGGAAGAGAGTTAGTATGATACTTGCAACGCTTGGGGTTGTCCGTAAGAATAGTCGTGTCCGTGTGTCAATGTCCAGGAGTCCATAGGGTAGAATCGTCAGAGTACAAGCCAGGTCCTAGGAAGCCAGAGGTAAGCGAAGTAGTGTACATAGCAAGGTTCAAAGGGGTACCAGAGAGCAGAGTAGTCCAGGACAAGCAAGGGTCAAAAGCCAGGGAAATCCAAGATAACACAGGAGCAGGAAACAGCAGGGACACAGAGGGAGCACAGCATACGTCAGGTAACCACACAGGGAAACAGGAACTATGCAGAGCGAGGAAGAAGTATACAGACAGGGGTTATAAAGGAGGGCATACCAATAGAAAAGAGGGGAGGAGTAGAGAGAGAAGTGGGAGACGATAGGGATAGGTCAGGGAGAGAAGAGGAGGAGACAGAAGGGGCAGTCAGGGGGATGGCCTGCAGGGTTTGGGAGGCGGAGACATGAGGGACAGGATAAGAGAAGCATGTGCGCGCGCCCTCTGTAAGGTGGGGATGCGCGCGCACAGGCTGTAACACAGAGACGGCCCGCAAGGACTGAGGGGAGGACGCAGAAGGGGCACAGAGCCCAGAGGAGGGGTGCGTGCGCACGCGCGCCCTCCGTGGGCTGGGGAGACGCGCACATGGGCTGCAACAGCAAGATGGCTTGCAGGGACCGAGAGGAGGGAGCAGACGGGTCAGGGAGCCCAGAGGAGGAGCGTGTGCGCGCGCCCTCCATGGGTTGAGGGAGCGCACGCACAGGCCAAGTCACCAGGCACGCGGAGCGCCACGGGCACCACGCTGGGAGAAGGTAACGGAGTGGATGTCACAGGTGGGGAAGGTAATGCGGGCACCGCGGGAGAGAGGGAGCGGGGAGCATCATAGCAGGGGCTCAGGGACCGCGTGGGTTTGCGAGACCTGCGGGGCATGCGCTGCGGCAAAAGGAGAGAGGTAGAAGGCAAGGGAGAGGAGTGGGAAGGAGCAGAGGGAGTGATAGGAGATGGGAGAGAGGGACAAGGAGGGGAAGGAATCCCCTGAGTCATCACAGTCCCCCTTGAGGATCAATCTCCGAGTGATCAAACCACGGCTTGAGGGGGAATTTCTGGTGAAACTGAGAAAGTAGTCTTGGGGTGTGGATGTGACGTGCAGGTACCCAGGAACGTTCCTCAGGCCCGTAGCCCTTCCAGTGTACTAAAAACTGAAGCCTATTTTTAGACCAGCGAGAGTCGATGAGGGACTGTATTTCATACTCCTGTTGGCCCAGGGTGGACACTGGATTGGGTCTCCGAGAGGGATCAGGAAAATGAGGACTGGGAATATATATTTTAAGGAGGGAAACGTGGAACACGGATGGAATCTTCATTGTGGGAGGTAGATCGAGACGATAGGCTACCTGATTAACTTTCTCCAAAATTTTAAATGGTCCCAGGAATCTAGGGGTATCATGCAGTAAGCGGCGGAAAAATGCATTAGCCAGTTTAGCAATTAGCCATGTTTTTGGCGTGTTAAACTGGCTGTATGCTGTAAGGGGCGAATCCCTGGGGAATGAATGTGCCACCACCATTTGATGAAATGGCGTGTAACCGGTGGCGGGAAGGCCGCCTGGCGAGAAGCTGCTGAGAAGCCGTCCCCTGCCAAGTTGTGTTTGCAGCAGAGAGAGATCTGCTGCTCTCTCGGCGCAAACATCAGCACAATAAAAATTATTTTTAAAACAACTTTTATTCATAGTGTACATGTGCAGGGGGTCTCCGGAGCTGAACCGCATTGATTTCAATTCGGGGGACCCCCTGTTTCCCGAGATACAGACCCCTTTATGAGGTGCCGGTATCCCTCTGCATTTAAAGGTCCCGATCACGTGACCGCGGAATGTAAACAAAGCAGAGGGATACCGGCACCCCATAAAGGGGCCTGTATCTCGGAAAGCAGGGGGTCCCCAGACCTAAAACCAAAGCGGTTCAGCTCCGGAGACCCCCTGCACATCTACACTATGAGTAAAACACACATATCAATAAAGACTCGTTCCTTACCTTACAGGGTATCTGCTATGGTAGCGAAGCAGCATTAATATTTATTTAATAATACTGTACAGTGAGCAGGGGGTCCCCCGAGCTGAACCGCATCACTTTGTGGACCAGGGGACCCCTTGCTTCCCGAGTTACAGGCCCCGGTATGTGTGATCGGATGGGCAGTGTCGCCGCTATGTTTATAGCGTCCCATACGCTACGTGCCCGCAACAAACATGGCGTCCACACTGTAACCGATGCCCCAAACCGGGGCCTGTAACTCGGGAAGCAGGGGGTCTCTGAGCCACAAATAAATGCGGTTCAGCTCAGGGGGCCCCCTGCTCCCGCACAATATTATTAAAATACATTAATGCTGCTTCATTACCATAGCGGATAGCCGCTAAGGCAATGAAGGGGTTAACGCATAATAGCATGTTTATTGGGGACAAATGCCCCCAATAAACATAGCAGCAATACACAACATACAATACAGTAATGGACAACATTACTATTATCCACAAATGGATAATAGTGCAGTTGTCCATTTAAAATACATACAGAACAATAAAGACATTAAATACATATAGCACTCACACATGTGTGGCTGCCACGATGAAGGCCATCCTCATCTTCATCCTGCCCATGCCCCATCCGCTTCTGCAAAACAGACACAAGAATTAAAACATCCAATGTAATGTCCCCTAACCCCTTAATCACCATAGCAGTTATTAACCGCTACAGTCATTAAGGGGTTACATACCCTTACATACAAGGGGTTAACCCACCCTCACCCACATACCCTCCCCCACTAACCCCCCCACCCCTGAGGCCTAACCACCCTCACCCACTACCTACAGGGGAGGCCTACCAAATACCCTTGGGGCCAATACCCCCTCCCCCAGCACATACAGTACAATAATGTGCCAAATAACTATTATCCACATAGGGATAATACATTATTTGGCCATTATTAAACACATTAAATACCGTAATAAAATAAAGAATTCTACTAACCTCATCAATAAGAAGGCTCCGTCGCCAGCATCATCCTTGGGGTCCGTTGCCAAAATAATAAATAGCCAATACATATCAATGACATTAACATACCAATGAACCCCTTAATCACCTTATCGGGTACTAACCTCAAAGGTAATTAAGGGGTTAAGCCATCCTGCAATGGCAACCCCACTTATGCATAACATCCTCAATGAATTAAAAACCAATTTCCTAAACAAATCTCATGTAATCATTCAATCTAAAGCCTCAAATGTATTGTATTGTATGTCTTTATTTATATAGCGCCATTAATGTACATAGCGCTTCACAGTAGTAATACATGTGGTAATCGAATAAATAACAGATAATATAAATAACAGATCATGGGAATAAGTGCTTTAGACAAACATAACATTAAGGAAGAGGAGTCCCTGCCCCGAGGAGCTTACAATCTAATTGGTAGGTAGGGAGAACGTCCAGAGACAGTAGGAGGGAGTTCTGGTAAGTGCGTCTGCAGGGGGCCAAGCTTTATGTATCATGTGTTCAGAATGTTCACAGTGCTATTCATATGCTTCTTTAAGCAAGTGTGTCTTAAGGTGGGTCTTAAAGGTGGATAGAGAGGGTGCTAGTCGGGTACTGAGGGGAAGGGCATTCCAGAGGTGTGGGGCAGTCAGTGAAAAAGGTTTAAGGCGGGAGAGGGCTTTAGATAAAAAGGGGGTAGAAAGAAGACATCTAAATGCCACTTAAAACATTGCATTTACAGTGTATACATGTAGCATAACATGTAAGCTACATGTACACGCTGCAAATCAATGTTAACAATACAATAATCCAACTCAAATAGCCTGACATCACAAGAAGTATATTATGTAATGCAATAAAGTCACCATCAATGAATTAACAGACATGAATTACATCCCTAAACAATTAAAATACCATCCATACCAATTACACAATTAACTATAGCTATCGTTACAGAGAACATGTTCAAAACATACAAAAAAGGACACCAAAAATTACAATATACAGGCATACCCCGCATTAACGTACACAATGGGACCGGAGCATGTATGTAAAGTAAAAATGTACTTAAAGTGAAGCACTTCCTTTTTCCCACTTTTGATGCATGTACTGTATATGCAATCGTCATATACGTGCATAACTGATGTAAATAACACATGTGTAACAGGCTCTATAGCCTCCCCGCTTGTGCACAGCTTAGGGAGCCAGTATTGCTGTTCAGGACGTGCTGACAGGCGCATGCGTGAGCTGCTGTTTGCCTATTGAGCGAAATGTACTTACTCGCGAGTGTACTTAAAGTGAGTATCCTTAAAGCGGGGTATGCCTGTAATAAAGCAAGCCTCTCCATAACCTACAGTACAGCATAGAAGCCCAAAACTTACATCTCTCTAATAATGAAATACATTTAACACACATCTATGCATAGCAGCATAGCAGCATAGCCACAATCATTTACAATACAGTAAATCAAGCTTTAACAACACTATCATTTCTTACCCTGTATGTATATATCTCTAGACATACATACATGCATACAGTGGTACGGCAGCCAATCAGAGCGTGGGAAGTCTATCCCTACTCTGATTGGCTCTAGTAGACCATGTGACTGAGGCTTGGGGAAGAACGGATATGACGTCATTGAAAGCCTGTCACATGGTACTTGAACCAATCAGAGTAGGGATAGACTTCCCACGCTCTGATTGGCTGCCGTACCATGTGAGGGTGGCCATGTTTCTTTTCATGACGTCATCTTAAAGGCAATTGAAGCAAAGCCATTCTGATTGGCTGTGCTTTCTTTGCCTTTAAGTGACGTCATAATTTTTTTTTACATCGGCCAAAACACATGGTTTTCACGGCCCAATCAGGGCCGTGGGAACCATATGACGAAAATGTGACGTCATAGGCCTTTAAAAGCCTATGTCGTCTCATTTTGAAGCCAGACGCCGAGGAGGAAGGACCTCCTACTGAAGAAAGAAGACCAGGGCGTGGCAGCAGACGGGAAGAAGACCCCGGAAGAAGGTAGAAGAATACAGATGAAGATGGATTACAACTAGAAGACCCCTGGATTGTCGTGTTTTATTATTTTAATGTTTATTATTTTATGGTTTTTTTATTTTATGGGTTCCTGTTCGTGGATTGGTTCGTGAGTAAGCTGATCAACGGGAGTCGGTGGGGTCAAGTAATGGTAAGTTAAATAAAGAAATGTATTTAATGTTAATGTGTTTTTTTTTGCTTTTTCATGTGTTAATTTTTTTTATTGCATATCATTTCTTGCCACTGTATGTATGTATGTATGTCTAGAGAGATATATACATACAGTGTAAGAAATGATAGTGTTGTTAAAGCTTGATTTACTGTATTGTAAATGATTGTGGCTATGCTGCTATGCATAGATGTGTGTTAAATGTATTTTATTATTAGAGAGATGTAAGTTTTGGGCTTCTATGCTGTACTGTAGGTTATGGAGAGGCTTGCTTTAGTATATTGTAATTTTTGGTGTCCTTTTTTTGTATGTTTTGAACTTGTTCTCTGTTACGATAGCTATAGTTAATTGTGTAATTGGTATGGATGGTATTTTAATTGTTTTGGGATGTAATTCATGTGTGTTAATTCATTGATGGTGACTTTATTTGCTTACATAATATACTTCTTGTGATGTCAGGCTATTTGAGTTGGATTATTGTATTGTTAACATTGATTTGCAGCGTGTACATGTAGTTTACATGTTATGCTACATGTATACACTGTAAATGCAATGTTTTAAGTGGCATTTGAGGCTTCAGATTGAATGATTACATGAGATTTGTTTGGAAATTGGTTTTTAATTCATTGAGGATATTATGCATAAGTGGTGTTGCCATTGCAGGATGGCTTCACCCCTTAATTACCTTTGAGGTTAGTACCCGATAAGGTGATTAAGGGGTTCATTGGTATGTTAATGTCATTGATATGTATTGGCTATTTATTATTTTGGCAACGGACCCCAAGGATGATGCTGGCGACGGAGCCTTCTTATTAATGAGGTTAGTAGAATTTTCTTTATTTTACTACAGTATTTACTGTGTTTAATAATGGCCAAATAATGTATTATCCCTATGTGGATAATAGTTATTTGGCACATTATTGTACTGTATGTGTTGGGGGGAGGGGGTATTGGCCCCAAGGGTATGTGGTAGGCCTCCCTTTTGGGTAGTGGGTGAGGGTGGTTAGGTCTCAGGGGTGGGGGGCTTAGTGCGGGAGGGTATGTGGGGGATGGTGGGTTAACCCCTTAATGACTGTAGCGGTTAATAACCGCTATGGTGATTAAGGGGTTATGGGACATTACATTGGATGTTTTTATTCTTGTGTCTGTTTTGCAGAAGTGGATGGGGCATGGGCAGGATGAAAATGAGGATGGCCTTCATCGTGGCAGCCGCACATGGGTGAGTGCTATATGTATTTAATGTCTTTATTGTTCAGTAAATATTTTAAATGGACAACTGCACTATTATCCATTTGTGGATAATAGTCATTGTGCCCATTACTGTTTTGTATGTTAGGGTCATATATATATATATATATATAATATATATATATATATATATATATATATATATATATATATATATATATATATATATATATATATATGTAAGCAAAAATACACACACCAGCCCCACACTTACTAAATAAATAAATATATATATATATATATATATATATATATTTATTTATTTAGTAAGTGTGGGGCTGGTGTGTGTATTTTTTATTATTGTGGGTAGTGGGGGTGGGTGAAGGGGGTATTAGCCCCAACGGTGTTTTTTTAGGGCTTGCGGGTGGGTAGCGGGAGGCCTTAACCCCTTCATGACCGTAGCGGTATTAACCGCTACGGTCGTGAAAGGGTTAAGTGCTATCGCAACCCCCCGCAAGCCCTAAACAAACAACAAGGGCCAAATACCCCCTTCACCCACCCCCGCTACCCACAATAAACCTGGCACGGCTCTTTAACCCCTTCATTGCCTTAGCGGTTAACCACTAAGGTAATGAAGTGGGCTTTAAATGCATTTTTCCTGCCTCGGATGCATGCCGGGGGGGGTCCGGTGCTGATTTTAATGGTATCAGCTCCGGAGACCCCCGGCATCAATCCCAGCCAGGAAAAAGGACTGAATTTTTTCTAAGTGCCGATCTGCACTCATCCGCTGCCTCTGAGCAGCAACTTGCCGTCTTTTTCTTGCGTGGCTGATCCGCCAGCAAAACGGTATTCTAGAGAGGCGAATAGCTCCGCTTAGCTACTCGCCTCTACTAGAATACAGCGTGGCGGAAAAATTTGGATTTTTTAGGCGGAAAGTGCCTTCTCGCCCCGCCACCGGCGGAAAAAAAAAAACCGCCAGCCAAACTGGCGTTTTTTTTTGAATCTCGGCACTTTCTCGCCCGTTACTGAATACGGATAGGCTTTTTAGGCGGGAAAGTGTCGAGAAGTGCCTTTCCGCCGCTTACTGCATGAACCCCTAGGAGACAATTTGGGTGATGGAGTTTTGAGCCTAATATTTTTGGAAGACAGCCACACCAGATCGCCAGGTTTGAAGGAAGGACCCCTTTGACGGTGACGGTCTGCCTTGGTTTTTTGTTTGGCAACCGCAGTCTGTAAGGACTTGAGGATCTTTTTCCAGGATTCTTGTAAGTTGGCGATATGAGAGTCAGCTGCAGGAACACCTGAAGGGGAAGGCGAGAGGGGAAGACTACTGGGTGAAAGCCAAAGTTGATAAAGAAGGGTGACTCCTGAGTTGACTCGATCTTCAGGGAATTTATGGCGAATTCGGCCCATGGTAAAAGATCCACCCAGTTATCTTGTGAGTCTGAAATGAAGTATCTTAGATACTGTTCAAGAGTTTGGTTCATCCTTTCAGTTTGACCATTGGTTTGTGGATGGTATCCAAAGGAAAACAAGAGAGAGATACCCAATCTTTGGGAGAAAGCCCGCCAGAATTTTGAGATGAACTGAGACCCACGGTCCGAGACGATTGAAATGGGAACGCCATGTAACCTGAAAATCTATTTGGAGAAGACGTCAGCCAAAGTGGCAGAGTTGGGAAGACCCTTGAGGGGAATAAAGTGTGCCTGTTTAGAAAACCTGTCTACTACAACCAGAATGGTGTTCATCCCTTTGGAAATGGGCAGTTCAACAATGAAGTCCATCGAAATGTGTTTCCAGGGTTGCTCCGGAATGGGAAGTGGCAAAAGAAGTCCAGAAGGTTTATGATGGAGTGTCTTACTCTGGGCACATACAGGACAGGCGGTGGTAAATTCGAAAATGTGTTGATTCATTTTAGGCCACCAAAAAGTCCGTTTAATGAGATCTGCCGTCCTTTTGAAGCCTGGATGACCAACTGCTCTAGAGGAATGACCCCAAAGTAACACTTTATGGCGAAAGCGTGGAGCTGCGTATAGGCGTCCTTCTGGTACCCTGAACCTGGAATATGGGCTTGGGCCTTGTTGATCTCGTCCAACACATCGAAGTTGTTAGCAGAAATTATGCACTTGGTAGGAAGAATAGGCTGCGTGATTTCCTTAGTTTCAGTCTCAGAGGCGAACTGACGAGAAAGGGCGTCCGCTTTAACAGTTTTGGTACCAGGAATATATGAGATGGTATAGTTGAAGCGGGAAAAGAAGAGTGACCAGCGAGCTTGGCGGGAACCCAGGTGACGAGCCCCCTCAATATATAACAAATTTTTGTGGTCAGTGAGAATAGCGATTGGTTCTTTGGAACCCTCCAAAAGGTATCTCCATTCTTGAAGAGCCAGTTTAATGGCTAAAAGTTCACGATTACCGACATCATAATTCCTTTCGGCTGCTGAGAACTTCCGTGAAAAAAAACCACAAGGGTGGAGTTTCTCTTGGGGAGAAGTCCTCTGGGAAAAGACTGCGCCAGCTCCTACGTCCGAGGCGTCGACCTCCAAAGTGAAGGGGAGGGAGGTATCCGGATGACGAAGGATGGGAGCAGACACGAACGCTTTCTTGAGAATCTCAAAGGCTGAAATCGCCTCAGGTGACCAGGATGAGACGTCGGCGCCCTTCTTGGTCAAGGCAGTGATGGGAAGAGCAATAGAAGAATTTTTTTTGATGAACTTCCTGTAATAATTGGCAAAGCCAAGAAAACGCTGCACAGCCTTGAGCTAATTAGGGAGCGGTCAGTCGAGAACCGCCTTCAGCTTCTCTGGGTCCATGGAAAAACCTTGGAAGGAGATGATATAGCCCAGGAAGGCAGTAGAAGCCTGGTGAAACAGACATGTCTCCATCTTGGAATAAAGGTGATTAGAACGAAGCCTGGAAAGCACAAGTTTGGTATGTTGAATGTGTTCCTCCAGATTTTTAGAAAAAATAAGGATGTTGTCTAGGTAGACTATGACAAAAGTTCCCAATACATCACGGAAGATGTCGTTCATGAACTCCTGAAACATGGCAGGAGCGTTACACAACCCAAAGGGCATAACAAGATATTCATAATGTCCAGAACGTGTGTTAAATGCTGTTTTCCACTTGTCTCCTTCCCTTATACGAATGAGATTATAAGCATCCCTTAAGTCAAGTTTTGAGAAGATAGAGGCCCCTTGGAGACGGTCGAACAGTTCAGAAATGAGCGAGAGAGGATACCGGTTCTTCACCGTGATCTTATTGGGACCGCGGAAGTTAATGCAAGGCCTCAGTGATCCATCCTTCTTCTTCACAAAGAAGAAGCCAGCCCCAGCAGGGGAGGTAGAATTGAGGATGAATCCCTTCTCCAAATTTTCCTGAATGTAGGTAGTCATGGCCTCGGTCTCCGGGATGGAGAGTGGATAAGACTTAGACTTTGGCAGGACAGTCCCAGGGATGAGGTCGACAGGTCAATCGTACGGACGATGGGGAGGAAGAACCTCCGCTTGTACCTTGTTGAACACATCCAAGTACTCATGGTACACAGCAGGCAGGGTAAGTAGATCGGCAGGAACGGTGTCCAGACCGGCAAGCACAGCCACGAGAGACCCTGCTGGAACAGCATCTGCGGACGAGGGCCACTGGAGAGGCAGAGTGCCGGACCAATCAATGCGCGGATTGTGGAGTTGAAGCCAAGGCAATCCTAAAATAATTTGCACAGTAGGAGATTGAAAAACATCGAAGATAATTACCTCCTTATGACCATCAGCCAGGGTCAAGGTAAGAGGAATAGACTCCCAAATGATGAATGCCAGCTGGAGGGGTTGTCCGTCGATGGCCTTGTGGCCAATAGGGCTCTTCCTTCTGACCATGGGAATTTGATTCTCCAATGCGAACTTCTGGTCCAGGAAATGACCAGCCGATCCTGAATCGACGAAAGCTTCAACCTTTACGAAAAGGTTTGGACCCTCCAACGTGGCTGGAAGCAGAAACTTCTTTGGGAGAGCTTCGGAAGGAGAGGGGCAAGGAGAGACAGTACCCAGTAAAAGCCCCTCTACCTTTACTGGGTGCGCCCGTTTCCCGGCTTCAAGGGACAATTCTGGAGACGATGTTCCGAAGAGGCACAGTAGAAACACAGCCTGTTCTGGCGACGCCGCGCTCTCTCGGTTGCCTGGAGTTGTTGAAAGCCGACCTGCATTGGTTCCGGCGCCTCCAGGGCCAGGAGAGGAGTCGTGGACGACCTGTGAGAAACAACAGATGAAGAAGAACGGGAACAGTGTCTTTCGTGCCGTCGTTCCTGCGTACGCTGATCCATGCGTACGCTCAGGGTGATTAACTCCTCCAGAGACGTAGGCCGGGCACGAGTAGCAAGATCGTCTTTTAACGTATCTGAGAGTCCGTGCCAGTACGCAGCGGTGAGAGCCTCATCATTCCATTGTACTTCAGCGGCCAGCGTACGGAACTCGATGGCGTATTTGGCAGCTGATCTTCGGCCCTGAGAAATATGAAAAAGGGAGAAGGCGGCTGTCTCACGCCGTGCGGGAGTATCAAACACAAGTTGAAATTCACGTCTGAACAATGGGTAGTCTTGCGTTATTTCGCATTTGCGCTCCCATAGGGGGGAGGCCCAAGCGAGAGCATCTCCGGTGAGCAGAGCATATATATATGCAATTTTAGCACGGCCAGTAGGAAACAGGGAGGGGGACATCTCAAACTGCACCTCACATTGGTTTAAGAAACCGCGGCAGGCGAGGGGGTCCCCATCATAGCGATTCGGAGAGGGAATCCGTGGGCCAGGGCTGGCATAGGTAGTAGCCACTGGTGCGTAGAAGCCATGGAACCCTCCTGAAGGGAAAAGGTAGCCAATTGCTGGGAGACAGTGGACAGCTGATTGCTAACAAATTGTAAGGCCTCTATGGAAATACTTGTACCCACCTCAGGGGGGTCTGCGTTTGTTGGGCTCTGCATAATGTCACGCCTGTATGCCCGCAGACCTGGCAGGACCCCAGTACTGAGGTGGGAACGGTATGACACCACACACCCACAGCAGTGGGAGCAAGCCCGAAGTGTGGTATAGCATTGCTGGGCCTGTTGGAAGAGAGTTAGTATGATACTTGCAACGCTTGGGGTGTCCGTAAGAATAGTCGTGTCCGTGTGCCAATGTCCAGGAGTCCAGAGGTAGAATCGTCAGAGTACAAGCCAGGTCCTAGGAAGCCAGAGGTAAGCGAAGTGTACATACTGCTGCGGCCGAGTTTATTCGAGCATTTGCCCGTTCTCGGCCGCAGCAGTAACCTGGTGCGCGCCAGAGGGTGCCGGGCGCGCGCCAAAGCAGCGGAAGAGAGCCCTCCGATCGGGGCGCTCTCCCTCCCGCTGCCGGGTCCGCCGGGTCCCCCGGAACCCCCTGCCACCGTCCCCCACATTGCGGGACACCAGGGCTCCCTCGGGGAGCCCTGGACGCGCGTGCAGGGGGCGCAGGCACCCGATGACGCGTGACCGCGCATCGGTGACGCGCGGCACGCCGAGGGGCTGCCACTAGCAAGCCGGGAAATCTCCCGGCTTGCGGATCTGGCCGCAGTGTGATAAAGTGTGTCGGTAGTGTAGCAAGGTTCAAAGAGGTACCAGCGAGCAGAGTAGTCCAGGACAAGCAGGGGTCAAAAGCCAGGGAAATCCAAGATAACACAGGAGCAGGAAACAGCAGGGACACAGAGGGAGCACAGCATAGGTCAGGTAACCACACAGGGAGACAGGAACTATGCAGAGCGAGGAAGAAGTGTACAGACAGGGGTTATAAAGGAGGGCATACCAATAGAAAAGAGGGGAGGAGTAGATAGAGAAGTGGGAGACGATAGGGATAGGTCAGGGAGAGAAGAGGAGGAGACAGAAGGGGCAGTCAGGGGGATGGCCTGCAGGGTTTGGGAGGCGGAGACATGAGGGACAGTATAAGAGAAGCATGTGCGCGCGCCCTTGGTAAGGTGGGGATGTGCGCGCACAGGCTGTAACACAGAGACGGCCCGCAAGGACTGAGGGGAGGACGCAGAAGGGGCACAGAGCCCAGAGGAGGGGTGTGCGCGCACGCGCGCCCTCCGTGGGCTGGGGAGACGCGCACATGGGCTGCAACAGCGAGATGGCTTGCAGGGACCGAGAGGAGGGAGCAGACGGGTCAGGGAGCCCAGAGGAGGAGCGTGTACACGCGCCCTCCATGGGTTGAGGGAGCGCACGCACAGGCCGCATCACCAGGTGAGCGGAGCGCCACGGGCACCACGCTGGGAGAAGGTAACGGAGTGGATGTCACAGGTGGGGAAGGTAATGCGGGCACCGTGGGAGAGAGGGAGCGGGGAGCATCATAGCAGGGGCTCAGGGACCGCGTGGGTATGCGAGACCTGCGGGGCACGCGCTGCAGCAAAGGGAGAGAGGTAGAAGGCAAGGGAGAGGAGTGGGAAGGAGCAGAGGGAGTGACAGGAGATGGGAGAGAGGGACAAGGAGGGGAAGGAATCCCCTGAATCGTCACACTAGGACACCAAAAGGAGACCGGTCTTGCAGAAGAGGTTGGGGGACCCAACTCCTGGATAGGTGTGGAATTGAGGTGGGACTAGAAGCTAAGGCCTGATTAGAAGTATTCACTAGGAAGGGTCTAATATGAAAATGCCCTAAGTAGATTTGTGCAACTGGAAACCCTTTGCACTGATACTGAGGTATGGTGACCTGTGAGAGTAACTGTACCCAGATAGAGTCCGTGATACAGCAGTGAGATTTATGTGGTTGCCTATCCAATAAACATCTTAAGTTACAAAAGAGATCCTGGCACCCTCACCACTGCGGTCACCTCCCTTACCGTCTTGGCCTGAACCTGCGCAGAAAAGACCCTGAGATCACAGGTACTTGATCGGGAAGCTGACACTCTAATCCTACCGGGAGGTGGTTGGACCTCGGTTTCAGACTAAAAGACATTACCTACCCATGTACAACCTACCCCCTGCAGTTGGGGGGGGGGGAGGGTAGAGGTGTTACATTTGGTGCTCAACGTGGGGTGTGGGAGTGGATACTGTCTGCGTGGCTGGGAGTGGATATTGCCAGCGTGAGGTGCAGGAGTGATTTCTCAACTTTGGGGTTCGAGTTTGGATCTTTTGGGACCCCGCAATAGACGGTATGCAACTGTGTTGAACTGTGTCACTCAGGACTGTGATTTTACAATCATGGGTGGAGAAAAAATGGTCAACAGCGGTTCCAGCCAAAACCGGGACGACCGCGTGTTTGCTGTGCAAAATGCAGAGTCTACTGTTGCGAATCTGCTGTTGTGTGGCGCGAAAGCCATGACCGCGCCCTTTCTGTGCTGTCTGGGACTACTGGTTCCACCAGGGGGAAGAGACGTGAGGACATCATGATCATGGGTGTGACGGCGGACAAAGTGACAGCACTCAAGAGGGAGGAGCCTGTGATAAAGGAACAAGTCCAACCTGCGATCAGTGCCAGCTGTTGCTTGTCCAGGACAGGAGTCTGGTACCAATTCGGTGCCCAGAGACTCAACCTGCCTGGAGGGTTTTTGCAGTTGACCATTTATGAAGCTGACTTGCCACCGTCGGTGTGTCCACTGTGCGTCCAGCCTAATGTGGTTACTGTGGAGAACATTAGCTTAGTGTAAGGAATCCGCTCCTGGCTTTGCTTCTAGCCTTGCAGACCTGTGCAGTTTACAAAGCCTCCCTCTGGCAATCAATGGCACATGTGCTGCCTCTCATTGCAGCTTCAGCCCTGTGCTCCGTCATTGGAGGAATGCTCACACACCTCCTCCTGTGATTTGCTCGCCGCCCTTTATATGCTGGGCTTTGGCACTGATTCAGTGCCTAGCATAATCCTTCTCTGGATGTTACTGTGTTCTGCCACAAGCCTCCTGGCTTGCTTCGTGTGTTTACTAACTTCTCTAGTTCTCATTATTAGTTCCTGAGTATCCGGAGACCTGCTGCTACTCTCCACGCAGAGGTCTGTGTTCCTGTGTTCCTGAGGTCTGTTGTTACACTCCACGCAGAGGCCTGTTTCGGACTCCTGTGCTGAAGTGCTGGTTTCCTGTTACCTGCTGCATTCTCCCTTAGCAGAGGTTACCTTCAGTTTCCTGAGGCCTGCTGCTACTCTCCACGCAGAGGCCTGTTTTGGATTCCTGTGCTGAAGCGCTGGTTTTTCCCCGGCGCTGCCCCGTGGTGTTCTTCTGCCAGCCAGCTGTCTCCTTCTACAGAGACCGGCGTCATGGGCCAAGGTCGCTCCTCGCGCAGAGGTCACTCCCGCACTCACGCTCCTACGCTGAAGCGGACAGCTCCTGTCTATCCGTTGCCAAACTCATGCCTGAATAACGACGATGATGCCTTCTCCAATCCGGACCCTGCTATGTACGACTACGAACTGTGCAATCCGGATCCGACTACGTGGTCTCAGGTCGGTGATTATGTAACCCCACCCCAGCCCTGCGGTCCGGTCCTGGTTTGTGCCGAGCACAACCGTGACACTCAGGGGCACTGTTTCCAGGATTTTGGGAGCCGAATATGGTTCTGCCTGAACCAAGTGCTGTTTGCCTGAAAGACTAATGGACTTACATGTCTCCACATCGGCCGGTGTGAGAGGCGCTGAGTCCTTTTCCATCCTGGAGATGGAGCAACAGCACTACTTGGAGCGATCTCGGGGAGCGATGTCCACAGTTTCCAAAGTAACTAGTCCCAACCATGAGGCCTCTGCGGCTGCGGAGGATCCATGTAAGCAAGAAGGAGTATTCTGGATATAGGCGATAGGGACTAGAATACCAAAAGGAGACCGGTCTTGCAGAGGAGGTTGGGGGACCCAACTCCTGGATAGGTGTTGAATTTAGGTGGGACTAGAAGCAAAGGCCTGATCAAATGTATTCACTGGGAAGGGTCCAATATGAAAATGCCCTAAGGAGATTTGTGCAACTGGAAACCCTTTGTACTGATACTGAGGTATGAGAGTAACTATGAGCGTAACTATACCCAGATAGTGTCCATGATACAGTAGTGAGATTTATGTCCATGCCTATCCAATAAACATCTTAAGTTACAAAAGAGATCGTGGCGCCCTATTTCTGTGTTCCTGCACCTGCACATCACCACTACCGTCACCTCCCTTACCGACTTGGCCTGAACATGCGCAGAGAAGACCCTGAGATCATAGGTACTTGACCGGGAAGCTGACACTCTAATCCTACCGGGAGAGGGTTGGACCTCGGTTTTAGACTAAAAGACATTTTCTACCCATGTACAACCTACCCCCTGCAGCCGGGGGTGGGGGGGGGGGCGGGGTGGGAGAAGGGGGAGGGTAAGGGTGTTACATACAATTTTACATTAAATCTAGATTAAAACAGGCAGTCCTAAAGGACGAAGAAATCTATAAAAGGCATTAATATTGCAGCGGACCTGGGAAAACTATATGTAGACAATTTTAAGAGTATTTTTCAGAAGGTAATAAAGGAACTGGAAGGGTGGCAGAAACTCCCTCTGAACCTGTCAGGGAGATGCCAACTGATCAAAATGGTGAGCTTTTCCAGAATTCTCTACCCCTTACAAATGTTACCATTACTAATAAAACATACAGACACCAAAGAATTAAATAGAGCATTTAGTAGGTTCATTTGGAGAGGAGGGCGGCTCAGAATAACATTAAAAAAACTACAACTATGCAGAGAATCGGGGGACTAAATTTCACCGATATCAGAAAGTACAATTTAGCATGTTATAAGGCAAGCGGGCGATTGGGTATTAGAGAAAAGTTTCCACTCAAATTTAGAGAGAGAGCAGCAGGTATGGCATATGAATCTAAGAGATATACTACACTACATACAAAGTGGGGAGCATTGCCACGAGAGATCAAAGATAATATACAGTATTGGTAAGAGACACTTACGTGGCATGGAGGACAATAAGGCTTTGTCCCCGCATGCTACTGCAGCGCCCGCTGCGGCGGACGCTGCAGGGACGAGAGCCCTCCCCTCAATGGCGCCGGGCCCGCTGCGAGGGGGGGCCGCAGCGCTGTGGCGAGAGTTTCTCCTGAGAGCAGGACTCGCGACGAAGCGCTAGGCCACGCCCCCCGGCGGTTCAGCCAATGAGGGTGAACCTGCTGGGTGACATCATGGCCACGCCCCCGTCACTCCCCCGCCACCCCCCCTTCCTGGTCTCTCTTTCTGCAGCTCACTGCAGACCGGGGAATCGGCTGCACGTGCCGCCAGCCTCGCGGGCGCGCGTGCAGCGGAGGCATAGGGACCTTAGCCTAAGATTGAATATGGGATTATCATACACAATCTCTACATTTCTGCCTATTAAGGGAAATGCAAACTTCCTCCCAGGCCAAAATCAGACATCCTTTCAATTTTGGAAGGCAAGGGCTTAAGGTGTATAGGACATTTGATAAAGGAAGACCAGGAAAGGATCCTAACCTTGGAGGAATTGAAGCAAAAATGGGAGATACCTAGTTCACATGGTTATTCATATGCACAGGTGACACATTATTGTAAATTACTGGAAAACTATAAAAAGGAAGTATTGCCAAATAATATAATTGATCACTTTTTTAGTCTTTCCAGAGAGAATAGATACATAGATACACTATATCAGATAGATATATATATATATATATATATATATATATATATATATATATATATATATATATATACCATAATACTGAGTTAAGTTATGGTGAGTAAAAAAAGTGACAAAAACCCTCCACAGGAAAGCAAATATGCAAATACAACTGTATGCTCATCTGCATGTCTTAGGCAGGTCTGCAACCCCGCCTTTCCCCATTATCACCCAGCATACAGCACTTCCACTGCAGCAAGGGATTCTGGGAAATGACATGCAAATGAGCACACAGTGTCACTTTTTGCCTCAAAAACCATTTTTAACATGGTTCCCTATAAGCCTCTTATGCATATCCAGTTAAAATCAACCCCACACTGATGAGACCCATCAAGGTCGAAACAGCTGTCTGTGGGTGATTTTCTGGGTATGCACCTTAACCCTGGCTGTGCTCAAAGCTGTGACCATGCAGCAAGCTTAAGCCTATAGGGAACCATGTTAAAAATGGTTTTTGAGGCAAAAAGTGACACTGTGTGCTCATTTGCATGTCATTTCCCAGAATCCCTTGCTGCAGTGGAAGTGCTGTATGCTGGGTGATAATGGGGAAAGGCGGGGTTGCAGACCTGCCTAAGACATGCAGATGAGCATAAAGTTGTATTTGTATATATATATATATATATATATATATATATATATATATATATATATATATTTATATATATATATATATATATATATATATATATATATATATATATCTGATATAGTGTATCTATTCTCTCTGGAAAGACTAAAAAAGTGATCAATTATATTATCTTACCAAATTATATATATATATTTTTTATTAGTCTTTCCAGAGAGAATAGATACACTATATCAGATATATATATATATCTGATATAGTGTATCTATTCTCTCTGGAAAGACTAATAAAAAAAATATATATATAATTTGGTAAGAGACAAAAATTGAGAGGATTTTTCAAAAGGTTTTTGTGGCCTGGAATAAAGATTTCAAGGAAATAATGGAATTAGATGTAATACTTACTGGTTTAGATAGAACTAGAAAATGTATCATATCAGAAACGTGGAGAGAGATGCAACTAAAACTGACACACAGGGCATATTGTGCGTTTAACATAAGTTACAAGAATACAGACAAATCCAGGAATAGATGTCCAAAGTGCCAACAACCAAAAGCAGACTTAAAAAAACTGCTTATGGGACTGCCCGAAGGTTGCAATTTTTTGGGACCAAGTGCTGGATTATATACAGCAGAATGTTAAAATAACTGTGGTTAAAGAACCAGTTTCTTTGATATTTGGCATCTTGGAGGAATGGAAGATCATGAATAACGGGGTGAGAATACCTAAATTCATAGAAATTACATTATTGGCAGCCAGAAAAAATAATAATGTTACATTGGATAAAGGATACACACCCTAACATGGAGATGCTAAACAAATATTTAACACAATTATTCATGTTAGATAAAAGAGAAGCTGAAACCAATAAAGAGCTAAAGACGGCCATTATTTAAAAAATGGGATCACTTTATTGAAATTTTACCAGACAGGGACAAAGAGGTTGTGATGCGGGCGTTTGACCAAACGTTGTGGTATTTACTAAGACGTCTGGTACGTGAGAGGCCCAGGAGGTGATGAGGGGGGAAAAGAATAAAATATCTAATGCCTGATATCCCTAGATAAGGTTAGGACCTATAGCACAGAAACAACAAAAGGAACAGTGGGTAAGGGGGAAAAGGTACAGAGGGAAATGCAGATAGAACTGACTCATCGATTTAAAATGTAATTTAATTTTTTGTTTGTCACTGTCTAAAGTATATGTAATTTTAATATATGATTTACTGGTTTAGTGCACTGTTAAATGTAAAGGAATATTATAATCACTGTAAACTGGTATTTTGTGGTCTCATTGAAATGTAATATGTTTTGTTTTGGAAAACGCAATAAAAATTTTCAACGATAAAAACCAAACAAACCAGCCAGTCCTGCCAAGGAAAAAAGTGAACTAAGGAGCCTCCGCCATGGGTCACGGAGACCTTTACCCTAAGGTAGAAATTATAGAGTGGAGGGGGAAAGGGAGAGAGTCGCAGACAGTGGGGGATTCTAGTCCTGGGCTCCGGGAAAGCTGTCAGCGAACTTTGACATTGTTTAATAGGTTGATCGACATGCACAAAAATCAAGCAGTATTTTTAAATTGTTTTTTTTTTTAACTTTTGACATTTGCATGGTGAATAAAGTGTTTGGGGCATAAACAAAAACTACCTAATGTGTTTTGGAGATAAGGCTGTTTGTCCTGTGGTGAATTGTTAGCTTTTCTCTGTCTTTTGTTTGCAAAATGTATGGTACTTGTCACTTTTACAAAACATCAGACAGGTATAAGTATTTTTAACAGTTTCCTTTATCTTTTAAGGTCTCCTTAATTTCAAGTTTTACAGTCTTTCCGTAATCTCTTTTGTCATAAAACTGTTTGTAATGTCCTGTATTGCCACAAATTATCAATCAAGTTTTATTTATTTTTATTGTTCTGGGTAATCAGCAGTAGTCATGCTGTCATAATGAGGCAACATGATAAAGGAGAAAACTACATGGGCCTGAAGAAATTAAAATGTATATTTATTTATTTTACCACACAGGGAACAAATGATTGAAGTATACTAGCATTTTTCTACGGAAACAAAATATATTTATTAGTGTCTTCAAAGAAGATGTATTTTGTCTATTGAGTGGCACTGACATTTTACAAATGGATAAGTAACCAAGGTGGATGCTGATGGTAATTATGGGGTTTGTTCATTAAACTGCAGTAGTGGAGATCGGGGCACTATCACACGGAAACTCTCATTGGAAAAATGGTCGTTTAATAAGATTTAGCCGCTGTTATAAGGGTTATAAGGGAAGCTACTTTAAGATAGAACATTTTAAACATCACTTTCAGTGAAAATGCTTGCAATCTGACCACATTTTACCAGTGAGGACCCATAGGATTGAATCTGAATGTTGTGATTATAAGTAAATTATAATAAAATCACATTTATTTAAAAAAAAAAATGTAATGTTATTTTTATACGTTATATGTGTTACATGGTATGCATACTGTAAGTATGGTAGTTACTGTATCGTATGTTTGCAGATGTATGCTATATAAAATATATGCTAATAAAGCAATGCCTTACCATTCTTTTACAGCATGGAATATGAAGCTACCCAGCTGGAAAAGCAACATGTTCACAGTGTGTATGAAAGTACAGCTCCTTACTTTAATGAAGTTCAAAGTAAGGCCTGGCCAAAGGTTCGCCAATTCATTCTGGATCAAAAGCCTGGCAGCCTCATTGTTGATATAGGTAAATGTTCTAAAAATGGTGTCCTGTCTATCTTGAGAGTGTACAAACAGTACTTTGAAATGGCTGTATAGACTTACTGCAGTGGGGTACAGTCCGATGTAGGACTACGTTAAACTAATGGGAGCTACATTTTTGAGAGTTTAAAAGTTATTGATTTATGTTTCTAATGATGCATATCAAACAAATAGTTTTAATCTATGAACTCTTTTGCTATTATTCGCTAGCACTGATCCTGAATGGGACTGCAACTTCAATTTAATTTCTCTGTACTTTTTAGACCTGGGATAGGTTTCCAGATATCATTTAGACCTGGGGCGGCCAACTCCAGTCCTCAAGGGCCACCAACAGGTCCAGTTTTAAGGATATCCCTGCTTCAGCACAAGTAGCTTAGTCAACGAGCCACCTCTTCTGAAGCAGGGATATCCTTAAAACCTGACCTGTTGGTGGCCCTTGACGACCGGAGATGCCCCCCCCCCTTGATTTAGACAGTCAGTAAAAAGATTGCAGTTTATTTGTATAATTATTAACTTTTGATTTAAAATAAGAGAAGAGAAAAACAGAGAATGAACCCTGAGTAGCTGATGCTACAAACTCAGCAGATATATAAGTCCATAGATTCCAGAATTAATCACGCAGCAACAGGATAAACACCACTATGTCCATGAAACAACCTCCATAATAAGACGATTTAAACCTGGATGGGTGGCTATATAGCATAACTGGTAAAGGTACAAAGGAGCCGCATCAGAGAAGAGCCCCAGAGTAAATCAAAAATCCAGAGACTGCTAGCCTCACCTGCATCCGGTGTTTCGGAGGATCGATCAGCTGGCCAATCACACGTCATGACCGATGAAGAAACTGCTGGGTGCTGCTGAAAGAAAACTGTGTGGCGCTCCTGATTGCTGATACCGGTGGCGTGATCCTGCCCGTATGAAGTACAAGAAACATGGGAGAACTCGGCGGTCACTGCTCCTCTGAAAGAACTCCAACCAAGCGCATAAAAATAAAAAACTTTATTTAATCAAAAGAAAATACATCCACAGGGACTGTGAACACTCTGACGCATTTCGTCCTATGGTAAGGACTTTATCGTCCTTTGATAAAGTCCTTACCATAGGACGAAACGCGTCAGAGTGTTCACAGTCCCTGTGGATGTCTTTTCTTTTGATTAAATAAAGTTTTTTATTTTTATGCGCTTGGTTGGAGTTCTTTCAGAGGAGCAGGGACCGCCGAGTTCTCCCATGTTTCTTGATTTAAAATAAGCCTGACCATTAAGTGTCCCGTGACTGCAACCCAGTCTTGAGATGACCTTCCTGCTAATGGTGCGTTAACACTTCTGCGCCATCTCTTCAAAATGCAGCAGTGTAACCCGTACATTGAAAAGCTGGTTGTTGCCATATTTGTTTTAACAATGTCCTTAGTAAGAATAAGAACATTAATTAATTAATGCTTTGATGATTATTATTAGTCCTACGTCTACGATTATGAGGTTCAAAAGTAGCTTCTCCCACTCCTTAATACATAAATGCTTCATTTATTTCGCCACTTTTGCCTTGTTATTCTGTCTTGGATACAACTTTTCCTATACTGCTGCTCTTGCAGTTTCTTTTTTTTCTATACTCTGTTAATAGAAATCAAAAATAAATTTCAGCCAGATCCTTTACATACAGTATAAAAATATACCGGCATACAGAAGTTAATCCATTCCGCAGCTGGTGCTCAACTAAGAGGTCAGCTAAAACTATTTCCCCGAAGTACTAAAATATATATTTTAATAAAAATAGTAAAGAAAAATAAAATAAATAAACAGAAATATCAAATAACCAAATGTAACAAGACAACATAAAACATCATTAGTGGGTCTGTGTATTTGCTATCCCAATACTGTAAAAGCTCCTGTTTTACATTTTAAGCTATTCAGTGGTTTACAGTAAATCTGCAATATTGAGAGAATCTTCCCTGGCCACATACCACTTAGCTAGAATTCTAGGAACCATTTAACCTGATGGAATGATTCATAAACCTCACCTGTACCCAATTAGGTAAAAAAACAAAAATGTTTTAGCTACATTGCCCATTTGCTTAAAAGGTATTTGATCTCTACCCTACATTGGAACAGGCATACCTTCACTCCACTTATAAAACTGTGAAAACCAGTTTATCTACTGGCTAGAATATTATTCACAGAGATTTTATTCAGTTCATCAATATTGCTATTCTTGCTGCCATTAACATAATATTAATAACTGCTGAGATACTGTACATGAGGAACTCTCTTTCCGATCTAGAAAATTACTAAAAATGATAATTGAAACGTACAGGGAATTTTACGTGTGTCTGTGTGTATTTACTGAATAATTTGGTACCAACATTTTCTTTCCAGCAAGTCCAAAATCAATGAATAATAGTAGCATCTTCCTTCCCACATTTAGACCAATTAGGAGGAAAATCTGATCAAAATGTCCTTCTCTGCAAAGGGAAAATGTAAACTCTATGCAGAATCTTAAATTGCCTCTCATGATTTGATGAGGATAGTGAAGATTTGGTGAAGACCCTCTTCTCTATTGAGACTGAGACCTGTGATACAGACTCGTCCCACACAGTAATATACATACACCCACTCACACTGGGACATTTCTCCAGTAATGTGCCGCTAGTCTCAGCCCATAGAAGCTTTCAAATATATTTAGGACTTTAACAAAGTACAGGAGGGAAGCACGTTTTAGAGAAAGAGAAGTACTAGAACAATAACTCATGCTCAGAAACTTGAAGGTGGAAGGCTCGGGAAATGTGATGAAGTACGTTTTCACTGAAATGGTGCTGGGTTCATGGAATAAGTTCCCAACAGAGGTGGTAGAGGCTAATACAGTCAGGAAATTAAAAAATGCTTCGTATAGACCAGTGATTTCCAACCTTTTTTGTTTGGAGGAACCCTTGAAGTATTTCAAAAAATCTCGGGGAACCCCTATCTGGCTGACACATATTAGGTTTGACAGGAGTCAGTCACAACATTTCACACCTCACGGGCCACCTCTATTTCCCACCCTTTACCCATGTATTTCTTTCTCATCCATCTCACTAACTCTCCCCCCCTCCCGTCTCGCATGTATTTATCCCTTGCGTCACTCTTACTCCCTCTTTTCCTCACTCACTCCCTCCTGCCCCCTCTCTTCTCTCACTCGCCCCTACCTTCCGTCAATTACCCCACTCTCTCTCAATCCACCCTACAAAATACATACCAAAAAAACCCCACCCCCAGGGGGGGGGGGGCTGTGGTCCATAGGAGGAACCACTGAGACTGCTTCAAGGTGCCCTGGTTGGGAATCACTGGTATAGACATAAGTCTATCTACTATATATTTTGGAATGTTGCTTGTCTGTTTGCTTTGCAACTGGACACCTCTTACGATATCATAACCAAATTGTGCTTGATGGTTCCTGAGATCAAGAAGCAGGTTTTTGTCTATGTTTGGATACAATTGGATACCATTTTGAATCACGATGGCGGACTGAACCTTTCAAAACGGCACAGATTCTAACCAAATTCGTCAAGCTTGTATTATATATATATATATTTTTCATGGTCTTGGAGCTATGGCTCTGACAGACAGACAGACCCACAGGCACTTTTATTACCATACATATGTGCACTTATACAGACACCATACACACAGACAAATACACATATGTATATTCAATTGATAAAAAACTTAATTAAAATGTAGTTAAGGTTTTTAAGCAAACTCTTCAAAAGTCTGGAAATGTCAAAGTTAAGGTGATACACAACCTTAACTCCCCCCCCATGCTTTGCTGATGTCATCATACATGACGTGTAACGTTGCTGACTGCAAGACAGGCTACGGACCCGCAGGGCAGAGGTAGGGAGTGATACACCGAACTTGGCCTGGGATCAGAAGCCTAGGAGGCAGGGGTAGTCAGGTCCGGTTCCGAGGTTGAGGCGGGCAGCAGACAGCAGGTGGCAGGCAAGAGGTAGTCAGATTCATTTCCAAGGTCAAGGCAAGCAGCAGTCAAAACAAAGACAAGACAGAGCTCAGACAGGACAAGGTAGCAAGTACTTTGCACGAGCAAAGACTAATAGCAACTGCCTTCTATATAAAGGCCAGAGGCAGCTGCTGGCAATGAGAACCAAAGAGAGGCTGATTTACTGTCAGTGGAGTAAGGGCAGGATTTGCCAGCAAGCAAGATGGCCGTGGTAGCTTCGAACCAGAAGATGTTTCTTCCTGTCAGCATTCATCCTGAATATTCAGACAGATCCCTTATAGCATCCCCCCCTTCTGGGTCGAACTCCGGGGCGACAAGGTCCTGGTTTTTCTGGCTGATGATGGTGGAACACCTTGACTAGGGCAGGGGCATGAAGATCTTGAGACTTCACCCAGCTCCTTTCCTCAGGACGATACCCCTTCCAGTCCACCAGATACTGAATTGATCCCCTGGAGATACTAGAGTCAAGTATCTGTTGTACCTAATACTCAATTTGACCCTCAATGATTACCGGATTAGGAGGAGAAGGGTCCTCTGAAAAGCGATTTTTCACCACAGGTTTCAGAAGGGATACTGTACGTGGAACATGGTGGGAATTTTTAATGAAGAGTTGAGCTCCAGTTGAAAAGTGACTTCATTGATCTTCCGGATGATATTGTAGGGACAAATGAATCGTGGTCCGAGTTTATCAGAATGTTGGCATAGACAGATATTCCGCATTGAGAGCCATACTTTATCCCAGATGGAGTGTGGGTATGATGGCTTCCGATGTTTATCTGCAGACTTTGTTTGTCTCTCATTAGCTGAGTGAAGGGTTGCCTGAATCCCTTTCCAAAGGTCCTGCAAGTTCTGTGCCCTGGTATCAGCCGCTGGAACACCTGTTGCTGGAGAATGAATGGGAAGGGTGCGGGGATGATAACCCCATGCTGCAAAAAATGGAGAATAGCCCAGAAGTCATGAGAAAAACTGTTACGTACAAATTCTGCCAGCGGTAGGAGTTATGCCCAATCATTCAGATGTTCATTAATGTAACATCTGAGGTATTGCTCCAATAATTGGTTGGTGTGCTCAGTTTGCCCTTTGGATTGCGGATGGTAGGCAATCGAAAAGTGATGTAAATCCCCAATCGCCTGCAAAATGCCTTCCAAATTTTCAAAATGAACTGGGATCCCCTGTCCAAGACAATCTGTAAAGGCAGTCCATGCAGACGAAATACCTCCTTGGTGATGATGTCCGCCAGTTCAGAAGAAGAGAGAAGCTTTTTAAGGGGTACGAAATTATCATGTTTCGTAAAACTGTCAACAATAACCAGAATTGTCGTCATACCCTGAGAGGGGGAAAGTTCCACAATAAAGTCCATGTATATGTGCATCCCCTCTAAGGGGCTGAGCTCTTTCCTATAATTTGGTCACTTCCTCCCTGAGGCTTAGAAGGGAGGGCACAGGACCTGTACCATGATAGGCTGCACACAGATTCCTGTGTCATCTCCCTCCTGTCACTCAGGATTTTGAGGAGGGGAAAAACCCCATAGGATAGCCTGTCACTGCCTATAGCTACTAGGACTTACGTGACAGGGAGGCAGAAAGATAGCCTTGACCAGCAATGGCTGTACTTGTTTGTTGGTTGGAAAGGAACGTTTGCAATGGCTGTTTGATGTATTGTTGCTAGGTGGGTTGTAATTAAGAACGTGCCAACAACATTCAGTAGGTAGGGCAAAGCTTTAGAATAAGCCTGTGTGTATAATTACACAATCTGTTCACAGGAAAAGAGGATAGGACTCTTTATAGGTAGGCTTCTTTCTCCTGCAGTAGGGCTGCTTCCCAGTCTGGCACTAGCTTTATAGGTCTAAGGCTAGGTCCCCAGTGGCCATGGCTGCGATGGCGTGCGCAGCGCACACGAGGTACGGCCCTCTATGGGGCTGGCCACAGTAGCTGCCTGTGTGCCCCGGCGCGATGCGCAGCCGCCTTTGCCAAAAAGACAAGAATTTTGTCTTTGTGCGCTGCAGCCGAGCATTGGCCACATCACGGCGGAGGTTCAGCCAATGAGGGTGAACCAGCCGTGTGACATCATGGTCATGCCCCTGCCACACCCCCGCTATGCCTCCCCATCGTGAGTACCCAGTAGTCCACCTGGTCGCGCTGATACCGAGAACGAGCGCCACCAGGCAACCCGTCACTGGGACCTTTGCCTATGGTCACTTCATTACAATCAAACTCTGCCCAGACACAGGTCAATTAACACATGAAAGGCACAGAAGACAAATATTATGTTAATTATAATCAGACAGTTCTCATACCTATGTTAGCAGTTGAGTTTGCTAAAATTTGCAGGACAGCAGATGTTAATTGCTGTGACAGGAGTTAACACATTGCATACCCGAGAAGAGAAAGATGAAGCCTGATAGGATCTGAAAAGATGAGTCCTCTAGTATTTCCAATTTAACTCCATATTGATGGCCAATTTAAGGATAGGCCTCATTATAGGTCGGCTGCTTGCCTCTTCAGTAGTCGATCTCTGTTAAAATAACTTAGACATGGATCAAAACTTCTGTGACTGTTTCATGTGTTCTTACTGCTTTCATTCAGTCCTACTTGTTCCTGATGTATATTTGTTTGATCCTCAATTATTGTTTTACTGTATTTGTATTTCCTACCTCAGATGTTCTCTTTCTCCATTTTAGCCACCCATATGGTACGTTATCTTACTGACTGCTGCCATATTTGTATCTTGGCTTGCTATTGTTACTAACTGTGCTTTATTAAGAACCTGCTTCAGCCTACAAATCTAAAAAAAAGGGTCTGTGTATTTGGCAATAGTCTCAAATAACTCTCATTGCCATTATTCTATTCACGCTTTGGCCTTCAGGATGTGATTCAGAAAAAGTCATTTTCTATTTGACTTTTTTCAAGAAGGACTTTCTTCAAGATGTCACTCCTTATTCCATTATGGATACTTTTTCTGTAACAGGCACTGTTTTCATCTAAAAAGTTCACTGCTACAGGTAGGTAGATTTGCGGCAGAAGGTGTACAATATAATGGTATATCACTGGTTAGTAAATATATTCCAAGGTCCCTTCAGCTTAGATGAACATATACAAATATATGTATCTAACCAATAATTGAGTACAGCAATTTTCCAAAATCTGATCACGAACAACAATTTGGGTCGGCATTGGGCCTTCTTGACACATATCATGGGCATATAATGTCTCTATCCATTTGCAAGAAAAGTAAATAAAACTTACACTACAACAATGACCAGTCCTGTGTAACTGATTTGCAATTGCATCTGTGTTTTACTGACTGAAGTAATATTGTCTTAATAAATCACGGTACAGTATTGAATGCGCGCTGGCCGTCAGAAGTTTTCTCTGAAATCCCTCTTCAGTGCTGCTCCCCTTCTCCCATGATCAGTGCGGCTAGAGAAGACTCACACATAAACAGACAAAAGGATGGGGGTGCAGAAAAGAGGGAAAGAATCACTGAGTGTTCAAAAGGCATATAACATTTTATAGTAGCATAAAAAAGTACAAAGACTTACAATAAAATGAGGATCTTATTGATGCAAGTACACCAGGCAGGTATAAACCACAACAGGAGCTCCGTAGTCCATAAACACCCCCTCCTCCGGATCGCAGATGGTGTGTGCCGAGGGAAAGTTCCAGACCGGCACCCGCTTGTAGTCTTCCCTGCAGGGAAGACTACAAGCGGATGCCGGTCTGGAACTTTCCCTTGGCACACACCATCTGTGATCCGGAGGAGGGGGGGTTTAAGAGATGTGTTCAGAGGTACACAATCGAGACTGTTTTAAGGTGAAATTTAAATAAGGATTTATTGCGCCTGTCACTTTAAACACACCAAACATGTAAATCAGCAAACAAAATCCGCTCCACTCTGGAGTATATATTCACTTATAGTCCAGCTCTCTTTAAGTGTGTGGTTATGACTCATCAGCCCAAATCATAGGGATATATATATAACAACATAGACAACAGTCTTATAAGAAAAGCCTTATCTGTTTCTTGCAGGAGAAGGCTTCTTTGTTCTTCTGGTGTCCACACCTTTGGGCGATAAGGCAATGTCAGGATCCAGGTTTAGAAGTACTTTCCCCTGTGTCTTGCTGGCAGCGTGCAGTCCAGTCCCTCTGCAGCTCAAGACACCTGTTCCTATGGTCAGTCCTACAATTTGTGAGACTCAGGAAAAATCTCACTTCCTGTCTCAAAGACAGGCTTTTCTAACAAATCTAATCAGCCAGGTGGTGTTGGTTAATTGACTACCAGCAGTTAACACCACACTGCTGGATTAGAGGCACATTTCCTGAACAGGGATAAATGGACTACGTAGCTCCTGTTGTGGTTTATACCTGCCTGGTGTACTTGGATCAATAAGATCCTCATTTTATTGTAAGTCTTTGTACTTTTTTATGCTACTATAAAATGTTATATGCCTTTTGAACACTCAGTGATTCTTTCCCTCTTTTCTGCGCCCCCATCCTTTTGTCTCTTAATAAATCACTACTGTATTTAATCCTGAATTGTATTGCATACAAACCATGCTCTTCTTAATACATCAAACCTATTACACATGGAGAATATTTAAGTGTGGTTGCTCTCTCCAGTAAATGTGTTGCATCTTAATGAAAACAACCAATGAGCCAGGGAAACAGCACATAGAGTAGATGGATATGGGAGAAAAACAGTCTCCACTGAAATCAGTGTTCCTGTCAAGTGGAATGTTGTACTCTAAAATGTTTGGCTCCTGGTTCAGCTTTTGCTCTTTATCTGTTATGCTACATGTTCAAGTTTAGCACAATGCTATGTAAATATTACCAAAAACCTTGCTCTTTTACATAGACTGCACAATCATTTAGTCTTTGATGTCAGTTATGTTTAAGTTGCCAAATTTGCACATGGAGTAAAGAGAAAATTAGCCATCCAATGGTATCATCACCATCTTCGAAATATTGTAGGTTATTACCAGTGCTAGTTGCCCATGTGGTCGTGTCAGCCCTGCATGACAAGAGACTTGCACCTTGTATATTCAACCTACCACTCTGTGTATGCTGTAGAGCAATCTATGGGGAAAAAAACAATAGATACAGTAAAAGAAATGTTGCTTTTATTTTTGCAGGCTGTGGGACTGGGAAATATCTCAGTGTTAACAGCGATGTGTACAACTTAGGCTCCGATTACTGCGAGTCTTTAGTGGAGATTGCAAGAAATAACAGACACGAAGTCATGGTATGTGACAACCTGAATCTTCCCTTTAGGGACCAGTGCTTTGACACTGTCATCTCCATTGGAGGTAAGACATTTAGCTCTTTCTTATTCGAGTATTGCAGTCGTTTTCCTTCCAATACCCTTTGAAAGATTATTTGTTCTGCTTATTAAAGTCTGCAAATGACTTCAAAGTACACGTATAGCAATATCTATGAGGTGCTTTTATTATACAGGTGTTAACTTTGCTTTTATTCTAGTGTTTCAAATAGGACTTTTGCCCTTTTTAATGGTGCAGAGTTATACTCTACAAATCACTGCAAATACAGCATATGTTTATTGCATGTTTATTTTAATGCATGAGCAGGCACAGAAAGCTGAAGCAAGTTTTCACAACAACACAGACCTATGCATATTTCACTTAATTGCCTTACAACTAGGTTAATTAAATATAATTTTTATTAGTATGTGCACATTCTTTTGCTATTGGCCTGTCCTTGACTTCTAATGCAAATTCAAGTTGGTCATCTGTTTTTTTTTAAGTGAAAAAAGTAATATGGTCTTCAGTCACATCATGTAACCGGGTCAGTTTTAAATAGCATCTTGGCAATTAATTTGTGAATTCTGCTTACTCTTTTCCTAGTGATTCATCATTTTTCCACGAAGCAAAGAAGAATTCAAGCAATAAAAGAAATGGCTAGAATTTTACTTCCAGGAGGTCAGATTATGCTGTATGTTTGGGCAATGGAACAAAAGAATCGTCGGTTTGAAAAGCAAGATGTATTTGTACCCTGGAACAAAGCGTTACTCTCTCGATGCCCCTCTGAAACGAACCAGTCTGAAAGTAAAATGAATCTTTGTTATAATGCTAAGCTACCGGATATAACCCCAAAGCAAGTAAGAGAGACGGAAACGGTTAGCATCAATAATTTCAGGCAGTCTCTTGATTGTAAACAATCGCACAACACAGGCATGCCTGCTGAGACATGCTGCATCAAGTTTCCGCATGAAGAAAACCGGGTTTACAGTGCCATAGGCAGATCTATCCGTTCGTGGTTCTTTTCCCGATCACTCGATGAATCCACCTTAAGAGGGCAAATTGAGAAAATGAAGTCTCTAAGCCCTGTAGGCGGGTGGGCAAGCAGGACCATATCCGCACAGCCTTCTCGACACTGCAGCCTAGATCTTGGACACCAGAGGTTGTTATTTAAGGAACGCAGTTTAGATGATGACGAAGTATTTGTTAAAAATGAATCACACAAAAAAGCCCAGTGGTTCCTAGCCTTTAATTCCACACAAAATGAAAACGGAAGGCTGTGTGAAATTGTGCAAAGTAGCACCGAAAACGCTTCTTATCAGGCGGATGCTACATTCTGCAGTTGTGTATGTAGCAATGACATGGATACGTCTACACATAGTAAAATCTTGAAGAGAACTTCAACTACAGACTCAAATGATTCTATTTTGGATGAAACTATATCTGTTGGTGAACAGGACACTGATATGTTTGACCCCAAAGCATATATGCGATATTATCATGTGTTTCGTGAAGGTGAACTCTGCAGTCTGTTAGAAGCTGATGTGCCTGAACTTCAAATGATAAATTCCTGCTATGATCATGGCAACTGGTGCATAATTGCAGAAAAGAAATAGCAATTATTAGAAGTGATTTTAACCAGTCACATCTCATGTAATGGAAACCACACCAGGCTTGTCTGGTATGGGAATTCAATTCTCTATATTCTGAAGGGTTTTTTATGTATGGTAAAAAATATGTATGTATATATATATGTAGATTAATATATTTTCAACTTGTTTTAGAGAAGTTGTTGAAAATACTTGAAAAAAATAACCTATGAAAATAAGCTGTACATCCTTTAATATTAGAGGTTTTTTTTTTACTAGTCCTGTGTTCTTTAAGATAGATAAATGACTCTAATTTTATATTATTTCACACTATAGAGGTATGTTTATTTTTTTCCAATTGGCAAAAATGTTCTTAATGCTACTAGATGCCGGTTCCTACCTGATAGCATCATAACAGTGATATGGGGTGAAGAAAAATCTGCAAGGGTAGGAGAATTGAGGATGGGGAATAATGGTACAGTATGTATGGGGCTATCCAATAGCAGCAATATGTAACTTGCAAACAAACTGTTCAAGCTCATATAACCTGGTCGTGAGTATTGCAATATATTGTATGTAGTTCCTTTGCTAGGGAGCCTGTGACCATATAGGTCTGGCCCGTCAAACTCAGAATAGCTTGGGCGCCGATTCTTACATCCGACTGCAAGACTCTGGCCGCACCAGAATTTTTGTTTTATAAACAGTCACTATGACCTACGCGTACTTTTTTAAAATCTTGTTTTCCTTATTAAAAATATGTAAACGTCACTGGTATCTCCCTCTCTGCCCAATCCCCTCTTTCTCCTCTATCACACCCATCCTTTCTCTCTCTCTCGTTCCCCATCCATTCTCTCTTCCATCCCTTTTCTCTCTTCCATCCCTTTTCTCTCTCTCCCTCATTCCCTCTCTCTCCCCATGCCCCCTCTCTCTCTCTCTCTTTCTCACCCCCTCTCTCTCTCACCCATCTTTTCTCTCTCCCCATCCCTTGTCTCTCACCCCCAGTTTAGATGATCTCTTTTCTTTCACTCTCTCTCTCCCCCACAACACACACACACACACACACACACACACACACACACACACACACACACACACACACACACACACACACACACACACACACACACACACACACACACACACACACACACACACACACACACACACACACACACACACAATACCCCACTCCCCACAATACACACACAATACCCCCTCTTGCTCCACAATAAACACCCACACCCACAATACTCCCCCTTCCCCACAATACCCCCCACCCCACAACACACACCCAATATCTTTGCCTCACAACAAGCACACACATAATACGTCGCCTGCCCCACCACACACACACAGACAATACCCCTTCCCTACAATGCACACACAATACCCCCCACCCCACAATACACACACAAATAATTATCCCCTCCCCACAATGCACACACACAACCAACCTCCCCACAATACCTCCACCCACATAAAATCACCCTCCCCCACAAAATTCACACAATACCCCACCCCACATAATACCCAACCCCCACAAAACCCACACAATACCACTCTTGCCGCAATACCCATAAAAACACCCTCGCCACAATACCCCCACCCCCAGAAAATACTCCCACCCCCACAAAACTCACAACCCCCCTCACGACAATACCCACAAAAAACATCCTCCCCACAAATCCCACACAATACCCCCAACCCCACACAACACCCCCCTCGCCTACAAAACCTTACCTTGGGGAGAGCCTCCAGTGCCACACAGTCGTGGGAAGTTCAGCCCGGGCCCTACTATATGGCCTGCATCAGGGGTCAGAGGAGGCCTAGATCAGCTGGGGGATCAGTGACCGGGACTAGCAGGGGGGAGCATCGGGATGTCCCAGCTCTCCCTCCTGGTTCGAGCGCAGGGTCTGTGTATTGAGGTGTTTGACAGCCCTAATATAGGGCCACATTGAGTGCTACTCAATAAGACATGTTCCATGCTGGAAGACACCCTGCGGCCCTATTCAAGAGAATGGGCCATAAATGACCCTAAGGCTGTGCTTATACTGACGGCGACGCGACTGATGACGTCACCCGTCGCCATTGCGATAGTTGTAATTTAAGTTTAGGCGACGTCGCTGGCTACAAGGCCAGTGAGGTGAGACAGGGGGAAGGCAGAAGAACGGAGAAGCTCTCTGATTGCCCACAAGGGGAGATTGTCGCTGAAAAAATCAAATAACAGTGACTACCTGATTTTTGGTAGCGCTGTTGCTTGGTCGCGCCGTGGCGTGTATTATAAGCGCCAGCACCAATTCATTTGTTTTGATGCGATGTCGCCGTCGCCGGCACTATAAGCGCAGCCTAAGCCATGTTTAAGATGTCTTAAAGAGTAGCCCTGCTTAGTAATTATAAACCAACATCTGATCGTTTTCAAAAGGCATGTTGTTTAGAGACGTTCTAAGAAAACCGGCACATTTTTATTAAAGTATTAATCCACCTTTTATGACTACATATTAAACTATGCACAGATAACAATATAGTACCAATGGAATCTCTGCATATTTTGACCCATAATACTGTATATAAGGACTGTAGGGGTGGGGGTGGGGGGGGGGGGGTTGGCAGGGAGGAAAATAAGATAAGGCCTAGGTGTAAAGGTATAGAACTGGGGGGCAGGTAGGGCCACCATAGAGGGGGGGAGCCAACTGTGCCTATCTGCATGGAGGGAGCCTGCTAGAGGCTTGTGGACAGGCCTGCAGAGATAGCTGTCAGAGGGCGCCTGCTGGCCCACAGCCTCCATCAGGCCCCCTCTGGCAGACAGTCTCCTCAAAGACAGAGATACAAAGTAGAGCTCTACTCACAAGTTCATAATGAAGTTCTCCATTTAACGTGACAGCCAAGAACATTGGAATAACAACGTTTCAGTTCCCATATGGTCCTTTCATCAGGGTTGTCCTCGCCTGAAGCTGTTTCCCCTCACTTTGGAATCCCCCTCTGGCAAACACTTCTGCGGGCACCCTCCAGCAGGCCCCCTCTGACAGGCACCTCCGCAAGCACCCTCCAGCATGTTACCTCTGACAGGCACCTCTGATAGCCCTCCAGCAGGCCCCTACAGAGATCAGCTATAACTGCTTCCAACTCTTGGCTGCAAATCAGCATCTCAGTTCACATTCATTCAGGTGACCTTTTTTTTCAGGTGTGCCAATAAATGGGCACAATTATTTTGGTGGTCCACTGTCCTAGTCCCCCCTACATCCGGTTTAAACAAAATAACACCAAACATAAACAAGGATAATAAAAAGATTTAAATATTGCAAAGATGTTTTTATTTAAAAAAAAAAAAATACTTGAAATCATAATAATAGAAAAAGAAGAATTAGAATTTAATACGTCTCAATAAGATTTCTGGTCCGGCATTTCAGTTAGCAGTTTCTGAATATTAGGATCGATTTTTGAGGATGATAACAGAAGCAGATGGCGCCCACATCAGCATCTGTCACTACAGATCTGTACTTATTTTTAACAAAGTTGATTCCCGAAAACATCTGCTCACAAAACAAATAGAAGGAATAACTTACATTTCATTTTTATTTAATTATTTAAATGGATTCAATTTCTGTTTTTAATTGTTAAAGAAGTTATTAGAATTGTGTTCCTTTTCAAAATGTGTGTTAATATTCAGACATTTCCCCTATCATGTTTTAACATTTTAAGGATTTCATATTGTATAATATCAATTTCTCAGGTTTGCTCCTTCATCACTAGGTGGCCGCCCCTCACCTAGACCCTATTGCCCCAATAGCTCTGTTTGTTTAGTATGTGTGAATAATTATGGCTATTTTATATTCCCAATGTGAAACATACTTTTTTTTTTATAATGATATGTAGAATTTATAATGGTTTTCAACACTAAAGGCGACATTAGATGAACTCGACAGTAATAAAAAAAGACCCACATATTTATTTTATTCGGCAATTGGAGAGAATTGTCAAATAGATTTTTTTGATCAGTCTTTGTTTTCTTCTTCTTCTTTTTTTTTTTTCAGCGCACCTGAATAGGCTTACTTAAACAAATGCGACAATCCTTAAACAGCAGTCCACCCGCATTTTAATTTGTATTTATTTTTCATAACATGAATGGGGTGTGGGGGGAGAGGGGTTTCAAGATTGAGCTGCGCTATTCTCAGTTCCAGGGACGCCAAGATTCTCAGAAATGTTTATTTTTTCCCCAGTTAACCTGCAAATACAATCAAAATTGCTGCCGGGATCATCCAATAGGAAGCTGCAATGTCATGTCCAGATAGCAACCCATTGGCCTACGAGAGTGAGGCTGATCCCAGGCAGGGCTCATTATTGATTTCCTCAAAGCAAGAAAAATAAGCAGCAGAGAAAGAGGTCGTTTTATTTTTGTAAATGGAACCTGACCTGGGAACAGAGCAGTTCAAAAATTGTGTAGAAGAATTGTTGTTTCAAAAGTGAACATTTCTCTTTGGTATTTTTTGGAAAATGAAGTAAGGCTGGCTTTTCATCAGTTGCTTTTTCCCTTGTCATAATAACTTCACCTCATGTATGCGTGTTCTTGCCTGTCATAAGACCAAAGGTAAGGAAAACACCAACATGTAGATAAGGCTCAACATAGAGTGACGCCGCGTACAAGAAGGTTCCCATCTGAAACCCTCTCCGAGTTCCAGCTTGACATGTTTGACTGAATGAATAAAAATGCTCAGAGTTGCCTGTTTAAAAATAGAAACAATAAACTTGATTTAACCTATTACATAAAGCCCTACCATTCATTCAAGGAGGTGCACCGAAGAGTGATCGTCATTAGTCATTGAGTAGCTAATTCAAGATGTGTTCATATTTTGTTTCTGCCTTCTGGTGCCTGCTAATGAAGACATTGTTGCTTTGCTCATACCTTGTAATTTGCATGGGAATGAATGACTATTTTAAGGTTGTAGCAAATCATCAGCCTGGGATCAGATGGAAATGTTCTTCCCGCACAAAAATAAATAAGTCTGTGGAGTCTTTTTATTTTCACAATCACTGATGCAGCCTCTACCAGGGCCAATATATTCTTTACATTTCTAACCTACACTAATGGCAACTGAGAGGTGTATTAGTCATTAGGAGGATCTAAGGGGCAACCAAGCTATGAATCATACTGTTTATATTTCAGTTTATGTTGTAAGTGTTTAGTTTATACCAGGGGGGGGGGGGGTCAACCTTTTATTCAAGTGGGACAATACATGGACACACATTGTTTGGTGGTCTATTGTTTTACTGTCCCCTCTCCTCTTTCACCTTCCTCACTCAATCCCCCTTCTCTCACTCAATTCCACTACTGTCTCACTCAATTCCCCTACTCTGTCATTCAATTCCCCTCCTCATCTCTCTCAATCCCCCCTCCTCCTTTCACTCAATCCTCCCATCTCTCTCAATATCCCCCTCATCTCCTCAATTCATACCCCTCCTCCTCTCAATTCCCCCGTCCTCTCACTCAAGCCCCTCCTCTCACACAATCCCCCCCTTTCTTCTCTCTCTCAATTCTCCCTCTCATATCGCTCTGTTCCCCCCCCCCCCCCCTCTCGCTCAATCCCTTCTCCTCTCACTCAACCTCGCTCCTATCGCTCTGTTTCCCCCCCCCTCCTCTCACCCAACCTTGGGGGTTGGGTAAAGGCCCCTTATCCCATGATGGAGGGGAGCGGGGGCCCTGTGGGCGGATACGGAAGATGGCTTCACTTACAGACTGTCCCAACTTCCGGCACCAGTGGGGGAAGGAGGGTTGCTGGCGCCGGAATACCAAATACCACATACCACAATGAACTTTCCAAAAGCTGTGATTCTTTGTACTCTTTCTATCCTCCAATACCTGGGAAGTCTCTCCTCCTGCATCTCACTATGCCGTCCCTACTGCTTTTTCTGTTTACTATTTTCTCCTTTGTGAACGTCTCTGTTCTCTCCCACTCCCCACTGCACCATTATTTATACACCTCTTGCCCAAAAATGTATTTACCCGTCAATAAAAAAACACCCACACAAATCCCCTATTCACACCTTCTATCTACTCCTTCCTGCTGCTGGGGAACTCCCCCAAGCCTGAACCCAGACATACAAACCTGATTTCACCCATCCTCCCTGCCATCTCTTCCCATGTAAATTGTGTTACCTCTCTCATTTTAATACTGACTAACCTTAAAACTTGCCCCACAAATCAAGCATCCCAATAGCCTGCACTCATGGTTACTGTCCCACATTCAGTCATTCCTACCACCCATTGTGACCAAGCACTGCCATCTACAGCACTTATTCCCTCACTTACCAGAACTCCCTCCTACTGTCTCTGTACATTCTCCCTACCTACCAATTAGATTGTAAGCTCCTCGGGGCAGGGACTCCTCTTCCTTAATGTTATGTTTATGTCTAAAGCACTTATTCCCATGATCTGTTATTTATATTATCTGTTATTTATTCGATTATCACATGTATTACTACTGTGAAGCGCTATGTACATTAATGGCGCTATATAAATAAAGACATACAATACAATACAATACCTTCTGTCTCTGAAAATTCCCCATCAAACCTCGTAGATTGTAAGCTCTTCGGGGCAGGGATTTCCTTTCCTATTGTCTGATTGTGCTGCACTTATTGTATTATTATAATTCCCTGTACTGTATTCTTTGTGAAGCGCTGAGTACACTTTTGGTGCTATATAAATAAAGACATACAATACCACGGGCCCTGGTTTGGCAACCACTGGTTTATACATTTACTGTATGATAGGCAAGAGGTGAGTAGGGTACTCAGCCTTGCGTTGCTCTACATTTCCTATGTTCCTTTTTTAAATATTTCACATGGAATCAGATCCCTTTTAAAATAAACCCCAACAGTTTCACAGTTGTTTTGAAATTCTAATAAAGGGCATTAAAGCAGCAATCCCTTTTTTTCTTATTTATTTTTTTAATCTTATCTGAAGTCATGGGTCTCCGAAGCTCATTGGTGGTCCCCCGGTGTTCAGGGACCCCCCGTTCTAGAGATATTTGTAGCCCTGACTCTGGCAACCATATTGTTAAAGCAGTTTGCCCACCAAAAACAAAAACATTGTGTTTTGGCAAAACCAAAACGTTTTAGAACCAAAACTATGTCCAAAAATATCTGATGTTCTTTTAATTGAACCTATAATAAAACACCAGTGAAAGTGTCCGTCCTTTCTTTTAGGACCGTGTTGAAAGGTGATAATTACTATTCACTATAGAGCGAAGTAATTATTGGGCCAATTTTGTCTTCCAGAAACCTGCTTGTTAAATGTACATACTATTCAAATTAAGCATACTCCACACAGGGACACTGTAATAGAATGCAACATTTAGCTGGAAATGACTACCAGGAAATACAGTGGAATATTATAATAAGAAAGCATATTTGAAAGTCTGTCATCACAATGTTTCTCATTTAAGATGAAAGACTAACGGGGACCAAAATATTGATATGAAATAATAAAACATTACTCACTAATTAATGCACATGCCTCATTCTGCTTTGTGAGCATGCAGCAGGGAAGAAAGGGAAGGAAGAGCTCATTTGGAAGGTTTATAAATACAGATGCAGCCAATGTGATTGCAACCTGTTGCGCGCTGCATGAGGACATACAGTACACAACGCACCAGCGGGAGGTGGCCATTGTTTTGCGTGAGAACTGGGTGGGGCTATCGCTCTGTTTCATGCCCAGGAGAGCACTATGGGTTGCAATAACATTGGCAATTGTTGTTATATTTGCTTTCTGATGAAGACTGTAAACCATATGAAACATCTACAAAGAAGGCGCTCAATGACTGTAGCACCAGCAAAAAAATATGCAACATATATTACTGTATTAGTGTTATCTTGTAAGAGAGAAAAAATAAATGTGAACAATAATTAATTAATTTGGCTATTCTGAATGACGAGCTGCAAAATGACATCTACTGTATGCACATTGCTGGATGTATTCATAATGAGTTATGTGTCCCCAGAAACCTTCGAATTGTATTAGGTTAGGAACAGACTGAAAATATGACATGCCTGACACACAGAGCAGACCTGGACACCAAGATTTCTGATTAGAAATTCAGTATGCGGCGCTGTAACCCATTCTTTATCCCATGCACACGTGCTTAGCAAGCAAAGTATGCCGCTGGATCATTTTTTTTTACATAGTAACATCTGGATGATATGGGTAATTGGTAGTGAATGTCTTCATTAAGAGGCAATAGCATTTTAAACATTCTTGACAGCTCCACTCCTCACATGGAGTTTGACCTGCTTGCTGCTTGTCACTTTTTACTACCTCATGTTAGTTGAAGGATATTTTTACTACGGTGTATTTTTAGTGTCTTTAGTGTTTCTGTGAATCCAGCTGACATCCTGTCAACTGTTGTAAATGTTTGGGCAACATAGCTGTTTATTGCTGTTAAAATATTACCACAAACAGACATTTTAACATGTGTGGACAGATATATGTGAGAAGTATGAGCTCCAATCATTGGAGAAGCATTCAGAGGTTTGTGAATTTGTCCACACTTGTTTCCCAGGTGGATTTGAAGGCTACTAGTACTGGCCATTGCATGTCTAACATTCATAGACAGGGAGGCAGATGGTATATGTAGGTTTATGATTTTTTGAATAAGTGTGGTAAGATTATTACTTACATTTAGTGTTACTTATAATTAATATTTTCTATGTGCTTTCTCTTTTTATTGCATACAATATGTTTGCATACCTTTTCATTACTTAATATGAGAATTATTCAATGATTTAGGACCTTATTCTATATAAACCAAAGCAGCCGTTTGAGCTGTTTCCGGGCGACAATCCGTAGTGAAGTCAGTGGGAATTTTTGTCCGGAAATGGCCCAAGCAGCTGCTTCGGCGTACAAAGAAAAAGGCCCTTATATTACACCTGAGTTGGGAAGACCTTATAAGTCTACGCTAAAGATGCTATAATAATAAAGATATTAGCTTGTAGACAGAAAGGACTTGCAACTGAGTGAGTTCTATAATAGTAATGTCATTTTCCCCCTTTTATTGTTAGCGGAGTTGGCAATGGCTACTATGCTTGTAGGACACACTGGAGGGTATGTTTTGCATGTAGTGGGGGGCAGAGGGAAATGGGAAGAAGATGGGTGTCTGGGACTGGGATGTTAGTTTTCCCTGGGGAAGTTGTAAGAAGAATGAACTCTTTAGTGGTTAGTACTGGCCTCTTCGGCATGGAAGGGTTGTTGGGCTAGCTCACTAGTAGCCTATGAAGACAAACTTTGTGCGGAAGATCATGATCACTCTGGCTCATGGTTAATAATGTATACATTTAAAATATGATATATGTGAGTGGGTGTGTGGGTGTGTTTACTACCTCTTTCCAGCCAGGTGTTAGGTTGTTCTTGGTTATCTATGCCACAGCTGTGATATAAATAATGAAGTAGGCATTTTTTTGGGGGGGGGGGGGAGGTTGAAATCTGAGATCTAGTTATTGCAGGAATTCAGACTTTAATGAAAATTGTACAAATGAGTAATTTGGGGAAATTTACTAATTTACTTATAATATAAATGAAGATATTTTCACTAATATTAGCAATGCAGCTTTTTCACACCTTATTAAAAAATAGTGATGGATATGTCAAGAAAATATCACCAATTTTTGGCCAAAGGGTTGTATTCAGACTTTAATGAATAGGTCCCTTAGTACTTTGCATTATAAACATGAAAACTATTTGAAATTGAAGAATTTTAAAAGAGTCTCCTTCTGACCTCAGTTTTTCTGCTGGTCTGTACCCTTTTCTGAGGCATTGGTAATTTCTCCTAAGTAGGCATCTATACATATCACACATTATGTATTCACAAGCAATGTGTACTGAGAAGTTGATCTACATTTTAGTTTGCAGTATTCTTTATAATTATATTGCGTTTAGAAAGGCAATATCAGTTATTTTTTCTCCTTGAAGTTGAATTCCTCCTATTTGGGGCAGGGTAGGTGGGTATATTGTTGGGCATCCCAACTATGATGCCGTTCAATTATTATTATAATACTACAATACTAATAATAATGTTATTATTAATAATAATAATAATAATAATAATAATAAGTTATTTTTTATAGAGCTTTTCTCCCAGAGGAACTCAAAGCACTTCACAATTACGAAGTAAACAAAATAATTTCAAACTATAATAGACACCAAGCACAGAATGCAGATATAGGATGGCAGATTCTGTAGTACAAAACAAAGTTGTATCAACAATAGCATATTTGGTCGCATCCCAATTACAGCAGCATTGGTGGCTCGGTATTAGGGCTGCCCAGTGGTGGTAGACGGACAGTGATCCTCAAAATGTTATTATGCAGGACATGAGAAGAAGGTTACCTGCTCTTGATCAGCATAATCATAAATAGGGATAGAGATCGTGAAAACTTAGACAAAATTTGAATATGTGCCGCAGATCGGCTGGTTCGTTTCATCCGCGGAATTCCTCGGATCAGTTAAAAAAGGCAGACTCCGTTTTTTTTCCCTATTACTTAAAATACGTCTGACGGATTCAGAATCCGAACCTGCAAACAGAATCCGAATCCGTTAACCGATAACTTAATTTTTATGGGAGAAGAGGGATATAAATATAAATGTAAAGACATTCTGCGGATTCCGATTTAAGTTGAATTCGGCGACGGATTCTTTCAAATCCATGCGGCTGAGACCCAATGACGGGTTCTGAAGAATCCGGTCCGTCTTAAGATGAAGCAAACCGATGGCGGATTTCATTCCTCATTTGGGTTGGGCCAGGAAAGCGCGGAGAAATCCACGGAACGGAATCAGACAAGTCCGCCCATCTCTCAATAGGATCCACTAGGAAGCGTTCTAACATTCATAACAGGGCTGCATATATTCAGGTTACTGTTGCCTGACAGTTCAAAGACAGCATCAGTGTGCTGAGGATCAGGCTGCTGTAGTTGAGCTGAAAATATTCTGTCTTGCTAATTACTAAGCCAGTAAATACAGTAGCTGTTTCACTTGTCCACATAATTTGTACAACTATTTGAGCTGCCATTGGTAAAGTTGCTGAGCACTGTGTGTAACACAGGAATTGCATTTTACATTTTATTAGGAACTGCAATAGTAAAAGGCCACACTTTGGTGCCTGTCCCTTAAACATAAGTAAGAAATACGTTACCATCCGAGGACTGATACTTTACCATGCTGTGCCTTGTCACCCTTCAATGGCTTCAAACACTTTATCACACTACCTTATCTACAGTACATATCTGTTGTCTTTTGGGTTTTTTTTTTCCTTCCTGCTCTCCCTTACACGATTTTAGCCATATTCCTTTGTTAATCAGTATTGCCGACCTGAGGAAGAGAGGAGAACTCTCGAAAGCTAAATTCAGAAATATTTACAGTGGATATATTACAGACTGATCTAAATAGTTATATGAAAAAGTAAAGTATGTCATTTTACAAAAAACAGGGTTAAAAATATCTCAGACTGGGAAAAGGATATAGGCAGGCCCCTAGAAGATGAAGACTGGGAAGACATACATTATAGGGTAGCCAGAGCCTCTCGATGCTCAGCAGTTAGAAAAGCTAACCTAAAAATACTGCACAGATGGTACTACACACCTGCGCGCCTACATTCTTTTCCCCCACTAGCTTCCCCCATGTGCTGGCGCTACTCTGTGGCCAGTTAGGCACGTACAAGCACATATGGTGTCCTGCCCTAAGACAATCCTTTTCTGGGGAAAGATCAGAAGATTAATAAAAGGGGTACTGGGAAATGACCGGCAATGAAACTGTGCTACTTTTAAAACCAATAGAGGACATGGAGAGGAACATGGACCTTTTAGCAACACAAATCCTGTCGCCAGCTAACACAGTGGTTGCAAAGCACTGGAAGCAGAACGACCCTCCACCCAGTATAGCAGTAAAGCACAAAATGAATCATTTAATGACACTGGAGAGACTCAGTAGCCTAATACATGACAGGTACAATAGATTTCTGACAATATGGGACCCCTGGGAGACTTATATGTGGCAAAACCTAAACTGACCTCTGATGGGAGACCTGATTGTCACCCATACTGGCTGACGCTAATATAGGTACATGTATGTATACAACGGACTGTATGCTCCCTGCGTGGAGACCAAGTGGATGTAATCCCACCCCTCCTCCCTTTTTTTGTTTTCTGTACACCCACTCCCCACCCCTATGATTTGTAAAAACAATAAAATACAAGTTGGAAAAAAAGGCAATAATTTACAGGGTGCAATCTCTTTCACTCTTAGGGCCAGGACAATCCACAAATGTACTGTAGCACCCTTTTGTGGATCTAGAACTTAAAATTAAGAAAACATTTTTCTTCACTTCATTATGCTTCACTAAAGGTAGCCCTTCTTGTTTCTTTAGACCTAAACATCCTTCAAAATTTTGTAAGTGGGGCAATGCCCCTCTAAAATTCCCACCTTCCTAGGACAGAACAACATGGCAGAAATAATTACATGAAGCTTTAATTCCAGTCAGATGATGTCGCTGCCCTCATATGGCAGGGTGTCAATAAGCAACGAGGATAAGAAGAGCAAGGGATTCTGGGAGAAGAACCCCCATGTCTCTGGTTCAGAAGTAATCCTTACAATTAGATTTTTATTTAATTTAATGGAATTGGTGTAAAAAAAAAAAGTACTCAGTTTAGCACAACGTGGATTTTGGCTGGGATTGCACATTGAAAAGCACAATGTAACATACTGTATATTGTGACATTTGCTTCAATACAGTAACAATGTTATTCACATTGTATGCGCTTGTGCTATTTACATTCTTTTTATTTTAGCTACATAGATAACATATTGGAGTATTGCTAATGAGCAGTTATTTTTATAGATCTGTATAAAAGTGTTGTACTTCTCATGGAGTGCTGTCACTTGATTGTATACATATTTTATGTATGGGATGTATTTCCCACTGAGATTGTATACAGTACGTGCAGCTTAATGTATCTGAAATTAAATGTCACAGTACAAATTGTAGTCTCTCCTTCATTGCTGAATACAATTTGCATAACAGATTTACGTATTACTGTATCACATTCTTTAATAGTTGAACAGGTTAGAAAATGTCAGTTCACCAGTTCAAAGTGTAACCCCTCCCTATTGGGCTCACTATTTTGTATGTAAAGGGTTAACTATTGTGGGATGTTGCAAAGTAGTGACTTTTCCATAGTTGTTGCTAACTAGTGTAACAGAAGTTTAGACACGCCCACCTTTTAGAAGGTGTATACACTGTCATCTGAACTGGAAGTTTACTAAGGAACCCAACACCACCCCCTGTAGCTATGGTGACCCTATCATGTCAATATTGAGTATAAATATGAGAATAGAGGATTCTGGTCCCAAACCCCAGGAATACCCCAAAAAGATCATGAGGGTTCCAGGAAGAATAAGAGGAGGGTCTCACACTGGTATATGTTAGTTTTTCATGTGTGCAACTTCATGTTTAATAGTATGATCACCTTTATTATTTTCCTAGTGAGGAAAGAGTGCCCCTTATCTTAGAAGGACCACTGCTGTGTGGAAGAAACACTTCTCATCCTTTGCTACCGGAGGAAAGTGCGTGGTCACTCATGGCCTGGGAGCCCTAGTACAGAGACTCACCCACATTGGAATTGACCCAATGCCAATTCCACACCTAAGCCCATGAGACCACCATACTGTAGTTGGGGCTAGAGGGACCATGCACCGGATGACAGGTAATGGGAGCCTAGATTGAAGGTGCACCCCTGAACCTAATCCAGGTTGGGGTCTGGAATTAACTCCAAAGCATTGACAGTAAATGGAAAGCACATTCTCATCACCTTTGGGCTCTGTAAAGATGTGACAAAGCCATGTGTACCTCCCTGATCAACTGTCCGAGGCCCAGGGAAGAAACGTGTGTGTATGAAACCCTGTTCCGTCAATAAAACCTGTCCTGTTTGTGCAACAAATTTGCTGGTGCCCTTTATTATCATATATAACTTAATGAGATACCGCTCACCACCGTTGAATATAGTATACACATGGAAATTCAGTTACAGCTGGTGCAAGGGGATAGTAATGACAGACAAAACATATAAGGGAAACAGAGAGATATTCCGAGAAAGATCCCCAATCACTGCACAACAAAGCTGAACATAATAAATCAGGGTTCAAATACCCACTAACAATGTAGTGAAATGGGCTGTATGGGGTACCATCAAGTAACCGCTCCCAACACTGTGGGAGAACAGTTACCACCAAATACAGGAATAATAAAAAAAAAAAATATTTATTTTTATTCCTGTATTTGGTGGTAACTGTTCTCCCACAGTGTTGGGAGCGGTTACTTGATGGAACCTGTGGCGGTAGGGAGGGTTTGGCCCGGGGTTAACGGGGTTACCCCCCAAGGGCCCCCCTCTAACCTCGCCAGGGAGACAAGGGGTTAACTGGGCTGAGGCCCAGAAATGTGATTTTACCCTTGTTATAACCTGTAAATGTATTCTCCCCTGTGTCCCTGTCCCATTGTAATGTCTGGGTTAATCAGTATCTGCATAACCCACCCACTGGGACTTAAGGGGTTAATGAGCTACAGTTTAAGAAAATTCCACTGTATTATGTCCTTTAAGGAAATCTGGACTTCAAAGGGTTAATTGAAGTTGAATGTGAAAAGAGAAGGTTTTAGAACCCCACATGATAGATGCAGATGGGGGAATGCAAGCTTTTGCCTAAATATTGGTTCTCTGTGTTTTAAAACTGCCCTGCAGTTGGTTTGTCCTGGGATTTAAACCCAGGTTGGTGACAAAAGGCAGTGCTGAATAAACAGTTACCTGAAAACTGGTATTTTGGTAACGGAGTAAGCCAGGACCCTGAGCCTTGGGGTACAGCCTCCGGGTCACCCCCCGAGTACACACATATTAAAAATATAACTTTGTCATAAGAGGGACATATATTTTTGATAAAGTGACTTTTTGCAGTTTTTGAAATACACAGGCAGAATGCTAATGGTGTGCTAATGTACAGGCAGAATGCCTGTCTTTGTAATGCGTAAGGAACCAAATGGTGCCTCATATGAGTATTCACGTGAGTCTATTCACTGGAAGTGTATATCAACAGAGAGGTGTGATACATCGCCCTGATCAATAGGTAACTGACCTAATTGGTTATGCGAGAAGCAAAAGCCCACTTCAAAAGGTTTTATTGATGGGGCCAGGGGGGGGGGGCTACTCCCAACAGGATATCAAAAGTGAGTAACTTTATTAAATATAAGAATACTATGAGATGTCCTTGGCTGAAAAGGATAAGAATTACATATGTGTATCCGTTGGATGTAGCCCATCGTTTTGAGGCTAAACATTGTACATTTACCTGTTACGAAATGCCAGATATTAATATCTCTATTAATGTTCATATTACAATGTAATTGTTGGTCTTCCTGCGAGCGTCAGGTGCCACAGACCGTATTAATATATCTCACCGGACTGTGTGTATTACGGAACGGAAGTTATGCAATGATTTGCAGTAAATATGAAATTTTGGTTGAAGTTCTGAGAAACTGCAGCCCCCCTGCTATGATAATGAGCAGGGAAGAGGATGCCTTTGTAAACGTGGTAACTCACATTTACACACCAAGGTTTCCTGCAGGAGTGAACATGACAAATGTCCACCCTGCTTCAAAGGGTTTATTGATGGGGGGGCTACCCCAAGCTGGAAGTCCCAAAATGAGCTTCAAAAGCTTCCAAGGGACATTTGCTAGCCGTCTCGGCACCTAAGGTTACAGATAGAGGGACAAACGGTATATAAACTGCTGTCCACCCATATGTCTTGTGTCTTCGTTTGCTGAATGATTTCCTGATTGCTGAGAGAAATGCCATGCAATGTCTTGGGCTGATTGCTGGATGAAACTGCCAGTTCAGATGGGACTGTTTTCATTATTTTCATCTTTTACGTAAGTGTCTATATTTTGCCTGTTATTGTATAATCTGTTGTGTTCACCTTTATCAAGGAATAAATTATATTTATCATATCTTAAGTCTCGTCCCAGTTCAAACCCAGGTATATATATATTTATATATAGTTTTGGTGTAAAATTACAGCCTGTCGCAAGCTCTCGTGACAGAACCCCATACAGCCCATTTCACTACATTGTTAGTGGGTATTTGAGCCCTTTATTATCATCCTCAACGTTTACATCAACCAGCCAGCCGGATGCCACCCCCCTGAGAAGGTATGAGAGTCTATGAACCAACACGTACACTTTCCACACTACCTCACTGCAACAACTCATTTTGAGCTGGGTGAGGAGGGGTTACATAAGTATGGTCACATTTCCTGTTTTTCTTTCGACCTATTAATTATATTTCTCTGTTTCCTGCTGTACTAGGCAACTTTACAGGAATAAGATTAGCTAATTTAAACTTCCCTAAATTAATGACAACATATGATACTTAGGAAGTTATTTACAAAAGTATCACAGCTGCAAAACTTGGATGGAACCAGTGCAAAAACATCACCCTATTTACAAGGAAAGAATGTCCCTCATTGGCCCCGGTGTACTAAACTGAGGCTATTTAACCTTATACGAACCTAAATTAACAATAAGTTAATAATAACACCTACAAACTAATGGGAATAATGTAACGTTAACCTAGTATAACTTTTTTAAATGGCATATGGTTACATTTTTTCCGACTGTTTTCCAACCGCCAATGATATGCCAAAGAGGCATTCCACTAACATCAGATGAGAGAGAGAGAGAGAGAGAGAGAGAGAGAGAGAGAGAGAGAGAGAGAGAGAGAGAGAGAGAGAGAGAGAGAGAGAGAGAGAGAGAGAGAGAGAGAGAGAGAGAGAGAGAGAGAGAGAGAGAGAGAGGGAGAGGGAGAGGGAGAGGGAGAGGGAGAGGGAGAGGGAGAGGGAGAGAGGGAGGGAGGGAGGGAGGGAGAGAGGGAGAGATTGTATAAGGGTGTGTTTGGGGAGTTACACTATGTAATTCATTTGGTACTCTAGTAAAATGCTAGACAGGCATTATTTGATGCTAACACAGGGCAGTGCTAATAAAACCAGCAATTAAGCCTGTGGTAATGAGTTAAAAAGTGGCCATTGATTTTGCATATTTTTACCTTTGTTGATATGTGTGTAACTCAGGGAAAATGTCCATTACTAATTTAAGTAACCAAACATTATTTGCCCTCATTTAATGGAGATTGCTGTATCCTGCAGATTGATAGCAAATAACATTTTTTTTTTTGATAATTCTGATGCAAATATTTTGTAATAGATTTGCCCCAGATTTGAAGCTTGTCGAGCTTTGTAAATAATAATCTTAGTCTCAAAAATACAATTCTGCTAAAGTTACTTTTTTCCCCAGTTCTTTTTAATGCTCTACTGTTTTGGGGGGAAGTAAAATGTCTACCATTTCTTTTGCTATAAAGCAGTGGCATCTTGTATTCTGATATTATAATCTGAATATAAAAATGGGAGTTTTGTGCATTTTACTTCACCTTCTGTGTATTGACATAGAGAATTGTGTGTTGAGACACTGCGCTCTGTTTTTCTTGCGCCCGGGGCGCTCCCCCCCCAATTTGTGCACCGCTGCATTCAATCACAACACCCACACACAATCACAATGCACACAACCAACACTCAATCACAACCAACACACAACACTCAATCACAACACCCACACACACTCAATCACAACACACACAGACAACCAACAGACACAACACACACACACACAACACATACTCAATCACAACCAACACAGACACAACACACACTGAATCACAACACACACACACACACACACACACACACACACACACACACACACACACACACACACACACACACACACACACACACACACACACACACACACACACACACACACACACACACACACACAATCACAACCAACACAACACACACACACTCAATCACAACACACACTCAATCACAACCAACACAGACAACACACACACACACACACACACACACACACACACACACACACACACACACACACACACACACACACACACACACACACACACACACAATCACAACACCCACACACACATCACACATTCAATCTCAACACCCACACACACAGCACACACTCAATCACAACCAACACAACACACACTCAATCACAACACTCACAATCACAGACAAGACACACTCAATCACAACCAACACAGACAACACACACACAGCACACATACTTAATCACAACACACAGACACATCACCTGGGGGGGGGGGAATAACTAAGCCTGCTCCGGTCCCCCCCATATGCTGCTGAAAACAGGCGGGTAACAGACAGGAGGAGGAGGGCTTGTCTGTGTGCAGTACAGCACAGAGAAGCAGCATGGAGCTTGAGTTGCTTGGCCGCCCTAACTACCCTCCCAGGGGCAACTACCCCAACCCTCTCTACCCCCATCACCACACATACAAATAGGCAAAGGCATTAATAGCCAAAAATGGCTAATAGCACGTTGCGTTACCATGGCAATCCCCCCAACCCCCAAATACATACAACACCCACATCCCCCATATACATACAAACCCCCCCCACCACCCCCAAAATAAATACAAACCCCACCCCCAAAATACATCCATAAAATACCACACCCTCAAAATACATACAACCCCCCCCCCAAGTACATGCAACCCCCACTCCCGAAATACATCCAAAAATCCCTTCCCCCCAAATACATACAAAACACACTCTTACCTTGAGGATGGTCTCAGGGCTCTCTGCCTGGCTCTCCCCCAGCTGCTGCTGGCCTCGTGCTGGGATTCCTCATCTCCACACTGTTTGGGTCTGCATCTTTATTATGCCGGTGCATGGGACAGTGCGGGAGGCCCGCAGCTGGGGAGAGCCTGGGCCTGGCAGCTGGACAAAGCAATTGGGCCCGACCTCTGGCTGGGCCCAACTTCTTTGTCCGGTGGCCATTCCTCTTGTTGCTGCTGAGCCCCAGCTCTCCCCCAGCTGTGGGCCTCCCTCGCTGTCCCATGCCAAGCCTCTCTCTCTGATGACAGTGCATTAGAGAAAAGGCCCAATGTGCACCTGGGTCAGAGAGAGGCCTTGCACTTGACAGTGAGGAAGGCCCACAGCTGGGGAGAGCTGGAGCCTGGTGGCAACGAGAGGACCGGCAGCGTGGCAAAAAAGTTGGGCCCGACCTCTGGCCGGGTCCAACTTCCAGCGTCAGACGGCCGGGTCCCCCACAGCTATCAGGCCCTGACACGTGCCCCGGCTTTCCCACCCTGTCGGCAGCCCCGGAAGTCACACCAGATAACGTCAAAGCTTCCTTTTAACCTGTGTGATGAGGGACATTTTAAGCCACCATTAGATTAGACACACCATTTCTACCATTTCTCTGCCTGGAGGGACACTAGCACCACTACAGAGGTAAGTGTCTCTGGAAACAGGAGTCCCCGGAGCTGAAATTAACACAGTTCAGCTCCAGAGACTCCCTGCTTTAAACCTGTAATAAAAAAAGTATATATGTTTTTTAAAGTTAACCCTTATTGCTGCCTTAAAGTCAACATTAGAGATAGGAACACCGGCTTGAAGGTATATATAGGTTTTACTGGGCTCCCTCAAGCAGGTCCTAATTATTTGTGTTATTTCAATGGGCAAATGTCTTAACTAGCACATTGCCTTTTCATGAATCACACGTATATACACTTTTTTGTATCATACATCATGGGCTGTCTTTTCAATTTAAAGCTAAAATAACACAGCGGTAAAATATGGGTAATTTCATTCGATAAAATGTTTCCTTTTTTGAGCTTAGTGAATATAGACCAAGGACCCCATTCTTTTTCTGGACTAGTACGAATATTTAATTGAAATTTTTACAAGATTTTTACTATTTGGGATATTATTTTAGCAAGAAATGTGTTGCTAATTCTGGCAATAAGAGGTAACAAATACGGTATCATGATAGCAAACTTTAGTAAGGTCTGCCATAGATTAATTGGCATCCGTTGTCGTTTTTATGTTATTAATGTGTTTACTGTAGTGTTGTTCCTTTTCGTTGTTGGTGCTGAGGCTGCACCTCTATCCTTTTGACACTATTCATCATTATAGTTTTGTTCATCTTTTATACATGCATCTTTCCTGATGCTAAATCATTTCATTCCCTCTTCTCATTTCAGAATGGATGTCATCAATTTTCATGACAGACTCTTCTGTGATTTCACTAACCTCATAATTTTTTGAAGGCTAAGTTTAACTTCTTTGCCGCCAGATGGCTTCCTACACATTCCAAAGGGGCTAATGTTTTTCATTTGCCTTCAATGTTCCTTGGTATATGCTGTATATGTGATAAACATTTAGATTTGAACATGAAAATATTTTTCAGACTTAAGTAGATCATTTTAGTTTAGGCTATTTTAAATTGTTCTTCTGGGATCACCATGACACTAACATTTTATTTGCTAGTAATGTCTGAAATTGCATTTGTAGAACATTAAAAACCCTTTCAATGCATTCTCCCCCAATAATGACAAAATTTTGCAAATGCTGGGTTACAGGTAGCCTAACTCACAAAACTTCCCCATTTGTTGTCATTGTGAAATCTTGCATTATATCAGAATTAATTCAATAAAATGCATTAAAATTACAGCAGTAGGCTTATGCAACACATTGTTACTAGAGCGACCAACTAAACACGACCAATTGATGCATCACTAACCTCACAGGCTAGCAAGGGACTAAAATAGCACACATTCCAATATCTGCAACATGAATGTGTCCTAACAGCCTGGCCATGTAGAAAGTCATTGCAAAGCAATGTTTTAGAAGCAACTGTGGCATGCAAAGTGTTAACCACAAAAACACAACCATTACAATACATGATAAAATGATTAGAACACATTGTATACTTTGAGAGCATTTTATTATATTATATACAAAATACATGGCTACCCTACCTCAATGAATAATAGTAAACAGCAGGGAACTCACTGGGTTCCTGCACCACATCTCAACTTCTATACTCTAAATTCATTTGAGAGATTGTAGTGGCAAGGTATGCAGCAGAATTCACAGATTTTTAACTATCTGACAGGGTCCTTTATGTAAATGCTTCTGCTATAGCCACTTGGGATGGAATTTCACTGGCTAATCACTAGAACCCTGTCTTGTGTGACATTAGATCGAACACTTTGCTTCAAAGATCATATAAAGTAAACAAGAATGAAAAGCCAGCGTCCAGAACAACATTCTCAAAAGTTGATCATCTCAAAGTGGGGAGTCAACCCAACTACTTTATAAACCATTGATATTGCCTCATGCTACTCCACAGCAGAGTATGCATGTCCAATGTGGGAACAATCCATCTATTCCCAAAAATAAACTATTCTAAACAATAGCTGTCGTAGAATAACATAATGTCTAAAGCCAACACCAAAGGTATTTACTGTTTGGCATTGCACCATCAGATGGAAGGTAGTAACCCAAAGGGAAAGTTCACGGCAGATGGAAGACTCAAGACATTCATTAGATGGTTTCACAGGAGTAATCAAATGCCTTAAATCACTAAATTGTTTTATGACCTGTGTTGCACCTTTTGATATGACAGCTAGGTAGGCATGATTGAGGTTAGGGAATGAAAGACTGCGCAGTCAGATTACTGAAATAGATCTGTACTCCAGGGAGCTTGATTATGTGGTAAGGCAGGTTTGGGGATCTGTCTGAGATGTGAATATGCTCATCAGGGTTTTTTATTATTGCCTTATGAAACTAATATATATTGTCACTGGAAGAAGCTTCTGGAAGGCACACTATGAATGTAATGCAAAGTATATATTATAAAAGGTTGCATGAATCTTAATAAGACACATCTTGGAACTTTAGTATATGCAATATGAAGTGCGGCTATGTGATGGTACAGCCTAGACTGCTGCTTAGGAAATCAGAGTCTCAGTACCTTACTTTTTGTTCCACTTTATGTTAACTAGATTGATTTTGCCAGGAGCTTGAGAACAATAGGAATCCACGGCGCAAACTGGCTAAATATTATAAAATAATAAATAAACAAAACCTGTGTAAAAATTAATAAAGACCAAACATAACACTAATCACACTCAGCAATTTCCTCCATGCTGGTGTAGCCCTGCTTCCTATTCGACACAGGCCACTACCATATGCTGTATAACCTGTAGGCTCACAGGGCCTAAGCCTCTGCCACGGAGAGCCTGGGGTGCTCACAATACTTATGACTTGGTGCAGCGCCTCCACCTGCGACAGCTTCCGCCCTAGGGGAAGTGGGTCTTCGCAGGAACTTATGTACATGAACACACACACAGCGATATACCTTAACCAATATACATTTACTTGCAGCAACCAACAGCTTAATTAACAGGTGTCCCTCCCTAGAGGAGACACTACTACCAGCGTCCGCTGAATGCTCACTCTCCCTTTCCCTTCACCGGGAGATCCCACCCCGTATCCAGTTCCCGTGCGGAATACGTTCCCCCACCCCCAAGTGAGTCAGTGGATGTATAAGTGTGTGACTGCGCAGCCACCATGTCCCGGAGTGAAAATGGTACTGTTGGTGCACTTGGAGTTTACCTGCCGGGCACTCCTGTACCCGGTTCTGCAACTATCTTCACAAAGGATTGGCGTGGGCGTAGATGACGTCACCCGTGAGTGTCCGGGGCGATCCCACCCAGACACGCTGCGGCTTAGTGGCGGGGCCTGGTCCCAGGCCTCCCGCTGATGTAGAACTGTCCCAATAGCGATCGTATCACAGAAGGGGATCCAGAACCTGACTATGGCCACTCCCTAGCTCCGCTGCACTCTACTGGGGCTCAGGGCCTAACTGGATCTGGGGCCTGCGGCCTGCCTCCCTACACCGGAGCTCCTTCTTCTTTCTCCGTCAGCTAGCTCTGACCCTCGTGTGCACCATCACTTCCTTTTCCTCCCTATTCCTGTACCTGATTGGTTCGGTCGTGTCACGGGGGACCGCGGGGGCTGCGGGGACCCGTAGTCCCTTAACTCCCCTCCTCCCCGAGCTCTCCTCCTTCGCGGGCTTTGCAACCTGCTCTGCGCATGCGCAACCTCCTGCCGGACTAGGTCTGCGCCGACGCCACCCTAAACATGGCGGCTCCCTAAACGCGGAAACTCCGTTATTGGAGCGTTCCCTGGGTGCAACATATCCCACCCCACACAACAATTGGGGAAGAAAATGGGGTCACGGCTAAATCCTCCCCCCTGTGGATTCCAACGTCCCCGCTTGGACAATACCTTTAAACTGGTACAACGGTTATATAATGAAAAATTGCATAACAACGACATTTCTCTCTTCTAAATCAGATTGTACATTTCGCTAAACATCACAATCACTGATTTCACGCGGCTGCGGGCCCACTGCTGAGCCTCATAGTGGGGTGCCCCAACCTGATCATAGGCCATCCTCATGGGAGGTTGCCCGTTCCTTTGTCTTCGCCTTAACTGTTGCTCTGTCACTCCCTGGGGAGAGTGACTATCTTGGTCTTGAATTTCAAGTTCTTCCCTTGAGGGGGTTACAGTCTCTAAATTATCCTGACTTGGTACAAAACACGGGCTTAGTGGGTCCAGTGATGAATTTTCCGGAGCCACCCCCTGGGGTGAATGCTCCCCGCGCCCTTTACCCGTAGCTCCGCTGGGAGGTACGCTCTGTTGAGGGTCCCTTTGAGAGGTTCCCTCTTGTGGATCTTCCTGAAAGGTTAAGTTCCCTAGCGTGTCGTTTCCCAATGTCCCCTCCCTGTCCAACGAGGATGCAGGCCTACTGCTTCTCTCATTTTGGGCCAGAAAAATAGATCCCTCACTAGGCCGAAAGTCTTGTCAACCCCCAAATGACCATGTTCATCGTGTAGAGCCCTCAGTACCAAGTACTGTAGTCTTTTGGGCAGTACTAGTTGTCTCCTGTTCGGGTGGTTATGATACTCTACTACTCTGTACAGTAGATTGTCTGTTAGTTCGAACTTGTCGGCTTCCCGCATTAGTATACCTCCTACATCCCCCGGAGCCTGTCTGAGGAGGGCCGGGCGATTTTGCCGGATAGCATAGCGGATGGCCCCTGCGACCGGGTCTTGCTCTTGGTAGCGTACCATATCTTTCCAGGCTATAATCTTGTCTGGAGTAACGTGCATGCCACTGGGGTCCCGATAAGCCTCCAGGATAGTGTTGGATGCGCATCCTAGAGAGTCAGCCACCCTTAATTCGGAGAATGCCACTTGATCATTGACTATGGCAGCGGTACAACATAGCGCTCTTATTCCGAGTCCCGGACTTTCTTCCCATTGGTCTTCATCGGGGGTAGTGGCCAGCCCTGGTCACCTAGACAGGGTGTCAGCTCCAATGTTCAAGGGCCCGGGCTTATATTTCAGGGTGAAATTGTAATTGTTTAAAACCAAAGACATAACATAAAACACAGACAAAGCTCAGTACACATCCAGAAAAACTTATATACGGTACAGTGCCTAAATATACATGTATAAATAACTAATAAATAAAATGGTCTTTTAGTTTAACATTTTGGCCAAATTGTTGTTAGCCCTTCAGCCAACTGCACGGCAGACCACGTTTCAAGGGTCCCTACACTAATATAGATTCTTAATAACCTGTGCATTGCCAGGAAGAATGATTTAGAATAAATCTGTCAATATTAGTTGCAAAAGTTCTAAGTCTGATTGAAGCTTTTATTAACCTGTACAAAAGCTTTCTCAAGGCTGGGCGGGGCATGTGTACTGCCCCCACCTTTTATGGAGGAGCGTAAGCTCTGATAGGTTGCTCAGTTTCCTATTCTTGTACTCAGGTTAAGTACTTAGCGTACGAAAGTATTGGGGTAAGTCTCAGTGCTACGTGTAAGAATACTACAGCCCCTGGTGTCCAATTACCATGATGTAAAAGGTAAGAGTGAATACATAAGTATCAGTGGACTGCTTAATAAGCACAAATGGATGGCATATCACTGACAGTGCATACACAGTAGGGAATGAACAGAAAGTATGGATACTTTCAGAGAGGGATAACAATCTGTAGTGTGGGTAACCACATGAACCTAGCAGGGTCAGCTGGGTGCACAACTAAGGCATATACCTTGGCTACAAAAATGGGCTATATAAATGGACTGAAGACGAAGCCTTCATTCAGACCCCTTGGGCTAGGGTTTGCAATGTGTATATCCACCAGGACTCTATTTTTAGTAATTCTTGGTCCCAGTTACTCTTCCTGGTGCCCATGGAGAGTTGGTCTATGCCCTTGAAGGTAAGTACTGTGTGGTCACCCCGGTGGTGCTCGTTGACATGCCTAGCTACCGGAGTGTCCACACCATTCCTGATGTTGCCCAGGTGTTCAAGGACCCGGACCCTGAAGGGTCGCCTGGTTTTCCCTATATACTTCTTAGTGCAAACACACTCTGCCATATAGATAACTCCTGGGGTTTTGCAGCTAATAAACTTTCGTATGCTGTACTTGCGTGTGTTGTCCCAGTTATTGAACGTTTTGGCGTTCACTATGACAGAGCATGCTTTGCAGTTTTTGCAGCTAAAACTGCCTGATAGTCTGGTGGGAAGGGAGGTTTTATTAATGGGGGCCTCAAAATGGCTCTTAACCAACCGATCTCGTCGGTTCTTAGACTTACGGCTGGTCATTTCAGGATATGGTTTGAGCACTTCTTTGAGGTCCTTATCCGCCCTAAGGATGTGCCAGTATTTGTTAAAAGCACACCTTGCTTGGTTCCATTGCTCATTATATGTGCCTATGAACCTGATGGTGTTAGTGGACGTATTCTCCAATTTATCTTTCAATAGGTCCACCCTGGGTGTATTTTTAGCTCTCTTGTATGCCTTATGGACATATTTTTGGAATACCCACGTTCTAGGAATCTCTCCCTCATCAGTGAGGCTTGTTTCTCGAACTCTACATTGTCTGTGCAGTTCCGTTTAATTCGTAAGAACTGTCCTACAGGGATGCCCTTGATAAGGTTCGGTGGATGGTGAATGGTAGCCTTTAGAATACTGTTTGTCACAGTACTCTTTCTATAAATGGTGCTACTGATCATCCCTGTTGCTCCAATTTGTACAGTGAGGTCGAGAAAATTGATTCTATCTGGACCAATCTCATATGTGAGTTTAAGGTTATTCGAGTTCTGGTTCAGTCCATCGATGAATGTCTTGAGGAGGTCAGTGGATCCCCTCCACATCAAGAACACATCATCGATGAATCTGTACCACATCTCGATATGGTCCGTGAATGCGGAGATCGAGAGGGTACAAACGCTACTAACTCCGACCCATCTGTCTCACACCGCAAGTAGCATGACAGACGGCATGAACCAAGGCCAGATTATTAACCTATCCAATCTCACACTAAATAAAGATCACATTAGTGTACTGTTAAAAGGTCTGTCGTTCTCTCCCACATCAAAATTAGATATCTTCGAATGGGTTAAAGATTTGAACCTAGTAAAACACAGTAAAACACAATAGGTAGCGCTAATAATAAATATATATATATATGTGTATATTAACTACAAAATAAATATAAAATTACAATAAAAGTAAAAATAAAAAGCAGCCTAGATACACCTCTGACCCCTGGTCAGATAATAGCAATGGAACTGTAATGGTATCAATGGCGCTAACAGAAAATATAATAAATGTAAGAAAGGTGTATTTACAACCAGATGGCGTATGGCGAATTTCAAAGATGATCTCAGCAGACGATGATCAAACATGCAATGAAAAAAAGAGAATACATAGTATAATACTCTAATAACACTCAGAACAAACAAACAATAACTAACAATGTTGCTGAACCACACAGATGACTAATTAAAATATTTAATATATCATAAAAAAACATATATATGACAAAATTGACAAAATAAAGGTCCCAATGATATCCTGTAGCTGGCTGAAATGCCCGTTTACCGGAGCCTGGATGGTTTTAGGCAGTGGATAATCTGAGAGTATCCCCTCTCTTAGAGCACTGAAACACCTCCTGCACGTCTCTCTGATGTCTGCCATGTGTAGTCAGCAGAGTTAGTGGATGGAGCGTTCATCCACGCTATCACAGGTGCAGGGGAAGAATTTCCCCTGAGGAAGGAGGCAGAAGCTTCCGAAACGTGTTGGGTGGTCCCTGATATCAGTGTGCGTTCTATCTAGCTGTCCTGAGCCCCGCAAGCCGCGTTGTGCTGCTTTCTCTTTGAAGCAACTTTGAATTTGCTGCCATTAGCCCCCCACGCCACCGCGAGGAGCTGGTGATCTGACGGCTCGTCTCTCCTGAAGCCTGGCGCTTTTGCGCATGTCCGAACCTTGGAAGGAAGTGGCAAGGTGTTCAGACTTCTTCCCCTGCACCTGTGATAGCGTGGACAAACAGGGTTTAGAGGCTGTATCATACTTCCTGAGAGCAAGGGGGGTGTCATTTAAGGACCACAGTACCTTTCCGGTTAAACTCTTAGAGTTTGTTCTCACCAAGAACTATTTCCTATTTAACAACAAACTGTACCACCAGACCCAGGGCACAGCGATGGGGACCAAATGCGCCCCGTCCTATGCCAATCTGTACCTGGGCTGGTGGGAGGTGGAAGTGGTTTTTGGTGAGTCAAATGAGGCATTCACGGGCCATATCGAGATGTGGTACAGATTCATCGATGATGTGTTCTTGATGTGGAGGGGATCCACTGACCTCCTCAAGACATTCATCGATGGACTGAACCAGAACTCGAATAACCTTAAACTCACATATGAGATTGGTCCAGATAGAATCAATTTTCTCGACCTCACTGTACAAATTGGAGCAACAGGGATGATCAGTAGCACCATTTATAGAAAGAGTACTGCGACAAACAGTATTCTAAGGGCTACCAGTCACCATCCACCGAACCTTATCAAGGGCATCCCTGTAGGACAGTTCTTGCGAATTAAACGGAACTGCACAGATCGGTTGGTTAAGAGCCATTTTGAGGCCCCCATTAATAAAACCTGGCTTCCCACCAGACCATCAGGCAGTTTTAGCTGCAAAAACTGCAAAGCATGCTCTGTCATAGTGAACGCCAAAACGTTCAATAACTGGGACAACACACGCAAGTTCAGCATACGAAAGTTTATTAGCTGCAAAACCCCAGGAGTTATCTATATGGCAGAGTGTGTTTGCACTAAGAAGTATATAGGGAAAACCAGGCGACCCTTCAGGGTCCGGGTCAATGAACACCTGGGCAACACCAGGAATGGTGTGGACACTCCGGTAGCTAGGCATGTCAACGAGCACCACCGGGGTGACCACACAGTATTTACCTTCAAGGGCATAGACCAACTCTCCATGGGCACCAGGAAGGGTAACTGGGACCAAGAATTACTAAAAATAGAGTCCCGGTGGATATACACATTGCAAACCCTCAGCCCAAGGGGTCTGAATGAGGGCTTTGTCTTCAGTCCATTTATATAGCCCATTTTTGTACCTAAAGTATATACCTTAGTTGTGCACCCAGCTGACCCTGCTAGGTTCGTGTGGTTACCCACTCTACAGATTGTTATCCCTCTCTGAAAGTATCCATACTTTCTGTTCATTCCCTACTGTGTATGCACTGTCAGTGATATGCCGTCCATTTGTGCTTATTAAGCAGTCCACTGATACTTATGTATTCACTCTTGCCATTTACATCATGGTAATTGGACACCAGGGGCTGTAGTATTCTTACACGTAGCACTGAGACTTTACCCCAGTACTTACGTACGCTAAGTACTTAACCTGAGTACAAGAATAGGAAACTGAGCAACCTATCAGAGCTTACACTCCTCCATAAATGGTTGGGGCAGTACACATGCCCCGCCCAGCCTTGAGAAAGCTTTTGCCTAAGCGAAACGTACGTCGGCAGTGACGTCATCACGTCAAGGGGGCGGGACTAACGCTCGTGATCGGAGCCCATCCTGACCTACACTAGATCCCTTACAGGGAGTTAGATATAAGCATTTAGCTTGTAACTAGTTTTTTGGGCAGAAATCGTGGTGAAACCTGATACACCAAGCACTAGCAAATGTGTGTATAGCTATGCAGCAGTTCCACAGTTCCTGTCATTTTTATTCTACCAGCTCCTCATGTTGTTTTTATTGGTTCGAAGTGTAAGTAGACACTACTTGTGTACTACTATTTTTTCTACCCACTGGAGCAGCTGTCACCTGTATGTCTGCAAAGAGCAGACCCCCCCCCCCAGGGTATCTACTTTAGGGCATAGTATATTGAGTGTGTGTTAGCTTTTTATCACTGATATGGTGCCTCTGTATAGCAGCACCCCCTAGGGAATACAGCAGTGATTTACCAATCTGGATTGCCTTACTACAGGTGATAGATACTGTCCCTATATCAGTACACCACTGCGGATACTTACCTGGTTTACTTACCTCTATATACCTTATAAACTGATATATATAACACCACTCACTATTACCTTTATTTGAGACATCTGACCGTGACATGTGGCTGTACCTGTGACTTGTTATTACCAGACACAGACTGCAGTGGGTGTCTATTACATCTGGCTCTACCCTGCACATATCATCAAGAGGAGTAGCCCACACTCTACACATGATACCTGGTACATTTTACTTTCGCTGCACTTTTTTGGCTCATTTTGAGTCCCAATCACTCTGGTACTTAGCGTCCCACCTATTTTAGTTGAGTTATTACTCTAATAAACTGTTTTTAACCCGTTCACTCCTCATACCACTGCACACACTTCCTCCCCTATCTATTGTATATTGTGCATCTGTTTGAGGGCTCTCCATTGGGGTTCTTTCTCTCTCCTAGTATTAGTTTATTTTTGATGTAACACCGCCCCTAGTCCACTCAGGCTAGCATCCACATATAATATATAGGGTTGATCGGGGTTTGCATAGGCCAACACGGGGGCTGCGGTTAAACTCTGTTTTATGTCCTTGAAGGCTTGTTCACACTCTGTCGTCCATTTGTCCCCGAAGGGTTGTCGGGCAGGCGTAGCCTTCCGGCCGGTGTCTTCCAGATATATTTTGAGGAGGGCGTTGAGGGCTTTGGCCCGTCGGGAATACCCCTCCATAAACGATTGTACTTGTCTGGTACGGTTCGATTGTTGAGGGTCCTGTAGTCTACACATAACCTCACCGTCCCATTCTTCTTTCACACTACCACTATGGGCGAGGCGTAAGGGCTTCGGGATTCTGTGACGATTCCGGCTTCTTCCATCTCATGGGGGGCCGCTCGTACATCTTCTACGTCCCTAGGAGCGAGCCGACGGGAACGTTCCCTGAAGGCTTGGTATCAGTCATCCGAATGGTGTGTTGGGCGTGTCGGCTACACCTATCCATCTCCCCGGTAGAGAATACTGGTCGTCTCTCTTCCAGCTGTACTCGCAACCGCTCCTTCCAAATATCCGACAGCCTGGACGAGCCAAAGTCGAAGTCTAACGGCGATCCGGGATCTTCCACTCGGGCAGCTTTTACTTGTATGGCCTCATCCACCGAGCTGACAGGGTAAATCCTCCCTATCCCCTGTCCCGCGTTGATGGCAATGGGGAATGGTGAAAGATTTTGTACCATCACATAAATTCGCCGGGGAATGGCGGTTGGCCAATCCCGAAATTCCAGTACTAGCCGATATCCTCGGCAGACATCTTCTTCGGGCGTGCTTTCTAGAGAAAAGAGCCACTCCTCGCCTACTCGTTCAGCATATGCACACCAGGCGGGTACCCTCTGCTTTTCTCCTGGTAAGAGCCAAGTTAGCCCTGCCCGGCCGCAGAACAGCAGTCCGTGGTCCTCCGCGGGGGCCGGAGGGGAATCTGGATCCACCTGGACAAGTTGTAGCTGTAGACTGGACATGGGCAGTTCGTTAGTTTCATGTAGATAGGCCCGGATGACAGCTTGCACAATGTCCGCATTCATACCTAAGATGATTGGATACTTAGGTGTCTCTTTGGGTTCTGGACACACCAAGGCGTCCACCTTCATGGGATGAGACTTCCCCGTGTTGAGACTTCCCCGTATCTCCAGGTCCACGGTCACTATGCCATCAATGGGGTAGTCATCATTGCTCAGCCCTCTTACTTTGATATGCCCTGCCGACTTCAGAGGACGCTTCTGGAGGTGTCGATCATAGAATCCGCGATATATGATGGTTACTTGAGATCCCGTGTCCAGCAGGACGGAGGAGTAGATACCGTCTACTAGTACCCGGATCAGCGCTACTGGCCCCACGCGGTTACTCTCCTCTTCGGGCTCATCGCCACTTTGGGTGGAAACAGGGGCTTCGGGGCTGGTCGCGTATACACCGCATGTCATGGCCTGGGGCGTGAGTGAGATTATCGCGAATCATGTTGGCAATAGGGTGAGTAGAATCGACCCCCGTAGGTATTGTTTGCGGAGGTATTCGTCCATCTGGGAGGCGGTCAGGTATTTATGATGCAGCAGGGGTCCCAGGGAGATTTGCACGCGGTGGATATAGGCAGACAAATCTTCTCCCTCCTTTTGGTTAATGGCATAGTACTTAGCCCACAAGGCCCCATCATCCTCGGTCGCGCTATAGGCCTCGACGAGACACTCGATCATCATACAAGCGGTCAGGTCGGGACACTGCTCTCGGTGGATGCTGATCAAGGTGGATGCCGGGGGTCTCAAGCACCCCATGAGCCGTTGGCATTTCACTACATCGATACAAGACCATTCTTCCATTACTCCCCTAGTATGTTCCTTCCAAGGATCTATCCCATCCTCTCCCGTGGGCACAGGTAGAGTTCCCGAGAAGGCCTTTAATTTCCGGTAACTTTGAGAATGCATGGCTAGGGTAAGTGCTTCTACTTACGGCGGTAAGCTTGAGGGAGTGGTTAACTGATCTATCTTGTCATTGAGTTTCTGCAGCATATCACTACGCACCCCCGCTTCTTCGGATGCGCTAGACCCGGGATAGCTACAGTCTGATGGGCAGCTACCAGCCTCGCTCGTGGGGTAATGAGCAAAGGGGAGTGTAGGGGCATCGTCACCTAGTTCCCTCACAGGGGGGTCCCGAAGGGGATAGACCAAGGGGCTGCCGCCGGACGGAGAGTTTGGAAGCGGCAGATATTGAGGGGTGGCCGGCTCGAGGACTACTAGATCTCGCCGACAGTCTACTAGCAAGGTGTTCCACTTAGCATCTTGATCTATGAGTACGTCTACCAGGCGGGCTTTGGCAAAACCCGGTAGTTGTCGTAGGGCCGTTTGCAATGTCTCTAAGGGTAGGGCAATGGGTACTCGGGTCACAGCCACTGCGCGGCGGGTGGGTGTGTGCATTTGTCGTGCCCAGTCGCGTATTTCCTGATGCAAGGGAAGTGCCATGGCGGTATTTTTGGCTCGGCGGGGGCACCTCAGGTCTAAGATCTCAGCAGCGCCTCCAAATGTAGCCCTGCTTCCTATCGGACACAGGCCACTACAATATGCTGTATAACCTGTAGGCTCACAGGGCCTTATCCTCTGCCATGGAGAGCCTGGGGTGCTCACAATACTTATGACTTGGTGCAGCGCCTCCACCTGCGACAGGGGAAGTGGGTCTTCGCAGGAACTTATGTACATGAACACACACACAGCGATATACCTTAACCAATATACGTTTACTTGCAACAACCAACAGCTTAATTAACAGGTGTCCCTCCCTAGAGGTGACACTACTACCAGCGTCCGCTGAATGCTCACTCTCCCTTTCCCTTCATCGGGTGATCCCACCCCATGTCCAGTTCCCGTGCGGAATACGTTCCCCCGCCCCCAAGTGAGTCAGTGGATGTATAAGTGTGTGACTGCACAGCCACCATGTCCCGGAGTGAAAATGGTACCGTTGGTGCACTTGGAGTTTACCTGCCGAGCACTCCTGTACCCGGTTCTGCAACTATCTTCACAAAGGATCAGCGTGGGCGTAGATGACGTCACCCGTGAGTGTCCAGGGCGATCCTTCCCAGACACGCTGCGGCTTAGTGGCGGGGCCTGGTCCCAGGCATCCCGCTGATGTAGAACTGTCCCAATAGCGATCGTATCACAGAAGGGGATTCGGAACCTGACTATGGCCAGTCCCTAGCTCCGCTGCACTCTACTGGGGCTCAGGGCCTAACTGGGTCTGGGGCCTGCGGCCTAGGTAGGGGCGGCCTGCCTCCCTACACCGGAGCTCCTTCTCCTTCCTCCGTCAGCTAGCTCTGACCCTCGTGCGCGCCATCACTTCCTTTTCCTCCCTATTCCTGTACCTGATTGGTTTGGCCGTGTCACGGGGGGCCCGCGGGGGCTGCGGGGACCAGTAGTCCCCTAACTCCCCTCCTCCCTGAGCTCTCCTCCTTTGTGGGCTTTGTAACCTGCCCTGCGCAACCTCCTGCCGGACTAGGTCTGCGCCGGTGCGACATAACCCACCCCACACAACAATTGAGGAAGAAAATGGGGTCCCGGCTACACTGGCATAGTATGGATGACGTGCTCTTGTCCGTAGCAAAACCTTTTATAGAGAGAAATAGGAACGCAATAGTGTATTAAAGTTTTACTTATAAATAACACACAACACAGAGGGGAAAGGACAACACTCACACTTTCCCCACTGTTAAATCACAGTGAGCGACTTGAGGTGCCTCCGACTTAGCTCCGGTCACGTATCCGATACACGTCCTCTGTGCACACGCCTTCCCCGATCTGCGTTTCTGTATCCAGAACTGCGGGGCTCCAGTATGTCTGCTTGCTGAGCTCAGGGGTGAGCAAAAGGGTCTTTTGGAACCTTGAGGCCACCGTATCCTGAGCTCAGTAAGCAGACATCCTGGAGCCCCGCAGTTCTGGATACAGAAACGCAGACCGGGGAAGGCGTGCGGACGGAGGACGCGTATCTGATACGTGACTGGAGCTAGGTCGGAGTGCGCCTCAAGTCACTCTCTGTGATTTAACAGTGGGGAAAGTGTAAGTGTTGTCCTTTCCTCTATGTGTTATGTTTTATTTATAAGTAAAACTTTAATACACTATTGCGTTCCTATTTCTCTCTATACGAGGTTTTGCTACGGACAAGAGTACGTCAATAAATAAGCAGATGGTTTTATTTATTTATCTGAAAATTATGTTCAGTACAAAGGTTGTACTTAAAGCCAGTGGTGGGATTCAGCCGGTTCGCACCGGTTCGTGCGAACCTGTTACTAAAATTTCCAAAGTTCGCCAAACCGGCGCTTTATTCTCTCATCTGTCCGGGCGGTGGGTGGCGGGTGGCGGGTGGCGGGTGGCGTCTAACAGCATCTCCCGACATCTTTTCCCTGCATATCTTCTCAATTTGGCCGTGTGGTGTCAAATGGTGCCACATTGCCATGCCAATAGGAATGCCACGTGACGTAACCGCATCACGTGATGCCCCGTTGCTATGGCAATGGGATGCTATGTAACGTCATGATGTTACGCGGCGTCGCATTTTCATACAATGCGGCGCCATGTGACCCCACACAGTCATATTGAGAAGATTTGCAGGGAACATGCGATGCCGGAGCATGCAGTGAGATGCCACCCGCCGCCCACCGCCCGGACAGGTGAGGGGAAGATGTGAGGTGGAGATCTGGGGGATGTCTGAGGGGAAGATCAGCTGGAGATGTGAGGGGGAGATCTGGGGGTGATGTGAGGGAGAGATCTGGAGGAGATGTGGATGCTGAGGGGGATTGGGGGAGATGTGAGGATGTTGAGGGGGACTGGCGGAGATCTGATGATGATGATGAAGGGGAGAAGCAGATGATGATGATGGGGAGAAGCTGATGATGGTAATTTTTCACTATGAAAGGGTGGTAAGGTGAGAGAGAATCAGTTGCTAACAATTTTGAATCCCACCACTGCTTAAAGCGCTGCACTGTACAACGTTTTTTTCCCATGTACAAGAGTGTACCTGATCTGCTGGCAAAGAGACGTGATCGCATGGTTGCTACTAACCCCCTGACATTGTGAACAGAAGAGGACACCAACTACTCTCATTCTCAGAAGCAAGCATGACAACAATTGATGATGTCCACCGCACTTCATTGGGGCCACAAGTTTACCAGTTCTTGTGAAGTGCAGTTTGTATTATTAGGACCCTCTAATTTGGTTTACCCAGTTCGGTTTGCCTTTTTCAACAGGCCACATGTTTTCGAATACAATTATGAAATCACTACTCAAGTGATTTTTTTAAAACAATAATCAGTTGCTTTATTGTTCCATTAGATGGGAAAGTAGATAGTGATTAAAAAAAAAATATTCATGGGAAGCTACCGGTTTTTATTGTATTTATAAGGTATACTCTGTGAATGAAACTGTTGACTCCAGTTCACACTTAAATTGACAAAAGTTACCTTTCAATGTAATGCTTTATTTTTGGAAAGTAGATTTTTCAGTTTTTAATTTAAACTCCATGTTGAGGAGAAGGACACAAATTAAGCAAATGTTGTCCCAGTGCATATAGTTTATAATTTACGATGTTTTATTTCCATGAGACCTTTGACAACTTGTCAATTTATTATCCTGTGCTTAATTTAGCAAGAAATAGATTGTAAACTGTCTGGGGCAGAGAATCATATATCTACATTGAGCGTTCTGTAGCAACTAACATATTTCCAACTAGTGTATGTAGTATGAGATGTATAACTAGTAATTTATACATGTTATGACAATACAGTAGGACCAGAGCCAAAGTACTAACAATTTCCCTGCTATTTATTTTTGTTCAGTAATTTTAGACCCTTCAAGAATTAGTTAAATATATATTTAGTTATTTTCTTTTGCCATTTATTTTATTATTGTTGCATGCTATTAACAAACGAAATGATGCATAATTACTGTTAAATATAATCATAAAAAGCCAGAGATCCCTCATGACTGTCATTTTGAGCAATTCAAATATTGATTCTCTTATTCTCCCATAATAATAGAGTAGTTATCTTTGAATTATATGGTGTGCTATTGCATTATGATTTTTTATCATCCAAATTCTGCAACGTTGATAAAACTTTAAGTTGCAGTTCATAAAAATGAAATATAATATATAAAAAAGTGTTAGTTTTTAAGTAAAAAAAATCTTAAGACATCTTTTAATCCTTTTTGGCGCCCCAAGATGTAGTTGCTCCGCCATGCCCTTAGAGAGCTCCATTTCCAATGGAGATCACTTCCTGTATTGCTATCGAGCCCAGGACGTGATCTGTTGTGCAGGGAAATAGAGGAGGACTTCTCCTGTTCGGTTTCTGGGTCATGGGATGGCGCGGTCACATGATCGCTGTATGCTGGGTGGGTGGGGCAGTGGGACACTGGAGTAGCAGTCACTCCAGCAGTCAAGGAGTTAAAAGAGCAGTCCCATTTAGTTGATAAAAGATTATAAGCAATGTTTTGCTTCCAAAACCCTTGATTAGCCAGACAATAAATATTTTTGATAGATTTATCATTGTGATTTAATTCCTTAAACATACATAAAACTCCATAATGTGAAGATTGTATTTTTTTCTGTCTGAACAATAAGTCAGACCCTGCAATGTTCAATGTAGTCATCTTTTGATCCATTTGGACCCTCCACCCATAATATAATAATAGTTATGTATTTATAATAATAATAATAATAATAATAATAATAATAATAATAATAATAATAATAATAGCATGGTCTTGTATAGCAATGCTAGTTTTATGTAGCACTTTACAGAGACATTTTGCAGGCACAGGTCCCTGCCCCATGGAGTTTACAAGGAGACGACACCAGGAATTGAACCAGGTTACTCTGCTGCAAACTCAGTGCTATTTAAAACCAGAGACATAACATAAAACACAGACAAAGCTCAGTGCACATCCAGAAAAACTTATATACGGTACAGTGCCTAAATATACATGTATAAATAACTAATAAATAAAATGGTCTTTTAGTTTAACATTTTGGCCAAATTGTTGTAAGCCCTTGAGCCAAACTTCACGGCAGACCACGTTTCAAGGGTCCCTACACTAATATAAATTCTTAATAACCTGTGCATTGCCAGGAAGAATGATTTATAATAAATCTGTCAATATAAGTTGCAAAAGTTCTAAGTCTGATTGAAGCTTTTAATAACCTGTACATTATTATAAATCATTCTTCCTGGCAATGCACAGGTTATTAAGAATTTATATTAGTGTAGGGACCCTTGAAACGTGGTCTGCCGTGAAGTTTGGCTCAAGGGCTTACAACAATTTGGCCAAAATGTTAAACTAAAAGACCATTTTATTTATTAGTTATTTATACATGTATATTTAGGCACTGTACCGTATATAAGTTTTTCTGGATGTGCACTGAGCTTTGTCTGTGTTTTATGTTATGTCTCTGGTTTTAAATATATATTGCCATGCTCAGTAGCACTCCTCTGTGAAACTTATATGCTTATATATATGTTGTGGGTATTTTGGGGGTTCAATTTGAGCTTGTAGGTGTTCTGTATGTTTTAAAACTCAGTGCTAGTCAGTGTCGTTACTCACGGAGCCACTCCTTCTCCAATTTAATCTTGTTAGAAAACCACCCAAGGGAAGGGAAGAAGAAGGGCAATCCACTTCTCCTTTGGTAGAGGACCGTATTCATACATGATACATGCCGGATATTGCATGTTGATACTCTGACATCCAAAACCTATGCAAACTAGGTATACTTTATAGGAAAAATCCTCCCTAAACCCACTGGTCAGGAAGCTAAGATACTAATGACAATATAGACTATGTGGACATAGTATATGGTACAGTTCCCCAAACGCACGTTAGCAAACTAGACACCCGCTACAACATAATATGCTCCTTTGTACTGTAACATAGCCTCCCGGCAGTTACTTCTGTTTCTGGGCCTTTCCTGTGCCAGTCCTGTTAGTGCAGGCAGTGGAAAGGTTAAATCCATTATTAGGCATGTGTGTGTGTATTCCAGCCTTGAATAATGTATCAGTATTCAAGGGAAGGCTTAGCAACTCTGAGGATGTCAATGTAAGGGGTGGATATTGGTTGGAACGCCCCTGATGTGTGTGTGGGCCAATCTGTATCCGGCTCTGGCTTGCTATGAGTCAGAGTTAAAGACACTCCCCAAGGATGTTCAATTTGGGACATGCCTCCTAAATTAGTTAGGTCAGTTAGTGAGTTGAGATCTGGAGAAAAAGAAGACAGACAGGCAAAGAAAGTCTCTCCCTTCTCTTCTCATACTGGGATGGGGAAGGGAGGGGAAACCTACCATCTAGACAGGGATCTGTTCTAAAGAGCACATATATGCAGTTATGAAAATATATGACTGTCTATTCTCTGAGCTGGAGCTGATGGCTGAATAAATGATGAAAAGACATTGCTGTGTGAGTCCCTGTCTCTGGTATGAAGGAGTGTCAGTGGGGGTCCATCCCCTGAAGATCTACAGGGGATCCTCACTGGCTGGAGGCACTGCACCATCAGGAGAGAGAACAAGGTAATCTGTCCCCCCCTGTTCCCTGTCCTGGCTCTCCCCACACCACCGCGGAGCTCTCAGCCCTCCTGTTGCGAGCAGGTCACAGCACCAAGACCACATGAAGGTAGCCAAGGAGGAGTGTACCCCCAATCTCACTTAGGGGGGGTACCCAAAAAGGGTTACAGTACTATGATGTAATTACAACACACATCACTGCTAAATTCTCCAATAAATAGATTGGCTATCTTTTGAGTCCAGGCGCAAAGTACATTTTTCCTGTCTTGCCTTCAAATACTTTCTGAGCACACTACCTGCCTATCTGAACCAGCTCCTCACCTCTACTAGACAAAGCACTTATCACCTGAGATCTGACTCCAGAAGACTGTTCACGGTCCCAACGTTCAAAAAGGACCTCACGTCTGGAACAACCTACCAGAGCCGCCTCCAGAATAATTTAACCCTGGTCCCCAGCAGCTCCTGGAGACCCCCCTCCCCTGGCGCAGCTCGATCGCGGGTACTGAACAACCCGATGGCTGCTTCCAAGGGTGGGGGCTGGAGCAGGGAGCAGCGCGGCTTCTCCTGCCTGTGGCCGGTTGCCGGGGACGCGATCGGGCCGTTGCTAAGGCCGCGATCGCGTCTCTAAGGTCCCGGCGGCCGCAGAGCAGGGCGCCGCCATTGCGCTTCAAGTCGCGCATGCGCAGTGATCGCGCGAGGGCAGGAGAGCCCCAGATAGGTCGCGCATGCGCAGATAGGGGTAGGGAGCTAAGGCAGCTCTTAGGAGGTCGCGCGAGAGTAGGGAAGCATAGGGAGAGCTTGAGGCGGCCATTAGGAGTTACTGTAGGCAGAGGGGAGGAACGCACGCGGCCCCAATGTTATTGTAGGGGTCTCGGGACTACAATTCCCATGAGGCATAGCGAGGCAGGCACCAGGTGCTTGATAGGAGCCAATAGGGCTGTAGGACTGCCCTGGAGGGAGAATAGATACATTTCCCGGGCTTTGAGTCACGTCAGTTGGAGCAGCGGAGCTGAAGGGGAAGGAAGGATGCAGGGAGTGAGTGCAGCTCCTGCATCCTGATAGGTACCCACACCCTCCAGATAGGCCCCAACTCCCCACCAGGTTAGTGGGTAACTGATAAGGGACGGCCCTAGATAGGGAGGTCGCCCTTAGTGTATGTAAGGTGCAGGTTTGGCAGTGCCACAGCGGGTAGTGCTGGGCGCACTGGCAAATAGGCACAGTGTGTGCAGTGTGTTTGCTGCGGGTTCCAGGTTGCTGTGTTGAGTGTTGTATGTGACGCTGCGTGTACTGAGTGCAGTGTGTGTGCAGCGTGTGTTACTGTCTGCAGGCTGACTGTGAGAACTGTGTCGGCTGCAGGCGTGTTAGTGTTAGGATTAGTGAGTTAGGAGCTAGAGGTTAGGGAGGTTTCTGGACTTGGGGTAGTAGGGGAGGGGGGTAGGTTATTAACCCCGCAGGCCCTAGGAGTTTCCCCCAAGTCACCTCAGGTTGCGGTACATCAGGGACAGTCCCTAGGTTAGGGACCCTGTCATGTAGTGCCAAGGTTAGATAGGGATCAGCGGATGCTGCAGTTCCCATAAGGCGACTTGGGCTCAAGTCGGTGTTCAAAGACAAAGACTATCTCCCGGGTGGGATCACCCCTGGCGGACCCCAAGCAAAGATTCACAGCACCGGATCAGACGGGATCCAGGTCGACAGATCCTTTGAGAAGTAGTTGCAGGCCCGAGTGCAGGAGCACTCGGCAGGTACTCTACAAGTGCACCAACAGATCATAACATTCTATTAACACATAGTGGCAGCGCTGACCACGGGACAAGGGTTGGGCTGTGGGCACCGTGTGGGGATGTTATACTGTTGTGATGGTACTAGAGATGATGTAATAGTTGTCCTTATTCGTGTTTGTTCATTCAGTAAACCTGTTATCCCTAATACTGGTGTATCTGGTTTCTGAGTGGGTTCCTATGTTAGGGTCATTCTACATTTCCCTAGAATCCTACATAGGTGGAGGCGCTGAAAGAAGATTCGTTCCAGAGGATTCACCCCAGGCTCTCATTAGCGGAGGCTCAGACCTCCTGTGAGCCTGACAGGTATACGCACCACACCGGTAACACCGCATGTTCTACTCACCCACACTACATATGAGATTGGGTGGGGTGGAATACCCGTTACATTTGGAGGCGAGCTGCTGAGATCAGATCTGTCATCAGGACAGGCTCTAGCTAGGCACACTGGGAAACAGGGAGAGTGTCTGCTGCCACTTTGTGCTGCGTAGGGACGGACCTAGGGGTGGTCAGGGGGCTGACGGGATATTGTCAGTTCGCAGGGACAACCTAGGGGCCTGAAAGGAGTGAGGGGTTTGGAGCGGGGCTATAGCTGACCGAGTCACCTTGAGGCAGTGCTAGTTGGTAGGATGCCAGAAGGGATAGCCTGTTAACTTGGTCAGGAGTCCTGGAGAGGGTCTGCGCTAGGCTGACCAAGACAGGTAGACGCCCCAAGTACTGCATGGCAGAGCCAGAGTACCTAGCCCATTCCAGACACTCACCGTAGGAAGCACAGACTGGGAGGAAGGAGTCACAGCAGACACTGAGAGAGTGAGCCTAGCCTGAGGTAGTGCAACACTGGGTTACACCTAGATAAGGTACATATGTGGTGGTGCATCTGAAGCTAATCTTTATTGTACCGGTGTGGTGGCTGCCCCGCAGAGTGGAGCCCCATGTACAGTAACAGCAGCGAGAAAATGGCGACCGCAAGAATGGAGGATCCGCGTGGTGCGGATAGTCCAAAATGGCGGACGGAGGCTAATAGAGAGAGCGCACATGGTGTGTGTGCGTGTAAAGAGGACATGGGACAATTGATGAAGCGGTACTTCAGTCTTTATCAGGATGACGGAGAGGATCTACCTGGGTTCCTCCTGCGGATTGGAGCCGTCTTACAGGAGATGCGAAAGGGGGATCATATTAAGGCCACTGAGGTGGAGGTGTACTTTTGTGATCAAATCCTGAGAGGAGCGATACCTGACCATCCTGTCGTGGCTAAGATGCGGTGCTCCTGGATGCGGGGTGTCCCCCTGTCCTTCGGGAGGCTACTGGGTGAGATAGAGGAATATGAGGTTGCAGCTGCTGCGAATATGGATTGCAGAGCGATCCAAAATGGCGGTTCCCGCTACCCGGGGAGACCGCGTGGGCCAGTTGCAGAAAATTCTGCAAATGCTAAAATTGCAGAAAGTTGGCCGGGATTGGCGCCAAAGAGAAAACCACACCCTGCGGGGAGGTATGGCGCGAAAGCTGTAGCCGCGCCCTCAGAGACTGTGACGGACTTAGAGCCAATTAGGGGCCATAACGTGAAAGAGTGTGCCGCCCCTCCTTTAAATTCCACCAGGGGGAGCGAGAGTTTTGAGCAGTCATCAGCCATTTCTGTTCACCAGGAGGAGGAGCCGGGACTCTATATCAATATGAGTACTGCTGAAGTTCAGGCTGTCTTCAGGGAGAAGTTACTTAGTGCCTCCCATGACCAACACCCAGCTGTGGTGATGCCCCAGCCGGCGGACCACACCAGTGAAGCTGGAGATAAGGAATCACCTGCCCCGTTATCTGTGGAACCGGAGAGACCACTGTGCAAAGTGTCTCCCGTAACCAGCACAACAAAGAGCGAGATGGACATTGGGGTATATCCCTACTCATTGCCAGGATGCTCCCTGGTAGTCAAGGCGGGGGCGGACACAGCCATGCTGACGGCTGAAGCCCCGCGTGCGGCCTGCACCGAACCAGTTGATCCCGGAGAATGGGGATCGCTCCTAACGAGCAGAACGGAGCCTGAAGAGAGAGGGGTCTACAACCGTGGTGAGAACCCGGAACCTCACCGTCGGTCCCCTGCGGCAGTGCCACTCCCCGAGTCGGAGTTCGGTTCCTCGAAAGAGGAACAAGCGATCCTAACGACGGTGGTGATGCGCCTACCGGCGGACCACTTCAGCGGTGCTGGAAAAGAACCGGCACTTACCTGTGTCGCGGCGGAGCGGAGTCTCGTGTCGCCGGTGCAGAACCAACCCGAGAGGCGGAGTCCCACGGCCGTGGTGACTTACAGTGCGGAAGGAGGAGAGGATTCCATCCCGAGCCGACGGAGCGGTGAGATACATCCTTACCCTCCCCAGGCGCCGGTGGTGGCAACGGCGGAGGAAGGCCTAGCCCAGGCCCGAGCGGAGCGGAGAGCAGACCCATCACTTCCGGCGGCGGATGTCGTTGTGGAGGAAGAGATCCCGCTTGGGGATCCATCGCAAGATGGCGGAGTATCCGGTTCCGGTGATGACGTCACTTCCGGCGGAGGTAGCGGAACGACCAGAGAGAGAACCACAACGCCTCGGCGATCGGGCAGTGCTTCCCGATCACCTGTGTCAACACAGAGCTGGCAGGCTGCGAGGAGAGCTGAGACGGGTGAGGCCCAACCAGCGGCACGTTCGCACAATGATACGGGACTATCCGAAGGCAGAGAGCGGGTCGGAACCCCGCGGGTGCCCATTCCCTGTCCCTATGCCCAACCCCACGCCCTAGCTAATGCCCCTGTCCCAGTCACCTGTTCCCGGGGATCATCATCCAGTTTGGGGGTGTCGGAAGGATCTTTGGGGGTTGGTGAGAACCGGACTGGGGAAAGACTGAGCAGTTTTGATTCTGGGGAGGGCTCAAGGGAAGGAGGACAATTGGGACAGGTATCTAAGTCCCGGTGGGTGCCGGAAGAGGAGGATATACCTTCTGGTGAGGCCCCGAAACACGAGAGGTGGTCCAGGCCCCGTTCTGCAGGGACTTCCGGGGTATGCTCCTGGGGGAATACAGAGGAGGGGGACTCACTAGAGCGGGGGCCTGGGATATTATCTGACCCCGTGGACACAGACGAGCCCCTGTCATGGGTGTTGCCAGGGAGGGCAGGGAACGCAGAGCTGACTAGGAGCAGCCGGGCCGAGAGGGCTATTATAGCTAAGTACAAAGCGCCCCACAGGTTGGAGTACCTGTATGTCCCTGAACCCCTCATGGAAGGAGAAATTGAGTTTAAAATGGGTTCCACTGGTGAGGATAGGGGATATGGCACTGATGAGGAGGAAGGATCAGGGGAAGAAGATTGGGATCCTGGCGGGTTATATGAGAAGTGTCACCCAGAGGGTTACAGCATTGCTGCTTTAAGCCCAGTGGACCATGCTGTGCGCAAGCCACCGTAAGAGGGTATGGTAGTACCACTAATGGATACTCCATAAGGGAGTAACCCTGGTTGTTATACATCTATGTTAGGATGTATCTGTTATGTTATGATGAAGAGATGTACTGTAATGTTGTGACTAATTATGTGTGTTCCATTTTACAGTGCTTCCTGGAAAGAGGTATACAAATTTAGGTCCCAGCGAGGACGATGGGATTCACCAGGGGGAGAATGTAGCGGTCGTGTAAAATGCCTACAGTCATCTCTCCTGTTGGCAGTAAGGCCTGGTAAGTGTGGGCATGCCAGCAGTAATTATGGAGGTTTCCCCTCACACCCTGGTGGGGTGCCCTGTGTATGGCTGGGACTGGTCACATGCTCTGACTCCATGGTTAGTGATGTCAGAGGTGTGTCAGCCTCAGGAGCTTACATAAGGCACAGCACTGTGTCTAATAGTGTTAGTGTTGCTAGAAGGTTCTGCTGAGAGGAGGAAGAGTTCAGCTCTTGTCAGAGCTGAGGCAGGAGTTCAGTTTCTATCAGAGTGTCAGTTATGTTATAGTAACTCCATGGGAGGCTGTGTCCAGGGACCTGGCACAGGACAGTGATTCCTGCGGGAATAAGTGAATCCCTGATCTAGGTGATATACCTATCTAAAGGGAGCACGGACGAGATGATCGGCTGAATGTACACATTGTGGAGGGCAGCTATGCCCCCCGTGACAATAAAGATGGAGCTGATCAGAGAAACCCCTGTGTGTGAGAGTCCCATGATTATACAGGAGGTTGCACCACCGAGGAGTTCCTCGTCAGGATCATCCCCATGCGGACGCAGGGGCCCTGGTGAGGTGGAGGCGCTGCACTGGAACTAGGTGAGACTCAGCACACTACCTCAGCTGCCTGTCTGACGGGTCCTCCCCACACACCATCATGCGGGAGACTCAGGAGTCCTGTAGCCAACAGGTGCACCATCAGGCATATCTACACTGTAATGGGGTCCGGTTAGACCACAGGGGCCAATGTGAGATTGGGTGGGTCAGGCCGGGCCAGAAATACCGTTACAATAAGTAATTTCAAGGCTTCAGCTGTCTCTCATTTTAATCTTGTCTGTAATGATTACGTATGCCCATAATCATATTATCTCTACCTTTCCACGAAATGTCTGTAAATTTAATGTGTAACCTCTGTTCATTTAATGTAACCATGTATTGTCACCATAACTCTGTGCCTGGGACATACTTGGAAATGAGAGGCAATGTATTATTTCCTGGTAAAACATTTTATGAATAAACAAAATAGTGGTTTTCATTTATGGTCCAAATAATGATAGCAGGATAAACAGAAATTGATTATAATATAAGAATGATGTTACCCATTCCTCTATATAACTACTCCCTAAATCTCTCACTGAAGAAAGTGCAAGTACAATTATGGCATATCACATGTTATAAATGACTCCTTAGAATGAAATTAATACCCAATCAATATTTTTTAAATTGTGTTACTGTATGTTTTCCACATTTTCAATATATTTTGTTGTCATTGCCCATTATGATGTGGACTCCCGAAACCAAATGTTATCAGGAACTGAGAACTGATCTTTACTTTGTGGGCTTGTGAAAGATTGATAATCTCATTGGCTCATGGCTCAAAAAAGCCTTAACAGCTTTGTAACACTTCAGGGCAGAAAGCATTTAGTGATAAACACTGTCTATATAAAAACCAACTTTCTAAAATTAAATAAACAGTTTGCATTTTAAAATGTGTTTCTTGAAGCATATCCTATCTTACAACAGCAAGTTCAAAGAAATGTAGGGGACAGTTAAGAAAGTGTTGCCATAAATCAGAGGATATATACAGTATGAAGATAGTTAGGTGTAAGACTAAAAGCCATTCCCCAGACAACGAAACCACTGGAGGTTGTAAGGCAATCCCAGCACTGAAGATCAGAAGCAACATAAAAATACTGGCAACAAGGACTGCAAATTTTCAGAAGCCACCATGATGGACCAGAAAAAATATGTTATTATCCTGATGAATAACTTTATGTAGAATACACCCAAAAGGCCGATGTTTTGTGATGGTTTGATTACAGATGTAGTGCTGAGCCACATTTGTTTAACCCTCCACTTCCTGGAGCACATGGGGTAAATGTGAATTTGCGCTATAGGGAGGCTATTTTTGCACTCTTTCTGTGACTGTTGAATTAACTCTTTTAAAATGGTTCAGACTGTAAGGTTGTACTTTAGGTTTAAATTATAGCCACTACATCCAATAGTCAGGTGCTGTCAGTGGTTGAAGTGCCTTAAAAAGGTACTTGCCTGTGTCTGATTTAAAGGCGTCCTAAACATGTGAAACAATGTGCCGAAGCTCTTCAAACCCCATTTTTGAAAAATTAGACAATTAGACAATTTTATAAACTTGCACCCGTTAATGAAGCTGGTATATTATGCAGGGAGCTTAAATGAAAGTAAAGATTGTGACTAGCTGAATATTTTCCCAAGTATTTTTATACACACAATATTTTAACCTGAGCCAAGAATGAATGCACCTGTAATTACTAAGCATGAGCATTTACTGGTTAAGGAGATTTGCCCCATTAAATTCAACAGCTGGCAAGTCTATGATTCATACTGTTAAAAAATGCGTGATAAAGCATGTTAAGATGGTATTCTTCTTTTTTATTGCTTTATAGAATGCAAGAAATTAGGTTCTTAAGTATAAAGCTAGAGGACTGGGTACGTTACACAAGCTCACTTGATATACTGTATCCATGTATCATATGTTAACATTCCTAATTCCTCTCAATGTTTCATAGAGTGAGTACTGTACTTTAAAATATAACAGCCCAAATGTATGGAAAGTACCTTTAACAATAGGAGACATTTGTTATTGTTCATAACTATTAACCCTTTGCAACTGGTGAAGAAGTTAAAGTAATTACATTTCTTCCCCATTTTTCCTACAGTTATCTGCTCATTTATATTATAGATGTATCGTTTTATTTCTCTAGGTGCCTCTCTGATTATTTCTCTAAGTGCCTCTAATTAATTGTGTTCGCTAAAGAAAGGTTGTTATTAATATAAAATAAAATTATTTAACAGAAAATAAAATGTAATTAAATAATGGGATAGACTTGGTAACAAACTGAGAATTATAAACTAGAAATGTGACTCAAGTCACATGTAAAGTTTAACAATTTGGTAAGCAAAGAATGATTTTAAGGAATTACAGAACAGTGGTAAAAATGATATCTAATTTAGGTAGGTGCTCCTATAAGTCATAAGTAAAAAAGGGCACACAAGCTCATCAGAAAGGGTATTAAGGCCACTTCCTGTGATTGCCACAACCAGCTATTTAGAACAATCTTTGTTATTTGGGATGCTTGCAACCTAGCAACACCCTAGAGAAAGTCTCGAGGTCCAGTGCCTCTAGTGAATGGGGTAGAAAGTGGCATCTAGATGGCGAAAGTCAGTTTTGAAGGAAATACCCCTCGGTCTAATGTGCAAAGCACCAGATGAGACATTGACTATGAATCAGGGGAGTTGGATTGAACTAAAAGTCAATTTTATGGAGCCATACGTGCATTCTAGACATACGGGCTCTGTTAGTGCCAGAAATTGACCTGGCTTTAGTTACCATGAGCAGTAGTTTTCTTCCCTCTGAGACACACACCCAGCTATTTAAAAAAAATTGCAGCAGGTCAACTTTGTTTACGTTGGACAAGGCTGAGAAAGAGGGCAGTCAAGGATCTCAAATATCCAAATTGTTCCTGTTATCTTCCACATTAGCCCTCCTTAAGGTATTTAGAAGGGCCACTTTAATTATTGGTTAAACTGTACCTTTAATTATATTACTAACATCCATAGGTATCATTGCTTAAACTCCACTATTTTGACTGATCTAGATCCCAGGGGTCAAGAGCTCCCTAACATAGAGAACTCTAACTCATTTGGGCCCCAGTTTTTGGATGTGGACAGGTCTAAACATAAGGCACAGAAGTTATTTTATAGTAAGAGGGATTACTAGGATAATAATAGAGGGCACTTTCGGACGCCTTAAGGCAAAGCCCTGTGAAGCAATCATCCGTCAAAGGCAGAATCACCACAAACAGAGGGGGTTCCCCTTCATTCAAGACTAAGAAAGGTCATCCCAGATTACAGCCATGTGTGTTACATTTTCTTCTTCCAGATCTCCAAAAAAGAAGACTGTCAAAATTGCAAGTGCTCACCTCAGACAAATGGATCCTCAAAGTGATAAAAAGTCTCTCCCCCTCAAGAGTTTTCCTATTTCTGTTTTCTCGATTTAAAAACAAAAAATGCAGCCCTCATCTATGCTCATCCTCCCTCTGGCTCTAAATGAGGAGGGGATAGAGCTGGCACACCTCTTGGTTTCAGACAGCATGATAAAGTTGAATTACTTAATCAGGTACAAGAGATCCAGAAAGGAAGCCTTAACCCAGATCTTCACATTAGTTAATTGTATTGTATTGTATGTCTTTATTTATATAGCGCCATTAATGTACATAGCGCTTCACAGCAGTAATACATGTGGTAATCCAATAAATAACAGATAATATAAATAACAGATCATGGGAATAAGTGCTTTAGACATTAAGGAAGAGGAGTCCCTGCTCCGAGGAGCTTACAGTCTAATTGGTAGGTAGGGAGAACGTACAGAGACAGTAGGAGGGAGTTCTGGTAAGTGCATCTGCAGGGGGCCAAGCTTTATGTGCCATGTGTTCAGAATAGCCACAGTCCTATTCATATGCTTCTTTAAGCAAGTGTGTCTTAAGGTGGGTCTTAAAGGTGGATAGAGAGGGTGCTAGTCGGGTACTGAGGGGAAGGGCATTCCAGAGGTGAGGGGCAGTCAATGAAAAAGGTTTAAGGCGGGAGAGGGCTTTAGATACAAAGGGGGTAGAAAGAAGACATCCTTGAGAAGAACGCAAGAGTCTGGATGGTGCATAACGAGAAATTAGGGCTGAGATGTAAGGAGGGGCAGAAGAGTGTAAAGCTTTAAAAGTGAGGAGAAGAATGGAGTGTGAGATGCGGGATTTGATCGGAAGCCAGGAGAGGGATTTCATGAGGGGAGATGCTGAGACAGATCTAGGAAAGAGTAGAGTGATTCTGGCAGCAGCGTTTAGGATAGATTGTAGGGGAGACAGGTGAGAGGCAGGAAGGTCGGACAGCAGGAGGTTACAGTAATCAAGACGGGAGAGAATGAGGGCCTGAGTCAGAGTTTTAGCAGTCGAGCAACAGAGGAAAGGGCGTATCTTTGTTATATTGCGGAGGAAAAAGCGACAGGTTTTTAAGCCACATTATTTTCTTTAAAGATTCAATTCTTCGTTCCTCAGGGAGAATGTATGAATGTTGCTTCATATGGACAACAGGACTTAAGTATCTTACATTAAAAAAAACCTGTGTCTCTATAATAAATTATATAATGTTATACTGAATCTAACCTCTGTTAAGTTTTGAGAGTCTCATCTTGGGAGCATCTGCTGTCCTGAGACACTCAATCTCCTTTAACTCTTACATATACAAGATGGGTGGCACTTGCTCCAGATCTGTCTTGGACTCTTTACATACAGATTTATCTCTCTGCAAAGTTTGTTCTGGGAGGGACGAATGAGATAGCAGACACATTCTCTTGGAGGAAGCTAACCCTCTGGATAGTTTCTCTCAGGATAAAGATGTTTCTTCTGTTTGAAGAAACATTTGGGAGAATGGAGGTAGATCTCTCCACAACCCCAGCCCTAGACCATATTCTGAAGTTTGAAACTCAATTATGGACTAAAGGGGCATAAAATGGATATGCTCTTGACTCCATGGACAAATCTGGAGCTTCCATATGCCTTTCTTCAAAGGGTCCTTCAGAATCTATTAAGTGAAGTCCATAGTGCTGATATACCTTGTCTGGCCAACGAAACCATGGCCTTTGATCCACCTCCTTTTCCAGAGTCTTAGTCTGCCATTAGGCCTCACTCACAGGTTTTTTTAGGGAATAGCGGACCTTCTAATAGATCTCTTACAGTTCACATGGATGGCATGTTTCATGATACAGTGGGACAGTTTCTCTCTACATTGGCTCAACGCCCCTGATTTCCTTGTCTTCAGTAAGACTGCATACTAAAGTTAGATATAATGCGATCATTCAACAATTTAGATCTTGCATTGCCTCCAGAGACAATCTCGGTTACAGGTTATTCTAGAATCGATTTTAGACTTTCTAGCTCATACATTTCAAAATGATTTAGCTGCCCCTACTCTAAGGTCTTATGATGCAACTTTAGGCACACTGGTATCTGATTTATCTTCTGTTGCTTAGGAGTGTTTCCTTGGCCATATCAATTTTATCTACAGTAACTACACTTCCACTTAGGAAATCAAGACCCTCTTAGCTGTTTCGTCCACTTTAGACAATTCCTTCATAGGCTCGAGAACTTTATCAGTCAAATAATCATTCTTATTGGCTTTCGCCTGCTTAGCTAGATGAGCCGAATTTTCACTCTTTCACAACTTTGATTCCCAGATAGTACAAACTCCAGCAGGGTTTTCACCTCAAAAACAGATTATGGATACATCTCGAGTTCAGTTTGAATTTGTCAGGAATACTGAGAAATAGACATGGACACATTTTTGGCCAAATTCAAATTTGCACCCAAAACCACGGACTTTAGCATTTTTGAATATTTACAAATTTTTTATGTAAAAAGTCACCATTATTTTATTTATTTTTCCCCCCCAAAATGTGAATATTCTAAAATGTGGAAATTCTGAAATATTTGAAAATACAGAACAAAACGGAAAACAATTTAATAATTAGAGAAAAAAACAGAACAAATATTTTCACATTTAATAACAAATTTGCAAATCAAAATGTAACACATTCCTACATCTATAAAGGACCCTGCTGTTTGTGCAGTCCAGTTTCTGTCCATCCAGAGAACACTTTAATGTAGGACATTATCCTGTTGTTCTCAACCTTTAGAAAACTTTTAGGGGCCTATTGACTAAACCTCGATAAATTCAATACATTGCCAAGCAACTTTGCATTGTCTTACCGCACTATAAAAAATGTCTGGCAAAAGGGGGGGCATGGCTTACCACTGTGCCAATCAATGGGTAGAGGAGGGTATAGGGTGGGGGTTGTTACCCCGGAGAGGGTGGTTAGGCCTCCCAGGTGGGTAGTGGGGGAGGGAGGTTAACCACTTAATTACTATAGCGGTTATTAACCGCTAAGGTGATTAATATTATTAATTAGTGGCCATTAGTTTGTTTTTTGATTGTAAAGTTGCTGCCCACGGAGGATGGAGAGGATGGGGAGGAAGATGAGGACCGCCTTCTTCCTGGAAGTGGTAAGTGTAACTTTAATTTACTTTATGCTGGCTGGGTCATGTTTTATTTTTAATGGTCAAATGCACTATTATCCATATCTGGATAATAGCAATTTTGCCCATTACTGTACTGTAATGGTTGTGAAAATCGTAAATTACATCCGAAGTGGGTTCCCTCGTTCATCGACAGTTTGTTGAGGCCTTGAATGAATACAGTGATTGTGATTTCGAGGAGCTTACTGGCTATGCAAATGTGAGATGGTTGAGCAGAGGAAAGTTCTGGAACGCTTTACCTATTTGCTTCCTCAAATGAAAGATTTTCTCGTTGAGAAACGTCAGATAGAAAAATGTTCTGACATTGAGAACCCTTCATGGCAGTGTGATCTACATTTTCTGTGCGATATCATGGCTCACTTAAATGAATTAAACATGAAGCTGCAGGGAAAGGGTCAAGTAATTTGTGATCTGGCACAGCATATTCAAGAATTCAAGTCAAAACTGACCTCATTCTGGTACAAACTCAAAAGGACGATTGGACCCATTTTTCAAAGCTGACTAGATTTCTAGAAAAAAATGAGGAGTGTGGTCTACTCGACGTGATGTGGCAACTCTACGTAAACTGGATAAAAAACCTGTCCCAGAAATTTGAATCACGTTTTTCTGATTTCAATGACTTCAAATTGGCATTTCAATTCTTGCGTGATCCATTCCACTTTGATATTACAAATTCAAGCAAAGACATTTCCACCCTTCTGTCTTTGGACAAGCGCAGGCTTGAAGATGATTTGCTTTCTCTTCACAGTCTGGAACACTTGAAAATTTACCTGAATTCTTCAGTCACAGATATGTGGAAATCTATTCTGACTAACAACGATCTCCCAACTTTGAAAAGGGGTATTTCAAAATTATTGTCCATGTTTGGATCAATGTTGGTGTGTGAATCGACGTTCTCTACGATGGGATTCATCAAGTCAAAATACAGATCTCGAATTGTTGATGTCAATTTGGAAACGGAGATAAGATGTGCATTGAGTACAGATATTCAGCCAATGTTTCTGCAACTTTTCAGAAAGAAGGATTGTCAAATTTCGCATTAAATTGTCTTACATTTTCAATTTGAAGAATTGTCATCATTTGCGTCTGACACAGTTGTAACTGAGTAGTCAAAGTGTACATGTTTTGAATAAACTTATTCAAACAGTGCGTGTTGTGTTAAATATTTGATTGAGCAACCTAATTTCTCAATTTTTATATGGTGTGGCTATTTTCACTTCTCATTCGCCACACTTGTGGCTATATTGAAAAATAGGTTGCCCACCTAGGCCCTAGCGATTGTAACCGCTAAGGCAGGGGTGAGCAAACTTTTTAGGCCAAGCCCCACTTTTCATCAATTACATTTCTCGGGCCCCCCCTGCCTGATGTAATCAAAATCACATGAAATTTTTTTTTATTAAACGGTATACAATGTAAGCAAAACAATGAAATGAACCCCTCCAAAAGCGCTAACCTACACTAAACTAAGTGATAACAATTTGTGCTAAAACAACGATAAGTGCTCGTGCAACATCAAAATGATAACAAAATGACTTGCACAATGCTGTGATAAACAAAGAGAAAAAAAGCAGCTAGGTGACAATAATAACAGGTAATTCCAAAACCTGATATAAAACAGTGAACAAACAAATATAAAGTCCCCAGCGCTAAAGTCCAAGATACCGTGATCTTTAAGGCAGTCTCTAGTCTTTAAGATGGTAGTTGGGCTCTGGTTTAGATGCTCCAGATGGGATAGATGTCCTTGATGTAGATGGATACACCGTCTGAAATAACAGATAAGCAGACACACCTGATTGCGCAGTGTGTTATAGCAATCAGAGCCCTATCTGAGATGTGAAAGAATCCTACTCACATAATCAACGCCAATATGTTCAGTGGAGAGGATCTGTGCTTTCTCCCCTTCTAATCCGCTCCTCACACGAACCCCACGTGGAGACAGCTTACAGGAGACAGCTTACAGGATACACCCTCTATCTTCAATGGCGTCGGGGATGCGTCCGTTAACAACACCTCCACCAATGTGAGACAGGAATACGTACAAGATAGTGTAGTATGAACAGACCTTTAATGCTTAAAACACTATAAAACGTAATAAAATACACTCACATGGTGCAATAACAGATCGTATTGCTCAATATGCCGTCCGCAGCTTGCATTTCCTAACACCACACCGGAGAGTTCACTGCACACAGACACGCTGTCGACTTGGCGTGTGACGTCAGTGCTTTAGGAGGCTCTCCCTGCGGCAGGACTTAGGTATGAAGGGAAACTTTGTAGATACCTTTAGAGGAAGCCAGTAATGATCCCAAATGCCGCAAACAAAACTATATGTTCATGAATTCTGACAGAGGTGAATTTCCCCAAATCATAGCTAGTAACTGTTGTCTTTTTCCTCTCCAGGAGATCCTGTGATGTTCATTCCGACATGCAGAAGCCTCCAGCAGCGCAGGAGTTACCTTTCAGAAAGGTAACTCCTGCGCTGCTGGAGGCTTCTGCATGTCGGAATGAACATCACAGGATCTCCTGGAGAGGAAAAAGACAACAGTTACTAGCTATGATTTGGGGAAATTCACCTCTGTCAGAATTCATGAACATATAGTTTTGTTTGCGGCATTTGGGATCATTACTGGCTTCCTCTAAAGGTATCTACAAAGTTTCCCTTCATACCTAAGTCCTGCCGCAGGGAGAGCCTCCTAAAGCACTGACGTCACACGCCAAGTCGACAGCGTGTCTGTGTGCAGTGAACTCTCCGGTGTGGTGTTAGGAAATGCAAGCTGCGGACGGCATATTGAGCAATACGATCTGTTATTGCACCATGTGAGTGTATTTTATTACGTTTTATAGTGTTTTAAGCATTAAAGGTCTGTTCATACTACACTATCTTGTATGTATTCCTGTCTCACATTGGTGGAGGTGTTGTTAACGGACGCATCCCCGACGCCATTGAAGATAGAGGGTGTATCCTGTAAGCTGTCTCCTGTAAGCTGTCTCCACGTGGGGTTCGTGTGAGGAGCGGATTAGAAGGGGAGAAAGCACAGATCCTCTCCACTGAACATATTGGCGTTGATTATGTGAGTAGGATTCTTTCACATCTCAGATAGGGCTCTGATTGCTATAACACACTGCGCAATCAGGTGTGTCTGCTTATCTGTTATTTCAGACGGTGTATCCATCTACATCAAGGACATCTATCCCATCTGGAGCATCTAAACCAGAGCCCAACTACCATCTTAAAGACTAGAGACTGCCTTAAAGATCACGGTATCTTGGACTTTAGCGCTGGTATACAATGTAAATACAAATATATATAAATTTCAACAGCTTGCGCTTGCAAAATTAGGCTGTGTCCATGCTGCTGCTGAGAGCGGTGACATCACCAACTCTCCAAGCATGAGCACAGGGTGTCCTGCATAATTTTGCAAGCACGAGCAGGGGGGGGGGGGGGGGGTGAGGGGACGTGGATCGGGGCTATTTTTGTGTATGTGCGCGCGTGTGGCTGTGTGTGTGTGCATTGACTGCTGCTGAGTGCGCTTCAAAGTCAATTTTATTTGTCTCCCCAAGCGCCACGCTTGAAAGAGCGTACATGAACAAAGGCAATCCTTTTGGGGGAGGGGGGGGATTCATCCACTTATTTGCTACCTCCCTTCCCTCTCCCCCCCCCCTTATTTTTCCTTCCCCTCCTTTTTTCCGTCTCCCATTTGCCTTTTTATTCTCCCTGCTCTTTGGCTTGCTGTCCCCAGTGTCATCCACACTCCTACCTACAGTATTATTATTTTTTTTCCCCCGTTTTCAATGTTGTGTTTTCACTTTTTAAAAATTATTTCTATACATTCATAGTATGATTATCTGTCGATTGATATAGTGGCAGTCTACCCTTTCACTTGCAGAGGATCGCAGTGAAGCAGGTTGCCAGCGGAGAAAAGCAGGAATACAGCGCTATTGTAGGGCAGACACTGGAAGGAGGGGCGTTTGACATCACAACCCTGAGGCGTGCTCCTCCCCCGTACCTCCGAAGCCCCCGCGCGTGCACACACACCATCACGTGGCCGCCACCTGCACTATCCTGTTTGGCCATCTGCGCACATCTTCGGCTGCCCGCCCGCGCACAGCTTCTTGTCCACCCGCGCACAGCTTTTTTGCTCTCCCACGCACAGCGTCTGCGGGCCCGCGCACACCAGGTTTCACCGCACGCTGCCTGCACCCCCCTAAATAATCTTGTGCCCCCTCAAAGGGGCTCGCCCCCCAGTTTGCGCACCGCTGCACTAAGGTAATGAAGGGGTTAACTTCTACTGCCACCCTCCCGCAAGGATATTTCACTGGGGTTTTTTGTTGGCCCTCCTCTGTATTAATTTACTGTAACTACAAATATAGGATGAGTATCTCTGGCGTCTAAATGTAAGATGGGTTGTACTTGATGGACATATGTCTTTTCTTAACCTCATCTACTATGTAACTATGTAATCATCATCATGGTTCCCCTCCTCCTCAACAGTTTTGTGTTTTGTAATACTGTTTTTGAGGCACGTAAAGTTTTCTTGTCTCTTCTCCATGCCACGCCAGGACCATGCACTATTGATTTTGATGACAAATTACATGGTGCTGGCTGTTGTTGCCCAACAATGTGTTCTCTTTCCGAAGCCAACCATAAGTGTGGTGGGCTTGTGTGTTTATTTTTGTACTTTGAAAAATATAATACATAGGGATGTAAATTCTTCTTTTGATGTACATAGTAATCATAGAAGCTTTAGTTGTATGGTGCGCAATGCCATAGCTGCTGCTCACAGAGTGATGGCAACTGCACAAGCACATGCTGTTGATTCCCTATTCATAGTACCTGTATCTGTAGTAAGCAAAATTGTAACAGACAGGAGGAGAAATTAAGAGAAACTGCAGTGCACATTGACTTTTAATAATGCTTGGTGAGATTTTGCGAAATTGTCAGATCCTTATACGTTTGTTTTACAAACAAAAGGGCTAATTTCACCTGGTTCGTGAACTACTGCAAAGGTTTTGCTCATCTCCGTCTTTCAGCATGAACAAACCCTACGGCTGCCTATCACGCCGTCTAAATCCTTCAACTGTGAAAGGCACAGTTAGAGAGAGTGTAACTTTAATTAGATTATTGTGCTGCTGGCAAATTGTATGCAGATTTTACTGGCAACTTTAAAGTAGAGGGTAAGAATGATAACTTCTCAGATCTCATACTTATACACAGTTTGTGACATCTGTTTGTGGGTCAAAACTAAAGTACTGTGTGATGTCTATACCTGAGTTTTCAGGACTACAAAAGTCCCATCTTGTGATTTAACATCAGACAACGCACTATACTCTTCAAAGCGCCTTTCGCCTTTCCTTCCAGAGGGCCCAGTACATTACTGTCATTTCTCACTGTAATAAAATTGTGCTCTTGAAAAGCAAATAAGAATTAAAATATTCAATTTCAACCACGCAACAGCAATACACAATTGCAATCCAGAAGTAAAATATAACAGTCCTTTTACAGCAAGTCAATGTGCAGGGCAGAGTTGTACCACTAGGTGTCCCTCTACCTCTATTTCTGAAATGTACAGTAAATGTACTCTCGGTTGGATCTGGAAAGGTGCCTGGGGCACATATCATCTTGTGAATGCTAACTAACTACATGTTTAATTAGCATACCACTTCATTTAACCCTTCAGAGCCAGAGACACTTACAATGACATTACAATTAAAGTCAAGACAGTTACTGGCTGTTTTTTTTAGAACTTTTTTTTATTTGCCAACGTGAAAATTTAGTGCGTTTGTAGATGTAGCCAGGTCCCCTGTCGGTGCGGGCGCGAGCACAGTGCGTCCCTCCGTGATGCGGCCGGGTTGCCAGGGACCCAAGCGGGCCGGTTGCCAGGGACGCGATCGGGCCGTTGCTAGGGCCGCGGTCGCGTCGCGAGGGTCCCGGTGGCTCGCGGAGCAGGGCGTCGCCATTGCTAGGTGCGTTGCGCATGCGCACGGGCACCGGAGCGCCGGGAGGAACACAGATAGGTCGCGCATGCGCAGTGCAGAGCAGTCCACCCCCAGGGTGCACAGGGGCAGAGCTACATGACCCCAGGGAGCCAATAGGGCTACAGCATCTCCCTGCAAGGAGATTGAGACATTTTCGCGGGCTTGCAGGCCCTGAGTCAGTTGGTGAACAGAGCAGCTAGGGGAAGGAGGTAGGGTGCAGGAGTCAAGGACTCCCGGCACTAGGCCAGCAGTCCCCTAGGCCCCAGATAGCCCTGAGTCACCGTAGCTGAGTTTTGTAGGGACAGGCCCTAGGTTAGGGACCCTGCCCCATTAGCTATTTGTTAGTTAGGGACACAGCGGACGCTGCGTTTCCTGCTGAGAGACTTGGGTTCAAGTCTCTGTCACTAAAGAGAGCTGGACTATCTTCAGGGTGGGATTGGCCCTGACGGATCACCATGCGGGAGTATCCAGGATATGGTGTAGGAGCTCATCTGATCCTTTGCGAAGCCCGTTGCAGGCCCGAGCACTGGAGTGCTCGGCAGGTAATCTGTAACATCAAGTGCACCAACAAATCCTATTACCAGACATAGTGGCTGCGCAGTCACACACACATTTATATGACTTGGTAGTGCGGGACATTGTGTGAGGTTACTGGACATGGGGTGGGATCATTTGGTGAAGTGTTGGCGTCCGCCGTGGCGCATGAAGTGTTGGCGTCCGCCATGGCACGTGGAGTGTTGGCGTCCGCCGTGGCGCAAGAGTGTTAGCATCCTGCGAGACGCAGTAGTTAGTGTCTCCTCTAGGGAGGGACACCTGTTGATGTTACAAGCACGTACGTTCTTATGCTCGCAAGTAAAGTCATCGATTGGTTACATACGTTGTGCTGGTTATTTATATGTGTCCTGCGAGGAACCATTCCTGCTCTGCTAGGAACCATCGCAGGTGGAGGCGCTGCACCGAGTACAGGGTTACTCTTAATATAATTGCCCCAGGTTCCCCGTGGCGGAAGCTCAGCCCTCCTGTGAGCCAACAGGTAACGTACCACACCTGGTAACACTGTATGTTCTTCACACACACACTGTATATATGCGATTGGGTGGGGTGGAATACCCGTTACATATATATATTAAAAAAAAACTAATATTTATTTAAAGGTGCATTCTTGCCCCAAACAAATTTGAGCTAAACACATTGGTCCATATTTTCTACTTCATAAGCCAGCTTCCGTGCTGGAATTAACCTTTACACACTTTTATTTTGTATGGGCCATGAATGGCCATATTTACTACGCTGGAACAAGTTGTCATGTGGAGTGCTCTACTATGGCCCTTTATGTGAAAGAGTAACCAATTAAAAGTACTGCCCTAACCTTTTTTCCAAAACAAATCCCCAAATCCGATTTACAAATTGTAATATTACGATCTGCCATTATATCAGAGACTTCACTGTTGCTATGTATTTCCTCTCCCAGAATCCTCTGCTTGTTACATCTACATTGTTAAAGTAATCTCCCAAATCAGAACAGTGACATCATATTAGATATGTGTCTGGGATTTTTAGAGGGACCTTTAGCACTGCCAAAGTAACAAAGACGTTTAAGAAGGGCTACGTGTATGTGTATGTGTGTGTATGTGTATAAAAGAGAGAGAGAGAGCAGAGGGAATTTCACCAATATTATGATGAAAAGGAGAAAAACTAGTTATACTCGCTAACTGTTTGTAAAATGCTTTGATCCCTTAATCTCTGCCCTAGTTTAAGGCTGATATAGTGGGCGAAAAAGAGGAATTTGAGAAATTGTACCACTCAGTCCTTTTAATATATAATTATATGTGGCTGTACATATGTCTATTATATTTCATTATGTACAGTACATATATCCCTGCAAAAACACAGAGGAGATTTGACATGAATTGCTACCTTTTCTTTGACTAATGAAGGTGTAGCAGTTAGAATGAAGTACAGTATTTACAGTATGTCTTGTATTACATATTCTTAAAGCAGAAATCCTCTTCTCTTGATTTTTTAAAAAAGTTTTGGTTTTCATATTTTAAACTGGGGTGGAGGCGGGGTATCTATTTGAGCTGAACTGCACTCTTCTCATTTCTGAGGGCCCGTGGATTCTGAGAAATGTACCTTTTTATTTGCTGCTTATATTTTCCCTTTTGGGAAATCCATATGGATACTGACTCCCGTGGCCCAATAGGAAGCTGCAATGTCATAGAGGCATGATATTGCTGCTTCCTATTGGATGACTCCAGCATCATTTGTTTCAATTCCTCTGCAAATATAAAGGTAGACCTCTCAGAAACCAAAGGTTCCCCAGACCTACAAGTAGTGTGGTTTTGCTTCAGAGGACTTCTCTTTTCAGATTATGAAAACAATTTAAATGTGGGTGACTGTCGTTTCAAAACATACATTATTCTCTCTAAAACCCTTAGCTATTCTAATTTGAGACAAATATCTCTTATGTTCAGGATGATAAAACAGCATAACAGGTTTTTACCATCACAAGTGTAACTTTGCCCATTAATGACACCTTATATAGAAAGGAAACTTGGCATTAGCACATCCACGTTTTTGTACAGTGATCTATCTACAGCTCATTTATCAAGTTATCTTTTACTTGACCATATATTATTTGGGCATTTTGCAGATATTTTTCTTGATACGGACTGATTTATTCTTTGCTCTAAGAACAATGACTGACAATGTCTAAGAACAATATGTCCTTTTGGCTTTGTTATCAGGTCATATCACACATTCATTAGTTGTTAAAAAAATTGGACAAACCAACATACTGTAGATATCCAGATATTTATTTACTGGGGCATTTAAAATGCCTTATTCATGAAGTTACTGTAGCACTTTCTAAGAATTAATGGTTGGTCGTGTCAGAATTAGGTCTTATTACCCTCAAGGGGATATTTGCTAAAGTTTTATGGCTGCAAAATCGGGGCAAAACTAGTGCAAATAAAAAAATACACCAGATTTATAAAAGGAAAAACTTCAATTGTTTTCCATAGAATTACATTTCTTTTAATAATTTGCTTTGCTTGCACTGGTTTACCTCCAGTTTAACAGCCAGGATCCCTTAGTAAACAGACCTCTATTTAAAGCTTCTGTCTGGAACTAAATATTCAGATTAGTATATTACATGCTGGACACCAATTTCTACTACAGCATCAACAGTGTCCTTAACATCAGTAATAAACTCAGTAGTTGGGTTACTATAACACAGCATTACCGAGAGGAAACCCCGCAAGCTCCTTTTACTTTCGAAAAGACAGAGATTGGGATAAATGGATTTAGTGCATTTCGTGGACACTGGTATTTATTTATGTTGTTTTCAATGACTGCCAGGACAAATTATTATTTACAGAAGTAGGACTAGATATTTTCCTGAACATTGACTGCTGCTTTTATTGTAGAAAACCTTATTTGAAGATACCGTTTTATGTAAATGGTCTGTATAAATACATGTACCAAATGAATACCATGGTGAACATTTTTTTTTATTTATGGATGTTGTATGACTCTGGCTTACAGATGTTTCACTGCCTTCCATGGCTTTTCTTTGGACTCCAGTAGCAGTAGAACTTTGAGCCCTGTTAACATTTGTATGTGGTTCTCATTTCCATATAAATAGCATGTATGCAGGAGTGTAATGAAGGAGTCCATGCTGTGAGCAAATGGGGCATTGCTTGGTACACTTTGTTCTTCTTCTGCAAACAATTGTTTACTTTGTTGAGTGGTTTGTAAATGTTAGAAACAAATGGGTAATTTCATACTGTTCTTTTTATTCTGGTCATCATAGTCTGTAGGTCGGCGTTACACGCTAGAATAAAACCCACCAGGCGAAGATCCAAACAGTATTTCTATTTACACTACCGACACACTTTATCCTAGCAGGGCTAGTTCCGCAAGCCGGGGGATGCCCCGGCTTGCTAGCCCCACTCCCTCGGCGTGCCGCGCGTCACCGATGCGCGGTCACGCGTCATCGGGTGTCAGCGCCCCCTGCACGCACGTCCAGGGCTCCCCGAGGGACGGCGGCAGGGGGTTCCGGGGGACACGGCGGACCCGGCAGCGGTAGGGAGAGTGCCCCGATCGGAGGGCGCTCTTCCGCTGCTTTGGCGCGCGCCCGGCACCCTCCGGCGCGCGCCAGGTTACTGCTGCGGCCGAGAACGGGCAAATGCTCGAATAAACTCGGCCGCAGCAGTATTCTCTTCTCATTTTTTAGACTAGAATATTTGTGATCTGAAAAAATAACATATTTGCGATGTACACTGTACTTACGAAAAATGTATGCTTCTATAATAAATTTTTTGGATTTCAAATGTAATAATATTTATTGAGTAAATATTACATAGAGAAACATTTAAGTAAACATGTTGAAAAACATACATTTGGGGTGCGTGCGTGACGTCACAGTGCATGCACGTCGGCTGAAGAGCTCTGTGCATGCCGCTGCCTGTTTTTAACTAGAGCCTCCAATCACACCTTGTAGCGCAGCCAAAATAGAAGCAGAGGACGGGGGAACCACCCGACATGCCTCTCTGGAAAGATAGGAAGGTGATCGCCCCGGATTTGTCCCATTTCGGGCATAAACAGCCCGCGACTGCAGGAGAAAAAAACAAGATGGCGGCAAGGAGGGCGGACGGGCGCATGCATCACTGAGCCCTGAGAAGGAGCAGGGTGAAGAAGAAAGAGACACAACCATCACAAAGCAAGATTTAAAGTAGACGCTCCAGGACATGCAGTCCATGTCTGCTTTGGACAAAGCAGTGCAGGAGTTTAAATCTGAAATCTCTGCCCTGGCTAAAAGAACCACGGATCTGGAAGGTAAAATGGACACCTCCTTACAAAATCAAGTGAAAGCAGACGACGAAGACCTGAGGCTCAACGAGGAGGTAAGAGCCATGAGAGACAGTCTGGATGATCTTGAAAATTGGGAGAGAATTCGCCACATCCCAGAGTCAGTGTCTGCCGAGGCACTGCAGCCTTATCTTAAAAAGCTGTTTCTCTCAATTGACCCCCAACTAGAAGACAGCAAACTGTTAATTGACAGAGCTCACTGGGCGCTGGGTCTGAGATTTGATGACCCTAAAAGAAGCAGGGATGTGGTGCTGCGGCTTCCTCAATACGCGGCTAAAGACAAGATAATAAATGGGAGCAAAAACAGGGGTTCAATCGACTTCGAAAATTGCCCCATCCAGATATTCCAGGATTTGTCAAGGATGACCATAGACAGGTGAAGAGGATTTCGACCGGTAACAGCGATACTGCAGCAAAAGGGAATTCTCTATCGGTGGGCCTTTCCGTTCCGCCTTACCGCCAACAAAGGAAGGTGACAGGCTTCACTTCGCTAACCGGAGGAGTCTTCAGCTTTTCTTTCGGCGCTGGGTCTGGAGCCCAAGAGCAGACCGGATCAACAAGGTCAATCCCAGAATACCAATTCAGATGAAGGGAGGTCAGCTGAGGGAACGAATACCCACGGAGTGAATAACTAAGGCCGGCCGGTCAAGCACCTGAGATGTCTCATGGGTGTTTTTTCTTTGATGGTCACCAAACCCTGCAAGGGTCCATCAGAGCCTGCGAGGGTTTATCCGACCGATGAGCCTACAACCCAGAATTTCCTAAGAAGCCCAAGTTGGAGCTGTATTGTCTTTGTTGTTTTGTCCCTTTCTATTTTTTTTTCTTTGATTTGCAGGTCCGGTCATCGAGATTATTTGCCCACTCCCTGGGCGATAAGATCAACTCTGCAGAGTAGAGAAGACCCTTCTTGGTGCAGAAGAGACTAAAATCTGCTCTGAGCAGGGGAAATAACTTTTTGTGAGCCCGGATAAATAATCAATAACTGTTGTTTTAAGAAAGGTAAAACAAAGGTGCCGTTAGGACGTGGAGATTTAGTAGTGGCGGCATGTGGGGGTGAGTAAAGAGTCCAGCATGTCTGCCGGTTTGGCGACCCCAGTAAGGCCATATGCTCGCCAGACCAATCCATGTAGGGACTGGCTGCAAAATTGGGATGAGTGGCTGGTTACACTCATCTTATTTTTCAATGTAATTTTGTTGTTGTTTGTTCTCCAAGTTCCCTATCTGGGAAAATCCCCCCCCCCCTCCTTTTTTTTGTCCTGTTCCCCCTTTTGTTTTCCACAACCATCAAGATTTTTGGAGCAAAATTTTCACAATAGAGAGAGTGCCACAATACTGGAAATGACTAGTCAAACGCTATTGAAGGTAGTATCTATGAATGTTAATGATCCAGAAATGGATAAATCCACTCATCCTGGGCAGTCACACTCTTAGTGTATGAAAGAAATTTAGATTGTTAATGAAAGAGTTTGGTCTTCTCGACACCTGGTGCCGCTCACATAAAAGTCAGAGAGATTATTCTTTTTACTCAATCCCTCATGACTCCTACTCTAGAATTGATAATATATTTGTAACCTCAAATATTCTGGAAGTGTTGGTTTACTCAGATATGGGCTCTATTATGTGGTCAGATCACTCTCTTGGCAATGTTGTTTGACCCCCCCATTTGCCAAGATTCAACCATTCCACTGGAGAATGAATGACTCACTACTAAATTACCTGGAAATTAGCACACAAATTGGAGACTCACTAAAAAATAGTTTTCAGATTAATAATCGATCGGTAGAATCAACAGCAATATTATGGGAGGCGCATAAGGCCACGAATAGAGGACAGCTTATTTAAATTGCATCCTATAGAAAGAGAATAAAAATGGAAAAACAAAAATATTTAACATGAAAAATTATAACGTTGGAAAGTTCACATAAAAAAACCTGTTGAGGAAAATGTATAAAATACTGAGCCAGGCAAGGGAGGAGCATAAGAGATTGCAATTGGAGGTGGAGAGAAGGCCCTTAATTGGACCGAGCAGACATACAGTACTATGACAAGGGAGATAAGGCAGACCGTTTATTGGCAAATAAACTCAGAGGGATCAGGGAGAGGGCTTCGGTTCCGGCTATTAGGACAAAAAGAGGAGGGGTCACATACAATCCCTCAAAGATTGCACATGAGATTGCAAAATTTTATGTGGATCTCTATGATCTAGATAATTCAACCTCGAATGCAAAAATCTCGGGCTCGGCCCATATTGAGAATTATCTGAGAGATTGTAATCTCCCTAAATTGACAGAGGAGAATCATAAAATTTTAACTGCAAAAATAACTCCGGTCGGTCTTGGGAGGGCAGTTAGTTCATTGAAGCCCTCAAAGGCACCAGGCACAGACGTTTTTTCAAATCTGTATTATAAAATTTTTATAGGAATTCTAGGGCCTTCTCTGTTGGATCTATTTAATGATTTTCTCAGTGGAAAACAAATCCCCCCACAGATGATGAAGGCCAATATAGTGGTGATCCCTAAAGAGGGAAAGGATCCTTTATGTTGTGGTGGCTACAGGCAAATCTCACTTCTTAATACGGATCTGAAAATCTATAGTTAAATTCTGGCTAACAGGTTGAATCCAATACTTCCTAGTTTAATACACTTTGACCAGGTGGGATTTGTGAGTGAACGCATCAGATAATACAAGGAAAATTATTAATATTATTGACCATATACATAAGTCTAAATTGAAAGCGGTGTTGCTGAGCCTGGATGCGGAGAAGGCGTTTCATAGGATAAGGTGGGATTTTCTGGATGAAGCACTACAGGCATCTCGTTTTTTTTTTTTAACTTGGGTACTGGCCCTCTATCAGTCGCCGACAGCCACTTTGAAGATTCCAGGGAGGGAGGGGAATCTGATAACAATTAAGAATGGTAAAAGACAGGGGTGCCCCCTCTCTCCTCTTCTTTTTGCCTTATCAATGGAGCCTCTCGTGGCTACTATAACAGCTTCCCCAAATATACACGGGATCAAAATAAAAAATGAGTATTATAAAATGTCATTATTCGCAGATGATATTATTTGTACTATAGCTAATCCATTGACATCCCTTCCGAATGTACAACCTTCTCTTCAGAGGTTTGGTGACCTGTCTGGGTATAAAGTTAATATGGGAAAGTCAGAAGTTTTAAATTGGACTCTACCTGAAAGGGAGGTCGAGGTCCTTAAACGGCATTTTGATTATAAATGGAAAAAAAACCACCTGAAATATTAGGGTATATATCTCACTAGAGACTATAACTCATTATATAAATACAATTATCCTGACTTATTTTCAAAGATAAAAAAAGATTTGCAAGTTTGGAACGCTCACTGGATTTCCTGGTTAGGGCATATTATGCGGTTATGATGAATATTCTCCCTAGTCTTTTTTGTATTATTTTCAGACATTACTAATATCTGTCCCATATACAATTATAAAAGATATCCAAAATAGAATTATGAGAACAAAAAAGTGATGTGAATAGCGCTAAGGGGATAATAATAGAGGGTGGACCCTAGCTAGGGAAAAAAAACCCTATTGGGGTACTAGACTGCCTCGTGGAGTCTTATAGCACAATCAGAATGAGACAATGAAACGAAAAAGGGGTACCGGCGCCTTGAAAGTCCAAATGGATGATAGTCCTGGAAATTCCAGAAGGGAGAGCAAGTGTCTAAGGAGGTGGCTTGACAGTTTCCTCAGTCTTTTAGGTAATCAGATGTAGCTTCATCCGTGTGAAAAACGATATGAATTATGCAATTTATTTGGAAGCATAAACAACCGAGATTAGCCAAATCAATAATGTTAGATGCTAAAGAAGGGGGTGGTCTAGCAGCCCCAAATATTTTAAAATACTATATAGCCTCTCATATGAAACAAATGGTGTACTGGCATTCCCCGAGAGAGGTCTATGCCTGGGTGGATTTAGAAACTCACTCACAAACCCAATTGGGCTGCCCTTTTTAATATGGTTGTGTGCTGGGACTGGGTTTGGGAGGCAATCGGAGCCGGCAGTAATTGGGTTTACTTTGAAACTTTGTCAGATGGCCAAAAAGAAATATAGGGTTATGTTGACTCTAGGCTCGCTCCCCTGTTCGGTAACCCAGATTTTCTCCCAGGTTTTCGGGGACAGAGTTTTGAAATTGGCAAGTGAGCATTGATAGCTATATTGTGTAGAATAAGGCTAAATCCATACTGTAGCCTCGCGTGCTGAGGCGTGCTCATGCTGTGCCTCGCCAGCACCAGTAGGAGCTTTTGCCTGGGTGGGTGAATTACTGCCAGTGTGGGTTGGTGACTGACTGCCTGGGTGGGTGACTGCCTGCCTGGGTTGGTGATTGACTGCCTGGGTGGGTGACTGACTGATTGACTGACTGGGTGGGTGGGTGGGTGTTTGACTGACTGCCTGAGTGGGTGACTTACTGCCTGGGTGGGTTACTGACTGCCTGGGTGGGTCAACAAAACACAAAACCCCAGCAAGCTCTTTTTGGGAACCCCTGGGCCCCCACAAAATATATATATATATATATATATAAGTGTCAAAAAGGAGTGCTATTGAGCGTGGCATATTATACAACAGACGACAGAGAAGCCCAATGCTACATCCAACATGACAAAAATACACAGTAAAATACTTACTGTATATATTCTCTTGAAAAAAGGGTCATTTAGTTTAACCCTTTGGCCAAAGCATTGTAAGCTTGCGAGCCACGACAAGGCAGACCCTGTTCGCAAGTCCTAACACTACCAGATAAAATACCTGGACGCCAACCCCGACAGACCCACCCTGTTGACGGCCATGCTCCTCCATCCCCTACTTGAGCTATCTCTAACGACATATTTATCATCATCAACTTCATCATATCATCATCATATCATCTTCATCATCATAATACTCTTCCTTCTCAACAGTTTTATGTTGTGTAATACTGGGTGCTGCTATTTCTGAGGCGGATAAGGTTTTCTTGCCTCTTCCCCCAGTGCCATTTCCAGGGCCATGCACTCTTGATGATGACTTAGATCAGGGGTGCGCAAACTTCCTGAGCTGTGCCCCCCTGCCTGGCAGGTGCAGCGTTTGCGCCCCCCCTCTCTAATGACCCGGCGTCAAATGACGTTGCGGGTCATGTGACATCACGTTGTCATGGCGATGCCTCACGTCACATGATCCTGTGGTGTCATTTGACTCCGCGTTGCCATGGCAACACGTCACTGAAGAGCTGGCAGAGAGCAGGTAAGGGAGTTATAGAGGCCTTACGCCTCCCACAGCGTTTAATTTAAACGATATGGGGAAGATTGTGGGGCCTCTGTAACTGCCGCGACCCCCCCAGAAATTCTTACGCCCCCCAGTTTGCGCACCGCTGACTTAGGTGCAAATACCTAGACATTAAAAAAACAAAAATAATATTACAGCATGAATAGTATATACTGGCTTCATTGGGGGCTCTTGTGGCCCCTGTGGTGTCTCCTGCTGTTGGCCCACAACCTGCTGCACAATGTGTAGAGTCCCAAATTCTGGGAAATAGTCTATTTGCTATGCCAACATATGAAATATCTAGCCTTCCAAATCACTGCAGACAACATCAGAAGGCTATCATCTATTTTGAACTTATTCCCAAAAATGTGTGCAATTGGTCTGTCCTGGATTTGTCTCTCTCCAACTGTTTACACTAACATTTGTGAAAGCAACAAATATCTCAGTGAAGTCTGCAGAATCTGCTTAGACCACATCAGTATTATTGTACAATTATTTAACTACAACATGCTCGAGTACATTCTAATGTGGAACAAACTATTAAAATAATAGACGCACGTTAATATTACTACGAGCACGTTCTGCAAGCTATTAGCTAATGCATACGGAGACAGGACTTAAACCAGCCAAACGTAGCTGGACATGGTACCCGAAGTTAGCACATAGTGCACAGCCAAATCAGGAGCTCCATTATCAGACTCTTTAAGCTACCGCGATGTATGGTACATTGATGTCATACAAAGCATGTAGCTTATCACCATAGATTTGACTAGGGGTCGCCATATCCTTCTGCCAGCAAGCATCTATGGTACATACACCTATGCCAACTTGCAGTTATACATCACTGCCTCTATCCAAGCATATTTGATGTTTGTATCAAATTGAGACTACTGGTCTTGTCTCTCAACAGGACATCTCAAAACAGCAGTAACAACCTCACCGGCAAAGAGACTACTCTGATGCGGTGTATAAATACAGTATATATAACAACACCACAGGGCAATTATCCCCTAGGGTGGACTAATAACCACCCTCTGAACCCACAATTAAAGATCTATTAGTGTCAATAAATAGAGCTGCTGAGACTTTGAGCACTAGTGTATACAAACCTAATACCAAGCAAGGAAACCATTTTAACTTTAAACGAATATAAAATAGTGTGTAGACATTTGGTTTTAATAAAGTGTAAAATTTTCACAGACTCAATGTGAGTATCAGTGGACCTATATAATTTATGGTCTGTTGTGCACCAATAATAGGGATTTCTAATAGTAGCAAGTACTCTCTAGTTACAAACTGCTATTCTCTGACATTCTGTCTATCTCCCTGGTAGCACACAACCTCCATACGACCCTTCAGTATAACAGTGTTTGGTGAGAGGTACCTCAACCCATTTCATCAATGTTACCTGGCAAGCGAGCATTGATAGCTATATTGTGTAGAATACAGCATGTTATTATGAACAAGGCTGGTGTGATGGTGGTGCCGTCGGTGCCTGTGCACCAAGTCCTGCAGTTACAGAGGGCCCCGCGCTCTGCCCCACCACAATTAAACTGATTTCCGGGGGAGAGCGTGGGGCCTCTGTAAGGCTAAATCCATACTGTAAAGAAAAAGAGAGGTGATGTAGAATAGCGCTAATGAAAATTACACAATATATGCTATATAGGGGTGAACACTAGTGGTATGCTAGGCAGCCTGGAAAAATTCTGACAGTACAATCAGAAGAATAGCATAAAACAAAAAGAGATACCGGCGCCTAAGACCGTATCAAAGGAGAGTATATGAACACATATACAACATCAAAAAGGGATTAGTAACTCATAGCGTATCCCACCATTTCCTCACCCATCATAATAAAAATCCTAAAGGTCTCAAATGTCAGGCCATTGAGGCTATTCCAGCCAGCCTTAGAGGTGGGAATAGGCTAAAAAGATGCAGTATGCGTGAGGCATACTGGATCTATGAGCTCAAAACACTTTCCCCTAGAGGGCTCAATATAGATTTTGAGCTAGGAGCATTTCTGTAAAACCCTTAGCTATTATAATTTGTTCTAATTTTGGGTTATAATTTTACTTTTTTAGCATAGTGCATGTCTAATACATTTTTTTATGTTCTATGTTTGTGTATGTTATTACTGTTTTATGTATTGCGAAGCTAAACAAATGTCAGTGATTTTTAATATGCCAAGTAGATATTGCTTTAAGACTGATTGACAGACCAATCAGAATAGAGGCGGAAGTATTTATATCGGGCATCACTGCCATCACTTTTAACCCCTGATGAAGTGTGCTTAGACACACGAAACGCGTAGGGCTATCTCTTTTATTTTTGCTGGACATTAATGGACATACAGGACATACAGGACAAGCAGGTTCACTGCTGATGTTGCAGCTCGGTGTGGAGTGACAGATAAGGGAACATTGCCGCTTCCTCCAGCTCCTCCAGCTCCATCGGACGGGCCTGCCAGGCCCTGACGTCACGTACGGTGACGTCACTACCGGTCCCGGCTCACATCGGAGACATCACTTCCGGGTCGGATCAGGAGACACGGAGGAGCACACGGCGTGTGTGGCGCTCGGAAGATTCTCTGCACGTGGAGCTGACAACCTACCATCTTATGCTTATAACCTTTGGCCGTCCTGTGTGTCATTCAGGTTTTACCCTACCGGATTGGCGTACCCATTTTCGACCAGCATTTTATTCAATTTAGTTATATTAAAACTACCTTTTACTAATAGCTTTGCTTTTGTGTTTGTGTTTGTCTGTCTTGTTAGTATTGTTAGTCAGTCTGTGTATTCATGTCTGTGTGAATATATATAACAGTGTTGCACTAATCATCTCTCTTTTTATTCCATGTCCCAATCCTGTGAACGGAGCCACATCAAGTCATTCTGAGACTAAGAGACAGTGGATCATTTTGGGACTGGTATCATCTCCACTGGATATCAAGGAATACTCCTAATTGGACTTATTAGGCGCGGGTATCTCTTATTGTTTTAAATCCATACTGTAGCCTCGCGTGCTGAGGCGTGCTCACGATGTGCCTCGCCAGCGCCAGCAGGAGCTTTTGCCTGGCCGGCAAGGCAATGGGCGCACTTGCGAGGCGGGCGGGAGGCGGTACTCACGCGGCACCGACGTTGAGTCACTTGTGCAGTCTCCCGCCCCCGAGCACCATATTGTCCCCTTGGGCAGTCTCCCCCCGAGCACCATATTGTCCCCTTGGGCAGTCTCCCTCCCCTCCCCCCCCACGAGCACCATATTGTCCCCTTGGGCCACTCCCATGACAACGTGGCACCTCATGGCACTTTGACATTAGGTTACGTCCCGTTGTTATGGCCACGATGACTGGACTATGCAGGGGGAGATGCCACCAGATTATGCCTCCAGAGAAGTTAAGAGCCAAGGCCCTGCACATGTCCCTGCACAGAGCCCCGCAAACATCCCAGCCATCCCTGGATATCAGTCACTTTGTCAGGACTTGAACCACCCTTCAACCAGCTGTATCTCCCCTACATGGTGATATACACCCTTCAACCAGCTGCATCTCTCCTACATGGTGATATACACCCTTCAACCAGCTGCATCTCTCCTACATGGTGATGTAAATACTTGCACTTAGAGTTGTATATATTCATAGTCCAATTGGGTGTTTTGGGTTTGTGCTTTCTTCTTCTGCTACACTATACTGTAGCACGCCTCATGATTTATCTAAACATCTGAAGTGACTTTTCAACTTTTCAACACTCCAAATGTTTGCTCAATTACAGAACAAGTAGATATGTGTGCCTCATTATAACACATTTCTGCTGGAGTCTGAGGATTACCAAGAGGGATTAAAAGCCAAGTTTTACGTCACCTGTTGAAACATATATACATTTTTTTTAGAGAATATTTCAAATTAGTTTTTTTTTACACATTTATTAACTGTGTAAACGCTTTTCAATGTCTATAATGCCCTTTGAAGCAATGTGATGGTATTCATTGCACTGTGAAATGCTTTCAAAACACATACAGTACATTTTTTTACATTAACTAACCTAAGGCCTCGTTCAGGGTGCAGGCTTCGGAGGGAGGGCGTTCTGACGTGCGAGCTGCCATGGGACACAATGTATTCAAATTGAATACTGGTTGTCAGGGTAGCAGCTGCCCTGTCTCCGAAGTACGGAGTTGACGCTGGCTACAGTTTCAATAAACAAACCAATTCGTTTTTTGAAGCTGCAGCAGCGTCACTGGGACCTCGGCAGCTAATGAAATCATTCTTGAGAATGATTTCAAGACTGCAACTTGGATCCCTAAGCTGACGTCTGTAGCCCGCCCCCCCTGCCTCTTCAACTCTGAAAAAGTCTGCTGGGGAGGATGAACACACATCGCCCAGCAGACTGTCGCCCGCCCTCGCGAACGCCCGCCCTCCAACTCCTGCCTCTGGCACCCTGAACGAGGCCTAATAGGAGGGCTTCTGGGAAGCAGTTGGCTAAGATGGCTGCTATGCAGGCTTGCTCCGGAGTGGGCTTATTGAATCCTTGCTCAATCTATGGATTCGATCACCATCGACTTCAGCATTATATCACAAGTAAGAGCTAAATATGTACCCTTCCAGATCATATCTATATTGTGAGAGTAGAAAAGTTCTATTCCTGGAAGACGCACTTTCAAAGTTTATAGCCTACTGTGTCCTACAGAGGCCTGTACTAATTTGAAAAACTCATACAAATGTTCTTACTTATGTTGGCAACCTTCTTTTTTGTGGATCCTAACAAAGATAAAAATGTAACCCTGAGCAGCCTACAGTAAGTACTTATCACCTCTCCAGTGTAACTATTCGATATTCTACAAGCCGTGGAGTTTATGGTTGCTTTAACACCCCTCATTGTTGCTCTAGCTCTAACACCAGTAATATATTTTATCTTGGAGGGAAAAACCTTTTCATTGCTGTTATGTCCCCATGTATAGTCAATACCTGGTATAGAAATGGCTCCCAGATTCAGCCTGGCAACCTATCTGCTGAAGAGTTTAAGAATGGTAAATGCCTGATTCAGCATATTGTCAAAGTAATACTGATGGGATTCAGCCCTACCTTGCATGACAGGGCTTGAGGGTTGGGGAAAACTCCTCTGTTCCAGAGGAATGACTTACCAAACATGTACCAGGTCAGCATCTTCTGATTAACAAGGTCAAGCCTATCTCTTTTTCTGTGGCAATACATGACTTGCAAAGTACCAATGAATTTCTCTGGAGCAAAGCTAAGAATTCGGCAAGCAAGCATGATGGAGCCAATCTATGTTATAAAAGGCTCTCGAGGGTGGACACAATGCAAGTCAGCCCTCCCCTACAGCCAAAAGCTATTACAACCGTTATTTTGAAAAAGCTTGCTGCGGAGCAATTATCTGGATCCAGGCCTTTAATATAAACCAAGCACAGATCAGTTTTACAGTTAAACAAAGTCTTGCTAAGGGGTTTGATTTACCCCTTTGTGCTCTTCGGATGACAAAGTGTCCCAAACACCTCAACTGCCCTTTGCTCCTTTTCAGAATGTTGCCGGTTATCTTTTTAAAAGAAGGACAAAGTGCGACCTACTGTACACCTTTCTGATTAGCCAGAAGGTGATTCCAACATTCACTCACCTGTTGGTTACTCTTTGCGGGTGATAGCCAGGCTTAGCTGTACTGACATTCTCCTAGCAAATCATATTTAAATAGTGGTATCTAATAGTTATGTCTCTGATTAGAGGAGGGCTCCAATTTTTTGAGTAATCAAAACTTTCTGGCTTTGTATGATAGATTATCTCTCGCAATTGGAATACTGTCTCCCTTCCCACTTACCTGTCAAACTCCCTATGAGGGTGGTTTCATACTTGTTTGTTGGGAGTCACTTCACTGGGAGGCTGTGCCTGAGCTATACAATTTCATATTACAGTTTAAGCATCCTGTATTGTATATAAACTCTTTTTATACACGTAGGTAAAATCTCTATATGCTGAACGTAGTTTACCAGTAATGAGTTAATGCTAATGTTTAGATATTTCTAAATATCTAAACATTAGCAGTGTCCAATAGATGAGAAAGAAACCCTTAGTATTGGATTAACTCTCCATTGGTGATATAGATATAGAGAGAGGCGCTAAACAATTGTGCTGTAACAAATTAATTGGAGTGAATAAGTGACCAAATGCTGAAAACCCTATTTACAACAGTGAAGTTTGAGCTGTAGAAAGTGATATGTATGATCAGTATGTATGATCAGCTATGGAGTCTCTCTCTCTCTCTCTCTCTCTCTCTCTCTCTCTCTCTCTCTCTCTCTCTCTCTCTCTCTCTCTCTCTCTCTCTCTCTCTCTCTCCCTCTCACACACTAAAGATTAGAGAAATACTAACATCAAGTTACTAAAATTCACAGTGTTAGCTCTAATGGTGTTGTGAGATATATAATATGTATACGGACAAAAAAGAACCTCCAAGGATAAGCACTCAGGGTATACCAAAAAAATACAAAAAGTTTAATAGACACACTAAAATAAAAACACTTAATAAAAAAATATGTCCTCTTAATGACACAATATACAACCCCAGAATATCTACAAAATAAGATCAGCTTCTACAACAGTCCTAATCCATAGAAAAATGCAATGGAAAAAAAGTATCTCTCTAGAACAAAATTTCCCTGCAGAAATCTAGACCGGCCGGTCTTACAGACAGTTAGATACCATAGTACACATGCATACAGTAAAGACATAAAGACGATATACATATCTGTATTAACTATACACAGGGTAATACTTGGTCAGATATGTTCAAATACACAAACATTATGTGTTCCCATAAAAAGAATACAATAAGATCACTTTAGAGCACATAGCTATAAAGATGTCCTGCAATATATAAGGCATCAGTTAAGGCTTGATTTCCCAATGAAAAAAAGTTTGATGCCATGGACTGGAACAGACATAGAGACAGTTAATTTGGGATCAGGTGAAAGCGTGGGCGTCGATAGGCATCACGCGTCATCCTGGTCAGAGAGGACGTTGCTAAGACCCGCCCCAATGCGCATTTTGCCAAGGATCCTTCTGGGAGTGTGAGTGACAACTGTGGGGACCAATATTATATTCCCAAGAAGGTGAGTGAACACATCAATTGGAGTCTTGCAGCAATAATGGCACACTGCTGATATCAATTGTTATAGCAGAATGACAGGCTTCTAAGATAGAAATAGACATACAGTATGAGGAATGGAACAATAAATTCAACATTATGCAAAGAAACATGCCTTAGTCTGCAAAAACATAGAGTAATTCAAGGCATCATTCAACCCCACTTGCATAAGTGTTCTCAATTTGACAATGTATCTACATTCTTTTTGTAGGAGTATCTTCTCTAAATGCCCCCTCTAGTTCCTAAATATAGTTTTTCTATTGCAAAGGGTGCAAAATTAGAGGCATGTTTTAATAGGAAATGTTTAGCAATCATAATTTTGTTTAAGGCAATTTGAGCCTATTTTGCATTACGAATATTTCTGATGTGCTCAAGTACACAGAATCTCAATTCCCTCATCATCATTCCCACATAAACTAAATTCCAGGGGCAGGAGAGATAGTACACAACTCCCTTTGATTTGCAGTTCAAGAAATATTTTATATGATATCGATTTACACCTGAAGTATCGAAAAAGGTATTTGTCACTCGCATGTATCTACAGGGAGAGCAAGCACCACATTAACAAAAAAACCTTAATGTAATTTCTCAGAAAAGTGCAGGGCTGAGCAGTTTGGGGAGAGAAATGGCTTTGCAAGAGTTTACTGGTAGAAAAAGGGGGGTCCTCCGGCGCGTTGTTCTGCTTGTGGCTCCACGGCGTTTTAGATATATATAGGTAAAGGAGAGAAGAGAGGGGACCACAGTAAGGGACCAACACAGTGATTATACACAACTCTTCGTTTGATTTGTGAGGGGGGGGGGAGGATTGGGGGTGGTAGGAGATCAATGGAGAGATGAAAAATACTGCTGAATGAAAGGAGACACACTTACATCAGAGTGTCTAGTATCTTGAATTCTTGTACTCTTTTCTTTATGTAGCTGTAGAGGGTGAGGAAAAGCCTCCTGGTATACTCCTTAGCAAAAAATATAAAGGGAAAAAATAGTGCAATAAAATTTATTAACAATAGAAAAAAAGAGATTGAACACTTACAAGCGGCCGATAATTTCAGGCATAGAGAGGAGATGCTGCCAGACTCCACAACGAATCCCTTCCTGGGTTGGAGTGGTTTGTCCTGGCTGTTTCCCTGTTGGCAGATGATTGCTGCGTTGATCTTCACTTCGGGTGGCTGGGATTGAAGGTTTCCAAGAGCCCGTGCACAGGCTATGTCCTCCTCAAAACCTGCCTGTCCCTCAGCATACACAGCATACAGATTTCAGCTCCCTGCTCCGGTGCGCGTGCGCATGCGCAGACGGCGGGATCGCCGAGCCAGATAGTACAGGGAAAGCAAGTCCTCACTACGGTGGCTTGTAAGTGAGGACTTGCTTTCCCTGTACTATCTGGCTCGGCGATCCCGCCGTCTGCGCATGCGCACGCGCACCGGAGCAGGGAGCTGAAATCTGTATGCTGTGTATGCTGAGGGACAGGCAGGTTTTGAGGAGGACATAGCCTGTGCACGGGCTCTTGGAAACCTTCAATCCCAGCCACCCGAAGTGAAGATCAACGCAGCAATCATCTGCCAACAGGGAAACAGCCAGGACAAACCACTCCAACCCAGGAAGGGATTCGTTGTGGAGTCTGGCAGCATCTCCTCTCTATGCCTGAAATTATCGGCCGCTTGTAAGTGTTCAATCTCTTTTTTTCTATTGTTAATAAATTTTATTGCACTATTTTTTCCCTTTATATTTTTTGCTAAGGAGTATACCAGGAGGCTTTTCCTCACCCTCTACAGCTACATAAAGAAAAGAGTACAAGAATTCAAGATACTAGACACTCTGATGTAAGTGTGTCTCCTTTCATTCAGCAGTATTTTTCATCTCTCCATTGATCTCCTACCACCCCCAATCCCCCCCCCCCCCTCACAAATCAAACGAAGAGTTGTGTATAATCACTGTGTTGGTCCCTTACTGTGGTCCCCTCTCTTCTCTCCTTTACCTATATATCTAAAACGCCGTGGAGCCACAAGCAGAACAACGCGCCGGAGGACCCCCCTTTTTCTACCAGTATTCACACAGAGGTTGGTGAATCACCTCTGAGAGACTCAGGCTGCGGAACTGCATTGTGTCAAGGACAGGAGCCATATACTGAACAGTAGGATAACTCTCTTTTGGCGCAACTTTCCTCTTTTTTTTTATATTATTGTCTTTGCAAGAGTTTACCTTTCAAATTGGAGGGACGTCTACTGGTCAGACTGATATTATTGCTTAGTACATCGTCAGATCTATGTCTCTGAGCAAAATATGCAAATGTTTTTGGCGTATATTCCACATCTCTGACCATTGGTCCTTGTAAGTCCCACTGAACATATCATTTTTTTTTATCTTTAGTGGTGCCCAGCTTTTGATGGATTTTAGGAACCAATAAAGATTCTCTCACTTGGGATTTGCTTCTACTGATACCCTGGGTAATACTCCAGTTGCTATAGCCTAGTGATTGAAAGCATTTCTTGAGCTTTGTGGCCCTATGATTAAAGACTTCTGGTGAAGAACAGTTGCATTTCAATCGAAGAAATTCACTGATAGAGACACCCTAATCTGAAAAAAGGATGTGCACTATCAGCTTGGAGAATAGAATTAGTGGAAGTTTCTGTTCTATAAAGGTCAGTTGTAAATCGGCCATCTTCTACTTTAATGTTGAGAGCTAGAAAATTGACCTGATGGTAACTGCATGAGAAGGTCAGCCTGAGGTTTTGTTAGTTGTGGTTGAAGACATTGATGAAGGACCGAAATCCTGGCCCAGTGCCATCCCAGAGTATCAGCACATCATCGATGTACCTCAACCACAAAAAAACATTCTGGTGCCCAGAACACAAGACCCCAGCAAGCTCTTTTTGGGAACCCATGAGCACCCTCAAAATATATGTATGTATTTAAGTGTCAAAATGGAATGCTATTGGGAGTGTCATATGTATACAACAGACGTCAGAGAAGCCCAATGCTACGTCCAACATGACAGAATTACACAGTAAAATACTTCTATATTCTCTTGAATACGCTCAATAGCACTCCATTTTGACACTTAAATACATGCATATATTTTGTGTGGGCTCAGGGGTTCCCAAAAAGAGCTTGCTGGGGTCTTGTGTTCTGTTTTTTCTCAGCTGTTGGAGGTTGGTGGCTCCTCCTTACCAGGTTTTAAGCCCACCCCTCCCCACTTCCCAAGTTAGTAGGTCCTTTCATTCTAATCTACTGGATATAGATCCAATGTGGTCTTTCTCCCTCTTAATAGAGGTAAATGAGAATTTTAATCCTAATAGAGGTATATTAGTATTTTATCTGATAGTGTTAGGACTTGTGAACAGGGTCTGCCTTGTCGTGGCTCGCAAGCTTACAGCGCTCTGGCCAAAGGGTTAAACTAAATGACCCTTTTTCAAGAGAATATATAAGTATTTTACTGTGTATTTCTGTTATGTTGGATGTAGCATTGGGCTTCTCTGTCGTCTGATGTATCTGGTGCCCCAAGATCACCAAAGACACATTCTCTCTTCCACACTCCAGAAAAAGATTGGCATAGGAGGGGGCACATATTGTGCCCATCGCCGTCTCCCTTATCTGTAAATAAAATCTGTTTTTGAAAACAAAATAATTGTGTGTAAGAACAAATTCCAAAAGTTCTATCAGAAAATAAATCATATCTGTGTCCAAATTATGCATCGACAGAAATTGCCGCCTCAATGTCATTACTGTGATGGATACTCGTCTACTGTATAATGACAACATCACATGTGGCTATGAGGGTGTTGGTATCAACTACTATTTCGTTTAGCCTCAGCAGAACATCTGTGTTATCTTTAATATATGATGGAAGAGTTTCAACACTAGGACGGAAATTATAATGTAGGAGCCAGCTCATGGGCACACATATGCCACCTATGCCGTCTGATACAATAGGGTGTCCTGGGTGGGGGGGTGCTAGAGATTTTTATATACATTTGAAAGGTAAAATGTGAGTGTTTTGGGATATTTGGGAATCAGACTAGCACATTGTTTAGAAGTAATGATACCTTGCTTGGTTGCAGTTTGTAAGATGAGTTCCATGTTAAATTTGCTGGTGTGATAGCCTTGTAATTTCCTATAACACATTGTATCCTTCATTGTCTAAAGGCTTCCTTCTCATACATACTTTTGGGCCATAAAACGATATTTCCTCCTTTATCCTATGGCTTAATCTCAATTGTAGTTAGGTTCTGAAGTTCTATAAGTGCTTTCCTCTCTGCAAATGTTACATTGTTCTAACCGACAAAACAAGGGAGTTGCAGAATTTCTTGTCTGACAAGATGGGCATATCTTGTCCACCTGAGAACATGTCTGCAGGGGAGGACAAAAAGTAGATTTAGGTTTAACATTGGGAAATACAATGCTCCTATCTTCAGTGCTCATATCTTGGTCATCTAATAATGACACTAAATCAATCAGGACTGCCTGTTCTCTCTCATTCCATTCCTCTCCAGACTGCCCAGTCTCACTCATCATGTCTCGTACAAGCAAATACCTGCCGCTCAACCAACATTAATGTGTGTTAAATTAGTAACAAGGTGCATTAAGGGAAGGCAAGACATACAGTATATACACATAAGGTTGATCAGAAAGAGAATCAACCAAAAATAATCCCTGTTATAAGACACTCATGAGATAACATGTACCATATATATATATGTATGCAAATACTACTGTATGCTCATCTGCATGTCTTAGGCAGGTCTGCAACCCCGCCTTTCCCCATTATCACCGAGCATACAGCACTTCCACTGCAGCAAGGGATTCTGGGAAATGACATGCAAATGAGCACAGTGTCACTTTTTGCCTCAAAAACCATTTATATATATATATATATATTTATTTATTTATTTATAAAATATTTTACCAGGAAGTAATACATTGAGAGTTACCTCTCGTTTTCAAGTATGTCCTGGGCACAGAGTTAAGACAAATAATACATGGTTACAAATACAGTTACATAAATGAACAGGGTATACATTATATACAAGACATTGCATGCACAGTTAAAGAAAATATATATTATGGGCGTATGAAACAGTTACAGACCAGATTAAAATGTGAGACAGCCTTAGATTTGAAAGAACTTAAACTGGTGGTGGATGTGAGAGTCTCTGGTAGGTTGTTCCAGTTTTGGGATGCACGGTAAGAGAAGGAGGAACGTCCGGATACTTTGTTGAGCCTTGGGACCATGATCCAGGGGTATAAAAATCCCCTCATAGCGCCATCCTATGGGATCAACAGAATATGATAAAATAGACTTTATTACATTTAAAGAAACATCTTATATGTGTGAGAGGTATGTATATAGTGAAACAAAGTTAAAAACCTTGGTGGTGAGGAAGCTATTCCAAATAGGTAAGGGAGTGTATATAGCATATGCCATTAGACACCACGAACATAGGGAGATGAAACCCATAGGGGGCTAATGAGGCTGTATACATGGGTCACCGGAGCATGTGCATACAGTAGAATAAAGATCTGAGTATAGATAACAAATGTATTAATATCCAAAACTGTATCGCCTCTAATGCGTTTGGCTAATAATGTGGTGCAGTATATCTATAAAGACATCTAAAATTGTAGGATGTCTCTCAGTATTATATCATGCTTCCCCCAAGGGGAAGCATATTTCTGGTGAATTGATCATTCCATTTCATAGGGGACATATGCGGATGCAAATTAGTTGTTCTTATTATTTTTTATATACAGTATAAGGCAGTAATCTAAATATAAGCCAAAGCAGAGGACTCGTATGAAGGTGAGCACATCCCGGGGTATCCCACAGTAGTACAGTATAAGGCAATAATTGAGAGAATATAGGTAATATAGATTGAGAAGCAAACGCAATACGATCCGTTCAGCTGTGCACTCTCCCAACCGCGTAGCCTCACCGCCAACGCCACCGTCGTGATGTCACTAAAATACGATGGACGTTCGTTTCGCGTGTTGATGTTAAGTCATTATAAAGTACACGAGTATCCATCTCAATGATGGCATTGAGGCGGCAGGGCAATTTCTGTTGATGTGTAATTTGGACACAACTATGATTTTCACATTTCTCTCAAATTTAAATATATCTATTTCAAAATAAAAGGTTTATCCTTAGTAGTTACCCCAAATTGTCCTTTAGCAAGAACAAACATCTCGATTTAAGTAAATGTCCATGACGAGTGGTTGAGAACGGGACCTGGCGCTTCGTCTTGCGTTGTATCTTTTCTCCGCCTCTGGCTTTCCCTCATTCTCCTGTGACATTCTTCCTTCCTTTTACTCCTAAAAATCAGGCACACGTCCAGGACTAGATACTGTCGGCCGCTCCCGTGGCAAATCCCAGAATTTGAGGTTACGCCCCTTGAGTTGTCTTCGGTAAGTGGATCCACATCGCTTTGCAAGTACCTTTTTTTGTGGACCTGGCATACCACAGATGGCAGCACCCAAAGTGTTTTGAGCATATATAGACATTATTTATGAGGAGTGTGTTCCAACCCTATAGTCTCTTGATCATGCATGTCACCATGTGGAAGCTCATCTCTTTGAGACTTGGGAGGATGTAATTGTCTTACATTCACATAGATTGGACGGAACTTCATCAGTTGGCAAATAGAAAAAAACAATACACATTCCAGCTAATCAGGTTGTCAGATTAACAGGCATTTTTTTCAGCTCAGACATGTATTGTACTTGACCTCCAAAGATTCAAAGAAAATGCACAGTAATGTACCTTTTTACAGCATTTGCATTTCAGAACCTAGCTTGTATGAGCTTTGTGCTGTGGTGTTTCACATTATAGCAGTAAGTGGTTTGGTGTATTACAGAAATAAGGTAAAACTTTAAAAAAAAAAAACTACAGCTGTCATATTAAAGTTGAATATCAGAATCTACTGGTAACATATCTGTCTTTAAAACTTTGTGAACCCAAGTGATTTAGAACGGCGCTTAAGACACTAAATGCAAGTGAAAGATGGTGAGTGATATAATAAAATATATGTAAGGTGAATACAGACAAAAATCTCAACCTCCAGAGGGAATGGTACAGATTCCCTATAACAAGTAGATGCGTCCAAGAATTGAAGGGAGCATATATCCGGAACACCCCAAAATATAAAAGAGAAAATTCTAGTGCAATACAGCTATAACAGTGTGAAATTAAAGGATAGATCTTGGCTCTTACGAAGAACCTCTCTGTTTTTTCTCCCTGAGACATACCACGATTCACTCACCTGTTGGTGTAAGCTGTCAGACGGTCTTCTGTCACTGCTGGTTTATATCCTACTTCTTGTAAGTAGGTTCTTCGTAAGAGCCAAGATCTATCCTTTAATTTCACACTGTTATGGCTGTATTGCACTAGAATTTTCTCTTTTATATTTTGGGATGTTCCGGATATATGCTCCCTTCAATCCTTGGACGCATCTCTCTTTAAAACGTTGTCAAATCCTTTAGTTTGCTCCTTTATCTCCCAGTTTAAACTCAAGAATTTAGGTAAGCTGTTTTGAGCAGGGAGTTGTGCATGGAAAATCTTTATACAGAGCTATGTGCACTGCAGTGCTGCACAAGAAAACAGTATTATGATCATGCACAATGACACACACAGAGCAACAATGCATGTTCATGTAAATGCTGTGTGTGATGCATAATTCACATTAAATCACTATATATAACTGTAATTTAAATGGTTATGCATAAATACATATGTTGTCTCCATGGAAGGTGGATGAACCAAACTGAATAGACATCAATCCATCTGAAGATATCCGTCTTGGGGAAAAAGAGACATGATAAAAAAAGAGGTTACGCAAAACTCTCCACTCATCTCTGATGGATCACATGACCCCAAGGTATGAATCCAAAAGGATTCCGTCCTCTTTGATCCTTTTTCTCTGGCCTACTAGTGAGATTTTTTCACCTGTACTATGGCCTGAAACCATTACTGACTGGCAGAGTAATTGTGCTCATGATAATGTCCAGCCACTGGAGAAGTCACAGGCATTTTGCAATTAGCATGTCTGTGCTTACTGATACTCACCTTTAAAGCAGTATTTATTCCTTGTTGATACAATGCTAAAGGCAGTCACTCTAGTGAAGTCTACTTTTTGTATTTGCATTGTAAAATAATGATTTCATATCCCTAGTGCCTTGCAGTGTGTCTGTGAATGAGTTGGCATGTAGTCTCTTATTCTCGGTTTAGCTCTCAATGCTCTAATCCAGTGGTCTCCAAACTTTTCAGTACGAGGTACACACTGTATATTCTACACATTTTCACGGGCCAAAGAAAAAAAATCTTTTTATAATTATTTTATAAATGAATGAATAAGTTTTATTTGGATCTTTTGGGGGTAATCAGCATGATATGATTCAGAACAAAAGAGAAATGTGACAATTAAAGAGAAAGGATGCTGTGCTTACACTGGCAAATGATATATAATGAGCAAAAATATATATATTTCAAGTTGCTGCTGGACGGATAAAATCTTCTAGGGGGCCTGATGTGGCCCCCGGGCCGTTGTTTGGAGACCCCTGCTCTAATCATATTCTCTCCTCCTTGTGTCTCCTCCAGTGATTTTTCTTCCTTAGCTGACTGACGGCAGCAAAAGAGCTCACTTTCTACACTCCACCAGACTGAACAGAACTGTTTTCCGTGTAGACTACAAAGAATATTATCAGAACAAGATGTGTCTCTTAATCTTCATAAATACGGTTCTTTCAGATCGACTATGGGGTAATTCTATATTGTCCATATCGACCATTAAGACCAGTTTCCCAGAAAATCTCCATTAAAATCAAAAGGGATTTATCATCCAAAACAGATCCGCACATATGCTTTGAACAATATAGAATTGCTCCCTAATTACCCTCACTACGTAGGGATTAGTAGCCATGTTAATTTAAGTGTTGGTCTTATTTTTTTAGTAAAATACACAGTAAAGAAATCACTAAGCAGTGGAAAAAACAAACAGAAAACTGAAAACAGACATCATTTTGTACTGTATTGCGAAGAAATAAAAAAAGGAAACTTGTATCCTGAGATTATTTCTCTAATGTGTACATCAAAATTTGTCAAATAAATGTAGTCATTTAGACAAAAATAGACAATAAATGATAAATATTAGGAAATTGAAAAAAGGCAATGTCTACTTTTCTTTAAATAGTGCCAACAGTGAATGTACTGCAGCATAGTAGAAAAAAGACCATCACTTTGCTTTAATGAAACCTGCCAGGATAAGGATTATGACAGAACAAGGCCAATAAGTGGCCAAGTGTATTTTGTTTTGACAAAATAAACAGCCCTTTCTATTTTTTTTTAACTTTTGTAACCTCTGTCATTTCCTCAACCCCTCATTCTACCGAGATGTGATGTGATATAAGGCACAGGTCTAAACAAGGGTCAGGTCAGGCAGAGGACAGTTCACAAGTTTATTAAACAGTATATTTAGAAAACAGTCCAATCTTTCCTCCTTTTACCCTTTGTCTCTTCTTTGCTCGGTGGATTGCACTTCCTTCACATTTACTACTGCAGGGCAAATTCTTTGAAAAGGCGACTCCTCAAAAGCAACTAATCTGATGACCCACAACTGGCTAAAGGTGGTGAAAAAGACACTATCTCCTTCCTCTTCAACCTTATTCAAATCAATATGTCTTCAAACATAGCTCAGTTAAACAAGCACCAGTGAGTGGAAAGTAATAATAATAATAATTGTAGTGCTGCTTCCCCCACCCTATGGGAGATGAGACGGCTACTATGTGTGTGTGTGGCTGCTTTACCTGTGTCTCACAGGAGGGCTGAACCTCTGCTGATGGGAGTCTGGTCACAGCACCTCCACCTGCGCGTGAGCCTAACTATGTTGGATAACCGCATCACAGGACACAATACAAGAATACACACAATGGTATAGATACCAGTTTACTATAATGGTCGGTGATCACTAACATGTTGCCGATGCCTCGGGCATCTGGTTCGATACACAGAAAGTCCATGCATACAAGGTCCAGGGGACCGAGCACTTCAGGTGAGTCATTGTAGCGGCTGTGGCGGAAAGTGTCTTTCGTTGGATGCGTTGTGAGCAGCGCGACAGTGGTGTTCTATTGGCTCTCTCATGCAAGGCCAGAAGAACCGGTCCCAGATTAAGCCGAAAGTCTTGTCCATGCCAAGATGTCCATGTTCGTTGTGTAGTGATCTAAGGACCATATGCTGCAGGTTCCTGGGTAAAACTAGTATTCTTCTATCTGGGTGGTTATGGTATTGAACCACCCGATAGAGTAGACCCTTGTCCATTTCAAATTTGTCCACGTCCCGCATTAGTATTGCGACTGTGTCGCTGGGAGCAAATTTCAGCAATGAGGGTTTGTCGTGCTGAACGGCCTGCGGATAGCTCCAGCCACCAGATCCTGGATCTAGTATTGCACCAGATCTTTCCAGGCGATAATCTTGTCTGGAGTGATATTCATTCCATCTGGGTGGCAATAGGCGGCAGGGATAGCTTTGGATTGACATCCCAATGAATCTGCGACCCTCAGATCTGAGAAGGCCCTTTATCTTCCACGATGGCTGCGGTTTTGCACATAGCCTAAAACCTGATCCAGGGATTTCTTCCCAGAGGTCATCATCTGGGGTGGTATTCAGTCCTGGTCTGCTGGATAGAGCATCAGCTCTGATGTTCAGAAGCCCCGGCTTGTACTTCAACATGAACCGGTAGTTCAAGAGGGCCGCCAGCCATCTGTGGCCGGTGGCATCCAGTTTGGCGGACGCCAATATGTACGTCAACGGATTGTTGTCCATATGTGCTTGATTAGCTCAAAGTGTATAAGAAAATCCTCTGATGGAACACATCTATGGTATCAAATTGTATCCAGTACACCTCCATATTGACATCATAACCCACAATATTCTGATTAGTTGATAGAGATCCCACTGGCACTGTAGTAGGGAATCTGCACACCCTAGTGTCCAAACATATAAACATCGATGTGGTTAACAAGAATGGTGTAAAGGAATAGAGACCAATAACGTACGTTTTTATTGTAGCCTCTTGCTGAATTATTACCTTTGTCCTGGGGTAATGTGTGCCTCTGTTTTCATAGTAAGCATAGAGGGTAGATAAGTGGGATTCCACCGAGTGGGACTTCCGGAAGCGGCAGGAACTGCTGGGCATTGGCCACAAGAATATTACAGTAACAATCAATCAGGAGCATACTCCACTGGATATCTGTGTCCCATTTAGCTTTCACAATACAGGCTTTTGTGAACCCCTGTACCTGTCTCAGTGCGGTTTGCAAGCTGGGCAAGGGCAGGGATACTAGACATGGTCTATAATTTGGTCTGATTGTTTTTGAACTTAGATTGGGCACCCCAGGTCAGAGAATCTCAGCAGCGCCTCTAAATGTAGCGCTGCTTCTCCCACCTTATGAGAGATGAGACAGCTACTATGTGTGTGTATGTGTGGCTGCTTTACCTGTGGCTGAAAGGAGGCCTGAACCTCTGCTGCTGGGAGCCTGGGGTGAACCTGATCCGTCTGGCGACAGCGCCTCCACCTGTGAGGAATCCTAACAGCGCCGGATAACCCCTTCACAGGACCCAATGCAATAAGATCACACACTTGTATTTAATAACAGTTTACTGAACACAGGTACAACTAGATGTATTACTAACCCATATACATTATAGGCCTCACATGGCCGTAGCCCCACCGTGCCCTGCGACCACACTGTCCACCGCTGATGGGATTTCCCAAAAGTACTGAGATGCCCCAGGGCACCAAACCTCCCTGGTGTCCCCAGGTGCCAACCCATCCAATGTGTGAGACAGTTCTGCCCACAGTAACTGAAAGTGTATTAGTTGGTGCACGTTGTGAGGTACCTGCTCCAGCAACCGGTATGCCCGAAAAGCAAAAGGGATCCACTGATCCAGCGACATTGATGTCAGCGAAGCCTTCGGGTGGGATGAGCTCTGGTAAGAGGGTCTCACCTTTGATAGTCTATGATAGTGCAGTGGTGGTCCGGCCCCAGACTTCAATCGCCGTGCGGCGTCTTCAAATGGCACTATACACTAACTGTATACTGCTACAGGGAAAATGTCCCTAGCTAGAGGTTTCCCTGTACCAGCCACATCTGATTAGGTGAGTGGGGCCTATCTTGGACCTAAAGGGTTAATCTGGCCAAATCTGGGTGCCACTGACACCCAGACCCTACCTTCCCTTTCTCTGTCCTGGCTCCAACTGTCAGACACTCCAACTGCCAGTCACTCTAACTGCCAGAATTCTAACTGTCATGCATCTCTCAGCCCTATTGGCTGAACCATGCAGCGTGATCATCCCCTACAGCATTCTGTGGAGTGTAGTTCCCCTGCTGTGTTATAATTCTAATGGCCGCCGCTTGCGCTTGCTACTGCGCATCCCCCCGCACTCTCCCAGCCTCCGCTGCCTATGGAAAGGGGACAAACAGGGGACCAGGGGGACCCATGTTATAAATAAAAAAAATTTTTTTTTTTTTTTAATCTCTGGGTTATCATTTAACAGAAGGTGGCAACCCTGCGTGCAAGCTGGCTATTCACACCGCTTAACAAGGGCCTTCAAAGAATATGTATCACTGCTCTGGAAAGATCATGCACAATGCTGGCACTGATTTGGAAGAATGTATGACTTAGTGCTGTATCAAACTACAAACTATCCTTGCCTCGAAAGAGTATAATAAGCAAATGCCTTGTGTTTTAACTGCTTCAGTCCTGGACGCAATATGTTGCAGCCCTATTCAATGCTGAAGGGTATAAGTGTCATTTACGTCTCGGGTGACACATTGCATTATGTTGGTACTGTGCAGAAGCAGGACTTTTTTATTCTTATCACTCAGCAAGTACTCTAGAGTGGCTGCAAAGCTCATTTGTAAAGACACGTCAGAGGGAAAACACTGAAATGATTTATTAAGAACATCTGACAAAGTCATGTTCCTGCTTTAAGTGGTTCGGTGCAAAGGTTTCTTACAACGGTACAGTCATCTTTTTCCCAGGCAAAACAATGCTGTTTGCATTCCAGGTTGTCTTCCTGACAACAGAAATACCAGGTAAAGACCTTAAAGGGAAATACCTCAAATCCTTAAGTAATAATCCCTCTAAGCAAAGTAATGGTCTCTTTCTGAATGATCCAACTCTGAATCCTTCCAGTGCTGGAGGCCCTTCAATACAACAGGATTTATGGTGTGCTAAACGTAAGATAAAGATGCGTTTTCTATAAACAAATATACAGTGACTATAATGTTTTTTCCAAACGTTTAATCAGATGTGACCTTATTACTAAGCAGTACAAAGCTGTAAGGCAATTAATAGCCTATTCACTTAAGTGAGCTGGAAATTGCCTTATGGCTTACTACAGCTTATTAAATAGGGCCCTATATGTGGCCAATGATCATTTAGACTTTATCTCTGCTATTCAGTTGACAATGTTATATCATGACATATTAGACTTTAATATATCTTTTTGGCTTGCGACTCAATGTGGCACATATGTACCTGGGGCTACATGTAGCCCTCTTTTTACTTATCGCCATCTTTGAATTAGAAAATATTGTACCAGAAAAGGCACAATGATGCATATTTTGTATATCCTTATACAGTATATGAATTCCTCTTTGAACATTAATCTAATGGCAAAACATGCTTTTATCATTTGAATACATTAAGGCATAATTAGACATATTAGACATGCAGGGCCATATTTACAAGGTAGTGCTTTTTCATAAGAAAAGCTTCTGGCTACTGGAAGACACTTGTGTCACCAGTAGTACAACTCTATTCAGTGTGATTCAGATGACTGGTGTGAACATGAAGTCTTAATTCAAACCTCTTGGTGTAAGGGTTTTCAAGGTATTTATCCAGCGTGACTCTTTTTTGAGGAATTCAGTATCCCAGTCACCCTTTCTCATCCATGGGGAATATTGATCAAAACCAATAAATTGTAATGTGTTTATCTACCCATTGTGGCACTTGTTAATATGTCTCGCAATGGGGGTGTCCAGGGTTTTTCTAATGGACCCAATGTCTTCCAGAATCCTCCTTTAAAATTTGCGTCTTGTTAGTCAGCATACTTTTTCTGGCAATTTCACATTGCCATATATATGACAACTACAGATTGGCAGGTGATAATCTTCCAAATATCAAAGGTGTTTGAGTTGTTCCAATTTTCAGAGCGTTTGGTTACATACATATGGGCACAGGCCTTATACCTATCCCTTTGAAAGGGCTAACTTACTTCCCCCAGTCCCTCTCTTACAAGACTGGGAGGAGAAGCCCCTATCCAGCCTACCATCCCAAAGTCTCAGCGGTACCTAAAAGCAGGTGGCCCTTCAGGTCAGTGGTCTCCAGGTGTCTTGGTGTGCTTGAGGGTCCAGTCTCTGGCCAGGGCCGTCTTAACATATGGGCACGCTGGGCAGTTGCCCGGGGGCCCCACAGCAGAGGGGGGCCCCACGTGCCCGGCCCATGTGTGCCCACCATAGGGTTGCCAGGTGTCCGGTTTTCACCCGGACAGGCCGGTAATTCTGCTGCCTGTCCTCCGGTATAAAATTGTTGCGGCTGTGCCAGCGCAAGGGCTGGCATGGTCAATGGCGAGGGCAGGCGAGCATTAAGTGCTGAGAGGGTGGGCGGAGGCAGAGAGAGGGAGAGCCCGGACGGTGGCTGGGCAGAGCAAGGAGGACTGGTGTGCTGTCCCTGATTGGAGTAGAGGACAGACAATCAGAGGACAGCGGGGGCGGAGCCCACACCCCGCGGCCCAGAGACATATTCCTGTGCTGCCTTTGTCCTGCAGGAGATAGGTAAAGTACAATGTGGGGGGTATATATTTTATATGTATTGGGGAGTTGGGGGAATATTTTATATGTATTGGGGAGGTGGGGGGATATTTTATATGTATTGGGGAGGTAGGAGTATATTTAATATGTATGGGGGTGGTGGGGGTATATTTTATATGTATTGGGGTGGTAGGAGTATATTTAATATATATGGGGGTGGTGGGGATATATTTTATATGTATTGGGGTGGTAGGAGTATATTTTATATGTATTGAGGTGGTGGGGTATATTTTATATGTATTGGGGTGGTGGGGTATATTTTATATGTATTGGGTGGTGGGGGTATATTTTATATGTATTGGGGAGGTGGGGAGATATGTTATATGTATTGGGGTGGTGGGGGCACATTTTATATGTATTTGGGTGGTAGAGGTATATTTTATATGTATTGGGGTGGTGGGGTATATTTTATATGTATTGGGGAGGTGGGGGGGTATTGTATATGTATTGGGGAGGTGGGGGTATATTTAATATATGGGGGTGGTGGGGGTATATGTAATATATATGCGGGTTGTAGGGGTATATTTAATATATATGGGGGTGGTAGGAGTATATTTAATATATATGGGGGTAGTAGGGGTATCTTTTATATGTATTGGGGAGGTGGGGGTATATTTTATATGTATGGGGGTGGTAGGAGTATATTTAATATATATGGGGGTGGTAGGGGTATATTTTATATGTATTGGGGAGGTGGGGGGATATTTTATATGTATTGGGGTGTGGGGGTATATTTTATATGTATTGGGGAGGTGGGGGGATATTTTATATGTATTGGGGTGGTGGGGGTATATTTTATATGTATTGGGGTGGTGGGGGGCATATTTTATAATGTATTTGGGGTGGTGGGGTATAATTTATATGTATTGGGGAGGTGGGGGGAAATTTTTATATGTATTGGGGTGGTGGGGGGCATATTTTATAATGTATTGGGGAGGTGGGGGTATATTTAATATATGGGAGTTGTAGGGGTATATTTAATATATATATGGGGGTGGTAGGAGTATATTTAATATATATGGGGGTGGTAGGAGTATATTTAATATATATGGGGGTGGTAGGGGTATATTTTATATGTATTGGGGGTTTGGGTATATTTTATATGAATTAGGGAGGTGGGGGATATTTTATATGTATTGGGGGTGTGGGTATATTTTATATAAATTGGGGAGGTGGGGGATATTTTATATGTATTGGGGAGGTGGGGTATATTTTATATGTATTGGGGTGGTAGGAGTATATTTAATATATATGGGGTGGTAGGAGTATATTTGATATATGGGGGTGGTAGGGGTATATTTTATGTGTATTTGGGAGGTGGGGGTATATTTTATATGTATTGGGGGTGTGGGTATATTTTTTATGAATTGGGGAGATGGGGGATATTTTATATGTATTGGGGGTGTGGGTATATTTTATATGAATTGGGGAGGTGGGGGATATTTTATATGTATTGGGGAGGTGGGGGTATATTTTATATGTATTGGGGTGGTAGGAGTATATTTAATATATATGGGGTGGTAGGAGTATATTTAATATATGGGGGTGGTAGGGGTATATTTTATGTGTATTGGGGAGTCGGGGGTATATTTTATATGTATGGGGGCGGTGGGGGTATATTTTATATGTATTGGGGAGGTGGGGGATATGTTATATGTATTGGGTTGGTGGGGGGCATATTTTATAATGTATTTGGGTGGTAGAGGTATATTTTATATGTAGTGGGGTGGTGGGGTATATTTTATATGTATTGGGGAGGTGGGGGGGTATTTTATATATATTGGGGAGGTGGGGGTATATTTAATATATGGGGGTGGTGGGGGTATATTTAATATATATGGGGGTTGTAGGGGTATATTTAATATATATGGGGGTGGTAGGAGTATTTTTAATATATATGGGGGTGGTAGGGTATATTTTTAATGTATTGGGGAGGTAGGGGTATATTTTACATGTATGGAGAGGTGGGGGTATATTTTATATGTATGGGGGAGGTGGGGGTATATGTTATATGTATGGGGGAGGTAGGGGTATATTTTATATGTATGGGGAGGTGGGGGATATTTTATATGTATTGGGGAGGTGGGGGGATATTTTATATGTATTGGGGAGGTATAAGTATATTTAATATATATGGGGGGGCGTATTTTATATGTATTGGGGAGGTGGGGGATATTTTATATGTATTGGGGAGGTGGGGGTATTTAATATATATGGGGCTTATAGGGTATATTTAATATATATGGGGGTGGTAGGAGTATATTTAATATATATGGGGGTGTTAGGGGTATATTCTATATGTATTGGGGAGGTGTTGGGATATTTAATATATATGGGGGTGGTGGGGGGATATTTTATATATATATATATATATATAATATATATATATATATATATATATATATATGAGGAGGTGGGGGTATATTTAATATATATGGGGTGGTAGGGGAATATTTAATATATATGGGTGTGGTGGGCTATATTTTATATGTATTGGGGAGGTGTTTTTTTTGTATTATATGTATTGGGGAGGTGGGGGTATATTTAATATATATGGGGCGGTAGGGGTATATTTAATATATATGGGTGTGGTGGGGCTATATTTTATATGTATTGGGGAGGTGGGGCTATATTTTATAAGTATTCGGGGGCATGTTTTTTTTTTTTATATGTATTGGGGGCGTCTCAACTTTTACCATTGTGTCCAGTATTTTTGGACGAGCCATCTGGCAACCGTACCCACCAATGCTAAAAAGGTTAAATTTCCATTCTAAGTCTAGCTAGGAGGGCTCGCTCTCCCCCCCGCCGCGGCGCCCGGCACCCTGGCTTGCTCTCCCCCCACCCGGCACCGCTCGTTCTTCCCCGCCCAGAAGTGGAACCCCGACTCCGCTCGCTCTCCGCCCGCCCGGCACCCCGGCTCGCGTCACAACCGCTCGCAGCCTAGCAGTGCAGCACTTCCGGTGCCTGCTGCTGCTTGTGAGCGCGTGGGAGGCTGGGAGCGACAGTCTGCATAGGTTAGAAGTATATACCAGTGACTGTCTTTATTGTGATATTTCTTCAGATAAAAAAGGGGGTACAGGTTGACTTTTTTCACTGTACTGCAGTTATAACTTGCAAAGTGATGTTTCTCTTGTGAGGTATTGTAAAAGTTATATAAAAGATTATTTTATGAATAACACTGTAACAGTAAGATGTCAGAATAAATTATAAACCAGATATTCAGGGGATATTAACTATTCATTAACAAATCGTTAATTTACATTTGTATGTGAGTGATTGTGTAGGTAGGGCCCCGTGCCCCTAAAGTTGTTAAGATGGCCCTGTCTCTGGCAGGTTCCTGGGTCCTCTGTGTCCAGGAAAAGAGGTCTGGGCCCCTTGTGTCTTGCTGTCAATATACAGTCCTCCTGTGTATTCAAGACTCTCTCCTCATATCAGTGCCGTCGTGTGCTGAGGAAAAATCTCTCCAGTGTCTCACATGAGGCTTTTTCACAGAGCTCTGATTAGTCCAGGTGGAGACTGGCTAATTGAGTTGCTGGATTCAGAGCTCCGAGGCAGCTTTATCCAAACAGGGATAAGTCCTTGTTACAGTATGAATGTTAAATTCAAATGTTATACCTAATAGATTTTTCCAGTTCAGTGCGAGACATATTAACAAGTGCCACAATGGGGAGATAAACACACTGCCATTTATTGGGATTGAACAATATTCCCCTGGGATGAGAAAGGGTGACTGGGATACTGAACTCCTCAAAAAAGTGTCACGCTGGATATATACCTTGAAAACCCTTGCACCAAGAGGTTCACACCATTTACCTGAATCACACTGAATAGAGTAGTACCACAGGCACAAGTAGTTGGTCAGTATACCTTTTCCCAGAGGGAGCGTGTGGGGAGAGCATGGCGAGGAGGGAATGCGTGGGGAGAGCATGGTGAGGAGGGAGTGTGTGGGGAGAGCATGGCGAGGAGGGAATGCGTAGGGAGAGCATGGTGAAGAGGGAGCGTGTGGGGAGAGCATGGTGAGGAGGGAGTGTGTGGGATAGAGCATGACGAGGAGGGAGTGTATGGAGGAGAGCATGGTGAGGAGGGAATGTGTAGGGAAGAGCATGGTGAGGAGGGAGTGTGTGGGAGAGCTGGCGAGGAGGGAGTGTGTGGGAGAAAGCATGGTGAGGAGGGAGTGTGTGGAGGAGAGCATGGTGAGGAGGGATAGCATGGCGAAGAGGGAGTGTGTGTGGGAGAGCATGGTGAGGAGCGAGTATGTGGAGGAGAACCTGGTGAAGAGAAAATGTGTGGGATAGAGCATGACAAGTAGGGAGCATATGCGGGAGAGCATGGTGAGGAGGGAGAGTATGGAGGAGAAGATGGTGAGGAGGGAAAGTGTAGGGAAGAGCATGGTGAGGAGGGAATGTGTGGGAGAAAGCATGGTGAGGAGGGAGTGTGCGGGGAAGAGCATAGCGAGGGGGAGCATGTGGAGGAGAGCATGGTGAGAAGGGAGTGTGTAGGGAAGAGCATGGTGAGGAGGGAGAATGTGGAGGAGAGCATGGTGAGTAGGGAGTGTGTGGAGAAGAGCCTGGTGAGGAGGGAGTGTGTGGAGGAGAGCATGGTGAGGAGGGAGTGTGTGGAGGAGAGCCTGACGAGGAGGGAGCATGTGGGGGAGAGCATGGTGAGGAGGGAATGTGTGAGGGAAATCATTGTGAGGAGGGAGTGTGTGGGGGAGAGCATGGTGAGGATGGAGTGTGTGGAGGAGAACCTGGTGAAGAGGAAATGTGTGGGATAGAGCATGGCGAGGAGGGAGCATGTGGGGGAGAGCATGTGAGGAGGCAGTGTGTAGGGAAGAGCATGGTGAGGAGGAAGTGTGTGGGGGAGAGCATGGTGAGGAGGGAGTGTGTGGGAGAGCATGGTGAGGAGGGAATCTGTGGGGGAGAGCACGTGAGGAGGGAGTGTGTGGGGGAGGGCATGGTGAGGAGGGTGTGTGTGGGGAAGAGCATGGCGAGGAGGGAGTGTGTGGTGGAGAGCATGGTGAGGAGGGAACGTGTGAGGGAAAGCATGGTGAGGAGGGAGTGTGTGGGGGAGTGCATGATGAGGAGAGAGCGTGTGGGGAGTGCATGGTGAGGAGGGAGTGTGTGGAGGAGAGTATGGCAAGGAGGGAGTGTGTGGGGGGAAGCATGGTGAGGAGAGAGTGTGTGGAGGAGAGCACGGTGAGGAGGGAGTGTGTGGAGGAGAGCATGACGAGGAGGGAGCGTGTGGGGTAGAGCATGGTGAGGAGGGAGTGTGTGGGGGGAGAGCATGGTGAGGAGGGAGTGTGTGGGTAGAGCATGGTGAAGAGGGAGTGCGTGGAGGAGAGCATGGCGAGGAGGGGGAGAGCATTACGAGGAGGGGGAGAGCATTACGAGGAGGGGGAGAGCATGGTGAGGAGGGAACATGTGGAGGAGAGCATTACGAGGAGGGAGAGAGCATGGCAAGAAGAGAGCATTGCAAATGGTGTTTATTTTTTTCACATTTTGTGTTTTCAAAGGGGGCCCAGCTCAGATACTTGTGCAATTCATTAGTTCCGCCTCTGTATGTAACCACCTACCTAGCTGCAGGTTTATATATTCAGGGTCTGCTACATTTAGCTTCCCTATACACTGTTCTATTTTCTCAGGGTCTTTCCTTCAGCTATGTCTTTGGCCACAGGCCGGGCAATGCAACTGTGTCAAATTAATAGGCGCAGGAACTTTTCATAAAAATCCAACAGACCTTGGAGCCTTTGCTTTGGAGACAAACTGATAGGGGCAATTCTGGCCCTCTATACCAACCCAACCGCTAGGGTACAGCACCAAGGCTTCCCATCCAATTTATTTATGATCAGGAGCGGTACGAGGCAGGGCTGCCCGCTCTCGTCCCTACTATTCGCTCTCTGCATGGAACCGCTGGCGGCCCAGATCCGTAAGAGCCCAGACATCACAGGAATAAACGTGAACAACCAATCCCATAAGGTGGCTCTATATGCCGATGATGTCTTTCTGACCATTACTAAGCCATTGACCTCGCTCCCAAATCTCTTTGACTTGCTAGGGAAATTTAAAAGGATTTTGGGGTTCAAAATAAACCAGGCCAAATCAGAAGCATTGAACATTAACCTCCCGAAGGATCTGGAAAAATTTATTTCAATTAATTTCAATTTCAATTGGCAAAATCAGCTATTTAGTACCTAGGAATCAACATCACCAAAGTCTATAAATCAATATATAAGGCAAATTATCCTAGATTATTCAAAGAATAAAGAAGACATGAGGAAATGGGCCAAATTTAAGATATCATGGATAGGGAAAATCTACAGTGTCAAAATGTATGATTGTTTCTTCATACATACAAGATTGATTGTTTCTTCATACATCAATCAGGCTTTGTTAAATTGCAGGAGGTACTCAGTTAATCGCAATAAAAAGGACTCTCTTAAATTACTTCTGGGTTAACAACCTGGTGGGAACTTGTTAGCAATTAACTCATCTTGTACAAATCCCAGGGTGGGTTCTTATCCTTTGTCACTATAGCAATAAACAAAATCTGAGTAGTCTGTTGTAATACACATAAGCGACACCCACATGGTATCAATGTGCTTTGATTGAGCAGGCAATGCTGGTTCAACTTTCATGGTATTCTCCTGTCTTCAGATGTTACACTGGATTCCTTTACTATGTAGCCAGGTCACCTGATGGCTACTATTCTTCCCTAGGGCTGGCAGTAAATCCTGGTCCAATCAGGTTGCCAGTAGCTGTTATGGGGTTTTCCTCCTCACCTTTGGTACTGCACTTTAATGAAAGCAGGGAGTGGTACATCCTGTTGTAGCTGGGACAACGGAGTGCCCGCCTTCTGGCTGTACTTAAGGGCAGGACGCCCTAAAGTTAGTGAATTCCTTCCCCTCTGAGGAAGGCAGGTCACACAACTGGGAGCCTGAGATTGGGGGCCTTCCCATTTGCTCTTCCCTCCGGGGGAGAGTGAGTGTGGACCATAACTCTGCGTTCGCTAGGGAGGTGGGGAAGAGCTAGGATGGCTGCGGGTGCCCTTGGCCTGTAGTGGCCTGTAGTCCAGGGACCATCGTTCAGTGAGAGCTAAGAGTACTGCATCCGGCAGAAGTCTGTCATTAACAGTTTGCATTGAAGTACTCTCTGATAGAGGTATAACATGAGAGATCTTGACCTGTTATTCTGATATGTACTCTGCCACTTAGGTTTATGTGAATAACCACTTATGCAATAGCATATTTTCAGATCACACGCCACAACATCACACTAGCCTAATTTGATAGGCGTTGTATATATTATCAATACCTATATGCACGTAGCCATACTACATTAGTAGATGATTATTGGATGTCACATGAGAATATAGAGGCATACAATTACTATTGCTTTATATAAGGACTACTTACTCATTAGCCACACAGCACGGGGATTTTAACAATGTATATGTGTTTTTAACATTTTCTATGTAGAATTAATAAAATGTTATTATTTTTGATTTCCGCGGTGATACTGGGCAACTTACTGTACCAGTTTTTTGTAGTAATGACTACAGGGCGATTTTCAGTCCACTTTAGACTTTCCAGGATTGAGTGCTCAATAGAGGGGGAACCTTTCTGATCGCCTTTGATCAAAACTGTTAATACTATAACCATATCCTCCAGAGCACCTCTCACTTTACACAATTCTCTTGTTATACATGGTGATGCGGTCCCACTAATCTATGCTTTGTTAGAAGACTGTCATGCAATTGTGCTGTATAGAGTGAATAAACCGTTCCTGTTTGCAATATACCTCCTGCCTGGTGCATGACCTTACTGGGGGGAGAGGTAATAAGTTCCACCGTGGGGGATCACCTTCAGTTCCTGGAGCCTACGGCAGATGGAGGTGCTTCACTTCTAAAGAGATATCTGGGGTATGAACCCCAGAAGCCTGTTCCTGTGTCCCAACTACCATCGGCGGACGACTCAGCCCTCCTGTTACCAGCAGGTATATGCACCACACACCCAGTAATGGCCCCTCTCTGCGATCGGGTGGGGGAAACACCGTTACAACTATTTAATCATAAGTACCCTGAGCTCAGTAAAAAAAAAGGATGTAAACATAAGGGAACATCAACAGAACTAGAACTAACCCATTACTACCCATCCCCAAGGGGTGGCTTACTTACACATGAATTTTAATGTACAATTCCAATCTAAAAATGTGTCCATTCTAAGATTATTAAGGACTCCTGTAATAAAATATCAACTGGATAAAGTAATCCGGCAGATAGGTTTCACCTCTAAACAAATAAGAGTAACATTACATGTTTTGTTCTTTTCATTTTCTGTAGGAAACCATTGAAATGCAATGTTGGGTAATATCAATGTCTTTGGAGACCTTTCTCCCTAAATGACTCATGTCAGCCTCCAGGGCAAAAGTGCATAGGTGTATGATGGCATCTGATTGATGTAAGGAGATAGTTGTGGAGAGGCTTCTTCTTATATAGGTGTCTAGTGATGATTCAGTATAGCAGCACATTTTTTAAATACACTCAGCATTTCATGAAGCAGAACTTGTCTGTGGTCTTTCAACATTTATTCCATTTGTAAGACAATCCTTTGTTAAGTAAATGCACATGATGTGAAGAGCTCCAATCAATATAATAGCAAAGTGTCTTAAACACAAAAAGGCTTTTGTCTGTCACCCTTTTAAATGGAGCACCCCCTTTTAGCCAGTAAGAAATTTATACTTTATTTTACAAATTGCCTTTACTTTTCCCTTTTGACGCAATACTTCATGGGTAACACCTCTTGAAGTTTTTTATTTAATTTTTTCAGAAACATTTAGGCAATTATTTTTCAGTGACTCTTGCTTGTCTTTATTGCGTGATTTGCTCATCATATAAACATATTTGTATCATCGTTCCCTTAGATCAGGCCTGCACAACTCGTAAAGCGAGAAGGGCCGAACTGCTCCAAGGAAAAAATTTTTGGGCCGCACGGGTAAAATCATCATCATCATCTCTCCTCCAGCACCTCTCATCATCATCCTCATATCTCCCCCAGAACCCCTCACTATCAACCTTTGCGATACTCCCATCTATCTCTCATACCCTGATCTCTCCCCCTCACCCACACACATAATACCCCCTCTCCACATCAAACACACAATACCCCCCTGCACACCACACACATCCCACCCCCCTGCACCTCACATCCTTCTCCCCCCCTGCACCTCACATCATTCTCCCCCCTTGCACCTCACATCACTCTCCCCCCCTGCACCTCACATCACTCTCCCCCCTGCACCTCACATCACTCTCCCCCCTGCACCTCACATCACTCTCCCCCCCTGCACCTCACATCACTCTCCCCCCTGCACCTCACATCACTCTCCCCCCCTGCACCTCACAACACTCTCCCCCCCTGCACCTCACATCATTCTCCCCCCTTGCACCTCCAATCATCCACCCTGCACCTCCAATCTCTCCCCTGCACCTCCAACCACCCTCCGCTGCACCTCCAATGACCCACCCCTGCACCTCCAATGACCCCCCCCTGCACCTCCAATAATCCCCCCCCTGCACCTCCAATAACCCTCCCTTCACCTCCAGTGACTCCCCTGCACCTCCAATGACCCCCCCGCACCTCTAGTGACCCCCCCTGCACCTCCAATGACTCCCCTGCACCTCCAATCACCTCCTATCACCCTCCCGCACCTCCATTCACCCCCCCCGCACCTCCACTCACCCCCCCTGCACCTCCATTCACCCCCCCTGCACCTCCATTCACCCCCGCTGCACCTCCAATCACCCCTCCCTGCACCTCCAATCACCCCCCCTTGCACCTCCAATCACCCCCCCCCTGCACCTCCAATCACCCCCCCCCCCTTGCACCTGCAATCACCCCTGCACCTCACATCACCCCTCCTGCACCTCACATCACCCCTCCTGCACCTCACCTACCCTGCACCTCACCTCCCCTGCACCTCACCTCCCCTGCACCTCACCTCACATCACCCCCGGGACCGTGGGGAATCGCCGCCATTTTTTTTTTTTAAATCTCATTGCGGGCCGCACAGAGAGGCCGGGGGCCCGCGGGCCGTATGTTGTGCAGGCTTGCCTTAGATGAGAATGTTTTAGGTATATTAGAGTTTGCTCATTTGCATGTAATTTCCCAGAATCCCTTGCTGCAGTGGAAGCACTGTATGCTAGGACAGAGGTGCACTAACTTTTGGAGCTGCACCCCGCTGCCTGTTCTCCCCCCTGCTCGCACCCCCCTTACCTTTTTTCTGGCATCAAATGATGCCGCAGGGTCATGTGCCGTCATATCATGTGATCCCGTGGCATCGCTTGATACTGCGTTGCCATGGCGACGGGTTGCCTGGAGCCAAGTTATGTGAGTTACCGAGGCGTTGTGCGCTCCCCGGCATTTAATTTAAATCCTTTGGGTAAGAGCGTGGGGCCTCTGTAACCGCTGTGCCCCACCCAAAAAAATGCCCCCCGTTTACTCACCCTTCTGCTAGGAGATAATAGTGAAAGAGTTTATTGACCTGTCTGAGACATGTGAATGTGCTCACAAGTGAGATTTTCATTTGAGATATATTGGAGAATTTGTGATATTTGTCACTCACTAAAGGAGAATGACAGGCCATCTGGGTATTAGGACAAAGCGAAGGTGTGGAGATAGAAAATACAAAGAGGGTCTGTGGAAGAAGCTTTGGAAGAGACTAGAACGAGAGAGTTTCTGTACAGTAGCATGATCCATACAAAGATGGATGAAAGGTGAGCTGAAAGGATATTTAGGGCTGCAAGGCATAGAAAGGAAAAGAAAGAGAGAAAACCAGTCGGAAAGATAAAGAATGAGACGGAGAAACCTCTTCATTAAACGTCACATTTCTAGTTGACAAACTGACTGATGCAGATGTAGCCAGACTTCCTTTCCCTAAAGACGGACATGACCACCCACAGCAGTAAACTACTTCTGCTGAGACTTTCCCCCGACAGCAGGGAAAGTCTCTCTGGCTACATCTGTCTGTACAGGCAACAAGTAGCAGTACAATCATGCGTTCATTCCATATTCAATATGACGTTTCAATACGCGATGATGATGACTAATTACAATTCATGTGCATACACTTTCACAAGAGAGGATGCTTAAAAATGACACTTTCTACCATTCAAGAATAGGGACGTCACTATGAAAGGTGCAGGATTACCAAACTAAATATATGTAAAAGGGGCTAAAAGTAGATGGTTATTGGTTAAACAAATTAACAAAAATAAAACTGATCAGCCTATTTGAACATACATTTTGCATAGTTTAATCTGTAACTTCATGTTAATGATTGGGTAAATTTAATTATTGGGAACTTATTTATTAAAGTATGGTGCCTCATTTAGGCACTGTCACAAGGAAACTCACATGAAAGTCAATTAACACTCACAGTTTAGCCCTTTGAGTTTCAGCACTCGCGATCATGTGATCGCTCTTCCACTTAGTGACAGATCGCGTTCCGCGATCTCCTCTAGATAAATGAGCAGGGTATTTAGGTCGTAGCTAATGTAACCCATATCCCCCCCCCCCTAGACTCATCTGACATATCTAGGGTGTGTGAGGGTGGATTACATGTACTGGGTGGTGCGTACCTGCGTGGAACAGGAGGGCCTGAGTCTCCCGCGATGGTGTGGGGGATAACAGGACCAGGCTTCTGGGGTAGTAGCCCCCATTCTTTTAATGGTGGTGCAGCGCCTCCATCTTCTATACCTTCCCAGGGATGTGGGGTAGGACCCGTATAGAAGAGCCGTCCCTGGTCCCAGGGTGAAATGCCCGAATCACACAACAGTCTTTGTGGTTAAAAGATAAAGTCTCTTTTTATTGTTCCGAGCCGTGCCCAACAATAGCAGCAGCCTGCAGCTACAACAACAACAGCAAGCTCTTCAGCCCTCACGACTCTCCCCTCGGTACAGTCCTTTCCTCCTCTCCTTCCCTCCAAGTATGCTCTCCGTCAGGATGGACTGTGCTGGGGCCTCAATACCCCACTGCCCACCTCAGAGGATATCCTCTGGGTGGGGGATGGATTCTCCCCATCACCCTTGCCTCAGGGTGAGGGGCATTCGTCCCACCTGAGCTTGGCTCTCTCTCTCTCTTGCTAGCTCCCAGGACAGAGCTTGGTCTATAACTCCAACTCCTTGGACAGATCCGCTCTAGAGACGGGTGAGAACAGACAGACAGTCACTTACAGGACTTGGCTGCTAAATAGTCTCGGCCCCACCTCTTATGATGTCAGCAAGACCTCCCCTCTGGCTCACGGCTGCAGCAGAGTCCGAGGCCTGCATCTATCACGCAAGGTAGGGCATGAAGGGGGGAAAACCCATGATTACTACTGGCGCCTGGTCTTAACAGGACTTACCACAGTAGGAGGAAGATAGGTATAGCCGGTACTGTTTACAGGGGGCTACACTACTATGTCATGGGGCACCAGGAGTGCCAGCCCCCATAATGTAGAAGCTACACCAATAGGCACTCAAAGGCTTAATAAATGTTAATAAAACAAATATTCAATTTTAAAAATTATTTAGCAGTCATCAATCATCTACCTTTAACATATTAAACATTTACTTAATGTGTTCATAAATGAAAGCTGCATTGTATATATGTCCCCTCAAACCTCCCTCCAAATAAATTCGAGAGAGATGCCTGTGCTGTTAAAGGAACACGCCTGAAGTACCCTGAGAGATATGCTAATGCCTATACAAAGCATATTTAAATGAGTCACATCTACTAAAATATATCCTTAAGACCAATAAGTCTAATGGCCCATGTAATGAAGGGTGTACTAGTGTCAGACCCAATAGGATTAGAACCCACAATACTGCCATTCAGAGCACTAGTTCTAGCATTGAACTATCTCCCTCTTTCCTGGCTCGTGTCACAAACAGTCTCTCTGCAATCCCCTCCCCTCCTGGATGTCCCACTGTTACCTGAAGCTTAACATTTCCACAACATAATTAATACTATATATATACCTAGGAGATTTTAAACTAGGATGGAGGGTGGAGGAACACGAAACAGGTAACGAACTAAATAGAATAGATGGGGATGGGGAAATAGCAAGGGGTCATGGAGGTAGAATGTGGGCAAGTACAAGATTGGCAAGCAGCGAGACACTCATAGGAAATACAGATAATATTAGAAAACTTCTAAAGACTAAACCCAATTGTCGCAGAAAGGAAGGAGCAGATAAGATAATAGTAGACTGAAAAAAACCTTAAATGCATGCTTGCGAATGCAAGAAGCCTGACAGATAAAATGGGGGAGCTTGAATTAATAGCTGCAAGAATGCAGTATGATATCATACTCATTACTGAAACATGGTGGGATGAAACTATTGACTGGGCAGTTAATTTAGAGGGCTATTCCCTTTTTCGGAAGGTTCAAGCAAATAGAAGAGGAGGATGCTCATATGTTGAACCGGATCTAAAATCTATTATAAGGGAAGATGTTTATGAAGGGAATTATGAAAATGTAGAGATCTTGTGGATAGAAATTAGCAGTGGAGGTAAAAGTATAAAGAAAATGTTTGTAAGTGTAGACAGGTCCCCTTTGGCTCCCCGGTTCCCCGTTACTCTTCCCCTTACCTTCACCAGTTAGAAGGCAGTTGCGGGGGCGAGCGCGTCTCCCGGTGGCGTCGGAGGCAGGGCGCCGCCATCTTTGTTATGTCCAGGCGGGCACGGAGGCTCGCGCAGACACGACGCGGCAGCCATTTTTGTGTGGGAGAACTGGCACAAGAGATGCTCCGTAGTGCAGGGACTCTTAGAAGTTGCGCATGCGCAGTTAGGGTGATGCGGTGGCCATTACAGGTTTGCACAGGCTCCATGGAGAGTAGCGGCAGCCATTACAGTGCACGCATGTGGCCCCAATGTTAAAGAGGGCCATAAAAGACTATAATTCTCAGCAGCCTCTGGGGGCTGCACTTTCACCCAGGTCACAGGCAGCCAGACAGCCAATGGTGCTTGCAGCTTCTCCTCCTGGAGAAGGATACATTGTTGTGTGCAGAGTCAGGAAGCAGACTGTGAAGCACATGAGTCAGTGAGCCTGAGGAGACAGTGGGGGAAGGAAGGGGGGCAGAGAGCTGCGAGCTCCTGCCCTAGGCCAGAAATCCCCCGGGCTAGAGCTGAGGCCCTGACTCCCCCACTAGTGTGGGTGGGTGTTCCTAGGGACAGGCCCTTAGGTAAGGACCCTGTGCCCCTTCAGCTGTGTGATAGGCAGGGACAGAGTTAAAGTGCCTGCTACAGTTCCTTAGTGCAGGGAGAGGTAGAGACCCTGTGCAGTTCCTTAGTGCAGGGAGAGAGAGAGAGACCCTGTGCAGTTCTTTAGTGCAGGGACTCAGTGATAGAGTCTGCTGCATGTTCCTGTATGCTGTGTTGCTGATCCAGAGACTGTCCTTACGGTGGGACGTCCAGCTGGACCCCATCCAACGCGGAGGTACAGATCAGCGCTGGACCGAGCAGATCCGTTAGACCCCTTTGCGAAGACACCCAGGTGCCGGAGCACCTAGGCAGGTATTTACAGCCTTCCACACGTGCACCAACTTTACCATGCTCCTCACATGTGACAGGCCTGTTCACACACTTGGGTGGGCTTGGACTCTCTGGACACGGGGTTGGGAAGGGGGTGTAAGGGTATAGCCCAGTAGGGACTAAGAAGGTATAGCCCAGTTAGGGGCAAGGTTATAGCTGCCAGCTAGTGGCAGAGGGTGGCATATATATCGTTGTGAACACTGATGATGTTGCACTGTTATAGTATGATACCCTGTGTTGTGTTGCTCGTTCAGTAAAACTTTTAGCCATAACCCTGGTGTATGTGGTTTCTGGGTGGGTTCCTGTGTGGGGTACATTCTACACTCCTAGAATCCTACATAGGTGGAGGCGCTGACCGACGAGAGAACGTTCCAAAGAAGCACCCGAGGTTCCCATCAGCGGAGGCTCAGGCCTCCTGTGAACCTGCAGGTATACGCACCACACCGGTAACATATAGATTCCCCCTCACATGCACGCTATCTGTGATTGGGTGGGGGAAAACCCGTTACATAAGGATATGCTATAAACCAAGTGGGGGGCGCAAGATTTTCAGGGGGGGCGTGGCTGTTACAGAGGTCCCACGCTTCCCCGAAAGCATTTAAAATAAATGCCTGGGATCGCGCGAGGCCTCTGTAACTTTTTACTTATCTCCTCTTCCAACGACACGTCTCCATGGCAACCCGGCGTCAAATGACGTTGATGGGGTCACATGACATCATTTCACACCAGAGCCGTGCAGGGAGGGGGGCGCGAGCCGGAAAGGGGGCACATGTAGGAAACTTTGTGCACCCCTGCTATAAACCACCAAATATCTGTATGATTGAGGAAGCTAAAATACTTTTGCAAATGGAGAAGGCATCAAAACTAGGTCATGTTTGCATAATGGGTGACTTTAATTATCCAGACATAGGGCCTCATGCAGTAAGGCCCGATAAAATCTTTTCGCCAAGTGTGGCGGATAGGTGGGCGATAGGCCTTTTTTTGGCGATTTGCCCTCGCAGTATTCAGTAAGGGCCGAATCCTTCCGATCCCTGCCGAAGCACTGCGAAAGCAAAACTGCCGATGAGCCTGTGCCGATACAGCCTGGCTCCCGATAAGCCTTCCGATAAGCCTTTGGTGGCGATAGATGTTTGCAGCAGAGAGAGACAAGCCGCTCTCTCAGCGCAAACATCGGCAACAAATATGGTATTTTTAAACAACTTTTACTGATAGTGTACATGTGCAGGGGGTCTCCGGAGCTGAACAGCATTGGTTTCAGGTCGGGGGACCCCCTGCTTCCCGAGATACAGACCCCTTTATGAGGTGCCGGTATCCCTCTGCATTTAAAGGTCCCGATCACGTGACCGCGGCATGTAAACAAAGCAGAGGGATACCGGCACCCCCTAAAGGGGCCTGTATCTCGGGGAGCAGGGGGTCCCCGGACCTAAAACAAAAGCGCTTCAGCTCCGGAGACCCTCTGCACATCTACACTATGAGTAAAACACACACATCAATAAAGACTCGTTCCTTACCTTAGAGGGTATTTGCTACGGAAACGAAGCAGCATGAATATTTATTTAATAATACTGTACAGTGAGCAGGGGGTCCCCCGAGCTGAACCGCATCACTTTGTGGACCAGGGACCCCCTGCTTCCCGGGTTACAGGCCCCGGAATGTGTCATCGGGTGGCAGTGTCACCGCCATCTTTATAGCACCCCATTTGCGACGTGCCCGCTATAAATATGGCGGCGACACTGTAACCGATGCCCCAAACCGGGGCCTGTATCTCGGGAAGCAGGGGGTCTCTGAGACACAAATTAATGCGGTTCAGCTCAGGGGGCCCCCTGCTTCCGCACAATAGTATTAAAAATACATATATGCTGCTTCATTACCATAGTGGATAGCCGCTAAGGCAATGAAGGGGTTAAGGCAGAATAGTATGTTTATTGGGGACATTTGCCCCTAATAAACATTGCAATAAACAACATACACCCCCTGTGTATGTAAAATACATAAACAACAATAAATACATTAAATACATATAGTACTCACCACCCATGTCCGGCTGCCACGATGAAGGCCATCCTCCTCTTCATCCTGCCCATGGTCCCCTCCGCTGCTGCAAAACAGACACAAGAATGAAAACATCCAAAGTAATGTCCCCTAACCCCTTAATCACCATAGCGGTTATGAACCGCTACAGTCATTAAGGGGTTAACCCACCCTCACCCACCACTCGAGACGCCTACATACCCTCCCACACTAACCCCCCATCCCAGTGAAACCTAACTCCCCTCACCCACTACCCACAAGGGAGGCCTACCCACATACCATTGGGGAAACCCCCCCCACCCTGGGGAACCCCCCCCCCACCCCCAGTACCCACAATAAAAACAATACAGTGACCCACAATAAACATCATAATATTTAATAAATACATTACCCACCCCCTGTGCGCCCCCATAAATACATGATTTATTCTTTTACAAACAGGGTTCATAACGCAGCCCCACGCGAGTCCCCGGTGGGCTGGCGGGGCACCTGGACAGACCTACAGGGTACCAGCAGCCCTTTTCAAACAGGTTCTGGAGGCCTGCTGGTGGATCCCGCCAGCACCATGGCCCCAGGTGGTCTCCTTGGGTCACCGTGGGCCACAATTGGGTCCCCACGGTAGGCCCAAGGATGTCTGGGAGCCACAGGTGTCTGCGGGGCCTCGGGTGGTTCCCACGGGGGTCTGGGGAACTCACGGGTGCTCACTACGGGTCCGCGGTGCCCCCACAGAAGTGGGACCACACATCTTCATCCCCGCACCTACGGGTCGGCGGTGCCCCCACAGAAGTGGGACCACACAGCTTCATCCCCGCAGACTACGTGTCCACGGTGCCCTCACAGATGTGAGGCCACCGCTTCATCCCCGCATGTGTCACCCGTGGAACCACCAGCCTGGTACCCGTGAGATACCCGAGAAAACCACAGGTGGTCTCCAGAGGTCTCACGCGGAACCACGGAACAAACCCTGAATGTAAAAAAAATAAACCTGGCCTATATATGCAATACATAACCCCCCCCCCAACACCTACAGTACAATAATGTGCAAAATAACTATTATCCAGATAGGGATAATAGATTATTTGCCCATTATTAAAAACATTAACTAGCATATTCAAATAAATAAAGTACTGCTGCGGCCGAGTTTATTCGAGCATTTGCCCGTTCTCGGCCGCAGCAGTAACCTGGCGCGCGCCAGCGGGTGCCGGGCGCGCGCCGAAGACACGGAGGAGCGCCCTCCGATCGGGGCTTTCTCCCTCCCGCTGCCGGGTCCGCCGAGTCCCCCGGAACCCCCTGCCGCCGTCCCCCACATCGCGGGACACCAGGGCTCCCTCGGGGACGCGCGTGCAGGGGGCGCAGGCATCCGATGACGCGTGACCGCGCGTGGATGATGCGCGGCACGCCGAGGGAGTGCAGCTAGCATGCCGGGGCATCCCCAGGCTTGCAGAGCTAGCCGCACTCAAATAAAATGTGCCGCCTCTGTACTACTGACCTCTGTCACATGGTATACTAGAGCCAATCAGAGTAGGGATGGAGTTCCCATGCTCTGATTGGCTACCATACCATGTGAGGGCGGCCATGTGTCTTTTCATGACGTCATCTTAAAGGCAATTGAAGCAAAGCCATTCTGATTGGCTGTGCTTTCATTTCCTTTAAGTGACGTCATCATTTTTTTTTTTATCGGCCAAAACACATGGTTTTCATGGCCCAATCAGGACCGTGGGAACCATGATGAAAATGTGACGTCATAGGCCTTTAAAAGCCTATGTCATCTCATTTTGAAGCCAGACGCCGAGGAGGAAGGACCTCCTACAGAAGAAGAAGAAGACAAGGGCGTGGCACCAGACGGGAACAAGACCCCGGAAGAAGGTAGAAGAAAGAAGAATACAGATGAAGATGGATTACAAGTAGAAGACCCGTGGATTGATTTGGATTTTTAGTGTAATGTTTATTATTTTATGGTTTTTTATTTTATGGGTTCCAGTGCCTGGTGGTTTTGTACGTGAGTAAGGTGTTCAACGGGAGTCGGTGGGGGCAAGTAATGGTAAGTGAACTAAAGAAATGTATTTTATTTAACTTGTTAATTTTGTTAAAACCTTTTTTAACATGTGGTTTTTTTTTTGGTGGTATATAATTTCTTGCCTATGTATGTATGTATATATGTCTAGAGAGCTATATACATACAGGGTAAGAAATGATGTTGTTTTCAAAGCTTGATTTGATGTGTTTTTAAATAATTTGACTATGCTGCTATGCTTTATTGTGCGTTTAAAGTATTTTACAATTAGATAGATGTAATTGTTGATATTGTATTGTGTTCTTGAGGTCAGGGTTAGGCTTCGTTTTGTATTTGGTATTCTTGTTGGTACATATATTTTTTCTCGGGCTCAATTGTTATGTTAAAGGCTTGAAATTGTTAATTGTTTAATTGTTAGGGATGGAATGTAAATTGTTTAGGGATGTCATTAATGAATGGTAATTGATTTATGTTTACTGGATTGGATAAAATAGTTTACTTGTTTGGAGGTATTTCTATTTTGATTGCAATTTTATTGTTAACATTCATTTGCAGAATGTATATGATGCATAGATTGGATGCATCATATATGCAATGTAATTGCAATGTATTGATTGCCATTAGAGGTATTTGATTAGCATTTGATGATTGTGATTGTAAGATCAGTTAGGATTATGAAAGGAAATTAATTTTATTGTAGTGTGTCTTTATGGAGAATTGTTATTTGTAGTACAGTATGGTTTTGATAACCCTTCTACATTTATTTGTATATTATTTCATCATTTGTGTGTGTATATATATATATATATATATATATATATATATATATATATATATATATATATATATATATATCTATATCTGTATATATATCTGTATATATATATATATTTGCATGATGAAGCCACTGTACAAATTCATGGGTGAAGGGTGGGTATCGGGCCAGTGTGGCTTAACCCCTTAATTCCCTTTGCGGTTATTATCCGATAAGGTGTTTAAGGGGTTAATTGATATCTGAATGCAATTGCAATGTATTGGCTTTGTTTTGGCTATGTATTTTGTGGGCAAGACAAGGATGTTGCTGGCGACGGACACTTCTTATTGATGAGGTCAGTAGTACTTTATTTATTTGAATATGCTAGTTAATGTTTTTAATAATGGGCAAATAATCTATTATCCCTATCTGGATAATAGTTATTTTGCACATTATTGTACTGTAGGTGTTGGGGGGGGAGGGGGTGTATGTATTGCATGTATAGGCCAGGTTTATTTTTTTTACATTCAGGGTTTGTTCCGTGGTTCCGCGTGAGACCTCTGGAGACCACCTGTGGTTTCCTCGGGTATCTCACGGGTACCAGGCTGGTGGTTCCATGGGTGACACATGCGGGGATGAAGCGGTGGCCTCACATCTGTGAGGGCACCGCGGACCCGTAGTCTGCGGGGATGAAGCTGTGTGGTCCCACTTCTGTGGGGGCACCGCCGACCCATAGGTGCGGGGATAAAGATGTGTGGTCCCACTTCTGTGGGGGCACCGTGGACCCGTAGTGAGCACCCGTGAGTTCCCCAGACCCCCGTGGGAACCACCGAGGCCCCGCAGACACCTGTGGCTCCCAGACATCCTTGGGCCTACCGTGGGGACCCAATTGTGGCCCACGGTGACCCAAGGAGACCACCTGGGGCCATGGTGCTGGCGGGATCCACCAGCAGGCCTCCAGAACCTGTTTGAAAAGGGCTGCTGATACCCTGTAGGTCTGTCCAGGTGCCCCGCCAGCCCACCGGGGACTCGCGTGGGGCTGCGTTATGAACCCTGTTTGTAAAAGAATAAATCATGTATTTATGGGGGCGCACAGGGGGTGGGTAATGTATTTATTAAATATTATGATGTTTATTGTGGGTCACTGTATTGTTTTTATTGTGGGTACTGGGGGTGGGGGGGGGTTCCCCAGGGTGGGGGGGGGGTTCCCTTGTGGGTAGTGTGTGAGGGGGGTTAGGTTTCACGGGGATGGGGGGTTAGTGTGGGAGGGTATGTAGGCGTCCCGAGTGGTGGGTGAGGGTGGGTTAACCCCTTAATGACTGTAGCGGTTCATAACCGCTATGGTGATTAAGGGGTTAGGGGACATTACTTTGGATGTTTTCATTCTTGTGTCTGTTTTGCAGCAGCGGAGGTTACCATGGGCAGGATGAAGAGGAGGATGACCTTCATCGTGACAGCCGGACATGGGTGGTAAGTGCTATATGTATTTAATGTATTGATTGGTGTTTATGTTTTTAAAATGGCCACATTCACTATTATCCCTTTGTGGATAATAGTAATTGTGGCCATTACTATAATGTATGTGTTAAGGGGGGGGTTATTTCTTTATAAGTATGTATGTGTTTAGACATTAATTTGGGGGGGGGGCACATAATTGGTACTGTAGGCCTGCGGGTAACACCAGAGGGCCCCCGCCGGCCTATAGTATCATTGATGTGCATATATGTGTATGTTAGGGGTTGTTGGGTTATATATATATATATTTATTTATTTATATAGAGATATTTATTTATTTATTTAGATATATTTATTTATTTAGTGTGGGGCTGCTGTGTGTGATTATTTTTTATTGTGGGTAGTGGGGGTGGGTGAAGGGGGTATTAGCCACAATGGTGGTTGTTTTGGCATTGCGGGGGATAAGCGGGAGGGGTTAACCCCTTCATGACCATAGCGGTATTAACTGCTACGGTCGTGAAGGGGTTAAGTGCACCCGCAACCCCCCCGCAAGTCCTAAACTCACACCCAGGGTCAAATACCCCCTTCAGCCACCCCCGCTACCCACAATAAAGATGGCACAGTGTGTTAACCCCTTCATTGCCTTAGCGGTTAGCCGCTAAGGTAATGAAGTGGGCTGTACATGCATTTTTCCTGCCTCGGATGCATGCCGGGGGCCTCCGGTGCGGGTATCAGCTCCGGAGACCCCCGGCATCAATCACAGGCAGGAAAAAGGGCTGATTTTTTCTAAGTGTCGCCCCGGCCGATGCTTCTCCTCCAGCAAGTTGCCAACTTTAGTTGGCGGGCTGGATGGGCGATAAAATCTCCAATCTGGGGTGCCGATCAGCACCGAAAAGCTGATCGGAGCTTCCTGAATTCAACAGGGAAAACCCAGGCGCTACCTGGAACTAGATAGGAGTTAGAATGGGGTATATTATCCACCTTGAGAGTGGGCAAAGTGTCCCTCTGTTGCTGTTACTCCTGCGACTCAAACCCTCATTGGAGGATCTACCCAGGATCCTTCAAAGATACAGGTCTATGTCAATGTTGAGGCCCTTGGGTACCAGAGTCTGGAGTCTGTATATCCAGAAGGTCTCACGTTGGGCTAGTTTATTAAGCTGGTCTCCACCTCTCCAATGAGCCTCAACTTTCTCTATACCTTGATATACTAACCCCTCTGGATTCCCTCCATGTGACAGACTGAAATGCCTGGAGACTCTATGGGTCATAACCTGTCTACGTATGTTTCCCATGTGTTCCAACACGCGGACTCTTAGGGGCCTAGATGTCCGGCCCACGTATTGGAGACCACATGGACACGCCAGCAGGTATACCACATACTCCGTCCGACATGTAGTTAGATCTAATTACATGTCGGACGGAGTATGTGGTATACCTGCTGGCGTGTCCATGTGGGCTCCAATACGTGGGCCGGACATCTAGGCCCCTAAGAGTCCGCGTGTTGGAACACATGGGAAACATACGTAGACAGGTTATGACCCATAGCGTCTCCAGGCATTTCAGTCTGTCACATGGAGGGAATCCAGAGGGGTTAGTATATCAAGGTATAGAGAAAGTTGAGGCTCATTGGAGAGGTGGAGACCAGCTTAATAAACTAGCCCAACGTGAGACCTTCTGGATATACAGACTCCAGACTCTGGTACCCAAGGGCCAAGGGCCTCAACATTGACATAGACCTAGGGGCATTTTATTGATTTCAGTTTATTGATTCCATTAGTTATAAAGTTTTCCACCCCACCCCAAAAAGTGGTTTTAAAAAGTGGTTTTAGAAATCCCACATGTCACATTTTAGACTTTAAGCAGATAGGTCCGAACCCCGACTCTAGTCCAGTTGCATCCACCCCCAAACCCCCTCCCCCCCACCCCCCCATCCTTTTTTCGGAATATTGATTTCAGATGAGTTATGCACCCCATATCTAATTATAGGGCACTAATTATGTTTTTGATTCATATTGCAGATCTGGATAAACTAACAAACTATTACAGGCTATGGACTTATTTTAAATGTTCCTATAATATATATGAGGCATTTTTATATATATGTTTGTATATACACAATTATGCAGGACGTACATTTGGACTTGGATATTTATTTATTTTTATTTTTAAACATTTTTAACTCTTTTTACATAATAGTAAACATATTTCCTGTTTACACTTTTGTATTACATCACCTCTTTATCCCTGATAGAATAATGATGTAGGATATCCTTTTGAAAATGTCAATGGGCTGTAAAAAGGAAGAAACGCAAATTAAGATCACTTAACACTAATGAGAGGGCTGCTTAAAAGCATGCTCAAAACAAAGCCCATTTGAAACATGAAGTGAACTAATGAAAGTTCCAATTGGGGCTAATCAACCCACCACACATAATGTCTATCTATGTATTAAAGCCCAGCTGTTTTAGATCGAGGGGGGCGTAGTAGTTAGGATGTCCACAACACATAAAAGCGGAGTAGTGCACAATAGCCTTCCTAACTACGGAGCATGAGGAAGCCCACAGGGCGAAACGCGTTGCTCAAAATCCCCCCACCACTTTGACACTTTGCGGCCACCGTCGGGAGCAGGAACAGGGAAGTACAGAGCTCCATCCGGACGCGGAGCGAGCGACTGTAGCACCACGAGACTGCTGAATATCCCAAAGACGGGCCTCCCACCCCTTCCCCTACCGCAGCCCACGAGTTGAGCAAGCGGAGGGCTTGTCATATACCCCTGTTTTTAACATTTTATTTTGTTCAATTGTTTACTACTTCAATAAAGTTTCTGCCCGGTATCCTTGGACTTATATTCTTATTTACCCACCTGGGAGCTAGGAATCCAGAACAGGAGCGGCTAGAAATTCTACAACACAAGACATCAGGACTAACCAAAGATACCTTTCCAAGTGTGCACTCACACTTGGCCGTGTGAGTAACAATATTTTATTATCATTATAATCAATCATCTACTATTTGGAACAGTGAGACCAATTCAGGGAACCAAAAGATACCTCAGCCCTTGAGTACACCCACACATGTCCGTGTGAGTGTTTGATGATATACCGTCTACCTCATAGATTACCCCCCACCTAGATTGTCCCCTTTGCATGCTATCTCTTTGTCGCTGAACCTGTGTTCTTTAATTCCGAGGGAAACAACGAATACAAGAAATAGAAGAACCAGTCCGGACGAGAGGTGAAGTACTTCAGAACAAAAGAAACAGATCTACACCAACGAAGAAGGAAAAGCACAGACGAGACCCTTAAAGAAAAGAACATAGGACGTAAAGATACCTTGATGCACACGCATTTGCACAAGGCCGTGTGAGTGTTTGAGATTATACATAGATTTATATCACCCACACCAGCAGCTCAGAGTCTTACACATCTGAGTCTAGAGTATATACGATTCCACCTGTGCTCCCCCATCCCCCCTTTTTCTGCTTCCTGAATTCAGCCAGGTTAAAAAAGTGCCGATAAGTGGCTTATTGGCAGCCGGATGCCGATAATTTTTTATCGGGATGAAAAGTTGCCGATAATTCCCACTTATCGGCGCTTACTGAATCTGGAAGGCAAAAAATGGCGAAAACCGCCTTATCGGGGCTTACTGCATAGAGCCCATAGACTGGGGCAATGAGATTAGCATTACAACAAAAGGATACAAATTTTTGGGGGTGCTTAAAGACAATTACATGACCCAAATTATTGAGGAACCAACCAGGAGAGGTGCAATACTGGATTTGGTAATATCAAACAATGTAGAAGTAATAACAAATATTCAAGTCCTGGAACATTTGGGTAACAGTGATCATAACATGGTCTCATTTAAAATACATTATCAAAAAAGCAGATTACTTGGGTTCAACAAAGACCTTAAACTTTAGACAGGCAGATTTTAATCAATTGAGGTCTAATCTACAAGGAATACATTGGGATGTTTTTGCAGGGAAAATGTAGAAGATAAATGGGCAGTCTTTAAAACATTGTTAGAAAAGCACCCTTATCAGTGTATACCCTTGGGTATTAAGTATAAAAGAAATAAATCAAAACCAATGTGGCTAAATAACCAGGTAGGGGAGGAAATGGAAAAGAAGAGGCAGGCGTTTAGATTATTTAAATCAGAAGGGACGGAGGCATCGTATCAGAATTATAAGGAATGTAACAAAAATTGCAAAAGGGCAATCAAATTAGCAAAAATGGATAATGAAAAAAGGATTGCAATAGAAAGTAAGATCCACCCTAAAAAGTTATTTAAGTACATTAATAACAAAAACAAACAAACAGAAAACATACAGTAGGACCCTTTCAGTGTGAGATGGGCAGGCAGATTATTGGAGATAAGGAAAAAGCAGAGATATTAAAAAACTTCTTTGCCTCTGTGTTTACAAGGGAAGAATCAATTTTAATAGTAGTGCCGCAGGAGAAAGCCACAACCTCTATATTAACGAACAATTGGTTAACTGGGGAAGAAGTTCATAGGTGGCTTGATAAAATTAAAGTAAATAAGGCCCCTGGCCCCAATGGCATACATCAAGAGTTCTTAAGGAGTGAAGTTCAGTAATAGCCGAACCCTTACATTTAATTTCCACAGGCTAAAGTTGTTAGTGGAGTACCTTACAGATCGGCACTGTGACCACTGCTTTTTAACTTGTTTATTAATGACCTTGAGATTGGCATAGAGAGCAAAGTCTCCATCTTTGCTGATGATACTAAATTGTGTAAGGTAGTAGAATCAGAGCAGGATGTAATTTCACTCCAGAAGGACTTGGAGAGACTGGGAACTTGGGCAGGTAAATGGCTGATGAGATTTAATACAGATAAATGTAAGGTTATGTATTTGGGAAACAAGAATAAACAGGCGATTTACAAAGTAAATGGGGATAAATTATGGGAATCCTTGATGGAGAAGCATTTAGGAGTGCTTGTAGACAGCAGGCTTAGCAATAGTGCCCAAAGAACAGCCAGTAGCTGCTGAGGCAAACAAACTGTTATCTTGCATTAAACGGGCAATGGATAGAACAGAAGTAAACATAATGATGCCCCTTTATAAAGCATTAGTAAGACCACACCTTGAATATGGAGTACAATTTGGGGCATCACTCCTTAAAAAATACATTATGGAACTAGAGAGAGTGCAGAGAAGAGCCACCACATTAATAAAGGGGAGGAAAATCTGACTTATGAGGAGAGGCTAGCTAAATTAGATTTATTTACATTAGAAAAGAGGCGTCTAAGAGGGGATATGATAACTATATACAAATATATTCAGGGACAATACAAGGAGCTTTCAAAATAACTATTCATCCCAATGGCAGTACAAAGGACACAGGGTCATCACTGCCTCTTATTCCCTGTAGAAAGTAAGCTCTCACGGGCAGGGCCCTAGTTACCTTCTGTATCTGTTTGTGCTTGTTTTTCCTTATTTGGTAGCTCATTCTATTTATTTAATATACATAACTGTGTACCCCCATTGTACCACGATGCAGAATATTTTGGCGCTTTACAAATAACCAATAATAATAATTTATAAGCCAAAACAAATAGCAAAGTAAAAACTACTTATTGAGCACTTTACAGATAACGGACCATACACATTCCGTGCTGGAAGAAACCTTATGGTCCTGTTTAAGTAAATGGGACATAAGCGGTCATGTTTACTAAGCGCCTTGCCGGAAGACACCTTACAGACCGTTCAAATAAAACGGCCATCTTTACTAAGCCATGCTAGACAGCATCTATGGAATAGCACAGCTTAGTAAATATGGTAAAAGATGTTGGAGCGATATAGTGCTTTACACCTTGAAGTGGCATTTTTCATAAGGTTAACGAATAGACCACAGAGAGTTATATGCAGATTTTTTTTAGTGATGTTATTTAGTGATAATGTAGATATTATCGACTTCACCACCAGAGGAATCATCAATGTGTTGTGCTGCTGTCCATTTGGCATCAAAACAAGTACATAGACATAAGCAATACTGTCTAAATATTGCCTACTGTAGACATTCTACCTAGAAATTGCATGTAAATGTTCTGTTATGGCAGGGTGAGAATTAAAAGCAGACGTGTGTAGCACCTGTAGTATTATGCACAGAAGAGAAGATTTTATATTAAAATAAGGTAATCATATTCGTGCTAGTGATAGAGGGGCACAAATCACAAATCCTTCGAAATGTCCGATTATTTCTCGTGTAGGAGATAATTACATGCAGTCATCAGTATCCTTCAAATAAATCAGAAAGACCCTTTTTCCAGAACTTTGGTTGCTATGTACAGTACGTAAGTTTGTGTTTGCAAAACCAGTGCAAAATAATTGCACCGGATTTAGCAAAGGAAAAACTCCAATTTTTCTTTCTTTGATGAATATGATGTTGAGTTTTTCATGGATGTGGCCACAGTTTTGCAGCAAGGAGATTTTTGTAACCCCTTTGTCTGGCAGACACATGTTGAGCTGGTTTGTTCCTATTGATGTCTATGTCTTCCAAGAATTTATAAGTTATGTGTTTCATCTCTCCCGCATAAAAGTCTCTTGTAATTTTCATTAGAGCGGATAACCTAAGAGACATCACAGTGAATCTAAAACATCAATGATTTATTATTACAGCACAACTACATGTGGATGATAAGTAATACAATTCAGGGAATTTCTAGCATTAACAAAGCAAGAAACATTGCACACATTTCCCTGATTTAAGGAAGGACTCTAAATCGGTCATATTTTGTCTCAAGTGTCTATCTTGGTTTTTATTCCACATGTAGTTGTGCAATAGGAATGAATCCGTATTATTTAATATTGGCCACTGAATGTGGCCACCTGTTTTTGCATGCAGCAGGGGAGAGGATGAGCAAGCAAAGCAGATATCATAGTCAAAGCAAATTCATGAAAACCCCACATTGGATGGTAATTGTGTAATATGCCATAAGGACATTGAGGTTATTAATGAAAATCTAGTGTCTGTAAAATACCACAAAATCAGCAACAACAAAAAAACTATTTAAAATCAATACATTTCTTGGATTTAAAAAAAAAAAAAAAACTACAACAACATGGCATGTACGATAGTGAGAATAAAATAAGGTGACTGTACCTGTAAAAAGTCTTTCGTGCAAAGCTGCTTACCGTGCACTGTACTGTAATTGGGAAGCTTGTTGAGACCCATTGGGCGAAAAGTGCAACATGAAAATAAAAGTTATTATTATTTTATAATAAGGTTTCAGTTGGAGGAAACGACCATAGTTGTGGCAGTGACAAGAGCAATGTAAGGACCTTGTAAGGTGACCGAGTAAAAGCAAACGCTATTAAACACTACACCCCACAAATAGCTCATATTAAAAATAAATAAATAAAGTGATATAATATATTAGATAGTAGATGAGGTTGAAAAAAGACATACGTCCATCAAGCTCAACCTATGTTAAATTTGGATGACAGATACCCATCCTATATTTGTATTTACAGTATATTGATCCAGAGGAAGTCAACATTTTTATAGCGTATTAAAGCTATAAACAAATATAAAAATGGGAATACCATGCTGCCACTTTGGTGATGTTATTTATGGTACAGTAAGTACCAGCAATCATAGATATCAATTTTATTTTACATAACTTTAACCTCTCCATAGATAGCAGGAAGACATATTGTAACAAATTATCTATAAGCATAGATACTACTAACAACTACTTACTTACTACTTCACTGCTTACTTACTAATCACTGCTAAAGAACCTCAATCTCAAACTTGATATTAAAATGACACTGCTTTCAAACACTAAAGAACTTCCACTATATCTCCCTTCCCCCCCCCCCCCACCCTCCCGCCAGCATGATGGATATGGGGCACACCAAAATCTAGAGTCCTATTTGTGTATCTGTCTCTTTAAGCAGTATGTGGGTGCTCAGAGGTTACCTTGTTCTTCTCCGGGCTGAGGATCCGTGTGAGGAGTGGGTGAATAAATTAGAGGGTGCCAGCAACTTTTAAAACATTTATTTAACAGCAGAACTTCTTCACATACATTACAGCATTCATGAAGAGGCACATTACTTTCCCTGTTGTTGTCACAAAAAGGCCTTGTCTGCCTTTATGAATGTAGCTGCTCCTTCTCCAATAGGATTCCTAGGCAGGGTGCCCTCTTGTATAGAGATGCCCACCCTCTTACCCATCAGAACTACACTGAGGTGACACTCTGAGATCCTGTAATAAGGAACCCCATACAGAGAACCCACCCATCCCTTCTTGTGGGTGGAACATGCCTCAGGCCCAGATAGAAGGGCCAGTGGCGTAGCTAGACATGTGCGGGCAAAAAACATTTTCACGACCCCATTAATATTAATACTGACTGCAAATTTTTTCTCCCTCCCCATCCGCTCCCTGATCCTCTCTCATCATCCATTCTCATCTCCTCATCTTTCCTCATCACTCTTCATCATCATCATCATCTCTCCCCTCCTCCTCATTATCTCTCCCCGTCCTCCTACTCTTCCCCCCTCATTATCTCTCCCCCTCATCCTCCACATCATCTCTCCCCCTCTTCTCATCATTATCTCTCCCCCTCCTCATCATCTCTCCCCTTCCTCCTCATCATCTCTCCCCCCATCTCTCCTCCTCATCATCATCATCTCTCCCCCTCCTCCTCATCCCTCCCCCTCCTCCTCATCATCTGCTCTCCTCCTCATCATCATCACCATCATCAACTCTCCCCCTCATCATCATCACCATCATCAGCCGCTGACAGGGGAGCAGGGGGAGAGCGGGACCCCCAAGAGCGCAGGCCACCGGGTTTGCCCGGGCTGCCTGGGCTATAGCTACGCCCCTGAGAGGGGCCCTATAATAATGTGGCAGTGACACTTCCCCTCACTGAAAAATAACAAACAGGATCCTAACTCCAACACACTTAGTTGCAGACATACTGACTTACACTATATACAGGTGAGATCCCCTCCTCTGGTATCTCCTGGGATCCGGGAAATAATACAACCCTGCCTTTATATAGCCTAGGGGAGTATACGACCCCATCCCAGTTACTGGGCAGATTAAGGATGGGCTAACAGTTACAACTGGATCACCCCATGTCAGGTAACCTTCTGGCATCATCTAGAACTAAAGCGGTGCCAGACATTCACCTTATAAACTGCAACATTAGTAGAAAATGTGTAGCAAATAGGGCCTGTAAAGAATTAACCCCTACACTGCCTGCAGGAACCAGGACTGACTGGACAAAAATTAGCAAGGGTGCTACATAGAATACGCCCCTAAAGGCCAAACATTAAAAATTAAGCCTCTCAGTTCAAAGGACGAAAAGAAATGGTGAGCATAAATATCCAATTGCTAAATGTTGAATGAAAGACTTGAGACTGACAAAAGGAAACCAAAATTGCTTTGGAAATATCATTTCAAAGTTACATGGAATATTTTTTTACTGTAAACCTTTATTTTTACCACATCAAGCAATTGCCTCTTTTCTACTTCAAATGTTGGAATGATGTGGTCATAATTGTACTGTTAGAGATGCCTTAGCAATGAACTGTGTCTCCAGGGATTCTTTTCTATTCTCGTCTAGCGCTTGGAGTTATAGAATGCAATGGTAATGATTGCAGACTGCTCCAGACTGTGTAACAGCATTCTGCTTTAAACCTCATATTTTACTTGATCTCAGAGAAAAGTACCACTTCTTGCTGAAACGTGTATAATTATAGCATATGCTTAACCATGCATTACAAATGTACATTACAAATATACGATTGCTTCCTAGAAATTCTTTCTGATATTAAAAGTATGATAGACATGTTCTTCTCATGGTAAGAGTCTCTGCCATTGTAGAGCAATTTTGAAGTACTTTCTAATTTAAAGTACATTTAAAAGGGCGTTTTTAAAATCCAATGTACTTTTCTTTAATTTGATTTTTATTTTAATACCACTTTAATTAATGTATTTATTTCTGTGTTATGGGTGCTCTACCGTGTGACACTGCTAAAGCATATGGGAAAAGCTAGCATATTAAATGCACAAACTGATCACTGGTTTTGATTAAATGTATTAGCTAAGTGAAGCCTTCCCAATTTTAGTTAATTAAAAAGCAAATGTAATATTTTTTTCTAATAAAACATATGACCCTATCTGCTGCTCGTGAAACCAGCAACACACTGCAAGGGGCTGTATTTAAGACCCCTCTGGAAGATAATGCGTTAACCTAATACTTCTGAGGATCATATTTAAATGGGCTAAATTATTCACATTCACTAAAAATCACATTGGAAAACACTCAAAGCTTTCACATGCTAAGGACACATTTGAAATGCTTCCAAGTAGACTGTTAAATCCATGTACAGGTAAATAGTTCCTTGAGGAACTAATAAAATCAAGGTGCATATAGATTTATGTCATATAGTTAAACTACTGGAAAAACGTAGGCTGAACTGGCCAGCGCTCGCTCTAATGTTCATGGCTGGTAAAATGCTTGCCTACTTACTGCTGCCTCCTCTGGCATTTCAGTTGTGCTGTTTTATTTTGCTGCATCTGGAGCTGTATGACACAGCCATAGCACATGCTGCTCACCCTCCATTCCCCTCGCTGGAGGTTGTGCGGGACACGGGAGGATAGATGTGACCCCTTTCCCTTCTCTATCCACTCTTCCTCTCCCCACACACAGTCATTTCCACCCTATTTCCTTCTTTCTCTTGCTCCCCGTTTATCCACCTTGTCTTCCCTATTGTCCCTCTCTCCACCCATTTTACCTTTGTTATATATGTTGCCATTGCCACTGCATTTTATTTAACTAATGTGTCGTCTATCCCCTCACATTCATCCCTCCTCTGTTTCCCCTTCCACCAATCCCCCACATCTCCTGACAATCTTCCCCTTCTTCTAATTTCCCATTCCCCCATCTCTCTTCCTTTCTGGTCCTTTTCCCCTATCTACTTTTCTCTCCCTTCCCTCATCGCCTTCACTTCTACAACCACCTTTCTCTTTGTCCCAATGCTTTCCATATTCTGCATTTCTTTCCCCTTCTCCCTACTCATCTTTTCCCTCTCGTCCATTCCCTCATTTTCTATTGTCCCTTCTTGTACATTCACTTTCCCCACTTCCATATAATAATAATAATAATAATAATAATAGCATGTTCTTGTATAGCGCTTCTAGTTTTACGTAGAGCTTTACAGAGACATTTTGCAGGCACAGGTCCCTGCCCCGTGGAGCTTACAATCTATGTTTTTGGTGCCTGAGGCACAGGAGATAAAGTGACTTGCTCACAGTCGCAAGGAGCCGACACCGGGAATAGAACCAGGTTACCCTGCTTCACACTCAGTGCCAGTCAGTGTCTTTACTTACTGAGTCGCTCCTTCCCCCATTTAATCTCTTTTCTTCTCTTCCTCCTTTATTTCCCCTCTTCCCCTTATTACCTTCTCCCCCTTATGTTATCACTTCCTCTTCTGCCTCCCCCTTACTTATTAATTCATATTCATTCAGAGGGGGTGTTATGCGGGAGATTCCGTGAAGCCAGGAGAACTTAGCTTTTCTCTCCTCACTTGCAGTGATCCCATACCTAAAACCGGATGTTATAACAAAAGCTGTAAGTGCCATTACTCCTCTTACAATATGCTAAAGTAAACTTAATGTAGCAATACTGCCCAACCCTTTTCTCTTTTTTTTCTTTATGTGTATATGTAAAGCATGCAACAATGTATAATTGTACCTTCTTACCTGCGCTGGCAATCGTTTGATGCTCCAGTTATAAATCTGTCAAAATCCTGACTGTGTGCCTTACAGCCCCTGCTCCTGCCCCCCCCACCCCCCACACACACTTACCTTTTCTCATTGTCATTGTGACGCGTCGCCAGAAGCAGCCAGAGAGAAGGCAGAGACAAACAGAGGCCTCGCGCACTCCCCCCGCATTTTATTTAAATGTTGTGGGGAAGAGCGCGGGGCCTCAGTAAGCCAGTTTGCGCACCGCTGCCTTACATCCATGTAGCCCAATGCACAAACATCTCTGTGGCTTCTTGAAACCTAGATGGTACCAAAACCTCACTTATTGTTGCAGCTGTTTAGGCACTTTAAAGGGAAGTTCAACCTAACCCAATATTTAAAAAAAAAAAAAATTATCAGTGTGATTAGCTGCCTTAGAAAGATGTAATCACCCTTAAAGTTACAGTCTTTTTTATTTCTATCTTGTAATAAAAACAACGTGATTCGGTTCTTGGGAACACGGAAAACATCAGTTACTTAAATCTATCTGTTTAATTTATGGTGGCAACATAATTCATGTATAAACAAAAGAACAAAGCTAATCTAACTATGGTATATTAGTGATGATATCAATTGCCAAACAACTTCAAATCATTTGTTTACCATGGAATAATTAAAAAATATATATTTAAAAATACTTATACATAGGGTGACCAGATTTTCAAAATGAAAAACCGGGACACATTTATAATTTTTTTTTTAAAACAAATTACATCACATGACGCACCTCGTTGCCATGACAACGAGACACTGACGTCAGGCGGTGACATCTTGCCATGACAATGTGGCATCACGTGATGCCTCGGCGCCATAATGCGCCCCGTTGTCATGTCAACTTGATGCAGCGTGACATCATGGAGCGTCTCGTTGTTATGGCAATGTGCATTACGTGATGTCGCGCAGCCATATTAACGGAATTTGGAGGGGAGGATACAGCCAAAGACAAGATAAATATATAATAAATAGATCTAAAAAATGTTGTTATCTCTGGGTTAGCCTTCAATAGAAGGTGGCAACCCTGGCTGCAGTGTGTGTTTGTGTGTATAGAGGTGGGGGATGCAGTGTGTGTTTGTGCGTATAGAGGTGGGGGCTGCAGTGTGTGTTTGTATGTATAGAGGTGGGGGCTTTGCTTGGGCCCTTCAACTCTTACAGCCAGGGCATTGTTGGCCAAAAATGCCCAGTTCGGAGGGGATGATTACAACTTCAAAAATGTATTCATTTCCAATTCTTAACATAACACAAACTCTCGTCTCCCCACTTCCCTCCCTTTCTCGCTCTCTCAGCTCCCTCACCGTGTATGTGTGTATGTGTAATTAAAATAATTAACAAATTAAAATTAAATAAATAATTGACATAAATTAAAACTAAATAAAAAAAGTAGGCATTAATTAAAATTAAGACATTTTAAAAATGTGACATTCCTGACCTTGTATGTATATTACACTTTGCAAAATAGGGTCTCTCGTTCTCCTTGTGGCTGTCAGTGACATCACTGCCATGCAGGGCCGCAGACAGCTTTTCCGGGGCCCAGGAACAACGTTTCAGCGGCCTTGCGAGAACCCCCCCTTCTCACACACCACCTCACTCTAACCCCACCTCACACTCCCCAGTCACCCTTTCCTCCCCTCCTCTCTCTTACACCCCCCTATGTATTTTTCTCCCCTTCCCACTCAACCTCCCTCCCCAATATACGTGCACACACAGTGACACACACACACAGTGACAAACACACAGCCACTTACCTACACACAGCCCCTCCCCTCCTCATATCTCCCTCTCATATCTCCCCTCCTCATATCTCCGCATACCTCCCCCTCTCATATCTCCCCCTCCTCATCTCTTCCACTCCCTGCATCTCCCCTCCTCATATCTCTCCCCTCCTCTCCTCATCTCTTCTACTCCCTGCATCTCCCCCTCCTCATATCTCTCCCCTCCCCTCCTCATCTCTTCTACTCCCTGCATCTCCCCCTCCTCATCCTCTTCCACTCCCCGCATCTCCCCCTCCTCATCCTCTTCCACTAACCGCATCTCCCCCTCCTCATCCTCTTCCACTCCCCGTATCTCCCCCTCCTCATAACTCCCCCTTCCCCCCCTTATAACACCCCAATCCCCTCCGCATACCTCCCCCCTCTCCCTTCTCCCCCTCTCTCTCCCTTCTCCCCCTCTCTCTCCCTTCACCCCTCTCTTCTTCCTTCTCCCCCCTCTCCCTCTCTCCCTCCCTCCTCTCCCCCTCTTCTCCCCCCTCTCTCCCTCTTCTCCCCCTCTCTCCCTTCTCCCCCTACCCCTTCTCCCCCCACCACACCACTCCGTTTGCCCTACCCCATAGCAGCCCGTTTTACACCCCTCACCTCTGCAGTAGCCTGTTTTTTACACCCCTCACCCCTGCAGTAGCCTGTTTTTTACACCCCACCCTCCCACCAGCCTGTTTTTTACACCCACCCCCCCCCCCTGCAGCAGCCCGTTTTTCACACCCACCCCTGCAGCAGGCCATAAAACACACTCACCCCCCCTCACCAGCCCGTTTTTCACACCCCCACCAGCCCGTTTTTCACACCCACACCCCCACACCAGCCCGTTTTTCACCCCCCCCTTCACCAGGCCGTTTTTCACACCCACCCCCCCCACCCCCCCACCAGCCCGTTTTTCACATACCAAACACGCCCCCACCACCAGCCCGTTTTTCACACCCACCCCACCAGCCCGTTTTTCACACCCACCCCCACCAGCCCATTTTTCACACCCATCCCACCCACCCCCACCAGCCCATTTTTCCCACCCACTCCACCCACCAGCCCGTTTTTCACACCCACCCCACCAGCCCGTTTTTCACACCCACCCCACCCACCAGCCCGTTTTTCCCACCCACCTCACCCCACCAGCCCGTTTTTCACACCCACCCCCTATCCACCCCTGCAGTAGCCCGTTTTACACACACACACACACACACACACACACACACACACACACACACACACACACACACACACACACACACACACACACACCTACCTTAGCTCAGCACATCCTCCCCCAGTACTAAGCCCCGCCCCCGGCATGCTCTGACCTCCATCCAATCCCCTGCATCTACTGTAAAGCTCTGCCCCCCGGCATCCTGCTATTGGGGGGGAAAAAATACTCACGGCCGCCGCATCCCCCTCATGCTGACCCCGCGCACCGCCGCCGACTCGCGCACGGGACCAGGGGCAAAACCCGGGATATTTCCGGGACGGGCCGTCACCTGGGACAGCCCAGAAAAAAACGGGACTGTCCCGGCAAAACCGGGACGACTGGTCACTCTACTAATACAGTACTTGTCCAATTGTCTTCAGAAGCGAAATCTAACCTATTTACCTACTTACTACTGTTAGTTTACTTTTGACCTAGGTTGGAATGCGCTGTTAACAGGTTTTAACTAGGAGTGATGTATGCAGGAGAAAGAAGGACAGGGAAAGAAAACAGAATTGTGTGCAGGGAGGGGATGGGAATTTTTTGTCAGCTGTGATAATTTGAGAGATACAAAAGGGGTTGGGGGAGAGGAAGTAATAAAAAGTACAAGAACAAGTATTTTATTTCTTTTTTTAAACGTTTTTAAGGGTTTTGAAAAATACATTTGGCTTGGCTCGTACATATTCTGGCAGTCACATTTATGGGGAACCTTGTGGAATATGATCTTAAAATACCAGATGCAAATTCACAATCATGAGCAAACTGTACATACTGTGTAGTGAAGGCCTCCAAAAAACAGCATGTCACCAAGAGTCACTGATTAATAATCAGGCACATTTAATAAAGAGCAACAGCTATAGATGTCCATACCTCTATTTTATGTTTGATAGTTCAATGTATGTAATTATTTAAATTGTTTTAAACATTTTTTTGCATTACATTTGATATTGGATAAGTGCTTCCACCTCAGGAGGACTCCAATATTTGCACAAACACCTACAATAAGTGTCTACACCTTTTATTTATGGAGTCCTATCTAACCTTGACCTTTTCAGCTCCTTTTTAAGTTAAAAAAAAAAAGCCTTTAAGATGCAAAGTTGCTAAGGACACAAAGTGAAGACAGAGTGAGTTTTTCCATTTTAAACGGTGGTAAAAATGTCAATCAAACTTAGCATTCCAGAGATGGCAGCTTGTGTGCTTTGGAAGTGTTTACATTGTAAAGTAGTATCCTTCCTGTGTTTGATCCCAAACTATTTTATGTTGAATTCAAGTTTTTTTTTTTTCGGTTGGGAAAATCCATAAATGTGAATATTACTGTGTTTCCTAAGATTAGACTTTGTCTTTTTTTACGTGAAATACCTACTGCATTTCAAGTTGCAGTCCCACTTATGCCATACATTGCTGCATCTAGTTATAGAAGTCTAGTCACAAAAGTATGATAGATGCTATACGTTAACAGCAATTCAAGTGAAGGGCCATTAAAAATCTATAATTGCTATCACTCTTTAGTAAATATACACTCCACTGACTTGCAATTGAAAGTGACCTTGATTCACTGACTCACAATCATGGTAACCCACTTATTTGAGTTGCTTTATAATTCAGAATATGTGTAATAGCACTATGTTGCTCATAGCTGTGTTCAGATACTGCAGGCTTTATGCAGAAAAAGGGGGACATGTAGCACTAACCACTAACAATATTTCTAATGGAGTGTTGGTGAAAAAGAAACAATGTGTGTTATATACAAAAATGTCTTCCTTAAGCGAAACGAAAAGTCCCGATTGTAGTATATGCAATGTCCCGAATAACAACAAAGTCCAGATTTATACTTAAGTCCAGCTGTCAGAGTACAGAGAGGGGCTTCCACGTCCCTCCAAAAGTGGAGCAAAGGAAAAAGAAGATGGTGTCCTCTGTAATTCCAGCTATGTTGTTTATTACCTTACATGCGGCTGTGGAAAAGGTTACGTTGGACGGACCTTCAGACCTCTCAAAGTAAGAATGATGGAACACTTTCGTTCCATTAAGAATAGGGATTTATTGCTTCCTGTTTCTAGGCATTTTACAAACTACCCCTTAGGTGGCATTCCTCAATTCAAATTTGAAGGAATTGAACATATATCCATTCCAATACGCGGAGGAGATAGACTCAGACTTCTCAACAGATGTGAGATGTTCTGGATACACAAACTTGATACACTATCTCCCTGTGGTATTAATATTGAATGGGATCTATAACACTTTCTATAATATTGGTGTAGTCCTATTTCTCTGAGCGGTCTGATGGTCCTCTTTGACAGATGCTGTTTAATATATGTTTATTTACATATATTGTAAATATGTACTGTATATATTATTATGTATTTTTGGTACTTGTTTTTTGAATTGTGTATTTTTGGTGCTTGATTTTTGAATTGTGTATTTTTGGTGCTTGGTTTTTGAATTGTGTATTTTTGGTGCTTGGTTTTTGAATTGTGTATTTTTGGTGCTTGGTTTTTGAATTGTGTATTTTTGGTGCTTGTTTTCAAATATTTTTATTGGGTTTCCTGGAACCAGGGTCACGAATGATGTGTGAATGATTCCAGTAAGCTCAACTCATGTCCTCCCTCTTCCAAAGCATGACAAGTCCTTAATGTCTTTCTTAATTTTATTGCTGGATTAGAAAACACAGGAACTTGTGGGTGTAATGTAGGTAGAGAGTGCTTCTCTATGTGGGATGCTTCTGCGAGGTTAGACTATGGTAAGAGAGAAAGGCCTTACCAGGGGTGGATGCAGACAGGTCTGTACTCACTGTAATCTAGGATGGAAAAGAAAGTGAGGGGCAGGGGTCACACTAAAGGTTGAGTGGGACTGCACTAACTGTCAGCAAAAGACAGGGGAGAACATGGGAAAGTCCATTAACTGGGAGGACTGGAGAAGCTGCAGTAGCAGTTCACTGATTATGTGCTCAGAGGCAAAAAAATGCAACATTGTTGCATGTTACACAGGCACAGTGTGTGTATGTGGAGCCAATGCCTGCAGCTGAACTTAAGGAGCTGACAAGCAGAAGGGGGGTCGGGCAGGAATGTGATTCTTGTTCCATGACACTCCCCGTCTGGTATCTGGAGATACCACTATATAACTGGAATATGTGGAACATATGTGCAATGCATAACAAAGATAACATCACATTCTCAAACAATGCAAGAGTCCATGTCCACATAGCGATGTGACACCGGCCGGTATCACTGGTATCAAGGTCCCTTGGCCAAGGTTCTTTGGCAAAGGATGCAGGGTGGATGCACAGCTCCAGGTTTGCTGGTTGCACCACAATGTCTTTGTATAAAAGTCTCTGGCACTGTTTCCTTTTAGTCTTGTGAGAGAACAGTCCTTTTGTCTCTGTAGTTTCACCCACAGAGTGTATCCCCTTGTAGGTATACCAGCCGTGGCAGCCTGTTGCTCTATCACCTGGCGTTTGGCAGAAGGAGAGGGCTTTTGGCTCCTTGTGGGAGCGGATTACTGTCCCTGGGAAACTGGTTGTCGAATGTAATCCAATAAAGGGGGCGTCGTTCAGGGAGACTCCCTGAAGCTGAGCGCTGGGGTTGAACATTACCCGGATTTGATCGGGTACCGGAGGGTGGTAGGCCCCAGGTGATTGGAGGTACCGACATTCTTTGCCTTCCTCCATTAGAGGTGCTGGCTTTGCGTGGCCGGTAAAGAATATCTTCTGGATGAAGACCACAAAGTTGTTTTTGGTCTCTGGTTCCCTTTGTGGGCCGCAGAGGTGCGAGGTGAACCTAGAGATGGCATGTTCTCCATTGTTTGGGAAGCGCCTCCTTGGTGAACGGAATGGTAGCGGAGTCACCCGACTGCTTAGTCCGTCTTTAGAGAGCTCCTTGACAGTTAACCTCGGGAATCCTCTATCTTCCCTCGAGGGTGTTTGTTTGTCATCGTTCCTTGTTGTCTGGAACGCTGTGCACCGTAGTTCATCGGTACATTTCTCTTGCACAAGAACATCTCCGCGTAGTTTGGTGAAACGCTTTTGTGTTTCTTTGTTGACTGCCATCGGGAGGTTGTTTTCTCCCTGGACATGACGAAGAACAGTCTCTTTTGTCCTTGTAAATCCTTTTGGGAAATGTCTCTGCAATTGTCCCCTCTTACGTGTTTGAACGAACAGTCCTTTTGACACTGTGGCTTCGCCTGTGGGGCGCAATCTTTTGCGGCTATGCCAGCCGTGGCAATTGGTTGCTCTGTTGCTTGATACTCTGTGGAGAGGAACAACTGTACGTCTTAATTGTGCCCTTGCTCGCGGGAGTATTGTCTGATTGTTTGTTGTTTTTAGGACGATCCCTTTGTCGGTCACCTTTGGGAGGTTCCTCTCTTCCTTCGGTGGAGTCGACTCATCATCCTTGGCTGTCTGGACTGCTGAGCATCCTAAGCCATTGTCGCATCCCATCGGCGTGAGGATGTCTTTGTTGGTCTCAGGGGTATGACCTTGTTTTTCCTCTTCACTTGGCCCTTCGGTCACTTGGAGATGGCCAAGACATGGTTCAGAGAGAGATGTGTGTCCACATTCTGTCACCTCCGTTCTGCGGGCATCAACGTAGTCTTGCCCGTGCTCTCTGTTAGTGTACGAGTTGCCCACTATCACCCATCCTAGGTCGAGTCTTTGGGCGTATGGCGCGTTGTGGGGTCCGTTGTGCTGTTTACGGACTTTATGTACCCTCATGATGTCCCTACCGAGCAGCAGCAGGATCTTGGCGTCTTGTTCCACCGGCCGGATGTGGTTGGCTATTCCTTTGAGGTGGGGGTAATGGAGTGCCACGTCTGGTGTGGGTATCTCGTCCCTGTTTGTGGCCATGTGGTTGCACTCGATGAGTGTGGGAAGGGGCATGTTCACTTTGCCGTCTATTGAGCATATGGTGTAGCCGTTCACTCTTCTCCCTGTGGTCTCCGTTTGCCCTGCGCACGTTCTGAGAGTGTAAGGAAAGGCACCATCTTGTATGTTAAACATGTCGAAGAACTCTGACCTGACCAGTGATCGGTTGCTCTGGTCGTCGAGGATTGCGTACATCCGAATAGCCTTCTCAGGTTGTCCCTGGGGGTGCACTGCGACAAGGCATATTTTGGAACAGGACATTTTGTCACCTTCTTTTCCGCAAACCTCAGTGCGCTGAGATGTGACGGATGTTGGCTCTCCTTCTTCTTTCTCCCCGCCATGCTCCGCTATGGAGGATGGGTTCTTGAGTTGGTGGAGTGTCATCGCCTCTGGGTGTAACGCTGTCACGTGCTTGTCACTCTCGCACACTGTGCATTTGATCTCTTCCTTACAGTCCCTGGCTAGATGGGTCGTGGAACCGCAGCACTTGAAGCAAACTCCGAATTCTCCAAGTAACCTCTTGCGTTCCTCTAGGGACTTCATCCTGAACCCAAAGCACTTGTTGAGTGGGTGTGGCTTCTTGTGTATGGGACATTCCCTGTTTGGGTCCCTTGGTTCCTTGTCTCCGGCGACCGACTGATCGGGAGTAGTTTGGGCCGTGGGAGGCACGTCCGTCCTGCGGGCCGAGATGGGTGTTTGGGGGTTACCATATCTCGTCGCTGGTCTCTCGTTCTTCGGGCTGCTTGCACTGTATGTGGTTTGCGCACCTAAGATGAAACTGGGATCGTTTCTTGTCTTTGCCGCTTCGCAGATGAAGCTCACGAAGAATGAGAATGGGGGGAAGACAACCTGCTTCTCCCTTTTGTATTTGGAACCTTGTGAAAGCCACCTTTCTTGGAGGTTGAAGGGTAGCTTCTCCAGGATGGGTCTCACTCCACGAGCTGAATCTAGGGCGTTGAGACCTATTAAGGAATGGTCTTTCCTTGCGGACTCCAGTTCTTGCAGCAGGTCTCCAAGATCTCGTAACTTCGAGTAGTCTTTACTTGTGATCTTGGGGAAGCTCTCGATTCTTTTGAAGAGCGAATCCTCGACTGCTTCAGGGCTGCCATAGGTCTCTTCTAGCCTTTCCCACACTAGGTCAAGACCTACTTGGGGTTGATGCGCGTTTGCCGTCCGAAGTCTCTGCGCTTGCTCCCTGGATACGTTCCCCAAGAACTTAACTAACAGGTTGAGCTCTTCCCTTGCTGAGAAGTCCAAGCTGTCGATTGCGTCTTTGAACGTGAACTTCCACGTCCGGTAGTTCTCAGGGCGGTCGTCGAAGCTGATGAGTCCTGCGTGCACCAAGTCGCGCCGGATCATGTACTTGGCTATGTCTGTCAGACCTGAGACGTCGGCGCGTTTGCCCCGTTCTGAGGTAGTTGCTGGGACGGTCTTTGCGGTCGCCTCTTCCTTGGCGTGGACGCGTGATGACTGCCGGCCAGTGTGAGGGGCTGTTTTCTCCCGCGTGGGTGTACCTGGATTACGAGCCTGTTGTGGTGCATCCGTGTGCGCTCTGGCGTGTGGATCACTGTTGCGGCTGTGGCTATCCCAGGCAGCGTGTGCCATTGACGGAGCAGCGTCTTCTCCTCGTGGTCCTAGCGAGTCTTCGTTGTCTGTGGTGTCGCTCCCTCCGTGTTGAGATGGTGCGCTGGTGTTTACACTGAAGAGGCTCCTTACATAGTCTTCAGTGCGTTGGGCTGGATCCTCTGAGGCAATCCGTCTGTAGGGTAGCTCCCCGCCGTCCTGTCTCGCAGCTGCTTCTAGGACTTCGGCTTGGGCTATGGCGGCAGCGGCGTCTTCTTCTTTGCTTAGAGCCTCTAGATCCGCGTCTAATTCGGCCTTTCTACGTGCATTGGCAGCGGCGGTGGTAGCAGCGGCGGCGGCAGCAGCGGCGGCGGCATTGGCAGCGGAGGCGGCGGCGGCGACCTGCTCCTCCTCTTCTATGCGCGCCTTTTCTGCCCTTACGGCTGCCTCTCTCCGACCATATTCGGCCCGGGCACGTGCGGCCTCTGCAGCGGCTCTCGCCTTGGTAGCGTTTGTGCTTGCGCTGGACGCGTTAGACTGCGCTGATCTTGCTGACCTTGATGAGTGTCTGGATGTGCTTGAGCGCTGCGATGCGGTTTCCAGCAAAAGGTCCTTTCTCCTACTCTCAGCCTCCGTGATAGTGGTACGTACGCGGCTGTGTCGTGCCAGGTCAATGTTGCTCTGTAAGTCTCTTTCTTGCAGGCTTTCGCTGGTGTTGGCCCTGGTCAGGTAAGTAACGTATGCCTCTGATAGCTCTTGATAACGCGAGTGATCAGTCCTTAATTGCGTTATTGCCTGCTCGAGCTGCTGCGCATAGTTGCCAATACTAGTGACATTGCGTATTCCCAGTGTGGTTGTTTCCCAGGCCAACTCTAATTTAGCGCGGTGCGCTTCAATGTCGCTCTCATATTTTTCGCGGGCCTTTTGTGTCAGTGTGACTGTCCGTTTAGGCCTTGCGCCTGCCTGCGCCTGTTGCAGTTGCGCGGCGGTCTCTGTGTCTGAGAGATCGCTTTCCTGCGTGATGTCTGGTGAGGCTCTGAGTTCTGCCATGCTGTAGGTGTGTGTAGGCCTTTGCCAGTGCGTGTGGCGTGCGGTCTTTTACCTTGTCAGCGATGGGCGTCTGTCTCAGATGATGCCGAGCGGTGTCCTGCAGCGTGCAGCGTTGGGGTAGCTGTACTTACAGGTGTCCGTTGGCTCCTCACTGTGGGGCTGAGCAGCGGGTGAACTCAGGCAGAGAAAAAGGCAGTTAGTAATTGTGAGAGGAGCACTGCTGTTGCAAGGCTGCTGCGCAGCTTGAGCTACTGGTTGTCTGTGAAAGCTGCAGACTGTGTGCAGTTGCAGAGGCTGCTCTGTGTACTATTAGCAAAGTAAGGCTGCTCACTGTCTTTGCATAAAGCTGTGGTAGTTTGCTGTGTAGAGGCTTGTGGCTCTGTGTAGCAACGTGCTTGTGCAATGTGGTGAGAGACTGCTGATTATTTGCTATGTAGGCTGCCTGCTTGTTCTCTGTAAGGTTGCAGGCTGTGTGCAGTTTGCTGTATAGCTGTGTAGAGCTGCACTTTTGTAGCACGAAGGCTGTGAGTGATAGCTTCTGCGTAGACCTCTAATACACGGTCTCTCTCTTACTTTCCTGGAACCAGGGTCACGAATGATGTGTGAATGATTCCAGTAAGCTCAACTCATGTCCTCCCTCTTCCAAAGCATGACAAGTCCTTAATGTCTTTCTTAATTTTATTGCTGGATTAGAAAACACAGGAACTTGTGGGTGTAATGTAGGTAGAGAGTGCTTCTCTATGTGGGATGCTTCTGCGAGGTTAGACTATGGTAAGAGAGAAAGGCCTTACCAGGGGTGGATGCAGACAGGTCTGTACTCACTGTAATCTAGGATGGAAAAGAAAGTGAGGGGCAGGGGTCACACTAAAGGTTGAGTGGGACTGCACTAACTGTCAGCAAAAGACAGGGGAGAACATGGGAAAGTCCATTAACTGGGAGGACTGGAGAAGCTGCAGTAGCAGTTCACTGATTATGTGCTCAGAGGCAAAAAAATGCAACATTGTTGCATGTTACACAGGCACAGTGTGTGTATGTGGAGCCAATGCCTGCAGCTGAACTTAAGGAGCTGACAAGCAGAAGGGGGGTCGGGCAGGAATGTGATTCTTGTTCCATGACATTGGGTTTTTAAAAAAATGGGTAAGGGGGACAAAAATGAGGATAAATAACAACATACAACAATAATCATACATATAGGTATCAGAATAATAATCATGGAGTTGACCATTTACATAAACCAAATATATCTATTGCGGACAGCCTGAGTAAACATATATAGGCATGAATAACTTGGGCAGTCCCAGGCATAACCGCACTTTATCCATATATAGGGAGGGTAAAAAATAAACAAACAAAGAGATGCAGGAGAGTAACTGGGAAGGAGAGGGAGGGGAGGGGTTGAGGGAGAAGAAGGGGGGGTGCCCTCATCACCCCACCCACCACGGTTCTCAAGGAATATTACACATGCTTGTTTTTTTATTGTGTATTTTTGATGCTTGTTTTTTTATTGTTGTGTATTTTTGGTTCTTTTTATTTAGGTTATCTATTGACTGTCATAGTTGCAAATCATGCCCATATTATATGGGCATGGTGTACCACTGTACCAATCAATGGGTAGAGGGTGGGGGTAGTTGCCCTGGGAAGGGTGGTTAGGCATCTGGGTGGGTAGTGGGGGAGGGGGGTTAACCCTTAATTACTAGGTGATTAAGGGGTCAGTGGCCATTTTTTTTTATTGTACAGTGGCTGCCCACTGAGGACATGGACGTGGAGGATGGTGATGAGGACGGCCTTTATCCTGGCAGGGGTAAGTAGAAATTTTATTTATTTTATGCTGGCTGGTGGCTGGATAATTTTTTATTTTTAATGGGCAAATGAGCTATTATCCAGTTCTGGATAAAAGTAATTTTGCCCATTACTGTACTGTATGTGTTAAGGGGGTTATTGAGGTAGAGGAGGTGCCCATTCATTGCCATTGGAGTTATCTTTGCTCACATTGAGGGCAGAGGTAACTAAACTGGCAATCAATGGGTCTATTGGCTAGTATTGGGTTTTAATGTTTATTGTGGGTTGCGGGGGTGGGTGAAGGGGATATTTGGCCCACGGTGGGTGTTTATGCCTACCGGGTTGGTAGCACGAGGGGTTAACCCCTTTATTACCATAGCGTAAGTAACAGCTAAGGTAATGTAGGGTTAACTCCTCCCGCAATCCTCCCACAAGGCCTAAACACCCAACAGGGGCCAAGTACCACCTTCACTCTCCCCCGCTACTCATAATTACATAGTTACATAGTTACATAGTAGATGAGGTTGAAAAAAGACATAGGTCCATCAAGTTCAACCTATGCTAAATTTAGACAACAGATACTTTATCCTATATCTATACTTATGTATTGATCCAGAGGAAGGCAAACAAAAACCCCATTAAGGGGAAAAATTAATTCCTTCCTAACTCCAAGAATTGGCAATCGGATTAATCCCTGGATCAACATCCTTCCCATGTATACTTATTTGGTATATCCCTGTATACCTTTCCTATCTAAAAAGATGTCCAACCTTTTTTTGAACAAATCTATTGTATCTGCCATTACAGTCTCCATGGGTAATGAATTCCACATTTTAACTGCCCTTACTGTAAAGAACCCTTTTCTTTATTGCTGGTGAAATTTCCTTTCCTCCAACCTTAAGGGATGGCCCAGAGTCCTTTGTACTGCCCGTGGGATGAATAGTTCTTTAAAGCTCCTTGTATTGTCCCCGAATATATTTGTATATAGTTATCATATCCCCTTTTAGACGCCACTTTTCTAATGTAAATAAATCTAATTTAGCTAGCCTCTCCTCATATGTTAGATTGTCCATCCCCTTTATTAATTTGGTGGCTCTTCTCTGCACTCTCTCTAGTTCCATAATGTCTTTTCTTAGGCTTGGTGCCCAACATTGTACTCCATATTCAAGGTGTGGTCTTACTAATGTTTTGTAAAGGGGCATAATTATGTTTACTTTCCTTCCATCCATTGCCCGTTTGATGCCAGATAAGATCTTGTTTGCCTTTGCAGCTACTACATAACATTTGGCACAATTGCTAAGTCTGCTGTCTACAAGCACTCCTAAATCTTTCTCCATCAAGGATTCCCCCAATATATCTCCATTTAATTTGTAAGTCGCCTTTTTATTCTTGCATCCCAAATGCATAACCTTACATTTATCTGTATTAAACCTCATCTGCCATTTACCTGCCCACACTTCCAGTCTCTCCAAGTCCTTCTGAAAAGAAATTACATCCTGCTCTGATTCTATTATCTTACACAATTTAGTATCATCAGCAAAGATGGAGACTTTGCTCTCGATCCCAACCTCAAGGTCATTAATAAACAAGTTAAAAAGCAGGGGTCCCAGTACCGATCCCTGAGGTACTCCACTCGCGACTTTAGCTCAACCTGAAAAAGTTCCATTTATGACAACCCTCTGTTGTCTGTCCTTTAACCAGTTTTCAATCCAGGTGCATATATTATTACTGAGTCCAATTTTCTTTATTTTGTACACCAACCTCATGTGTGAAACCGTATCAAAAGCCTTTGCAAAATCTAAGTAGACCACATCAACTGCATTACCCTGGTCTAAATTCCTACTTACCTCCTCAAAGAAACAAATAAGGTTAGGTAGGCAAGATCTATCCTTCATAAATCCATGCTGACTAATACTAATAATTTTGTTTTCCATTAGGTATTCCTGAATATTATCCCGTATTAAACCTTCAAATAGTTTCCCTACTATTGAAGTCAGGCTTACAGGTCTGTAATTTCCCGGTTGTGATCTAGCTCCCTTTTTAAATATAGGCACCACATCTGCTTTACACCAATCTTGTGGTACTGAGCCTGTGGAAATGGAGTCCTTGAATATTAAATATAATGGTTTGGCTATTACTGAGCTTAACTCCTTGAGAACTCTTGGATGTATGCCATCGGGGCCAGGCGCCTTATTTACTTTAATTTTTTCAAATCGCTTATGAACTTCTTCCTCAGTTAACCAATTGGTCATTAATATGGAGGTTGTAGCTTCCTCCTGTTGCGCTACTATTGAACTTGATTCTTCCCTGGTTAACACAGAGGCAAAGAATTTGTTTAATACCTCAGCTTTTTCCTTATCTCCAATAATCTGCCTGCCCATCTCACACTAAAAGGGTCCTATATTTTCTTTTCTCATTTTTTTGTTATTAAGGTACTTAAAGAACTTTTTAGGGTTGACTTTACTTTCTATTGCAACCAGGCAGTAGTATTTAACCCTTTCATTGCCTTAGCGTTTAGCCGCTAAGGTAATGAAGCTGCCTGAAAATGTATTTTTATTGCATTGGATTGAAGCAGGGAGTCTCCAGAGCTGTTATGACTGTGTATCAGCTCCGGAGACTCCCGGCTTCAATCCGATGCAGGGGGAAAACATTCTAAGTCCTACTCTCAAATCCCATCCCGCCACCCTTGTGATAAACTCGCTAGTTCAGAGGCTTGATGAGATTATCAGGGATACTAGTATAGTGTGATCTTATCAAAAGGGCGATCTGTAGCTGTTTTTCAGCTCCCGCTCGGTGTGTTTGAGCAGGAGCGCTACCAGTCGGCAAGGAGCACTTCCCGTACGAGTTTGGCAGGCTATCGAAGCTTTCTGAATAGCAAACTGGCCAAATCGTTCGGGAACTGCTCTAAAAGCTTGATGAGTTAGGGGCCTATTCTAGTTGGTCCGATAACTAAGTGTTCCCATTGTGAACCGGAATATTGCCAATATATTGAGCTATTTAGTATCTTTCTTCTGTAGTAGCTACACATTTTCTGACTTGTCCAATATTCTACATATGCCAGTTAGTTACAATTTTTCTTCCCATGTTATTGTTGATAGTTATGCATTTGGGGTCAATATTATTACTTAGTTTGGTCTATCAGATTTTTCAATTTGTTCCAATTCAAGTAACCATACTGTAATTATACAGCTCTGGTGATGGTATAAGCTTTATGGTCACTAGCTGCCTGCTGGTTGATTTGTAACTAGATGTATCCCTGTACAAATTCTTAGGTCTGTAGCAGAGTTTATTTATGATTCTTAATATCATTTAAATGTGTATGTATATATATATGTATGTGTGTGTGTGTGTGTGTGTGTATATATATATATATTTATATATATATGGGAACTAAAAAGTAGCGCCAAAATGACGTGTTGACGTATTGTGAAAAATAATATTAAAAATAAAATCTAAAAAATATATATATACTAATAATATTAATATAAGTATAACATAGTATTGTGCACCTATTTGTGAACTACAACTTAAGACAACACATCAAATACATATAAAATACATGCGGAAAAGAAAAATTGTGTATAAAACCAGTCCTTTAAATGGAAGTCCTTAATTGGAAGAACAGTGCTGGTATGAGGGGGTCTCCGGCAGCTCTCAAATAGGATGAACCACATCCAGATAATACCTATTGGAGAAAAAGAAGAGAGAGTGCACGCCCCATAGCGTAAAATAGTACATTTATTAGGAAAGGGGGAGGTTGAAAATTCACTCACAAGGGTAAATTTAAAACAAGTAGTTTGTGATAAAATCACCGCCAATACTGGTCACTCAGCATCCAGGCCCTGCAGTCCAACTCTCACTTGAAACTGCTGGAAGATTTTCTCTGGTGCAGGCGTCCGAAGGCTCCTTAAAATCAATAATGCAGTCTTTGAGTTCGGGTAATGTCTCCAATGTTAGCTGGCCGCAATGTAAATCTGCGCTCGGGCCGCATCGGGCCACAAACTCCTCTTCCCCTGAAGAAGCGTAGCCTTACGTGAAATGGTCGTCGGGAATTGACGTCAGTAGCTGACGTCATCAGAGGTGGCAGCATCCATGATCCTGTGTATCGAGGGAAGACAGGCTTGTATTTGCGGTGGGGCCCTGACACTAATCAGTTCATGATCCGCCGCGATCACGGAACTTGCCGATAGCCACAGGGCACTGACTTATTTTGTCTGGTCTTGACATAGACCGAGTGTATGAATAACTGTGCACACGGGTTTAGCTTATGATCCGCCACGATCACGGAGCTTTCTTATAGCCACACAGCACTGCTCCACATATGCAAATCTGATTTATGCACGTTGATACACGCAATATAATAATATTGCCTGGTCCTGACACAGACCGAGTGCAATATCCACCGTGAACATTTGGTTTATCCCTGCAACTATAAATACAGTCTGTCCTTTTACCATGCGCTATTGATCTACTGTACATCTATATATGGATAATGTGTATATAAGAATGTTTCTATACTAGTACACACTTTGATATATAATAACATCAATAGGACAACTTTCTGTGTAAAGACAGACAGAGCTTGTATATATACTGTCTGATACCAATCAGCTCATAATAGCGAATATCCTCTACAGGATCACTATACTATTTCGGTTCTCAATAGACAATACCGATATGGATGGATGTGAGTCAGCAGGACTATATTAATAGAGACAATCCAACTAGAATACTGACCACTCCAGCCACCTCTGAACGGGGTTTTTTTTTAACAAGTTTTGAATGATGTGTATGTGTTTTTAATAAGTAATGACTTGAATAAAACTTTATTATTTTTCTTTGGACTTAGTGGTACTACTAGGGCTATCTATTCCCTATACAGTCAATACAGGTAATTTCTCCTGTTGGATCATTGTTATCCAGAGTAATATTTTCCGGCAGAGAGTGCTTAATTTTGGGGAATCTTTTTGATCCTTCTTGGATCACACCGACAATATATGCCAATTTGTCCCTTAAAGCACCTGCCCATACTCATTACCAAATGTACATTATAGGATGAGCGGTCCCATTCCCCTTTAGAATCCCAATCTTTAACCATCTTTCCAAGTCTCACAGATATTTTATCAATCCCCTTGGGAGGCCCATAATTTCGGGCATAGATTCAATGACAGTTAACCTTTCCCAGTTTATTGACTTCTTTTTACAGAAATATGTAGTTAATTTTAAATCGTATATAAAAGACACTTCTCGTATCATTGGGCAACATTCGATATCGAGTCGATCTACACTTGTATCGACCACAACAAAGGGATCGAAGCTATCAAATTCTTTGTGGAATAAGTTTCTACATGTGCACGTATACAGAAGGATCTTCCTATATTTTGTATTTTATTTATTTTAACTCACGATTATTTTGTTTATTATCAGATTTTTTACTTACAGACACGTTGAATGGCTATGGGGACCAGATTCCCCCTCCAGCTATGCCAAACTATTCATGGGATATTGGGAACATTCTTTCGTCTGGCCTAATAACCCACATGGGGAGAATTTGATTATAACAAAAATACATATTTGAGTCCTATCAGAAAGCAAAAACATGCAATACTGTAGGTCTTAGCTTTTGGAAAAAAATATCAAATAAAAACATTTCCAAATATTCTGTTATTCAAGAAATACAATAGTAGTCCACACTGAATTAGAGGCTTTATTCATTGTAATACTTATTTTACCATTTACAAACCCACATGTCAATGTGGTCTCCATTACATAGGTAGAACCAAAAGACTGCTAAAGGTTAGGTTCATGGAGCACCGTAGCAACATCACAAATGAACTTCTAACATGGAGTCGCCAAACACCTTTTGAAAACCCACAATAAAGATCCCAAATCCATGACAGTAAGAGGTTTGAAACATTCTTCCACTGATATTTTGGGGGGAGATAGATTCTCCACATTGTCACAAAAATCTAAATGGATATTCAATATGGGAACTCTGTACCCATTAGGTTTTAAATAAGAGTCTAGATGTAGTACCTTTAAATAATTAATTTTCCATCATACATTGTCAATACACAGGTCTGTAGAGACCATCTAAATCTATTTGTAACCCTCCCTCTCAAATGTTACTAGCATGGTTAGTGTGTACCAGGCATCACCCTGTGTTGCCATGTGATCATGACATCACAGAGAGTACATAAGGGGAGTGGAAGGTTTGAGAAGGTTAGGTTCCAGGAGGACAAGAAGAGAGGAGCCCCAGGGAGGAGAGATAGGGATGTTCATAATACAATAGCACAGACAAATCCCCCCTGTACTTTATTATGTTGCAGCTAGGGACTGTACCCTGGTTAAATTAGGATCCAAGAAGAAGATTAAGGGAGTCCAATATAAGCTTTGAATTATGAAAATGGCATGCCACAGAGGTTCTCAGTAACGCAAACTCAAGGGAGCCGGCGGATCGGCTCCAACAGCGGATCTGCATTAATAGTCCTCTCCGTCTGCAGGGAAGTGGCAGTTCCCACACAGACCAAAGTTATTGGGGTCACTTGTACAGGACCCGCAAGGATTCCCAATGGGCTTAGCATTACTGAGTTAATACAGGAAGTTATCCTAAACAGAAAAAGGAGGGGGCCCGGGGCTCAGAACAGATAAGTAACTAAGATATATACCTCCCTCTGATTGTTACGTGTCGGCACTCATGGAAGCCCAGAATGCATTGATGACAATAAAGAAACAGTACAACTTTGTTTAAACTGTGGTGTGTGGTCCCCATGCCTGGGGACCTGAATAAGAGACTGTTGTATGACAAAAGTTCCTGGCACCCATTATTCTACAACCTTGCTATCTCATCAATGGTGTTGTTTAGGGAGCTCAGAATCATATGTGAAGAATAAAAAAAAAAGAAAACCACACAAATAATGCAGCATTGTTTGTAATCCAATACAGAATTCTGAGAAATGTATTTTTGGAAGTCGTCAATATATATATATATGTGTGTGTGTGTGTGTGTGTGTATACTGTATATATATATGTGTATAAATATATATATATATATATATATATATATATATATATATATATATATATATATATATATACACACATATATACTAGTACTGAAAAGACTGCACTTTTATGGCCAGTGATAACAAGTAATTATTAATAGAATGATGATCTAAAGCCCCTTGTAATTGGGCTGATATCTAATTTGCAATTCTGAGAATAATTAATAGATCTTATATCTACTGATTGTTTAAGATATAAAGTTAACCAATAGTTAGTATAACCATGTGTAGCTGATATCAATAAAACAATGCTTGTGATAAAAAGAATATTAAATAATAATCTAGATATTATAAACCATATATTTAAAAGTGTTATAAAATAATAGAAAAATGGAAAAAATAGAAAAAATCAAAAATCAATATTTCTCAAAAAGTGTGTACATAAAAATAATAAAAGAAAGTCCAGAATAAAAAAAACATACACTTTTGAGTTCACTCATTAAATAGTCCCAATTGTCCCTACACTGAAGTACCAGGGATATCTGCTGTATCATTGAATTCGCTCCCTGCCCGGAACTAAAGACATCAGAAGTGTGTTCCTGGAGGAAGGATCTGTCGGCTGCTGTCATTTCAAGTTTCTGCTAGACGGCGGCTCGTGACAGACAGTCAGACGATCGGAGGAGTGGAGCAGAGGAGCAGAGTTCCAGCAATCGGATTATGGCATGAGTATTTATCTCATAAAACGCCTATATACTATTTCTGTTTGTGAGTTTTAATTTGTGAGCTTTGGAATTTATTAAATTCATATTTTAGAAATAATGCACTAGGATCGGGCGTTTTTTCTTTGTTCTATATACAGTATATATACAAGTTGCGTTGCCACTGTGGTTTTTGGGCTGTGCTCTTCTATTTTTAATAGAAAATAAATATATATGTACATATATATTTATTTTCTATTAAAAATAGAAGAGCACAGCCCAAAAACCACAGTGGCAACGCAACTTGTATATATACTGTATATAGAACAAAGAAAAAACGCCCGATCCTAGTGCATTATTTCTAAAATATGAATTTAATAAATTCCAAAGCTCACAAATTAAAACTCACAAACAGAAATAGTATGTACATATATATTTATTTTCTATTAAAAATAGAAGAGCACAGCCCAAAAACCACAGTGGCAACGCAACTTGTTCACACTCCAAATGCTGACACCTAAAGGATTGAATGTCAATATATATTTAGCAGCTTTTTAAAAATAATGTTGAAATCAGAGTATTTCCTTTTTATTCGATGCAATCACATTTTTTAGGTTTATGGTTTTATCTACTATATGTTCTTTCAATTTCTTATATATATTTTGTTATTATACATTTAACTAGATACATTTTTATTTGAGTTTAAGGCTTTCAATCCTTTTCATTTTTGTACATTTTAGTGGTATTGATATTTTTACATATTATAAACATTTAGCATTTTTACTCACCTCCTCTTTGGTTTGTATTTATTTATATTATGTTTTGATATATACAAGTACACCCATGGGACTAGGTTTATCAGAATAGCCCCTAGGATCTCCTTGATATATGTATTACATTTTGTTTGATATGTACTGTATTAATCACTGGATATCTGGAGTTAAGTCCCCCCTGTTTTATCAATATATTCATGGTTTGCATTTATAAACACGTGTATATTTTATATAATTCACTACCCTCCCAACTATCCTTGTATAGCTTAATAGCTTATGCTGTACTTGCTTTATATATGAAGGAAAACAGTTCCTTCTTCAATTTGTTATTCAATTACATAGACTTATATCATACGTAGTTGATCTGAAATATATGATAAAAAAAGTTTTATATAGGAGTAGCTTTAACTAATATTCCAGAGTTAATATATTCTTGCTATCAAACCCTTGCCTACACCTTTATAGTAGATTAAGGCATAACTTTGTCCATGCTATATATAAGCTTTATTTAAGGGTTTTTCATAGTTTTATTTGACATACAAGAGGTTAAGGTGCTATATAATTATGTACTATGGCCCGTCCCCCGTAAAGCTACTACTGCTGAGGAAGTGGGCAAAACCTGTGAAATGCATGGCATGCAGGCTTCCGCACAGTCAATATTTTGGGGAGCCATAATGTGATGTCACCAGAGCAGGACTAGACAAGGAGAGAAGTACTCTGGCATGCAGAAGCACCAGACCCTATTACCCACACACATGGCTGCCAAAGCCAGAACCAAGGAAGGGAGGACTACATTGATGTCCTTATATCCAGCACTACAATTGCGAGCACATACATATGAGTTTTGTTTTATATTTCCAAACGAAATAAAAAAATACTATACCCCTATGTGGTTCTTGGGTTGTGCTCTTCTATTTTTATACAGAATTCCATGAGTACACAGGATCTTGGGGTCCACAACTCCTGAAGAGGAAACACCATTAAACATGTGGTAAGCTTCTTTTTTTTTAATTATTTTTTTACTATACTTGGTTCCTGTGTGCCTTCTTCCACTTATTTGTTTGACATTACACTTTTGATCCAGAACTAAACTACTCCATATACGACAAAGAATTTTTGGCAGTCAATGAGGGGTTCCAACATTGGTGACATTACCTGGAAGGTGCTTCCCATCCCGTTAAAATTATCACGGATCAGAAAAACTTGACATTCCTAAAGTCATGGATATTGTTTTTTTTGCATGCTTTCAGTACTGTATATTATCTCATACCGACTAGGAACTAGACATGGGAAGGCTGATGCCATGTCACGCCTTTACACTGCCGGCAGGTACCATCCTGAACCCCTGCCAATTTTAACGTCTCTGAAGGTAATTGCAGCTATTGATCGGACCACATGGGGATCTCAATTACAAGTTACACCACCTGAGTTAAAAGAAATACAGTTTAAAAAATAAATTTAAAACAAAACATCCCAAATGCACCCCAAGGCTTTATATACAAGGGGAACAAGATTTATGTTACATAGTAGATAAGGTTGAAAAAATACATATGTCCATCAAGTTCAAGAAGACACGTAAAGAATTGCTGGAGTGGTGTCTTGACACACAATTAGCAGGTTATCCAGGAGTACAAAAGAATGAAAGAAGAGGTAAAAGAATATGTTCAACACTGTTTAATGTGTGCTCTAATGAAGACATCCCGACAAAAACCTGGTGCTGGTGCAAGCTAAGCCCTGGCAAAGGCTTTCTCTGGATTTTATCATTGGTGTTCTGATATCCCAAAAAAATTCAGTAATCTGAGTCATCATAGACATGTTTTCTAAAATGGGACACTTTGTAGCCTTACCCAGTCCCCCCTCTGCTGTGATTTTGGCATCTCTGTTTTCTAAAGCAGGGGTGTGCAAAGTGGGGGGCAACAGTTTACTACATGCAGATAAGAACACAATATAATAATAACAAAAATAAAGTCACCCTGTAACACTAGGCCTCACAGGGCCATAACCCCACACCATGTAACCAAGAGTCCCAAAAGTCCCCCTCCCAGCCAAGTGTGAGACAGCCTGCCCACTTGTTTGAGATGAGGGTTGGTGCACTTGGTGTATAATACCTGCCGAGTGTGTCCACACCTGGCCGCGCAGATGAGCTGGACTTGAGATCCTTTGCTCCAGAAGGATGATCCCATGTCGTGATCCGCTTCTACGTGGGGTGGTATCCCACTGGATGGTTCCACCATGAAGATAGTCTCTTATCTTGAGTGGTGGTCTGATCCCAGACACAATTATCAGAGCTGCGCAGCAGATGAGCTGTATCCCTGAACTTAGCAAATAACTAAAGGGGCAGGGTCCCTACCTAAGGGCTTGTCCCGTTAGCAACCACAATCTATGGTGTTGAGTCAGGGCCTAGCTGGGGCCTAGGGGAATACCTAGCCTCGTGCAGGAGCTACTTGCCTCCCTGCACATGCAACCTCCCCTATCCTTGTCCCAGCTCCGACTGCCAAATGTATCTCTCTCCTTGCAGGAGATCTGGCAGCACGATTGTCTCCCTGGCATCACGTGGTTAGCAGCCCCAGTGGTTGCTGGGTATTGTAGTCCCTTGTGGAGCTCTTTCTTATTGGGCCACGTGCGCTATCTTCACGGCGCATGCACAACCTTGTAATGGCCACCGCTACTCTCCTGGCCCTCAACTGCTCAGGTTCTACATGTAATAGCCACCGAACATCTTCTGCGCATGCGCGAGCCTCCGCACATGCGCGAGCCCAACAACCATGGCAGCGCCCTGTAGCAGATGCCGCCGGGAGCCCCCGGCGACACGCTCGACCCCACAGCTACCCAACATGCCGCGGGGGTCCCCGCTACTGAGCGAAGGTAAGGGGGCCCAGTGGGAACCCTGCTACATACATTAAACTCTGATAAGTGAATTACCTGGCAGAAACAGCAATTATTTCCACAAAGACTTACATTTTTCTATATTCTTTAAGCCTTTGTATCCAAACCATACGAAAATGGACCATTTGCCTGTGATGTGGTTCCAGCTCTTCAATTCCGTGCAGCATGCACATTTTCTATGCCAATGAGGCAAACTAGAAATAATTGTATATTTATGGGCCGTTCTTTAAGCTGCAAGAAAGTCGCCATCAGAACTCTTGATTCTCTCAGTGAAGGTAAAAAATCAATTAGAATTCTTGCACATACAAAAAAGTACATTTTATCTTTCTTGCATATTGCAGCTTTGAGAGTAACTGGTTCTTTTAAACCACTTTAGCTTGAGTTCACCCGAGCTTCTTGTCATTTCACAAAAGCAGACCTTAAATCTCAGTGCTCCTGCTAAAGACCTCCCTGAATGTTTACCATACCCAGGATGTCGAAATAGGGTAACATGCATTCGTGTTTAATGTGTTGCTGACTGAAGATTTTAATCTACCAATCTAGCTCCCCAGATTATAAAGGAACTGTTCGCCAGTTACAAGTGACAGCTTCAGGAAGGGCTGAGAATCTTGTATCGTCATTGTGAAAGCATCTATGTTTTATTCAGTTCAAAGCTGCGGTAAACTGAGAAAGTAATCGAGGAAATTATTGTACAGTATTACAAAATAGAAACCCAGAAAAGATCCTATATCAAGCACTCGCTGTGGAAAGAAGGAGGTGGATGATTACTCCATGAGATACATAATATCTCTACAAATGATCTATTGACCAGAAGCTAACCATCCGCTGACATATATAATTCATAAATGGCCACATAGGACTAAAAGTGGAAAAAAAAACCAATAAAGTTTTAATAATATAATAAGGTTTACCTCTGTTTACCTCTACTACCTTACCTTCCGTATAGGGGATTATACTTTAAAGAATAGGAGGTATATGTCAACCACATGCATCATGGCGTTTGCCTCTTATGAGGGTTTTAAGTACAAAACACATTATATGTTCACTTGTTTACTTATTATGTTTATTAAAATTTTATTTTATTTTGTAACTTTTAGTCCTATGTGGACATATATGAATTATAGACAGGAATCTCTGTGGAAAAAGTGAAACACAGCCGGTCCAAGAAGAAAACAATCCGGGGCTAAGCGAATGAATTAAAAATATTCTTTATTGGGGGTGCACAGCATGGTGGCACAGGGGATATGCCTCCGACATGTTTCGCGCTGAGATAGCGCTTCCTCAAAGAGTACTCTACCTCAGCGCGAAAAGTGTCAGAGGCATATCCCCTGCATATCCCCTGTGCCACCATGCTGTGCACCCTCAATACAGAATATTTTTAATTCATTCGATTAGCCCTGGATTGTTTTCTTCTTGGACCGGCTGTGCTTCACTTTTCCACAAGGATTCCTGTCTGCATTGTATACCAGCTGGACGCACGCCTCTGGGACGGCATACAAACAACACTCATGTGAGTAAGAACTACATCATTATATCACTGGATATTCATATCTTGCTCTAAAGTTGCTGCCAGATAGAGACCTGCTGTTCACACTGATGTTCATATACACCGGTTAGTTCAGATTAGGTTTTTGTTATACCATTGGCAGCAGGTAACCTGTTAATGAGCTCTGCAATCAAGACACTCCTAGTTGTTTGTGCTTACTTACCTATCCCAGGGTCCGCTTAAGCTTGCTTATTCAGTTATGACTATCAGATCTCACACTTTGATGCACTTGGTTTGGAGGACATTCCTCCTACAGTCTCTATATATGAATTATATATGTCAGCGGATGGTTAGCTTCTGGTCAATAGATCATTTGTAGAGATATTTTGTATCTCATGGAGTAATTATCCACCTCCTTCTTTCCACAGCGAGTGCTTGATATAGGATCTTTTCTGGGTTCCTCCTGAACCTATTTTGTTAAATTGCACCCTGTTATATGCCATTATAGATATTTGGCTTAGGTTGAGCGGTATGGTCACCACAATTGGTTATTACAAAATAGATCCTAATCAGTTTTCGCTGCATTAATCTTGCTGGATATTGAGATTATTACTACTGAATCTTGGTACATGTATTTATGTTTTTAATTGCAACCTCTGCGAACTATGAAGAGGTAAAGTAATATCTGGGTTGCTGTGAGTTAAATACATTTATTATCACTTATATTTCAGCTTGGCTATAGCACTTTAATGTTTTAATGCCACAGGCAGTAAAATTCCTGTTGTGAAAACTTTGGCACGTATTGAAAATCTCTTGATTATTTTTCCTTTTGTCTTTTACTTGGATAGGTGACCTTTGTTGATCCTTCCCACCTTGGTTTTAGTTGTATTGATCACATGTAATGTAGTAACCTTTATATTCATAATGACTATCAATTCCTGGAGGTTTGCTTCTGGGCAACTCTGTGTTTTGATCTTTTATAGGAGCAGGGTTCAGCTCCACAGCTGAAGCTAATGTAATGCTTTGAACCAATTCGGTCTGGCATCCACTCTCTAAAAAGCTGATATTTGAACTGCATTTATTCGACTGCATACATACAATATGTGCCTTTTTAAAGACACATGCTCAATTTTGTACCTACAAATAATACATTTATGCAGAACATTATTAAAGTTTGCATAGAACTTTATAGATGATGTGTAAGAGCTTTCAAATTTAACCTCACATGTTCCACAATCATTATAGTTAGTAATTTCTCCTAATTTTGCAAGATATAAAGCCTTATGTAATGTTTGTGCTAGAAAAATATAATATAATTTCTAATTTAATAACAGATGCAAATATCAACGTAAGAAATCCTACAAACCTTTGCCACGCATTTAAAAAAAACATTCCAAATGTATTTGTCTGACTGTATTATAAGGGTATGTACTGTAGCAGGGCCCCCAGGCTACTATTTTACCCAATGGGCTGGCAGAAAACCCTGGCGCTATCAGGTTGCCAGTAGTTGGTATGGGGTTTTCCCCCTCACCTTTGGTACTGCACTTGAGTGACAGCAGAGGGTGGTACATCCTGTTGTAGCTGGGACAACGGGGTGCTCGCCTTCTGGCTGTACTTAAGGGCAGGACCGCCCTAAAGTTAGAGTTGCTCCTTCCCCTTTGAGGAAAGCAAGTCACACGACTGGGAGCCTGAGATTGGGGCCTTCCCATGTGCTCTTCCCTGCTGGGAGGAGTTAGTGTGGACCAATACCTCTGCCAGGGAGGTGGGGAAGAGCTAGGACGGCTGCGGGTGTCCTTGGACTGTAGTGTCGGTCCAGGGACCATCTTCAGTGATAGCTGACCTGACAGACTGTAACCGGCAGAAGACTGCCATTTAACTGTTACTGCAGAGTGTAGTAATAAACCGTTCCTGTTTTGCAATATACCTCCTGCCTGCTGCGTGACCTTACTGGGGAGAGAGGTAATCGTTTTACCGTGGGAGATAATCTTCAGTTCCTGTAGTCCACGGCAGAGGCGCTGCACTGCTAAGGAGATATGTGCAGTATGAACCCCAGAAGCCACCACTACCATCAGCGGGCAACTCAGCCCTCCTGTTGCCAGCACGTATATGCCCCATACACCCTGTAATGGCCCGTATCTGCGATTGGGTGGGAGAAACAATGTTACAAGTATATAATGAAACCCTTTATATCGGCATTATATCACTTATTAATGTGTTATTGGCTCCTCTATTATGGGGTTACAGATCATCATTTACTGTAACTCTTTCCATTAGCCATTTTGCAGGGAACAGTTCTAGCAATCGTACTAGTCAGAAAAATTATAACGCTGTCCTGGTTATGATACCTTTCATTGCAATTAAACAGCACATAGGTCTTCTTGTGCAACTACTTTGAAGAGGGGAAAAGGTATTTTTTAACTATTTCAGTGCTGGAAAGACCAACAGTGTATTGCAGAACTTTTCCAGAATGAAACTGATTACCAATAAACCAATGGGGCTGGGTTGGTGTTTGGTTACCCAGATACTTCCATCTTATTCAACTTCTATTTAGAGGTATTTTATCTTTGCCGGAGTCAATTTGTCTAATATAATGCATATATAAATAAATATATATATATATATATATATATATATATATATATATATACATATATATGTCCATAATTGTGAGTGAAGATTCATTGAGGTGCATGAGACCTTAGACCACTGATGTTTAAAATGAGTTAAATAGCCTTCCAATGAGGGCAAAACATTTGTGCACATTTGAAAATGTCATAAATATTGGATATTCAAACACTGCAAAAATACCCACACTCCCCCAAAAAGCTATTAAATTAAAAGTCACCTGCCCTGCCATATTTGATAGGAAATTTCTTACTTTTCAAATACTATAAATAGGGCACAAGTGAGTCAAAGCAGAACTATATAGTTTAGCATGTGCATGTTACGATTGTGCTTGCTACAAACCGGGACCGGACCGCGGGGCTGAGGTGGGGTTATATAATCCCCGACCTTAGTCCGTGCAGACTGATCCGGAATGCGCAGCTCATAGTCGTATATAGCAGGGTCAGGATTGGAGAAGGCAGCATCGTCGTTATTCAAGCAGGAGTTCGGCAACATTTAGACAGGAATTCCCCGCTTCAGCTTAGGAGCGTGAGCGTGGGAGTGACCTCTGCGTGAGGAGCGGCCTCGGCCCATGACGCCAGTCTCAGCAGGGGTAGACAGTAGGCTGGCTGAAATACACCGCGGGGCAGCATTGGGGAAAAACCAACGCTTCAGCACAGAAGTTCAAAGCAGGCATCTCCGTGGAGGGTAGCAGCAGGCCACAGGAACACAGGCCTCTACATGGTACTAGCAGCAGGCCTCAGGTAACACCGGAACACAGACCTCTGCATGGCGAATAGCAGCAGGTCTCTGGATACTCAGGAACTAGAGATGAGAACTAGAGACGTTAGTAAACAAACGTACACAAGCCAGAAGGCTTGTGGCAAAACACACTAACATCCAGAGAAGGATTATGCTTGGCAATGACTCAGTGCCAAAGCCCAGCATATAAAGAGCAGAGATCCAATCACAGGGAGGAGGTGTGTGAGCATTCCTCCAATGACGAAGCACAGGGCTGAAGCTGTAATGTGAGACAGCACATGTGCCATTGATTGCCAGAGGAAGCCTTTGTAACTGCAGAGGTCTGCCAGGAGCGGATTCCTTACAGTAACCCCCCCTTCAGGTGAGACCTCCTTACGAACAGGCTCATTCACCGATCTGGGGGACATGGAGTTGTTCCTAAACTTCCTTAGGTGAGAGGTGGCATTGAAAGCTCATGGTTTGTTGGGATTCCTTACAGTAACCCCACCTCTGGGTGAGAAGCCTGGGTGGACAGGACCATTCATAGGTCTGGGAGACATTGTGTTGTTCCTGAAGTGTCTCAGGCGAGAATTAGGTCCAAAATCCAGGTGTACATTGGTGAGTGCCACAAAGGAGAGCGGTGGCACTGCGGTTCTCGGTACATGGGCAATGGGACCAGGGGACTTGGAAATCCAAAGATGAGAAAGTACAGGGGACTCCGGAATAGGGACATCAGAATGGCAGCAGCCAGGTGTCCAGTGCATAGTAATAGTCCAAGAGTACGGGACACAGGACACTGATTGTCGGACATGAATGACATTGGGGACTTCAGGGCAGACAATGGCTTTTGCGGAATCAGCACGTAAGAACTTGCAAGAGAGACTTTAGCTCCCAAGGAATTCCAGGTGGTGGTTAGCGAGGGTATTGGGCGGGAGGGTTCACTGCAAGATATTGAAGCAGTAGTCTCGATACGAACCAGGCTGGTAATCCCAAGCAAGTCGAGAGAGCCAGTAGCAGTGATTACATAATTCTTGGTTGTGGTACAGGCAGTTGAAGAAGGGTCCGCCTCCTTTGGCCTCTGATATTTGGGGAGAATCAAATCCAAAGTTATGGCCTTGGCGAAGGGCATAGTAAGCAGCAAGGAGACAGTAGGGGACAGCATGTCCATACCCATAGTGGGGCCATCGTGAACAGGGATGAACGCCTTAGGTAAAGCAATGAGGTCCAGTATAGGTGTCTTCGTCTTAGAGAAAGACCAAATGCAATCCAGAAAGGGCACTTCATGCACCGCACAGAAACCTGCGAGTAAAGACTCTGTTTGAAAGGTGAGAAAACAGATCTTATCCGAGAAGACAGGAAGCCGGGTAAGCGGTGCATCAGCCTTAGAAACAGAAGTCTTGGGTTAAAGCTGGGTACCTCCAACAGAGAAAGAGAAAAAACGGAGAACATAAACTTGAGTTAGGCGTGGAGGTCTCATGTAACAAGGTCTTGCATGATACTATGGGAGAAACAATGCGGAATGACTGTTTTAAACACAGGGTCCTTAGCATTGGTAGCTACAGAAACCTTCCCGGGAGGTACCCTTAGTTTTGCGACAGGACAGTCAATAGTATGTACCCCAACTATTGTGGAAAATACCGTGAAAAATAACTCCATCTTGTACACAGGCGTTTTCGAAAAAAGGGACGCAGCGGGTATTACCGAAAGTTCCAAGTGCGATACCCCCGAGTTCGTGGTAGCAGACATGCAGTCAGTAGCGGATACCCCAAATACTGTGGGCAAATCAGCGTGAAACAGTATTATTTGAGTAGTGGACATCCCAAACTTTAAGGCTAAGTGTGGAGTTATAGGGGGATTAGAACAAAAAAGGCTATTCCCAGCCGTGAGAAGCTTTAAGTCATTTTTAGTCATTCCAGAGGCTGTGGCATGATCCGTGAAAGAAACTGGGGTAGACTTTAGAATGGAAACAAGGGACATCTTGCTTGTCACTTGCTTGTTCCTATACTTCCTTAGGTGAGAGGTGGCATTGAAAGCTCATGGTTTGTTGGGATTCCTTACAGTACCCCCACCTCTGGGTGAGAAGCCGGGGTGGACAGGACCATTCATAGGTCTGGGAGACATTGTGTTGTTCCTGAAGTGTCTCAGGCGAGAATTAGGTCCAAAATCCAGGTGTACATTGGTGAGTGCCACAAAGGAGAGCGGTGGCACTGCGGTTCTCGGTACATGGGCAATGGGACCAGGGGACTTGGAAATCCAAAGATGAGAAAGTACAGGGGACTCCGGAATAGGGACATCAGAATGGCAGCAGCCAGGTGTCCGGTGCATAGTAATAGTCCAAGAGTACGGGACACTGATTGTCGGACATGAATGACATTGGGGACTTCAGGGCAGACAATGGCTTTTGCGGAATCAGCACGTAAGAACTTGCAAGAGAGACTTTAGCTCCCAAGGAATTCCAGGTGGTGGTTAGCGAGGGTATTGGGCGGGAGGGTTCACTGCAAGATATTGAAGCAGTAGTCTCGATACGAACCAGGCTTGTAATCCCAAGCAAGTCGAGAGAGCCAGTAGCAGTGATTACATAATTCTTGGTTGTGGTACAGGCAGTTGAAGAAGGGTCCGCCTCCTTTGGCCTCTGATATTTGGGGAGAATCAAATCCAAAGTTATGGCCTTGGCGAAGGGCATAGTAAGCAGCAAGGAGACAGTAGGGGACAGCATGTCCATACCCATAGTGGGGCCATCGTGAACAGGGATGAACGCCTTAAGGTAAAGCAATGAGGTCCAGTATAGGTGTCTTCGTCTTAGAGAAAGACCAAATGCAATCCAGAAAGGGCACTTCAGGCACCGCACAGAAACCTGCGAGTAAAGACTCTGTTTGAAAGGTGAGAAAACAGATCTTATCCGAGAAGACAGGAAGCCGGGTAAGCGGTGCATCAGCCTTAGAAACAGAAGTCTTGGGTTAAAGCTGGGTACCTCCAACAGAGAAAGAGAAAAAACGGAGAACATAAACTTGAGTTAGGCGTGGAGGTCTCATGTAACAAGGTCTCGCATGATACTATGGGAGAAACAATGCGGAATGACTGTTTTAAACACAGGGTCCTTAGCATTGGTAGCTACAGAAACCTTCCCGAGAGGTACCCTTAGTTTTGCGACAGGACAGTCAATAGTATGTACCCCAACTATTGTGGAAAATACCGTGAAATATAACTCCATCTTGTACACAGGCGTTTTCGAAAAAAGGGACGCAGCGGGTATTACCGAAAGTTCCAAGTGCGATACCCCCGAGTTCGTGGTAGCAGACATGCAGTCAGTAGCGGATACCCCAAATACTGTGGGCAAATCAGCGTGAAACAGTATTATTTGAGTAGTGGACATCCCAAACTTTAAGGCTAAGTGTGGAGTTATAGGGGGATTAGAACAAAAAAGGCTATTCCCAGCCGTGAGAAGCTTTAAGTCATTTTTAGTCATTCCAGAGGCTGTGGCATGATCCGTGAAAGAAACTGGGGTAGACTTTAGAATGGAAACAAGGGGCATCTTGCTTGTCACTGAAGTGAGTGAATGAGAACCAGCAGGAACTGAACTAGCTACTGTAATAAGATCAGAGAACATTGTGATTGTTTCTGAATTGGGTCTCGGAGAATCCCTAGTGAGGGCATCAGACTCCATGGGAGACTCAGTGGCAGGGGTCATGGGATCAATTAAAGGAATTGCAGGTATCACAGACTTAGTAGGAGAAATACCTTGCAAAACAGGAATTTTAGCAAAGGTGATAGGTATCTCACAGACTACAGCAGAGGTGGAGGGCAGGCAGTCAGGCTCTACCTTAGGAGTTAGAGAGAAGGCAATGGTTAACACAGGAAGTGCTGGGGAGACTTTAGAAGCCATAAGGGGAGACTCAGAGCATAGTAAGGGATCAGGGGCAGATAAGCTGAACTCTGAAGTGATAGCCTGAGGGGCTTAGAGTCAAGGACAGGAATAGCAACACTCAGAGACAGAGGAGGAAAAACATTGGGAACATGCATAACAGATAGGACAACGGAAGTGAGCTAGGGAAGGCTGCTTCTACAACAGAAGATTTAGTAGCGGCAGGGGTTAACTCTGCGGCTGCTGGATAACTTTTAACTACAGTGAGAGGGGACTGCAGGTTTACAAAATCAGGGGTAGAGGGAGTTTTAGATTTGAAAACCTGATCCTCCATAAAGGAGGGGCCTGACTGTAATTGTACTAAGGGAGCAACAACAGATACGCTGGTCTCAGAAGTGGTTACTTGAGGAGAAGTGTCTGGGAAATCAGCCACAATGGCAGAATCCATGAAAAGAGAGCTACTGTATACTCTGAAGCAGGGATTTCAGCTCTGAGCAACTCTTTGATAAAGCGTGGGATACCACGGGAAACGCGTCAGAGTGTTCTTTTTGGCTGTTACTATGCCATAAAATACATTTTTGCACCTAGGATATTTTGTGGTTTGCAGTTTGTGGTTTCCAATCTTCAGCAGCAGCAGCAGATGCACCGCCGTTTTCCCTGTACTCTTTTCAATTGTTCCTTGGTAGGAGCACGCAGGACAGGACCAGGATATCCCCAAGGTCAGCAGTGAGTAATCCATTTACTTCATTTATGTGATCAGTCCTACACATGGTTACCTAGACCACCACATAAGACTTACCTATATGGCTAGTGGCATAATCTATGGGAGTGTGTTTAACATTGGACTATCTGGAATCCAGAGTCTTATGAACTGTCCTATGCTATGAAGATGTTTATATTTTTATATCATGATCAAACATTGCCTACTCCTGGTTAGCATCAAAAGTGGGAATTAACCCTCCCCTTCCCTTCCATGTTAAGCTCTGAGCAACAGAACGGGTAGGAGAAATACCTGGGAGAGGGTATTCTGTGAACAAGCTTAAGGCTGAAACAGACTCATGAACAATACTCTTAACTGGGACCAGCAGTTTATTTATTTATTTCTAAAATATTTTACCAGGAAGTAATACATTGAGAGTTACCTCTCATTTTCAAGTATGTCCTGGGCACAGAGTAAAACAAATAATACATGGTTACAAATTCAGTTACATAAATGAACAAGGTATACATTATATACAAGACATTGCGTGCACAGTTAAAGAAAATATATATTATGGGCGTATGAAACAGTTTAGCAAAAGTTTCAGGAGGCGCGGCAGCGGGAACTTTAGCTGAGCCAGGGGGGTTACAGAAATGAGTCTCCAAGGGCTCAGAAACTAGAACTTTGGGGAAGGCATTAAGTGCAAGATCTGCTGTCAGACTTGGGGATGGAGAACTCACAAGGTTAAGTCAGGCTGTGCCTGAAAATCAGAAAAAGAGAAGTTAGCCACCAAAAGTGGGGTCGTAGGGGGTTCAACCTCTGGCCATAGGGACATAACATTAGTTTGCAGAATACAAGGGTTAATAATGGGGACCTGACACAGCAGACTAGCAGGGGTTAGAATAGAAATAACCTCGGGGACAGAGCTTAGAAATTCTGAGTTAGAAAGTGAGGGCAAACAGGATTCATTCTCTGGTGCAAGGAGAGACACACTGACCTGGGGAATGCGGGGATTTACAGTGGGGGACTCATAGGCCTGACTAGCAGGGGTTAAGACAGGAATAACCTCGGGGATAGAACCCAGGGAGGTTAATTCAGGAGTAGGGACCGTGGCAGCTTCTTCCTTAGTGGGAAGCGACAGGGAGATGGTTTGGCCATTCTTAGGAGGGGGTGGTACCCCCACAGGTTTAGTAACAGGGCTGGCAGAAAAGAAATTGTGATTAGAAAGTGCGTAGGCAGCAAGAAGAGGGTCACACTCACTTATGATTAGGTCAAAATCTTGGTACAACACACGGGCGGCATCTAGAATCTGATCCAGCGTCTTTCGATCTGAGGTGGAAATAGCAAGGTACATTTGGGAGTACCGGGCCTGTTGAGACTTTCTTTCCTCTCTAAATTGCTGAGATCTAGTAAGGAGTTCTTTACGAATCAGTCTTTCCAGAGGGGTTAAACCTTCATACATGAACGCACTCTCAGGCGGAGGCAGTCTCTCAAACATGTATGGTCTTCCAAACAGTTACTGGTCCGCAGCCTGGGACATTGGTTCAGTTAAATATTTACCAACCCCCGCCACGGCGCGGTCCGGAATTGTGGGGCCGAGCATACTGTTATGATTGTGCTCGCCACAAACCGGGACCGGACCGCGGGGCTGAGGTGGGGTTATATAATCACCGACTTTAGTCCGCGCAGACTGATCCGGAGTGTGCAGTTCGTAGTCGTACATAGCAGGGTCAGGATTGGAGAAGGCAGCATCATCGTTATTCAAGCAGGAGTTCGGCAACAGGTAGACAGGAGTTCCCCACTGCAGCTTAGGAGCATGAGCGCGGTAGTGACCTCTGCGCGAGGAGCGGCCTTGGCCCATGACGCCGGTCTCAGCAGGGGGAGACAGCAGGCTGGCCGAAATAACCCGTTGGGCAGCGTCGGGGAAAAACCAACGCTTGAGCACAGAAGTCCAAAGCAGGCCTCTGCGTGGAGGGTAGCAGCAGGCCACATGAAACACAGAAACATAGCCTCTGCGTGGAACTAGCAGCAGGCCTCAGGTAACACAGGAACACAGGCCTCTGCGTGGTACTAGCAGCAGGCCTCAGGTAACACCGGAACACAAACCTCTGCGTGGCAAATAGCAGCAGGTTTCCAGATACTCAAGGAAATAGAGATGAGAACTAGAGACGTTAGTAAACAAATGAAGACAACCCAGAAGGCTTGTGGCAAAACACAGTAACATCCAGAGAAGGATTATGCTCGGCACTGACTCAGTGCCAAAGCCCAGCATATAAAGGGCAGAGATCCAATCACAGGGAGTAGGTGTGTGAGCATTCCTCCAATGACGAAGCACAGGGCTGAAGCTGCAATGAGAGGCAGCACATGTGCCATTGATTGCCAGAGGAAGCCTTTGTAACTGCAGAGGTCTGCAAGGCTAGAATCAAAGCCAGGAGCGGATTCCTTACAGTGCATGATTTTAGGAGGACATTTTCATCCATATGTAGACAACTTTAGAGAAATTTGAGAAAAAATATATATATTTTTTAACGTGTGACTGTCTTTGGAAAGTGCTTGTTCAGAAGGCCAATTTTAGAGAGGGAGCCCACGAATATTCACTCCTATCCATTCTGTAAATCTACACCAGTAATCAGGGCTTTCAAATGAGAGAAAATGCTACTCGCCAGAAATAAAAAGCTACTCGCCCCCAGCCCTGCCTCCAATTTTTTATAAACATTCCAAAGAACCTCTCCCCTGCACGTCGCCCCCTCCCCAGCACATTACATCTCTCCCTGCACGTCTCCCCCCCCTGCACATTACATCTCTCCCCTGCACGTCTCCCCCCTGCACATTACATCTCTCCCCTGCACATCATCCCCCCCTGAACATTACATCTCTCCCCTGCACAATACATATCTCCCCTGCACATCACATCTCTCCCCTGCATATCTCCCCTCCCCAGCACATTACAGCTCCCCTGCATGTCTCCCCCCCTCCCGAGCACATTACATATCTCACCTGCATATATCACTCCAGCACCTTGCATCTCTCCCCCCTCCCCTGCACATTACCTCTCTCCCCTGCATATCTCCCCCCTCCCAAGCACATTACTTATCTCACCTGCATATATCACTCCAGCACATTGCATCTCTCCCTGCATATCTCCCCCTCCCAGCACATTACATCTCTCCCCTCATATCTCCCCCTCCGAGCACATTACATCTCCCCCTGCATATCTCCCCCTACCAGCACATTACATCTCTCCCTGCATATCTCCCCCTCCCCAGCACATTACATCTCTCACCTGCATATCTCCCCCTCCCCAACACATTACATCTCTCCCCTGCATATCTCCCCCCTCCCGAGCACATTACATATCTCACCTGCATATATCACTCCAGCACCTTGCATCTCTCCCCCCTCCCCTGCACATTACCTCTCTCCCCTGCATATCTCCCCCCTCCCGAGCACATTACTTATCTCACCTGCATATATCACTCCAGCACATTGCATCTCTCCCTGCATATCTCCCCCTCCCAGCACATTACATCTCTCCCCTCATATCTCCCCCTCCGAGCACATTACATCTCTCCCTGCATATCTCCCCTTCCCCAGCACATTACATCTCTCACCTGCATATCTCCCCCTCCCCAACACATTACATTTACACCTGCATATCTCCCCCTCCCAGCACATTACATCTCTCCCTGCATATCTCCCCCTCCCAGCACATTACATCTCTCCCCTTCATATTTCCCCCTCCCCAGCACATTACATCTCTCCCCTGCATATCTCTCCCTCCCAGCACATTACATCTCTCCCCTTCATATTTCCCCCTCCCAGCACATTACATCTCTCCCCTGCATATTTCCCCCTCCCCAGCACATTACATCTCTCCCCTGCATATCTCCCCCTCCCAGCACATTACATCTCCCCTGCATATCTCCCCCTCCCAGCACATTACATCTCCCCTTCATATCTCCCCCTCCCCAGCACATTACATCTCCCCTGCATATCTCCCCCTCCCCGGCACATTACATCTCCCCTGCATATCTCCCCCTCCCAGCACATTACATCTCTCCCCTTCATATCTCCCCCTCCCAGCACATTACATCTCCCCCTGCATATCTCCCCCTCCCCAGCACATTACATCTCCCCTTCATATCTCCCCCTCCCCAGCACATTACATCTCCCCTGCATATCTCCCCCTCCCCAGCACATTACATCTCCACTGCATATCTCCCCTCCCCAACACATTACATCTCCCCTGCATATCTCCCCCTCCCCGGCACATTACATCTCCCCCTGCATATCTCCCCCTCCCAGCACATTACATCTCTCCCCTTCATATCTCCCCCTCCCCAGCACATTACATCTCTCCCTGCATATCTCCCCCTCCCCAGCACATTACATCTCCCCTGCATATCTCCCCCTCCCCAACACATTACATCTCTCCCCTTCATATCTCCCCCTCCCCAGCACATTACATCTCCCGCTGCATATCTCGCCCCCAGCACATTACATCTCTCCCCTGCATATCTCCCCCCCCAGCACATTACATCTCTCCCTGCATATCTCCCCCTCCCCAGCACATATCTCCCCTTCATATCTCCCCCTCCCCAGCACATTACATCTCTCCCCTGCATATCTCTCCCCCCCACATTACAAATCTCCCCTGCATATCTCCCCCTCCCCAGCACATTAAACATTTCTCCCCCCAGCACATTACATATCTCCCGCTGCATATTTCCCCCTCCCCAGCACATTACATATCTCCCCCCTCCCAGCACATTACATATCTCCCCCTCCCCAGCACATTACATCTCTCCCTGCACGTCTCCCCCCCCTGCACATTACATCTCTCCCCTGCACGTCTCCCCCCTGCACATTACATCTCTCCCCTGCACATCATCCCCCCCTGAACATTACATCTCTCCCCTGCACAATACATATCTCCCCTGCACATCACATCTCTCCCCTGCATATCTCCCCTCCCCAGCACATTACAGCTCCCCTGCATGTCTCCCCCCCTCCCGAGCACATTACATATCTCACCTGCATATATCACTCCAGCACATTGCATCTCTCCCTGCATATCTCCCCCTCCCAGCACATTACATCTCTCCCCTCATATCTCCCCCTCCGAGCACATTACATCTCCCCCTGCATATCTCCCCCTCCCAGCACATTACATCTCTCCCCTTCATATCTCCCCCTCCCAGCACATTACATCTCCCCCTGCATATCTCCCCCTCCCCAGCACATTACATCTCCCCTTCATATCTCCCCCTCCCCAGCACATTACATCTCCCCTGCATATCTCCCCCTCCCCAGCACATTACATCTCCACTGCATATCTCCCCTCCCCAACACATTACATCTCCCCTGCATATCTCCCCCTCCCCGGCACATTACATCTCCCCCTGCATATCTCCCCCTCCCAGCACATTACATCTCTCCCCTTCATATCTCCCCCTCCCCAGCACATTACATCTCTCCCTGCATATCTCCCCCTCCCCAGCACATTACATCTCCCCTGCATATCTCCCCCTCCCCAACACATTACATCTCTCCCCTTCATATCTCCCCCTCCCCAGCACATTACATCTCCCGCTGCATATCTCCCCCCCAGCACATTACATCTCTCCCTGCATATTTCCCCCTCCCCAGCACATTACATATCTCCCCCCTCCCAGCACATTACATATCTCCCCCTCCCCAGCACATTACATCTCTCCCCTGCATATCTCCCCCTCCCCAGTACATTACATATCCCCCCCAGAACATTACATCTCTCCCCTGCATACAGTATCTCCCCCCCCAGCACATTACATCTCTCTCCTGCATACATATCTCCCCTCCCTAACACATTACATTTTCCCCCTGCATATCACATCCCCTCCACACACGCTCAGCTCCTCCCATCCCCCTGTCGGCGGCCCTGATTGAGCTAGCTATGCTGACGTCACCACTGTGTTTGGGTGGAGGATCGTGCAGCCGGCTGCAGCAATGCAGGCACTCAGCCTCGCCAGCTACAAAAATCCATTCGCCCCAGGCGAAGGAGCGAGTGAGTTTGTCTAGCCCTGCCAGTAATTAAACTGTAACAGTCTCAGAGATACAATAGTATGCCCTGCCTGCCGGAAGTCTAACATTGAAGCGGCACTGCAATCATGTGTTCGGTGATGGGTTCCGGACAGGCTTCCCCCCTTGCAACACTACCCACCTGCACACCAGCCACTTAAAGGGAGATAAAAGAAAAGAACACTCTTCAGTGAGTTGGTTAAGGAACTCTCTGGTCTTTTAGCATCTTAAACTGCCTTAAAACATCCCACCTCAGCACCCCCTTCCATGTGATTGTAAAACCATCATCACTGTTACAACAGAGCAGACACTCTTTCAGCCTCTGCAGCCTCAACAGGAGCATCTCTCCTCCTCAACAGGAGCTTACTCAATTATAACAGCACTAGTCAACAAAGCTTATCACTAATGCAACAAAACAAATTGAAAACATTCCTCTCTCCCGCTCCAACTAGTCACCCTAACATGCCAAAAAACACAACGATTGGCCAGGTGACAGAATACAGACAAAAAGAGAGGGGAAAAAAAAGGCTCTCAACATTTCCCCATACACATGTAGAACCAACCAACCAACCTACTTATTATACAGCAGCAGAAAAAGCTAAATGATCCTTAGACATTGTTATGCCCAAGTTGAGGGTAGCTTCTCAATGGTAAAGGTGGAACTGGAAGATCTGAGGTCCCAGTTGTTATAACAGTAAACACAAATCCCTAACCTAGAGCAAAGAGGGTTGGACCTGCAGGATAGGTCTCAAACCCATTCCGAACAGCTCACAAAGGTTCCCTAGCAAAGCTCCAAAATGCAAGAGAAGCTGGAGGACTTAGAGAATCGATAAAGGAACAACAACCTACGCATCAAAAGTCTGCCAGGAACAATCCACCTGGAGGACCTACACAATTTTGCTGCTGAGGAACTTCCATAATACCGAACGTGGAAAATCTTAGCACATCACAAATCATTTAAAGCCGTATGGTTTTTTTTTTTTACAGCAGAGACACACATTGGTCACTCGGAACATTAAGAGATAAGAGCAAAGTAGGCATAAGAATATTGGTTCTCATCATTTAACTCTAAGAAAGGTAGCAATCCTAATGTGGCCAGGTCTCCCCTTTGGGCATCCCCCTCTGCCCCCTTAGTCTCTCTCTCTTACCTCCATGGGTGGCTGTGGTTAGACCGTCATAGGCAGGGAGGTGCAGAGATGTTGAGGCAGGGGCGACCGTGTTGCCGGAGGTCTGCAGGGGCCACCATGTTGAAGGTGCGCGGGCATGCGCAGTATGGTCTGAGGGTGCAGCGGTTATAACAGTTAGGCTCCGCATGGAGAACTACATTACCCAGCAGTCCCTGGGGCTGCAAGATCACATGACACGAACCAGCCAATAGGGCTGCAGCATCCCCTGCTCAACAGAAAGGATACATTTGGCGCGCTGCAAGCCACGCCAGTCGGAGCTGGGACATTAGAGGGTAAGGGTGTATGTGCAGGTTGTCAGTAGGCCCTGCACTAGGCCAGAGACCCCCTGTTAGGCCACAGCTAGGCCCTGACTCCACTGTTCTGTTTGTGGCTGCTACAGGGACAGGCCCTTAAACAGGGACACTGCCCCATTTAGCATTCAAAGTGTCAGGGACACAGAAGGAAGCTGCGCAGTAGTTGCGGCCTGTGGTCTGGGGCCAGACTACCACCGCAAGGCACAAAGACTACCTTCATGTTGATATTATCCACACCGGAATTCACCCCACGTGGAGGCAGACGCTATCGCGGACAACGTCGCTGGATCAGCGAATCCCTTATCTTCAGTTGGCGCTACTGGGTGTTGGAGCACCCGGCAGGTATACCATCATTCTACAAGTGCACCAACAGTAACACGCTAGTGGGGCAGCGCTGTATCACACACTTGGGTGGGTGGCTACTTGTGTACACCAGGGTAGTTGCGTGACTTGGGGCACCTCAGTACTTTGGGGTAAACCCCACCAGGGTGTGGACACTGTGTTGGGGTATGGCCCTGCGAGGCCTGAGTGGTTCTGTTATTATCATTATTATTCATACGCGTTCAGTAAACTTGTTATACTATACCAGTGTGTATTACTTATATATTGTCCTGCATGAGGTTATCCCACACTGATAGGATCCTGGGCAGGTGGAGGCGCTGTCACCAGACAGATCAGGTACACCCCAGGTTCCCAGCAGCTGAGGTTCAGGCCTCCTGTGAGCCACAGGTAACGCACCACACACACAGTAGCTGCCATATTTATTTATTTAAAAAATATTTTACCAGGAAGTAATACATTAAGAGTTACCTCTCGTTTTCAAGTATGTCCTGGGCCCAGAGAAAAACAAATAATACATGGTTACAAGTACAGTTACATAAATGAACAAGGTATACATTATATACAAGACATTGCATGCACAGTTAAAGAAAATATATATTATCTCCCAGGGGGTGGGGGAAAGTGCACTACACTAGTAAAGAAAATCTACCAGTTGTATTACTCTCAAAGGAATGTATGTACTGTATGTTTATCTTTATTTATATAGCACCAGCCACGTACATAGCTCTTTACAGCAGTAACACACGTGACATACTAGGAATAAGTGCTTAATACATAAAAATAGACATAAGGAAAGGGAGTCCCTGCCCTGAAGAGCTTACAATCTAAGTAGTAGTAGTAGTGATAAGTTGGGAGAACGTGCAGAGAAGGGTGTAATGGTAAGTGTGTCTGCAAGTGATCATGGTAAATGCATATGAGATGTATAGTATCAGCCAACTGAGCTTCCCATATGCTGAATCAGATGCTAATAGAAAAAATCTAATTGTAAAGGCTAAGATACTCAGAGTGGTCCTTATGCTCTGTGACGTCTATGCCCCTAATGGTATTGACAAGCTCTTTTTTTGTGAAAAATCCCAAATTATTACAGTATGATACTCCACACTTGGAGGCAGGGCCGCCAACAGGGGGAGTACTGAGATAACCCGCCAAGATCTGGTGGCTGCACAACTTTCACATCCCATGCTCCCGCTTCTCCCCAGCTGCGGCCTGGCCCTCATCCTATGTGACCCCTGCACGCTGGTCAGCACCAGAAGTTGGGTACAACTTCTGCATCCACTCTGGGGTTTGGGGGGGAAGAGGGTATTGAGTGTGTGGTGGGTATTGAGTGTGGGGAGGGATTGGGGAGGGAGGGGTTGTGGAGAATTGAGTGTGAGGAGGGGGGATTGAGATAGGGTTTGGGGGAGTGGGATTGATTGAGAGGAAAGGAGAAATAGTTTGTGAGGTTGGGGCATTGAGAGAAGAGGGAGGAAGAGTGGGGAAGAGTGAGAGGGAACAGTTAGCATGGTGGAATGAGTGAGGGGGAGTGTGATTAAGAGAGTTGGTAATGGGGGAAAAGTGAGAAGGGGCGAGTGAGAGGGGTTAGGGGCAGGAGGTGTAAGCGAGGGAGGGAGCGATGGGGATGCAATAGGTAGGAGAGGAGAGGTGAGGGAGGGCAGAATGAGAGAGGAGGATGAAGAGTGAGAAGGGGAGTGAGAGATGGGGAAGAGAAATACTTGGGGCAGGTATGCAATGGGAGGGGGAGTGTGTGAAGGGGGAGAGAAAAAGAGGGGGGGAGTAAGAGACCTGGGAGAGAAATATATACAGTGTGGGAGAACAAGGTGGTGTGTGATAAGGGGGAGTGTAAGAAAAAGAGGGCCCCGGGAACAAGTGCTGGGCCCTGGGAAATCTGTCGACGGCCCTGCTAGGAGGGGGCTTCAATTAGGTGGAAAACATAGCTTTGGTACCGAATTACAGAAGCTTATTGGTATGTTCCCCTGTAGACATTGTAATGAGGAAATTAGGAATGGTTCATTCACACATCTATGTAGTGGCAAAGTGTACAAAATCAAAACATGTCGCTTCATGTTCAAAGGTAGACCACACGTACAGTATATTAGCCAAGAGGATTAGTGAATATTAAAGGTTGAATAGAAATAAATCAGATCTTTCTTCAGCGGCCAGACAGTTTAAGGAATGAGGCCATTCGATCCGTCAAATAAGATATCAAGTAATAGAATAAGTGATTACACCAAGGAGAGGGAGAAATCACCCTGTGTTCTTGAAAAGTAAATAATTATGGTGATATAGAATTTGGATACCATTGTCCATTATAGAATTAATTTAAAAAAATCACTTCTTGCTTATACTATATTTCAACATTAACCTGTTAAACTTAATATGGTTTCCCTAATTCGAAGGGAGGTACAAGTGTGATCTGAAAATATCTACTAGGAAGAGTAGGTTACTGGACACTGTAGGTAGTATTACTTTTCAAGTATTTTATATATCCATCAGATTTCTATTTATTTTTGTTGGTTCTTTCTTAGTAAATAACATAACATTTGGAGAATTTGTTTTGTATATTAGTGTAACCCCCTTGATAGAAAATAGCTATATATGCATGCTGCCCTCTGGCTGTGTTCCTCTCAGGTGTGTGCTGCTGGGATTAGCCAAAGATAGTCATTGGCAGCATAACTACAACTCCCAGAACCCCGGTGGCACCTCGGAGAACGCCCCACTGTTCGGCTCATCATTATGGCGATGAGGGTGCACAAGGGTCTCTGGTGAAGCCTCAGAGGCCCTGTCCCCAACCTATATTTTAACAAGGGTTCAGGAGGTACCCTGGTGGCATCTCAGAGCGTTCCCCCCCCCCCCTTTATTCCTTCCATTCTGATATGCAGTGTATCCACACTCTCTGGCATGAAGCCCAGAGTACGCCCCAAACATATTTTCTTTCTTTAGGCAGGGGCCTGTGTAACCCCCACCCTGGTGAAGCCTCAAGGAGATATTCCTACCCTCCTTTCATAGTAAGGAAAGCATGAAACAGTCTGTGATGCACAAACACATAAATTCATCAATCCCACTGCAAAAGCCAGTCCTGTGAGCATAACTGCAGCGCCTCCATTTGTAGCCCTTGTACCCCCCTCCCCCAAATGAGATTGGGGTCCTCTTCTCGTCTGGCTACTCCATTTGTGTGGTGCAGTACCTGTGTGGCAACAGTAGGGCTGAGTGCTCCGCGGTGTTGTGGGGAGAACAGGACAGGTTTACACCTTAGTCGTGGGTGCAGCGCCTCCAGTCAGCATGGGTCCTTTGGATGGAAGGAGAGTCCATACTGACACCTTGTTCTTAGTTCTCAGATAATGATCACAAGAAGTTATGATGCAACTGGTTCTTTATTCCTTTACTCAAAAGTCAGCAGACAATAGATCCCTCCTTTAGAGATAAAGCCTTGCAGGCCCCATCCAGACAATTGTCCCTGGCAGTCTCAATATACCACTTTTACACTCCCACTCCTCAGGGGGAGGGAAACAGACTCCTTCACTTCTGAGAAAGTGCCAGATCAACCCTGAGGAGATGTTTGTAACCCCGCCCCATAACAGAGCAGAGCAGATCTAAACAGCAAATGCATCTAAGGCCGCGATTATAGTGCTGGCGACGTCACCCGTCACCGTCGCCCATCGCCAGAGCTGCATTTCAGTTTTGCCGCAATGGTGCCGTTGTGTCACCGTCGTCGGCACTATAAGTGCAGCCTAAGGCTGCAAAAGCACAAAAGGCCTTTCTGAAGAAATTGACCCAAACACTGCCTGCACCTAACAGGGCTTATACTGGTAGGGCCCAGGAAAATAGTAATAAGTAGCGGCTGGGAGGCTATGCTACACACAATTTGCATTTTACTCATTTATCTCATTCACAACATATCAACTATCTAGACCTTAGTCTCTTTATCGATCTCAAAAATAGGATTCAGACTGATGTCTCGAGAAAGGATAATTCTAAGAATGCTTTTCTAAAGGCCAACAGTGGACACCCCAAATCTTTGATCCGAGGAATCCCGAAAGGGCAGTTCCTCAGATTCAAACGGATTTGTTCAAACACAGAACTGTTTGTTGAACAATCCAGAGACCTTGCCCATAGATTCCGACAGAAAGGTTAGGCCACGGACATGGTGCAGGGAGCGGCGCTGGGCAGCGCTGACGCTCATGCTCTCCTACTCAAGCAGGAGATTTTTCATGTCCCTGCATGAGCGTCAGCGAGCGCGCTTGTGTGCCGGGTGGGAGGCGGGCCTGGAGGCAGAGCGGGAGGCAGGGCTAGCGCGCCACGTCACGGCGCCGACGTCACGGACTGCCATTGGCTTCTGGCAGTCACGTGATCGGCCCTGCGCTTCTCTCAGCGGGAAAACTAAAATTGGGTTGTCGGCTAAAATTCCACACGCCTCCGCACGCCTGCGGAAGCGCCGTCTAAAGCCACGCTGATAGGGATAATGTTTCCCCTCAGCGCGGCTCAGCACGGTGTTTTTGACCATATCCGAGGCCTTATGCGACACATGACATACAAAATGCATTTGAGAATCCTTATTTCCCAGATAGATCTAGTCTACTTAGATATAAGCCACACAAAAAATGTCATACATGCAGTATTATTTGTAATTTTTCTAAAAACTTTAATGGTAGGTCCATAAACAATTGGTAAAGTACGATAAAAAATAATAGCAACTTAATGGCTTGCATAAAAAGACATATTAGAAAAACATTTGACAATAAAAAACAATAAAATACAATAAAATTAATGTGGTTACAACAATATTGCTGGGGGTTGGTGAAAATATTAAATACACTTACACGGCCATGTGCAAGCGGACACGGTAATGTGGTTTCTTTAAGCAATTCCAGTCACTCCCAACAACAGGTAATGGTGGTTTAGAGGGTTTTGAAATAAATATATAAATATATCTGTACTCACACGGCCATGTGTGAGTCCTTGCAGGAAATTGGTAACTTTGGGGTTAAATTAACCCATCTGCATCTCCCCCCAGTGTAGACTCTTCTTTGTTTGCAACCAACGTGGGATTCTAACTCCAGTCTTGGGCATCAGATGGGGACTCTCCCCAGTGGTGGTAGTAGGGGGGGGAGTAGGTAGAGAAAGTGAGGCACGTTGTCAGTGGGGTTTAAAACACATTTATTAGTTTTAAAAGCAATTGGTACAACAAGACTCACATACATACATAGTGGTTGGACCCCTGGCCTCCTCGTGCAGTCCAGGATACAGTTTAAGCAGCCGTTATTGCCAATCACGCGTCCGTGATGCAGGAGGAAAAAAAACAAAACTTTTTCTCCTTATCTGCAATGGCTGCCTGGTTGATCCGGCTACGGGAGCCACGTTGGGCCAAATTCAGCAGGAACTTTAGAGCTACGCGTTTCGTCGAATCATCGACTTCCTCAGGCTCATATCTCATATGAGCCTGAGGAAGTCGATGATTCGACGAAACGCGTAGCTCTAAAGTTCCTGCTGAATTTGGCCCAACGTGGCTCCCGTAGCCGGATCAACCAGGCAGCCATTGCAGATAAGGAGAAAAAGTTTTGTTTTTTTTCCTCCTGCATCACGGACGCGTGATTGGCAATAACGGCTGCTTAAACTGTATCCTGGACTGCACGAGGAGGCCAGGGGTCCAACCACTATGTATGTATGTGAGTCTTGTTGTACCAATTGCTTTTAAAACTAATAAATGTGTTTTAAACCCCACTGACAACGTGCCTCACTTTCTCTACCTACTCCCCCCCCTACTACCACCACTGGGGAGAGTCCCCATCTGATGCCCAAGACTGGAGTTAGAATCCCACGTTGGTTGCAAACAAAGAAGAGTCTACACTGGGGGGAGATGCAGATGGGTTAATTTAACCCCAAAGTTACCAATTTCCTGCAAGGACTCACACATGGCCGTGTGAGTACAGATATATTTATATATTTATTTCAAAACCCTCTAAACCACCATTACCTGTTGTTGGGAGTGACTGGAATTGCTTAAAGAAACCACATTACCGTGTCCGCTTGCACATGGCCGTGTAAGTGTATTTAATATTTTCACCAACCCCCAGCAATATTGTTGTAACCACATTAATTTTATTGTATTTTATTGTTTTTTATTGTCAAATGTTTTTCTAATCCCACGCTCCCCCATTGCTTGTATGTCTCTATATCTTTAAAAGGGTTCCGGATTAACCCTTCCCTGGGGTTGCAGCAGAGGGGAACTCCATGCTGGCTCAAAGCATCTGTCATAGAGCCGTGGTCTAACTTACTGCCACATTGTAAGCACACCTCATATATCAAGCTTAAGGTAAGCGCCAGGTTTTTTCCTATTATAAAAAGACATATGTCATATATAGGTATTGTGACAAACGCCCCTCTTTTGTAGTGCTGACGTCTGTCTGGGTTCTTCCCGACACAGTCTTCTAGGGTTAATTATACAACAAACAGGATCATGCAAAGTATTATGCTGCTTAACTCAGGCTTCTGCCTGCTTTATTTTCATCCAAGTAAGGTACTGCAGCTTTAACATGTGTAGGTTAGAGGTACTCAGATACTTTCATTCAGCAGTTCACACATTTCAGTGTTACAATATTTCCCACACTGTTATTTCAAGAAATAAAACCAAAATCATATAAGCAAATCCTATCCCTTTCAGGGATCTAACTACACATCAGAATCAGCCTCTCTAACAGCTGCTGGCCAACTAAACTGGTTTCCCAGCTTAAAACAATGCTCTCTCATTTAGGGACACAAGATACAGCACAGTCTTTTAGCAACAGCAGTAATCATTTGTTTTGTCTTATCTGTTCGTGGTGTCCAGGCAAATCCTCTGGTACTGTCATACGTGGAGAGGCCGTCAACCGCGATACTGGATGCAGGAGAGTAGCGACACCCCCAGCCCCCAGGCTCCAAGGAGAGAGAGTGAAATGCAAAACCTCTCTGCTCTAAATACCTGTGCATGTGATTAGAAGAGCAGGTGAGGGAGAACTAGAGCCATTGTAATCTGTGGTCTGGATTTTCCATCCAGCTGCCTGAGGTAATGGGAAGCTGTGGAACGGATCATTTGTAACTATTCCTGCACTTTCTGCTCTAAAATGGGGCAGAAATCTGCCTAACATCTTTGGACTATGTCACAGTATATACACATGTAACCCATATTTTCCCACCCAATCGCAGATAGGGTGCATGTGAGGGGAGCTATATGTATTACCCAGTGTGGTGCTTTACCTGTTAGGCTCACAGGAGGCCTGAGCCTCCGCCAATGAGAGCCTGGGGTGTATCCTCCTGAACAATACTATAGGTTGCCGCGCCTCCACCTGGGATGGTTCCCAGCAGAGCGGGAGTTGTTCCTCACAGGACAATAATATAATACCACGCACACAGCATATAAAAGAACAGTGACTTTACTAACAGTAACCATAACAATGCATGTCATGCATTAAGTGTCTCTCTTCTAGGAGACACAGTAGCTAACTCGTCTCGCAGGATGCGACCCCTCACCATGTATCCACACCGTGTCCAACTCCCCACACCACAACCCCACCCCCAAAGTAAGGTATGTGTGTGTGACTGCGCAGCCACTATGTACTGATTTATAGTTGGTGCACTTATGGATGTTACCTGCCGAGCGCTCCAGCGCTCGGACCTGCAAACAGACTTCGCAAAGGATCCGACGGTGAAGATGCGTCAGGCGTACCTTCCAGCCGGTTTGCTGCTGCTGTGCTTGAAGAGGTCTGATCCCAAACCTCTGCGTTGGTGCTGCAACAGTCTCTGGGCCTTGACACCTCTCTCTCTCTGTGTAGTCTCTTGGAGATCATGCTCTGGGGTAACAGTCACTGGTTCCATACTACTTCCTCCTCCTGGCCAGACCTTTACCCAGCCATCCGCGGCATGGATGCAGTAGGCCAGGAGATCTTGACCTTTTCCGCGGTCCACCACATGGTGAATGGAGCGCTCCTTTTTGTGCTTAAAGGAGGCAAATTTCACGGTTCACTTACAACATAGTCTTTGTCCCTAAGCAGTTTGGAGGCTTCCACTGGGAAGCGAGCGATTAGCAAAGTCTCTGTACTCAATGTCTTTATCACATCCTGAAGGGGGTAAAGTGTTGGTGCCTCACCACTGCGTTGATTCACGGTGGCCAACAGGTCCTCGGGGACGCTGTCAGTTCCCACCTCGGCTGTCTTGGAACCTGTCCCCGGCACTTCTGGGGCAGTCCACTCACTTTCTGGAAACTCAGGAGCGTTGGATCCCAGTCCTGGGACCATTTGGGTTGAGCGCACGGACTCACACTCAGTTCAGTTATGGTAGCGGTTATAGTGACACACGGGCCTACCGTCAGGTCATGAGCCTTAGTTGGGGCCTTTTCCACAGCCGCCTCCATCGGAGCCTGTGGGGAGTAAGGAGGTTCCTCACCACTCCGCTGGCTTGCGATGGGTTCCTCTTCCTCCGGTCCCGTCTCCGGATGTCGCTCCGACACACTGGGAGTCGCCACGGCCGTGGGACTCTTCCGCGGCACCGGCCGCACCAGCGCTTGCTGCCGAGGGATGCTTGAGCTTAATTTGGGTGGTCTGTCGGCTGGCGCATCACCACGGCTGGTTGTTGGTCGCTGGATTCACTAAGAGAGGATGGGGGTAGAGACACCTTACCCTGTGATTCCGGAATCTGCGGTTCAGGAATCTGCAGTCCTGAGTGTGGAACTGAGTCTAGCACCGGGGTGCACGTACCCCCTGGAACATCTGCTACAGCACACTGACTTGGTGCGACCACAGCATCACAGCTGTCCATTTTGGTCAATGTAGCTTGAAAATCTTGTGGTTCTAGAGCCGGGTCTAGAACCGTGGTTAGAGCGCACGGGCCCTCCGAAACCTCAGTGGTTGAGGTAGAGGGGTTAACAGCATCGATTACCCTAGTAGAGAGGTCATTCACATCTTTCTCTGCTGTTTCCGGCTCTGGAACCGGATCTGGAACCACGGTTAGAGTGCACGAGCCCTCCGAAACTTCTGTGAGGGAGGTAGATCAGTTACCTGCATTGACTGGCCCAGTATCGAAGTCGATCACTCCTTTCTTGGCGAGTTTCGTAGGCCGCAGCAGCACAGGCTTCAGGAACTGTGCTCTGCAGCAGGCACACTTGGGTCCCCAGGTCAATTTGTCACCTGGGAAGTCACACTTATTACAGACACATCGTATGCATCCCTCTTCATCTACCTCTGCCGCCTGATATTCTATTGGTAGCTTAAAGGGGTCAAAGTCCATACCACCAGACAATTTTAAGTCCTTTTGCAAACAGGGGCACAACAGAAAGGATAAGTCCCCTCCTTTTCTTCTCCAGACTCCATACAACTGAGGATGCTGTTTGCGGCAGCTTTTACCTTTCTTACTGGGAACAGAAGTTACTGACTGGGGATCACTGTGCTTCCTCCCCCTGGTGGAATCCAAAGGAGGGACACATTCTATCAAGGGTGAATTCTGTCTCTGTGCTGAGCCACTCACATCGCAGGAGCGGGGTTTGGGTTTTCCCGCCAAACCCAGACAAGTTTTTGTAAAACATTTTTGTGCAGGCTGGTGGCATGCAACATGTGCACTCCCCTGACTTGGCGGGAGGCGCCATTTTAGGTGTGACTCCCTGTTAGCATTTCTTGATGGAGCCTCCATTTTGATTACAGTTCTTTCAACTACACTAGGGCTCTTTGCATACATAAGGGGGTAGTCTTCTGGTGGGGCATTTTCCCTGCATATTTCCTGATCTGCAAACATTCCGTCTAGGCCCAGGATTTCCTTTAGGGACTCTAGAACGGCACTCCCCTCCTCATGAGCAGGAACATTCCAAAAATGCCTCCACTTGACTATGCAGCTCCCGAATCGTACTGGCCCAGATATGGAGCTCGTGGCTTGTGGTTGGTAACATCTTTCCTTGTGTACTTTTGGTACTCTACAACTATTGGGGCACCCCAGATCTGATCTCAGCAGCGCCTCCAAATGTAACCCATATTCCCCCACCCAATCGCAGATAGGGTGCATGTGAGGGGAGCTATATGTATTACCCAGTGTGGTGCTTTACCTGTTAGGCTCACAGGAGGCCTGAGCCTCCACCAATGAGAGCCTGGGGTGTATCCTCCTGAACAATGCTATAGGGTGCAGCACCTCCACCTGTGATGGCTCCCAGCAGAGCGGGAGTTGTTCCTCACAGGACAATAATATAATACCACACACACAGCATATAAAAGAACAGTGACTTTACTAACAGTAACCATAACCATGCATGTCATACATTAAGTGTCTCTCTTCTAGGAGACACAGTAGCTAATGTGTCTCGCAGGATGCGACCCCTCACCGTGTACCCACACCGTGTCCAACTCCCCACACCACAACCCCATCCCCAAAGTAAGGTATGTGTGTGTGTGACTGCGCAGCCACTATGTACTGATTTATAGTTGGTGCTCCAGCGCTCGGACCTGCAAACAGACTTTGCAAAGGATCCGACAGTGAAGATGCATCAGGGGTACCTTCCAGGGCGATCCCACCCGGTTGGCTGCTGCTGTGCTTGAAGAGGTCTGATCCCAAACCTCTGCATTGGTGATGGAACAGTCTCTGGGCCTTGACACTTCTCTCTCTCCCTAATGTGACAGATTCCTGTACTAGGGCCTGTCCCTGTGACCACCCATGCTCACTAGTGGGAAGTCAGGGCCTCAACTCTAGCCTGGGGATTTCTGGCCTAGGGCAGAAGCTAGAATACGGTGAAAGGTCACAGCAGTGGCCTAAAAGAATCCTATTTGCACTCGCTAAACCAGAAATGCTAGGCTAGGAAAAATTCAATCCTAGGAGTTACCTCCATAGCCATACATAAACAATTTTAAAATCATATTTATTAAACATATATACAAAAACCTTATTAGACAATAAGGTTTTTGTATATATGTTTAATAAATATGATTTTAAAATTGTTTATGTATGGCTATGGAGGTAACTCTTAGGATTGAATTTTTCCTAGCCTAGCATTTCTGGTTTAGCGAGTGCAAATAGGATTCTTTTAGGCCACTGCTGTGACCTTTCACCGTATTCTAGAATATTCCTCTTCCCGTATGCACCCTATCTCTCAAATACCAGCACATGTATATAGTAGGACACTAAAGGTGAGCGGTAGCCATTTCTCCTACCTTGTAAACTAGGGCAGAAGCTCGCAGCTCTCTGCCCCCCTTCTTTCCCCCTCTATCTCCTAAGTCTCACTGACTCATGTGCTTCACAGTCTGCTTCCTGACTCTGCACACAACAATGTAACCAATTCCCTGCTGCAGAGAATCTGCAAGTCTCAGTGGCTGGCTGGCTGCAGGTGACAGGGATCATAGGGCATTCCCCAGAGGCTGCTGGGGGATGTAGTCCACTCAGGACCTCTTTCCTATGGGGACCACGTGCGCAATCTCTACTGTGCCTGTGCGAAGCTGTAATGGCCGCCGCTACGCTTAACTGCGCCTGCGCAACCTCCCAGAGCTCCTGCACACTTGTAATGGCCACCACTACCCTTCCCAACCTCTGCGCATTGCGCGAACCTCGTGCCAACCACAACATGGCTGCCGCGACTATCTGCGCATGCGCGAGCATCAGAACCTCGACGGCGCCGGCCCAGATGGCGGCGCCAATCTGGAGAAGTCACCGTCCCCTTCCCCCACTGCCACAGGGGTACGGCAGGGGGCAAAGGAAAATCAGGGAAACCAGGAGTGACCCCGTTACACACATCTCTGTTGCAAGTTCCTATCTATGAATTTATCGCAGCCATGGGAGAAATGAGGGCAGTTAGTAATGTTTATAAAAGCTACTATCTATCATGAAGAAAACAAAAAACATCAAAATAAAACATGTCTTATTTGTTGCTTTGCATATCCTCAAAAGGTGTTCTTCACATCCCAAGTTACCTGGCACATTCCATAATTCACATATTGGTGGCTCTGAACACCCTGAAAGGGATTAACATACACTTGAGCTCATCTCCAAATTTCTTGAACCTTTCTGTTAAGAAAATGAAACAGATATAGGACATCTTTGTGTTCTGGACATTTCTGACTCAAAATTCCCTTTTTAGCTGTACTATTTACTACATACACTAAAACCATGATCCAAAATGAAAATACAGGCTAGTTTTAGGTGCCCATAAATGATTCTTTAAGTGTAAAGGGTTTGGTAATTTCCTAGGAGCCTTTATAATAATAAACAGTGAAACACAGGAAATGACACCATATGAAAATCTCTGCTTTGTTTAAACAGGCATTCTAACTTTGCTCACAAAAAGAATAACTTACTGCAACTTAACTTACCGGTACTTAAGAATGTAATAGGCACCAGCAGGTAAATTGAATCTTTCTTAAAGTAAATATTGGATTTAAAAAAAATTATTTACAAAGATTTTTGTTTTCAATGTTGACGCTGAAAACGTTATTCCACATCTCACTTTTAGAAGACCAAAGCAGGAGATGTGAGAATTCATTTTGCAAAACACACCGGGTCAAGTATTTTGGGGATATCACGCAACCAAGCCCTCACCATAAAGTTGTGCAGTGGTATTGTATGGACATGCTACTTTTGTGATATTATACAATTCAAATAGTCATGGTTCTACTCAAAGACATACCTGTGATGGTGAGGGGGTAACCAGGCTCACTAATAAAGGTTAAGCCCATGTGGTTACCTCTGATCCATGTATTGGGGGTCGGGAGTGTCAGCTCTTGAGCCCAGTGATTGTACATGCATTCTGTAAAATTGTGCGACAATAAGGAATTTGTGTTTTTACCTTTCCATGTGTGCCAGCAAGCAGAAATTGCTGAGCTATGAGTTTCAAGGGGGGTTTTGCTGAGAAAGTGTTGTCAGAATGTGTCTGTAGTAGGGGTCCAGAGTTGCTGGATACCCCAAAATTGTACCCGAGAATCGTGCTTGATTCCCGGATACATATAGAGACAATGTCCCGGCAAAATCGCCCCTTGAAAACACTTGCGTGACTCACCGCTAGGATTCCCTGCTTCAGCACAGACCAACATTTTAAATGGGGCATAGGGATGTGAGGTGTCCCTGGAATGGTCAAGTTAATGCCCAGGTCACCCAGAACCCGGTATAAGGGTTCTGGGGGTGCTCCAACCATAGATAAGGTTGTGAGGAGTTTTAAAGTCTAAGTCTAGTTTATAGTGTGTGGGGAATATAGCTAGTAAGGAATAAAGTGCAGCTTCTCATTCTATTCCCCATAACCAAAGACTTAGGAAAGTTAAAGTGTATATTTTTATTAACAGAGTGTTTAAAACTACACATATGCTTGTGCACAGTATAATGAGCTGGGTTTTTCCGGACCGATGTTCTGAGTCAGTCACTGGGCTACCAACTTCGTGACAGCATGTCTACTCAGACATTGGACATGAAAGCCAAATAGGATGCCAAAGGTGTGAAGGACATTTGGGCAGGAGGTTTAGGCTTGAGTAACCACATCCTGGGATGAATGGAGGTTCCCGGGACTACCATTTGCCCCACCAGACTGTGCAGAGCCTAAACCAGCGGGTGGCTTCTGAATACCAAGTGGCTAAGGTGGCAAGCTTGCGCATGCCCTTGGCTGATTCAGAAGTCCTGCATGCCTGGCTTCAGAAGACTGGCATCGCTGTGATTGGTTGGTGTGAAAGTTCCTACACTGGGATTGGCTGTAGTATTTCATGAATGAATTCATAGAAATACTATAAGAATCCCTCAGCCAATCCGGTCATGAGTTTCAAAGCACCAGAACAGCAGTAGCAAATTTGAATGTACCAAAAGATGCTCTCTGAGTAATAGCAGTGAGCCGGTGTCATGGTAGACCAGAACTTTTAACACCAAAATACCCAGATCCATTGATTGAGCAAAGCAAGAGATAAAATAAATTGTGATTTATTTACAGAATTAACACACACAGCTTGGTTTACAATTACAACGAAAATACACTTACTGGAATGGGGTAATGAAAAATCTTGTTCCCAAAATGAAATGTTGCAAAACAAAGTCTCTAGGAGCAATTTCCCAGTAGCAGGAGTTGCTCACGAAAAGAGCCTAAAACAGTCCTCGGTCAGCAGTGCAACTTGCCACTGCTGTTTTACTCGCCAGCGCTGCTTCTTTCATTCTGTTCCCGTAGTACTGGATCTTGGAACCTTAGTTCTTACAAACTCTTGAAGCTTAGTTGAATCTTTGTTACGATGTTACGAATCTCTGACAGCATGATGAATCTTAGGTGAATCTGTTACAGCATGATGTCTCTTAGGTGAATCTCTTACAGCATGAAGTCGCTCTTCCTGATGGGCTGCACGGGTTCTTATAGGGTTAACATTCCTATACATAACAAGTGCAGCCTATGTCTCTGTGGGAATGTTTCCGTCCACCTATCACGGAGTTGCCAATACTTTGCAAACCTGGCAGAGGGGGCTTCTCATTCTGCTCTGGGCACGTGCAAACTTTGCCCCTTTGCTGCTTAGTATATGAGACCCTGTCCCTCTTACCTGGTGCCGCTCAGTCTGGGCAGGGTGACATTTTGCCAGGATGGCTTATTGAAGTTCTCTTCCCCTACCATGCAAGCTAACAAATGGTTTAGCACCTCCATATCCTGGATTGCCTTTGAAGCTTAGAGGGCGGAGTAGCCACTCTGTCTCCCATGTAAATGGATTTTTACCCCTACTGAACATTACTGTAACTTAAAAACATATAACTCTCGCCACCTTATACCTGGTGAGAGATGTACTGAACCCCACACGGGTTTTGGGCATATACCGGGGACCTTTGAATGTAATTCAATTCCCTGCCCGGTCTTACTATTCTGGTCTGTGCTGAAGCAGGGATTTGTCCACTGGTTAACTCTCCTGGAATAGTAAGACACACACACGTACAGTTTTATTCACAAAAACAGTGTTTCTGCCATGATTGGGTTGCAGAGCTGACAATTCACAATTCCCCAACCTTTTTCAGGGGCACCCAGCCGGGCATAATACCTTTATTAGTGGCCTGGCTACCCCCCTCACCATCACAGCCAGCTTCAAAAATTTCAAGTCTAAATATTTTCTAAGTCCAGGTTTTTGGGACCAAGTTCTAAAAAAGGAACGTAGCGGTCATGGCTAGGATTGCAAGCCGAATTTAGTTCCAGGACATTTGGAGCTATCTCCCGGTGAAGTGATTTCAGCACCTCCAGAGGAAAGAGAATGGTGGCGTCAGGAACTTCATGCCGATATGAGTTCCAGGACATTTCGGGCTAAGTCCCGGTCAACTAAAGACTTTCGTTTTTAGTTCATTTCAACTAGGAAAGTCTAGTTTTGTAGCCGAGACCCCAAGTAAGTGTGTCTTTCTTATGTATTTTGTGTTCCACTGTGTGTTTGCCTGTTTTAAGTGAATAAACCACAATTGATTTCATTATCTTGTTTTGCTCAATGCATGATCCTGGTAAAAAGGTGTAAACTGCCTTGTCTTCCGTGACAATACCAAATCACCTTTATTCTCATAATATGTGAATTAAAAGTTGATATCTCACCGACTTTTGTACATTTGTATTCTTGACAGAGACAAATAGCAAACACTTACAGCACTCCTTCCCCTGATGCAGTTATACTAATATATGTACCCCCCAAAAAGTGAAAGTGATTTTATAAGACAATATAAACATGTTATACATCTAATTAATTGAGAATAATTATGCAGTGAGCCCATATATGAAGTAAAAAATCACGCATTAAAAAAATCCTTATTTTCCATGATCTCTGGCTGCAGTGGAAGCACTATATGCTAGGCGACAAAGGGGACAGGCAGGGTTGCAGACCTGTCAGACGTGTTAATGTACTCACAAGTGATATTTTTATTTGCTGTACACTGTACGGTGGAGGGTTTTTGTCACTTTTTTACCCTCCATAACTTATATAATGTGTGGTTGAAACCTATTCCAACTTCACATTGTAAACTCAGTAAAACCATTCTCACACTGATGAGACTCAAAAGACTGAAAAAAGCTCTCTGTGAGTAGGTTTCCTGGCTCTGCACTTCGTTAGCCCTGGATGTGGTGAAAAGCTGTGTAATACAGCAGGTGTATGCTTATTGGGGTCCATGTTCAAATGGACATTAAGTAAAAGGTGACACTGTGAGCTCATTTGCATGTAATTTCCCAGAATTTCTGGCTGCAGTGGAAGCGCTGTATGCTAAGGCCGCGTCCATGGTGAGTGTGACCACGCGGCACTATCAAAATGTTGTGCCTCTATGAGGCAGGCCATAGATCGCGCGACAGCACGCGCAATGAGAAGCGCTGGCGCACGCCATCCAGGAGGAGACAAATAAATTTGTCTCTGTCACGTGACGGCGGGTCACCTGAGCGGTTCGCCCAATGAGGGTGAACCAGCTCTGTGATGTCACGGCCATGCCCCCGACACGCCTCCCCGTTGCAAACCTACCTACAGGACAAAAATCTCTCCTGCTCTCAGTGTGCGTGCCACTGTGCGAACACTCGCACTAGCCATGGACGCGGCCTAAGAGATGAAGGGGAGAAGCAGGCCTGTCTGAGACATGTAAGTGTGCTCACAAGTGCTGTGCACCAAAATAAACAAACATGAAACTGGTGAGATATGAACATTTCATAAATATATTATCAAGATAAAGTCACTTGAGTCTCTCTTTGAGCAGTAACAAACAATAATTTTAGCCGTATTATTGGTCCTTTATTTTATGTGGGGTAAAAAGCACGTTTTTCTTTGTATGATACAGATGTAGCAAGACTTACTGTCCCCAGAGCTGCAGATGAACAAGCAAAGGTCCGCAGGGCTTGGGAATGTGCCTGCCGCTACTGCATTGCTGGGGTCCATGCTTCTGAATGGGGCCCCCTGTAGCATTAATCCTTCGGGGCTGTGACTGCGAGCGGGCGTAGCACTGAAGACGTTAAGTCTCACTTCCTCTGTACCTATTGTTAGACCAACAAGTGTTTAACATTTCCAAGATTTCGCATCTCACGGGATTCTTTGAGCAGGGTCCTGGCTGCTTCAATTGTATAATGTGTATCATTAGCCAAAATAAGGACATCTGTCCGTGAGGTAAGGCCTCGTTCAGGGTGCCAGAGGCAGGAGTTGGAGGGCGGGCTTTCGCGAGGGCAGGCGGCAGTCTGCTGGGCGATGTGTGTTCATCCTCCCCAGCAGACTTTTTCAGGAGTTGAGGAAGCGGGGCTACAGACCTGAGGTTAGGGATCCAAGTTGCAGTCTTGAAATCATTCTCAAGAATGATTTCATTGGCTTCCGAGGTCCTGCCTGATTTCATTGGCTGCCGAGGTTCATTGGCTGCTGAGTGACGCTGCTGCAGCTTCAAAAAACGACTTGGTTTGTTTATTTAAACTGTAGCCAGCGTCAACTCCGTACTTCGGAGACAGGGCAGCTGCTACCCTGACAACCAGTATTCAATTTGAATACATTGTGTCCCACGGCAGCTTGCACGTCAGCACGCCCTCCCTCCGAAGCCTGCACCCTGAACGAGGCCTAAGTCGGAAACTGCAGAAGTGAGAGACTCAAGATGTGTTTGTTTATGCTGTTTGCAACTTTTGTAACACTGCTGGCAGCTTCATGGACAAAGGGCAGCTATTGGCTTTAAGAAGGGCCACTTTACATGGAAAAAACTGCTGTATGTGTCAGTAGGGCTCTTTATTTAGAGGGGAGTGTATCACACTCAATACAGTATGTGATACCTGTAAACGCTTAGTGTTATTGTATAATATGTGAGAGGGTTTGAAGGTAACTGTAGTGAATTGGGGAAACTAATGTAGCGGTCATGTAAAATGCCTACAGTCATCTCTCCTGCTGGCAGCAAGGCCTGGTAAGTGTGGGCATGCCAGCAGTAATCATGGAGGTTTTCCCTCACACCCTGGTGGGGTGCCCTGTGTATGGATGGGACTGGTCACATGCTCTGACTCCATGGTTAGTGATGTCAGAGGTGTGTCAGCCTCAGAAGTTACATAAGGCACAGCACTGTGTCAAAGAGTTAGTTCTGTCAGAGTTCAAGGCGAGTACAGTTGCTGTATAGTTCTTAGTTCTAGTTCAAGCCCAGCAGGAGTTGCTGGAGAGTCTTGGTATGAGACCTGAGTTCTGCTGAGAGGAAGAGTTGCGGTAACTCCAGAGGAGACTGTGTCCAGGGACCTGGCACAGGATAGTGATCCCTGCGGGGATAGGGAATCCCTATTAAAAGAAAGAATCACCTTTGAAGGGAAGCAGCGAGGAGAATCATGAGAGGCTAAGTCTCAACTGCGAGGGGCAGCTAGCCCACATCATTCAATAAAGATGTGTTCATTCAGAAATCCTCTCGTGTACATCTGTGGAATGAGTGTACAGAAAGGAGCACCACGGAGGAGTTCCTCAATAGGATCATCCCCATGCGGACGCAGGGGCCCTGTTGAGGTGGAGGCGCTGCACTGGAACTAGGTGAGACTCAACACACTACCTCAGCTGCCTGTCTAGACGGGTTCTCCCCACACACCATCATGCGGGAGACTCAGGAGTCCTGTAGCCAGCAGGTGCACCGTCAGGCATATTCACACTGTAATGGGGTCCGGTTAGACCACAGGGGCCAATGTGAGATTGGGTGGGTCAGGCCGGGCCAGAAACACCGTTACACTAATGAGAAGAGAGACCAGGAAGAACCCAATAAATGAACACAAGGCAGCATGTGATTTATATAAGAAAATGAAGGCTATAGCAAAACAAAGGTAGGTAAAATAATAGGTGTGTACTCAGCGCTTGTGCAATTACAATGATGGATAATAAAAAACCTTTGATAAAGAGTCCAATAGGTAGTCCTGGAGCTGCCTTTAAAAGATTATTCTGGTATCTTCTACCCAGAGATGGATTGAAGGCTGGAAGGAAATCTTTTCTGGCGCTGAGGTGAGGTTGAGATGAGTGGGTTTATGATTTCTTCTGATGAACAATGACCTCAGGAAAAGGAGAAAGAAAAAGACAAGACATGCAGGGGACCTGCAATAGTGTATTACCCAAGGGATGACCGGATGTTTACAAAGAAGGAGCAATTTATTATTAAAATAACGTGGTTAAAAACCATGGATGACAATTAATAAACATACATTGATTACAATAAAATAATTAATGAACTGGTGCCTAGGCACTATCCACACTAATATAGTTTGGAACAATGTCCAGTAGTTCTGTTCTTTGCTCCGCCTGATCTAAAATAGAACCTCTCCAAATGAAAATAACGTCATCTATGTAGCGCAGCCACAGGACCAAATTCTCCCCCAGCCCCGCATTGGACCAGATGTAATCATCCTCATACTTCCCCATGAAAATATTCGCATAGCTGGGGGCAAATTGGAATGGGAACCATTTGGAGAGGTTCTATTTTAGAGTTAGATCAGTTCAAATCACATCTCAATAATAATGACAGGAACTTGAAGTTTACTTTCAAGGACAGCAAAGATAATATTGAATTCTTGAATCTCCAATTATACATAGAAAACACGATCCTACAGACCAAAACTTACTACAAACCAGTGCAGGCAAACAACTATCTCCTGGCCAGCAGTAACCACAATCCAAATTGGATAAAAAACATCCCGAAGGGACAGCTGGTCAGGATCAAACGCAATTGTTCTGAAAATCATATGTTCGAATTACAGGCACAAGATCTAAAAGAGAAGTTCTTAGACAGGGAGTACAATAAACATCAGTTAGAGCAGGCAGTGGAAACTGTAAGGAATATGACCAGATCAGATCTATTAAAATATAAACCTAAAGATCAATGTAATGATAACAACACAGTAGCGTTCATAACACAGTATAACACACTAGCACCAGAGATAAGAAAAATCTTTGCGAAATATTGGGGTTTACTAAGACAGGATGAAATTTTGAGCAAACATCTAACAGAGAAACCTGAAATTTATTTCAGGCGAGCTAACAATCTCAAAACATATTTGTCTCCAAGTTGCCCTTTTAGTAAACATACCGCTTCTAAAACCAATATTAAAGGGTACTACCCATGTGCCAAATGCACAGCCTGCCAGTTTAGTATTAAAACAAAACAATTTTCATCTAAAGTCACACAAAAAGAGTACCCAATCAGGACTCTAATCAATTGCCACAGCCAATATGTTATATATCTCCTAGAATGCCCGTGTGGCCTCCAATATGTGGGCTGCACGGGTAGAACACTACAGAGACGACTGGGAGAACATATTTATAATATAAAGAGGGGGTTTGAATTTCATAATGTGTCACTTCACTTTAAGAAAGTCCATTCACAAAATCCCACAGGGCTGAAATGCCATGGCATCGAATGCCCAAACTTCAGTAGGAGAGGTGGGGACAAAATCAATTTCATTTCAAAAAGAGAGTCCTTTTGGATTTTCGAGCTAAAGACTTTAAGTCCATCAGGTTTAAATATTGAATTTGATTTGTCAGCTTTCTTGAAATCATGATAATTCTATCCAATGTCTATTTGTCTGCCGACTTGATGAAGACATTATTATGATCATCATTATAAGCATCATTCACTTACACAAGTGCACTTAAATAATTGTATATTACACAGTAATATTTATAATTAACAATACACGTTAGTAAGATTATTATTATAAGTTCACAATATACAAACACTAGGTTTTCTTTTCTTCTTTTTTAATTCACGCAATAATTTACCTCACTGTTGAATTCACGTAACAATATAATGTCTTTTTATTTAAAAATATTTAAAAATATTTAAAAATAATTAATTAATATAACTATTTGAAAAAACTAATGAATATACATATTAAGTTTAGAATAAGGATATTAGTTTAATATTAGTCTCATTATATATAACACGTCTCGCACAGTATCACTATGAATATTTCACTTTAATCATGGTCCGCTCAGATTTTCCCTCCCTATGATATTTGACATCATATATAAAATCATATTTAAAATCAGGGTTAAAGTACATTTAATTCACATCCGCTTAAAAGCTTGTTCTGCAAGATCTTCAATTACAGTCAATTGCAGTCATTATTTCGAAATGCTGTTGGTATTTTTCAACTTTTCTATTTGTAATTTTTAATTGTCTATTTATATATTATTGCTTTATACGATTTGAATGTTTATGTTTATGTTTATTTTTATTTTTAAAATATTGCAATCATTAATTCATTATTGTATTATTATTATTAAGTTCATAAATATATTCCATTGCTAGTTCATTTAATATATTAGGATAGTATGAGACAAGAGTCCAGTGATATTGTCATTGTACCTATGCTTCCAAATTGCAGAAAAATCTTTGAGATCACACAAGACTGTTTATTTCAATTCAATTAGATAGGATACTCAAAATAAAGGATTACCTGCACCAATAACTATTTCAACACTACTATAAACGGCTTTTGAATCTATATGTCTTGTGGAGATCACAGAGATTCTTGTGCATCTTTTGTCTAGAAATCACGTTATTGAATACCATAAATACCATTATTCAAATATCATCATTTATGCCTCCATAAGAAAATTTGTAGAGGACAGATGAGTTGAATTACTCTATTAAGAATGCGCCAATTACAAAGCGCTTCCAATCAGGACTGGGGTATTTAACAAGATCAGCTACTAGCAGCACTTATCCCTGACGAAGAGAGACGCTATTCGTACTTTCGAAACGCGTTGGAAGGTCTGGTGGTACCGCTGAGCCACCGTAGCCGAGGACTAATACAGGTGACGTCATCACGCCGAGGGGATCGGGTGTATTCCAGGAAGCAGCGCTCACAGGAACACAGAAACAGACCCCCGGCAGCAGATGCGACCATATCACCAGGCGGACGGCGACATCAGAGGCCAAGACCACCAGTACCAAGTGCTTATACACTGCTTTTATACTACTTACCTGTGGTGAGTAGGTTTTCAATTTTAGATCAGGCGGAGCAAAGAACAGAACTACTGGACATTGTTCCAAACTATATAAGTGTGGATAGTGCCTAGGCACCAGTTCATTAATTATTTTATTGTAATCAATGTATGTTTATTAATTGTCATCCATGGTTTTTAACCACGTTATTTTAATAATAAATTGCTCCTTCTTTGTAAACATCCGGTCATCCCTTGGGTAATACACTATTGCAGGTCCCCTGCATGTCTTGTCTTTTTCTTTCTCCTTTTCCTGAGGTCATTGTTCATCAGAAGAAATCATAAACCCACTCATCTCAACCTCACCTCAGCGCCAGAAAAGATTTCCTTCCAGCCTTTATAGCAAAACAAAGTTTAACAAGAAAAAGAGGCAGACTGACATAATGTAATTAAAAAAAAACACAAGTTCACAGACCTTTTATGGTTTTGATGTCAGATAGACTGATGTGTAGCTATATTCAGTTTAAACTGTTCTTGGATACTCTTCTCACTTATTTGACTATAATCAAAGGTGTCATTTAAGCTTCAATTTTCAGCAGATTCCCTAATTTGTTTTTTGCTTCCAAAGAATTTACACATTTCCTGAACGGTCATCACCACTTCCTGATTAGGATGAAAGCTTTAGAGACTAACCTAACCTGTTTGAACATGTTCTTTTAGTCTGAAGAACCTCCTAGTGAAACACTTTATTTCATGTGGATACAATCAAAGCATACCCTTGATCACATAGATTGTAAGCTCCTGGAACAACAGTCCTCCTTACCTTTTTGGATCAGTATGGGAGAACTTGCTAATATTTTGGGCATTTTGGTATTGGCTCTCGTTCCAATTTATGAGGTGCTGCCTAGAGATGGGCCAATTTTTTGCTGGATTTGGATCCGCCTCGGATCGGGTGGTTTCCTTTGGTCCCACGGATTTCCAGCAATCTGTCTCAAAAAGGGCGATTTCTTCGTACCGGATTTTTTTTTTTTACCACTGATACTCAAATTTGTGTGCGGATTGCTGAAACCGCAGATTGGATTGTTAAATTCTCCTAGCGGATTGCTGATATCTGTGAATTGGATTGTTAAAATCCAGCAGCGGATTTTATCCAATGGCGGTTTTGGATTAATCTGCACGGATTGAAACTTAAACAATCCGTCGACAGATTTTACACCGCAGAACGGATTTTGAATATAATGCCCGGGAAATTCCACTGATTTTTACTGTTCCGCCAATCTCTAGTGCTGCATATTCCCAAGCACAGTACCTTAGAGAGACCATAATAACAAAACCTACATGCTTTATTACAACATTAACATAAACTGGCATAATAGGTTAGCAAGAAAATAACCAGGGTTGGCGCTCAAGAGGAGATAGTGCCACAAGGAAATAATCCAAATTAAAACAGTGAAATAGTGACACCCTCTGGTAACCAGGGCTCACTACAAGAAAATAACCCAAAAAAGTGCAATAAACATTTATAATAAAACTAAAATGAATAAACAAAGGATACCCACTCAACCTAGACAAGATGGGAAAGTCTTCGTTTCCCCTGAGACGTAGTGGGTAGAGGTGACAAGGGAGCGGGACACCATGCACATGTAAAAGAGAGATCACAAAAATAGTACAGTACTGTATAGCACAAAAATGATAATCCTATGAAATTCTGCAAAGGTTATACTCACAAGCAGACAGTGAGTAAAGGCATTTCACACATATAGTGTACACGAACAGTAGTCCCACGTAGAGGGGCGTCTGGGGACCAGGATAGGATGGATAGGGTGCACTACAGCAGAGGACAAGAACACACCATAGCCCGAACTGTGCAACAATTTGCGTCAAATCGAGGCAGATACCAAGACACGTGGAGGAGAGATGCTGAGCTGTTCGTTGCTTCTTGCGGCCGCAATTAGGAGCACCTGTGACGGAGCGTCTCCATTCCAAACCTAATCGCGATTCCTGGAGAGGAAGGGGCGGTGAGATCATCATATGCCTGTACCTCTGATTCCATATTGCCTGATAACTTCTTATACTTTGTAAGTGAGCACTTGTGAAGTGTTTTTTAATTCATTAAATTGTTGCACAGTTCGGGCTATGGTGTGTTCTTGTCCTCAAATTAGACATGGAAGGTAATGAAGTACAAGGTGAAACAATAGTATCTACTATTTCACCTGAGGTTGCTTTAAGTGAAAATATAGGACTTGTTGCAAGCCCGAGGCATACTTACTTTAAGGGAAAATCTAAATTTTACCCCTCCCACTCAAAAGGTCATCATATTGAGACCTTTTTTAATATGGTCAATAACGATTTGAATTCACTAAGTAACAACACTAAACCCAGTGATATAAAACATAACCTCACGAAAAACGAAACGCTGGCGCTTAAATTCTTAAAGGAGAACAACAATCTCATTATTAGACAGGCCGATAAGGGAGGGGGTGTCGTTCTGCAGAATCGAAAGGATTATGAAGGAGAGGCACTTCGACTGCTGAACGATACCACCTCCTACACTATGCTTAAAAAAGATCCAACTAGTGAGTTTTTGAATAAACTTAAAGGCCTACTTGATCAAGCCCTAACTTCTTGTGTTATTACTAAGAATGAATATGAATTTCTATTTACCAGCTCCCCTAAGATCCCGATATTTTATCATCTCCCCAAAACCCACAAGTCAATTACAAACCCCCCTGGTAGACCGATAATCTCGGGAATAGATAGTTTAACAGCTAACTTGTCACAGTATGTTGACCATTTTTTGCAATCGTATGTCGAAAAACTCCGTTCCCATTTAAGGGACTCCACTTCAGTGCTCAACCTGTTGCAGGACCTGGAGTGGAAAGATTCGTATAGGTGGCTGACATGTGACGTGCAGGCCCTCTATACGAACATACCACACATAAAGGGCCTAGCATATGTGGATTTTTTTCTATCAGGTGATGTGGAACTACACCATTTAAATAGAAGTTTCATTCTGGATTCAATTCACTTCATTCTGAAACATAATTATTTTATGTTTCTGGATGAATTCTTCCTGCAGGTTTGCGGAACTGCAATGGGCACTAGATTTGCCCCCAGTTTCGCAAACCTGTACATGGGAGAATGGGAATACAAGTTTATTTTGAACAATAACCCCTTTAGAGACAATATTATTATTTGGCGTCGTTTCATAGATGACATTATATGTCTGTGGGATGGGGATCAATACTCTGTAAACCTTTTTTTGAAATACATTAACAATAATGATAGGAATCTCACTTTCACCCATGTGGATAGTGTCAGGGATATCAACTTTTTGGATTTGAATTTGACAGTATCCGATGAAGGGAAGTTTGTCAGTAAAACCTATTTTAAAGATGTCGATTCGAATAACCTCTTGATGGCCTCAAGCAATCATAAAAAATCTTGGATCCAAAACATACCTGGAGGTCAGTTTTATAGATTGAGGAAAAACTGTAGTTTGGACACAGACTTTGAGAAACAGGCTAGTGATCTAACCTCAAGATTTTTGGAAAGAGGTTATCCTTTAAAAAAAACTTACTGATGATCTGGATAGGGTAAGACAATTAGATAGAAAGCAAATGCTAGTTCCAAAAATCAAAGAACGAAACAAACAGGAAAAGCGTGAGGGAAAATGTAATGTTGCTTTTATTACAAATTTTAATTCAATGACTTTGCATATTGAAAAGATTGTAAAAAAACATTGGTCAATTCTGTCAAATGACCCAATCTTGGGGATCCACATCTCGAAGTTCCCGATGTTTATCTACAGAAAAGCCAAAAACTTGAAAAACACTTTGTCCCCGAGAGACATCAATATCAAAGGTGCCCCTGTGGGAGATAAAAGATGGTTGAGCATTAAACCCTGTGGAAATTTCAAATGTGGGAAATGTTCAGTGTGCAAACATTTGCATCCTGACAGTAAGATTTTTATATGTAAGAAAACTGGGGAAATCTATGAAATTTCAGATTTTATTAATTGTAATTCCGACCATATAGTTTATCTAATTGAGTGCCCTTGTGGCTTGCTTTATGTAGGGCGCACTAAGCGTCAATTAAAGATACTATTCAAGAACATATACGAATCATAAAAAATGGTCTTTTTAAACATAGCCTCTCAAAGCACTATACTCTGCACCACAATAAAGATCCCTCGTCTTTGCGTTTTAAAGGCATCAAATATGTCCCTTACAATAGAAGGGGCGGTGATAGGGTGAAGGATTTATCATTCCAGGAGACCTTCTGGATACATAAACTGGGCACATTACATCCAGGAGGTCTCAATGAGGATATAGATATATGGTCCCTATATTGACCCCTGTCAATTGGGGGTATAGGATAGTTTCTCTTTTTTAATTTTTTTTAGCATATATACCCCTAATGTTAGGTTATTCTGTGCTGGTTTTTATCTATATTCATAAATTTCTACATTTTATCTATTTATTAAATCATTTTTAAGGAATTTTAATTCCATGCTTCTTTTTCAATGCAACAATTTAACATGTGTATAACATGGATTTACATATGTATTCTTTGATATAGATGCAGCTGTTCAATCAATTGTATACTAATGCTTTTTCTCTTTATTTTAGAGTCATCACACATTGTTTGTAGTTTTGCGTGTTATTTTATGTTTAATATAGTTTATTCTATTGTATTAGGTTACTAAGGGCAATGTGTTTGCACCCGTTGATCCTTGGAGAAATTTGACTCCTCCCTGCTGTCTTGGGATTGGCCACCGCCCCCAATTGAGGGGCCAATCGATGATAAGCGAGGGGTATTTAAATGCTAATATGATTAAGAGTCAATATACCCTGATGAAGAGACCCCTGTGGTCTTGAAACGCGTTGGATTAAAGACTTTTGGCGAACCCTGAACTCTTTACCACTCTCTGAGAACCGGCCCGGTGTTCTGTAAGATTGCGACGCGCTGTCGCTGCTGTGTGATGTCACGGACCCGGAAGCGCCGGATCAGATACCAAACAGCGTGTGCTCCGCTGCTACAGAGACTTCCACAATAACAGACATCACTGATCTGCACGGCGATCTGGCTGGACTGTCTGTTACCTGATCGGAGACCACCTAAGCCCTATCTTGAGGCTGAGGGCTGGACTGTCTGTTACCTGATCGGAGACCACCCAGGCACTATCATGAGGCTGAGGGATTGAGAAGGAGAGAGCCACGACATCCTCACTGGCGTCCGTTGGTGCTTGAGTAACATTAACCCTGAAATGCCTGTTTTATCTGTCCTAATGTACGCCAATCTCTATTTTTTGTTGGTTGTTGGTAGGACTGAGGTTACACAGCTCTTGATAAGGTAACAAAGTATGTACTTCATATTTATGCTTCATCACACAAATTAATTGGGGGAATATAGACAAAATAACTCTTTGGATTATGTAAGCAGCATGTAATATATTTAATGCTTTTTGGTAACATTTCAATTTTTGCAAAATACTGTAGATGAGTTATTCCTAACGTAGCAGTCGCCCTTAGTCTGCACTAATTCCATTGGCAAAAGAGTTCACTGCATTGTGACTAATATGCAACAATGGGTATCCACTTCAAATATTGCATTTATTTATTTTCTTACAAAATATAGAATAATGGCATGAGGTGCATGCTGCAAAACCAGCAACATATACATTTTACGAAGCAATGTGTTTGTGAGATGCATAGAACTTGCTCAATTGGTCTATAACAACTCCACCAAGCAGGAAGTAAAATAATTCTGGCACGTCATGCCAGAATGGAGATTTATAAATGTGTTCTCATTATTCTACCATTATAGCCAACTAATCTGAACAATCATTTACTGTATACTGAAAACATTGCTTGTTGCTATAAGTAGGTGCACTTATAAGGTTACCAAAATTGAGATCTTTGGAGCACATTTTGGAGTCTTCATATGTATTATACATATCGTTATATATTTTGTTGCCTAGTTTCAAATGAGAGAATAAGACAGGAAATCTTTTGTGGGCAGAGAGCAGCCTGGAGCCCCTCAGCGAAGGGTTACCTGACCACTGGGGCTAGGTTCCCCTCTCCACGCCCCCTCACCTTTGGCGTGCCTGGTCCACCTTCCGCTCTCCTCACCGCGCCACGATATGGCGACATGGAGGAGAGGCCGAGGTTAGGGGATTCAAAGGAGGGTAGGGGCGGGAAAGCAGTCCGCTGCCTGACGAAAAGTTTGGCAAGATGGTGCTGCTGGAGCTTATGGATCGGCTGCAGACAGAGGCTCTCTCAAGAGAAGATGGATGGCTCCAGCAACAGCGTGTTTCCTTGCAGGTGCTGGCAACACAGGCGGTGGTCGGATGATCCCAGAACAGAGGCACCTGGGCAGCAGCATTGTGTATGGGTTACAATGGATATTACATCCCTATATACAATCATTGACCACCAACAGGGGATGACAGCTGTCAGACATTTTCTTGAGTTCCTGCTTTAGGAAGACATGCCTGGTACCTTGATTGGCATTTTTAACATTGTAGATGTTTGTTTGTCATGTTATTAATAAAGTTGACATTTTTTGAATTTTTTTGTATTCCTCACGTTGCGTGCTGACGTCATCACGCGGACGCTGTTCCTGAAAGTTTCAGGAAGTGAATGCTGATGAATTGCAGCACGCTTCAGAGGACTATAAAAACGGGTAGGTGAGTACTTTAAAGTCACCTTGATAAAGAGCTCACGCTCGAAACGCGTTGGTGAGGGGGCCCTGAACCCCATAATGTGTTTGTTTTTTTTGCTGGAATCCATGAAATAATTATTTTTAATGGGCACACGCTCTTTGGATGTTCTTTTATTTTTTCTTTGGTCCTGTACTGTTGGTGCCTGCTTTTTCCTATCTATCCTTCTGCAATGTGCTAGGACTTCAATGTGGGGTATTGCAAATGTAGTGACTGCAAGGGCGCTCATTCCATTGCCAAATGCTACAGGAGAATTGGGTGGGGAGGAAGGAAACCAGCGCACCAGACTTTGGCAAAGGGCGGCCATGTCAGGGAGCGCCAAAAAGATAGCCATGGCTGGGTCGCCAATAAGGAGGTGGCCCACTTGTTACAGGCAGGATTTCAGGGTGGATTTTTGATTCCGTTGGAGGAAAGGACAGGGGGTTGGGTAGCAAAGAATTTAAAGTCAGTCAGGGAGAGGGAAGGCATAGCAAGAGAGAAATTTGAAAAGGAGATTGAGTTAGGCAGAATGGTGGGCCCATTTAGCTCCCGCCTATGCCTGGGCTGAGAGTTTCCACATTGGGCATAGTTCCTAACAAAGAAGTGGGATCTTTCCAGTTAATTCAACATCTGTCTTATCCCGAGGGATCGTCTGTAAATGACGACATTAACAGGGAGCTTTGCTCTGTGGGTTACGCTAATTTTGATCAGGCACTGGCATTAGTGGGCAGGTATGGGTGGGGTGCGACATTGGTGAAGACGGACATAAAGTTGGCATTTAGGTTACTACCAATACACCCTCAGTGGTTCTACCTGCTGGGATGCAATCTGGGCGACCAGTATTTTGTGGATTTATGTTTGCCAATGGGGTTTGTCCTGTCGTGCTTCGACTTTGAAACTTTCAGCACCTTCCTAGAATGGGTTGTCTGAATAAGAGCACAGGCAGGATGATGCACTATTTAGATGATTTTTTTATTCATAGGTCCAGGGGGGTCTGATTTGTGACCAAATGGATGCAGGGTTTTCAGCAATGGCACACGAGTTTGGTGTCCGATTGGCGGTGGAGAAAATGGAGGGCCCCACTACCGAATTTTAGGAATTTAAATTGATTCAGTCCTTACGGAATATAGGCTACCCGGGGAGAAGCTGTGGACTTTGAAAAGTTCTGTGGAGGCATTTAACGTAAGGCATTGGGGAGGGTATTTTTGAAATGGCTAGAGGCTGCTAGGGCCAGGGTGAGACGTCCACATAACTTTATAAGGATAACAGCGGAGATGCAGAAAGATATGGGGTGGGGTTGGAGTTCTTGCGCTGTTACAATTGGAGGATACTGTGGAAGGGTCAGCCGACATCCAACAATGAGCTCCAGCTCTTAATGGATGCGGCTGAGTCAGATAAGTCATGGTATGTGGAGAGGTGGGCGGTTTCATGAGCGGAGTCTCAGTTAATAAAGAACCTGACATTCCTATAATTGTTTCCGTTAGTACTGTAGTTGCAATAAGACTTTGGGGAGCACATCTGGCTAACCGGAATGTAGGGTTCTAGACTGATAATATGGGGGTGGTTGAGGCAGTTAATAATTTTGGTTGCCGCTCCCCCCCAATGTTGGCTTTATTGCGTAACTTTGTACTAACTTGCCTGAAGTTAAACATAGCCTGTAGGGCTAGGCATGTACCTGGAATTGATGAAGCTTTATCCCGAATGCAGTTAACAGAGTTCAGGAGGTTATTTATTTGTTTATAAAAAAAATTTACACACAGAAGAAAAAGATGCACTGGTGAACACACCTGAAGTGCAGGGAGGATGCGCTAATATTACACAGACTGTCAAAAATCCCTGGATGACCAAGGGGAGGGATCAAGGGATGAGGATATCTCCGGAGTGCATGAATAACAAGTACAAAACCGGCAAACAAAGTAACTATCGATGAATTCCTTGTAGTACAAAAAACAATAGAAAAGAATGAATAATGAATAACCACTGATAATTATTGCAATCCCATAATATAGCTCAGCACTATGCAACTCACGTGTTCCGATTGGGTATGATTATAAATGTCCCATCAACAAAGTCCAATAACAAAGATGAGTGCAAAGATGGTCCTCAACACTTGGTGATATAGAATCCTTGTAGATGTAGTTTACTGCTGCCCACACAAGAGGATACCACTCCTTTTATAATAGCCTCGAAGGAAACAGAAACAGAAATTGAGTGGAGGCGCAGTGGCAAGTAGATTCAGCTTTATATTCACCTATGGTGACCAAAAACATATATATGCACATAGATTACACTAATAGCAGGAAGAGGAAGAATTGAGCAGGAACCGACAGCCAGCAACCGCAACCCAGGCAGTATCCTCTCGTACAGGCAATGTCTCTGTTCTTCACACACTTTCACAAGTCTAATCCATGAACTGTTTGTTTTAATAATTTTAGCCCAATTTTATCCATATTATATGTATTATAAGTTCAAGTTCGTGCTATTAGTGTAATCTATGTGCATATATATGTTTTTGGTCACCATAGGTGAATATAAAGCTGAATCTACTTATCACTGCGCCTCCACTCAATTTCTTTTTCTATAAAAAGTTTTACCAGGAAGTAACACATTGAGAGTTACCTCTCATTTTCAAGTATGTCCTGGGCATAGAGTTATGACAACAAATACATGGTTACAAATGCATAGTTATATTAAGTGAACAGGGTATACATTATATACAAGACATTGCATGCACAGTTAAAGATAATATATGATTATAGGCGTATGTAACAGTTACAGAACAGATTAAAATGTGAGACCGCTTTTAGTTTTGAAAGAACTAAGACTGGTGGCGGTTGTGAGAGTCTCCGGTAGATTGTTGATGTTGGTGCCAGAGGCGGATCCAGTCGGCCTGCGCTGCCCAGCAGGATCTGGCAGGGGAACTTGTGTTAGAGGTATCTGAGGTGGGTGCCCTCTTGAAGTACATGCTGGTTTTAAAAAGAAAGGGTTAGCAGGCCGCTCGGTAGAAAGGAAACTAGCTGGGGTGGCATTTTTTATACGTTTAAGGGCATGGCCGATCTGACTAAGGCTTTCATAGTGAGGAGAGCAGTAGCAGATTTGAAGATGGGGTCAGTAGTCCAGGAAGCCTGTCACTCCACTAGTGCTGGAGGGTCTGGTTCAGGCGACCGGGAGAGTCTGTTTTTCTCAATTTGAGTTGAAGCTGTTTAATGCAGCATTTATATTGGCATTTTTGGGGGCATTACGCGAAACCAGAGACAGAACATGAAACACAGACAGAGCTCAGTGCACATCCAGTGAAACTTATACACAGTACAGTGCCTAAATATATATGTATAGATATCTATTAAATAAAATGGTCTTTTAGTTTAACATTTTGGCCAAAGTGTTGTAAGCCCTTGAGCCACTACACAGCAGACCACATCTCAAGGGTACCTAACACTAATATAAATTCTTAATAACCTGTGCATTACCAGGAAGAATGATTTATAATAAATCTGTCAAAATTAGTTAGTTATTATTATTAGTTATTTTGGGGGTTCGGTATGAGCTTGTAGGTGTCCTGTATGCATTACGCGAAAGCAACAAAAAGAGGTGGGTTGGGAGCTGTTGGTCGAGAGTGTGGTGCAGGGGCTCACTTGGGGATCACTCAGGCTCCTGGTGCGGCAGTCTAAGACAGACCAGCAAAGCTGAGTGCTTGGGTTTCTCTCAAGGAGTTGGGAGACAGCACAATTTGCCCGGCAAGGAAGCTAGGAATCTACATGGAGGTTTGTCTTCCTATCCCGGGTCCATTGCTTGTGCATGAAGATAGTGGGCCGGTATAAAGATTTTAATACCAGCGGGTTTTCTAATTATGCCATAAAGACCTAGGGATAGAGATACTCAGTTCGGGACCTACTACTTCCGCATAGGTGCGGCGACCGAGGCAGCTCGGGTCGGCCTAGGAACGGAAGTGATCAAAAAGATTTCCCATTGGAAAAACAGCCAGTATCAAAGCTACGTTAGGCCTGGGTTGAGTTAAAAGGCATGGGGTTGATTTTGTTTTGATATTTTAGATTTTTTTCTCCTTTAGACATTTGGATCATCGGGATTCCTTTATTCATTGGGCGGAGAAGCGTGCGGTTGTCTGGCTACACGGGAGGAATTTGGGCGAGTGGGAAGCAAGGAAACGTGTACTGGTGGGGTGGGCGACGTTTGAGATGGAATCAGCCACTACCAGAATTGCTGGTCTTGGCAAGGGATAGGACGCCCCCCCAAATTTTGATTATTCACATGGGGGGCAATAGAAAAAAATGGAAGTAATCGTGTTGAGCACCGTAAAATATCTGGCTGGAGGCAGGTTAAAAATAAGCTATTTATTGGGCATAAAGGCTAGGTACAAACAACCAAAGGTAGTTTTCTGACTCTGTTCCTACTCCACACAGGAGGTAATGATGTGGGGGAGATATCGTTAGATTTAGTTAAGTCAATGAAGAATGATTTATCTCAGATTCAGGCGAATTGGGGGGCGGTCTAGGTTGTGTTGTCAGACATTGTCCACTGGAAGGCACGGAGGGGTGTGTGGGGAGCTGGGGCAGTGGAGTGAAACAGAAAATAAATTAATATGGCAATTGGGAAATTTACGCTGCAGATAGGGGGCTGGTTGATAAGTGAGCCCTAGTTCGATTTAGCAAATATCCGATTATTTCACCCAGACGTGGTACGTTTATTGAAATAGTATTAGATCTGTTTAACATGACACTTCAGGAGGGGCTTAAAAGGATTGTTGCAGGTTTGGGGCTAGTTTAAGGAGATTAAATAGCCCGTGGGTGGCAGCTGCTGAGTAGGGGGTGGTAAGTGCACATTAACCTTGCCAACAGGGACTCATACGTGCAGAAAAGCCCTGTGGTGACTGTGGGTGGCGAGTGGGTAGGGAACATTTGTGCGTCATTCCCTGGGTCCCAGTCTCGCTAAACAGCCAGGCTATGCTTAGCTTGGTGGTTCTTGCAGGCTATGGTTTGGGTACCATCAGCCGTTACCTGAGGGTGAGCCCACTGGCAGGGTTGGCATTTAGCAGGGTTTATTATTTGTATAAATAAATCCGCTGGTTGTGTACCTCCAGACCTTCGTTGTGTGTTTATTTATATGTAAGTTGAGGGGGAGTTTTCTCACAGGCTCCAAAGTCCGGTGGTAAATAAAACAGTGTATCATAAAACAACCAGCCCAATGGCTAATTTGCACTTTTACTTACTCTGAGATGTAATGGAATTCAGCTTCAAGTACATTCTGGTAGTGATTATAGACCCACATTCAACAAATTTCGAATATTTTGACCCTCCCTAACTTACTCAAGCTCCCCTTTTTCCTCCCAATAGTAATTGGCAAACTTGTTGCTACCATGAGGTTGGGATTTTAGATTACGCACATGGCTATAGTATTTAACACAGGGGTAGCCAACTCCAGTCTTCAAGAGCTACCGTCAGGTTTTCAGAATATCTGTGCTTCAGCACAGGTCTTCTACTGCGCCAATGATTGAGCCACCTGTGCAGAAGCACGGATATCCTGAAAAACTGACCTGTTTTGTAGCTCTGAACCCTGGAGTTGGCTACCCCCGATCTAACATATATGGTGGTTCTCCTCTTATTCTTCAGCTTAATAAGCAGAACTCTTTCCAAAAAAAGGAGAAGACTCCTTTAAATGTGTAGTACCACATAGAAACATACCTGGGAGTTGCAATAAAGTAAAAGTACCCAACAATGTAACATCAAGTTGCTCCAATTTAGGTTTTAGTCGATACATTTTATTCCATGTCATCCATTTCAAAATAATGTGAGACGAATTCTCATGTTTTGTTCTCCTTAAGTTTTTGTGACGCCAGAATCCTCAGAGAAGTATACCAATAACCAGCAGAAACCACTGTATTCATATACTTTGTTAAGTCTACGTTTCCTTACAGTGCAAGATGGCGTTGTAGTGGCATCATGCAGGCTGCCGGTATTGAGACAAATACCATTGGACAGACGCTCACACGTGCTGCTGGTGTGACACTAGATGGGAAAATAACAGGGCAAACAGTATCAAGACTGGCACCTCCTCCCACATATGTATAATAAAGTCCCTCATTAACCACACTAAACAGATTGCACAGCCTTTCATCACCGGTCTTATGAACCTGTGCAAAGTAATGTTTTTGATTTGATGCACGGCACTCATTTTTACAGCTACAGTAGTTGTGCAAAATGTTAGAAACGTATTTGGTGCAAAGAAATGGGTATTTCTCATTAATATCACATTAGCACTTCCCTTGTGCTTATTGCCACTAACCAAATTCACTTGCTGGCGCTGGTGGAGGCAAATATTGAATCAAAGTGTATTGATAGAAGAAATGTAAGATACAAATACCTCTCCTTGCTTGGTTCTGCAGTTCAATTGCTTTAATACATAAATCTAAAGTCTTTTGGCTGCAAAACTGACTGTGTGCAACCCTCCACCCCCCCCCCCCCCATAAATCAACACCAGATTTAGCAATGAACAAAGTCTAACAGAAAACAGCTTATTATTATACAATTTCCACAATTTTGAAATACAGTAAATTATAAGAGTGAATTTTCCAAGTCCTGATTTCACACTGAACAGTGGCAACAAAAAATAATAATGGAGTGGTATTTGCTCTGCTTTTCAGCTGTCTCTTTTTGGGGTGGGGAGAGGGATTTACATAGCTATTAAACATTGTTGAATTAATGAAAACAATATTAGTTGAGATATCACACTTTAATCTCTGATATGTAATGCTAAACAGGATTATACGTACTGTGCCTTTGCCAACTATAGACTCTGTAATAAAGACTGCCAAAAGAAAACTGTTTATTTCACGTGTGCCTTAATTATTGAATATGTTCACTTTAGTGTTCATGTTCGTAAACAATATAGCTTGTCGTAACACTAAAATGACTTTGCTTGAAAACAATAAATAATTTCTTGTGTGATGTATGATTGAAGGGTGCTGCTGGATATATGCCGTCTGTGGGGAGCTGCACGTTCAATAATAGGGTAATCAAGGAAAATGGCGGATACCTTGAGAATTTAGCAGGGGATCCAGCAGCTGTCTCAGGACTACCTAAGAACAGGTAGCACTCCTGGGGTCTTAATAAAATAGTGCAATTAAAGAAGATCAATGTTTTAATCTTACATTGGACCTTTATCGAGATCGTGGAATGCCGCCTGTTCTGTGGTTTCTTTACGGTCAGTCTACACACAGTTGACTGGATGTGCAGTACCATGACTGCTCCTTCCCATGCATATACCAGGTCAACCTAATACATTGCATACCCAGGAAACCATTTTTTTCTATCTACTGCTTGCTATGGACATTGACCATTGGTAAAAAAAAACAAAAAACATAAAACAACAAGCAGCAGCGGGATGGTCATTTCTGTTGCAATATGGAAAACAGCAGCTTGGCTCAATATCCACATACATAAATCCCGGGGCCTGTAGCACTCCCTGTACTTCCAGCCCAGTGAGTATGAGGAAAATCTCACAATACATTGTAATGTTGGTCATGTACCAAGGTCATGAGGAAGGTTTAAGACTCTCCAAGTCATTTACATCACAATGCTAAATATTATTTTAATGGGGCACAATTTTACAGAGCACGATGGGGAGGTGTACTTCTTGGTTTTTAAGCCCATCTTGGGGAGACAGAAAAATCATAAAGTTGTGTAAATCTCGGAAACACATATAGGACAAACAATACGGTATTTACACATGGCAGCACCTTAATTCCATCTCTTAATGGGATGTTTGAGAACGCTGTCCAAGATACACCACTGAAAAGACGACCTGACAACTGAAGATCAGCTTGTTCTTCAGCAGATTTTAACTTCGTTTTATGTCACATCCAAAATCTACATTTTTGAGACTATGGTAAATGTCTCTGGGTGTCAGTTGAGATACCCAATATGGTCTGCTACATGTACCATTTAAGCAAAAACATGCAGCAGATCTGAAAGGACCACGAGTATTACATCATCCCACTTTCCCTTACAACGTTGACAATGATTGATTTAACAAGCTTTCACGCTGAAATCTACTAATTATAATAAGACTACATGTGGTATGTTTTTAAAAAAATTGGGTCATAAAATGATCCTGTTAAGAGACGTACGCAGTAATTTGCTTTTGAAAGTATTGAGGAGAATAAGTATACCTTAGTATTTGTAGCACATTTGTCAGTGCAAGCTTCCCATACATGAACTAATGTCGTTTCTTTGATCACTTTTGGGGTGGACAACTATAAAGGGTATGTGTAACCTGATTCCATACATTCCATGCCTACACCAAACTGCTAGCCGGAGAGATCATGTGAATGGTATGATTGTTACTGTACTTCCAGATGGAATACTTCAATCTACAATTCGGAGTCCCAGCTAACGGCAGCATGTTTGCTAATCCTGTATCCTAATATGATTCAGGAAAGCCCAATAGCCAGGACAATGCATTAACTGCCATTTGACTAGGGCAGTAACATCATGGCGTTACAACAGACGTCGTTTATTTTTAAAAAAAAAAGGATTCCCTCTTTTTTTCCAACTAAGAAATATGAAAGTTAATTGTATTCCAGGCTTTGTTGAATAGAACAGAAATAACTAGTTGTATCTGTTTTGCAGGCTTTTAAGTAACATTAAGTGTAAGAAATTTGGGATCCAGAGAGAAGTGCAATGGTATCTTCCTTCTTTTGCTTGTATGGATAAGATCTTATCTTAACTGCACTCCCAATAAAACTATTAGGCTTTGGTCCCGCTGCGTCCGGCGGTGCGTGGCCGCGTGCGCGGTACTCACCAGCAGGGGTTTCCTCCGAGCCGGTCCCATTCCCCCCTCGCTGCACTGCTCACTACGCGCCGTGACGCGTCAGCCGCCAGGGGATGCAAGAGAATTGCGATCCCGAGCGGTGACGTGTCACGTGGTGCGCTGGTGAGCCTATCAGCGGCGGGGGCGGGAGCTGTCAGCCTCCAAAAGGTAAGTGTGTGTGTGTCACAGAGAAGGAGGGCATGTGTGGGGGGGAGCTGCCTACCTTCCAGCCAGCAGCAGCCCCCTCCTGCAGCCCGGGAGACCGACCGGGAGATGGCTGCAGCCATCCGCTGGGGAGGGGGTGTGTGTGTGTGTGTATTGGACGGGAGCTGCAGAGGTAATATAAGGGGGGTATCGGACGGGAGCTGTGGAGGGGGGGGGGGAGTAGCATGGAGAGCAGCAGAGGGCATGTGCGGGGTCCCTCATGCAGCCTGGGAGACCCCCGCTGCAGCCCTCCGCTCAAACCATGCCCCCGGCCGCTGCTCCCACTCCCTACAGACCGCAGATAGCGGTCAAGTGCCTCTCCATGCGCCGCCTGTCTGCAGCGTGGGCGCGTGGTCTGAGACAGCGGGGCCTTAGCCTTAGGCTTGACATAGTTTGTCAATATCACTTACTAGATCGTTATGTCAAACTTTGGATCATGGATTTTGTGAATCTGCACCAGTGTTTACATTGCTAAAGCTCAGTTATTTTGTGTGTTAAAGCCAAATAAAAGGAAAATATCAACTGTATGACAATGATTGTTGTAGTTATGCTCACTTTCATCATTAAGACTAAAAGACAAGACTATAAAAATGGCCATCAGTGTGGAAGAGGAGAGATATTTGTGGTTTTCTAGCATGGTAAATCAGCAAGGGTTTCCAGCTTTATAAGCATGTACAGTATCAAAGCAAAAAGTAGTGCAATTTGGGGCAAAAAAATGTTCACCATATGTATCAAAGAAAACAATCAGACTGAAATCAGTAGGATTTCCTTGATACATATGGTGCATGGTTGGTATGTCCCAGAATTGTTCCGCTTTGGCCATGATGCATATTGTGCGTGATTGCATTTTTAGGTTATCATTGACTCATACAAATTACCTCAATTTTAAAGGAGTAATCCATGCCATATCCTACACGTGTATTCCTTTAAAAAAAATCAGATCTATAGTATTAGATAATACTTACTACATTTTTTTTTATATATAATTCAACTCCTAATGCCAATTGTAATGAGTTTTAGTATACTGAGCATTCTTTGATTTCTATAGCAGGTTTTAGCCCATTTTCCCAGTAGTACAAGATCTTTGTAACACTTTCCTGTTTTTCATAATTTGCTGCCAATATTCTCAGTAGTTTGAGCTGCAAATTAACAATAGATAATGTTGCCTTAGTAACAAGAGAATACATTGTAGCTGCTGAGTTACACTGACTGAAAGATTGATTGAAACTGAAAGATAGCTATTTAGTGAACCCTTGGAAGCCATATCTTTGCTGATCGATCACGGGAGAACAAATCGATCGGCAGTTTAGGTAGTTAGGATTCAATAAAGGTAATTCAAGGCTGCATATATTAATACTAAATATATATATTTATTTTTGTAAGTGCCACGCAGACTGCCTCTTTTAAGGGGATATTTACGAAGCACTCCGCTGTCATCATGAGAATTAATTAAAGCTGCAGTTCAGTGTTTTTTTTTTTTTTTTATTTATTTTTTTACTTCAATAGTTTCATGTGTGCAATCTCTAATTACCTAAAGAACTGTATACTACAGAACTGATTTAAAAAAAAAAAAAAACACACATGCAGGATATTGACTGAACTGCAGCTTTAATTAAGGAGCAATAAGAAAATAACGCAGATTGCAGGCAGGGTTCTGATAGTAAATCCCTTAACTCTTATTACAGACTTTGTAATCTGTAACCTTAATGATAGGTAGAATAGATAGATAAATCTACAATCACATATGGGAGTAAAATCATTAAACAAGCTGTATTTAGTTTGTTACAATTGAAGGTGTTGATAGAGTTAGAAACATGAAGTTGGAAACAAGTGAAAGCACTAAACAATACACCCTCTCTCCTTTTTTTTATTGATCATTTTCAGAAAAAAGGGAAAGGGATATATTAAAAAAAGGGGAGAGCACCTAAAAATTTACAGTAAAGTCCTTGCAAATAGGCTAAACCCAATTCTACCGAGCTTGATACATAAAGACCAGGTCGGATTTGTTTAGAGCATACAAGCCTCGGATAACACGTGTAAAATAATAGATATCATCGACCACGTGCATCTAGTTGGGACAAAAGCATTTCTATTGTCTAGATGCTGAAAAAACATTTGATAGAATTAGATGGGATTTTATAGATCATACTTCTTTCCTGTTCTGTTCTGACTGACAGATTAAATCTGTCAGTGGTGATATTGGATACCGAGGCTTGAGCCTCATTACTCCAAGTTCTCTTGTTGAGTGTATTGTCGCACACTTTAGAAAGCTTCTTGAGCTGTGTTACTTGCCACAGTTGAGTTGGTTTCACAGGGTCAGCGCTGTGATGGGTTTGCAGAGATCGCAGCAAGCTTCTTGATCAGCGGATTTGAGTTCTGGTCCAGTTCCTTGTAGAATTTCAGGTTGAGCTTCTTTAGATGTTCATCCAACATCTCGATGCCCAGCTCCCTATGAAGGTCCGCTATTCTTCATATAGATCATACTATGATTAAATTCGGATTTAGAGGTCCCTTTCTGGAAGGGGTAAGAGCCCTCTATAAAAACCCAACAGCTTTTGTAAAACTCCCGGGAGGAGACTCAGTCCCCATAAAAATTAAGAATGGTACCAGACAAGGCTGTCCTCTGTCCCCACTCCTTTTCGCACTATCAATCAAACCACTGGCAGCAACAATTAGACAAAACCAAGATATAAAAAGGGGTCCTCATCGGGGACAGAGAACACAAAATCTCATTGTTCGCGGATGATGTTATCTTATCACTGACGTCCCACATGACGACCCTACCTAACCTTCAGTCTCAGTTGGAAAAATTTGGCCGGATATCAGGGTATAAAATTAACAGTGACAAATCAGAAGCCCTGAATATATCCCGAACCACCCATGAAGTAAATTTAATGCAACTCAATTTCAGCTACAAGTGGAGTTACACGAATATAAAATACCTGGGGTCAGAATAGCCAACTTGTACTCAGCGCTTTTTAATTGTAATTTTCACCTCTATTTGCTGATATTAAAAAAGACCTCCAGAGATCAGGTAAGATGAACATCCTTCCCAGACTGCTGTATTTCTTCAAGACTCTCCTGGTCTGCATTCCGCTGGCAGACCCCAAAAATATCCAAAATAGCATCTTCCAATTCATATGGAAAAGACAAGAGGCCGCGAGTGGCGCGAACGGTAATGCTAGTCCCAAAGGAGTGCGGAGGCCTAGGGGTACCAGACATAATTAAGTATTACCTAGCGGCCCTAATTCAGGAAATAACAGGAGAGGAGGTCCGCCTAGATCCCCTGGTGTTTCTTCTTGCAAAACCGATGGAGTCAGTCTCATCTCCTCTTGGAAAACTAATCTGACACGTGCTCAAGGCAGCTCGCTGCTCACTCAGAGCCAAATGGAAAAAAAAAAAAAAAAAACCCCGTCCAAACAGATGGTGCTCCGTAGAACAAGTGAGGTTAAACTGATGGAGTACCTAGCGGCTCTCTTGAACCAGAGACTGGACCGGTTCAACAGGGTCTGGGACCGGTGACCCTACAACTAAAATAGTATAAAAATTAGGCCTAGAAAAGGCCTGATGGTCCTTCCACTGGAATCACTAGCTCCCTGCGCTGCCTTCCCGCCCCCCCCCCCCACACCCTTCCTCTCTACCCCTCCCTTTCTCCTCTCTCTCTTTCTTTGCCTGTCCTTTTCTTTCTTCTCAAAAGAGTTAAGTGTAGTTACTGTGCTGGTATGTTCGATGCAGTTTTTTCTGTACAGGTTCTTATAGAATTGCTGTTTTTTTCTGTATGCACACGTGTCGGATAAACATACCTCCCGAAAATGATTGGGAATGCTTCTTGTAACCCCACTGGAAAACCAATAAAATATTTGTTACAAAAAAAAGGGGAGAGGGGAGTACATTGGTATATATAGTCTGCTAATAACACATTTGGGGAGGGATTAGGAGGGAGGGAGAGGGACAGCATTTGTGTATGTATACATAGTATAGTGAACATCAGTATAGATACAACATAAATCACGTTCAAAGTATTTTAATTTAAATATTGGAGTATACCTGCATGTCGGAACAAAGGGGCCCAGATCTTCGAGAATTGAGAGGTGGAGACATCTATATAAGATGAGTTTTTCCATATAAACTATACCAAATGTTATTGTTTATTTGATTTAAAGATGGGGGGGGGGGGTAGATTGTTTCCAATGCTTGGCGATTGTGCACCTAGTGGCATTTAAGGAGAGAGGAGAATCATGTAAAACAGTGATCCCCAGGATTTTGTTTATGAGGGCAAACACCTTCCTCCATGTTATCTGGATTTTAGGGCATAACTAAACTATATGAAGTATATTGAATTGTATTGCATGTCTTTATTTATATAGCGCCATTAATGTACATAGCACATAGCGTATATCCCCCATTCCACCACAGCCTCGCCAGCATAATGGGGAGACACCCAGGAGAAAAAAGTGTAACCAAGTAGGGGTCATATACTATCTGAATATTAGTTTGTATATATTCTCCTTGATCGCAACACATGATGAATTTTTGGAGGTGGCCTCCCATATATCTTTCCATATAGCAAGATCTAAGTTGGTGTTTAGATCTTTCTCCCAAGAAATCATATATTTATCAGGGGATTGGTTACTTTTAATAGGAGTCAGATTGTGGGAAATCGTGGAAATAATTCCCTTTGTAAAGGATTGGTGCATACACCAAACTTCGTATAGAGTTAGCTCTTGGGATTGGTGTGGTTGTGTGGTTTATAGATAGATTGGATATAGTGTCTGACTTGGAGAAATCTGAAGTATTTAGAGGAGGGAATATCATGACTTGACTGTAATGACATAAATGAAGGACCTTCCCATGACTAAGAACATTGTTGACTCTTAAAAGACCTTTTTGGATCCAAGGGTTGGTTACCCATATAAAAAGGCAAATAGGGATCTGTGAACAAGGGTTGCATAAGGGAAGAGAGGCTGGTTAATTGGCACCTGTTTTAAGGGAGTCCCAGAGATTAGAGGCAAAAGATATCACCCGGTTCTTATAGATCACGATTGGTCTGGATTTTTTGTTAAGCCAGAGGAGGTTCTTAATTTCAAATGGGGACCAAATCAAAGTTTCTAGTTCTACCCATCTTTTGTCCATTGTGTTTGTATGCCAACTATTCAGTGGCTCCAGTTAAGCTGCCCGATAATATTTTTGTAGATTTGGAAGGGCTAGGCCTCCTTCTAATTTAGATTTGTAAAGAATTTCTTTGCGGCCTATGGGGCATCTATTTTGCCATATAAATTTCAATAATTTCTTTTGTATGTTGTTTAGATCTTTCTGGCAGATTTTAACTGGGAGCGTTTGAAAAAGGTAAAGGAGTCTAGGTATAATGTTCATTTTAATCGTTGCTATCCTCCCAAACCAGTATACTATATATGGGTTCCAAGTGGCTAGATCTTTTGTTATTTGATCAAAAAAAGGTTTAAAGTTTGTGTTGTATAGTGTAGAATAGCCTTTGGTTATTAAGACACTTACGTATTTGATATAATTCAGATTCCATTTAAAATTGAAATTAAGTTGGAGTAATTTTATCATTTCTTTAGGAGGATTTAGACTAAGGGCTAAGGATTTAGTGTGATTAATTTGTATCCTGAAAGGGAACCAAATTCCGATAGAACTTGGAAAAGATTGGAGAGTCAGATAAGAGATTTTGAGAGCGTCAATATTAGATCGTGCTCAAAGATTTTTGACAGAGATATTGGGATTCAATCTTATCTGGCAGGCTAGTGTCTCTATCGCCAGGGCAAACAATGGGCACCCCTGTCTGGTTCCATTTAATATTGGAAAAGGATTAGACAAAGAATTGTTAGTTTTCACTATGGCCATTGGGGCAGAGTAAAGCGTGTTTATACTATTTAGAATTTTTGGAGTAAATCCCATCTGTGAGAGCGTGGCTGTCATAAACTGCCAATCTAGTCTACCGAACGCTTTTTCTGCATCTAGTGATAGTACAAGAGATGGGCCTGCTGTATGTTTTGCCACATGTATTACATTCACTGTCCTCCTTGTGTTGTCAAGGGCCTGTCTGCCCAAGACAAAACCCAATTGGTCCGGATGGAATAGTCTAGGGAGAATACTGTTCAGTCTAGTGGCCAATATTTTTGCATATATTTTTAGATCTGTGTTGAATAAAGAGATAGGCCTGTAGCTAGAACACATCAGGGGGTCCTTTCCTTTTGGAATTACAAATATAGTAGCTTGCAGCATATCTCTAGGTGGGGGGAAGACCGAGGAGCATCTCATTAAATATCTTTGTTAAATATGGGAGAAGTATTGTGGAAATTTTTTTGTAATAAAGGTTAGAAAATCCATCCGGACCAGGAGCCTTCCCAATTTTCAGGGATTTGATCGCCTCCAAATTTTCAAGTTGTTCTATTGTTTGGTTCAAGTGCAAGTGTGGGAGACGGCATTCATTTTAAAAATTCCGAATTTTTTTTGCTCTTATTTTTGGCTGAATCTCCCACTAGTCCAGGTAGGTTATAGAGGGAAGTATAATATTCTTTAAATACTTTGCTTATAATTTTGTGGTTGCGAGATATCAGGCCATTTTTGGTGTATATACTATGGATTTTAGCTTTTACTTGTTTTTGTTTTATCTTGCGTGCAAGCATTCTGCCTTATTACTTTTTTCATAGTATTTCTGTTGAGTCCAACGCATAGCCCTCTCCGCCTTTATCAGCAACAGAAGATTTAATTGGCCTCTTACTGAAATTATTTGTCTGTTTTTTCGGGAGGGGTTTGTTTTATGAATAGATTCTAGTTCTGTTAATTTTTGTGTTAATATTTAAATTTGGTTTGTTTTTTTATTATTTTTTCCGAGAAGCCAGCGCTATCAATTTGCTCCTAATCACTGATTTATATGCTTCCCAAAGGGTAAAAGGGGAGACCTCTGGGGTGTTATTTATTTCAAAATATTGGGCCAGCTCATCTTTCATTAATTGGAGATTATATGGATTCGTCAGTAACGATTCATTTAAAGGACCACGATCTTGTTTTGTTTTTGGTAGTGAGGCCGCCCAGTTTAGTCATAAGTGTAGAGTGATCTGACCAAGCAGAGGGAACAATTGTTGCAGAGATATTGTCGCTAATTTGTTGCTCTACCAAAATATAGTCTATTTGTGAATAGCTATTGTGGGGATGGGAGGAGGAAAAGTCCTTAACTTTAGCATTCATTAATCTCCAGGAATTTACAAGCAACAATTCTTTGGTCATAGAAACAAGCCCTCGAGTGGAAGGAACTGTTTTTGGTGGTAGTAGGGGACTGGGAAATGTATCTACATTTCGATCCATTATTGCATTTAAATCTCCAGCTAGAATTAAAAGACCTTTATGGACAGAATAAATTAAATTTGTTAACTCCTGGAAAAAAGGCTCTTGGTTTTCGTATGGGGCATAAATATTGACTACTGTAAGATCAGTAGAATCCAACAAGCCTGTGACAATTAAAATTCTTCCAGCGAGATCCGTTTTGATTTTGTCTACTTTGAAATGCAAGTCTTTATGGATGATAGGGGATGATGCGTGGTAGATTGAAGGGTAATCATTAGTAAATAGCAAAGATTAGTCTCCTTTTTTCAAATGTGTTTCTTGCAGCATAATTATATCTCCCCCTAGCCTTTTAGCCTCTGAAAGAGCTATTCGTCTCTTTCTGGGAATATTTAAGCCTTTGGTATTTTGAGAACTGATTTTAAATTGGCATGGTAGTGTTTCAGTGGTAGGGATGAATGTCTAGATGACAGGTGTGATAGTGTGTACATATCAGAAAAATCAGTGCATCAACCGTCATTAAATTTTGGAACAAAAACACATAACAGAAGGTACAAAAATTGTTACATAGTAATGACAAATGCTTGTAGAACTGGGCATGGGGAAAGGGTAAACAAAATAGGGTGGGATATACAGATGACCCCGGTTTCCAAACTTTGTTTGGGGGGGACCAACCGAAATAAATCTTGTGATGTGAAGTCATTGCATACACAGGGTAAGTGAACATGGAGGAGGTGGGCAGAGGTCCTACGGCCTAACGTTGCAGTGCTCCTTTGTTCAGGGGCAAAGCCTTTGGAAAGAAAAAACTAAAAGTTTAAAACTAAAAGAAATAAACCATAGAGTACGAGGTGCATTATATGGGTTATCATACACCTCAATACATGAGAGGAAGGGGATCAAACATTGTAAATATTTACATCACCTTTTCTTTTTGAAACGTTGAATAGTTCAGGCTGGCTGATAGTGTTTGGATATAACAAAACCTATATTCAACCTACTGTATAAGGGTAAAACAGAATAGATAATATACGTAGAAGACAACCTTTAATACCCAATATAGTATAGGGTTAACTACTGAACTTATAGAAAAGCATTTCTGGAGTGGGCAACATATCCACCTGTAACTTATATCTAAAGCCCCTCTCGGATCGAGACACTGTCTTAGGTTAGTACCTCATATACTATAAACTCTGGTCTTACAGAGTATCTCAATCTGACAGACACTCCCAAGACATCTCACAAAGTCTCTTTAGCTTTGAAAAATAACTCTGGTATGATCGGTATGTCCATATATAACCTTTTTCAGAGTGCATTTCAATTGAAAATATTGTCTTTGGATGCTTCCTGTTTTGTAATCAGCTCTGAACTTTCGGAGTGGTTCATACTAGGGTATCTCAACACCCTTAACTTAAAAAAAAAAAACGTATCTGAAGTGGACAACGTATCCACTTGTACCTTGAGTCCGGGACACATCACAGCCTGCAGTGTCATATTAGATAAAATCTTAGTGAGTAGTCAGCTCGTTCTTCAGATAGGCTTAACTGAACTTTCGCTTGCCATGAAGTTGGAGTCTTATCCAATGCCGGGCGCTGTGATTTGGGTGAAAGATGATCCTGTTGGGGAGCCTCCAGGTCTTCAAGTAAACCCAGTGATCTCAGTTTTTGCTCGCCTTCTTCTGGCGAGAGAAGGACATACATGTTTCTTGTTAAAAAAACAGTAATTTGCACGGGAAGCCCCAGAGATAGCGGATTTTATTGTTTCACAGTATGTTGGTGATCTGCGCATACATCCTCCACTTGTTCAATGTGATTTGGGCCAAGACGGGGAAGATGAGAAGTGAGACATTATCTTGCTCAATCTTTGTAGTGAATCTGGCAGCTCTCATCTCCTCTTTGATGCAGAAATAATGTAAACGTGTGATCACATCCCGTGGCTTAGCTGGATTAAGGTTCTTGGGTCTAGGGAGCCCGTGAGCTCTATCCACCTGAAGTTTATCTACCGATATTTCTGGTAGAAGGGATGTGAAAAGCCGGGTGAGATATGTATCTAGTTGGGCGTTATCCACTTCTTCTGGATCACCTCTGATCCGCAGATTATTGCGTCTTGACCGGTTCTCTGTGTCCTCTAATTTCTCAAAGATTATTTTAACTCTTGGGCCTGGGTTTCTTCTTGAGCATGGGCAGTGGTATCTACCTTCTCCAAGTCCACAATATGGTCCCCTATAGACGCTATTTCGTCTTTGAGACTGCGGCGAACGCTCTATCTAAGCGTGGAAAGAGCTTTAGAGATTTTGAACAAATACCAGCATTTTCTTACGAGTTAGTGGGGCGCCTACTTCCTCTGTGAATCTGGTTCTGCGTCGTCACCTGCGACAGACGCTTCTTGCTCTTTAGTCCCCATATTGTGTTTTTTAAAGAAAAGGGAGGCCTCTCGCGGGCCGCCTGTTTTTTTTGTTGCATGTTGGATGGCATGGGTGTTTTTGGTCGGCGAGTTTTTATAAATGAATAGGGGTGATTTTGTTTGGGTGATGCGTGTTTTTAAGTTGAATTAAGCCCCCTCAATACTGGAGGGGTCCCGTTCACTTGGGCACTGTTTGCGATCTTTGGGAATGCACGGTATGAAATAGGTGTTGGAGCTCAGGGAGAGGTGTAGTTTTGGGGGGGGAGGGGGTAGAGATCTTTGTTTGTGTTTAGTCTCACCTCTGCAGATGCTTACCCCCTCCAGAGGCAGGTTCCTGGAGCTTCTCCTGCACTGCATATACTGCTTCCCTTTAATCCTGGCTACACACAAGGGGGCCTATTTGCTCCCCCCTCTGATGGGGCACACAAGGGCAGAGTAGCTGTCTCGGGGCCCGCGTTCTTCAACTCTCGTTGTTGGAGGCAGTGTGCAGCCCTCCCGCAGCCGGGTTAACATTTTCAAGATGGCCACCAACCTCCCTTCAGTAAGGCCACTCCGCATCCTCCCTCTCTCAAGAGGTCTCTCCCACCTGGGAGAGGCCCCCTCCGCACATCCGTCAAGCGAGCCTGGCGCTTTACAAGCCGCTCGGCGCCATCTTATAGTCCCGGCTCAGTGTGGGTACGATCAGGGTGGCTGTGAAAAGGGGGCTTGCCTACCCCTCTGCTTTCTATGGGGTTTGGCTTCCTACCAGCTTCTGTATGTTCCGGGGCTCCCCCCTACCTACCTCTGGCTGGTGGAGCCCAGGTATCCGATTAGCTCTGCCGCATGGCGGCCATTTGAGGTCAAACAGCTCCCATTTCTGGTTTAAGTTTATTTTGGAGGTGCCCAGAGTCCTCTGTGCCTGTGCCTTTATATTTCTAGGTGTTTGTTCCCAGTTTTTTGTGTGTCTGGGTCGGCTTTTCCCCTGCGATCTGCAGAGCTGAACAGATCTGCGGCCAGCCCGTTCAACCTATTGGCCACGTCCCCCTCTTTTTTTTTGTTTCAATTTTTTTATTGTTTTTTTTCAGTGTACACAATATACAATATACAATAAGCTTTGTTGCATATATATTGGGGGAACATTGGTGTTTGCGTAGGATATCATAGGTGTCAACTGTCTGTTTTCTTTATTCAGGTAGATGTGTATCTGAGTGCGCTTGTGGCTAGTTCTGCATATGTTCCCACCGTGTGGGTTCCAGTGGGGAAGCCGCCGCTTCCTTATGTACCTCTTTTAATATTAGGATAGAGGAGAGTAAAGAGGGGAAGAAAAAGAGAGGAGAGGGGACAGGGAGAGAGTGGGACAAGGGGGGGGGGGAGAGTGTTGGGTGCTTCCTAGTTTTTAAGTACCTTGTTGCTTATTTTTTAAGTTTGTTACATGCCAGACCATATTTCCCATGTTTTATGGAACTTGTCCATTTTTTGGGTTAATTTTGCCGTGAGAAGTTCCATTGTCTTAATTTCTCTTAGCCTACGAAGCACGGTCTGCTTAGCGGGGGCATTCACCTTCTTCCATGCAGCTGCCACTGAGCAGCGTGCCGCCGTCAGTATGTGTCCCACCATCTTGCTTTCTGCGGTATCTAGGTCGTCAATTGGCTTGGCTAGCATCATGGTCAGCGGGTCCAACTCAATCTCTACCCCCAGGTATTCTCGGATCAATGTTTTGATCATGATCCAGAACACCTGAATCTTTGGACAATTCCACCAGATATGAGCCATGTCTCCTCTTTGTCTGCATCCCCTCCAACACAAATCTGGGGTCCCGGGGAAGATCTGGCTCAGCCTATTTGGGGTTAGGTACCAATGAAATATGATTTCATATATGTTCTCTCTGATGGTAGTACAGATCGATGTTTTGGAAGCTGCCTCCCTGATATCCTCCCAGTCTTCCCTATCAATCTCTATATTTAGATCTTCTGCCCATTTGGACATATAACTATGTTGGGAACAGCCTGCTGATCGCGCCAGGCCCAGATATATCTCTGAAATCAATCCTTTAGAATAATACCCTTTCCTGCACAGTCTTTCAAAATTTGTTAATGGGTGGAAAGCTATTTGTTTGGAGACTGTTTCTAGATAATGCCTGATTTGCAGGAAGCCAAATATTGGTAGGTTTACCGTTTGATATTTTTTTTCCAGCTCCTGGATCGGTAGGAGCTTACCGTTCCCGATAAAATCCTCTGCTACCATCATCTTTAACTGTTTAAATTTACTAAGTCTCGGTGGGAGCCAGCCGGGGGGGAATTCTGGATTACGGAATATGGGTTTTAATAGTGAGGGGTGAGCCGTCAAGCCATATTTTTCTTTGTTTTTGGTCCATATTCTCCATGTACATTTCATTGCTCTCAGTTTTAATGTTTCCGAGAAGGTCTCTCTGCCCCGCACAGTCCACAGAGTGGCCGGGAGCGAGAGAGGTCTCGTATAGGTCGACTCTATCCCTGTCCAGCAGCTAGTCGCTGGGTCGTTGTTCCACATTATCACTTGTTTGAGTTGGGCCGCCAAATAGTATTTAATGATATCTGGGGCCGCCAGGCCTCCGCATTCCTTTGGTGCTAGCATTATATTTCTAGCTACTCTTGGTCTTTTATTTTGCCAAATAAATTGAAAAATTCTGTTTTGCATATTTTTTAATTCCGACATTGGGATATCGATTTGGAGAGTCTGGAAGTAATATAGAAGTCTCGGTAGGATATTCATTTTGACCGTGGCTATTCTTCCTAGCCAAGATATCTGGTATTCATTCCAGCTCTGTAGATCTTTTTTTAGCCTCTCAAATAGGGGCGGATAATTGTGTTGGTATAGTAATTTATACTCCCGTGTTATTTGAATTCCCAATATTTAATTTTTGTGGAGCTCCATTTATAATTAAAATTTGTTTGTAGCAGTTTGACCTCGGGACCAGGTAGAGATATATTTAATGCTTCCGACTTATCCATATTAATTTTATACCCCGAGATTTTGCTGAATTTATCTAGTTGTGAGTGTAGATTCGTGAGTGAAGTCAAGGGGTTGGCTAGAGTTAGGATAATGTCGTCAGCAAAAAGGGATATTTTATAATCCGTATCTCCAATTGTAATACCACTTATATTTCTGTCCTCTCTGATTGTTGATGCCAAGGGTTCGATAGAGAGGGCAAATAGAAGCGGAGACAGGGGGCATCCCTGTCGAGTACCATTCTTAATGTTAATAGGGTTCGAGTCTCCTCCTGGGAGCTTCACTACGGCCGTGGGATTTTTGTATAGGGCTCTGATCCCCTCCAGGTATGGGCCCGTAAATCCGAATTTAATTAGTGTTTGGTCTAAAAAGTCCCATCTGATCCTGTCAAACGCCTTTTCTGCATCTAGACTTAACAGGAAGGCTTTCGTGGATGAGAGATGTACATGGTCGATTATGTTAATGATTTTCCTTGTGTTATCTGACTCTTGTCTGCCGAAATAAACCCGACTGATCCATGTGGATTAGTCTTGGGAGGATGGGGGTTAACCTATTAGCTAAAATTTTGCTGAAAAGTTTCAGATCTGAATTAAGGAGGGCTATGGGGCAGTAATTACCACACTGTAGTGGGTCTCTCCCTTCCTTTGGTATTACTGCCAGATTTGCTTTAGACATGGATGCTGGAATTGCTGTTCCCTCCAGAAAAGCATTAAACATATCCAGTAGATATGGTGCTAAAATCAATTAAATTTTTTTATAGTATTGATTGGAGAATCCATCTGGGCCAGGCGTTTTGCTAGGTTTAAGTTGGGAGATGGCTTCTAATTACTCTTCCTGCGAAATTTCTTTATTTAGTTCTGCTAGGTCACTTTCCGCAAGGTTTGGGAGTTTACATGATGCTAAATATTTAGTTATGGCTTCCTCATTTGAGGCTTTGTTTAGGGGGAAGTTTAAGTTGTATAATTTGGAATAGAAGTCTGAGAATGCCGCCGCTATCTGTTTTTCACAGTATGTTTTGGTACCCTGCTTTGTTTGTATGACTGTTATTTGAGATTTGGTTCTCAGACCTCTCAATTTGGATGCTAATAACCGGTCGGCCTTATTCCCTTTGTCATAATATTTTTGTTTGGTCCACCGCAACACTCTCTCCACTTTGTCTATTTGTATCTGTTTAAAGTCAGATCTAGCTTTGTCCAGTACTTTGCGTAGTTGTTTCGAGGGGTTGGCTTTATGTTTATGTTCTAGGAGTTGGACTTTCTCCGCTAATTCATTGTACAGTTTCTGTTTTGTTTTTTCTTATATGAGGCTATGGAAATGCCCCCCCTCTTTTTTTTAACCATTACTTCATCTAGGAGATATATAGGATATGATAACCTTTCAAATTTAGACTGGAAACTCTCTGCTACATGACAACAAAATAACCTGAAATGTACCGAAATTTGACAAATATTGTAAGGCTTAAAATTAGACAAGTTTGTGGGCAACAATATATTGGCGCTAATGTGGGGTGCTCTAAAAATGCCACCCGATTCATTAAAATAAGAGTTTGTAATGTAAGATGATATGTATGCTGCCGACAGTTATCCCTGACCTATTTGTGCTGCGCTACAGTCCTGGCCCTGTCCAAGGTGAACCAGAGCATTTGGTAGCTTTATATATAAGATACATACTACTGGCTAGTGAGAGAATTCTATAGCAATTCCAAAGTTATTGATCAGGGCTAATTTGTACAGCGGGTAAAATGGGAGTAGTTGGGGAAGGTTAGAAACAGAATTTGACAGCAGATAAGAAAATACAGACTAGGCTGGTTCTTATCTGCTGTAAAAAAAAATCAAACCCTATTTGATCATTGGCTTTCTTTTATATTTAGGAAAGCCTTGTGTCTAGCCCAAGCATATTTGCATTCCTATACTGTATTGGCCCTTAACCAAAGTTTGTACATAAAGTCTATTTACCCAAATGAAAGTAATAGAAACATTATTTGGTGGATCATTTTCAGAAAACTGCAGCTGAGCAAATTTCTTGAACAATAAGCAAGGACACAAAACTTCAATTGAAACATTTAATAGTGCACTTGGCTAAGACAGATGCAACAAATGACAAATCTATGGGGAAGATTCATTATACTCTGGTGTATGGTTAATGGAGTTATCCCGCATGGCTGCCATTCAAGTCAATGCCAGGTAACGAGGGAGGTTAGTGAATCTTCCCCTACATCAGGGGTGGGCAACTCCAGTTCTCACAGGCCACCAACAGGTCAGGTTTTCAGGATATCCCCGCTTCAAACAGTGCTGAAGCGGGGATATCCTGAAACACTGACTTGTTGGTGGAAATGAGGACTGGAGTTGCCCACCCCTGCCCTACATACTGTTCTTTTGACTTTAATCTATATCATGTATAGCATATTTATTATTTGAAGGAATGCATTAAGATACAGGAAAAAAAAATATTTGAGGTATAAATACAGGTATATTTTAAATAATTACTTTTGCCATGCTTTATCTATGTTTAACAATACACATTACACGTTTGCAACAAAATGGTATGTACAGCAATACAAATTTACAGTAACAAAAAAAGTTGAAATTGAATATACAAGGTATATTTAATGATATATAACGAAACACTGATAACGGAAAACACTATTATTCTGCCTGTAACCAAAAAAAAAAAATATTCTTCATTGAAAAGCATTTGAAATAATACTGATAACGGTAACAAGAAAATACATCTTTCAACTCTCATTCGCAAATGTTCTTCTTTCAGTTTGCATACAATTAATTTACTTCTGTAACTCCACACACTTCCCCCTTTCTCCTGTCAAATCGATTTAAAAAGATGAACTCTTCAATGTGAACTGCTTAGCCGTAGCGCTTAGACAATTGGCAACTAGAGGGATTCCTGGCCCAAAGCTGCACGGGAATGCTAGTCACTGATACATGCAAGAAGCCAGCTGGCAACCATACAGAAGCAAAGATACGTAAAGATACGTAAAATAGGTATTTAAATTAGTATGTTGCCTCATAGAGACCTAGTCTCCTGCGAGTAACACAATCCTATAATATATTAGCATAACAGATATATGTATGTATATCACCTTTCTATATGGATCATCAAAAGGGACCATATTCCCAAGTCAGTCCCTTTTATGAGTGAAAATAGAATATTGATTGAAATGTATCTTCCTGTATTCTACTTTTAAATGGGTCTTTTGCTGAAACAACTTTGTTAGTCTTTAGTCTAATATCGGTAACACCCATTCGATGTGCTTAAGAGATATGGTCTATTCAAGTGAAGGTGGCGAAAATTCTTTCCAGCATGGGAAAATTGGTTCACAGCATATTGATTAGGGGCTAAAATCTCTCTGCTAGTTGTAAAGTTAGTTATCACCCAGGTCGACCACTGTAGGAAATTCTGACATTTCAACGTAAACCTGAGATTAAAACCAGTACAGTTGCCTATCAGTGTACCAGACACCAAAACTGACTTGTTACTTCATTCAACAGGACAACATTCATTCACACATTTTTCTCTGTGCAAGTCTCTCTTTGCCGCATAAAAACAAAAAACAATGCAGAGTACCAATTATTCAAGTGAATACAAAAAGGTCCCTCGATGCACTGAAAAGAAAAAAGGCATAAAAAATATAAAGAAAACAGCAAATGGGAATGTGGCGTTTTAATCGGTTTCAATATGTACTTTCCGTTAGAGTTGTTTTGCTTCCCAGAAGCAGTGACAGAATATATATATATATATATATTAAAAAAAAAAAAAACACATACATGTTGAACACTGAGATCCTAAAGTCCTATGTATTCCAGTCCAGGGCATCGTCACTGGCACCATACAGACATAAAGCAGCTTGAAAATCTAGGATACCGTCAGTCTCCATACAACTTGCAAAGTCCAACATCTGGGTTTTCATGTGTCACAAAGTTTCTCATCAGTTTATAATGATCTCTTGGACGAACCACTTCCACTTTCTGGGAATATGCATTATGACGGGTCACTTTTCCCGGGTTGTCACCTTGACTTCCCATCTTTACTTCCTTGCTGTTGATTGATAAAAGAGTCTCGAATCTTGACCACTTCCACTGCACACAGTTGTCCAAAAACCTTATTGTACCATTCTGGCATATGGCCCCTAAAACAGAAAAGTGCAAATCCACATTTAGATTAGAGGTACGCAGTCGCTTTTGAAAAGAAACCTCCTTAATAAGTAACAAGTGGCACGGAATGCTGTACCAATGTGTTGTGTGGAGAAACATTTGTAAATAATTTAATAAAAGCATTTCAGGTCAAACAATACATGTTTTTATAATAATATTACAAGTTCAACCAAACATACTTGTGTCAAAAAGAATCCTCTTTAAGAGAAATGTTCAGATCTACATACAGTAGGTGGTTTGTTTACTCATTACCACATCCATATAATAATACACCGGAAACATTGGATGAGGGAAGGTGGGTATTTCTATGACCTTGCTGACTTCTTGTTCATGCGTTATGAAAACAGAATTAAGGACAGCCTCAGGAGATATTTGTGGGAATGGTAAAGAATGGTCTTTAATTCAGAATTGCCCAACTGAATCCATATGATAAAAAAAATATTATATTATAATATATATCTATCACATATTTGTTTTTTTTTTTTTTGTTTTTTTTTTTACACACCAGAGTGTCTTTCTTTTGCAAGAAAAACATTCTGCTTAGGTGGTTGAATCACAATGTGGAATTTAGATGACCAAAAACAATGACAGATTGGGGCTACTTACAAAGAAAGGACAAAAAACATAATATTTAATATGTTTTCTCCATCTTGTCATGTAAAATCTATTTTGTCAGCATACAAGCACGGCACATGTCTTCCACATCGAAGTGTGTGGGTGTGTTTTTTTAATTTTTTTACTTAAGACCTATTGACGAAGGATTTATTGTTTATATTTCAAAAACCAAGGTAAACATTACTTGTATTTTGCAACAATATTTTCTGGGAATGATTACAATAGCATATGTTAAAGATTATTTTGGAAAAACTATAGTAATGCTCTGATAAACCTTCCACAAGTTGGGGGGTGGGAGGGGGGAGAAAGGGGAAAGGGTAATGTCACACGGTCCTTATTTAATATGATGTAAAGCCATTTCTCCTGTTGGAGCAGATTATGGTCCCGGTCATTTGACTTGAGCAGAACTTTTGTTTCCTGGTTTAAAGAAGGGTCTTCACAGCATATTGAACAAGGCCCACATCTCAAGAAATCACATGTTTCAGGTGCAAAGAAATAGCTTACCTCAAATCAGCTCTGCACAGATAGGTGAGCTTGGATTTTCCTGTGCCACAGGGCTCAATGAGGTATCTGCACAGAAGCACATTAACTCTGACTCCAAGTAAAGGAGCATGGTCATGATCCACAGAGGTGAGTGATAGCACGCACGCTCCCTTTGGTAAATTGCTTCTCCATGTTCTGTACAAGAAAAAAATAAGTGTGTTCAATTTACAATTACAAAGAGAACTTTATGAAAATTAAAAACAAATCTAGAATGTAGTATTTTTTGACAATGAACCATGCATAAAAGTGAAGAGTGCAGAATAAGTACTTCTTCATAGTTCATAACCGTGGTGGAGGGAAAACAGAGCGGATGTTCATGTGACAAATAACAGAAGTGTCTCAAAATACATTGAATGAGATTTCGTTATGAGAATTTCATGCTTTGCATTGCAACGTATCACTCTCCAATATTTGAGATGCTAATTGTAGCCCCATAACTTTTGATATTACGAGTTCCATCGATAATCCACTCTTTAGTACAGAAACATCTAATTGCATCTTTTGCAGTCTTACAGCTATAAAATGGCCAACACTCATTACATAAATCAGTGGCGCTCAATTTCAGTCCTCAAGACTCCAAACAAGTCAGGTTTTAAGGATATCCAAGCTTCAGCACAGATTTATCGAAGACTGTCACTGATTGAGCCACCTGTGCTTAAGCTGGGATATCCTTAAAACCCGACCTGTTGGGGGGGCGGGGCAGGGGGCGGGACGGGGGGGGGGGACGGGGGCTTGAGGATTGGAATTGAGCGCCACTGACATAAATAATGTTCAAATTATGCCAAAAATTGGTGTACAGTAGGTGTTAACATATTATGCAAACTGACTGATAAACCTGATGATTGGTTCTTGTATTCCACGTAAAATAATCTTGATTCCCATGCATTGTAGCAGGGGTTATGAACACCCACCTTAAAACTACAAAGTCTCTAGCTGGATGTGGAGCCATGTTATTTTGAACATACTGATAAATATCAGTCTGCTCAGCCAAGCTCTCAATAACTTTGGAATCCAGGAGGTCTTCATCCCACAGGTGTTGCTCTTTAAGCAAACGTTTTAGAACATCTTCCGGCTGAGCAGGGATCTCAATAGTCGACTTCCACAATCGAAGAGGGGGGCCCTCACACATCTAAAAAATAAAAGCTTTTGTCAGTGACCATTTCTGGACTGTACATAAATATTGTTTTGATGATAAACAGAAGGTTCAAAATGTCAACTGAATAAATGGAATGAATGTAATATCTTCACAGCTTTCAAGGCAAACACTGGGGGCCATCTTGTTATAAGAGATTTTGTCGTAAAAGCAAATGCACAAAAGAATAGCCAGTTAGGGCATCTCTGTGCTCCAATGAATACTCACTTTTTAGGCCCGTTCTATAGTGCCGGGCACACGCGGAATTTTAGTTGGCTGACATCAGTCAGCCTTTCTATAATGGCGCGTGCGCACGGCAAGAAGAGTAGAACCGGCCGACCGGGGGAAAGAAGAAAAAAAGAAACAAATCGCGCCGCTACCGCCGCTGAAAATGTAAGTGTGTATGAGTGTGTATGTATGTATGTATGTATAATGTATGAAAAAAATTATTTCAGGTTTTATTTATTTATTTAAAAACACACACACACACACACACACACACACACACACACACACACGCACGCACACACGCACACGCACACGCACTATGTAACAGCCCTTATGTGTTGTGCAGGGTGTGCGTCAATGTTTTAAACAAAGAGAAAATTCACGCTAGGAGTTGAGGTTAGAGGTGAACATTTCCCTCTTCACCTTTGAACTTTGGATGCGATCTGTGGCGCACTGACAAACGATGTGTAATATTAAACTATAAGTATGTGCCACTTCTGCTCTTGGAAATGTCAAAAACAAAAATGGTGACACATTTGAAAGTATTTCTTGGCATACAAGAAAAGGGTAGATGACGCAAACAATTCTTAATGCATTTATATGTATGAATAATCACACACCATGCAAAGGCAATGCACGCCAAAATGTACGAACATAAATAATGATATACCAACATAGGTCGCTAATCATTTTAGGTGAGAAATGTATTTACTTTTTACGCAATGCAATAGAATAAAAATAAATAATAATATAAAAAATATATATCATCTTTATCTATATATATATATCCATCCCCAGTGTTTCTACTAAACAGAACCTTAGCTGGACAGAAGAGTATCAGTATCTGCTGCTTCTGGAATTTTATAAGTCAACATAGCAATAGCTACACTGTAGTTACAATCAATTTGCATATTGCCATCTGTTTTAAGGTTTACCATTCAGAGTGTCTTTAAAACAGCAATTACTCACTTTCTTGTAGGAGAGGTCAGCTTGCTCTGATGTGGAGCAGCTGACCCAACCCTTAAACTTGTCCTTCGCCTCCTTGAGCAGGACGTCAATGCTCTCTTGGAGATAAGATTGATAGTCACACAATCCCTCTGTGTTCCCATTCACAAGTTCTTCCAAGCAAACTGGCCTCAGCTCTTGCTCCATGTAAGAATTACGGCACTTGCTCATTTCTTCCGGAATCTAGAAAATAGGTAAATGTGCAAGGAAAGGGGGGGGGGGCAGAGATTATTAAATCATTTACATACTTTGTGGAACGTCAACCCCACCCACTGGAATGTTAATGAGCCAAGAGGAAAGGCGGACAGCCTTTGGCACAGCGAAGGGCAGCTAAAGGGTGTGAGCTGATTGCTGATGTTAAAGCTGCTCTATTTCAAATCTGAAACTCACAAACCCTTTATCCTCTGTACCCAATTTTTCAACTCAATCGGTCTATGAAATATCTGTGAATTGACTGCTAATGTTTTAATGTAACCATGTATTGTTATAACTCTGTGCCCAGGACATACTTGAAAACGAGAGGTAATTCTCAATGTATTACTTCCTGGTTAATTTTTAGAAATAAAAAAATAAATAAACACTGATTAATGTTGGGTTTATGCTATCACGTTAATAATAATAATAATAATAATATGTGCAAGTACTAAAACAGCAAATGGTTAACAACACAACAATTATCTTAACCCTGGGATAATATAAAGATCCAGATTTTCCACAACAAAAAATAAATCTGTGATACAAAGAAAAATTACTGAGATTTAAACACGGGTCACAAAGCAATGAATTAAAATGATGCCATTACAAAATATACACAGTAATCCAGGATTACGTTCATGCAAAACGACAATGGTTACCTGGAAAAGTTTCTTGCACTCGGCAATCATGTGAGCCAATCCTTGGGTGGCAGCAAGGTTTTCATTCAAATCTTTCTGATCAGGCTTCCCTAAGCTCTGCTTTCTCTGCATCACCCTAAAATAATGGAAATAAAGAAGGATGATTCATTACTCGCAACACTGACCATTGTTACAATGGAAGAAATCCAGAACACACAGATCCACTCTAACAAGGCTGAGGTCATTCGCAACGTTCTTCATTTTTCTTGGTTATTGATTTTTATTTCCTTTAGATTTTACCCGATTTTATTAAAAAAAAAAACACACATTTCAAACCGATGGACTGCTCTTTTGAAATAAAAATAAATAAATATATATTCTACATTGCTTTTCAGAAACAATTCATTTGCCACAAAGAAAATGGATATTTATGTAAGTTACATAAGGTTAACTTTAGAAGTGTTCAGTCACTGCGACCAGCCTCACAAAGCCTTAAAATAAATAAGAAATGCTATGTAGGACACTAGTACCGATTTTACATCCTCAACTAAATGCACAAACGTTTAGAACATTATAGTCGCATACCACTGTGCAGAAGTAGGAAAAACACATTACATAAGGACAAAAGGTTTACCCTATTACAGGATTAGAAACATAAAAGATGATTAAGTACCTGGGAGAGGAGTTCTCTCTTTTTAGAGTATTAAGGTGGAAAAGGGAAGGTGCTAAACACACAGCTAGGTTGGTGGGTGTCATCTGGTTTTCCTCCACAGCTGCAGCAACATCACTCAGGAAATATAAAAGGGTCTGCAGGACTTCTCTGTTCTCATCAGGCAAAAGCATAATGGCAGCCTTGATTGCCTGGAGGCGCTGGTCCTTTGGCACATCTATAAAGCACCACATGCCCCAGTTAGTGTACATAGAAAATCAACAGTATGTAAAGTACTAATTAAGCCTTTTACGACATTTCTCTGTGGCTCATGGGGGAAAAAAAAATGTATACATTTACCCTTTGCACTACTAGAGCTAACCGTAGCTAATGTCACTACATTCCTTCCCTCTCCAAGGCACCTACATCATTCTACTCGTGGAAAAACTGTACCATTGATTCCTTGGGTGGGCCAGAAGCTCTATACAAAATAATAGAACTATAGTAGATTGTAGCGCTCAAGGAGAATATATGGCCAGGTCCCCAGTGGCAGCGGCGGCGCGTGCCGCACACAAGGCACAGCCCTCTATGGGCAGGCCCCAGTCGACGTGTGCACAAGCCGCAATGCGCGACCGCCTTGGCCAAAGAGACACGATTTTTGTCTTTTGGTGTGGCAGCCGAACATTGGTCACGTCACGGCGGCGGTTCAGCCAATGAGGTTGAACCAGCCGTGTGATGTCATGGCCACGCCCCCCCCCGTCGCGATCTTGTCTTTCTTCCTGCAGCTCAAGCACGGACCGCAGATTGCACAGGCCGCCAGGCGCGCATGCAGGAACTGAAACTGGGGCCGTAGCCTAAGGAAATCAGATGATATCAGCCACTGTGCGAAGGGTTATGGCAATATTGGCCCAAAAATGCGGGCGAAGAGTGTATATAGAAATAAGATCACATTATTTCACACGGTTATATACAAGATGACAATATGTATGCCAAAATATACACAAAATGGAATGGTGAAAATAAATGTAAGTGAATGAAATACATGTAATTTAAGTAGACGTGTATTTAAACATAAATCACATGTTGATCCAAAACGGGAAAAAAAGGTCCAAAAGTCAAATTGAAATGCAAGTGTACACAGTCCTTATAATGAATCCGTACACTCAATCAAGGATTCCTACTATTTGCTGCCTTCAAAGAGGAGCTCCTCCTCAACTTTCACACACCGCCCGGCGAGGGAGATTACCATACAGATAAGCCTGTTATCTATGTATTTTTGTGAGGATGATTCTTTTAGTATTGAATATTATTGAATCTTTGCACAGGCTGCATGCACCATTGGGGTTTCTTGGTTTTGTGCTTCCCCTACAGATTGCAATTCTATACAAACTAATACCTGGAAAGGGTCAGGTGCTATTAGCTTATGCTACTCTGCATAATGTTAGGGTGTGTGTGTGTGTGTGTGTGTGTGTGTGTGTGTGTGTGTGTGTGTGTGTGTGTGTGTGTGTGTGTGTGTGTGTGTGTGTGTGTGTGTGTGTGTGTGTGTGTGTGTGTGTGTGTGTGTGTGTATCACACATACATTTACATTTTCATGAAATTATGTCCTGAACATTGAACTTTTTAAGGACATGTTATCAAGATTTATAATTCAAACAAAAATGCCTGACAATAGTAAAAAAAAAAAAGGATGGATAAGGCTGTACTGTAACCGACTGCAGTCTATTGACATAATAAGAATTGTCTCCACGTAGAAGAGACTCAAAATCATGGAAAAAGCAAGTTGCGAAAAAACAGATGCATATGACAAACTGATTAAACAGCTCTATGGTTACTGAACACAACAGACATCTGTCTTTTTTCAGAAAACCTTTGTAAGGAACTAATTATGACATAGCCCAGACTGCTTCTATTTCCCATAAACATCGTTCAAGGGCATTTCTCTGAGTGCAACCAGCTTTAGTATTAAATGCTCTACATAAAATAAAGAGAAAGGGAAAGCCTTTAAATATAACACTGTCCACATCCAGTAAGACCACAATTAAGAACAAAAAACACAAAACGGGCACAATGATGACAATATAAGGGCTTTCAGTAAATAAAAAAGCTAAACTAATAAAACAAAATAAAAATGATTGACTATTATGACTATATGTAGGTTTTTTTTTAAAAAAAAGCAGAAAAGCAGCCTTAAGCCCAAAACGAAGGGCAGCCGGGGGGCTAGGCTCCCCTCCCAACTCGCTCGGCTCCCTGGACTCTCTTCCCTCCCCCCGCCTTCGAGTCATAGGGATGACGCAGTCAGGGGGTGGGGCAGGAGGTTATGTAGTTCGGCTGGCGGGACACGTGGTCAGTCCGAGCCCCGCCAGCAATTACAGCAGTCTGAAACTGCGTATCAGCGCAAGGTCTGGGGTTACCACGTGGCTGGCCGCAGTGGAAGCAGATTCTGCGGCTGGCTGTGTGGGTTGGGGGAGAGAGTCCCATGCGCCAGGGAAGGAGCTGCAGCGCATGCACAGAGTATGCGGTCAACGGTTGCAGCAGGGACGCATCTGGGGGTGAGTGAAGGGCCTTGGCCCCTGCGTTGCGTTCCTCCCCTGGCATCGGGTTCCGTTTTTCCTTCCCCGTACTAAGTGGGGAGCCACACCTGGACCACTGGGGTGGGGGGACCCATGGGAGAAAGGGGGCCCCACTTGAGCCAACACTGGATTTGGTGGGGCCTTATTTATACTGGTGCAGGGAGTCCACAATGGGCAGGCCCAATTGAGCCCTTACTGGGGTGGGCAGACGCCTATTGACGGGGTCAAACTCATCTGGCTCCCGCCTCTTGGTTGGGAGGGGGGGGGAGGAAACTCCCTTAGGGCCCCCACTGGGTTGGGGGAAGGGTCTGACGCCCCTGCTTTTCCGCCACTGAGATTGGCAAATCTAACGTGTGCAGAGCCAAAAGGTCCCCACTTGAGCCCCCACTAGGGTGATGATGAACAGACCCTGCTTGGGCTAAGCTTCTGGGGGTCATGTGGGCCCGGCTTGGGTGTCATGGGTCATCGGTTGAAAGACCTTTGACCTTTTACACTTTGAGCAAGTGCTCCGGCAGGGGTAGCGCTTAACAATTATTTAATGGTTAAATAAAAAGCCGCTGCCTTGACCTTCCAGACCTTGTCTTGCCATTAATTGTGTTTTATTTATGTGGGGTTCTGGGTATTTGGGGTGGAGAGGAGGGGAGCTCCCCTGCAGTCTCCAAGTCATGCCATATGGTAAAGAATACTGTTATAGCAGAAGTTGTACACAAAGCTGCAGCATTAAAGGGTCTTTTTAATACTTGCCAACTACTTTAGGGTATGTTTAACAGGTCACAAGTCTGAAAATAGTTCAATAACAAATGCCAGGAAATATTGAACCCATCCGGCTTTCACTTGCGGTGCAGCGTTGGAAAGTGTGCTGCAATTCTTCCAAATGGAGCAGTTATGAGAACATTTGTAATGTTAACCATCCATAAAAGCCCTTACAAAATAGAACTACAACATTATTTTAGTATGGAACGTATCATGGATTTAAATTTGTAATATGTCCAATTAACTAAACAGATTGCCAATTCAGTCAAGTAGGTCTAACTTTAGCGCATATTCGAAGGCCCAGCATATAGGATGACTGCGAGCAATAGAAACAGAAAACTTACACTGATAGATCTGCAGGAAAGTTTCAGAGAGTTTGCTGGTCAGAAGAGGCTCCGGCAGGTCTCTAAAGTACTGCTTCAGCATGTCTGCCACGTCATAAGCAGACTGGCCCTCATAGGTCACACGGTCTGAACTGTTTTCATTCATCTCCCGCAAGGCCTGGATCCTGGACTTCACTCCAGACTTTCGAAACAGCCCAACCTTTAAAGGCCCGCAAAAAGACAGAAAAATGTAAAAAAGAGCGGAAAAGAATGAAATAAACGACACCGCGTGAAGACAATAAGCAGGACCAACCTGATCCAAGCACTGACTGCGTAGGTAGCGCATGGCCTGCTGCATGCTCTGTGGGAGAGGCTGGCCCGAACGCTGCACGTTAATCGTCAAAGGAACGCCAAACACATTTCTGTCTTTGTAATCGGGAATTTTAACACGTTTCATAAACTTTGGCACAGCCCTGTTAAAAACACAAAATCGGATATTTAAGAATAGGCCATATATTATATTAAAGGAAGGTAGACTAGGTAAGTCAGGTGGTTCTTATCTGCCTTAGGCTACGCTTATAGTGCCTTGCGATGGTGACGCGATGTCGCTCCAAACCAAATTAATTGACTCCGTCGCAAGCGCTTATAGTAAGCGCGACGGAGCGTCTAAAAATTTGGAAGCCGGGTTAAGTTGGATTTTTATAGACAGTCGCCACATGTGACTGTCTCTAAACCAATCAAGTTGCGCGGCCTGCCCCTTTTAGTGACGTCACTAAAAGTAAAATTACAACTTTCGCTGGTGACAACGGCGACGTCATCGGTCGTGTCGCCATTGCCGCGATAATGCTACATATACGAGGCTGTGAATCATATTCTGAACCTAATTTTTTTTTTAAATATTCTATAAATGTGCAGAGTGAAAAAATAAAAACAGTGTTGTGGAGCAGATTAATATTTTTTTTGGTTTTTAAACCACCTAAAAGTACTGAAGTTTCAGCAACAAACACAAGATACTAGTCTACTATCAAATTTACAGACCGGAATAATTAAGGTCATGCGGAAGAGTCAATAAATCCTGCTGCGTATGACCCCTAATAATGTGACTTCTTTACTCGGCTTTCATCATCTAGAGAAAATGGGCTTGTTAACAAAGAAGGCTTTGTGCATCAACCTCTGCTTTTACAAAGCCCCAAACTAAGCCTGCCACCCAGCACTATGCAGAACAGCGGGGATCTGATGTAAAGCATTAGAGGCCGTCAGCTAGAAACATCAGCTACACAAATGACTGCATTGAAAAAGAAAAGCTACAAATCCAGGGAGAAACATTGGTCAGTTCTAATGTGATTCAGGAAAAGAGTCCCAAAAATAAAACAATTCCCTTTGAATACTCCAAACATTTTAACTACATTTAGTATTTAAGCTTTTAACCCATACCTATTCATATGCAAATTATACATTACACTGTGCATACAATTAACATATTGTGCTTGTGGATGTCAGTTCTGTAGTACTACTACTACTAAGAACCGTGGCCAGTTTTTATGCATGATAGTTGTCGGGTGTCGCAGGATAAAGTAGAGAATACATTCATTGTCGGAAAAAAAAAAAAGAAGAACAGGAATGTGAAAGGAACACATTACACCTGTGATGAGAATCTGAAACATGCAGGGATAATCAGTAAATACTCATTTCTGTGTTTCACAACAAACAACTTCTGCATTTAGTAGAATGTAGATAATAGCCGCTTTGAATTGCGCAGACCTTGGTGCTGCGAGTTATGGAGTCGTGTGTTGGAGGAAGAAGGGGCATTACATTCATATGTATAGCGAGACTACATGGAAAAAGATACATGATGCGTAATGATGGAATTGTAACTGCACTGCATTCCACATTCTTTAACTCAATGGCATATCTCGCTCTCATTTTACCTGAAGAATACTGATGAAATTCCTTTATTTATGGTTGTACTTTATACTTACCAGCTGAAACCATGTTTGTTGGAGGGGGTGTACTTCTCCAGAAGAGCTGTTAACTTTAAGAGGGAGTATTTCTGAAGCAAGTTGATCTGAGTCACAGACTGGCAGTTTATCTGCAGTGAAGCAGAACTTAAACTGGGCCGATGTGAGCTCTGGAAGCTGTGCCATCTGAACCGGTGCCTGCAGATGAAGAAAGATAGATTGTGACCTGGACAGTCTTTAAAATTTACAAACCAAAACATTTAAGCAAAAATATTTTTTTTTAATGGGATCCCCAAATACCAACCATGAAAAAGTGTCTGTACAGGTTATGTCTCTATAGGTTAAAGTAACACTAAGCTCCCCCTAACAGTAACATTTATGTTGGAATTCTCACTAATATTCCTGGTCTGTCACAGGACATGTGGCAGCAGATGCCAAGGAAGAGACATGGCAAAGCATTTATATCAGATGATAACCCTCTCCAGAGAAAGTTTGCACTGTAACATTGCTATAAAAGTAAAAAATGTAGGGGCTGACCTATTCTGAACTGATGTAAATTAACTGATTAACTCAACTTTATGTTGTCATTAAATACCTAAATGTAAAGTTTCAGCACTATATCGCCCAGCCCTGATTTAACACGAAGGATTCTAAAATGCAGTGCGCTGCTTTTTGTACAAATAAATGCAGAAGTAACATTTCCAGAACATGTAAGAAACTAAGCTGTCTGTAAAATAAGAAATTAACTCCATGTGTTTCCAAAAAGGAAAACATTTACCATCTCTCCAAGTATTATTTTGCCACACAAATGTTATTTATGCAAGAACCGCCACCTTAAAAATCACAAACCTGTTGGTTCTCGTCAATGATGCACCCACTCCAGAGTCCCTTCTTCCTTGGATTACGGTTTCCTCGCACTCATTTAAAGAGTTTCCTGTGCTATCTAGATCGCTGAGAGCGTTGCAGTCATTGTCAATGTTCAAGTGTATTTGCTTGGGAGAAGAAGGGCAGGGAGAGACAGAATCTAGAGCAGAATCTGAATCCCCCTCGTCATAAAATTTCTCTGACCACTGGTTCACTATCCTCTGCATTCCGTTCACATGGTATAGAATGTCATCCAGTTCTGGAAAAATGTCTTCGTTTTCTAGGTCAGCCAGATCACTGTTGCTGGAATACAGAAGTGTGCCTGGTACATTGTCATAAATGCTCAAGCGGCTTCCTTCAGAGTAACAAGAATTCCGTCTTCTGCTACCAATGGAACTTTTGGAGCTGTTGACACTATTTTCCCTCATGAAGCCGAGGTGGTCATGCTCATGAAAACTCCCCGTTCTCCAGCTGACAGAAGTGTTGCTGTCTGAAGGAGACAAGTTACCATTTGAAAGTGCTTTGGGAAAGGTGCCAGGCTTATGGTCTTCTGGGATGAAGAACACAGCATCCTCACCAAGGTTCCTCTGGTTTTTATAATTTTGTTCAAGGACATCACTAAATGTTGACTGGTTAAAGGGATCAAAACCTTCTAAGTACATACCCACCCGCTTGTGGCAGGCACTTAAACTCCGTGTCCTTGTCACAGGACTAGGAGTGCTAACTGCACTGCTTGTCTCCGATTGACTACTGCTACTGCTGGTTTGTGTGGAGTTTGAAACGCTCCTTTTGCGCACCTTGGGTGCATTTATATGGTTGCCATTAAGGGAAGAAATTTCCACACAATTAAGTTGCTTTAGCTTATCGTCATCAATTCCCTCTTGTAGGATAGGTTCACTTATAATCAGACCCAGCTTGGAATGCAATTTCTTTTTACTGTGAGAACTTTTAATTTTCAGGCTTTCCATTCTTTTTAGGAGGCTCTTGGTTTTGGACTTTGAGTTCTTCTCGTTGGGCTTAATGTTAAAATTGAAGCTGGAGAGTTCTTTCGGGGAGGGAAGGCTACCAAAAGAGTCATCGTTCGCTATGAAGTTTCCAGATGAACAAATGCTGATCACAGAATTTGTTCTCGTAGTGCTGGCCTCACTGGGAAGGTGTGCCCTGTGACTGTCACTGCTGGTACTGTGAATAGATGTCACCTCTTGATGCTCGCTTAGGTCTGTAAGAACGCTCTCATGACTTGCTGCATTGGCCAACTGATGTGCATCCTGGAGTACTGGTGTTGGTCCCTGGTTTAGAGGAAAGACATCAAACTCTTCCAGCCTAGACCACCTTTTGCTGTCCCTCTGAAATGTCCATTTACCACTGATTGCACAAGGCTCGTCTTCATCAGAATCTTCACTCTACAAATTGAAAATGGACATGTACAGGAATTTAAAAAATATTATGTTAAATTGCCTCTTGCTTCTTGAAAAATTAAGGGATTATCTTGCCATTACTCTTTATACAAAAAGAACACCTTTAATTTCACTTGTACTGTTTTAATATCTAAGGTAGTCAGACTTTTACACACGTAAAGCTGCAAAATCTGACTTCAAAACAATACCTTCAGAAAGTTCTCTGCCTAATGTGCCCTGGACCAGAGTGAGAGACTTCTGCTGATCTGTTATAGTAAATAAAAATACCACTTGTGGTGCATTTGCATGTCTCAGACAGGTCTGCAACCCTGCCTTTCCACATTATCGCTTAGCAAACAGTGCTTCCACTATAGCAAGGGATTCTGGGTCATGGCATGCAAATGAGCAGCGTATCACCATTTACTTCTCATCTATTTTAACATTGGCCCTTATAAACTTCTGCCTGCCGTATTATAGTTTATCAGCACAGCAGATATGCTACAAATTTCTCAATGCTTCTGTTCGACTGACAATGCGCTTGATTTCAGTGTTTTAAAATTATGTTGCATCCCTTTAAACCCGATACCAAACTACAGAATAAGGTCAAGTGATCACTTGTTTTGTCATTTACATAGTGAGTATCCAACTTCACAAAAAGGTGTACCAAACGGTCCAAAAATACAATCCTAGCAATTTCAGTCATTTCTGATCATTTTTTTTAAAATCTTGATGCACCAAGAAATGCATACAGTACATTAATAAATGAATGGAAAATAGTTAATACTGGGAATAGAACGCTATAATGAGTAATGGGTTTCTTACCATGTACCACAAGAGCTCTATTTAGAATATAATAGCACATTGAATATATGGCCTTTAAACCTTTGTCAGATATGGTTTGTAATTAAATGGTGAACACAGGAGGGGCCGTACGAAAAGACCCATAACTGTGCACTTCCAAACTTTTGTCATATTTGAGGGAGACTATAATGTGACCTTAAGTTATTTTTTATTTTTATGTTAAAGTAACAAAAGACATCCTTTTTTCACAAACAACATTATTTTAAGATCAGTCCTCATACACGGATTTTGAAGCTCTTTGGCTTGTATTGTAGTGCATGCATCTATTATGACTACAAAAAATAAGTTACTGATAGAGACACAATAGCTTAAAAATTTTAAATAAAATCAGGAGCGGTACAAATGATTATTCTCTGGATGCTTAAAAAAAATGCCCCCATAAAAAGGTAGGACAGAAGCACATCGGGGGTTCAGAAACTGCTGTAATACGATCTTTACCCTCCCCCATTTTACTTGTCAACATCCTTAACCACAAAAGCACCAACAGGGAACAGTCCTGTATTGTAACATATGCTGGTGGAGCAGATTTTAAACCATCATGACATAATATGTATGTTAAAATAGGAAATAGAGCAAAAAAGGTAATTTACTGGCAGCCAAAAGGATCATACTGTATTACAAAATGTGTAGTCCCTATTATTTAAACAGCATTATTACCAATGGCAGACTTAAGCATGTTCACATTTAAGATGATTTGCTAATGTATTTTTTTTCCAGTTTCTTTAAAACCTTCTTTATAAATTACATGAAATACGTTCAACATCTTTTTTTTTGTGTTACAAATTAAGCCATTATTATACTAGCCCGTTTGTAGATATGCAATTTGTTTTCAACCATGACTGTCAGCCTCATTCCTGAATAATAGACTACAGCCCCTTATCTTCATAGGGGTTCATTAAGATTCTTTCAAAATTGGCATGCAATTGAAAATGTGGCAAGTCATTTAGTTAGCATCTCAATCTAAAATGGATTATCACTTGTAAAGGGAACATCCAATTATCCTGTTGGCCATGGTATTTTCCAGTTTGCATTCTCAATGGCTACGCCTTTACAATGGCCAAAAAACATCACCAGCGTGGCACACTTACCCTTTTCCTGTTTGGGCTGATTTCTAGTTTCATCACAGCACACTTGTTTAAGGTATTTAAACGCCTGTGGGGGAGGGGGAAATAAATTGTTACACCATATGAGAAATAAGGGCAACTTGTGTTAATGACTTTTTTTTGCCTGCCTTCCTGTAAATGGCCTTTAAACTTATCTGCATACAAATGGACACGAGTAGAACCTCAATTCTTCATAATACTTAACACATTGTTGCCACTAAAAGACGTACAGGGAAGGGGGAAATGGACGGATACTTTAATTTGTCATCTAAATCCATTAGGTTGTACTATATTTTAACAGCAAGTGTTGCTCGGAAGATAGGGTAATGAGGATTTTTAATTGGAAAGCAATGAGCTCTGCCATGTATTTATTTTCACACGGGTCAGCAATTTATGCAGCGTTTAACTTTGTTGGTCAATTAGCCAGAGAAGTATGCATAGCGTAAAAACAAAAGAAAAGCATTATACAGATAAATACACGCACATTTGTGCATGCAAATGTATTGTACCAAATGCCACGACTTGCCCTTTATTCATTCAAAGGTTATTTTATTTTCGAAGAAAAATAATTCGAAAGGAAATTTTTGCTTCTTGCACATAAAAAAAAAATATGACTGCACCAAAACAAACAAGCTGGTCTAGGTCTAGGTCTATGGAAACCTTTCCCTATGGAATAAAACTGGTCTTAAGTAACATGTACTGTGTTAAAAGTAAAAACACGCTGGATTTGCTAAAAACTTAATATAGGCTTTGTACGTGCGCACAAACAGTTCCATGGTTAAAATACCTTAACATGAATAGGTACTTTACAACTAACAACTGTATGACTAGCTTCTTTATATCCCAATTGCCTCAAATGTTTTTGCGATCAAGTCCAGGGCTATGTTAGTAAGTCAGTTGTTTATGTAACTTACCAAGCTGGAAAGCCCCTGTTAAATTAACCCCGAGTCTACAGCAGGTGATGCAATGCTTTCTCAAGGAATGTGCACACAGCGTAGCAGAAAATTGTTTCACGTGGAAAAAATGAAGTGTAATTGGTTTTATTAGCAGTAGCTCCACCTTACAGACTGTCATTTTAGAGTAAACTTCATACAAAAGCTATAGCGTTGAAGATTTGCATAATGCACACACAAAAAGCACAGGCTGCGTTGTGGCCACATTGACACATCTACACACCAAGGTGCAGTGATAAGACACTTATCGCCACAAAAGCCTACTGCTATTCAGTAAGCTCCGATAAGTCGTCTAGAAGAGCTTTTCGGCAAATTTTGTTGCCAAAATAAAAATAAAAAAACGCCAAACGCGCGGCGATAAGCCACTTACCACTTATCGCCAGCTTTTCAAACTCGTATTCTAGTAGCCCCGATTAGCTTATCGAGGATAATCGCGGCTCTAAAATTGCGATTTCCACTCCAAATCGCCTCGCCAGGAAAAGTTGGCAAGAAGCAGCCGATAAGCGGCAAGAAGGGACTGAGAAGAAAAAAAAATGCATTTTTCCTGCACCTGATTGATGCCGGGAGACTCCGGAGCTGATATCTATTAATATCAGCACCGGAAACCCCCGGCATCAATCCCATGCAATAAAATTGCATAAAGTAAACTTCATTACCCTAGCGGCTAACCGCTAAGGCAATGAAGGGGTTAATGGACAACAGCAGTTTTATTGGGGGCAGAGCGGGTGATTGAGGGGTTAGGGGCCATTAGATTGCTTTATTTCATGTATTATTTCTGGCAACGGAGGACATGGCCCTGCAGTATGCCTACGAGGACGCCCTTCATAATGGCAGGGGTAAGTGGAAAGGTTTTTATTTACATTATTATTGCTGACTGGCTAATATTTGTTTTAATAATGGGCAAATTAGTTATTAGCCATATCTGGATAATAATTATTTTGCCCATTAATGTACTGTATGTGTTTGGTGGGGGAAGGGAGATGTATTGATTGAATTGTATACGGTAACCAATCTGTTAACAAAAATTTAATTATGTTTTTATTACTATAGTATTGTAGCAAGGGGTCTCCGGAGCAGAACCGCGTTGATTTCAGGTCCGGGGACCCCCTGCTTCCTGAGATACATGCTCTGTTATGGGGTGCCGATATTTCCTATGCATTTAAATGTTCTTGGTCACATGACCGTGGGAATCAAATGCATAGGCGATACTGGCACCCCATAACCGGGCCTGTATCTCGGAAAGCAGGGGGTCCCGGACCTGAAATCAACGCGGTTCTGCTCCAGAGACCCACTGCTACAATACACTAGTAATACATTTTTTATATAAAAAACAATTAGGCCGAGATTAGCGCTGAGAGGCGGCTCTCGCTCTCTGCAGCAGAAACAACTCGTCAGATGAGCCCTTTACACAGGAGCGATCATCTCGTCGCCAGCTACTCGCCATTTTTGCAAATGTTGCCATCACTGGCATTCGGGGCTTTATGGATACCGTGATAGCAACGCTGTCAAAAATGGAGATTTAAAATCCCTGGCGATTTTTCTATCGGAGTCTAGTGCATAGGCCCCCAAATCTTAAAGAGACAATCCAAGCCGGTGGTTTTAGTGATTTTTTACATTTATATATAGCATTGAAGCAGGGTACTCTGGAGCCGAACCCCAGCTCTGGGGACCCGATGCTTCTGGAGATACTTGCATCTCAATTAGGTGCCGGTAGCAGATCTCCTCGGCTGCCAGGTTTCACAATATGTCAGCTGTTGAAAGTTTTCGCTCCTGCAAGCCAATAGGAAAGCACGGCTTCCTATTGGTCCATATGATGCAGGAGCTTTAAAAACTTTAAAGCCCAGATTGCTCAGCAGGAGCAGCTACCGGCAACTATTTCAGAGGCAAGTATCTCCGGAAGCAGTGGGTCCATGGAGCTGAAATCATCGGGGTTCAGCTTCAGAGACCCCCTGACTCAATGCTATATTTAATTTTTTTTTTAAAAAGTGAAAAAAATTAATCATCTCGGATTGCTCCTTTAAGCAAAACACGTTGTGCGGTCTGCTCAGGTTTGCTTCCTGCCAAATATATACTTTACAAATTATTTCAAATATGCATTTGATATGCACAGCAGCAACAAGGCCCCAAATAGTACAGTAGCTTTCAGTTACTTCGATAACCAACCTTACTAAAAACAGGGCTACACAGTGTGTAGTGCTACTGATAAACATGCCACATATTTTAGATGATTTTGAAATCTTATTTCCTTTACTAAAGAGCCACAAATCTAAAAGTGCAATCAAAACAACTTGTAAAGAAGTAATGGGATCAGCAGGCTCTGCTGACCTGTAACCATCTGATTAACTTTTACAACTGTTACCAATGTTACAAGGTTATCAATTCCCAGTATATACTCCATGGTTTTGAAAAGGTGCAATTTCCCATAATATACAAATTCCCATAATATAAAAAAGCAAATATATTTTTAAAAAGGCTGCTTACCCATTTTTTTTTATTTTGGGTAAAAAAAGAAAATTTCACAATGATTACATCATTTCATTTCCTGGTGAAATTAGCCCGTAGTTTTATAAATTTAGAGAAATATTGAGGTCAGAACATTTATTTTTTTCGCAATGGCAGCTGCCTTAGAGCTTTTCTACAAAACGGTATAACTCAGATCAGGTTGGTGGGAAGAAAAACGAGATCCCTTCCATCGTGATGTACAAACCCCTGACAATGCCGTAGCCGTCACTGCATAGGCCTCCGTGAACTAAAACGGAACCAAAAAATGTTGATTCTATTTTCTTAGAATGACTAGGTTGTGAGCTTCATTCCCCAAAGTTCAACCTTTTATTGTTGAAAAAAACAAAACGTATTGCTCATTTGTAGTCTCTTTTTCCTTCACAGTTCAAAGCCTTGCATCAGTCACCAACCCCCAAATGTCTGTTGTTCTTTCAATAGCCTTGTAATCTCAATTCAACAAATTATAGTGCAATAAACATCGCAAGGATGGGAATGAATTTTCAAACTGCATTTACTATCCAGACATCACAGGGCTGTCCAAGTACTGTACTAAGTAGCCAGACTGCAATATGGAGCTTTGTGACTTTCAAATGACTTATGTTATCTACTCCCACCCAGTTGCGCACGACTCCCTTCTCCAACTTGTCTAATGACTTTGATCTGCAAAAAAAGAGAATCTTGAGTCTGACTGATAAGAATGTCTAATCTCAGTGAGATTTTATTTTAAATGTCTACAAAACAAAAACTGCCCAGACAGCTGGGGAAAAAAATTCAATAATAAAAAGATACTCTGGAGTCTTGTTTCAGAAAGATAAACTTTTTTTACTGTTATAATTTGAGAGGGAGTAGTTCTTCATTCAAGTTAAAATCTGTCTAATACACATGGTGCCAGTTAGAAGAGAAACCACGGTCGTCTGTTGAGATTTAATTTCTAGAATGTCACCTTTTATGGGTTCAAAAATAAAATGATATACTGTATATTCTCTGACCTTGTGCATGTCACATCATCTGTAGTGTAGTGATAACAAGACTTGTAATTACAGTCTCTCCCCCATACCACATTCTAGCATAGTAATAGTACCCTTTAAAATCCAGGTTTAAGAAGAAAAACAAAACTTTGCACTGAATTTTAGGCATGTAGAACATTTTTAAACCGAAATATTCTTCAAAAACCAAGGATACAAGCAGCAATGCACAAAATTGTATAATGAATGAAATTAGCATTTTTAAAAAGCAAATAGAGAAAATAGAACGAAAATAAAAACATGCTCCCTCTATTTATAGAAGGGATCGAAAACTGTCAACTAGCCTCATTTACGGAGAGACCTAGCCAAAGCAAAAACCATAATGTCAATGCACCTGTGACAGCCTCAGATTTCTAAGTTAACTATTAGCCCCTGGATAATATGTTAAGCCATTTACGAGACTGAGAAAATCCTCAAAGGAAAACAAAAATGCTCATTAAACTTAAACCAGTCTCAGACAGCCATTATTTTGAATGAACATATTTTAATCTGAATAAATATATATGTTTCCAATAAGTTTTAAACGTCTTTATTTTTTTAAGAGATAGCTACTGCAGAAGTCACATACTTAAACTAGAATAAATCACTGAGCATGTAATCACAAATGAGATTTGCTTTTAAATAGGATGGCAAGTTATTATTCGTTTTAATATAAAGGGCCCAGACATGACAAACTTCAGGACAGCACTAGCAGTCCATACTACAAGTAACCATCTTTCTGAATACCTGATGCAACTAGCGCATCATGGGGGGCACTGGTGGTCTTTGGGCATGGCTGGAATACAAGACCAAGGCTATCGAAGAGGTACAACTAAGGATGGTCATTTATTACAGAAGCACTAAAACCAAACACAGACACTTCTTTATGCTCCCTGTGACAAGGGTCAATGGTTTTCAATGGGAGACACCTAAAATCCTACTCATGCATTCTTGTAGACTTTGCATGGAGAACAACTTAAGACACATGACTGACTACAATTTTAGAGTCATTAAGCAATATAACCAACTAAAAGGCAACTTTGTGAAATAGTTTCCATAAAGAACAGCACAGATATTAGCAGAGTTTTAACTTACCAAGTTTACAAGGAGATACATACACTTCGATAATAAAGGTTAAAAAAAAAAGTGCTCTACAAATATATCATTACATTTGTTACTTCTTCCAATGTTTGTTTTAGCACATATTTATTAGACAGTGCTACTCTAGAAGCCAGTCTCAGTAGAGAAAACAAACAACAAGCGACACACACAAATTCAAGCATCAGAAATCCATCTTTAAACCAACCTTAAAAATATCTCCTTAAGTTTCCCTTATTTATTCTGCAATGGCATACATCATTTGTTTTGTCTTTATTCAGATGGATACTTTACAAACTTCCGACAGACCAATTGATTCAGAGTTGGGAGGTAGCTCCTTTTCCAAGTATCGTTGACTTGGACTGACTTATTCTACAGCCAGGAAGTCACAATACAATGACTGTACTCATCCAAAAACCCTCATTTGGAATAAACTGATCTGCCATTTTTGAACCCTTACACAATTACACATTTTAATTGCAGGGATGGTTGGAAAGAAGGCTTTATATAGACCGTAAGGTCAATGCTTTTCTGACACTGAAGCAGATAACATTTGCTTCAGAGAAGTTTATACCATGCTGCATCATTCATGAGGGAAAGATAAGGCACGAGAGAACCAAATCAGGGCATGTTATTTCCTGACATATGATACAGTCTGTGAGCCAAATCATTACCTGACTCAATCACTATTCATACCGGCAGATCCCATAGTTTACCTCCTCGTGCCCTTGGGAGGCTGCTCAATCACAGATTGCATCATTTCAAACTAAAGTATGACAATACCAAAAAAACACAAAATGCCAATTCAAAGGCACAATCCCACCCTGCAACACACCTGGAGGTCACAAAGTGGAAGTTCTCCATCACACAACTTTTTTTTTTTTTTTTACACTGAAGAGATGCCCATCAGCAGAAATATCAGAGAATATGATAGATAGATATATATAGTTGTATACCAATCTGAGAAATGTAGTATACTAAGAAGGTCTAACCCTTTGTGAAGAAGGTTTTAAATAGCAGAATGATTTCACATCCGCTTAGGTGCAATATACTTGATAAAACTATACTGTGCTGCATCTTGATACCCCCCTAGCTAGCAGTAAAGTATCTAGCAGCAAAGGGTAAGACAGACGGGTTGGATTCCCACTTGACTATTGGAAGATTCAATTTACCTGATAGGGCCAGTCTTTTAAAAATGAAAACGTATTGGTCTAGAGCAGGGGTGCGCAAACTTTTCTCGCTGCGCCCCCCCTGCCTGGTCCCCAGGTGCTCGCGCCCTCCCCCTACCATGCTTCCCGCCGTGCAGGGGGCATGTAACGTCACGCCATGACCCCGAGGCGGCATTTGACTCCGCGTTGCCATAGCGACGGGTCATGTGATTGTCACGTCACATGGTCCCGCGGCGTCAATTGCCATGGCGACGGGACAATACGACGTGACGTGTCATTTGTCGCCACGTTGCCATGGCGACGCGTCACAAACAGCTGAATCAAGATAAGTGGAGAGTTGCAGAGGCCTCACGCCATCCCCCGGCATTAAATGAAATGCCTTGGGGAAGAGCGTGGGGCCTCTGCATCCGCCCGCGCCCCCCCCCCCCCGACAAATCTTGCTCCCCCCAGTTTGCGCCAGCAGAACAAGGTCCAGAGACATATTTAAAGCTTTATATTTGCTCAGAAAACTTGTAATTTGTATTCTAACTCAGGATAGCTTTACATTTATTTCTATCACACAGCAGGCTATATATTGCAGTGAAGGGAACTTGTACAGAAAAGGCAGCTTTAATCCCCACTACTGAACTTTTGGCAACAAAACAATGAATCCATTCTCACAATTCACACCTACCTGCACAATGCTTCAATCGCATCTTTGTCCAAGAAGTCATGGTCTCTCTTCACGGAGGAGATGTCAATGGGAAACATAAGATCTGTTGGAAGGCAATGAAGGTAAAAGCACAATCAAATATTGTCTAAGGAAAGCGGCGCACAGGAGATGTGCCACCAAACATGTATACAAGTTGTAATATCATAAAACCATGCAATGGCTCCTGTCCCACCTCCTCTACTGCACTTATTCTCTCACCTACTCTCTCTCTAACTCTCTCATCAAACCACTTCGATTGCAAGCTCTCCGGGGCAGGGATTTCCTTTCCCAGTGTCTGATTTTGTTTGTTGCACTTATTGGATTATAATTCCCTGTATTGTGGTGTCTCTGTTGTAAAGCAGCAAGTACACTGTGGGCGCCAAGATATACATAAGCATTTCTAATATTGGTTTAGAAATGTAAGATAGAGCGCAACAACAAATATCCCTTTACACACATTACTTCTTATGGGGATTTAAACTAACTGGAGAAACAATGAACTAGAGACTCCATTGACCAAGGCCATGTTATAGGACAGTTATTCGCGCTCATTATAAAGGCAGAGCACAATAATATTTTACACAAACAGGATCGCTCCTGGAACATTTGTATGTGATCAGGAGCAAAGTAAATATGATTTGTAAAAGGCGAAATGTTTGGGGACAAAATAAGTAGGTCTGTGCCGTCCAACAATGTCCTGTGAAAACCGCTATACAATGCGAGGCATTTGAAAGAGTTAAAGGAACCAGATGCTTCCTGGTCTGAAAAATCAAGAAGAAAAATCCACCAATATAAATTACACTCCGTGCCATCTCAAATACCACGATGATGCTTGTTTCACATGTTGGAGCCTTTACATGCAGCCTTGATAAAATTCACATGGGACATGCACAAAAAGGTCAGAAAAACCGGGCACGGCAAAGATAAAAGCACAGAGGCAAAGAGCGAGCAGAATATAAACCATCTGCATGAGATCAAAGCGGCAAAGGACTTGGAATATCCTATTTGAAGACAAATATTTGCCCTCTCTCTCGTACACATGTTGATATAGGCTTGCAAAACCAAAGATTAGAGATAGATTATTTACCATAATATGTCCTCGATTTTGAATAAATGTTAGCATATGTTCTTGGCGTGAGTGGACATTTAATTTTTTTTTTTTTTAAACAGTAGGAGGACATGAAACACGAAAGATTGCAGAAAAAGGGGGGGAGGGGAGAGAGAAAGAATGATAATAAGAATGCAACTTCTGTGCAATCACAACTCAACATTGTGCTTTTATGTAACTGGTTTCCATTCCTACCACTAATTTTGGCTCAGATGACCTCGTCAACAGAAATAGATTGCATGAATTTAAACAGTTAGGCAAATAAAACCCAAACACAACGGGGCTTATCAAACTACCACATGAAAATATTGCAGATCATACTAGTTAGCAAGACAACGACAAATTGCCTTTAAAAAAATAAAATAATAATAAAATAAATTATATATAATTTTTTTTAAAATAACGTTCAGCAACGTAAGTCTTACAGGAGGAGATTAAATAGAATAAATAAAGCAACATCCTCAAGCAGCTAACCAATGAACACATGGTTCTGGTGTTAGTTTTACTTGCTGGAGATTTGTCAAACAAATGTACACTGTATACCACTTGTGAGTACATGTCTCGGATAGTTCTGCAATCCGGCCTTTCCCCATTATTGCTTAGCATACGATGCTTCCACTGCAGCCAGGGATTCTGGGTAATGACGTGCAAATGAGAACTCATAGTGAGTCACTCTTCACTTATCCATTTGAACATGGACCTTTTATAAAAGTTTATGCCTGACGTATTACACAGCTTTCCAGAACAGCACACTCACCGCGTGCTCATTTGAATGCCATTACCCAGAATCCCTGGCTGCAGTGGAAGCATTGTTTGCCAAGCGATAATGGGGAAAGGCAGGGTTGCAGACCTGAGACATGCAAATGCACCACAACTAGTACAGTATTTTTATTTATTGTACACTGTACGGTGGAGGGATTGTCACTTTATTTTTTTACCCACCATAACTTTTTTAAATTTACAAAATCTGAACGACATGCGAGATATTCCGGGGTGCAGAAATCTTGCACTTTAATGTTTGGCCATTTTGTGTGGCGACTATGCCATTTTGTTCCTATTTCAATGATGTCAGAATTTTATTTTTTTAATGATTATTGCATGTTTTGATTTTTGTAACTGTATTTGTAACCATGTATTATTTGTTTTACTCTGTGCCCAGGACATACTTGAAAACGAGCGGTAACTCTCAGTGTATTACTTCCTGGTAAAATATTTTATAAATAAGTAAATAAATAAATATAGTAACCCTGCACCTATTTGTATACAGTATGTCCGTAACACTGTACGACCCCATTCCAATGTATGGGCCATATGTACTAAACAGTGTTACTCTATGAGACGCCTTCCAGGCATATTACAACCCATTTACTTGCATGGCCATTTACATATACATATACACTGCTTGAAGGCGTCTTGTGGGCAGAAAGTACAAAAGTTATCCCTGTTACAGACAAGAAAAGGCATTATTAGGATAAATAAGCCAACCAAGTATCATTTATTAAATTTAGAGCCGCATCATTATAGTTTGCAGTTATTTTCAAACTATTTTCTCACCAAACCCGCTATTCAGAATTTATTCTCAAATAACCATATGTGATTGAAATGTTCCTAAATCATAAAATACATTAGAGGGACTTGGCTGCTTGAGAATTCCCGCCCCCCCCCCCCCCCCCTGCCTAGTTTCCCCTGCAAGTTTTCCTCTGTGGTCATTATTTTATGTATGAATAAAGTGTTTGGACTTTGTACATTTGCACATCTGCCACAGCAGGAGGAGAGGGCCCCATCATGGAATGAGTTTTGCACTGCGTAGCATACATTTCTGACAGATGCTCAAACCAGCTGTTAAAAAGGTCCTGTTACTGCCAAGATACACATACCAGCTTCACTTCAGTCTCCCACCTCAGTAAAAATGACTGCACCTTCTTTAGACACACAATTGCTTATTAACCCTTTGAGTGTTGTGGGTCTTTGTACCCGAGTGCTGAAGATATTCCAACATTTTTGGTGCTATGATAAGAGTCTTAAATTCAGGGGTGGCCAAAAAAATAATAATGAAATACGTAGGAATCAGCCAGAATTTCTAGGAGACAGCTTTTTGTTATGAGTGAGGGGTACGGGATAGCTACCTTCCCCACCTGTTGGCGACCAATGTGTCAGTGTGGCTCTGTGACAGACACGTAAGCAGGCGCAGACACATGTGAGCAGGCACTCTGACACAGACTATTCCTCCCTCACCCTGCCACAGCGTAGAGAGAGAGCAAGGGTGGGCAGAGTCCTGGAGCGCTCTGATTTTCTCCTACCACCCTCCGTGTCCCCCCTGCACGCCACCCCAAGCGGTGCAGAGCGTACCGAACTGTCAGTCACCCCTGTGACCGGTCACAGTGAGACCGCAAAACAGCATGCTGGGGAGCACAGTTGCGGCGGTGACTGATAAATCAGTCGGCATTGGAAACGGAACAAGCGCCAGCGGCTAAAATTTTAGGCAGCCAACGACCAGGGATGTTCCATGCGGGTCTTAATATAAACCTAGAGTAATTGTGTCTACTTTTATTTCTGGCAAATGCTGTAGATTACAATACTGTGCGTGATTTAATGTTATTTTCTCACATATTACAGACATATCAGTCCAAATGTAAAAAAAAAAAATGCAAAAACCCACCAGAAGTCAACCTGTATCGTTTTGTTCACTGCCCTTAAAGATACCATACAACATCTATATGGAGCTAGAAACAGTGACAAACACATAAATTGGTATGGCATAAAATATTAATACATACATATATACTGAAAAGCACTAGCATTAACCCCTTCAGTGCCCTACTGGCGTATAGCATACATCATGAAAAGTGCCACCCCAGTGGCCCTTATGACATGCGCTGTGCGTCATGGCCTTTTGCTTGTTCTTAGGGCGATGATCGCGGACTACACTCGAGGGGTGGACACTCCCCTTTCCCTGCACTTCCAGTCCTGCAGTTGGCACCCGGAAGCAATGATGTGATCCGTCAGTGCCGGAGGGGTCCGTGGCCAAGAAGGTGGCAGGACCCTCTGGCACTAAAGACTTTAATTAGGCTACTATCGCAATGGACATCAGCAATTCAACTACAGATAAGGACAACAAATTGTACACTTCCCAAAAATGTTATAAACAAGAGCCCTTTATTCCGCAGTGGTACATTACACCGACATTCCATTTATTATTTTGACAAACGCAGTCCCGGTCAAGGTTGTATCACAGTGAACATTGTATTTAGTGCTGTCCCAGCATGAACAAGGTATAATGGAAGGAAAGGGATTTATTTTTAACAATGGGCTAACAAATGAAGAACTGCTGCTAACTCTTGCCCAGGAAATGGCTTTTATCGACCTACATGTTCAAGTACAGCTCGGATCTTGGCCCACTACAAGTTGCTAACCTCTTCCCTGGATGAAAGGATTTGTGCATCAGTGATTTGTAAGCCCCCCCCTTTTTTTTAATGTGCTGTAACTTTAAGAACCAAAGTGAAATAAAAGGTTTAATTAGTTCAAGCCAGGGGGGGTTGACACCTCTTTTAGAAGAATTACACAAGTATTAGCAGGACAATTTTTGTTTTAGGGAACAGACTTCCAACGCCTTCTGTAAGCACCAATTATTCGGAGTGGGGCTGCAATACTAACTGGGGGGAGGAAGATCAATGGGTTTTTTTTTATTCTGCCCAAATTCTTTATTTAAAGATCCTGTTACAATGTTTACAAGCATTGCCATCATAAACAATGCAAAAACGGTTGGGATTGCAAATATTCTTGTGAGTTACATGAAGGAGGTTTAATATTCCAAAGCATGGGCACTAACACAGTTTATAAAAGTTAAACAATAATGCTGCAGATGTGGCGGGACTCCCTGTCAACCGGAGTTGCGGCTGAAAAAGCCGCTGCTCCGGAGACCGTGCCTACTGCTACATCGTTGCGGGGGTCCATGTCCCTTTCCCCTCCCCGCAGTGATGATCCTCCAGTGCTGGGGGACACCACGCAGCTTGCCCCAGTGGTGCCAGAAACAGTAATGTTTATTTATTTATAAAATGTTTTACCAGGAAGTAATACATTGAGAGTTACCTCTTGTTTTCAAGTATGTTCTGGGCACAGAGTTAAGACAAATAATACATGTTTACAAATACAGTTACATAAATGAACAGGGTATACATTATATACAAGACATTGCATGCACAGTTAAAGATAATATATAGTATGGGCGTATGAAACAGTTACAGACCAGATTAAAATGTGAGACAGTCTTAGATTTGAAAGAACTTAAACTGGTGGTGGCTGTGAGTCTCCGGTAGGTTGTTCCAGTTTTGAGGTGCACGGTAAGAGAAGGAGGAACGGCTGGATACTTTGTTGAGCCTTGGGACCATGAACAGTCTTTTGGAGTCTGATCTCAGGTGATAGGTGCTGCATGTGGTAGGGGTGACGAGCTTGTTCAGACAGATGGGCAGCTTGCCCATAAAGAATTTGAAGGCAAGACAGGAAAGGTGAACTTTGCACCTAGACTCGAGTGATGACCAATCTAGTTCTTTGAGCATTTCGCAGTGATGTGTGTTATAGTTGCATTGGAGAACAAAACGACAAATTGAATTGTGTGCCACATCTATATTTACTTTGTTGTGTAGAGTAAAAGTAATTAACATTGGTATGATATACAAGCTGCACACCTTCAAAGAGCTGGAAAATTATTAGGGAATGGATGAAAAGCAGGAACATGCACCTCATGAAGAGTAATCGTAGAGAGGCAATCCAAGCGGCGGTTTTTGTAATCATAGGATTGAAGCAGTGGGTCTCCGGAGCTGAACCCTATTCATTTCAGCTCTGGGGACCCCCTGCTTTCCTGAGATATTTACCTCCATAGGGGGTGCCAGTTGCCACACCACTGGACTAGCAGGGATCATGCAATGGCTGATTTTCAACGCTCCCGTGCCCCGTGGGGCAATAGGAAGCCGTGCCATCATCCAGTGCGGCTTCCAACTGCCCACGTGAGTGCGGGAGCTTTAAAAAGCACAGAGATACCGGCAGGTCGGGGTCTATCTCCGGAAGCAGGGGTCCCTGGAACTGAAATTAATGGGTTCAGCCCAGGAGGCTTCCTGCTTCAAAACTTATGGTAAAATAAATAAATAAATAAAAAAAAGATAAACGCACGCTTGGATCGCTCCTTTAAAGTAGACAATGATTCCCAGTTAACCCCTTCACTGCCACAAAGGCCTGTAAAATACTGTGAGTTCATGTGCTTAAAAATGGCCGCCAACTTGACATTTCTAAAACATTTTGAAACCACCCAGGGCTGTTTACTGCATCTTTGGAATGGCAGCAGCATTAGTTCATCCGCTAGGTATAAATAACCCTTTTATTCATTCTTAATACAAAAGTAGCATGAATATTGTATTAATTTCTAATTGTATTGGTCAGAGCCATTGAGAGATACCAGACTTCAAATCAGAAAAACAAAGGTCCTGGCTGACTGATTTTACTTTACGCCAATGTCTGTAACAAAGTGGAATAGCACTAATAACCGCTCAAGGTTTGTTCACCTTCCTCTTATAAAATGGCCTCAGTACCAAGTTTCTGCAGCCAATGAGAGCGCGGCATTAGCATGTTTGTAAGATAAGAGTGATCAGCCAGTCTAGAGAATGAACACAGAAAAACAAATCATATCGCCCGCGCAAGTTGTTTAACAAGAGGACTTGTAACTTACCTTCATACAGCTGGGCATATTGTGGGAATCCCGCTGCCCGTAGCCAATCACATGCTTCCTTGGCCTCTATTTCTAGAAAGAAGATAAGCCAGACACCCTACTGTTAGTGATTTGCAGAGCAAGACGTTCTTTAGTACAATTCCTTTTTTTACTATGGAAACAGAATTAGCATCTAAATATTCCATCAGGGCGAGTTAGCCTTGTTCCTTGTAATTCAAAGCAGTTTCTCTTTTTTCAATAGGGGATTAGTTTCTTCCATTTCCTCTTGATCGTTACTTAATCAAAATTAATACATGTGTCTTAGTGACTGTATGCATGTTATCTACATCTAAAAAGCAGGTTGGCCAATAACTAAAAAAAAAAAAAAAGGACAGACAGTATATTTTAAAAGGTTTAAGCAAGGCTGTGGAAAGGAGTGTTGACAGCCAGCATTGATTAAACTATATCTTGTAATCTCTTGGCACACCTCTCTTATGTAGACAGAAATTCCTGATAAAGCGCATGATATCCTCTGGCTTTACATCACGTATGTGGTATTGATGGACCTGTAGACTGACAGATTACGTGGAAAGGAACGGTGGTTTGTTTCTTAAACGTGGTTTTACTTGAAGATATTTTTTTGCTAGTGGTGACAAACTTTTTTTTTTTTTTTAAATTGCCTTTCTACTTAAGAAAAATCAAACAATAAAAATGTCTCTGCAAACATTTACGTCTGATTTCTAGAACCAGTGGTGCTCAACTCCAGCCCCCCTCCCCCCCAACAGGTCAGTTTTTCAGGATATCCCAGCTTTAGCACAGGTGGCTCAATTAAAGACTGATCCACCTGTGCTGAAGCAGGGATATCCTGAAAACCTGACCTGTGGGGGGGGGGGGGGGTGCTTGAGAACTGGTGTACCCCTGTTCTAGAACACCACATTTCTCTTTCGCTGTATTTTCAACTCACCAGTATAGTTACAAAATACTGCACTTCATCATTCATAATCTGTCTGACAGCTGTGAGTCATCAAAAGATAACAGTAAAACAGAAATAATTCCACACCTATTTTAGGGAGTTACCAGCCCAGACAAGACTGAATAGCTCTTTTCAGTATGAAGGAGCATTAGAAAGAAAATTTAAATTAAGTAATTTAATCAATAAGTGGGTACCAAAATTAATTGTCCTGATCAGTGATTTGATAGATCATAAAATACACACAATCCGTGGTTAACAAGACAGATGTCAATATTTGGGTAGAACAATGGGTACAATTACAGGCGCTCATTGGGGTCAACATTCAAGTAACAACAAGTGGATGTATTAAACAGTCCAAATAAAGGTTTTAGGTGAAGGATGATGCATCAGTCGATAAATAATGTCCCTGTTTGCAGCTGGAATGCTGATGAATGTCATCTTGCACATTTATCATAGTACAGACAACCATCCACAGTAACTATGTACATTACTATTAATATATAGCACTGCATGTATAACTTTGCTATGCAAATATTACATTTAGAAAACTCACAGATACATTTGCAAAAGAAACCCAGTCACTTTTTTTTGTTGGTCATGTTGAGTTTTTCATACTGGTTTCAAATCCAATCCCCAAGTGATCAGCAGGGCAGCATTGAGTGGACCAACTTGTAGGAGACATGGAGCATGCAGGACTGAAAAGCAGTGGCATTCCATAGAAAAGCGCAGCCTGGAATACTATGTAAAAGGCACTCTATTAAATGAAATGTGCACTGACTCCTTCACATTATGCCTAATCAAGCAAACAGGTGGTGAGCAATCAAATTCTCAATGTTTATCCAGCCTTGACTGCATTCAGCCTTCTTGATGGGCCAGAACAAAAAGGCTTAATTAGGCACAATTGACTAGACAATTTTACCACCTACATGGACTGGATACTATAGCTGCCCAATTTACAAGGCACGATAAACTCCTAACATGCCATATATTCCTGCAGCAAGCAAGTTAGAGCGTATAAACCCTCTAACATTTGACCCTGTGAATTTAACACCGAAAATATTTAATAATGGTCAGGTCAAGGTCACTAAACTTGTTAGTCTACAGAATCGTACAAAAGATTCAATCAGCAACGCTGTCACTCTTAACCCTGCAGGTCTAATTAGTGAAATGGATTTTTGTATCTATAGAAAATGTTGTAGCACAATCCCCATAATCCCAGCGATGGGTTTTTAGCTCTGTAAGGATAATGATGTACACATTGGTCAAGTCATTAAAAGAACAACAGGGTGGGAGCTCAGTGACAGACAAGTATTTTCAGAACTGCTGTTTACTTCTGCCTAGGGTTAGGGAACCACATGAAGACCAGCACGTACGGAACTACCACATGAGCAGAGCTATTCAGAACTACCTTATTCTATAATGAAACCCAAGAGAGCAGGCTATGGAATTTAATTTTCAGCAGTACATGAAAAGAGCCCATTAAAAAAAAAAAAAAAACAAGTCTACAGAAAGATTTTATGGATTGCAGCCAAGGCTTGTAAGAGAGCAACTGATAAAGAAGAAAGGCTCTCCAGTTACTACATCCTAACAAATAGGAAATGGCTCTCACACAGTTTCACCAGCTTGTACTTCAACAAAGCAGACAAGACGTGGTCCACAGAACTGCTCTTACTCTATCCGTTAAAGCAGCAATCCAAGCTGGCAGCTTTTTTCCCATTGGATTGAAGTAGGGGGGACTCTGGAGCTAAACCCCCATTCATTTAGGCTCCTAGGATCCCCTGCTTCAGGAGATACTTACCACCGTAGGGAGTGCTGCTAGCCGCTCCACTCACCCGGGTTCACATTACGGCAGAGTTTCAAAGGTCCCGCAACCTGCAGGCCAATAGGAAGCCGTGACGTCAACAGGTTCGGCTTCCTATTGGCCCGTGTGATGCAGGAGCTTTAAACCCCAAATAGTTTTGCCGGAGCGGTTACCGGGAACCAGTTCGGAGGCGAGTCCCCGGAGCGGAAAATACTCGGATTCAGCTCCGGAGACCCCCTGTTTCAAACCGGTGTTAAAAAATGAAAAACATAAAAACCATTTAAAAACAGCAGGAATTGCTCCCTTTAGTGTGCATCACGGCAGAATCCTTTTAAACATGGTAAAGTTCAATACATGGCATTTGTAAAAAGTGGTCTATTGAAATAAAAACTCCATGTTTTCTGTATAATAGAAGAGCCGTGTTTTCTAAATAAAATAGTGTTCTGTGCCATCACACTTCAGCCACTAATTTAAAATCAAAGGAATTTCAAAATGTTACATCCTGGCCATTATTTTCCTATTTTATTATTATTATTATTTTGCCCCTTTTTTAATTACTGCAGTACTCAAATTTCTCTAAGATGTATGCAGCAGGAAATCTTTATTGTAAAAAGCATGCAACAGGCACAGGAGGGGAGAGGAAACAGGAAATTCTTATTGGAAACAGCTTTGTTTGTTAGCCCGTTTCACAAAGCCAGGTTGCGCGTTTAAATGAAGTTTAGCAGAGCTCCTTTGTGTATAGAGCTGGGAACAGTTAGGGCATGTTAACGCTCTTCCTGGGACGTAAAGATAACATCCTTCACCCCAGAAATAATTGATAAAAATGGGAGCTATGACGCAGACACACCCACAAAATGTCTATTATTCTGGTCTGCTTTGTACATGTATATTTTGATACCAAGCTGCTTCATCTACATTTGCATGTTGCCAACCATACCAGCACTCACCATAGATGTATTGTGTGCATCATGCAGCAGAACACAGGCAAAACAAGAACCGGACAAAGTTTTACAGTCCCATTTGGAACCTTGGTCTTCCTCAATGCAGCATGGAGCTCATGTTGTTGAGAAACAACTGCCGAGATATATGTCTCTTTAATCAATATGCAGTGAAGCTGCTTCTCTGTGCTGCAGACGTGTTCAACTATTCAAATTAATGGAGACTAAAAACGTCAACATTTAAAATAAAGGCAATGATAGGGTGCTCCGACAAATGAGAAGCCAGTGTCGCATCCTCATCTTATTTGGGGATTTGTATGGACAGGCATAAAAGTATTGTAAGCACACCAGAGAATTAGGCTTTTTATATATTAGGCGCTGGTGCGCATGCGCCCAACATTGCGTGTGCATGCGGTGTGCGCGTTTAGTTAGGGTGCAAGCGGTGACGCGCGCGGTTAGGGGACATGACTGACGTCACAGCGTTAGGCCATGCTGTGATTGGTTCGTGGTGCGGCAGAAGCGCAAAAATACAATTTTATTGTAATTTCCCTGGTCTGCCGCGCCGCCGCTCACGGCTGTGCGTCCCAAGTATAGAAATATCTGGCTTAACACAGCCAATTCTAATTGACGCGCGCAGTAGCGTATGTTACATTTAAAGCAACAGTCTGCGCTGAGCACCACTGCTTTTTGTACTTATTTTACGTTTGCTTATATGTGCATGAAGGGGTTAACATCCCCATTAAAGACAACTCATTCTGCATCGCTTGATCTTTTCCAAGAAGAGGGTGTTTGTGGCTGAAAATTGTATAAGAACTAATTGGGAGTTATTGGTCAGTTTGGCTCCGAGAGGCTAAAAGCAAAAAAGGACCATGTCTGGCAAATGTAACATGCAGGGGAAGCTGTAATCTATACTAAGACGCACAGGCTCCCTTTTTCTTAAAAGCCAAGTATGAACTCCATCAGTGCCAAAGAGTTGCCATACAGTCTAATACATTGCAAGCCCATCTGGCTTTGTCAGGGTTAAACATAAACAAGGGCAATAACACCAAGCAGATGGCTTTCTATCCCTTTAAGTCAGACATCCTTATGGTCAGCTTGGCTCCTCAGAACAGCAGGAGAAGTTTTCCTTATCAGTCCTCCTGGCTCTGACAAGAGACTAGTTTTGTCGGATCTGCTGGGAAAGTGAACAAAGTCACTGCTGTTTAATATCAACAGATCTCACCAGGTGCTTGAGCTTTACGGTGGAAAGTCTCACCATAACATATACCCAGGACTCCAACCCTATGAGAACCAATTCAAGTTGCAATCCCACTTATTCAGTTTGCTGGACTCACGTCACTAGACAAGCCCACAGACATCTCCAGAAAAGAGATGTAGATATAGTCAGAAGGGCCAACAATGTACTGTTTGCAGCTAGTTTTGAATTTCCAAGAAATGAAAAAAAAAAAATAACCTGTAAGCAATAGCACACAACCACCACTACTTGCAATCTATAACAAAAGACCAGAATGATGATCTGAAAAATAAATGGTAGACTATGGGAAAAAAATGCCCTTTTGAGATGGAATTAATGCAGAGACACATTTTGAATGGAAGACTCATATACAAAGTGCTCATGCTGCATCCTATCTTTCCTTGCTACGCAGGCACAGGTTTGCACCGTGTGTAGTGGTTAACATAACATATAGCGAAAGTTCCAGAGGTGAATATGATGGCAGTTGTCAATTCTATATCTAGGGATACCAGTGCTCTCCCTCAAACATGCACCAAGCCTCTGTTGAGCGAACAGGTTTTTCTTTAATAATTTGATAGGACTCCACCATAAAAAAAAAAAAAAAAAAAAAAAGAGAGAGAGAAGTTTGGTGCAGTTTTTGAATACAAGGAAACATCTCGCGTGTGCAACAAGAGGGACTGGCGATTCAATAACACAATGTTTAGTTATTTCTCTGCTTATACAGTACATTGTAACGCACATTCACTTTCAAATTCTGCTTGTACATGTCTGTAGCTGATACTACCAAATTTACTAGGAACGTCAACATGATATGGTTTTCTCTGCCATTTCCACTCCGTTTCCTCCTCCTCCTTTGTACTTGAGCATACTTATGATGAGATTAGCCATTTCAATAAAGGAGCTTTTGTACGCTTTTCAGAGTCAGATGTGCAAAGCCAGCCACTGCGAAAGGAAGCCGCTGTCTAATAACAAAAACCCTAGAAGGAGAAAGCATGCAAGCGCTTTCACAGAAACGCGACTTCATCTGCATCGCTGACTGGAGCTGTGTGTGAAGAACTGACATTTTCAATAGCTACCGAGGCATTTGAAACTCTTCAGCAAGACTGTACGTGTACAGTGCAAGCCAGACACATGTTATACTACATACCATATTGAAAAAAATTAAATAGCACTGATTAAATGGGTAATAGTATGGTTAGGAGCAGACCAAAAAGTCCAAGTCTTCTCAACTTAGATTACAAGTAATAGATACCACACAGCTGATAGCCCTCCCCCGCACCCCGCATTATGTATTAATTACAAATGGTTATGAATGGTCATCCAACTAAATTTTGATATCTCCGAGCTTAACTCACTAGAGCAGAGGTTCTCAACTCCAGTCCTCAAGACCGCCCAACAGGTCAGGAATTAAGGATATCCCAGCTTCAGCACAGGTGGCTTCGTCTGTGATGAAGGAAGGACTGATAAGAGCCACCGGTGTCGAAGCAGGGATAGCCTGAAATCCTGACTTGTTGGTGCGGTCTTGAGAACCCCTGCACTAGAAACTACTCCACCTTATATGCAGCTAATGCCAAGCCCTTATTCAAACAGATTGTACAAGAGCTAAGCACGTGGAACACTTATACCATCTCCTGGTTTGGCATGATTACAACAATTAAAATGAACATCGCCCACACGATTCTCTATTTATTTCATACCTTACCAGTGATGGTCCCTGAAAAAGGATTTGAAACACATACAAAATACGATCATCCAATTTGCTCAGCAAAACAAAAAGTGACGAATTGATAGATCTATGTTATACAGTTCAAAATCAGATCGAGGCCAAATTATATCAAATTAGGCATTGCCTAATTTAAAGATACTTCAGAGCAGCTCACATTGATCATCTTAGTAGCTGGCACGCTAACCCAGCAGGAAAAAGGTGGGTACATACCATACCAACATATCAAAACGTTGAAGCTATTTTAGCTTTTTAATGTATGGTTATGGGATTCACTTAAAATTAAGTGTAACCTGACATCCCTTCTCATGTTCCCACTATTTGTTGACTCCAGCTTTTCTCCTAATTTTAATCAAAACTACGCAAAGGCCTGGACTCAGAAGGGCCTCAGAACTAAAGATTTGTTAATGTCAGGTAATCTTGTATCCATCTCTACCCTCCAGTCACTCCTTGATCGCCCATCCTCCGAGTTTTTTTTTTTTTTTTTTACATTTCTACAAGTAAGACACCTAATGCAAACCACCTATAAAATAAATTTGACAACCTTTGCCACCTTTCTCCGTTTGATCACAACAGGATTCTCTCTCTCATTCAGGTGGTACCCATATACCAAACCCTAACTCGCTCAACCCCATCAAAAGATAAATAGAATAGGAGAAAGACCTGAATACCACCTTAGACTGAGACTTGGCACAAAATCTGGAAATCGGCCTTTCAGAACTCAACTTGTGTAACGATCAAAGAAGAGGGCTATAAAATCATCTATAGTTCGTACTACACCGAGACTTCTAACTGCTGGTGAAATTGCGGCAATCTTGGCTGTATTTTGTATATTTGGTGGCGCTGCCTAAAATCAAACCCCTTTGGAACTCAGTATCTGACCTTACAGAATCAATTCTTCATCTAACCATCCCTCATGACCCCCTCTATACTGTTTTGGAAAACCCAATCGAGGGGTTAAATTGAGCAGAACCCAAACAGAACTTATATTTTAAACGCTCTTCTATTGCAAGATCTTGGAAGCAACCCTGCGCCAATCTTTTCAAAACATGAGTAGTAAGGTTTTGAACAGCATATATACGACTGAATAGATTCCTGGATACTTGGATCCCTTGGTTTTCACACACAAACCTTGTCCGATTATATGTATTGAGGTCTCTATTTGAACCGGTGTACAATTAAGAGTACTTTTATGCTATATTGTGATGCAAGCACAAAAGTTTTTGTTACGCTGTCATATTTTTCTTTCTGGGTGTTATTTATAAAGTTTCATATTATTGTATTGTATAACTTTTTTTACCCTATATTTTATGTTTATCCTTTGTTTTATTGTTTGATTTGTAAACATGTAATTTTCCTCGTAAAAAAAAAAACCCAAAGAGTAATAAAATAATGTTTTACATGTAAAAAAATGAAAAATTTAGCGATACTCAATTAAAACATAATCCACTAATCTACTGCAAAAGTTAAAATATTGTGGATGTGTACAGGTTTCCATTTGCTTCATACATTTTTTGAGCTTCTAAAGAAAGTTATTCTACACCACTTATTTAACAAAGAAGAACGCAAGTATTTGCTCGTTTTCCAATTAAATGTGTGTATGTGCATGGGGCATACAAGAGGTATGTTAACGCACAACTCTGCTACCCCGAATAATGCCGTGAAGAAAACCTGGCGGTGCATTAAAAAGCCTTTCAATTGAGTATAGCCAATTATTGCTCAACCCCCTTATAACGCTGTGCTTGGGGTCCAAAGAATCACATCACGTTAGAAATAATGTACAATTGTATGCATTGTACAATAAAGTATTTAAGATACCAATAATTGTGTTGTAAAGTATTCATCAATACGGAAATTGGGAGCCACGCTTGCATCGCGTTATAAGCGGATTCGCATTATAACGGGGTTGAGCTGTATGTGTAAAATAATTGTATTCCATGTATGGTCACACTAAAAAGCCTTTTGATTGCAAAAGGAAATAAGCATCAGGAAATCTAAATATATTGGCCCATATTGCCTATGGGGTACTATGCATGAGACACCTTACAGACCATTACAGTGAACAGCACAACCCTTCATGAATATGGCCCATTATCCCTCCATGTCTCCCAACATAACACTTAGGGCGGTGTTTTCCAAACCTCTCCTCATGACCCGCAGCCAAACCAGGTTTCTGAGACAGCCACCTAACATTCTATTATAGTAGTATGCAAAACAAAAACAAAGAAAAGGATGCAAGTGCACTGGTTATTCCCAAAACCTGGTGGTCGTGGGTCACAAGGCGAGGTTTGGAAAACACTGACTTAGGGGATACTTCAATAAGCTGCGAAGTGGTGTGATTGGCCGCTTTGCAGCATATTGAATTACCACTTAGAGAGCTCTGTATCAAAGTCTCCTGGCTGCAAAACTGCACCATATTTATCAAATGGAAAAAAATCCCATTGTACCCCATGGGGCTTTATTCTTCTCATGTTTGCTCCTGTTTTGAGGTCGGGAGACCTTGATACATAGAAAGACATGCAATACAATACATAACCTCCTACGGCTGCTGCCATAGTGCACGTGGCGCAAACAAAATACAGTAACTATCAGGGCGGCCATAGTGCGCGCGAGTAAGAGCGATAGGATTTTGAAGAGACCAAATTTTTGGGGACTTTTCGCACGATGGCTGCGTCACGTGAGCGTTTGAGCCAATCAGCGTGAACCAGCCCGGTGATGTCACGACCACGCCTCCCCGTAGCGAGCAGATGTGAGTCCACAAATCACTCAGGTGCGTGCACCTCCTTGTGCTCCGTCGCACGTACGCCTGTACTATATCCAATGCCTTAGACTCCAGCTCTCCAAAGGCAGGGATGGCCTATTGTCTGCTTTTATATGTTTGTTGCACGTTTTGTATTATAAATTCCCTGTCTACCTAGTATCCTGTATTCCTACTGTATCTTGTAAAGCGCTATATAATAAAAAAAAATACATACAATAAAAGGCAACATTGTAAACACTTTTATACTCTATGCTCCCATTACATGGTCATAAAAAGACTTAATGCATATGGATGGCCATAATGGAACAGCATCCATCAAAAGTAATGAATGTTTATTAGTGAAAGCAGGAAGTCATTCATTTGTAACACTGATATCAGTGCTCACTATAAAAACGACATAGAAGGTTACGGTAAATAAATAAATCACTGAATCAGCTGGTTGACCTGGTCTACCCATTCATTCCTCAATAGCCTCTCACAACGCCCGTCACTGCTGGAAGGGGAGTGACTGCACCAGACTAAGAGGAGCCAGGCGTTTGGTCTCGTATACTTCCTGATGGAGTTCCACATCCACAGAGGACCAGCATGAGTTATAAATAGTGATCTGAACGAGCATCAGTGGTCAGGAGGGGTTAAAAAGTTATATTCTTGTTATTGATGCCATAAAAAAAGGAGACGTGTATCAGAAAATCAGAGAAAATTTTTTGAAATTATTTAGGAAACATAGGAAAAGTTCCTTTGTTTGCATTTACTATGGAAACTTTGCAAAGGGAGGGTAGCTGAGAGATTAGAAATAAAATGAATAGCAAAAGTCATATCCCAGTCCCCTACTCCCCTGAAATGTAAGTTATGAATTTAAAGAACTCACCAATATTTTTAATTAAAGGTCCATCATTAGTGCAAATACTTTCTAAAATGTACAGGAACTAAAAATGAATATCTACACTAACAAAACCATGTCTTGTAGGTTAATAGTTGCTTCCTTTCTGAACCATACATTATATAAGTTATGGTGGGTAAAAGCTAGGAGATAATGGTGAAAAGCCAGGTTGCAGACCTGTCGGAGACATGAATGTACTCACAAGTGATATTTTAATTTACTGTTTCTGACCCATAAAAGACCAGCAGAACCGCATAGTATTCTACCAACGAGTGTATTTTTATTAGAAACATTGGATTCAGTTGAGGGTGGACGCAAAAGTCAAGAGAAACATTTCCATTCCCACCAAATAACATTAGCCAAATGGCTTACTCAAACAGCTTGCTCACAACCTTACAGCCTGAACATTCTTCCGTGTTTGTCAGCCTTGCAGTCAAACATAATAAACAAAAAAGAAAGACAATCCTGACATCCTGCACCACACACATGGCTATTTACACTTCATTCCCATTCTCTGTTTGTCTGTCAATGTTTAAGAACAAGTAGGAAATATGTTTGGAATTGCCAGCTAGAAGGCTTATTTTGATAGATATAATGAAAGGTTATTGAAAGAAATTACAAAGTATGACATTGATCTGACAGGGACTTCGGTCTGAATTGAGAGATATATACATAATATGTCCTAAAGGGATAGTGTACCTACTTCTAACAAAATCATTTCTTTACTAGAAACTGTATAACCTTCATGGTAACACACACACTCAGTGGAATTCCACTTGTGTTTTACTCTAATAAACCTTATTTGGGGACTTTTATGTGGTATTGACTCCTGGTCAAGGTTTGCCCTGCTCGGGAACAATCTTGGTTCAATGGTATCTAATCTCTAGTGCATAAGTGAGAGTGATGATACCCAATTCAGAGATTATTGATCTGTCAAGGATCTAGCAAAGAGCAGGGTGAGTTTATGGATAAAAAGCAATTGTTGTAGTGCACTGATCTGTGCTCTTGATAACTTTGATGAAAAGTTTTCAATCCATACTGAATATGAAAAACCAGGTAGCATTCAGGCACTCGTCTGGCACTGTATAACATGCATCAGTTGACGCCTTGAGGTCATGTCTTGGATGGTGGTATTGGAAGAATTACATTTACATCCAATAAAAATACAACTTGTGAGCACATTCACATGTCTCAGACACGTCTGCAACTCTGCCTTTCACCATTACCTATTAGCATACAGTGCTTCCACTGCAGCTAAGGATTCTGGGAAAAGACATGCAAATGAGCATGCAGTGTCACCTTTGGCTTCATTCACAGCCAAAGAAGAGTCTGTATTGGATTCCTCATGGGTCACTAATCTAGATTACTTCTTGGGGCGGTTACTGGGCCACATACAAGGTGCTTTCATTAGTATACAGATGGTGCACACTGCTCACAACAAACAGTGTTGGCTCAAGAGATAGTTTTGGACTGTGTCCTATAAGATGTGCAAGCAAGTTATCCGGGATATTGGTCTTTAAACTTGGCAAGACTAAAAATGTGGTCTGTGGTCTACTCTAGAGTCTAGACAAATCACTTGAAGGAAGACACTATATCTAGTCCATTTGGGCAAACTGTGATTGCCATGTATCAGTCATTAGCAGCTATTAATGAGCAATAATGGCTCCCAACCTAATATATCAACAGTTGAATATATACAATAGCACGTCAAAGCATTCATGTTAATATGGTGCCATCCCTAATGCTCTGGTTTGAAAGCCATATTCTTGACACTGTACCCTACCAATAAAGTGAAGCTTTTTGCACAGCGTCTCACCTGTCATTTCAATGCTGTATTATGCTTCGAGAAATCTGCACTTAACGTTTTATTTTTTTTATGGATAGAAATTCTACTTTTTAGGTATTTTTACACCGGATTAGAATAGGGTGGGGGGGTCACCATAGTTAAACCACGCTGTTTTCAACTCCGGACAAGCCCCAGTTTCTAAGTTACATAGCAGTGAAGTGACCAGATGTAAATTTACCTCTAGGGGAAACAAAATGGCTGCCAAATCTCAGCACTAAAGGAAATTGCAACATCACTGGTTGCAGCTTCTTACGGGATGGCCATTTAAAAACGATAAAAGTAATACACGAAACTTCACCTGTAATTATCTCTCTAAGCGGAGGGTCCCCGCTCCCAAAAATAGCTCAGTTACCCTCTGAAGCAGAAACCCAGTTCCAAACCTGTAAAAATAATTACAATATACTTCTCTTTTTAAAATAAAAGTAAAATCTCTAATGATAAATTAAAAAAAAAATAGTAATAATATTAGTAATAATAAGCGGTACATCGTAATTAGAATTTGCTTTCCCTTTTTTTTTTAATATAAAAGCTAAGTTAACAACGCAGCCTTAAAATGTTAAATATATGCCTCTTCAGTTAGGCAAAGCTATATATATTTTTAGATCATAAGCTCCACCGGGGGGGTGGGGGGGAGGCAGGGACCTCCTTCATCTTTTCTGTGCATCATAACATACGCGCACTCATTTGTAATACAATGTTATTGCCTTCCCCCCCACATTGTACTGCGCTGCAGATAAGGTGGCGCCATTCCAATATATATATATATATATATATATATATATATATATATATATATTTGTTAACAAGATTAGCAAACAAAAACTATGTGCTTTTAATCGCCTAGTAAAGAACAAAGCTATTCCTTGCAGGTACATTTTTTTTTATTTTAGAAAAGGTGGATCATCCGATCTGGCAATAATCTTTCATATTATACAACTACAGGAAGAGGAAACATCTGAAGTTATTTTTATGTTTAGAATGCATTTCGCCATATACATTGCACGTCAGGGTGGGTCCAGCATTGTCTGGAGCCTCTAGGAGTCCAAAGGCCTTGCCTCATTTCCTCCTTCCTGTCACTAGGCAGGACAGTTGAGCATGAGAACGTTTGTTTACCTCTTTTGGCCATCCTGTTTATTGCAGTATCCTCTTTTTTTTGTTTTGTTTTTTAAAGAGAAACAGCCAAAACAGAACACACTTACAAAAAGTTAAAATACTGTGAGCCAATCAAAAACATACTTTGTTGAACCTTTCAGTGGTTTGAGGTGTGCACTGGAAACTCTCATTACAATATATTGTGTATATCAGGGTTAGGCAACTCCAGTTCTCAAGGGCCATCAACAGGTCAGGTTTTCAGGCTATCCCTGCTTCAGCACAGGTAGCTCAGTCAGAGACTGACAGCCACCTGTGCTGAAGCAGGGATATCCTGAAAACATGACCTGTTGGTTGGTGGCCCTTGAGGACTTGAGTTGCCTCATCCCCTCCCAATGTACATGGTATAATTCTTAGGACAATATCACACGGATTGCAATAAATATTTGTACGCGGGAAAGCTCAGAAGCAGTGATATCTGCACATAAAAACCCCCCATTCTTCAAAATCTATAAAATTACCTGAATTAAACTCACTTTTCCAGTAACCCCAGTGAGTAGACTCAGTCTGCAATATTTATTTGCAGCAGCAACTCCTTCCCCCCAAACCGGTTTTGTTTTGCCTTATTAGAACCAAGAGGTCTTGCAGAGCTCAACCATGATGCTCCCAGCTCTGACGAACCCTGTCCCTGGTGTAACGGACTTCCATACAAATATGGGTGCAGAAATATGCACGTGGAATCGTTTAAAATTATTAAACATAGTTGAATAGTCATACGATGCGTTATGAGCACATCTGCTTATCATTCTCCACCCATTCCTCATGGAGTTAGATCTGTCATTGACTTCTTTGGGAAAAGCAGGCCGGGTGACATGAAAGACACTGCTGCCATCTGCTACAACGTGAACGCAGACCTCATGGCAGAACAAAGTTGGTAAATTAAAGACATCACCTAACACCAATTAGTTACGCTGTGGACCAGCAATAGCCTGTGGGCCAGATGGATGCAGAATTTTATATAACATTTCTGTACTGCTGACAGATTTATGCTCCCAAAGTTGTTCGGCAATCTGTTCTGCTATTATTTTTCTCCTGGTTCAGCAGAAGACGACCTTAAAATGAATGTTGCCATTTCCTGCACAATCTCTGCTCCTGAAAATATATTCAGTGAATACATTACTGCAGCAAAAATACCAGCAATGTTAATTTACTCTCTCAGAACACGAACAGTGTACACAACTGTTTATACAGGAAGAAAATATCCCCTCCAAAAGCGTGTGGTCTATTTTTGAATGTCCAAGGAGAGTAAATAACTTTTCCAAGATTAGAGACCAATAACTTGAGGCCCACATCCAAGGACAAGGTCTTCACTACAAGGCCAGTTCTCCCAGGGATCCAATTATGCCCCACAAACACATCTACAACCTACAGCAAAGGGACCTGCATTTCAAAGGCTGCAAAACCGTATACGCACTGAAATGCTGCTCTCCTTACTACTGGTAACATGTACCAGGACATGTTGATGCTAGTAAGACTATAAACATGCAAAATATCCTATTGCCTTTTCCTTGCCGCCTTAGAAATATATAACACTTAGGAAAATTAGTTACAGGAGATGCAAGATTTTCCTGTAGCTACTGTATTTGTCTGGTACAGATCAAACATCAAAATAAATTAATCTAAATCAATGCCTTCTTTGGCATGACTGAAATGCTAGATACCATGTAGCCATTAGTTCAACGTTCTAAGAAGTCATATTGGTCCTGAACAAGCGCAGATTTTTCACAGGCTGCGATACTGATTTTCAACCAGGGTACCCCTGCACCCCTCACGGGTTCCACTGCCGCCAGGAAGGGGGGGAGGGGAGAGGGGTAGATATGGGGCAACTCTCCCAAGTCCATCGGCACTCCACGCAGCAGTGACCCAGCGGGTCCCGAGCTCAGCAGCAGCCAGGTCACAGCTATCCTTCCTCCGGTCGGCACCATAAGTTGCGTCCAACTTCCGGGCCACAGGAGGAGGGAGCTGTAGACCGGCGCAGCACCGCAGGCCTCCTCGCCCCAACATAAGGAAGTGTAAGGAGGGAGAGAGAGGGGGGAAGTGTAAGGCCGCAATTATAGCGCGCGCAACAGAGCGCACGGCGTCCGCACACGCCTGTCACTCGAGCGATTTGTGCACATAGGGTTTGCATGACAGGGAGGCGGGGCCGTGATGTCATCAGGCTGGTGGTTCACCCTCATTTGCTGATCCGCTCACGTGACGCGGCCGTCGCCTGAAAAAACGAAACAATTTGTCGTCTTTTCAAAAATCTGCCTCGCGGTCGCACTATGAGCAGCCTCATAGCAGTCCTACATTTTGTTTGCGATGTGCGCACCGTCTCGCCCACTATAAATCGCAGCCTAAGGAGGGGAAAGCGCATAATAGGGTAAGGACGTAAGGAGAGATGGGTTGGGTTTCCCCAGAATTTCACAACCTAATTCTAGGGTTCCTAATAAAAAAAAAAAAGTTGAAAACCACTGCACTAGAGCCTTCACAACCTCACTGATCTAATCGTCACGTGTTATGTAGAAGGGGCACGTGACATTAACGTCTTCTACACCAGAATTGAATCCCTGAATAATTTTTATGTCATTCCATTCAACAGTATCAGGGGAAAACTCCATTCTAGTTCATGCTATTCTTGAATAATTTAGCACCAGCAGTTCCATATGTTTTACTCGCATTGAATGAAGGCAAATAAGCATGGCAATCTGACAACACAAGGAGAATTTGTTTTCTGTTTGTGCATGATATATATGGGTGTTTTTTTACTACCAGCAGGAGGTGTTGCTTTTAGGGAGGCATCAAAGGCCCAACGTATGACATCATGGGCACCACACACACAGTAGGAGGTCATTTGCTTTCTAAAAGCCAGCAGACTAATTACTGAGAACTTCAAAAGAAACTGCTGCTGCATCATTCTCTGAGTCTCTTTTAGAAACATATTGACTTATAAACTGGCCACAGAAAGTCCATTTAAACTGCTTAATATACCTATGCAATGCTTTTTTTTTTTTTTTTAAATCAGAAATAAAGTGTTTATTATACTGCATAATAATCAATGACTCTTCATAGCCATTGAGGGCATTACGTGTATATTTGTATTTACCTAGGTACAACAATGTACAATGTACAGAGCGCTCTAGGGGATTATTTGACAAAAATTGCAACAAAACACAATCAAATATAAAAGAAAATCTCTGTCCCAGCAACAAGATTTATCAGACCATGGTTTTATACTTTGGACATAATGTGTAAATAACAAATGAGTTATTCCCCAAATCTTGGCTTGCGACCAAATCAAGTAAATTTCAGTATAACAATAAAACTGTTCTAAGACAATTGCAATGTAGCAGGGGTGTTAACTTTGCCAGAGTAATGATAATTTTAAATAAAATAAATAAAGAGAGAAGTTTGGCAACCATGATGGTTAATACTGAGGTACGAAATAATTTTATAAAACAGTATACAGTAACCATGAAATGTTGCTTTGGGTGTATAAAACCAAGAGAGCACCTCTGAGGGTAACAAAATTAAATACCAGCACTTTCCTGTTTCGCATCCCCGCGGACATTTACTTTCTTATTTTGACTCGTACAGTTCCACTCAGACATTTTTTGTGTATAGTCCAAAGACTGTATAAACCCAACATGTGGAGTCAGACTATAAACTGCATAGGATAAAAAGGGAGGAGGAGGGGGGCAATGCGCCTTAATAATATCTGCGGAGAAGCCACGGGACAGGGACGTGTGAACAGCAGAATATGGAAGAGCCGGAGCCAGACTCCCCCTGACATCTATCTCACTCTGCAGCAGCTCTGCCCCCACTGCTGTGAACCCACCCTCTTCCACACCAAACACACAGGGGTACACACACACACACACACACACACACACACACACACACACACACACAGTAATCAGCCCCTTACTCACAGGACACAAAATAATTAAAAAAAACACCACAGAAGGTCCCTGTGCCCTGTTATAATCCGCAGCCCCGGCACACCTGAAGCAGAAAGCTCCCTGCAGGTTTCTTAATGAAGCGCTGCCCCTTCTCTAGCCCAGAGACCACACTCCGGATCCTCATTCCCACGCCGGGAAGCCCAATCCCACCACAGATCTACAAGGAGACTGGTGATGCGGCTGCACAGGGGCTAATTCAGATAAATACATCACGTTAGCATCTAAGTTCTGCACAAAACCCACCCCTCAGAAAAAAAAAACTGATAAGAGCAAAAGCTCATCTTACGTGTTAGGATCATTATCTCCAGCTTTTCTTTACACATATGTGGATCCAGTGCGGGAGCAAAAAAAAACAAAAAAAAGAAGTTATACACTATAAATCTCCTTTGGTTTTCTTCCTTAACGATGTGAAGGATCTTAGCACACAGGGACCAGTCATTGCAAAAAAAAAAAGCAGATCTTGTGGAGTTAGTTCCCCTAGATCCGGAGCATTACAACTTGCGGTATCCAAACCCCCTTAATTTTTTTTTTTTAAATAAACCGGTTACATCCAATGAGTCTTCCCTGATGAGATTGGTGCCATGATGCCTGTGCGCCGAGTTGCCTCTGTCCTTTGCACGGAGGGCAATGGAAGGTGAAGGATGGGGATAGTTAATAAGCAGCCTGATCGGCAGAAGTTCCAAGGATATAATAAGCCATCCAGCTGCAAGCCTCCCTCACACAGAGAGATCCCACAGCCAGGCACACCCCTCCCCTTCTCCTCTCCCCACTGGGACTCAATGACGCCTGCTAACCAGCGCCACCTACAGGACATGTATTATTTGCGTGCTATATGTACTGGCACATCTGTTTGTAATAGACTAAAGGGGCTTATTCTATGTGCAGCAACTTGGAGAGGGAGTAGGTGGTTATGATACCTTTCATTGGACCAACCAGTTGTTGATATGTTACAAGCTTTCAAACCTCTCGGGGTCCTTCATGGCAGAAATACAGAACGCATATGCAGTGTTTGTGAGAGGGATAATGCAGTGAAGCAGCTTTGTGTCGGTGAATCCTCAATAATAATACATTTTTCTTGCTGTATATTTATAGTGCTGACAGTGTATACCGCACTGTATGTAGAAATGTTGCAGGTACGAGTCCCTGCCCCGTAGAGCTTACATTCTATGTTTTTAACGGCTGCGGCACAGGGAGATAAAGTGACTTGCCCAAGGTCACAAGGAGCTGACATCAGGATTTGATCCAGGCTCCCCTGCTTCATACTGCTTTCTCAAGTGATTTTGTGGCAACAATATCACTTGAGAAAGACCACTAGGTCGAAACGTTGCTTGTTTTTGGCTTTAATAAATCAGAATTAGAAAATCTGTCGGTGCTCTGCGGTTTCTTCATTTTATATCTTCCAATGGAGCAACATGAGAGTTCTTCCTAGATTAAACTATGGCGTACAGAGATTGTCTAACCTCACCGGACTGGTCTTCTTCTCTCATCTTTGTCCATTAAAAGACTGGGTTTTGCGCTTGCTACGATTGTGTTTGTCTAATTGTTCCATTAAAAGACTCCACAAACTGCAACAAATCTGCACCTCTTCCAGACCAGCACATCTCCTCCAACTTTGACCATTACTGGTTTCACCTTTAACCTGGCCTTAGCTGCCAGAGAGGTCTGGGATGCTTGTCCTTGAGACAGCATAGACGTTTAAGGGGCAAACTGCACAAAAACCCAAAAGAAATAACGGCAACAGGTAGTTTAAACCAGAGGTGCTCAATTCCAGTCTTCAAGACCACCCAACAGGTCAAGTTTTCTGGATATCCCTGCTTCAGCACAGGTGGCTCAGTCTTCGACTGTAAATGATGTCCCTAAAAAATGAGTATTTCTTAACATTATTTTGTAAACTCCATTATCCCCTAGTAAGCAAAATGCTTTTACAATTTGTATATAATCCCCTTAGCTCATTAATAGTCGTCTACGGTAATGTTTTTATTTTCCTCATATTTATTGCTTGTAAAGTCATAATGATGACATCATTTGTCAAACAGCATAATTTGCTGATAAGCACGAATTCAGCGCGTGTGAAGAAAAAGAAAATAGGCTGGATTTTCACAAATAAAGAACATTGTTACTGTAGGAGGCTATCAAATATTCCTAAGAAAACCGATTACACGAATACATCGGTTGATATTATTCTACCTACTGTAGGACTTCCCCAGGAGGCAACGTTATCGCTGCTTATCTCACATGTTACACTTTTTATTTCCCTACCCCTTTGCAAGAGGTCAGCCTCTCATTTGCTATGCATTCCAAATGTAAGATGCCCTTATTTAAAAATATGTAAACCCCATCCAAATATCCTCAGCCAGTGGAGGGCTGTACACTTTTTCCCTTCATTGTTTATTTCCTATTAACAATTGGTCTACAATTTGCAGTGTATTTTGAAAACGCAAAGCAGTTAGATGTTTAATAATTTTCAACATCTCTAAGTGATAAGAACAGATCCATTGAAATATATCTGTTTTGTTTCCTACTCAACACAGTCATTCAACCTCCATTAATTCCAGATGTGATGTGACTGTGGTCATCCTATATTGGGGGCACTCACAGTTCTGGAGAAATGGATTTACATAGAAAGAGCATCTGCCTCATTTCAATATAGCCATTGGGCATTTCTCTGGCTCCTCACGATTAGGAACAGTGACCTAATTGGTCACAGTCACAGGTCTTGAGGGCAGTTTCCTGTCATTTTGAGGTCTTAAAAATGCTTTCATGTCCAGGGTCCATTTTTAATATCAAGGTTGACTACATGTTTAATAGGAGATTTGTCAATTGTCCATATTTGTCAGTGTAATTGCAAATGATTCTAATTATAATGGAATCTCCCATATTCTATTTCCATCACAATACTGAAATCAAAATGTACCACTTGTAATTGTAGGACATATGAAGCTATCTGTACAAAGCCCCATATAACATTCAGGTTTCCTTTTTTCCCCCACAAACCATTATTATCACTTGGATTACTTGCCGAGAACCAAATATTTAAACATCTCACAACACTCAAGAAATGTCTGTGTTAGAAGATTTGGCAAACTACACTGATTCAATGTCAAATTCTCTATTAATTCCTCTGGCCACACATTCCTTTGTATGATGTATGTGGATATTCTGATGACTGATGTATTGACCAACTTATATACCAAATAATGATAGACTTGTCCCACATTTAACCAGACATTTATGAATATGTTGGGAATGTTCCAATTCAAGCTAGTGGGGAACAGCAAACATCTTGAATTTAGAGAGGCATTTTGCAACATACAAATAACTATGCAGTAACTTCTATTCAAAGGAACCATTTAGTGCGCTGTTGTTATTATTTACAGCTGCACTAGTTTCTGGTTTAAGTTTATTTTAGTTTGTGCCTTAATTTTTTCTGGTTGGTCTTTCGGCCAGCCAATCAGGCATAAGGTTCAAAATAGATCTATTCGAAGGAACTAAATCTAATGCATAGTTAACCTGGTTAGCAGTGTGTTATCCTTCTTCCAAAGCCCATTAAATGCACATTTTTGACTAAATGTAGTAAAAAGTTAGTGTGGATAAGAGACATAGAGAAGTAAAGGTGAGAGGGAAACGTCAGACAAGGAAAGATAGATCGCCTGGTCAGCTCTCTGCAGACCAGTGTCTACAGGAAAAAAGTTTGCTCGCCCCCCGCCACTACTGCCAGTCTCAGACAGATGAAGTTTCACAATTGTTGATAAACCCAAGTGTGCCTGGTCTTGTTTGAAGGTTAGGGTTAATCAGAGAGCAGCAATGTTCAGTATGACTAAAGACTTCCAACCAGTCAAGGCTTAGAAAAATGTGTGGTACTGTCGTCTGACTTCAAAGGAGTCTACATTTATTTACAATTGTGGAGAAGCTATTTTGAGATATATAGATATACATATATAGTGCGATGGTGCTAGAGGACACAGGGTACCACTACTTTCTCATTTTAACCTAGAGAACCCAAACTTTTTCTATTGACAAACCTATGATCCCAGTTTCTATTTAAAGAAACATATTTTCCATTTAGGAAGCCTCTCCCTTTTTTCTAATATTGAATAGATCTTTTTATATACCGTGTGTGTATATATATATATATATATATATATATATATATATATATATATATATATATATATAAAAAGATCTATACAATAAGCACTGCCACCAGCTAAAACATCATGACCGGGGCTCCCCAAATAGTACAATTGCTGAACGTCACCATCCTGCTCTATGTTTTCTATACCGAGCTAGTTACTGTACAATGTCTTTCAATTGAATGGGTCAACGTGAGATTTTACACACGTACAGTACTGTACTGTAGTATTGAATGAGCTTTCAAGACCGGTCAAGTCTTATTCACTGATTTATTTGTAGTCGTACAGACATGAGTGAGATAATATATTTGAGATAATATATTTGATATAATATATTTGCCACAAAATGTATTTTTTCCAGTGGCGAGGAAGCACACACAATGCACAATTTAGACATTGCAATGGTCTTCTTTAAAACTTCTGTCCAACTTACTCCCCAAAATATTTTTTTTAGTACAAATATCAATACTTTTCCCTTTTTCATCCTCATACCATATTTTACTTTGCCGGTTGTGTAGGATCTTTAGGTTGTATGTAGATAGGAATAGTTTGGCTGTCTTTAACTAGGGCAGCATTTGATTTTCCAGTAAACATGGAAGTGATATTTTGGAAACCCCGAAACAAGTAACGTAAGTTTTACTTAGCCTGAGGGCGGAGACGCAGTGAAATGATGGAATATGAGGGGGCAGGGTGATTTAGTTTTCCAAGGATGAGCAAACAAGCACTTGCAGTACGCAGCTGCTCTGGGATCAAAACAGAACATATACTGTGGTTGCCTAGTGACCTTTAAGTGACCACTAATGTCTTCAAAGTTGGAAGACATGCCCCTTAATCTCTCCCCTGGAATAGGAGCTATTGTGTTGGTTGCAACATTTCAACACTTTTAAAAGGGTGAAAAGTGTTTTATGTGCAGCCCCACTTAAAAAAATAAAGCAGTTGCAATAAAGTGAAAACACCGGGCTGCTTACCATCACCCTCTCTACCATTTGTACATTTGATTCAGCTTCCCCCAATGGTAAATAGTGTTTTTACATTTAGATTGTTGTCCCAAAAGTCTAACAGCCCACATACCACTGAATATGCCACTGTTTATGACACAGGGCCATTAGGAGGTAGTACCTGACAGAGAAATAATTGTTGCAGCTATTCTAAGTGATTGGAGTGATCATGGTTATAAAGATGCAGTCCCTCCAGGGACTAACATTAACTGATGTTAAATGATTAAATCTGAGATAATTACTTTTTTACAAAAATGAGACACTTATAAATATATTTTATAAACTTTACAAAAAAGAGACACTTATAAATATATTTTATAAACTTTTTCCCTTCATTGTTTATTTCCTATTAACAATTGGTCTACAATTTGCAGTGTATTTTGAAAACGCAAAGCAGTTAGATGGAAGGGTTTGATTTTGGAGGGGTTTGATTTTTCTCTGTCTACTAAAGTGTAACTTTAGTGTGATATCACTGTGTACTGAATACAAGCCCTTTCTATGTTGCTCTTTCCCCTATACATATTGGACCTCTGTTATAGTTGAAATTTCTAGTCTGTTTTTTTTCAGACTGGAAAACAGCCAATGTGTGATTCTTTAGCAATTATTGGGGGACCAAAAAAAAGAAGAAAAAAACCCTTTCAATGTTCTAGTATTTGTATTGATCCCGGAGAAATGTAAATTCATTTTAGGTTGTGACATCTTTTAGGGCAGAAGTGGCAACTCCAGTCTTCAAGGGCCACCAACAGGTCCGGTTTTAAGGATAACCCTGCTTCAGCACAGCTGGCTCAGTCAATGAATGAGCCACTGATTGACTGAGTCATCTGTGCTGAAGCAGGGATATCTTTAAAACCTTAACTTTTGGTGGCCCTTGAAGACTGGAGTTGGCCACTTCTAGGAATCTAGAGGGAACATTAGAATCAAAAGCAGCCCCTCTTTTAGAGTACCGCATTGATAAGAGGGGGGGAAATGTAATTTCCAAAGAAAACAAACAGCTAAATCTTTGCTTCCAGTAGGATTACATAAATGAAGAGGGATTTCTAGAGATGAGCAATTTTGGGGGGAAGATTGAGAACCAGGGGAAAAAAATTGCCGAGTTCTCCCCACCCCCGCAAACAAAAAAAACATTTGGGAAAACGGCAGCAACTTTTGCAAATCGTTCGCCATGTATTAGAAGTGAATGTACACCGCAAATCCCAACACAGAAGCAAAGAGCATCAGGTCACATGGCCATTTATATAAGGCAATTTTAGCACAATTATGGCAAATGTTGCCACATTTTGTGACAACCAGGTGCTAATATAGCATTTCTCAAAAGTTTCATGCGTTCCAGGGCTGTGGGAACTTTCATGACAATTTTGCAAAACACCAGAAAATGAGGTTGAAAAGCCATTTTGCAAAGCAAATTTGAAAACATTCACTCAGTGCGACATATTTACACCTAGGCTGCGCTTTTAGGGCCGGCGCCGGAGACAGCGATGTCACGGCAAAACAAATGCATTGCCGCCGTCGCGTGAGCTTATAGTAAGCGCGGCGCGACGGAGCGACGGATTGGTCGCGACCGCTGGAAGTCATCTCTATTTCATTTTCCAGCGACCGTCGCCTGACCGTCGCGTCGCCGTCACTATAAGCGCGGCCCTACAAAGCAGTACAACAATCCCATTGTTATGGATAGGTAACAGTCCTCAAGGATATTATTCTGCATCAATATATATTATCCTGTCTGAATATAGATCTTTCAATGAAGATTGTAAAATATGGCAAAGGGCAATCTGCAAAAATAACAGCAGTTAAAGTTATCCCAATTATTTATTAGGTTAGGTTTGTTTTTTTAACTGGAAGTATCTTTGGAAAGGATGGTGGGGAGGGGTTCATAAGTATATTGTGATACTGTACTTCTGATCTGGCATAGTGTTCTCTACATCGGTGTGCCAACAGGAACTGCTGTTATTAAGGTTGTTCTGGGAATGGTTTCAGTCCTATGATTGATCTGTATTTATTTGGCTTCTGCCTTTGCCCTTCTTTTTTTCCCCACAAGGTACATTGTAAACACATGCACACATAATATTAAACATCAGTGACAAAGAGAAGATCAAAAGAATGCAATTTTGTTCATCTAAACACAATACGTGTTTATACTAAACGGTTAGATAAAATGCCAATGTTATCCCTGGCAAAGGCCGAGGCCCCGCTGCCTCAGTCAGCGCGCCCGCACTGCATGCAGGCGGCGCGCTGAGAGGCAATTGACCGCTACCCGACGTCTGTAAGGAGCGGGAGCTGGAGTGGGGGGGGGGGGGGTGGGGAGGGGCGTGGTTTGAGCGGAGGGTCCCTCGGTCCGTCCCCCCTCACACACACAACACACACACATTCATACACACACACACTTCCCCCAGCCTCCCTCCCGTAGCTCCTTCCCTGCTCCCCTCCTTTCCTCCTCATTGGCTCACTCGCGCACCACGTGACGCGTCAATGCTTCAGAACACCACCTTCTGGTAGCACTGGCCGGCTGACGCGTCACAGCACGTAGTGAGCCACGGAGGGAGGAGGCAGCGTGGACCAACAGATTGCAGGTAAGAGGCTGGTGGTGAACGCGGCCGCAGGCGTCGCCGACCGCAGCGGGTCCTCAGCCTAAGAGTCTCCATCACAGTGTTTCATATCAATACTGTATACAAACATACACAATCCCTGCAAGCTCCATCCCCAACACCCACCACCACATCATATATGTTTGTGTGAAAAGGAGTACTACTGGGTGTGCCCAAATGTATACAACAAAAGACAAAACTACCCAATGCTACATCCAATATGACAAAATATAAATATATAGCTAAATACTTATCTGTTTATCTTCTCATAAGTAAGGGCCATTTAGTTCAACTCCTTGGCCAATGCGTTATAAGCCTGCAGCTTCCTGGATTCCACAATGAAACTCAGATTAAGATGAAATTGTGAAAATAAAGATAATTTTGTGCGGCATATTTGTCGCACAAAGTAGGGTTAGGCCTGGGACATAGTGAGCACTTAGGTGCTACTGCTCGCTCTTGCTTGCTGCCGCTCGCTCTACCAGGAGCTTTTTGCTGTCCTGGCAGAGGAGACAGCAAGCGCGCTTGGGAGGCGGGTATCACTGTGTGTGTGTCACTTGGTAGCTGTCAGTGTGTTTGTGTGTGTCACTTTGAAGTAGTCTGTGTGTTTGTGTGTCACTGGGGAACCTGTGTGTGTGTGTGTGTGTGTGTGTGTGTATATTATATAATATTTAAAAAATTAAAAAAAAAGACATGTTGCGAGAATAAATTATTTATTAACATTGTGCAACTTTGATAAATATATTCACGCACGCGCACGCACACACACACACACACACACACACACACACACACACACACACACACACACACACACACACACACACACACACCCACACATGCACACACACACACACACACACACAGACACACATGCACACACACACACATGCACACACCCACACACACATACACACACACACATACATACACATACACACATGCACACAAACACACACACACATACATACACACACACACACATACACACACACGCAAACACACATCACACACACACACACCTCTGTGCTGCCTCTGTCTTGTCTGGTAGTTACAATGCCGGACCGGCTGCAGACCCATTGGATGGGAGCGGTCGCTTCCCCGAGTGGCAAATTTCAAATTAGCCTGTGTCGGGGAAGTTTCTCAGCCTCCGCACGCATCAGCGCGCATGCGGAGGGAGAGACTATAGCCACACTGATAACAGATGCAGGGGCTTTGTGCATCTGTTCAGTGCGGCTCAGCCTGGCTCAGCGATGCTGAGTTCACTATGTCCTGGGCCTTAGATGGCTAGCGAAGGTGGGAACAGTCTGGATATGTTTGCCCTGATGATAAAGTCCAACAAAAGAAGTAGAACTTGCACTCGCCAATCTTCTTTTTAACGTTTCTTTGCAGGATCTGCTGTCCGACGCTCTGATCTTGTGCCCTCACCACAACGCACTATATTTGTGGAACAATTTATAAGACTTGACCCGTGCGGAGCAAATCGATAAAAGCAAATTCGCTTCATTTTCCTTGTCCGTTTTAACACAAAAAATGACTTCGTTATACCTGTATTGTGTAAACTGGAAGAATACTTACAAAAAAAGAAAGTAAACGCCAAAAAAGGACAATTTAGATGAAGTGAGTTTACTGTTATCGATTTGCTTGCGTGCCGATCCAGTCTTGTAGATTGTTCCGATGATAAAAACACGATCATTCCTGAGAAGGACACAGATCCATCTTGCTGTACAGACAATTTCATGTGTTTTTTTCTTCACTAAAGCGTTTTTTTCTCCACTAAAGCATTCTGTGTCTCTGATCTAATGCAGCACGTGCTATATAAATAATGTACAGCGAATACAAACACTATTTGTGAGCTCATTCACGTCGCAAACCTGCCGTTCCCCATTATCTCTTAGCATAAAATGCTCCCACTGGCGCCATGGATTCTGGGTAGTGACATGCCAATGAGCACTCACAGTGTGTCAATTTTTTGCTTTTTGTCCATTTTAACATAGACCCCCTATAATAATGTGTAACGTATCGGAGGGAGCATGGTAGTGAGGAAGAACTTGGTGATGAAGAGCAGAGATGTGCAAAATTCATGGTAAAGTTGGCTGGCCAAGCAACATTTTGCAAAGCAGATTTGAAGACATTTGCACAACCGGGCCTATGTGACTCTTATACTGCCATTTTTGTATCGTTTTGCACATTTTTGAGCAACGGTCAACGTTTCAGTGAAAACATGAAATAAGAGAAGAAGTTTACAAAACAGATTTGAAGATCTTTGTGCATCTCTAATAAAGAGACACTAACAATGAGTCATGGAAACGCCTACATATCATCTCTAATATATCAGCGATTTAAATACATGGACTAATTTCAATACAGACCAAAAAGTGTGTGGCCTGCCAAAGGCTACTAGTGACATTTCTGAGCACAGCATATTATTTGTATACTTGTGAGGTACCCCCGCTACAGCTATTATTAAATGTGAATAGAGGAAGTGGTGCTGCAAGGGGCAAGTAAAGTGATGTACTAAAAGACGAACAGAACCCCTGTAGATAGCACTCTTTTCCGGTGTGAGATGATGAATGAATTAAAATTACTTTATTTATTGAACAACTTTGTTAAAACAATGGGGTTTAAAACAATTATTAAATAGTACCAAGTTTTGCCAACTCTTGGAATTAGTGGTTCCAGAGGAGTGTGTAAAGGATGTTAATATCCAGTGTTAGGATACTCACTGGCCCTAGTGTCCCTCATGTAGAGTGATTGGCTAGAGATTGATATGGTGGTAGGAACGGTGATTGGGACCATATATGTAGTGCCACAGTAATTGAATACTAATAGGTACGCTAACACAATAAACCTTTACTTTGCTGCTATATACTGCATCCAGCAGTGTAGTGTTGATTTGTGAATTGCAAATCTAGGTTGTTGTGCACCCAATGGTGTCCACTTACACCAACAGTATATAGCAGCAAAGTAAAGGTTTATTGTGTTAGCGTACCTATTAGTAGAAAAGAGTGCTATCTACAGGGGTTCTGTTCGTCTTTTAGTACATCACAGCATATTATTACAACTGACAATTTCCCCCCATACTGTATCATGAACATCGTTAATCTCTCGTCATACTTTGCTCACAGCTTTACCAACAATCTTATCCCAACAAATTGCTTCATTGCCGTGGCTATCGTTGTTTTGGTGCTATGCCAATTTATACTACTATATACGCATGCCAACATAAACTGTGTCGCAATGTGTGTCTTTATACATTGATGCCTCTATAACATCTCATTGTCCAATATCCATGCAGCCTGATAGACAATGAAATGGTTGTAAAGCAAATCAACTAGTTGCAGGCATTTCAACAGAGAATGGAAGACTCTTGTGTGTTTACCTGAAAGAGAAGTGGAGCAAGAGACACATTTGTAGCTTCATGCACAACCCAAAAAGGTCACAACCACACTAAAACTACAGATTCAGGCAATACTTAATTAAGTCAATGAAAAATACCATTTATCGTAGAAAAAACAAGAATGTAATTAAATCACCCAGACAGATTAGGGTCTAGGGTAGATGAGCTGCTCTGTCTCCAGTAAGTCTTTGAATAAACATCATATAGCTAACTGTAAAGGTCATGAAAACTTGAAGGATCAAAAGGTTTAATTGGGAGATAATCTATTGTGCAAATATAGATTCCAGCTTAGCAACCAGTTTCCAGGTTCAAAGCATTGTGTTTTAATTTGTTTTTACTAAATATGTTGCTTCAAATGACTTGAGAGCAGCAATATATATTTTTACTGTACCATAATACTTTGTTAACATTTCTCATGGGGGCCTCTTTGCAGGGCAGTGCAAAGTAATGTGTATCAATGTGTTTCCTGGACCTCTTATCACATGACATCAGCGTTAAAACAAAATGGAGTATACTTGCTGACTTTGGGAAACTATAACAGTATAGATGGGCTATTACTTAACCCCGGAGTAGTTTGCATACCTAAAATCATTGCAGCTGGTTGCACCACTACTGTTTATTTATATATTTCACCCCAATATATCCATTTTTTTACCTATTGAGGATTCATGGGGTAAATGGACGAAGTATATTTTAGCTTTAATTCAGTGTTACACTTACTTGGAAAATATACCAACTGTTGTAAGACTTATTAAATGCATAGAAATGTTAGCATGGTCATTTACATTGTGTAGTTTATTGTGAGATATTTATTAGACTTACATATTAGAATTTCCAAAATGTGGGGCTTGAGTTTGACCCTAACCACACTCATGACATCAGCTAGAATACGTGGCCAAAACTAGTCTGTACTGTTCCTTTACTTGATATAATTGTTGGCAGATTTGTCTGGGTAGAAACCATGCACATTCACCTTAAAACACATGTATTCAAATCATACATATACTAGAGATAAGAAATGTGCTTTAGAAGGAAGTCAGATGCTCAGAGGGCTTAAGCTGTTGTAACACTGGCTTAGCTTTAAAGAATCACAGCAGGATCTTTTTTTATGAGGTTCATATGTTAAATTCAAACATTGAGGATGATGAAAGCAACAATTACCAGTTCATAAAAAAAAGACTGCATTTAACAATAAATTGTTTCACAAAATTTACATTTATAATGGCGATGAGCTGCCTGAAATGACACTCGTTAGTGCTAATAGCTAGTTTGATTGTCTACGCTAAGTAGGCAGCAAGTAAACCCATCCAAACTAAGGCATTCATCTATTATAGTTCCATGATGACTGCAGTTTAACACAAATAAATAACTGGTGAACTTAATATTAATCTAAGCGTATGATCACAGACATTTGAATCCGCTCTATACTGTATCTACATTATGTTGCTGAGTGGCTCTGCACCTTTAATAATTTTAGTTATTAACATTTAGGTTTCTAAAATCTGAGATTTTAAAACACAATATATAATTTTTAGAGATATTCATGCTGCCAATATTCTGAAATCCACTGCCTGCCAGTGACTAAAGCATTGTTGTGTATCTTTTTATGATAGTTTGACACACTTTTATCTTTCAGCTTCTAAATAAATAGGCATGGCATAATATATATAGTCAAAGAGCACACAACGGCTATTTGGAAACATATGTGAAATGGGCCGTTCAGTGGTGATTGTGAAATATCAAACATAGAAAACAACCATCATGAGTGTCAGCCTCAATAATTCTAAAGTAACTGATACACGCAGCCTGCGTTAGCACTTTATTGGCAGTAATCCACTGAGGCAGATGTATACATGCTAATAAAGTGATTTATGGCCAAACCAGCCTTAAATGAGAGCAGCATAAAGAATGCTCAAGGTAAAATGTCAAATCAAACATGAGTTACCTCTTCAAAGGATCAGCAGGAAAGATGATTTCAGGCGACTACATCACCATTCCACAAAGGAAGTAAGTGACCCACTGAGAATCTGGGAGTGAATTGTAAAATGATTTGAAAGGTAAGAACTTGGTTGTCAGATAGACACTTTAGCAGTAAGATTGTAATCGGCGCGTGCTTTGAGCAGTAGAGGGACACACAATCAATTTTGAGGTGAATGTTGGTGACATTACAGAAGGGTCTGTGTATATCCTCTTGCAGATAACAACTGGGCCTATCATTGTGTGTGCAGTGGAAAGGAGAGGAAAGATCAACGTAAGGCTACGGCCCCAGTGCTCCCTGCTGCATGCGCGCCTGGCGGCGCGTGCACAGGCTACAGCCACGATCTGTGGTCTGTAGGGAGCTCTAGGGGAGCGCGGGGGCATGGCCATGGCATGGGGGGGGCAGCCATGGCGGGGCATATCTGCCCTTCCATTGGCCACCCGTAGAGCATGTGACCATGGCACGGGAAGACAACATTCTTGTCTTCCCTGCCCCATAGAGGGCTGCGTTGTGTGGTGTGTGGCGCTCACGCCGCAGCACACGCCGCAGCAGCAACTGGGGACTTGGTCTAAGGTGGAAGAATGCTTCAACGTATGGTATTTATAAATTAGTGGCAAGTTACAAATAATGTATCTGATACATAGAAACACATGATGCACTATTAGTGAAGACAAATGTTTGTAAATTATTCCAATGCCGTTACTATTTGTAAATAAAATAATTAAGTATTATTTAATAGGAAGTAACTACAGCATGAGATATCTTAGTATTAAATGATATCAGTTTGGGTGAAAGTTCTCCTGTGCTTGTTTTTAGTTCTTGCTTCTGTCAGCTTTTCTAAACTACAAGGCTAAATCAACAACACAATCACCAGCATCTATTAATCATTAATTCACCCATTTTTTCAGGTTTTACTCTTCCCACCTGAACAATATTTGGGTCAAATGGGCAAGTTGCCTAATGTATTATGGACTGTCATATTGGAAGAGACTCATTCATATCTCAAATATAATTCTATAAATATATGCATATCACACGTTTATTCCCATAGAACATGTCCTATTTTTCTAACGTCAAAGTAAAGATTGCCCCAATATGTGATAGTTTTCTCTCACTAGTAAACAATTTTAGAAACTTGCCTAGCTGTTAAAATGAGACAACATAATTTATTATAATATTGAAACAAATTATGTTAAGTATTATGACAGTGTATTTTTAATAATTGTCTTGCCTATTGCATACAGTAATGTTAAGCCGGATTTGGCACAAACTCTTGCATCCCACCTCAAGAGGAATATATTTGAATACATCATTTTTGAAGCAGCAGTCAACATATATATAATTGCAGATACCTTCTAACAACTGAAACTGCATCACCAATTGAAGGTAAACCGGAGCACCAAGTGAACGCTGGTTCAGCACAGCATTTCGGCGTTCTGATACATGTCAGGATTCAGTGTTTTGCAACAATAATTAGTTCCAGCTCTGATAAGACTGCTACGGTCTCCCTGCTGTACCCCCATCTGAAATTTGATCTGAGGTAGTCCCAAATAGGGCCACAACAGCCACCAGCTTTCAGATCATCTGGGGTGCCCCTAAAGAGGATCAATAAAGACAAGACACACACTTTGGAGCAACAATTACTATTTTGCTACAACTATCATTCACCTCTTGGAATCCAGCAACTATTATTTATTTTATTTATTTATGTATAAAATGTTTTACCAGGAAGTAACACATTGAGAGTTACCTCTTGGAACACGGCAGCTAGCCACGGGGACCAGGTGGGGGAAGGAACACCCCACGCTACCACCTCCCGCCCCGTGGGCAGGAGGGGGACACACCTCGCGAGCAGGAGGAGCAGCAACACACACACGCATTATTTATCCATGCAGGTTTGAAGTCCTGGCAGCTCCATCCTGCATCATGACTGGGTCAGTACATGTGGATATGAAATCCCAGGCAACGCCGGGTATATAAGCTAGTATATATATATATATACATATATATATATATATTATATATATGTAGCCATGTGTAAAAATGGTGTACATCTCTTTCTCATGCTGGCAGTAAGCCTGGTAAGTATGCAGGGTTGCCAGCAACAATCATGGAGATTTGCCCTCAAGCCCTGGTGAGGTGTCATATGTAGCAAAGGAAGTGACGATAAAAGGAACAAAGGGCACAACGGATTTAGAATATACAAACTCATTTATTGAGCCAACACAACGTTTCGACCGTACTGGTCTTTATCAAGTGACATAGTGGCATAAACATAATCCCTTCAAACAACATATAAATAGTGCTCCAAACCCCATAATGCAACATGTTCAATCAGTGATGATGGTGTTCATGTGCTGAACCAGTCCACCCTTCCAATGAAATGTCTGTATTCTTAATAAGCTTATCTCTATCAGGTGTTTTGAGACACTCCTGTGTGTCATGGGATCTTTTGCATTCTCCCCACTTCCTGGTTAATCGGCGGCTTCCATCTTTAATCATCTATCCAGGACTGATCACAGGCTTTCGTTCAAACATTGGAGCACCGGTAACTGTATCTATTTTGTTTACAATTTAAGGAGTGCAGCATTTTCCCTATCTGCAAAGGAAGTGACAAAATGCTTTGTGTCCACTGTTAGTGACACAAAGGTGTGTCTGTTTCTGGAGTCTATATAAGACACAGAACTGCCAAAAGTTAGGAGTTCTAGTTCTGTAGGAGTTCAGTCTAAGTTCTAGTGGTGTTAACAAGGAGTGTCTGCAGCAGTTCAAGGCTGTCAGAGTCAAGTGCCAGCTAACTACACACTGTGACCAGGGACCTGGCACAGATGGTGATCTCCCATAGGGGAGAGGTGGACCAACTCTATTAAGAGAGGAGGAACCTTCGGAAGGGGGGGGGGGTACCTAAACAAAGATGAGCGGCTAAGCACGACCGCGATGAGGGGCAGTCTGCCTATGGAGATGCCATTAAAGATGCCCTGGTTCAAAAGATCCCTTCTGTGTGAGAGTGAAGTTATTCCACAGAAGGATGCACCTGAGAGGAGTTCCCCATCAGATACTTCCCCTGCTGCTGCAGAGATCCTGATGGGGTGGAGGCGCTGTAACCGAATGTGAGTAGGACTCCGAGCACACTACCTCAGACGCCTGTCATGGTGATATTCCCCATACCAACCAAGCGGGAGACTCAGGAGTCCTGTTGCCAGCAGGTGCACCACACATCACACAGACATGTAATGGGGGCCAGTAGACCACAGGGGCCAATGCGAGATTGGGGGGGGTCCATAGAACCGTTACATTTTTGGAGGCACTGCTGAGAGCTGTATCAACAGGACAGGCTTTTGCTGGGCACACTAGGAAACAGGGAGAGTGTATGCTGCCAGTCAGTGCTGTGGATGGGGATGGAGCCTAGGGGTAGTCAGAGTATGGTAATATACTTGTCTAGGACAACCTAGGATCCTGAGAGGAGTAAGTGGATCTGGAGACAGGGCTATAGCTGTTCTAGTCACCTTGAGGCACCTAGTTGTGGGATGCCATGCTCATGGGAATAGCCTGGTTAACGTGGGTCAGGAATTCCAGAGAGGATCTGCACTAGAGGTAGCCAACAGTAGGTAGACACCCCAGTACTGCATGGGAGAAGCCAGAGTACTCTAGCCAGGACACTTACCGCAGAGCACATACTGGAGGAAGGTGGACACAGCATACACAGAGAGAGTGAGCCTAGCCTGAGGTAGTGCAACAGGAGTCATACGTACATTAGATACATGTAGGTGGTGCACCATGGCATTCTTTATTGCATCGAAATGGCAGCTGCCCCGCAGAGAGGAGCACCATGTGTGATAATAGAAATTTCAAAGTAAAGATGGCGATCGCAAGAGGTGAAGTTCCACGCGGTGCGGAGAATCAAAGATGTCGTCCAGCGCCAGACAGAGAGAGCGCACGTGGCGTGTATACCACAGAGGAGCGAGTTGCAGAAGGGACTTTTGCAAGTATGTTATGGAGTGGCGCAAAGGCTGTGGCCGCGCCGTTTTTGTCCTGCCTAGGATCCCGGGGTGCTACCCTGGAGGACAGTGTGGAGGACATTGTTGTAATGTGTGGAGTGGATGGAGAGCCTGATTACCAGACGGTGATCCCAAGACAAAAATCTACCTCAGTTGCTATAGTGAATGGCCGTGTAAACCAAGATGGCGGTTCCCGCTCCATGGGAGACTGCGTGGGCCGAGTGCAGAGAATTCTGCAAATGCAAAGATTGCAAGAAGTTGGCGGCCGGGATTGGCGCCAAGTAAAGAACCCCACCCTGCTGGGGGTAGTGGCGCGAAAGCTGTGGCCGCGCCCTCCTGGACTGTAACAGGCTCAGAGCCAGTGCTGGGTCACCCAGTGAATCTATTGGACCCTCCCCTAATATCCACCAGGGGGAGGGGTCTCTACCCTTGTCAAATGAGAATGGAGCTAGCTGAGGGAGGAGTTAAAGGAACAACCCCTGCCCTTCAGTTGCGAGGAGCTGGTGAACAGGCAAGACCACAGTGCAAAGTGTCCCCTGTAACCAGTACTACAGAGAAAGAGAAAGACATGGACATTTCAGCTCACCCCTACTCATTGCCAGGAGGCTTCCTGGTGATAAAGGCGGGTGATGCCGAGACCATACGATGCCTGTGCATGCAGTGTCGATTGCCAGGTGGAGAAGCCAGTACCATGGCAAGGTGTCCCCAATGTGGCATCTATTATCTGTGGGCTGTGCCGCCCTTTGTGCCGGGGTATACCGCGGAGGCAGGCGGAGAAACAGCCAAGCTGACGGCTGAAGCCTCACCCCAAGTGAAGATAGAGGAAGCTGATCCCGCAGGATGGGGATCGCTCTTGATGATCGCGACTGAGCCTAAAGGAACAGGGGCCTGCAACCGCAGTGAGAACCTGGAACCTCGCTGTCGGTCCCCTGCGGGAGTGCCACTACCTGAGTCGGAGTCTGCATCTTCGGATGAAGAGCAAGCCAGCCCGACATCAGTGGTGATGCGTCTACCGGCGGACCACTACAGCAGCGCTGTAAAAGAACCAGGCCTTACCTGTGAAGCAGTGGAGCTGAGTCTCAAGGTGCCGAGATCACCTGTGCGGAGACAACAGGAGCGGAGGAGTCCCACGGCCCTGGTGACTCCCAACGCGGGAGGTGGAGATGACACCATCCCGAGCCAAAGGAGCAGTGAGACACACCCTTACCCTCCACAGGCACCGATGGCGACGGCGAAGGAAGGCCCAGCCAAGGCCCAAGAGGAGCGGCAAGAAGAACCTTCACTTCCAGTGGCGGATGTCATTGTGGAGGAAGAGGTTCTGGTGGGGAGCCCAACCCAAGATGGCGGTGGTGAGTCCCGCGAGATTGATGACTTCACGTCCGGCGGACACATGGCGGAACCAGATGGAAGATGGCCGTGCCCTCACGACCGCCGTGCTGTACTCGATCGGCTGGAGCAGCAAAGGGCAAGAGCTGGCAGGCTATGCAGAAGCCTGGAAATCAAGAGACTGGTGAGCCTGAACCACAACCTGCTGGTACCGGCCGTGGTATAGTGAAGCTTCGGGTCGCTGTACCGCACCGGCTGATAGCCCTCCCCTATGCTTTGCCCCTGGCCACTGCCCAATGCCCTGTCCCTGTCACCTCGTCATCTGGGTCCCAGTCGAGCCACGGGTTGTCTCGGGAATCACGGGACACATCCGATGAACAGACTGGGTCGAATTTGGACTGGGGGGATTGCTTCACATCCGATGAGGGATCGGGGAGAGAAATGTTTTTGCGCAAAATGTCTTCATGTACTAGCGATGGTAATAGTGCTGTTAATGTAAGGTGTAGGCCTAAGCGCCTTGGATCCAACTCTAGGTCCACAGGGACATCCGGAATTTCTTCAGGGGGAGAACCGGAGGAAAGTGAGCCTAAGGTAGCAGTCACAAAGCGGGTACAAGAGAAGGAGACCAGATGGTGGGCGCCCATTTTTGAAGGGTATGAGGCCTGGTTGGACCGTACATGGTTCATACTAAACAGGGATGGCATAGTGGACCACTGGTGGGACATAGGTGAGTTCTCTGAAGAGGAGCGCTTTGAGGAGCTCCGAAAACGGTGGTACGATATCCAAAAGGGGTTAGTTACTCCCCGGGGGTCGTCTATATTCCGTGACCTAGTCGATCCTGATGAGCCATTATCGTGGGTACTGCCAGGCAGGGCAGGCAATAAGAAATGAATCCGCACTAGCAGGGCTGAGAGAGCCATTGTAACTAAGTTTAAAAAGTCTCATGGCCTAGAGTATCCATACGTGCCAGAACCCTTGATGCAAGAGATCAAGGATAATAGGGATATGTGGCTGAGGGAGACTGTGGAGGAGTACATCATGAGCAAATCAGGTGGCTATGCAGGATTCTAAACTGAGGAACGAATCTCCTATCTTATGAGAGTATGGAGTGTTGGGCGCAACATCTTCATGAATAGGATGGAGTGCAGGCCAGAAAATGGGCCGCCTAGAACATACAGTGTGACTGTAAAGGATGCCAATGGTAGGGAGGTGCAGAAACCAGACCCTAGGCACTATTATTAATTTGGGTTCTCCTCAGGAGCAGTGCAGTCTTGCAGGTCAGGATGTACTGTTGTGCAATTATGTTTAAACCGTGACAATGTGTGTGTTGGAATAATGTATTCTATGATATTGTATGTGTTGCAGTGCTACCTGGACGAAGGTTTCACAAATTTAGATCCCAGCCGGGGTCGTTGGGTTCCACCAGGGGGAGATTGTAGCCATGTATAAAAATGGTGTACATCTCTTTCTCATGCTGGCAGTAAGCCTGGTAAGTATGCAGGGTTGCCAGCAACAGTCATGGAGGTTTGCCCTCAAGCCCTGGTGAGGTGTCAACATGTTTTGTGTCCACTGTTAGTGACACAAAGGTGTGTCTGTTTCTGGAGTCTATATAAGACACAGAACTGCCAAAAGTTAGGAGTTCTAGTTCTGTAGGAGTTCAGTCTAAGTTCTAGTGGTGTTAACAAGGAGTGTCTGCAGCAGTACAAGGCTGTCAGAGTCAAGTGCCAGCTAACTACACACTGTGACCAGGGTCCTGGCACAGATGGTGATCTCCCATAGGGGAGAGGTGGACCAACTCTATTAAGAGAGGAGGAACCTTCGGAAGGGGGGGGGGGGGGGGTACCTAAACAAAGATGAGCGGCTAAGCACGACCGCGATGAGGGGCAGTCTGCCTATGGAGATGCCATTAAAGATGCCCTTGTTCAAAAGATCCCTTCTGTGTGAGAGTGAAGTTATTCCACAGAAGGATGCACCTGAGAGGAGTTCCCCATCAGATACTTCCCCTGCTGCTGCAGAGATCCTGATGGGGTGGAGGCGCTGTAACCGAATGTGAGTAGGACTCCAAGCACTCTACCTCAGACGCCTGTCATGGTGACATTCCCCATACCAACCAAGCGGGAGACTCAGGAGTCCTGTTGCCAGCAGGTGCACCACACATCACACAGACATGTAATGGGGGCCAGTAGACCACAGGGGCCAATGTGAGATTGGGTGGAGGCCCGTAAAACCGTTACATATATATATATATGCAAAATAAATAACAACTGGGTGTGTACCGTCCGTGGAATAAGGGGCAAAAAAAAGGGACAAGCACTCCAAAGTAAGCAAAAAAAAGTTAAGTTTAATACTCTAGAGCAGGGGTGTGCAAACTTCCTTTGCTGCGCCCTCCTGTCTGCTCTTTTCCTGCGTCGCGCCCCCCCTTACCTCAATTGAGGCGTCAAATTACGCACAGGGCCATGTGATGTCACGTCATCCGCTGTGTCATTTTATGACGTGTCTCCATGACAATGCACGTCAAATGATGCCATGGGGTCATGGGATGTCACATGACCCCGTGATGTCATTTGACGCTGCGTTGCCATGGAGATGCGTGCACTGGAGCCGGGACTGAAGCCAGGTAAGTGAGCCGCGCCCCCCAGTTTGCGCACCCCTGCTCTAGAGTGTGTATGATAATGAAGGAGCCTGTGTATCTGTCTGTCTATACACAATCCTGGCGAATTTGATTAAAAATCAGTGCAGTTTGTAAAGGTTCCATCTTGATTCAAAATGGCGACCAATTGTATCCAAACAGAGAAAACCCTGCTTCTTGATCTCAGGAAACATGTGGCAAAATGTGGTTACAATATGTTCAAATGCATAGCAAAATTAGACACTTTCGCCCATAACCGAAGATTATGTTCATAGAATTCAATAGAATTGAGAGCAGGAACTCGCGTCGAGCGGCTAGGCACGCCCCCCGGCGGTTCAGCCAATGAGGGCCAACCTGCCGGGTGACGTCATGGCCGCGCCCCCGTCACTCCTCCGGCACGTACCCCCCGGTCTCTGCTCCTGCAGTGAGCTGCAGACCGGGGAATCGCCGAAACGCGCAGCCGAAAGCGCGGGCGCGCATTAGAGCGCCGTGACCGGGGCCTTAGCCTATGGTATTTCCCCAAAAAGTCCTGGTGTAAAAGAGAGCATGGACTGACAGGAGTCAGTGAGGGGAATAATAATATATGTCTGCATTACAGCGATTGGCTTGCTGGAAATGACCTGGCTATTTTCATGTCACTTTATACTGGCAAAACGGGGCCTTTCCTCTGAATAGGGGAGATTGCTGCTTCGATGTGTAACATTTTCTGTGTGTATAACCTATACAAATTTTACACATTATGTTACTGTGGGTCTTTCCATTAAGTGTAATGCATATAAATGATCTCTCTATGCACCAATAACTATATTGGGACATTAACTAAAAAGGTTATAAAACCACATATACTTATGTATTCACTCTGTCACTTCCGTTCATGTGATCGCTCCAGGAGCGATTATATAACCGCAACTGGTGCCCAGATGCCCGAAATGGAAGAGGAGAGTGCTCCACTTGCTTCATAATGCATGCAGGCACCTCGTCATTGAGACTTATGTGTGGCTAGATACATTACTAGAGTTTGTGTTAATAATCAATGAGGTGACAGCTTGGTAAAGGGCCATCAAAAATACTTCTGTGAAAACTGCTTGTAATCTTTATACAGGTTTCTGGTAGCATTTAAATATTGCTGTAACATCATGTGAATGAGGGAAACGAGTTTTACATTTACCTGGATGCTTAAAATAAATCAACTTGCAAGTCGCAAAAAGTCATTTGTTTTTTTTTTTAATATAGGGTAGCGTTCCCATGGGAGGAAGTAAGGATACAATGGTGTGGAGAGGAAAACTGCACAAAGGTATGTGGGAAATAGATAGTGCTAAAGAATATATTTACATTGAATAGAGCCAATTGTAAATTGGTATGCAACTTAAGTAAATGTTTATTTGCAAACAATGTGATGATCCGTCCTATGTAACCTGTATTACCTTCAGGGCCCATTTGCTAACATCTATTTATGGTTTCTTTAGCACATTGGGCCTTCCTGGCTGCAGAATATAAAAAGGTGATAACAGATGATATCAGTCATCGTTACACAATGATAGGTAACACAATAGACTAGTTAACTTGCTCTGATCTTCAATGTTTAGGAACATCAACCTCAAATTAGGCTAATATATATATATATATATCCAAAAGTTGTCAATGGCACTCCAAGGAATATAGGTATAAGAGCGGTGCTTGGCCCATAAAGATGAATAATGCATGTAATCACCAGCAAGGTGATAAAAAAAGACAGCACTCACCAGGTAAAGTCCAAATAAACTGTATTCAGAGTGTTCACACAAATTCCAACGTTTCGATCCTCTTCAAGGGATCTTTATCAAGGGGGTGTGAGATATGTATATAGATTATAAATATATAAAAAATATAAAGATAAAAAGTGGCACTGTGTGCTCATTTGCATGTCATTTCCCAGAATCCCTTGCTGCAGTGGAAGTGCTGTTCGCTGGGTGATAATGGTGAAAGACAGGGTTGCAGACCTGTCTAAGACATGCAAATGAATATACAGGAATATTTACAGTTGCTTTATGCTTTACTGTGGAGGGTTTTAGTCACTTTTTTTACCCACCATAACCTTAATAGTCGTATATATATATATATATATATATATATATATATATCCGCAGCATTCGAGAAATTCAATATGAAATTTATTTATACCATCCAGCAAATCATGAAAAAAAAAATGGGCGATGTTTCGGACCACAATGGTCCTTTGTCAAGCTCTTGGTCCGAAACATCGCCCATTGTTTTTTCATGATTTGCTGGGTGGTATAAATAAATGTCATATTGAATTTCTCTAAGCGAGTGCTGTGGATTCCTTTTTCTATACATACTCCCCAGGACTGGATGGTGTTCCTGGTGTTTTTAGGTGTCTTTGCGTACACCAGGCATTTTTGTTATATATATATATATATATATATATATACACACATACACACACATTGTATGTATGTATGTATGTATGTATGTATGTATGTATAGGTATATGTACGTAGCTTGTTTTTGTGCACCTCCAGCAAAAAAAACTGGTCCAACATTAGTCAATAAGACAAAAGCATTAAAACATTGCGATCATGAGGCAGAGAAGAAACCCCAAACAGATTAGCTTACATAATATAGTGGCTTTGCTCAGTAAATACATAAGCAATATTTGAACCGTATTCTAAGTTTTCTTTCCTTTTCCACGTGGAAAAATAACAGACACGAGTGCTTAAATGAAAAGAAACAGAACTTTTCTAGTATACATATCTAAGATTTTTTTTTTTGTTAGTTGCCAAAAGCTTTGTAGTCAAATTAGTTTGGTATGTATTAAACCGATTTCCTCCAGCGGAAATGGGCATTTCCAACCACCTGGGCCGGTTGACCAATTACATAAAAGGCTTCTGCAGTTTTAGCCTCAGGGGGGGTCTAAGGAACAGAGGAAATCTTTTTAAACCAATTGCTCAATAAACCATGATATCTATACTACTAGGGGCCTAATCCTTTTTCCTTGTATTTATGTGCTCAACTTTAAAGCTGTTGAGAGAAACACTTTAGTGCATCACCTTGGGAAAATCATAAAATGATTCGAACTCGCAAAGTGAAAACGAAATAGAACGAAACAAAGCAAGGCAGGGAATGTATGTTAGGCAAAGAGTCTTATACAAAGTAAATAGCATGCTCAGTGTAGATTAGTATAGCAATGTACTCTGAAATACATGATGTTATGAAAGTCATGTATGTTGCTTTTATGAAGTATTGCCTCTTATTTAATACTCAGTGTGCATGGTATCACAGAGTACAGATGTAGCCCAAGTTATGCTCTGTGGGCCTACACTATAGCTGCACATGGCCCTGCTTCCCTGGACTGGCAAGACTTGGCTTCATTAAAGAATTGAAAGACCCAGCATGTGATACACCTCATTACAATGTGTGCATTACTCCCCTATCACCTCCACACTGGCTCATCTACAGAAAACTACCTCAGGATGAAAATACCCCCCCTGTCTCCAGTTTCGCTCCCACATTGCCTTGATACCTAGACCACTATGCACTTTTGGCAAAACCTGAATGTGAACTCTTTCCCAGTGGAGCTTTGCATTTCAGAGTAACTGTGTAACAATGTTTTAAGTAGATGCATTATTTAAACTTCTCTTTATATCATAACTATTGACTGTAAAAAATAAAGTAACATTTTGCTATAATAAAGTACTTTGAGGATGATGGCAACACTGTAGAAACTGAAGACTCTCATTCTAAAGTTGGATTTACGACTGCAGTCTTTTTATTCAAAATATGTAACCAGACTAGAAATACGTTCCTATTCCTTTTTTTTGTATTAATGAATTATGTGTTCAGTGAGCAATATCAATGCATCAGAAAACATCCAAGACAATCAAATGAGTCTGTGCAGTGGGTTTTCCTCTCTCAGGTAAGTGGGGCTTGTCTAAAGTATATTATGTGGAATTAGCTGCACTTCTAGGCAGGAAGTAAAAACAATGGTTTGGTAATATGGTCGGGATTCAAGAGTAACCTTCAGGCAGATTTATTAGCAGTGAGTTAAAGACCCTCATGCATATCATAGTGGCACTGGCCACATTGGGACATAACATGAATATAAGGTAGATGATTCCAACACACAATACAGTATATTACCTGTCAACTAATTCTACTTTTACAAGGCAGTTTGGTCTTGTCTTGGTTTTAAAATGTGCATTATACTACATTATGGTATTTGTAGTTCTCTTCTATATATTTTAATATATCTCAGAATGCTTATGGATGGGAGTTAAAAACCAGGTCAGGAGAGTCATCTGTACTGGACATGTGGAGTTACTGTAGTTGGCAGAAATAAATCAGAGACATGGTTATGGATGGTTTGTTCACAAATAATAGACTTGTTTAATGTATGCATAAAATACAAAGGAAAATCTACAGGTAATTTAAAATACAGGGAGTTACATATCTAGTGCAATGAAAAGTGCATTAAACATTAACTTAACACAAGGAAAAGTGAATACCTGCCCATAAATAGCTTTAAATTAAGTGATTTTATGGGGCAGTATACAGAAACAGCAGGAATAAAAACAAGTGCTTTAGTCATGTCAGTGCATGGCAATTGTGGTTTATTTGTTGATAGAGTTGTGTAGTTATATCAATGCTAGAAACCATACACTAAAATATTTACGTTGTATTTTGTAAATACAGCATGAAAACAACTTGTTTCCAAAGCAAACTATATAAGAGCCACTGGTAACTCCCAGGTGTTAATCAGGGACCTTGAGCTTGTTGCAAGTGTTATGATGGTGAGGTCTCTTCCAGATGGCTCATTTTCCTGCTGAGAAAGTAGCCAGATGGAAGATCTTCCACTTAGATACCCCGAATGCATTTGCTTAGGTGCAACAAGTAATCTATTAAACAGTGCTTCAAAGTAGTTATTACTCAATTGTCATTAAGTACACAATAGACCTAGATATAAAGCAGCTGTCCACAAACGAAAATGTAACAGGAATGTAGTAAAATAACATAAAATGAAAGTTGCAGTACATATATGAATTATGTTATGTTTCATAGTTATGAAAGAATTGACAATGTGAGTATAACATAATACAACTACCAGTGACGGGAGCATGTTGTATTTGTTTCTATTATATACATACTGTAATGTATTAAACACAGGAAATATTACTGTGTGCTCATCATTTACATGTCTTACAACCCTGCCTTTCACCATTATCGCCCAGCATACAGTGCTTCCACTGCAGCAAGGGATACTGGGAAATGACATGCAAATTGTATATATATATATATATATATATATATATATATATATATAATATTTCCAACCTCACACTTGAAGTCTCAGAGTCCAGAGTCTCAGAATGCTTGTCTGCAATATTCCTTTGGATGGCTATTCATCACCTGAGACCTAAATCAGAAATCCCACCTGCACATTATTTTTTTACAGTATTAGAACAGCATTGGTCCTCCACTTATATCATATTCAAATCCTCCACCTTACATTACAGTTTATGCAAACGTCAATCTCATTCTCCTCTGCTCTCACATTGGGGGCGATTCACCAAGCAGTGATAACTGTTTTCAAGTACGATAAATGGCTTTTAAGACCGATACTGCTGTTGCGCGATTCACTAAGCAGTGATAACAGTGCTTTATCGGCCGTAAAAGGCATTTTTTCACCCCCCAAATTTTTTTTTAAAAAGTACGTCCAATCAGGCAAAAATCAGCAAATGTGCCATTTTTTTGCCAATCAGCGCGATTTATTAAGCAGTGATAAGTGAATCGTACTTTAAAAGCACGATAGATTTTTGCACCAGCTAAAGGCTGGTGCAAAAGAAATGGAGCCATGAATAAAATCATTGTTTACATTTTTTTCACCACACAATTAATACAACAGGCTGGCGGGTGTCCCCGGGTGATTCCCGTGGGTGTCCGGGGCCCTCAGGTGATCCTTGCTGGAATCCGGGGTCCCTGCTGCCCTGTGGTACCAATCGTGTCGCCAAAAAAACATAATAGGCAATACTTTGAAATAAATACACCCCTCCACCCCCCCATGCGCCCTGAAACATACAGTACATTATAAAAGAAATAAAAGTTGCACTAACCACTGCCAGGCTGCCACGATGAAGGGTGTCCTCTTCCTCATCACCGTCCATGTCCTCCGTTGACACAAACAATACAGTACAATCAAAAATACAATCTAATGTCCCCTAACACCTTAATCACTGTAGCGGTTAGTAACCACTTTAGTAATTAAGGGGTTAACCCACTCTCTCCCACTACCCACCCAGGAGGCCTAGCTACCCACCTCAGGCAACTACCCACACCTTTCACCCATTCATTGGTACAGTGGGTACATCATGCTCACATAATATGGGCATGATTTACCACTATAGCAAGAAATGGTGAAGGAATAAAAAAACAGGCCCAAATAAAACAACATTACATTGCAAAATGAACACATTACTAATGCCAATCAAACAATTGAATGGCACAGTGGGTACATCATGCCCATATAATGTGGGCATGATTTAACACTATGCCAGTCAATGGTCAACCTAAAAAAAACAACCACAAACAAGATCCAATGCATTCCAAACAATCTAAAAATAAAAACAAATAAAGAAGTAAACAGGACAAAATTACCACCAATCAATTAATCAAATCCAAAATAAAGACCGAAAAACAATTAAAACACCAAAACAAAACCATGAATAAATCAAATAAATATCCAAACTCCATCATTCAAAATCAAAAGTCCAAAAATAATCTAACATTAAAAAGCAAACACCAATCAAAAGCCAGAAATAAACAATTTAAAATAACACCAAATATTCCAGAACACTACATCAATATGCAATATAAATAGCATACAAATTAAAAAACAAAGAACCAATATACATTTAATATACATACAAGAAAGCATTTGCCACAACAACCATTGCTGCTTACTGTATTTACTGTATGGATAGCCCTAAAGGGCCATACATAAATACATTTGCAATGAATGTGTGAAAAAATGCAATCACAGGCCAATCATGTAGCACTCCTTACACCAAGCAGTTTACCGAACAGGTTCAATCTATTCGTGGACCTAAATAAATATATAAGAAAGGTCACCCTTATGAGACACTTTGCCATGCAAAGTAAAGACAAGCAGGAGGAACTAAACACACAAGAGTTGAATTGTAGCAGAGCAATGTCTTCAGCACCAGTGAACAACACCACAACAATAGATATGTTGACACAGGTGCTGGATGAAAGGCACAGTGGAATAATATCAAATTGTGATCCCAATATGGATCTGTTAACACAACATCCAATTACAACACTTCCAATATTGGAATCTACACGGCTACAAACACAAGATTCAAGTCACCTGATACCCTATTATGTCTTTACCCATTCGTAGATTGAACATATACCAAAAATAACAGGTGATGAAACTGAGGGGCAAGTCCAAACACACATGTACAATATACAAAACAAAATATGTCCAAGCGCATCAATATGTGATAAAATGTTGATATTAGTATCAAATTATGATAGTGATTGTAAACATATATATGAAATTAAGAACCACAGATATAGACTGTGATATAATAATAATAAAAGTGCTACATATAAAGTGTGTTAATAAAAAAGTGTATAGTGAAAATATTTGAACACCCAAATTGCGAAAATGTGCCAAAAAGAAGTAATAGAAACACTTCTCTTAAAGATGGTGGGTCTGCTGTTATACTGGATCGGCTGGGGTCAGGATTGCACCAGCTAAATAGTAAAACACAAAAGAAAGCGCAGGACCCTCATGGTGTAGTAAGTAAAAATATAAAATTTATAAATGAGGTAATATATGCACGTACAGAATCAAAGATAAAATGAGCATGTAGGTATATTAACCAATATAGGACAGACGCTGCCACAGCTGCTGCATAAGGTCATCAAGGATTTTCCTCCTCATGTCACGATCTTCCAGGCACTGCTTGTCTCCACATCAACAGCTGCACACTGCGCCGTCGGAGGGAGAGAGAATGCACCTCACGCTGGTAGGGCTGCTTGTCTCCTTCTCCCGACCACCTGTTGATCCGTCCAAGCGAGGTTACACCGGGGAGGAATGAGGGGGAATCCTTCACGTCAGCTGATCCACACACAGTGCGTGACTGTAACGCTCGTGCTGCCCGCAAACCTGACAGGACCCCGGTACTGAGGTGGAACGGAAAGATACCACGCACCCACAGCAGCGGAGACGTGCCCAGAGTGTGGTATTAGATCGAAGCTGGACCGGGAGCAAGGAAGAGGGTTAGTCAGGTACTTGCCGAATCCAGAGTAGAAGAAGGTAGAGTGGTCGTGTCCGTAAGCCAAAGGTCTGGAAGTAGAGATAGCTGCGTAGTTGAATGTCCGTTTGCCTAGTTCGAGGATTAGAGAAGACAGCGTAGTCGAATGTCCATTTGCCAAGGTCAAGATCCAGAGGAGGTTTACAGACTATCCAGGGTCAGGAACGCAGGGGCTGAAAAAACAAGAGAAGAGCCTAGCATAGGAGCATACAGCACCAAGGTACTAGAAGCTATGCCGAGAACTGACTGAATGGGGAGTCAAGGCTAAATAGCTGGCAGGCGCCAATCAGAAGGGGGGTGGAGCGGAGGCTCGGCTCGAGGGGTAGCCAGGATTGGAGCCAGGGAACGAGGAGGCAAGCTGGAGTGACCCAGACTCTGGGGGGCGTGCCGCATGGTAGCGTGATAGGTGGGGGCGGAGCTATCCCCCGAGTGCCGTGCACAAGCTGCACGGGTCCGCACGTGCCCTGTAAGGCAGACGGGCTGACACGCGCGACCCGGAAGAAGAGGAGAAGCAGTGCGGGAGATGCCCACACCTGTGGGGAGGTGACGGGGATCCGGAGCAGCAGCGGTGACAGTCGTGGCAGCAGGTAAGGGAGCACCGTGATGGGTCGGTCGTGACCTGCGGGCCAACACCGACATCTAGAGGGTCTGGAGAACGGCTTGTGGAGTCTGGATGCATTCCTTCTCATTGCCATATACTGTTGGCCGTCTGTGAGTTTTCAATCTCTTTTAAAATTTTTGTTAATAAATGGTAATACACTATATTTTCCCTTTTTTCCCACCTGAATTCTGAGGCACCATCAGGAAGTTTCTCTCATCCCTATTGAAGAGTCACTGCCTTAATGTAAGTGTATTTTCTATATTGATGAATCCAATCTATATTTTTTGTATTTAACCACCCCTGATTGTGTTTTTTTTTCTTTTTCCTTTTTCCGTTTTATGTGTCCTGGAATCACAAGTGGAACCACGCGCCGGAGGATCCCCCTTCCTTTTTTATAATTGATACCATATAGAGGTTGGTAAATCACCTCTAAGATACTCTGGCAGCAGGACTTCATTTTGTGTGGGACTGAATTTTACCTTGATATTGTCATACGGTTGGCGCTACTATAATTTTCTATTTTTTACCTTACAGTGACGTATAGCGCGTCACCAGCTCTCACGACTCACAGGATTGGTGGTAGATGGGAGGCAGCTTGCTTCACAGTTATTCCACCCGGCACATCAGCAAACAAACGGAAGCATCTCTTGGTATAATAATGACCAAAAAAGGTCCAAAGAACTAGACAAGGGGACTGATAAATATCAAGGTACCACTTACTCCAACGCGTTTCGTGATGCAAAGTCACTTCTTCAGGGAAGTTTTTTTAAGTAAGTGGTGCCTTGATATTTATCAGTCCCCTTGTCTAGTTCTTTAGACCTTGGACCAATGGGAGGTTGTTGAACCCAGGAAAAAGGCTGCCAGCATCCAAAAGGATTTTCAATAAGGTTTACCCAGCATTGGGTTACAGTGTCACTGAGATTGATTATATGAAATTTGGACTTTTATTTTCTCACTTTATAATTTAAACTTATTATTTATATTGTCACAGTTTTTAGTCATATGTTTTAGTCATATATTCACTTATATAGCCATTAGTATTTAGTTCCACTCACCACCACAGAATCACACTGATTCATTATTATTTAATTAATTCAGTATAATTTGGTCATCTGTGTTTTTTGTTAATTCATCACCCCATATTGAAGTTCACCATTGGGCTGAAATACATGAAAAAGTGGTCCCTGGACATAGACAGCTAAGAACAATAACAATACATATAAAAATAATTGTCACACAATTGTGGAGGGTTAATCAACATAGAGAAATGTGATAAAAAAATATGACCAACAATTAGTCCAATATAACTACTGTGGAGGAGTGAAGGATAATGTGGAAAAAATCACTAGTTCCTTGCAACAAGAATGCTGAATGGTATAATACCGGTGCAGGAGGAAAACAAAGTAGCCGTGTCGGTTAATATTTGGGAAGTGATAAAATTCCTGTATCAATTGCTGGCTGGAAGATGTCCTCCGTGAAATTATAAATGCTGGAAACAGACGACAAGCACTAGCAGGGACTGGGGGTAAAGGGACGATCTCACCAGATTGTGTATACACGACGAATCCCAAGGGTCCACGCGTCCTTCCTTCAGCTGCACCACGCGAAAAGACGCTGCTTGGTGACCATGTGTTGCTGATCCAGGTAACACTGGAGACGGTCTCCTGCCTTTTCCCCCAGCCTGCCACAAACTCGTAGATTTTTAGATGCACACTACAATGTTTGGATCTCCAATTCAAGCAAGAGAATGTCAGTCTCAGCCGCAGGTGTAACAAAATAACAGACTTCCACTTAATACAACTGGCAAGTGTTTAGATGTCTTCACTCCTTTCTCTTCACTCCACACTCCTCACACAGATGGCTATTGGACACAGTGAGGTAAACCAACGCGTTTCGTCAGCTGTTGCGCCGACTTCATCAAGGGTGAGTCCTATGGAAATGGCAATGAACATATACTGTATAGACCACAACATGCGGTGAAAGGAGCTCTCAATGCAAGTGAATCAGGGCATCCTTAGGCTGCAAAAAAAAGAAAATCCATCAGAGAGATAGCAGGAACTTTAGGAGTGGCCAAATCAACAGTTTGGTACATTCTGAGAAAAAAAAATGCATGGGTGAGCTCTGCAACACAAAAAGGCCTGGACATCCACAGAAGACAACAGTGGTGGATGATCGTAAGATCCTTTCCATGGTAAAGAAAAACCCCTTCACAACATCCAGCCAAGTGAAGAACACTCTCCAGGAGGTAGGCATACCATTATCCAGGTCTACCATAAAGAGAAGACTTCACGAGAGCAAATACAGAGGGTTCACCACAAGGTGCAAACCATTCATAAGCCTCAAGAATAGAAAGGCCAGATTAGACTTTGCCAAACAATATCTAAAAAAGCCAGCCCAGTTCTGGAACAGCATTGTTTGGACAGATGAAACTAAGATCAACCTGTACCAGAATGATGGGAAGAAAAAAGTATGGAGAAGGCTTGGAACGGCTCATGATCCAAAGCATACCACATCATAATTTGTAAAACACGGTGGAGGCAGTGTGATGGCATGGGCATGCATGGCTTACAATGGCACTGGGTTACTAGAGTTTATTGATGATGTGACAGAAGACAGAAGCAGCCGGATGAATTCTGAAGTGTATAGGGATATATTGTCTGCTCAGATTCAGCCAAATTCAGCGAAGTTGATTGGACGGCGCTTCACTTTACAGATGGACAATGACCAAACCATACTTTGAAAGCAACCCATGAGTTTTTTAAGGCAAAGAAGTTGAATATTCTGCAGTGGCCGAGTCAATCACCTGATCTTAACCCGATCGAGCATGCATTTCACTTGCTAAAGACAAAACTTAAGGCAGAAAGACCCACAGACAAACAACAACTGAAGACAGCTGCAGTAAAGGCCTGGCAAAGCATCACAAAGGAGGAAACCCAGCGTTTTGTGATGTCAATGCGTTCCAGACTTCAGTCATTGCCTGCAAAGGATTCTCGACAAAGTATTAAAAATTTACATTTTATTTATGATTGTGTTAGTTTGTCCAATTACATTTGAGCCCCTGAAATAAGGGGACTGTATATAAAAATGATTGCAATTCCTAAACGTTTCATACGATATTTTTGTTCAACCCCTTGAATTAAAGCTGAAAGTCTGCACTTCTATTGCATCTCAGTTGTTTCATTTCAAATCCATTGTGGTGGCGTACAGAGCCAAAATTATGAAACTTGTGTCAGTGTCCAATTATTTCCGGACCTAACTGTATATAATCAACATATTCAGCCCTTGTCGATTCACTGCTGGATGAAGGCCTCCCAATGATATTGCAGCCATTCTTCTCCACATTGCTGAAACAAATTTTCTGATTTCATCCTTCTTACTTTTGGTCGTCATCTTGATCTTTTAAATTTCCCTTGGAATGCAGTTGAGTACCACCATGTCCAACGATGGTAATTCCTTCTTGCGATATGTCCAGCCCACTGTCAATTTAATGTCTTCACCCTTGTGATGACGTCACAGACATTTGTTTGATTTTGAACCCATTCTTTTGTCTTCCTGTGTCTTCGGGTAATACCCAGCATACATCTTTCCATATACACCCACACTGGCAGAATATTATTGGTAATAAAAATATAATCAGTGCACGAACCATAAACTATTTTCAATTTTTTTTTTTAATCGTATGACCCCAGTTGTAGATTTTATTTCTTCTACAGTCACAACATGGTTGCACTGGGATAAAATATTGGTTCTTATATCTGAACATTCCTTGGCCATGTTTTAGAGATCTTGCTCACCTAACCACACATTAAAGGCTTCAACGAGGATCACTCCTCACCTAGGTTTAGCCTTTTAGAGCTTCCAATGTCCTTAATTTCATGTTGGAAAGTGCTATAAAAAAAAAGAAAGGTCTTTACCTTTTCCCCCACTCGTTTTTATTTGATATTTCTGACCTCGCTGACAATGCTTATGTAGATATCAAAGCGCAGATCTTGAGAATAGAAGGCTATTTATAATGGACTTCCAGCCAGTTAAGCCACCATGTCAGCTAATAAAAGGATTTCTAATAATACTTGGCATTCAGTCAGGGACTTAAAAAAACAAAACACAAAGCAGCATGGGATAGTATTTGAGGCAGAACACCAAACAAATTAATTTATCATAATAAATGTGGTATTGCATTATATGTATGTATGCTTGTATGTGTGTATATATATATATATATATATATATATATATATATATATATATATATATATATATATATATATATATATACACACACACACACACACACATATAAACACACACACACATATATATATACACACACACACACACACACAAGCATACATATACACACACACACACACACACACACACACACACACACACACACACACACACACACACACACACACACACACACACACACACACACACACACACACACACACACACACACATACAGTATAAAGAAAATTAGGTATTACAATGATTTAGGCATGCACTGAAAGGGTATTTTGTTCTTAGTTTTCTTTCTGCAGGCACTTATTACAAGGACTGTGTAATTATACCTAGAATATGTTATACAGATTATTTTGTTCTTCAAATTGGATGAAAGGTAGAACATTGTCTATGGTTAAATCCATACAAAAAGCCGTGTTTATGCTGGCCCTCGTCCAATTCATTGTTAAGCTGCATTGGAAAGGAAGACTCAATGGTGTATTTTTAATCTTTTTTTTTTTTGCTTCTTCCAACAATGCCATTCTATTTTAATTGTTCCTGTTATGTAAGTGAGGAATTGACATGCTACAAGCAATTAATTATCACAAGTTACTAAATAGTCTAGGTCCGAGAATTGCAGCCAATAAAGGAAGGGTGAGGTGAAGGGGATTTGGAGGTGGGGATGGAGGAACACAGACAAAGGAACCTCAAAGGAAGATACAAGACACTGTGCCTTTTGTTTTTTGTTCCAAGATGGAAATAACTGTCTCCAGTTCTGTTAGGCTGTCCTTTTGATCTCACTTTCTCATGATTAGTGATAGACACTAGGCCATTTCATGCAGCTGTTTTGATTCAAAGTTCAGGTAATACCAAGATAAGCAGTAGGTATGGTTTATGACAACTCACATGTTCACCTTTAACTCTCACTGACCTTAGTTAATTATGTATGGTTATGTTTGTGTGTTTCCTATTGGTTAGAATTGAGCTAACATGGTCAGAAGCCATTTTTAAAGTTTTTCTTTCACACCAAAGTTGTATTTTGATTATTCCCAGATAGAGAAATACCACGTAGGAGGATCTAGTTACTTGGAAGATCCTCAATGGTCCTTTGTTATACTGGTTTAGCATAAAGGTTGACGTCCTCATTATTAGACAGCTGTGACCACAAAGGTAATCAAACCCCTCCCAACTCTCTGCTCAACATGTTTAAAGAATACCTTTAAAAATACTTATGAGTCTCAGACTTGGATAAAAAAAAAATGTAAGCACATGTAATTGGTGGAAGACTGTACAGTACATATTACCACACTCCTCCCTTTAGAAGTGTGCTGCTGGTATAAGGATTGGCCTTACATACTGTATATGGAAAACAAAAAGAACAATTCTTGCGCTCCTACCAATTTGGGCTAAAATAATACAATATGTCAAAGGGGTAGGTTTTGGCTCACCTAGTTTCTGCTTCACATAGCAGTTCCTTGGAGGTGTATGGCTCCTCCCTTCAGGACAGAGCCCCTACCAATTCTCCAATTAACATAGAGGTATAATACACCTCATTGTCAGTCTACACATCACCCTTCATTGAAGAGCAGGTGAGTTTTTATGGCTGACAGAAAGAAAAGTGTAAGTTTTAATATTTCACACTTGGGAATTTGTGCACCCACAGTTCCCCTCTATAATAAGGGAACTATGATACTGGCTTTGGCCAGCTTTTAATTGTAATACATCACAAAAGTATATGATTTATTTATTTAAACCCTTCAGGGCCTTTTCACATATTTCACTAGTCCATATGACAATAAGAAATGACACATATTCAGTGTAGGTAACTGCAAATTGGTTGTGCCGTGACGTGGCTGCAGGTTTATAAAGCTTTGGCCAAAGGGTTTAACTAAATGACACTTACTCATAAGATCACTAGTATATTTTAGCCCAAATTGGTAGGAGTGCAGGAATTGTTCTTTTTGTTTTCCACATGTCATTGGTGTTAGTTCATTTTGACCCTAGTTTGACGATGAGACATATGATCGGATTACATTTATTCTCTATTGGGAAGATTCACTAAGGTCTGTTGGGGGGTAACACAATCAATCTGGAGTTGACTACCATTGACTTGACGGACCTTAGTGAGTATCTTTGTTAAATTACCCCTGCAGGTTTCATAAAAATGTAGCGCAACAAGGTGTCATCCTTGTCTGTGCTCCAAACCTCTCTCAGGTGTAAAGAAATCGATGAAGGCTGAGTATGTAGCATTTCACAAGGTTTATTTAAAGTACAAGGTTCCTCTCCTTAGTTGACAGACATAGGGCATTGGCCCTTTAACGAAATACACAAAACTACAAAATAAAAGCCTACTGGAGCTCTAACTAACTTTCTGGCTGGTTACTACTCTCCATCCAGCCCAGTATTTAACTGAACGAACGCCCCAGTTCCACTACCTTGGAGCTGGGGATCACATAACAAAGTGTCCTGCTTTCAATTGCCCCAGTTGATTGGAGTCCTGCACTCATAGTTCTTCTCTCTGTTGACAACTGCTTGTCACAGGGCTTGAGACATCCCTCTGCTCACGTAAATCCCTTCTATCACAGTAGATATTATGGAGGCTAGAAACCCACAATACCATCTTTTGGTGAATAATCGTCTAATTTCTGAACAAGATTTTAACTCCAAAACTAATATGTAGTTTGTTCTGGTTGCTGTTTTAGCAAAGTAGAGACGTTCCAGTAACGGTGCATTTCCCCATTGGATACAGCTAGTTGTATTCTTTAATAGTGGTGCAGATTGGGTTTGTGTAGGGATCCTTGCACTACACGAAAAAACAACCAAAAGTTTGATGGGACACATCGCACAATAACAGTCTTGCTACTTTCAGCTGAAGCATGACAAACTTTTACAGTACATCAGTATATGTATGCCAAATAGAAGTTCATGATGCTTAAGCTGAAGTAGCATGGCTGTTATTGCACAATAAGTCCTATCAAACTTCCTCTGAGTAACCATCTGCCCATCACACTGTTATTACCTGTAATACCTCCCTCCAATCAATAGAAGGTAACCCCTCTTTATTTCCCTTCAACTGACTTCTATATACTAAAGTGAGGCCCAAAGTCCTAATCCCCATTATGGCCGATGCTATCTCCCACTAGCTGAGCACGTGGCCGAAGGTCAGACAATAAGACACGACCGGGCTTTGAACAATAAGAATGTATTTACAGAACTCCTACAAACACAGGTATTTATATGGGAGAAGAAAAAAAGGGCATAAAAATTATCTTTCCAGTTGTGGTGCTTGCAGTGCAGCCAGGTTCACCATCCAGCAACAAATATGCACAAATATACACTCTGTTACTACCCCTGATGCTTGCTTTGATCTATTAAACTTTTTTGCAACTTAAATTTGGTGAGTGCTGTGGATCTTCTTTGGATTTCTGTCATGTGTCTATATATCTAGCTCACACAGAGTTAATCCTCACTGGCACGGCTAATGCAGCTGCTGCCTAATTAATCAGCCTGGTCTGAATGAACTGAATGAGGAAGTGTTTTAAAAGACACAGGAAGCTGCCAGCCAGAGAGACTATTTTCCCCAGAGAAGGGGGGGGGGATAGAAGTGCTCCCCAGCTCTGGAAGCTGGTATAGAGGACCTACAGAGGAGTTTCTCTGGGCTCAACGTGGGGCTGACTTCCCCTAGGATGAAAGGAGGAGAGACCGTGCTGAAGCAGGGATGTCTGCTCCAAAGGACTAAGATAAGCAAAACCCTTATTATTGTATGCACAGACTGTGTTACACTGTGGCATATGCCAGGGCATATTTTTGGCTTGAGAACCAGCTTAGTTAATGGCCATGCAGTTAGTGAGGGCAAAAGCTATGGTGTAGTTAGCTTTCCCTAAAGGGAATAGATGTTTATTTTCTATGATTTGATTTTCTTAAAGGGACAGTGCAGCCAGAGTTTATTTGTTTGTGGTTAATAAACCACTACAGTTAAAGTTTAAATCGTGTCTAGCGTCTTACTGACCCTGCCGCAAGGTTGTCCTGCCACAGGTGGTGTCAGAAGTGGGATGCTACGCCTCTGGGGGTCAGTAGATGAAGATGTGTTAAGTTCATGAACCCAAGCAGAAAACCAAAAAACTAAATTGTTATTTTTCTGAAGCAAGTGAATTTGCAGCTAACAAGTGCTTAGTGTAAAGTTTGCCCCATTGGGTATGAAAGGATTGCTGTGCTGTGTAAAGCAAACGCCATAAGCAAAGTATTGAGTGTCAAGTTTACTCTGCCGGGGTTGGAAAAAGTAAAAATCGATTTTTGTAAAGATGTTGCCCTAAGAAGAACCAAGAAGGTTCAAACGTTGTACAACTCACATGTGTTGTAAAAGTCTTTCCCATCGGGTGTGAAAGAGAGAAGAAAAAACAAACAAACAAAAAAAACCAGGATTTAAAAATGGCTGACGTCAAATGTTTGTTTTGTAATTTACGTAACCATACAAAACAGTCTCCCTTCAGGCCACACGATGATGATGACGACTCATACGTGGCCTCCAGGAAGAGAGCCACACCGCAGATGAAAGCTGCAGATGTGACCAGCGTCCAGAGCGCAGGAAACCATAACCTTGGAATCAATGCCCAGGAATTTGGAGCCATGTCGGCTAAAAGGAAACCAGGTGACTTTCTAAAGGATTTAGTAGGCTGGGTCTGTCAGGAACCAGGTCACCTGGGAGAAGTGTGTCCCCAAAGTCTCCAAATTAAACCGTGGCAACAAATGCAATACCCCATACACCAGACCCGAGATGAGCTATAGCCCATTGTGCCAGGCGCAATCGTCCCAGGAATGACGACCAGCCTAGAGATGACAAAGGCTACCGTTACCGTCCTATACAGATAGCCAAGCGAATCAGGGATAACAAGTACTGACTGGAAACTAAACTATGAGATGTCCCAGAAAGGTGTGCAAAACTTCATCACAGAGTTAGAAGTTTCTCAGCAAGAGGCTCGCGTGCTCAAAGCAGAGCTGGAACTCTCACACCATGAGGTCTACTCTCTCAGCACAGAGGTCCGTGAATTGAAGGATGCTCAAGAAGAGATCCTTATTCATTTAGAGACGGTAAAAAGAGCAAATACAAGTCTGAGACAGAAAAATTCAGATTTCACTGACCAAATTAGTGAAGAAAATCAGTCACTGTTTTTGGCCTGGAGGTATGTCTATCATTGAGTGACTTATTAGTACACTGCAGAGAGAGGCCATCCAGGGACAGCATGAATACAAAGCTGCATCCCTTGTAAGGGGGTAACAGAAGTGACTTTTTAAAAAGTGGATAAAGTATGATAGTAGTAGGGTGTGGAAAGAAAAACAAATGACAGACAAGCGCTCTAAGGGACAAGATGGCTTTAATATTAAAAAATGAACATATATACAACAAGGATGGGGCAAGTAGCAACCAAACCCTATCAAATAGGACAAATTTAAAAGGAAACGAACAATTTAACGAAAATTAAACAAATATTAGAATAGCTGGCTATGCACCAGCAAGGGTGGAGGAGTGGGACAGGTCAATACCGATTCACATTAATACTATGGAAGGGATCCGGAACCGATCTCAGTACATACCCAGCTGAGCAGAGGGAAGTGAAGTGTAGAGACCTGCACAGCCTCCGACTGCAAAACTCCACAGGAACAGTCACACGTGACTTCTACGCGTTTCGCACGTAGTGCTTCGTCAGTAGGGTGTACTTAGATTGTAAACTCTTTGGGTCAGTGACTTTTCCTATTGTTTTATGTCTCAAGCGCTTATTTCCTTATTTCTTATATTATGTGTTATAATATTATGTCACGTGTATTACTGCTGTAAAGCGCTATGTACCTGGATGGCGCTATATAAATTAAGATATACATTACCGCTACCTTTATCTCTAAATCTAGTGTCTTTACTTTTTTACTTTCAAATTAACAATTCCATTCTTTTTTTAAAGAATAAATGCATTTGTTTTAAAACTCTTTTGTTATTGTTGTATTTAGACAAAAACGACGCACCAACAAAAATTAAGGAGGGTTGTTTGGATACAAAAATAGCTTTAATAGATAATTGGCAAGTAGATCGACATGTTTTGCGCTTACGGTGCTTTCTCAAGGTGGGGGCAGCCGAAGACATCCTTCACAGCCAGTGCCAGTGGGAGCATGGGAACATTACTATTGGACAGCCGGGGAGGAGCTGCACCAGAAGTCGCGCTCCTTCCTTCTGTCCAATAGTAACACTCCTGCTCTGGTAACACTCCTGCTCTGGTCACATGTTCCTCTGCTCCCACTGGCGCCGGCTGTGAAGGATGTCTTCTGCTGCTCCCACCGGCACCAGGCGTTGTCTGATTCCACCACCACCAGGATGTCTTTTGCTGCTCCCACCGCCACCAGGATGTTGCTGTGGTCCTCCTCACCCTTCGCCTCACCCTCTGCTGCCAGCTGCAGGTAAGTCTTCTGCTGCTCTGCTCCTGCTGTTCTCCAAGAGGAGGACAGAGGGAGCAGTGCAGAATGGAATTTACCGCTGATCCGGGTTATTTCCGGGTACTGAAAATATTATTTATTTATATACAATTTTTTTTACCAGGAAGTAATACATTGAGAGTTACCTCTTGTTTTCAAGTATGTCCTGGGCATAGAGTTAAGATTACAAATAATGCATGGTTACAAATACATAGTTACATAAGTGAACAGGGTATACATTATATACGACATTGCATGTACAGTTACAGATAATATATATTATAGGTGTATGTAACAGTTACAGACCAGATTAAAATGTGTGAGAGCTTTTGTTTTATGCCGGGTAACAGGTAATTTCCAGGTTCCTGGTAAATCTCTAGTAATTATTGTTAAAAAAAAAAAAAGTTGTAATCTTATTGTACACTTACTTTAGTCAGTAAACAATATACACCATATAATGGTAAGTTTGACAAACATATCCTATATTCACTTTACTCAAAACACTCTATAATTTTATAACATGAACTTATTGACACTTTATCAGATGCATCTATTTATGTTTCTGACTTTTATATTATTCATAGTATAGATCCTTATACTTCTAACTGAGAATCATGGTGTGGCTGGAATGAATGGATTCTTTTGGTGCAACCTATTTATTGCTACATTATTATCCATGCGCTAACATTAATGGAGTTTTGTGGATCTACTCTGTTCAGCTAATAGCTAATTAGCATCTCATTTGCATATGAGTAAGCCTAACATCCGTCAAAAGTTATTGATAGAATATTTGAATGGTTAATTCAAGATCATTGTAACATTAATCTTCTTACTGGATAGGTGTTAGGAGTATCGTTATGATAATTATAGGTAACCTAAGGGTAAATAACCTAACAGAGATTTGTGGATCTGCCCCAAAGAGGGTTATTCTGCATTAGTGCAGAACAGGGAACTATCCCACGGAAACTTCCAGTAAGGTCAAGGAAGTTTCCGTGCGATAGTGTCCAACTGCCAATATCACTGTTTAATGCATAACGCCCATAGAAACATCCAACCATTTGCCATTAGTAAATTAGACACCAAGCCACTGATGAGAAACAAATGCAGTGTAAGGAATCAGAGAGCGCGTCCCCCGCGGCACACTACCTCCTTACCTGATGTCTCGTGCCCTTACAGCACGTGCGCGCTCCCGCAGCAGCTTTCAAGACATCGCGGAGCCTGACCTTCCGCATCTCTCCAATCCTGACTACGGCTTATGGACCTCTACGCTTCAACTGGCTCCAACCCCTGACCACGGCTAAACGGACACTGACCATTCTACCGGCTCCTACCTCAGACCTCGGTAAGTACCTAACCATTCTACTCTCTCCAATCCTGACATGGCTGCCTGACCATCTGCACTCCAGACGTGCCCCAGTGGCTGTGGATGGCGTTTATACCCATTTCCACCTCAGTACCGGGGTCCTGCCTTGTTTGTGGTGAGCACAGCGTTACAAGCAGCAGATTTAGTTCATCTTGTAGGTACTGTATGCTTGGGAAAGTCTTATTCAGAATCTCACATTAACTTTATATACGTCAGAAATATTTAGAAGGTGATGTTGGGCTCTAAATAACAGAATTAAATGCTTTCATTGTGATGATTGGCAGTGCTACAGATGTAGTTTAAGGCAGAACCTGTTCTCCATGTGAAAGGCCCAAAGAAAAACACATTCAACATTTACCAGAGTTACAAAATATTTTCCACATATTTCTGGACTACGTGATTATTTTATTTGACTATCCACCTACTGAAAACATAATAAAGTTTGTTTTCTCATATTTGCTCTCCACCTTCAACCCAGTATTTAAAGATACATTTTAAATGTATTGCACATTTATTTAACATAGCTAGTATTTAAACCTCTGCATGGAGATGTGGTTACGTGCTGTACTTCAGTGGAACCTGCAAATGTCTCTATGGAAAAGTTGAGCCTTATGTCATCTTCCAACTATTTTCAGCTTATTTATCAGTAAAATCAAGAGCACTAAACTGGAGCCGATTAAAAATGCTTCCCTAATTTGTGCTGTTCCGCGAACAAATTCAGACATGAAAACTGTACTGAATATCAAAAGGTGGGTCGTAGACATGGACCAAAAACCTGGTAAGCTTTGTTTAACATTTTTGGTTAATTTTGAAATATTGAGAACAGTGAAGGGGCAATTCTGCCTTCAAATAATCAGTAAACCATTTTTATTTGAGAAACAAACATCACATGCTCACCTAGCTGTTTGCATTATTTTATGTATAGTATTACCAAATCATTTATTCATATCTTAACATCGCCAGTCTGGTCCACAGGGAATTACAGTAGAAATGTACTAACCATTTCAAAAACTGATAACTAAATATACCCTTTTCACTGCCAAAGTGTCCTTGAGCAATATCATGGTCATAAATGCATGGATAAGAGCATACACGTATACATAAGGACAATGGAATTCCTGACCAAAGGGCTTATCAGTTGTGTTTGGCTGTGACAGTCATGTCAACCTGATGATGTTGTACTCATGTCTTATCATATGAAAAACTGTAGTGCACATACTCTGCATGTCAGCAGGAACATGTCAATGACTTCTTCACTGATGGAACATTGCAGAAATAAATTGAAAATTGGTACTAACGAATAACAGAACATTAAAAAGTCAATGCAGAAATAGATAAAGATGACTGGGAGGATATCTGGGAATCGTCAGCCAAAACTTCAATTTGTACTACTATAAAATAAAATATATATAAAATAATATTTCAATGGTACCTAACCCCGAGTAGGCCGAGCCAGATCTCCCCCGGCCTACCCGACCTCTGCTGGAGAGGATGTGGCCAGAAAGGAGACCTGGTACATATCTGGTGGTTTTGTCCCCAGATACAGATTTTCAGGAACATGATTAGAAATTTGATCCAAGATGTTACTGGGGAGAACATAGAGATGGACCCGCTGTCCTTTCTACTAGCCAACCCATAGAAGGACTCCTGACCCCTCAAAGGAAATTGGCGGCATTCATTCTCACTGCAGCACGCTGCTCAATAGCAGCTGCATGGAAAAAACTGAAAGCCCCATCAAAGCAAACGGCTATCCGCAGAATTAAGGAGGTTAGAATGATGGAGCTCCTCTCAGCCCTCCTAAGCCAGAACACAGATCAGTATTATAAGGTATGGGACGCATGGCCTGAGAACTAGAAAAATAGAGCCTAGGAATCTATCTCAACCAAAGGTAAAACCTAATACCGGAACCGACGCTGAGGAGATAAAGGGGACAAGCTCCTTCCATTGTCTCCCTTCCCCCCTCCCTACTTACCCTTTCCTCTCCCCCCTCTCTCTTCTTCTATTCTTTTTCACCCCTTTCAAGTAATAAAGCACTTAAAGACTTTGAAGGTTGCTGCCTCCCGATTGGAAGCCCAGAAGTATTTAAATGTTCTAAAGTTAAGATGGAGTTTGTTTTGGCTTTAATGAATTATCTTAAGACCGTATGTCCAGAATATATATTTAAATATCAAAAAAGATAGTTCTATTGTTCGGATAAAATCTATGTACATTGTTCTTCCTGTTTCAAAGTCTTGATGTGATACCACAAAAAACAATAAAAATGTTTGAAATAAAAAAAAAGTCAGTCTTCTCCTACTCTGTAATAAAAATTCAGTCCTCTATACTATAGAACACATGCTGTAACTATGTAGTCTGATGCAGCTATATTTATGTAACCCCCTTGAAAGGATACCTGAGATTGATGGACAGGCTCTTGAGCCAATGACTGAGAATCCAAGAGAGGTTTCATATGATTGGTTACCCGGAGGGGAGGGCCTAAAGAGATTTTAAGATTCCCCAGCAGAGCACAAGGGGATAGATACCAGGAGGATCATGTCGCTGTCCCAGTGAGGTCAGAGACCAAGATCGGCAAGTAAGCAGACTCCATTTCTCCTAACTCTGAGCAGTCCCAGCTAGGACAGTGAAGGTTCACCCCAAGTTATAGCTGCTGGTGTTCTGGGAGTCATGAGTAACCCAGAGGGAATCCCACATGTAAACACCACCGTACTGTTGATTACACACATCGGTTTCTTTCCAAATCTTTGCGAAGAAACAGGCCTGCAATATTTAGCCCAACACACCTAGGAGCTCAAACACTGTGCCGGTACCTATAAAGGGCCCCTTAATAACACAGGGTCTTTGGGACTTAAGGAGAGACATTGAGGGACTCATGTTGGTGTATTGGTTGTATAAATGATGTTATCTGATAAGTATATGATTCTGCCAAGCTTTATGCTAGCAGTCTATCATATCATTCACATAGAGTAGGACTTGGACCTAGTATATGTACAATCAGTTTGGGGAAAATAACGAGGGGCTACATTTATATTCTGGGGTATTTAGCATGTATGCAGCTATATGATATGAAGAGTGGCTCCGATAAGCAACTAGTGAAGGCATCATAATGTAAGCATATCTTTATGAAACTATTGCTAAAATGATAAAGATGTCACATAGCTGAGTCCTTTCACTTTTCACCAGCATGATGTATAGCATTTTTTTTGTCTTTTCTGAAATCTGTAACGTTGAGCTCAATAATAATGATATTGTGCCATGTCCAAAAAAACTCCATTCCTAAAGAGAACTGCGTACCATTCCTAATTTGAATTATCTAACACAGTGTGCTATCAATGCAATACAAAGATATAGAAGATCACCACCAATTCCATATAAGGTCACTTTTTGTGTTAACATGTTAATGTTAGGTTGTGGAAACTTATTTCCATGTGCACTATATCACGCCCACTGAACACAAGGTTACATCAGTTCTTTCCTTTCTGTGCAGTCATTTCCATCTACTGTATGATGAAGCTATGAACTACACAAAAGTTGTTAAAAGAAATGGAAGCTGGGAGAATGGGCAAAAAGAACATTTTGTATTTTGAACTATGAAATTATAGTTGAACATTCTCCAATTATCAGTGAAGAATAATAATACAATGCACACCTTTATTAGACACAGGCTATCAAGGTGTTCCATTTTATAAGTCCACTCATGATAGTTTTGAAAAGAAGTGTCAGGTCATTTAATGACAATGCTGTATATGTATGCAGGAGGTAGTCCATGTTTTGTCAGAATGTGCTTACACCAGGGGTTCTCAACTCCAGTCCTCAAGGTCGCTCCCAACAGGTGGGTTTCAGGATATCCCTGCTTCAGTCGAAGACTGAGCCACTGATTGAGCCACCTGTGCTTAAGCAGGAATATCCTGAAACCCTGAACTGCTGGGAGGTCTGGAGGACTGGAGTTGAGAACCTCTGACTTGGACCATTCAGAACAAACTATATTCTGAAAATGTCAAATGAACAGTTTGTGCAGTGGTAACAAATCAATGTTTAGATACACTGGCTGTAAGTTAAGTATGAGACGGTTGTTATAGAAATAAATGTAGAGGTCTGATCTTGTGTTACATGCATCATTATGTGAAACATTTCATTTAGAAAATAACAGGTGCTTGGAATGGTGAGAAATGTGATACACCATGTTAAACTGCAGTATGCTGTTAGACTAGTTATGTAATGTTCCACTTTCATTACCCTGTAGAAATATCGTGCTTAAGCAATATAATTCCTCCCGGTCATGTAAGTGTTGTGGGCAAGCAAATGAATATAAAGTGCATTACCTTATTTATCTGTGCCATCGCAGTGGGTTTCTCTCTTTATCTCACAATACTGTAACCACTCAGATTAGTATGCTGTTACGCTTCCTACGTACAGTCTACAGAATCAGGAGAAAGGATTGACCAGAAGGAGGTTGTGCAGCCACCTGACCCTTAGGCCACGGTCCTAGTGTCTTCTACAGCGCGTGCAAGCACCACCCCTCCAAGGGGGCTGTGTCCAGTAGGTACCTTCTCACGGAAGGTGCAGCTGCGCTCTACTGCAAGCTTTTGCAAATTCAAAAAAAATTGTATTTGCAACTTGCGACGGAGGTGTGGCCACGGACCCCCCGGCGGCTCAGCCAATGAGGGTGAACCAGCCGCGTGATGTCATGGCCATGTCCCTGCAAACCCCCCGACACGCCCCCTCCCGCTGCAATCTCTCCCTCTCTCCAAAGACCGCAGATCGTGGTGAAGCCCTGTGCACGTGCCGCCCCCCTGCCTGGCGCGCGTGCAACAGTGTACACTGGGACTGCGGCCTTAGCTTCGGCTCCACGCCTTACACTCCCTGTGTTCCCTCCACTAGTGACAATTAGGGACTGGCTTGTCCACTGTTTATTCTTGTTTTGTACAATTAAGTGTAGCCCAAGTAAACTTGCCTGGAGTTCTATCATCGGTGCTTTCACCACCTACACTCTCACTGGTCTCTAATCATGATCACAAACTACAGACATCAGTATTAGAGAAACTGTCAGTACTTTAAAGCTGCAGACCAAGCAATATCCTACATGTATTTTTTTATAAATCAGTTCTGTACTATGAGAAAATAATTGTAGCATTTATATATGTGTGTGTATATATATATATATATATATATATATATATATATATATATATATATGCAAAAAAGGGGGAAAAAACTGCGCATAAATTTAGAATAGTGATAAATAATCAGTGGAGTGTTTTGAGCAAGGTGTATAAAGACAGGTAAGTAAAATGCTTAGGACTAAGGACATATGCAGCTCAAATGAAGATTTTCCAAATCTAAAACAACAATAACACAAAAACAAAAAGAGCGCAAATTACCAATAATATTAAAATATTAAGACAATTTATTAAACCAATTAATAAATGCCCCTTATTGGGATAATCAATATTAGAAATATATATAAACAGGATAACAGATAAAAAAATAATAATAATGCTTAAAAAACAAAATGAACCCATTAGAAGCTGAAACTCAGTGAGGAGTAAAGACCTGCTGGTAGCAGACACACAATTAACAAGGGACTGACTCAATGAGGGGAGATCAAACAGATGATACTGTGATAGTAAATCACATGAATGAGTCCAGAGGGAAAGATACGGAGGTGATAAAAGTTCCGGTAAAGTGTGGTACATGTACAGTGCTCGGTATAATCTCACCCGTGTCCACTCGTGAGTGATGGTAACAGGAGCTCCGTCGGCTGTGCCTCCTAACGCAAAGAGGCCGCAATTTTGCCGATCCGGAAATGAATCCTTGAGTTGAATTACTTACAAGTGAATGATGTCCCGATAAAGCGGGGGGAAGGGTGAGAGGAGGGAGGGATGACTGCGCAGCCAAACCCTAGTCCATCCGTGTAATTTTACTACACGAGGACTTCACACTCCTTTATAATATACAGCGGATTCCATGAGCACTGGATACCTTGCTTCAACTCCATACTCCAAGATGTAACAAACCGTAACTGTGTGTCTCCTCTGGTCTCCGTCTCCTCTGGTCTCCGTCTCCCGTCACACAGTGAATGCTTAGCAGGGAGTCCTCAGCAGCTGATGGGTGATTAGAATGACCAAAACCCAAGGTTTTGTAGCACCATTAACGTACATAGCGCTTCATAGTACACTGGCGACACACTTTATTCGAGCTCGGCTAGTCCCACGAATTCGGGTATACCCGGGTGTATTGAGGTTTGTGACTGTTTTCTGCCCGAGTGCATTGAGGTATTTTCCAGGCAGGGATTGAAGCATTTTATTCCCGCTGGCTGCAATACTGCACAGTATATATATATATACTGCATTACAATTCATGAATTTATGCCATCTGGTAGACACGCGAAGCATTGCAGCCTATTAAATCCTAATCATTATCATTTAACAGATCAGCCGCCCGTCAGCCAGGCATGAACCCAGGCTGGGAAGGCAAACGCAATGGGGCTTGTCAGAGGTGAGGAGCGGCGCATTCCAGGTATCTGCCAGGTACATACTGGGTATTTGCTCGAATAAAGTGTGTCGGTGCAGTAGTAATACACGTGACAATCCTCTTCTGAAAACAGGCTCTTGCGCTCCCCTTTTTGAGCCCTGCCCTCTCTCGAGCAGTGCACCATTTGCATTTATTGACTGCCTGGTCACATGATCTTCCCCACAGAACTTTGCATCTTTGGTCCTCTTCCGCGGCACTGCCAGCCATTTAGTGAAACCCCAAGCCGAAGCTTCGCCAATCGATCACAGGAGAACGGATTGATCGGCAACTTAGCTAATTACTTATGAATTATGTGTATTGTATTGATGCACATAAAAAAGGGGAACAAAAATGTATAAAAAAAAAACAGCGGCTTGGACTGCTGCTTTAAGGCCACTTATCCAGTATGCTATGAAGCAGCTTCCCAGTGATGGAACAGTGATCAACTTCATTAGAATGAATTGAATAAATATATTCTTCAGCACAGGCAAGGATGTAGTTTACAAAACAAATGTGTTTAATCAAGCTCTTAATATTTGTGTGGGTGACATGATGTAACAGCTTTAAACTTGAATACAACAGATTGTAGAGCAGTAACAGTTAGAAAATTAGCAGTCAATTATTCACATTACAAATATATAGCAGTAAAAAATAAAGGTAGATAACAAAATTATTTATGAACCAATGAGCCATGGCTACTAATAAGTCATCACTCTTAGGCTGCTGTCCCAGTCATGTAAGCACCGCCCCTCAATGGGGAAGGGCCCAGTACGCACCTTCACGCTGAAGGTGCAGCCGCGCCGTACTGCAAGATTTTTTTAAACTCAATGAAATTGAGTTTAAACCTTGCGACAGACCCCGACAGTCCCCGACCACGACCCCTCCAGTCGCAAGCTCCCTCTTCTCCTGGAGACCGCAGATCGCGGTTAGCGCTGTGCACGCACCGCCCCCCCCGCGCCGGGCGCGCGTGTCACAGTCATGACTGGGACCGCAGCCTTAAGTGGACATTCAGAAGTGTTGTTAAAAAAAAACTAGTTTTAAATATACAGTATATGAGCATGATGGTCCAATAATTTGGGGTGGATTGAGGGCCCATTTTGTCCCACTTCTGAGAATATAGCAACCCTTCTTGCGTGTAGTAATGTGTATCAATACAACCATTTCTGATCTGTCAGCAAACAACCATATCTAGACATCTAATCCCAACAAGCGAGGTGTCCAAAGCAACCCTTTGACGCCTAAGGCTTGGTCCATAGTTAAAGCGAGCGAGAGCGCTACAATGCTACTTGCCTCTCGCGGGCTTTCCTCTCCGGTAATGTGTGGACCGTAGGTTTTTGGAAAGCGAGTGAGGGGGTGGGCACGGTCATGACGTGGGGGGGCTTGTCAAGGAAGTGTCATGCACGAGAACACACCTTTTGCAAATGTGGCACCTGTTCCCCCCTGCCAGTGAAGATCTGGCCACTACATGGGTATTTCCCTGGTACTGTAGCTCACCTGCTGGTTAAAGGAGGTCCGTGTTGCTCCGCGGATGTTATGTGGGAGCAGCAACAGGGCAGGCTTTTCCTTCTCAGGGTACAGCGCCTCCATCCCATGAAGATCCTGCTAGAAGCAGGATGGTCCCCACAGGCAATTCTCCTTCACAATGACCACACATTATTGCTGGTACGACAGCATGTTTATTGGGTAGACAGCATGGCATCATCTCCATTCCCTGGAGCAGACCCCAGGGGCTTGAGGCCCCAAGAGTCCCTCCTTACCCTTTTCCCTACAAGAGGGTAAAGGAGCTATCACACAATACCACACAGCCTAATCATAGCACAATTTGGTAGTGTCAGCTTTTATACCCGAGGGCGAGGCCTTGTAACCCCGTCCCATAAAAGGGCAGATCTAGGTACTGACAGGCATCACACCATATACATGTGACCCAGTTAGTACCCTCCCCAGGTATGACACTCCAACTGCCGGTTTAAGCCTGCCCCTGGATAAGCAACATAGTACCCATCCAGGCGGTAACTGCAGGCTAGGCCCTGCACAGGAGTTTAACCCCAACACTGCTGCTCTTATCAGGACTTATAGTGTGGAGGCCAGTGAAAGACTATAGTCAGGGGCACTTGGCTACACAAATAATAAAATGCATAATGCCATGCAATAACAGAAGGAGTTTGCAGAAATATATATACACACTATGTCATGCATGAGAACACGCCTTTAGCAAATAATAAAATGCATAATGCCATGCAATTTACAGAACTATTCTGCAAACATATATATACACTATGTCATGCATGAAAACATGCCTTGTTAAAAAAAATGTTTTATAAAATGTGATGCATTGAAATAAGCATTGTAACTACAAAAAAATAAAAATAAATTAACAATTATATACAAGTAATGGACTTTGGACATCAGACATTTCTCTCCATAAATAATAATTGATATTTCTGTCATAGTATGAATCAAACGTTCACGTTTGTAAACCTCAGAAATCACATTTTCAATAGTCGAGTTGTCCATATTCTCACAGCACGCACAATTCAACTGACAAAAAGTAATTTGAACAGTATCCAGGCAGAATAGCTTACTACATTTTCATTGGCTGTTAGCCGCTCCCATGACCAGGCTGTCTCGCTGCAATAGCAAACAAGTTTGCCTCCTCTGCTTTTGCTATCTGTGTATCTCACATGCACATGCACGTGCAAGCTTGCACTCACTATGGCCATGCGCTTTGGAATACACACGTTTGTTTGTAGCGCGAGCTATGTAGCTCGCTCCTTATCTTGCACTATGGACGAGGCCTAACCCTATTCCTACTTCAGCCAGCTGTCAATTCTGATACTAGTTGTGAAGAAACTGTATATATTAGATTATGCAATTTCAAGTTTTTTTACTTTTTCACTTCCATAAATGTATTTATTGAACACACATTTATATATGTAGATTCCATTCATTACAACAAAATAACACGCTAAAGACAAAACTTTCTGGTTACAGTCTGGCAATTGCCCATTTAGTCCCTTTAACTCAAGGTCTTGATGGTCATTCCCCTATTAATCCCCCTCCCACAGTGCACTGGGGATCCCTGAGTGGGGAGAGATGGTATGGCCAGGGTGGGGGGCGGGGTGGGGGAGTAGTTATGTGCCGGGGGAGGGGGTTAGTTATGTGTCTGAAGGGTTTAGTTATGTGCCTGGAGAGGGGGTTGCTTTGTGCCTGGTGGGGAGGTAATTATGTGCTGGTGGTGGTGGTGGTGGTGGGGGGGGAATAGTTATGTGCCCTAACGGGAGGGAGTTATGTGCCTGGAGGGGGAAGAAACTATATGCTGGGGGGGGGTAGTTATGTGCTTGGAGGATGGAGGGAGCATGCTAGAGGCCCACAGAGGTGCCTGTCAAAGCGGGTAAACAGAAGTGCCTGTCAGAGCGTGCACACGGAGGTGCCCGTCAGAGTGAGCCTGCCTAATGTAACAATGTATTGTTATAACTGTGCACAGGACATTCTTGAAAACGAGCGGTAATTCTCAATGTATTACATCCTGGTAAAACATTTTATAAATAAACAAACAAACTAAATAAATTTATAGAGGATTCTGACAAAGGTGGCCCCCCTTCTACACAAAAAAATAAATTTTAATTGAAAAACTATATTTTTTATCGGTTATACGCCATTGAAGTCTGTGAGACAACTGATGCCAAAATTCCTGTTTTGGATAATGTGATGTATTGCATGGTATAATTACGGAGGTGTGGACTTCTTTGTTCTCCTATGCAACTACAATACACATCACTGCGAAATGCTCAAAGAACTAGATTAGTCATCACTTGAGTCTAGGTCTGTAACTGTTACATATGCCTATAATATATGTAGCCCTTTTACCCCCACCCTAAGTGATATTGGGAGGGGGGGGGGGGGTCTGCTTCTTCTAGCGACTTCTATCAAGGTATGGTGCTGTGTATCTGGGGGAAACAGGAGGACTGAGGATGGTGTGGGGAGAGCCAGAACAGTGGTGCAGGTTACATTTATTCCTCATTGATGCAGGGCCTCCAGTCAGCATAGATTCTCTGCAGGGGCAGGGGATGTTCCATACTGACACCATGTTTTCCTTCACAGCAGCAGACAGTAATCACACTGTTTCTGATAAAACTGGCTTTATTGCAGGCAGATAGTAATAATACAGCAAGCACAGAGGTATCCCTTTTCTCTCTTGTCCCCCATGCTGGTCAGAGCCCTGACTCAGGCATTTGGCCCCTTTCAGGCCTGTTAGACTTTCCTCCCATCCCCTGGTGGGATGGAGGAAGAAGCTCCCCGCTCCACAAGTGGAGAAGAAAGTTCAACCAGGAACAACTGAACTCTTCTTAACTCAATTTAGGAGTGTCAGAATTTGTAATCTGAGATTGGGGGTTGAAACCATGTCCCATATCAGAACAGGTTGAATACTGATTGGTTCATCCAAAAGCAGTGATCACCAATCAGTATCCATCTCTCAGGCTGACAGTCTCTGGTGGTTACTAGGCCTGTCCTTGGATACCTGAAATGTATCAAAGTCTGCAATACACACACAGAGCCTAAAGAAGGAATTAACACCTCCACTGCCTGCTCCTAACAGGACTGGCACTGGAAGAGCCCAGGAAAAAGACATAGCGGCCGGGAGGCTATGATATATATATATATGTTATCTTTAACTGTGCATGCAATGTCTTGTATATAATGTATACCCTGTTCACTTATGTAACTCGGTATTTGTAACCATGTATTTTTGGTCATTATAACTCTATGCCCAGGACATACTTCAAAACTAGAGGTAACTCTCAATGTATTACTTCCTGGTAAAACATTTTATAAATAAATAAATTTGTATTTGCAAGGATCATTACACTTATGTAACCAGTGTATCTAAACAATTATTTTCCTTATTGACACAGCATGGAAGAAACTATTTGGAAAATAGTTTAATAATGCGAGTAGCATATTTCATTGAGCTTCAAATTACCAAAGGAGACACAGAAGTTTATTGAGGGAGGTGTTCTAATATCCTGACTCAGCTCACATCTGGAGAAGGGTGGGTTAACATGGTAAAAATTATGTCACTCGTGGGAGAGACGCATTTAGACAGATTTCATATTCTTTTTGAGATGTTTTCTTTCCCCCCCTACTTAAAGCAGAAAGAATTTGGAAGGATAGGTTGTAATTTGGGCATCGTTTATGCCGGCTTAATGTTTGCGGTCTTGCTATGTGTCCTGGGTATGGCTGCTACGAATTTATGTTAAAAGTAGCAGTGGCATGCATATCCTTGGGCACTTTATAAAGGCTTAGTGATAACCCTATGAGAATACATTCCAGCCTCAGTGTTCAGTGCTTACCCTGGCTACTACAAAGTTTAATTTCATTGTTATTTGAACTTCGTGGGCATTGATCACCAGTATGGTGAGCCTTGCAGAGTGAAAATGTGATGATACATTTCTAGGGTTCATCTCCCTGCAAGATGAAAAATTATTTCATTGCAGTAGAAAAGGTTCTGTGCAGTTAAAATGTTAATGGTTGATGCATTATCACATCAGCAGTGTGTTAATCTGTAGCAGTACCAAGGCCGCGCTTATAGTGCTGGCGATGGCGATGGCGACGCGACCGATGGCGTCACTCGTCACCGTCGCCACCAGCGAAAGTTATAAATTGTTGTTTTTTAGCGACTGTCGCCAGTGACGTCACTAAAGGGGGCGGGCCGTGCAATTTGATTGGTTTAAAGACAGTCACATGTGGCGACTGTCTCTAAAAAATCAAATGTAGCCGGCTTCCAAATTTTCAGTCGCTCCATCAGCCTACTTCTGCGTATTGAATGCCTCTGCGTTTGGATTGCGCATGCGCAATACGTACTGGCAGCAACATTGGACAATTTCTGAGTCCCCGCGCATGCGCAATATGTATGGGCAGTAATCGCAAAGAATTTCTAAGTTCCCACGCATGCGCAATACGCACGGGCAGAAATCGCAAAGAATTTCTAAGTCCCCGCGCATGCGCAATACGCACGGGCCTGAATGGAAATAATTTCTAAGTTCCCGCGCATGCGCAATACGAACGGGCAGAAATCGCAAAGAATTTCTAAGTCCCCGCGCATGCGCAATACGCACGGGCCAAAATGGAAATAATTTCGAAGTCCCCGCGCATGCGCAGAAGATATCATATGCGTCGCTAATGGTTTATGGCCTTAGAAGCTCTGCAAACGATCGGCAAAACATTTAAACATGGCACAATAAAGGTATAAAGACTGTTCATGGTCCCAAGGCTCAACAAAGTATCCGGACGTTCCTCCTTCTCCTACCATGCACCCCAAAACTGGAAGAACCTACCAGAGACTCTCACATTCACCACCAGTTTAAGTTCTTTCAAATCTAAGGCTGTCTCACACTTTAATCTGGTCTGTAACTGTTTCATACGCCCATAATATATATTTTCTCTAACTATGCACGCAATGTATACCCTGTTCATTTATGTAACTGTATTTGTAACCATGTATTATTTGTCTTAACTCTGTGCCCAGGACATACTTGAAAACGAGAGGTAACTCTCAATGTATTACTTCCTGGTAAAATATTTTATAAATAAATAATGCTAAGGATTCCACAGAGATTGTATTTCAGTAGCATTTGAGTAGTTTATTGAGTCAGTTTGGGCGCGAGCTCAGTGCGCATGCGCAACAGCTGATAGCTATTGATTTTGCAATTACGGTACTGAAAGGGTATAAAAGGGTTCAGCCCTCTCTCCCCCAGTATTGTATTGTATTGTATGTCATTATTTATATAGCGCCATTAATGTACATACTAGCGCTTCACAGTAGTAATACATGTGGTAATCGAATAAATAACAGATAATATAAATAACAGATCATGGGAATAAGTGCTTTAGACATAAACATAACATTAAGGAAGAGGAGTCCCTGCCCTGAGGAGCTTACAATCTAATTGGTAGGTAGGGAGATCGTACAGAGACAGTAGGAGGGAGTTCTGGTAAGTGCGTCTGCAGGGGGCCAAGCTTTATGCATCATGTGTTCAGAATGTTCACAGTGCTATTCGTATGCTTCTTTAAGCAAGTGTGTCTTAAGGTGGGTCTTAAAGGTGGATAGAGAGGGTGCTAGTCGGGTACTGAGGGGAAGGGCATTCTAGAGGTGTGGGGCAGTCAGTGAAAAAGGTTTAAGGCGGGAGAGGGCTTTAGATAAAAAGGGGGTAGAAAGAAGACATCCTTGAGCAGAACGCAAGAGTCGGGATGGTGCATAGCGAGAAATTAGGGCTGAGATGTAAGGAGGGGCAGAAGAGTGTAAAGCTTTAAAAGTGAGGAGAAGAATGGAGTGTGAGATGTGGGATTTGATTGGAAGCCAGGAGAGGGATTTCATGAGGGGAGATGCTGAGACAGATCTAGGAAAGAGTAGAGTGATTCTGGCAGCAGCATTTAGGATAGATTGTAGGGGAGACAGGTGAGAGGCAGGAAGGCCGGACAGCAGAAGGTTACAGTAATCAAGACGGGAGAGAATGAGGGCCTGAGTCAGAGTTTTAGCAGTCGAGCAACAGAGGAAAGGGCGTATCTTTGTTATATTGCGGAGGAAAAAGCGACAAGTTTTAGAAATGTTTTGAATGTGAGGGGCGAATGTGAGAGAGGAGTCGAGTGTGACCCCTAGGCAGCATGCTTGGGCTACTGGGTGAATGATCGTAGTTCCAACAGTAATGTGGAAGGAGGTAGTAGGGCCAGGTTTGGGAGGAAGTATGAGGAGCTCTGTTTTAGCCATGTTGAGTTTAAGGCGACGGAGGGCCATCCAGGATGATATAGCAGAGAGACATTCAGAAACTTTGGTCTGTATAGCAGGTGTAAGGTCGGGTGTTGAAAAGTATATTTGTGTGTCGTCAGCATAGAGGTGATATTTAAACCCAAAAGATGTTATTAGGTCACCTAGAGAGAGTGTGTACAGAGAAAAGAGAAGAGGTCCCAGGACAGAGCCCTGGGGTACCCCCACAGAGAGATCAATAGAGGAGGAGGAGGTGTTAGCAGAAGAGACACTGAAAGTACGATGGGAGAGGTAGGATGAGATCCAGGATAGAGCTTTGTTCCGAATACCCAGAGTATGGAGAATGTGAAGGAGAAGAGGGTGATCCACAGTATCAAATGCTGCAGAGAGGTCGAGTAATATGAGCAGAGTGTAATGACCTCTGTCTTTGGCAGCATGGAGGTCGTCAGTTATTTTAGTGAGGGCTGTTTCCGTGGAGTGAGCAGTGCGGAAGCCAGACAGGAAGCCAGTAAAATTTGTCCCTGAAGAAGCTCCTTTGCAGGAGGGAAACGCGCGTTGGACGCGCAATGTTGTCAGTTGTCAGTTGTCAGCTTGGAGCTGTTTTAATGTAGTGTTTGCAGTCTCCTGGTTCTATTTGTGTAGACCTCAGAATTTGGTTATCTACCTCCACAGTCAGTGAGCCTGCCTTTCCTACTTTCCATGACTAGTTTTCACAGAGCTTATGCTGTGAACTCACTTATAAAATTGCTGTGAGTGTCAGCTTCATCATGTTGTGAACTCACTATTATTAATACTACACGTGTCAGCTCTACCACTTAAGCACTTGTACTTCAACATACTGACAATTCATCATTGAAGTGCCTAGTGGTATTTACTATAGTAGGATCGCTGGACATTGATTCATTTAATTGGTCGCTGACTTGTACATATATATAAATACTTACCATCTGGTCTCACAGTTGCTCCAGAGGGGTTAATACCCTGACTCACAGCATCCTGTGTCCTCTACATCCCACCAACATCAAGTTCTCAATGGGGATAGTATAATCATACATTTGATGATATGGATGCTTGGTAGTGTTGATTTAATTTATTTTTAAACTCACAGTACACAACTCTTTGGTAATATATGTTTTAAGTAAATCTATTAAAAGTTAACTTTTACACTTTGTTGGTGTGCAGTTTAGTGAATTCTTTTAGGGGGCACATTCATTTTGTGTTTCCCCTTCCCCTTTTCTGATTCAGCCTAAGGATCAGGCTGAAGCAGATGGAGGATCCTGCTATAATGCCACTTACTGTGACACTGGTCAAAAGTTATTCTGTTTGCACCACTGCTGCTTATACAGTTAAGCTAAGGGAATTTTATGAAAATAGTGTACGGAAAAATATTAATAAATCATTGTAAAAGTAAAATTATAGAATTATTTCAACCATTTTGTATGATGTACTGCATAACGTCTATGACGTTACTTGCTGTTTCGTTTTCTATTGTTATTGAAGTAGTCCTCCTGGCATGCCAGGCTCCACCAAAGTGTAGCTAGTTCTTTACAAGCTGTCAGCTTGGTTGTTTTTTTGTTGTTTTATTATATGCTCCCCAAGAAACAGAATTATTTATAGGGTCTATTTTCCGAAACAAAAAGCACATTCAAAATCAGAATTTATGGTCCTGAGATGCGCAAGGTTAAGAAACACTGGGATGAGAGTTAATATAAAAAATATATTAAGCAGTTGGTTCACCTAAACAACAAGTACAATCACAGCACATATTTGCTTTAGTGTTTATTCAATTTATTTTAAATATGATTCTAGCACTGCATTGGGAGATATATGTAACCATTATCCCCCCCCCCCCAATCTCAAATAGGATCTCCTTGGGAATCTAATGCTCAGGCTACGTGTCTTAGTGTGGTGCATACCTACTGTTAACAGGGGGCCCTGAGTCTCCCGCGATGACATGGGGAATAACAGGACAGGCTTCTGGGGTTGTGCCTCGATCTCACTTACTGGTGCAGCGCCTCCATCTCGAGCAGCCCCCCAGCTGTATGGGGTGAAGTAATCTGCAAGAGAATGTTCCTTCCCCTCCTCCCGATATACTTTACTCTCAGGCAGGAGTATAGGTAAAAGTGCAGTGTCTTTATTGGTCTCTTCTATTCAGCAGCCAGATCACACAGCAAGCTGTCTCCCTCCAGGATGTCCCTGACCTCACTCCCAGTCTAGGGCACCGAGTGTGGTTCCAGCTCATCCCCTATCCTCTTTTACAATAGGAGGTATCTGATGTACCCTCTCACTTCCCGTAGGGAGGCCTCAAGCCTGCCAGTCCTGGCAGCTTGGTCTCGGTCACCTTGTCCCTCTCACTCTGCCAACAGACTCTCCACTAAATAGAAAGTACTATGCAATAAGTAACTCCAGCAGGCACCACCCCTTTGTCTTCTAATTTGACACAGGGCCTGATGACACTGCCTTCACTGTCTCACTGCACAGTATGAAGTGGGGAAAACCCAAGATTGCTCATGGCAAACCTGCCCTTACGCAGGGATTACTGCCAGGAGGAGGGCTGACCTATAGCCCAAACCACACAGGGATAAGTCTTTAGTGACGAAACGCGTAGGGCGTTTCCCAAAGAGTTGCCTGCTGGTGAGCAGTGAGAGCTGTGGGAGGTGTATCTGGAGGGAGTCTCTGACCATGTTGCTGATTATTACATCATCTGGCTGCGGTGGCTCCAGTGCACCTTGCTGAACCAACGGATACACCAGAGGTGGCACCAACGGGACAGGCTGATACATTCCTTTCACAGCTTCATGGCGATTGAGTATATCTCATAAATGCTATTATTTTTACTCTGTTTGTGAGTGCACTTTTTATATTTTACAATCCCATAAATACTGTTTTATACTTTATCACACTAGGAGTGCGCCTGTTTTTTCTTTTTTTTTTCTTCTTCTTGTTTTCTGCAGATATCGTTGGGATTTGGTGATCCTTATATACGGGCAGCAAAACTCCAGCGGACTAAGTACAATTTTTGGAATTTCAACGGACATCTGGTTTTTATTTTATTTTTTATGTTTCATATTTTTTATTTTTGCTATAGATTTCAGTTGTTTTTATCACAAATTCGCCCTTTTGGGGATTCTTTGGTCAATAGCCTTGTTAACTCTATCTGATTTACACAGCTGATTTATCCTTATCAAGCTTCCTAAGGCGCTACTCCAATTTGTTTGTTTTGTGTATATATATATATATATATATATATATATATATCAAGAGAAAAAAGAAGCGCCAGTTCCGTTAGGTAGAAAATATATATGTATGGAGTTTATTAAATAACCAGAGTAGTCAAAAGGACTAGTAGTAGACTGGTGTGATTAAAACTCTGTGCCCAGGACATACTTGAAAACGAGAGGTAACTCTCAATGTATTACTTCCTGGTAAAATATTTTATAAATAAATAAATAAAAAGCAATAATATGTCTTGTATAAGCAGATAGCAGCAATAGGCAAGTGACATATAAAAGGGGATGTGGAGCAAGGAAGCAAGATGTCAGGGGAGAGATGGCCAACAGTGGTGAATGTCAATAGCAGTCCATGTGGCTGATGATAGCCCAGTGGAAAAATGAACACCCACTAGAGAATGTCCCTTCTCAATGATGATGTGGGTGTGCTGGTGACAGACCTGTGAAATCTGTTGAAGCACGGAATATACCTCCTCAGCGTGCGGTCCGTTTATACTGGTGTTATTCTGATGCTGTAAAATCAATTCCCTCCTGTGCACAAAATCACTCCCGCGTGTCAGACCTCAGTTTGAGATGATGATATACAATATACGAGTTATGTGTTAGACAGGCACTTACCAGGGCAGCTATTCTATAGTTATAGCTATGGCGCGAATGACCCTGTGTCATAGCAATTGTCTAAATACTGTTTATTACTGTTATGCCTTATGTGTATATTTGCCCAACTCTGTATGAGGCATTTTATCCTTATGTGAACCCTCTCCGATTACTACTAGTCATTCAGGTACTGAGTTATGCATATTTTAGACATGTGGTGTTTGGGAATAGGGGAGAGAGAGAGGGAAGGGCTCAAGCTTCTGTCCGTGGATAGGTGCCAGGGGTAGAAGGGTTTTGTAACGAAACAACTGTACTTGCCTAGGCAAGAAAAAGAACCCCTTTGGACAAGCACTCATATAGTAGTAGAATAGATGGTTAAAAGTGACCTTTATTGTGAATAAGGGTAAAAAAAGGTGTAAGTAGACACACAACACAATTAAGAAAGAATTAAACAAAATACCACCCAGTCATTGTAGGTGAACTGGTAACGGTAATGGTTGAAAGGACTTCAAAGTGACTGGCGCCTGATTGATGGAATTGGCGCCTCAGTGTGGTACCTATGTGGTACCTATATTTATGTTTCAAAAAAGTGTAGTGTCAGTCAATGATGTAACTAGTAGACACATAACTTGGGACCACAGCTGATTAGATTGTCACTCACAGAGAGTGTTGACTTAAACTGTGAGTAGGTAGTGAATAAATTGTACCTCAGACTACTATACTCAATGTGCAACAGTCTCTTAGGTGGTGAAGTAATTAGTACTCAAACAAAACTCTGGAGTGAGCAAAAAATGAAGGGAGTCCTTCAGAGCAACGCATGATAAAAGCATATACAAGTATTTACAATAGAGCTACTATGTAACTGGGGGAATGTGGCTAAACGATGGGAGCTTTGAACACATTGTTCAGCTAATGCACAAAATAAGGTCTCCCAACAGGGTAAACTTGAAGCACTGAATAGATGCTCCAGGATACCTGAGCCTATATGAGAGCAGGAATAGAGATGAATAGTAAATCAATAAACGATATACTGCTACTCAAATCCTCTGTGAGGACAATGTGTGTAATACAGGGAGACTGTCTAATCCCTGAGTTCGTAGCTGTTATTATCTAACTATGTATAGGTCAATGGATATATACATTAGGTCTGTGCAACATGAAATTGGTAGGTCAGGTCCCGCAACTACACGTTAATATACCTGTCTGTATATAAGCTGATGCTTCAGTAGCTGTAGTCTAGGGACTTTTGACAGGACGCACAGATCTAATACCGTATGCGGAGCTGAACCCGGCGTGGTGTATTAATGAACACCACAGAACATTAGCTAGCCGGGTGAAGTGAAAACATATCTCCTACAACAGACGGAGCTCCGTGTTAATCGATTCAGTAAGGCTGTGTGGCAGTAAAATGAACTCGTGTACCCAGAATGCCTCACTGGTAGTCATATATCTCGAGCACAGCCTCATAACCTATATGTGAATGTAACCAGCTGTTTACAGATCGCTAAGTATATGCAGTCTGTACGTGCGGCATAGTGTCAGTGTATTCAGTCCCACATCCACTCGTTAATTTAACTAGTAATGAATAGAATAATACCTGAGTGGATACAAGCAAGGGACATTCACAGGCTACGCCGCTCTAGTTATATGTGTAGAGCTCCACCCAGCGTGGTGTATTAATGAACACCACAGAACATTACCTAGCCGGGTGGTCTGACTCATCTCGCAGACGGAGCTCTTGCCTGAACAACTGACTGGAAGCTGCCTGGAAGCTACACTGGACGCCGCCGCACCAACACGTGTGCTGACGTCACAGAGGAGGCGCCCACCACCGACGATCGTTTCGCATCATGCATTTCTGATGCTTTCTCAAGGTGGCCCCGCCTCTACGGTAGCTCAGAGTTTAAATAGCCAGGCGTTGCCATGACAGCAATGGCGTTCGGGTGAGTATATCAATAAAATACTTTTGAAGTGTGTGTTGTGTTGTTGTTCATTTATGTTAGGTAAATAGTGGCTGGCTGGGCGGCGACATATTAGACAGTTGAATCAGCCTCGTAATGTTCCAGAGCAGGTAAGTCATATGAATGGGTAAATTGACTGGATGCACTGGAGGAGTACAGATATACAGTCATCAGAATTTACAGGGCAAACCAGCAAGATACAGGACATTTGTCATGCAAATATAGGCTGCTAACACAAAACGTGGTAGATGTAATCAGTAATATATTCGTTCCATTCAGTAGGAGTGTGGATTGTATGCAATATGGAATGGTAGTGTGGGGCAGTCAGCAGTCCTAGCCAATGAATGGGGCAAACATAATGCCCTCATTAAGGCCCTGAGGATAGAGAGTCCCCAGGGTACCTGACAGCTATTCCTTATTTGGAGCTATTGCGCAAGGACCCCGCGCTATCTCAGCTGCAGTACATCAATCTGCGATTACAGCCACCATATAAAGAAGACACAGAGACCCCTCCTCCAGAACCTGACGAAGCTTACGAGCGAAACGCGTTGTTCTGAGGAGGATTTTTGGACATCACGAGCCACCGTAGGCTTACCTGGATTGCCGTTCGCCGCCAGACTTTCCGGACGCGGAAGTCAGGGTAAAACGCCGATCGCCCCATACAGGAGAGCTGCCGTAAGTTCTGGGACATTATTGGCTCACTTTACCTATGATTAACCAAGGAGGATTGTGCTCTATAAACGAGGCTTGGATTTTCTCTGAGTGTCTACACTCACATATGGCCATGTGAGTGGTTTTTATATATTTCTCCACCATGCTGTCACTTATCAGTGTCATACACCCATTGCTGTTCCCCCCTCCTTTTCTCCTGAGATCTCCTTCAGGACCAGTGATTCATGAAGCAAGCCACAGGCTAGAGCCACCATCATTGTGATGTGTTTACACTCACACATGGCCGTGTGAGTGATTTTGTTATACTTCCATTTATCCTGCTACCCTTCTTTCTACCCATTTCACGTATAGCAAACTAGGTTATTGTTTTACTAATTTCATATTTTGTTTTTTTTTGTTTTTTTCTGGTTTGCGCTCGCCCCATTGTGTTTTCCTCAGTTTGAGATGAGGCTACCTGCATGTGAATCCTTGCAGCGGCACTGGATGTAAATGCGAAGGCGGGTGTCTTTATCCCCAGATGTAAAAGAATAAATGATCCTGATTGCTTCGCACAAAACGTGCCCACATCACTGCGTTGCTGTGCTGCTGCGTGATGATGTCCAACGCGTTTCGTCACTATAGGTGACTTTCTCAAGGATAAGATTGTAGTAGCTGAACTTTGTAGATATAGCCACCGTGATTGCCACTAATAGCAAGAACAGCTGTAAACAATCTAAGACGTGACATATGAATGAATAAAGACTTTGGGGCCTATGCAGAGAGCAGCGAATTTTAAAATTGGCGAATTTATTAAAAAGTAGCTTTTTTGGAGAGTTTTATTCTCCATATGCAGAAAAGTGCGAATTCTGCTATGTTTAACATGGATGCGCGTGTGGCGAGTTTAAATTGGCGAGATGCGCGCTTCAGAAACGTGTAAAAACAAATTTGCGCCTTTTTTTTCCCTTTGCAATGGCCGCGAGCGGCAGCTTCTTGCCAGTTTTTTTTGGCGAGGCAAAAAGGAGACAATCGCGCCATTTTATTGGCGCGAACAGCCGCTAGATGCCGTTCGCGCCTCTCTGCATACGGATATTTTTAAAACTGGCGAGATTGAGGTTCTCGCCAGCCGCGAGGCGAGTTTAACAAATAGAAAAGAAAAATTGGCGCGTTTTTCGGAACTCGCCATTTTCTGCTGCTTTCTGCGCGATTTTCTCCAAAAAATGGCGAATTTCGAAATAGCGCTGCTCTCTGCATAGGCCCCATAGAGTGAAACTTGAAACTGGATGAATATGATACAAAATATATATATAAATATAACAACATAAAAACACATCAAATACCCTGCATAATGACGACCAACCTTATAAATAAAATCCTAATTAAAAAGGTCCTTTTCAATGAAAAATTAGAAAGGACTACATAAAAAAGACAGGTTTGAGGGAAAGAGTGAACATATAAATTAAATCACTCTAATATAGAAGGCAGGGAATATGATGGGGACAGACTGGAATCAAATAATTAATATTAGAAGTGTTAGAAAAAGACGGCTATTATGTATACTGTATAGTGATGCGTGTGTGTCATACACACCCTGCTACAGTGTAAGTGATACACTAGTGCAGGTGAGTGCACACACTGAAGGGGAACGAATAAATAGACAGTTATGTGCAGATAAATGACAAATTAACATTCTAAACAAAAGGAGCGTATTGAGAATCAAAATTAGAATGTTAATATGCACCTGCTAATGAGATAACTAATGGCCGTCATGTTTGCATATCATATATCATTCACTTGGAGGATTTGCGTTAACTTCAGGGAACAGAACATCCATTACTGATTTTGATAACATGACGTTATGGTCCCGATTTAATGGAGTTTTGTGGATCTGTACTCGGGAATCTGGGTAAAATTAACAAACTATGTGACTCAAATTTTAGGAGGGAGATGGGCCAATGCAAAGAAAAATGTGCTTGTACACATTACGCGCAATCAATCTGCTGCAATGTAAGAAATTTGTTTATCAAGTTTTTTTTAAAGTAGTGCCATTGTTTACAAAGAAACACAACCCTGCCACTCTTTTTACAGTTTTGCTCCAAATTTCTATTAACAGAACCCCCTCTATGTTTCTACGTTAGTCGGACCCGTCAAAGACTCGTCCCTCTGATATCTTGCAAGTGTTGTAAACTCACAGAGTTGCACAAAGGCTTTACCTTGAAATAGTCACATTTTTTCTGCGAATTGTAATCCGACGCGGATTTGCCGGTTCCTTTGAGTCGCAGTTTCCTGCGGATCAGTCTCAAAAAGCAAAACCTGATGCCAGATTGTTAAAATTCTGCACTCAGATGAAATCTGAGGCGAGAGAGAAAGATTGAGTGCGAATTTTTAAACAATCCAACCGCGGATTATTAATCCTCCATGCAGATTTTGGACTCAAGATGGAACCTGAGTGCGTTTTCTGAAAAATCCACCAAGATTGTAACCAATGGCGGATTAGGACTAACCTGCTCGGATTTTTTAGCATCCAATCTGCTAGCGGATGTTGGTGGGGAGATAAGATTTGGTCTAAAAAAATCTGGGAAAGGGATTTGGACCAGTTCACCCATCTCTACCTTTATCGATCTATAGTACTCAGTTGAAAAATGGCAAAAAAGAGAGACAGTGGGTGTTATTACTAAAATCTCATCTCTGGAAAATGGGGGCAAAATCCATTCAAAAGACATGCACCAAATGTTTCAAAGGAAAAACTCCAATTAATTCAATGGTATTCGTTTTCTTTGAAAGATATTGTGCTTTTTTCACTGAATTTGCCACAGCTTTAATAAATAAGAGCACACAGCCCTTAGCACAGGGGCACGCAAACTTTTGTTGCTGCGCCCCCTGCCTGCTCTCCCCCAGTGCTCGTGCCCCCTCCTTACCTTAGTGCGGCATCAAATGGCGGTGCGGTGCCACAGCAGCGCGTTGCAAAGCCGGATGAATCTTGGTAAATTGAGTTGCGCAGGCCTCGTGCGGTCCCCTTGCATTTAATTTAAATGCCTTGGGGAAGAGCGCGGGGCCTTTGTAACCACCGTGCACCCCCCCAAAAAGTCTTGCGCCCCCCCCCGTTTGCTCACCCCTGCCTTAGCAGACACACAGCTTTGGATAGTCACTGTGTTGCAGGTGAACTAATAATACTTTGGATCAGGCTACCCGGGTGTAAACACCACAGTATCACACCTCTACCGTATTTATTAGAATTTCTGATTTCTTTGATATTTTGGACTCTGCAAACATTCACACAGTTTACATCGATTATAATAATGTAGCCTACAGTTCTTATAACAAAGACCTGACATATACTAAGTTAGATCAGCAGGAAAAAAATATTTTAAGTAATGTATTTGCCCCAAGTGTCTGTTTTGGTTTCGAGATTTTTATCAAGTCATTTCACAACATTTAAAAAAATCTTGCAATACAAGATGTGATACTGTAGCAGCATATTTAGATGATCTTGTCAGTACGTACAATATGCAGACTGCAGTAGCTGATTTCTTTGTTAAACAATCCAATTGGCAAAACTTGTATTTCAACAACATAACCAATCCTTGATGATTTAATGAACTATAACTAATCATTACAATGTTACTTACTACATATGCAGATGCATTTAACTTTCCTGTTTAACATGAACCAACTAACCAACTCATTATCCATGAGTTAATGAGAATGTAATCTTACTTTTCCATGTCTTCTTTTTGGACCTATCTGTGATGTCTTCTGCCTGTTCCCAGACGCGTACTGCTTTCCAATGTGCTTTGTTGAGGGTCTGGGATAGTCATTTGAGTTGCATATTTGTGAAACTACAGAAAGCACGCAAACAATTTTGTTTTGGGATGTTGTTAAGGTTGTGGGAAAGAACTTCATTATGTATGACAGATATTTCCAAGGCTGACATACAATATACAATCCTCTCTTTGATAATATAAAAGCTAACTACATTAGTCACAAATGTACATTACGTCCTAAACTACTGGAGCACAAAGTCTTAATAGCTACAGCCGTGGGACAGTAAAATGACGAGTGCTGGATGGCAGCAACCTCCATCTCTCGTGTTTTCAAAGGACCCTTGTAAATTCTTCCCAAGACTGCAATAAGAACACATTCCAAGCAATATTTAAAGATGGTGCATGGAAAAAACATGTGTCATTCAATTAGGGAGCCTCTCTTGTAGCCCGATTTGTACATCATCTCCTTTTACGAAGTTCTGTTTTTTTTTTTACAATGCCACATGTTGGTAATATTATACAGTGCTTTTTTTTGTCATAGCTATTTTTTTGGTACCTGGCCTCTTACCTTCTCCTGCATCCTCATCTCCATGGCGTTGTCATGTTTCTATGGCAACATAGTGCCGCGTTGCATCACGGCGTCACTTTGTCATAGTGACGCGTTGTTACAAGGAGATGCCGCCGGAGTTGAGGAGAAGGTAAGAGAAAACGGTGATGGTAGGTGCCAGCACACTGTACCGACACAAAAAAATCCTGGCTGTTATATGAAAAAGTTCATTTATTTTTAAATAGTGGTTTAGCTGAAATGCATATGTTATAATAATATAAATTAGAGATGGGCAAAACTGGGTGTGTAAAATAGAAACCTACCAGGACCATACATTCCAAAAACAAATACAAAACCAAAACCCCTAGGATCTTTAAAACCAAAACAATGCCATTTTATATGATTTTATAGTTTTTAAAGCATTTTCATGCTTTATTGTGGTATTGTAGAATTTTCCTGTTTATTTTGAGGTATTTCAATATTTTAGTAAACCAAGCAAATAGTTTTGGCTAAAACCAGAACCAAAACACGATTTTGTTTTTAGAACCAAAACACCTTTAATAAATGTCAATATATTCTTAGAGACACCCTTATTTAGTATCGGGGGTATGTTTGAACATTGTATGGTGACGTTTTATAGGTACCATCTACAGAGCCTAAAACAATCATCTCTATGCCTGGATGTGGTCTGTCCACGGTCTCAAGGACCTGGCACTGGAATTTTAATAGCTTTCAGTATCTTCAAAGACAGTGCCCTTTACATAAGACCTGCCTTTCTCTCTAATGATGATCATTTAAATCTGCGCACATCTTGGTGATACCATAGTGAGACATTCTAGTTTTACTTCAGTACTGCACTCATTTTCTATAATTAATTGAATATTTTCACTGTAATTTTTTGGACACACTGACATCTCACTGCAGCTTCGTTGTTCTCATAGACTTCACTACAGCTTGGTCTCCTATCTGATTACGAGGCACACGGGATAATGTGAGTTAGCTTTTATAATTTCCCTAAAAGTTGTACCGGTTTCCAGTACTTCAGTATTAGGTGGTACCTTTTTTATTTGAACTAACAGTCGATATTATAAGACAAGCTACCGAGAGTTCTCTCTCAGGTCTGCAATACGGATTTACAAAGATTCTCTGAGTTTAACAGAGCTGCGGTTGAGCCGTGGACAACACGCGGCTGTAATCTCGCACCCCGCTGCAGACACAGGGACAGTAATAACATGTGCCACATAAAGACCCAGAGCCCGGAGCCCACTTCACTGAAAGAAAGTCCAGCAAATCATTAAGATTAGGCCTTTTTTTGTTGCTAACACCCTTCGAGATCTTCATGAAAAACAGCCAGGGTTGCCATGTGAACTCTCTAATGCAGAAAGGCTTTAAAATAGTAAGGAACAAAAAACAAGATTTAGCCACCTGTGCTGAAGGAAGGATATCCTTAAACCTGACCATTTGGTGGTATTTGAGGACTGGACTTTGCCACTCCTGGTCTAAACCATTCCAAAATGAAATAATAGACATCTTAAGATACTTTGACAACTGGCTTTTCTTCAGTCTACTTTAACCCTTTGAGTGCCTCAGTGCACCACAACCCCTCCGGCACAGTGTGGTCATATGACCGCGGTGGCCATTTTGGAGGAAACAGAAGAGTTGTGATCCTCCTCCTCCGTTTCCTTTCTCGTTATATTGTGTCCTGAGCTCCACGGGAATATGAAACACCAAACCTGGAAAGAAACAGACCCTTTACAGATGACGTAGTCACTAAGTCATATGCCCCCCACAGTGCCAGTCCCCATAATGTAGTGACTATGTCCTGGGGCACTTAAAAGGTTAATCCACCACCATGATGCCTAGATATATCAGTGACATCATGGGTGACAGAATAGAACTTTTGTAAATATTTACATATTCAAAATAAAACTTTGGTAAAATCACCACAAATTTCATAACACTTTCTAGTGTTTTTTTTGCAGCAGCAATCCCATAAAAAAAAGGGAAAATATTTTCTTACACAATTAGAAATTGGGACGGGGAGGAGGGAGCATCCGGTTTGGAAACATGCTATTTTCAGTGCAGGGGACCTCCTCGATTTGAGATAGAACTATCAGTGAAGGTGGTGGTACTCCTCCAGGAGTAAACAACATGGCCGCCGGCATCGACCAATAGGATGTCGGATGACATTGCGGCTTCCTATTGGATCGCGGCACTTTAAAATAATGAGCTTCAGCACCAGAGGCCTCCTAACTCCCATTATGGAAAATAAAAAATGTAATTAAAAACAAAAAACAAATCCCAGGCAGGATTGCTACTTTAATTCATTTTTTAAAATTAAAATCACACACCATTATGGCATACATCCCTTTGAAATGTATGTATTGACTGAAAAGGCATTTAATCATGTACATGGAACAATTTAAACATACACAGGATTTAAACATAATCTATTTCCCCAATGTTTATTTTTCTTTTCATGCATAATTTAAATCTAATTTTAGAAAATCCGCACAAATGAAAGAGGATTACAAAAAATATATAGACTCATGGCTAAATAATTGGAAAAATAAATTGAGACGTAATCTACTTCTGTGTATTTTTTATTTGGACAACTTATTTTGTTACATAGGCAACATAATTGCTGCTTTACTTACGCCATTCTTAAGTTATGTCAGACCGTGGCGAGGGAAATGGAAAATGAGTCATTACTGACAGTACAACGCTACAGAAGCAGCAGTATCGCACAATGCTTTTCTTACACCGGCACAATTATTGGAAATGTGGAGAACATTAGTAACTGCTGGTCCAATCTTCATAAAGATAACTTGAATTTGTTTTTTTGTGAGTTTGGTGAGAACAAAGTGAGATCCAAAAAAGGGTCTCAAAAAAGCCTCTATTGCAGGTCCCCCCAAAAAGTCATATAAAAAGCATCTCTGTGATATACTTTATTCCAACCAGTGTCTCCAGGTACAAACATTTCAGTGGATATGTTATCATTCTTTTCAATTTTTGGGGGACCTGAGTGCACTGCACTAGGAGCTTTTTTGAGACCCTTTCTTGGATCTCGCTTTGTTCTCACCATGTATTATCCCTTAGGACCTGATCTCTTATATCTATTACGCCGGTGTTGATAGGTGGAGGTTGATAGGTGGAGTAAGTAGCTATTTTGGGTTTTTGGTTTATAAACCTGCTGCTTTGTACTGTTTTTAGAGCAATGGGTACTTAAATAAATAATGGATCTCTATGGAGCCTCATTCATTCCACTTGTGTGGCTTTGCATTGTATTGCAGCATTACATGGGATAGTTGCAGCCAACAGGAACAAGCTCACTGGCAATAACAGAAACGCGTAGGGTGGAGTGTTGCTGATGTTTGGAACACTGACAAGGTGTTTTGTCTCTGGAGAATTACAGCCGAGATTTGGTTCCCCCCTCACCATTTGATGACATCACCTGCTTAACGGCCGTATTGTAGGAGCTGCGGTGGGGAGGAAGTGCTGCTGTTTGTTTCCAGATTGTGACCCAGGGTAGTCTGAATACCTATCTCAAATTTACTTATGTAAGTGCAATACATTGTGATTTTTTTTATATAAAGAAATCTTCACTATTATTGCTTTGTTTCCTATCATGTGGGATTCCCCATCCCCCTCCCTCCACCCTTCTGCTATTGCATCTCCTATGTCTTGATGGATGTCTGATGAGGATACCTGGATGCCCTAAAGAGTTGGTTACTCTAGATAACCTCCCTGCTTGATTTTCATGTGGAATGTGCGAGTGCAACATTCACAACATCACGTTCACACTGCAATTGTTTTATACTGTATTGCACTATTTCCCCCCTTTTTTTATATATATATTCCTCTTTTATGTCCTTGGATTTATTTCTATTCTATTCCCTTGGGAGGGAGGGGGTGTTGGGAGTACAAGTGGAACTATTGCCTGGACTCGTCCTCTGTAGGCACAATTCCTATTAGTCTATTCAAATGCCCCACACGGCTTAAACCAACCCCGGTGGGCTGTCCTGGAAGTCCAGTAACCTCCCCACACTCTGGATTGGTCTAACCCAGGTGAGCCCTAGCTTGCTGATTGGACTCCAAAGACAATCCGCTCTGGGATTGGTTGGGCCTCCGTCCTCCATGTTGGTGGATCTACACTGAGAGATATATTAATAGGAACCTGGCTTTGGTTCCAGAGACTTTTTGTGGATATTCAGAGAACCGAAGTGGACCCTTTAAATATATGAAGTCATCCGAGGATGTTATGGAGGAGTTTTGAGCGAAACAATGGCGGGCAATTTAAAACGGCTGACTAGTGGAGAGCAAGACAGTGCTGTCCCTACCATCAATGACAGTGGCGCAAATTGGGAACATGTATCAGGGTAAACTTATGGACGGAGGTCCCCGCAACTAGGGCTGTAGGTTGTTCCCTCAGTTACCCCAGTTGGGTGAGGTTGTGTGTGGGTCTTAATTATGGTGGTTTGTGGAATCTTTGTTCCAATAAATTCACTTTTGTTCAACTCTACAGTTCTGTCTAGTGTATTGATCCCCGGTGTAATTGTCCCGGTCTCACATGACAATCTGCTTGCATTTTTATGTGTTTGTGGCGTATACAAAGTGATTGTATCTCTTTCACTCTCGTAAATAATGGTTAAAGTACAATAGATAATTCAACTATTCTTTTTTTTTTTCACTTTCTTCATTCGTGAGATTTCTTCTGTCAAATCTAAATGTGCATCTTATCGAATGCCATGTAAATGCATAATTTGGCGAGATTTCTTATTTGCATACAACATTTGCATATCGCATGGAATTGTGCATCAAGAACCAAAATCGCTACCTAAAAATTCATTTTTGCACAGTATTACTTTAACGACTGAGCCACATTGTATCTAACCAGTCAGTGTTCTAGTGCACAGTTCTCAACTCCAGTCCCGAAGACCCCAACAGGCCAGGTTTTGAGGATATCCTAGCCTCAGCTCAGTTGGCTCTATCAAAGACTGAGAAACTCTTGCTGAAGCTGGGATATCCTGAAAACCTGACCTGTTGGGTAGGTCTTGAGGACTGGAATTGAGTACCCTTGTTCTAGAACAGGACTGTGATATAATGTGTGATTCAATGATTACAAAAAACAGGGAATAGATTTGGCATTACTAACCATTTCTAAGATATTGAAAAGAGTGGAGATGAGCGCACGTAAGGAACATAAAACAATAAAAAATATATCACCTCAGTGTGTTTCAGCTTCACTTGTTTACTCACTTTGGACCCCCCCATTTGTGTGTGTCTCCTGTGTGTTCACCACGGCTCTTATGAGCCAGAACATACGGCTATTAGAAATTATCAGCAAGCGACCAACGCAAGGCAGTAGCCGCTACAGTAGATGTTCCCACTTCGTGACCAGACCAAGAACATTAAATACAACGCTGAGGGATCCTGCTCACATGTGCCCGTGTGAGTATCTATAGTATTATCATCCCTCACCTTACCGTTTATATATACCTTCAAGTTTCACTACATATTATAATATAATTTTTATTGATATATTTTTATTGTTTTATGTTCCTTACGTGCGCTCATCTCCACTCTTTTCACTATCACACCAAGGATGAGGGGTTGATCCTATTTGATTGAGCTGAAGTACCATCAGGGCCAGTATTACTCCTTGCAATTCCGAGCCTTGGCTTTCTTTCGATTTACGCCACCTCAGGGGCTCTAAATAGATTTATTTGAGGGAGCGCCACTGTCTTCTCCTTTTTTTTTGCCATTTCCAAGATATATCATTTTATATTTAATATATATATCTAATTGCTATCTGGCCATTTATAAACAATTGCATCATCAGTGGAAAATTATCTTTATTCCCATGGACAGCGTTCCCCATAACAAATAATATTTTAAATTCAAGACAAATTTGCAGCAGGGGAGCAGTGTTCCCATATGAAGTCACAATTCAGGCCAAGTCTGAATTTCATCCTTTTACAAATCTATAAGAACCCTTGGATGAAAATATAATCCTACTTACTGTATATATGTCAGCATGCCACAATGAGGTTACAGCAAATATCACATGCGGTGTAGTCTTCAAGCCAAGGAATAACAACTGTGCAGTTTGTGTGTCTGGTTTTAATGTGCTGAAAAAATACAGCTACAGTATGAACAGCTGGCGCTGAGAAGTGTGGACAATGCATTTCTGTTATGTAAATAAAATTACATTTGTAAATCGTAATTTGGTAAATTCACCATACAAATATTGGGCTCTAATATATGTACATTTTCAAGCTGGAAAACTGATGTGAAAAATTAGGTTTATCTTTTGTTTTAATTGATATGTTTTTTTTTAATATAAAATCGGGTATAGTTTCTTGCACCAGGGACATTTTGTTAAATGCTCTTTACACCCCTGTGATAACACAATAGAACATGCAAACGTTTTTTAGAACTAGAACATGCAAAAATAAAAAAGTTGTCTTATGTAAAATCTATCAGAAGAGCTGACGGCCTAAAACTTCACCCAAGTTTGCGAATGTGGTGTGATGACAAAAATGTGTGAAGATTTACTCCAAGTTGGCCAAAAGCCTCACGCATCAATGTTCCCATAGGAGCCTGTATGTATGTACTGTATATCTTTATGTGTACACTTGTACATACAGTAGTGCTTCACAGCAGTTGATTTGCCAAATGTGTCGACTTTTGCTGGCTTCGTATAAGCAAAAATATGACAAATCCAATTAATGCAATTTTTTCTTGCAAGCTTCACATTTTTTTTTTATAGCAAACTGTGGTAGAATTTCCTAAGAAATTTTCCCAAATGTTTACAAAGCGAAGTGCTACACCTTCACAAATCATTACTATAAACTATAGTAAATGGGCTTTGTTTAAAGTGCAAAACATTGATGTAACATGGTTAGTCTATTCTACCTTTCTTTCCCCCCTGTCACAAGTCCTTAGCCGTCTAGGCTGTGACAGGCAATCCTGTTGGCTTTTGACCCCCCTCATGCTCATCTCTGAGTGACAGAAGTATGCTGGTGACTCATGGCCTCTGTATAGCCTATCAGGTATAGGTACAGACCTTGAGCCCTCCCCTTCTGGTTCCTCAGAGAGGCAGTGCTAAATTTAGTTAGTTCTTTCCCACCCTTCCAACCGAGTGGAGGTGTGGGGCCTGTTTCTTCTCCCTGTGGGAGAGAGAGGCCAGCCAGGACCTCATGGCAGGCTGGCTCAGGAAGATCTAAGGCTCCACACTAGGAGAGCCAGCACCATCCAGAGGCCTGGGATCCTCTGATGACCCTATGCAGCGCTTTGTAAGACCTACAGTGACTGTCACAATAAAGATCCCTTTGCTTTAATCATACTCCTGTTTGAGTGTCAGTCCCTGGGCAGGAGGAAAGAAGTGTGCTTTTGTGTGGACTGATCTCTGGGCACCCTGGAGCCCACTACAGCTGGAGGCACTACGCTCTGAGTAAAGAACGTCGGTGATCTTCAAAAGCCTGTCCTGGTCTCCATATCACCGCAGACAACTAAGCTCTCCTGAACCCTCACAGGTATGTCGCACCATAACACCGGTAGCCACAACAAGTTTCTCCTAGAGGGTGGGGGTACATGTGCTACATTGAATAATTGCTGTTAAATTAGTGTTAAAGCAGCAATCTACACCTGGCCCTTTGTACTTGTTTTTAGAATTGGAACTTGAGGTCCTTTAGTACATTAATACATTAGTATGTAACGTTCTCGGTGACTGTGGGTGCACGGAACTGAGAATGGAGCGGTTGAGTTCTGGAGGGCCATTGGTTCCTATTCTGATATAAAACGTATTCCCCCAAAATGGAGGGTTTGCAGTGATACAGGATCTCTGAGTCAAAGCAAGGAAAGTTTGATTCAGCGCATGTCATTTATTCTTTAATGTACTTTACGTTTGTTACATGTGAAACAGATTTATGCTAAATATTGTTAAGCAGAAACTCAGAATGTGATTCATTATAATATAGTACTGTATGTGCATCACTTTAATTTTCCCTGACTTCGCCTCCTAATGACACTCATCAGGCCTCAAGATGCTCTCGGGACAAAACATAAGCAAAGCATTTAGATACGAAAGGTACGATGAAAATGCCTTTCTGCATTAATTTAATAGTAAAACACATTTTGTTTTATTGTAGGAGGGTCAAAATACCTTCTGTCTTATTGTAAGAATGTGTTTTTCCTTCTTTTTCGCCATATATATCCATTTGTGTTTTGAGAAGTTACAGTACATGGAGTAATAAGAGGAACAAATGGGGAGTAATGTGATGTCCTCTTGTCTTTATATCATCTGGGGGTCATAATGTTTCTTCTGTTAAGGCAAATGCAGCAGTCTAAGGCCATGTAAGTCTCTCTGGTTAACTGATAAGCATTTTATGTATAACAAAAAAAGTATGTGTGTGCCAAGCACATGCTTTTTAAGTGAAACTTCTTTGTCTTTTGTCACTATTTTGTCAGAGAAATTGTATTTGTGATGGTGATATTTTTAATGAAAAATCAAAACATAATTTCAGTGCCAAAACGCAAAGAAGTTTTACTTAGCACATGTGTTTTAGCTATTTGCACTTCTACATTTATAGTAACTGTGAATTCCTTGTGTGTGTGTTTGTGTGTCAGTGTGTCAGTGAGTGTCTGTGTGTGTGTGTCAGTGTGTGTGTGTCAGTCAGTGTGTGTGTGTGTGTCAGTAAGTGTGTGTGTGTGTGTGTCAGTCAGTCAGTGTGTGTCAGTGTGTGTATGTGTGTCAGTCAGTGTGTCAGTGTGTGTGTGAGTTAGTGTGTGTGTGTGTGTCAGTCAGTGTGTGTGTGTGTGCGTCAGTCAGTGTGTGTGTGTGTGTGTGTGTACATCAGTCAGTGTGTGTGTGAGTCAGTGTGTGTGTGTCAGTCAGTGTGTGTGTGTGTCAGTCAGTGTGTGTGTGCATCAGTCAGTGTGTGTGTGTGTGTGTGTGTGTGTACATCAGTCAGTGTGTGTGTGAGTCAGTGTGTGTGTGTCAGTCAGTGTGTGTGTCTGTCAGTCAGTGTGTGTCAGTTAGTGTGTGTGTTTGACACACACACACTGACTGACACAACACACACACACACACACACACACACACACACACACACACACACACACACACACACACACACACACACACACACACACACACACACACACACACACACACACACACACACACACACAAACACTGACTGACAGACACACATAAACTGACTGACACACACACACACACACACATACACTGAGTGACACACATACACTGACTGACAAAGTCAGTGTATGTGTGTCAGTCAGTGTGTGTGTGTGTGTAAGTCAGTGTGTGTGTCAGTCAGTGTGTGTGTGCATCAGTCAGTGTGTTTGTGTGCGTGTGTCAGTCAGTGTATGTGTGTGTGTGTGTGTGTGTCAGTCAGTTTGTGTGTGTCAGATTGTGTGTCTGTCAGTCAGTGTGTGTGTTAGTTAGTGTGTGTGTTTGTGTCAGTCAGTGTGTGTGTGTGTCATTCAGTGTATGTGTGTGTGTGTGTCAGTCAGTTTGTGTGTCTTAAAAAACTCTGTGATACCCATGCTCCAATACGCAGAATAAGAGTACGGGGGCCCACCTTCTGTGGGTAACAGCCAACCTTATATTGCTCACCATCTTAGAGATGGTTTGTGGAAAAGACACAAAGTAACTAGCACTACCGAGGATCTTAATAACTACAGATGCCTGCGGAATATGTGCACAAGGCAAACAAGACACACAAAAGAACAATATTACTCTGACAATCTTCGCCAGAATACATCAAACCCAGCTAATTTCTGGAAGGTTATCAACAATAAATTCCAGCCTTCTAGCCATCAACAACCATGGAATATCATTAAGGAGGATATTCATCTGGCAAATCCCACTGACATTGCAAATGCATTCAATGAATACTTTGGGGGGTGTGGTACTAACGTATTAGCGAAACGTAACCCGAACTATATACATGAACATTGTTCTGGGAGTACCCTTATAGCCCCACCCTCTCCCAACACGACACACTCCCAAAACTCTATTTTGTCTTCAGGCCATATCCCTAAGATCTGGAAAATTGACAGAGTTGTCCCAATCTTTAAAAGTGGGGACAAAAACACTGTATCAAATTAGAGGCCAATCTCTCCTCCCAATACTATCCAAAGTCATGGAAAAATGTGTTCACTCCCAATTTAGCGATTACTACTGTATACCAAGACAAATTTCCTTAGCCAACTCCAATCTGGCTTTCACCCTAAACACTCCACGGTAACTACCCTGCTAAAAGTTTGCAATGAAAAACAGTGTGGAATGGAACGGGGACAACTCACTGGTGCAATATTCCTAGATTTTGCAAAGGCTTTTGATACTGTTGATCACGTTATCTTGCTAAACAAACTCCAGGGCTCTGGAATAGGGAAGCATGCTTTAAACTGGTTTCAGTCATACCTATTCGATAGATTCCAACATGTCTATCTCGGGCACTAACTCCAACCCCTTGGATATCACCTGCGGGGTCCCACAAGGCTCTGTTTTGGGGCCCCTACTCTTCAGTGTTCATTAATGATCTTCCCACAGCTTGTAAGGGAGCTTCAATACACATATATGCGGATGACACAATCTTATGTGCACATAGCCCTAACCTCTATGACCTTGGACACATACTTCAACCTGACTTTGAGACTTGAAAATTGGATTTCCCAAAACAAACTGTTTTTAAACACTGACAAGTCTGTGTGAGGATCGGGTGCATGCTCCGCTCCTTAGTTTGATCCAGACCTTGCTGCTGCTGGTTCCTCACTAGTGCCTACTGTGCAGACCCCACCCAGCAACGAATCAGGGCTCTGATTATAGGATCAGCTTCTGCTGTGCAGCTCTTAAGCTATTGGCATTTTCTCCTTTAGAGGCTCAGCGATTGCTTCTGCAAATCGGCTGAGCATAATAGTTTTTCACTTGTGACTTCATGCTCGTCGCAAGCACTCTGTTTTGTCTTGTCCTGCCTTTTCTATACTTTATCTTGCAGTTCCTTACCTGCACCCTGCTACTGTCTATGACCAACCGCCTCTCTCCAAACCTCGACCACAGCTAGTGACACCAACGACCCATACCCTCTCCAACTGTGACCACGGCGAGTATATCTACGTTCCTCATTTCTCCAACCCTTACCCGGCTACCCTCAACTACGAATGTGCATTCCGGACACGACTTTGTGGCTCCAGGTCGGTGTATCTATATCCCCACCTCGGCCTGGTGGTTCAGTCCAGATTGTGGCGAGCACTCGTTACAGACTGTAACAAATGTATTTGGCTCCAAGGCTAAATTTCTAAAGGTTCCTATGAATGAGCTCCAGATCAGAACCAACTCTAATACTATCCTAGCCCCTGTTACTAGTGTAGCCGGGCTACCCACTTACCTATGCCACGAGCGGGGGAGCTGCTGGGCTACCAGGGAGCCGCTCTGGAAGAGGCTTCAGCTGGGCAGTGGGAGCGCTGGAGCTCTGCGGCTTACCCGGCAAGCGGGGGTCGCCATCTTGATTCTTCGCACATGCAACTGAGGGCATGCGCATGCGCAGTGGCTGAGAGATGCGGTGGCCATGTTAGATGGCCCCGCAAGAGCCGCATGGGGACTACAGGTCCCAGAATGTTCTAGGGGTGTACCACACATGCTGCAGGAAAGCCAATAGGGCTGGTGAATCCCCGGCAGGTGAAGAGAAGCTTTTGGCGCGTTCAGGACCGCGCGCCATTCGGATCAGGGGCAGCAACAGGTAAGGATGTGTTCAGGGTGCCAGTGGCCCCTGAACTAGGCCAGAGACCCCCCAAAGATCCCAGCTAGGCCTGACTCACTTTAGATGTGGCTGCTACAGGGAAGGCCCATAGATAGGGACGCTTCCCCAGTAGCTTATAGTGTTATTGCACAAGTGACGGAAGCCACACGGTGTGTGTGGCCTGCAGTCTGGGACCCGACCCTGGCATATATTATCTAAGACTTTTAAAGGCCACACTCCAGCCGGAGCTCCCTCAGAGGCGGATGCCATCGTGGAAGGATTGGATAGATCGCGTTGTGGGCTCACTCTGCAGTCCGACGGATCTACTCTACAGTTTGACCTGGTCAGGCCTTAGACCAGGACAGATACCATGTGCACCAATGGCCACATAAACAGTGGGTAGCGCTACACCACACACTTTGGGTGGCTTTGCTCTGTGGACACCAGGTGATTACGTGCCCAGGGCACCTTAGTACTTTGGAGAATCTCACCAGGGTATATATATATATATATATATATATATATATATATATATATATATATATATATATATATATAAATAATGCAAGGCTCCTTACCAGGCAGACCAGGAGATCCAGGAAATCCAGGAACACGAAGTAAGGAAGAGGCAGCACACTTGGTAATGTCAAAAATAATTATATTCAATAGCAGGCACAGTCACCGACGTTTCGGTCCTAAGAACAGGACCTTTTTCAAGGAAGTGCTCACGACACAGTGACACCCACATTTGTACTGCACATTGATACCTTGAAATCCATAACCTATGCCAAACTAGGTGTACTATATAGGAACAAATCATCCCTAAGTCTGCTGGTCAGAAAGCGCATCGCATAGCTGATGCCAATTATAGACTATGGGGACATCGTATATGGCACAGCACCCCAAATGCACCATGGCAAACTTGAGACCCTCTACAACTCACTAGGCTGCTTTGTCCTTTAATGCAACTACAACACACATCACTGCGAAATTCTCAAAGAACTAGATTGGTCATCACTTGAGTCTAGGCGCAGAGTTTATCTTTCCTGTCTTGCCTTTAAATACTTTCTGGGCAAGCTACCCGTCCACCTGAACAAGCTCCTGACCACTACCACATGCAGGACTTATCATCTGAGATCTGACTCCAAAAGACTGTTCATGGTCCAAAGGTTAAACAAAGTATCCGTCTGCTCCTCCTTCTCTTACCGTGCACCCCAAAACTGGAACAATCTACCGGAGACTCTCACAGCCACCAGTTCTTTCAAAACTAAAGCTGTCTCACATTTTATTCTGGTCTGTAACTGTTACAAAGGTCTGTAATATATATTATCTCTAACTGTACTTGCAATGTCTTGTATATAATGTATACCCTGTTCATGTAATGTAACTATGTATTTGTAACCATATATTACTTGTCATCATAACTCTATGCTCGGGACATACTTGAAAACGAGAGGTAACTCTCAATGTATTACTTCCTGGTAAAACATTTTATAAATAAATAAATACATTTTCCAGAATTTAACCCACTGATGCAGGTTGATGTGAAACAATGCTTTGTCTATCACAGTGCTGGAGAAGAGATCAGCTCTATCAAAATGATTAGGGCTCAAATATTCTTCATATTGAATAAGGACCAATTTAATTAGCTTTAAAAAGTGTACTTAGTCATTTAAAAATTATTATTTTAATTTTAAATAAGTATCCCCTAAAAAGTACACCCTATTTAATAAAGGGTGAACAGACACACGAAGCAGCACTGAAAACATTTGTCAATGTGTCTATAACAGGGTATGTCTCTTTCTACCTGGCTTTCCCTCTGTTATGCAAGTCCCTGCTAGCTGCAGGCTGTAAGGGGATAATCTGTGGGCTTGTTGACCCTCCTCATGCCCCTCTTATGAGTGACGGTAAGAAGTAAGGTGGTGACTCATGGCCTGTGTTAGCCTATCTGGTATAGGTATAGACCATGAGTCCGCCCCTTTTTGTTCCTCCTAGGAGGGAGTGGCAAATTTAGCTGAGTCCTCTTCCTGCTCTGGAAAAGAGAGGAAGCAGAGAGCTGTGAGTCTCTCCCATAGCGGGATGAGCGTGCTCACCCTCAGCTTTGTGGCTGAGGGAACATCTGACCAAGGAAGATGACCCTATTCTATCAGGGTCAAGCACCATCCAGAGGTGGGAACCCTCTGAACCCTTGCACCGCTGTAAAGATCTGATGCAGTGACTGCTGAATAAAGCCCTTTGTTAATTATACACCAGCCTGGATTGAGTAAGTGCATGTGGTGTATGGAAGATGTGCTTCAGAGAGGACTGTCTCTGGTACTACCAGAGTCCCCTGAAGCTGGAGGCGCTAAACACCAAAGAAAAGAACTACAGATAAGATCAAAAGCCTGTCCTAATCTCCACTACACCGCAGATCAGCTCAGCTCTCCTGAACCTACAGGTATGCCTCAGCATCATACAGTAGCCACAGAGTAAATCTCCCAGAGGGTGGGGTATACAGTGCTACATGTCTTTGGCTGAAATGCAGAAGTGCATGTAAATGAGCAGTATTCATAAAATTAAGTATTCTTGAATATATTTTTCAAAAAAACAACTAACGTTTTTTTTGTCAATTTCACCCCAGGACCTGAGAAGCTTTTTAAAGAGAAGCAATTCTTGAAAATTGTGAATGAGGCAAATCCCTTGTGAAAGTGCTTATATAAAAGCTCGAGAAATCCCACAATGGTTTTCCACCAAAATGAAGCAATTTAGTTTTGTGTGTACATTGCATGTTAGGAATCAGGATCAGCCTGGGAGAGAGAATTGCTAATGAAAGAGATGTGTGGAAAGGGACAGAAAGATGGGGTGAATGTGCATGTGTAGAAGATATTTAATGTCAGCTACTGTATGAGCTAAACAAGAGGGAATCAGGACCTATGCACCTTGGGATGCCCCACGTAAAAAGGGAACACAAGCTAAAGCACAAAGTAAAAGTATGGGTGCAACAGGCAAAAAGTCAAGTCAAGGCAACAATGTAGTAAGCATGGAGGGGGCCGTGCACACCAAGACACCATGCAATCAAATTAATGCAAAAAAAGTAATTTAATGACTGAGCGCAGTCATAAACATCCAACGTTTCGGTGGCAAGCAGCTTCATCAGGGATGTTAATTGTATTTTTTTTTCCAGCTGAAAATCATGCATAATTAATTCTTATTGTATTTACAAAGGACATTAAATAGCTCCTTTATGTAGTATAGCAACATATAAATCAAGTCTTAAATAGAATATATTTGATTGATGTATGTGTATATTGTGCTTCAACTTGAGTCTTACAAAAATATGCATGTATGGAGATACGAATGTGAGTGTCAAAGGTGAATGGTTTCACTTTCTGCATCAGTGGCCAGTCACCACCACTGATAATTAAATGTGTTATTAAAAAATAGGAAAATGATACATAAATAGTCCCGTCTTGGAGGAATGCACACAGGATATGTGTCCTGTCTTATAACTTCCCTTTTAACTCATGGTTTCCATTTGTGTCTCCAGAGTCCAGACAAGACATGTTAAACAGTGTGTTTTATGGCCCTTTAAAAAGATTGACGTGTATTTGCCATGTGTCCCCCCAGGCAGTGACCTGTGAAACAGGCAAAATGTGAAGGGCTATTAATGGGGCCTGTGCACAACAGCTCACAATATGGAGCAACTGTGTGTTAATCATCCATGTCAATGGTGCAAGACTAGATGTGGAGGAAGCTAGAGTGACACAGCAACACAAAAAGCTGGGAAATAACTTTCTGATGAGGAAACGGTGTGAAAAACATGTTTTAAAGGAGCAATTCATGGCGTTTATTTTTTTTTCATTTTTTTACCACAAGTTTGAAGCAGGGGGTCTCCAGAGCTGAACCCCATTATTTCAGCTCCGGGGACCCCCTGCTTGCAGAGATACTTACCTCTGTAAGGAGTGCCTGTAGCCGATCTCGTGTGCCAATAGGAAGCTGAACCTGATGCGTCACGGGTTCCTATTGGCCCACAGGGCGCGGAAGGTTTGGAAACTCCCCCATTACATGAACTATGGTAGCAGAGCAAAGCAGCTACCGGCACCCCCTGCTTCAATCCAATGTAAAAAATAAAATCCCATTTTTTTCAACGGCATGGATTGCCACTTTAAACCATGCAGAGAGCTACAATGTAACCTCTGATGGGCTGATCATTTTACCTTAAAAAGTTCTTCACAACTCCATACTGATTTCTATTTTCCTAATCGTTGGATATTAATGTATGCAGACAACAGACATGTATAACTCCCTAAAATTACTTTACATCTTTAAGGAAATATGTTGTTACAGAAACATGGGTACTCACGTTAGTGTTAAACTAAGCCAGTATCATATCTTTAGCCATGGCTGGTACCGGCTATCCTTGTGCCCCTCCCTGTCATGTAAGTCCTGATAGCTACAGGCTGTGACATGCTGTCATCTTGGGTTTTCCCCACCCTCGGGCAGCCTCTCTGAGTGACATGGGTGGAGGTGAACTGGGTTGTGTGCAACCAATCGGTGCAGTCCTTGTGCCCTCCCCTCTGTACTGGAAAGGAGGCATTCTAAATGATAGTTAGTTGGAGTTGAGTCTGAGTCCCTCCCGTCTGGCAGTGAGATGTGCTCTCAGCCCCTTAGGGGGTTGAAGTGAATAGATCCACCAGATTGAGAGAAGGCCTTAATTCTGAGAGAAGGCCGGGCACCATCCCGAGGCCTGGGATCCTATGCTGATAAATGTATTCGCTGTAATAACACCTGCAGTGGATGCAATAAAGGATCCTATTTTATATACCCCTGGGGTATATACCCCCGGGGTATGCAGTATGACTTTCACAGTGGGGACTGTCTCCAGCACCCCTGGAGCCCACAGTGAATGGAGGCGTTGCACCAGACATGAGAAGAACACAGCCTGAAGACATCCAAAAGTCTGTCCTGTTTCACATACCAACGCGGACCTTCAGCATCTCCTAGAACCTCACAGGTATGAAGCACCACACCATCGGTAGCAAGACCAGATCTTCCAGAGGAGGGGAAAGGGGGGGTGGGGGGGAAGAAGCGCTACATATCTTTAAAAGTGCTGCTACATGAGTCAAAATATACTTGAGTTGCAAAGATGCAATTTAATGATTACTGTGACTTTTATTTACTATTCTAATTTTAAATATGTTTCTCTCATCTCTATCCGTTAAACATCTAGGGCTAGATTTAGTAAATGGTGCTTTGCTATAAGAAAGCTTCTGGCAATGGACGCCCTCTTGCAGCCAATTCACTTGAATTAGGCCTTAATCACCCACTGATGGATGACATGACTTTTTATTCAGGAAGTTTCAGATAGGTTTGTTTTTGCTAAAGAGATAAGAGATAACCAAGAATAGTGTTAGGCATTAAGGTTTGTCATGAATCACATAATCCATCACTATTAAATACAAAAAGAATAAGACGAATATAAATAGAGTTTTTGCAAGTATTTACACTCTAATTTTGGTTCCTTAGCTTAGGTACAGGGATATAAAGAGACTTGCCCAAGGTCAGATCAGACCCTGTTTGTCACTTTACAATAAAATCCAGCATCCCCATATGGTTGATTGCTATAGCTTGTCATTCTAGCAGTTGAGCAAGAAAAATATTTTCAATAAGTTAAAATGTTGCGATACATATAGTACATGTCATGATGTGTTTGAATTGGGAAGCATTACAGACATCAATTCATTATCAGATTCCTCTCAACAAGTTACCCAAACACATTGGGGAGAAAAAAAAAACATGAAATGGGATGTTTGCATGTTTCAATGAATAGGTCACAATAGACTAGTCTTTAAAACTAGTCATTCCTCATAGAACAAAAACACACCCCATGAACCACATTACAAAGTTAAATATATTGCATATATAACAGAAAGACCACGAATAGAACTTTTTTATCATGCACTGTTTTCTAAGCACCAGCAACCCTAAAAGCAGCAATCCCATATGGGAATTTATTGTTTTTAGGATTTTATCTGCGGGACTCACTGGTGGTCCACTGATGTTCGGGACCCCCTGGCTCCGGAGATATTTGTAGTTTTATTCTCCCGGTTTTGATGACACATATTGCAGCCGGTGTCACCAATAGAAAGGCACGATCTAGTCTCTTTTCTATTGGCCACCAGAGTGAGCATGGACCCTGGCAGCCACATTGTTTCCCCGGTTTGCTCAGTGGGATATACTAGATCTCCTCCCTGCACCCACGGAAGGGATATACCAGTCTCAAAACATCCAGAGACTCTGAGACTACCTGTCTTCATCTGCTGGAACTGGCTGTGAACATATATCGACCTAAATGCTTTTAACCCTTCTTCAATTGTGAGTGCCACTTGTACTCCTTTAAAATAAATGCGTGTTTATATTTTAATACGCTATGGAGCGCTTTTATATATATGTATATATATGTAACATGGCCTCCCGGCAGTTACTTCTGTTTCTGGGCCTTTCCTCTGTCAGTCCTGTAGTGCAGGCAGTGGAAAGGTTAAATCCATTATTAGGCCTGTATGTGTATTTCAGCCTTGAATGTTGTATCAATATTCGAGGGTGGGCCTTGCAACTCTGAGGCTGTCAATCTAAGGGGTGGATATTGGTTGGAACGCCCCTGCTGTGTGTGGGCCAATCTGTATCTGGCTCTGGCTTGTAATGAGTTAGAGTTAGAGACACTCCCCAAGGATGTTCAAATTGGGACATGTCTCCTAAAATCAGTTAGTTCAGTTGAGAATTAGAGAGTGAGCTGAGAAGGAAAGAAAATAGTTCTCTCCCTCCTACCCCACAGGGGCAGGGAGGGAGGGGAAGTATGCTGTTATGAGCAGAGGAAGAACTTCATAGTATGGAGAAGGGTATATGCATTGAAGAATCTGCTGTGATATGCTGTACACTTGCCTACAATAAAGCCACCAAGAAAAGACATTGCTGTGTGGATTCATGTCTCTGGATATGAAGGAGTGTCAGTGAGGGTCCATCCCTTGCAGATCTACAGGAGATCCTCACTGGCTGAGGCACTGCACCTTCAGAAGATAACAGCATCAAGGTAATCTGACTCCCCTGTTCCCTGTCCTTGCTCTCCCCACACCACCGTGGAGCCCTCAGTCCTCCTGTTGCCAGCAGGTTGCAGCACCCAGACCGATTGAGGTAACCAGCAAGGAGCATACCCCCCATCTCACTTAGGGGGGGGGGGGGGTGGGATAAAAGGGTTACATATATATATATATATTCGAAAAAAGATCCAGCACTCTTTGGACTTTCATTCAAGAAATATTTAATGTGTTGATCGACGTTTCTGTCCCCATCTGAACCTTTGTCAAGGTTCCAATGGGGGGCTGTAGACAGACATTCACAGAGGTACACAATTGGAGACTTTTATAAGGTGAAATTATAATAAGGCTTTATTGTGTCTTTTCCTTTTCATCAGGAAATCCATCCAAACACAGGGGGGGGGGGGAACAAAGCTTCTATTCACTTGGGAGTATTTCTAGTGAAACACTATGCAATTAATTCACATCTCCCTTAGTCAAGCATTTCTCCCAGCCCCAAACACATAGCATGAAATAAGCAGATATAAGAAGTCTCTTAAGAATGAAAGTCTTATCTGTTTATTGGAGGGAAAATCTTCTCAGTTCCTGGTTCAGCTCCCTTCCCTCAGGGTGTGTCAGCTTCAGGTTTAGTAGTTTTCCCTGTGTCTTGAAATCAGCTCTGCTGTGTCTTCTGTCAGAGCTCAAGACATGGTCAGCTCCAGAGATATGTGTTCTCTTGGTCAGTCTCTCCTGGGAGACTGAAGAACCCCTGCTCTGTCTCCAAAGGTCAGCTCACAAGTGAGCTAAGGAGTCACTTCCTGTCTCAACAGACAGGCTTTTGTAAGCAATCTAAATCAGGCAGGTGGTGTTTATTAATTGACTACCAGCAGTTAACCACCACACTGCTAGATTAAAGGCACATTACTTGAACAGGGATTACTCCCCTGTTACAGGGGCCGAAACATCGATCACCACATTAAATATTTCTCGAATCAAAGTTCCAAAGTCCCAAGGGTGCTGGATTTATTTTTTAATTGATGCACATTCGTGGCACCTGAGTTGGTAACTATATAGGAGTGTCTTACTTCACAGATTATATATATATATATATTATATAGATATATATAATATATATATATAGATATATAGTTCTATATATCTATATATATATATATACACACACACACACACATACAGTATATGGGCCAAGCGTGTCAGTACAAGATGATAGTGGGGATGAGGAGGTGTGGCTGGTATTCAGGAAAAGCTGGGGATTAGGAGAAGGGAGTAATTGGGAGTTTAGAGGGGGGGCTCAGATTGTGATTCAAAAATTTGCTGTCTCTATTTAAAGGTGCAAATCGGTTTATTTGGAAAATAAGAATAATATTAGAGGGTTAATAAATATAATGAGATAGGATAGCACATAGTGATATCACACATAAGGGAGTAAACAGAAGAAATAAATTCTTCCCATACCATGTTAACTTACCAGTTGAGTTGCTGGTGTGTCAACTCCGATCTGGGAAATCAAAATGACCACCATATCCCGGGACAATAGAAAATGTCAAAGACATTGAGGGGAAGACATTACAACTTCCTATTGGATGACCACAAGTGCCACCATTGAAAACCTAGGAAGGAACACCAGCAATTTGAACTGGAAGTGTCTCGGAAACCAAAGAACCCTCCTGTTTGAATTCTGTAAAATAATCAATAGGCGGTTTGCTGTTTAAAAATCTTTAGGAGTTTTAAACAATGACGCATATAAAAATGAAGGCGGCAAAGTAGATTTTCTGTTGAATAAATCTGGTACTATTCTATGCACCAGTATTTCTATGCAAGGATTCTGCTAGATCCATGCCGGGTTTTGCTGCCAGTTCATGTTTTCCAGGCTGCCTGCCCTTTCTACTCAATTTGGCCATTTTAGTTACTGACAGCCTGCTATATAAGGCTGCACTTCCTGGTGGGAGTTGCCGAGCAAAGTTCTGTGTTTCTGCAGCTCCTGTCGGTCTTTGCTGTCGCCCTTTCTGTTACCTCTTTGGATTCCTTGTTGCTGACCCTGACCTTGCTGCCTCCCACCTGCCCTGACCCTTTGCCTGTTGCCTGGACTTTGCACCACTGCCGCCTGTCCTGACCTTTTTCCTGTCCCCTGTACTCCACACCACTGCCGCCAGCCCTGACCCCTGCTTCCATACTGACTGCGAATACTCTTACTGGACTCTGGTCAGTTTATTTACATCTCTACCTCAGCCCTGCGGATCCGCCTTCTGATTTAAGATGAGCACCGTCACATTCTATAGTTGGATAACTTTGATAAATAACCCCTTCATATTGTCCACATATTATCAAAGAGATGGTATAATTAATATACTGGTGTTCTCTGTTCATGTATTCTGAATTCTAGGAAGGTAACACTTTTCCATACAAATCAATGGATCTGAGAAGTGTGAATTAGCACAACTGCTGAGTGATAATGTATTGAGGATAACAAAGGTGTCCGGAAAATGTCAGTAGGGAGACCAGCTACAGGCTGAGTGATGAAAGCCAGTCCACATGAATAGGTGTCAGGTGACATCAATTTCAGTCTAATGGACCAGTGCCATATGGGACCAAGATAAAGTAGCAATGTCTGGTTATTTATTCCATACAAGTGGTATTTTCTATTTTCTACTGTTTTCTGTTTGTATTTGTACAACTATTCACATACAAATATTCTATAACAAAGTAAATATAAAAACCCCATATATAATAACATACAGTAATTATGTTTGGCTTCATCCATCAAGTTTACCTACTTGTTGTAAAACTGGGGAAAGAAACTTCAATGGGATGTTTTCTTTGATAAATCTGATACTATTGGTTGTACCAATATGGCACCAATTTGGTACTTAGGTTATCTTTAGTACTTATCCAAGTAAACCCATGGGCTGTCATAGCAATCTATTTTCTGTGCTGCTGAACGAAAACAATAATCAGCATTAAACACAGACAATTTTCCCCAGTCTCAATACAGGAACAATCTGCAGGGCTTTTAGATAAAAAGACAAATATGTAGAAAACATTTTTTGGTGAACAAATAATGATAGTTTATAAACAAATAGCCGCAAAATATACACCTCTAAAACTTGTGTCGTTTTTCATGAACATATTTACCTCAATCTAGAATTGTATTTAAAAAATGCATTAAATTACTTGCCTGCCATTACTTGAAAGTATTTTTTTCCCTCTAAATCCAGTACTGCTTTATTTTAACCAGTATGTCACCTATTTTGCTGCAGGGTGACTAAGGAAAAAAAAAAAACAACCATAGTCCCCACAGCATCACATATATTATAAGCATCCAAAAGAAATGTGACCTTTTTTTTGGATGAAAGATAGAAGACAGGGCACACAGATTTGAAAATAACGTAAGTATTTTTTTAAGCTAACACAATTGTTTTGGAGGCATGATAACCCGTCTCATTCTATGGGACCTGTTCTCTTTTCTCTCCCTGACATCTGTAAGGCCATACAGCTTCACCTGCATGCCAGCAAGAACCAGCTAACTGGCTTGGATGGGCTAACCCTTCCATATTCAAATTAGCACATTTAGAAGAATAATAAGAGGGTCTCTGTGCCACCTGAACAAACATCAGCAATAAAAGGACACTAGAGAACTAAGAAATAATTTACAGCCAAAATACTAATCAAAGAAGATGAAAAGTCATATGACAGAACAATTTGAAATGCCCCAAAACATGAACACAATACATATCGTTCTACTACCATCAGCCAGCTATAAGCAATCTTCCCAGTAAAAAAATCAAACAGGACTCAATCAGGAAACAAAGTGACATAAAATCAGCACAATACGTATTTTTTTTTACCGTAAACGAGAAATAAAAAATATTACAGCAAGCTTGAGTATATTACTCATGATATATATATATAAATATATATATATATATACAAAAACATACATTACCAGAAACTGGCAAAAAGGAGACAGCACTCAGGCAGGTAAATTCAGTAAGTGTATTAAAACACAAAGCACAGAAGTCCTTCTGTGCTTTGTGTTTTAATACACTTACTGAATTTACCTGCCTGAGTGCTGTCTCCTTTTTGCCCGTTTCTGGTAATGTATGTTTTTGTTATCTTTATTGGATATGCACCAGCCCATTCAAGATACTATATTGGAGTGCCTGTGAAATACTTTTCAGTGGCTTTGAAGATGGGGACATAGAGCATTTTCCATCTTAGAAACGTGTTGGTGGTGTGTGAGCTTTGGGAAGTTACTTCGGACTTAAAGACGGATGTGCAAAATTCTGTTAAATGTTCTGAGTGATGCTTGGTTAAAATGTATGTTTATTGAGCAAGTGCAATGGAGCTGTGACTGTTAATGTAGTGTTCACTTACTGTGTCCTTATAATACTTGGAGATGGGAAGTGTGAGTAAAAGACACTACCTGTAAACTCCAACGTGAAGTGATATCCAGTTTTACAATGCTAGTTATTTTCCCAACAAAGCCTGATAAATGGACCAAACAGATTACTAAAACACTAAAACATGTGTTGCTGTAAAATACTCAGATACAACAAAAATGTTCCAATCCCCCCCCTGTAAAACTCCTTTTAACATATGTAACCTTTTATGGAAATAAAATCTACATTCTTTAACAGACCCTATGGTCCAGCCTAAATGCCTGGGCTCTTAGCCACTTCAAATGCTATGAATTTAATAAAAAAACAATAACAAATTGAAACAATATATATATAGGTCAAATAGACAGACGTTTACACAAACCTTTGCCTGTTTTTTTTTTTTTTTTAATCTGAAATTCATTTAAAAAAAGTGTTTTTGTAGGATGTTACTAAAATGTTGGTTTTTAAATGTTTATTTAGATGGGAGCTAAGAATGATATATGGTAGAAGTTGTATTTATGTGTTGGGACAGGAGAAAAAGAATGCACCTGGAATCATTCAATACATTCCTTTGTTAGCCCACCGAGAAAAAAAAGTATACCAAATAAAGATGCATCCTTAGCTATTGTAAAGTAGATAAAATGGTGCACTCAAACTATTGGATTATAAAATAAACTTTTTGTGCAGATACATTTTAACAATCATTTGGAGTGATATGTTTCCCTTATTGTTACCGGGCGCTGCGTCACGAGGCTGGCGTTCCTCACCAGGTTTTAGTTCAGTTGAGCAGTGCAGCTGCAAGCTCTACCCATCTCGAAAACTAAAATCCACTCAATAGATGAACTTCCGAAAACAAATGACAAGAATAAGCGTATTGTGCACCAAGGTGAGCAGGTTAAAATATATTTAGTATATTCAAAAAGAAGGAACATCTCACTGGAAGGGAGATGTAAGTAGGGAGGTGGTTCTCTACATAACCATAGTGGGAGAGAGCTGGGTGTAGGGAGGATTCCTATTCAAACTACAGTATTCATAAAAAACACCAGGGCCCATAGCTTTCCATTTTGATGGTGCATCGCGTTTGCTCCGTTTGTTGCAAATTTACAATTTGAGGCGTTATTTTGGAACAGTTAGGGAGGGGTTGTTTAAAGCAATAGTATAATGAGATGTATCAAAGTTGATATAACGGAGTAGGGTTTCTCCAATAAAATAAACCTCTTTTCCTAAAAGGGCACTCAAATAACATGCTTTATACATACGCACCAGTCGCAAATGACAACTTTTGCTCTTTGTAGATTTACAGTAGCAAACTGCACCATGGTGATAGATAGCCCACTCTATAGGTTTGTTGATTGGTATTATTTTTGTTCCACTTTTCCAAAAGGATTAAAAGATTATTGAGATTTGGAGATATCCATCAGGAAACATGACAAATTTGACATATAACTATTTTATTTTGGAAAACGTATGTATATTCAATCAGAAATATTGCCGGTGTCAAACATGTTATTGTTTCAAACACGGGGGGTCATGTATACCCAAATTGTCCATAGTGCTTCATTAGCTGGAGGAAATCTCTTGGTAGAGGATGATTATTTTGTTTCCCTCTCTAAAAAAAAAAAAAACTCATGTATACTTTAAAATAATATAAAATGTTGTAGTCTATTTATTAAGCATGTATTGTACTTGATTGGTAATGAAATTATGTTAAGCGAGATAAAGTATTAATGACACTGGGTACTGTAGTGAATTTATGGGGTATACCCATTCGTTATTATTAGAGTATCAGTAGGAGCTCAGTGTTGGATTGTAATGTCCCATGAAATAGAATTAGTTAAACGTGTACATTAAGGCATTTGCAACGGTGTTCTTGTGTTGCTTGCTTAACCCTGGTAGTGCCCTATTGGGATGTGGTTATAGCTGCAGTTCGATTACAGCAGGCTGGGTACATTTAGAGCTTAACATGGCAGAAAATACGTTGGCAACCCTACCCCTGGACTTTAACTAGCTCGGTGTGAGGACATGCTTTGAAATAGGAAAACAAGATTTGTCCCAGGGAAGGTGGAAGGACGAGTTTCCAGCTTCAGGCCAGACCCCATTCTAATCTGAGATTACAAATTCCAAGAATTTCCAGAGATTTATTACTGATTCTACCACAGACTTCGCTTTTCAGAGCTCTTAACACAACACAATGTGCCCCTGCTATGTGGTTATGCCATTATTCCAGCCCAGGTGAAAAGTTTTATGTTCCTGTGTTTTAATAAAAATCTACTTTTTTTTTTTTTTAAGAACATGGTCAGTGTGAGCATTGAAGTGTAAGGAAAGGTTGGTTACAGTACTTTGTATAACAGTCATGGAAAGTGCATCTAGCTGTCCCTTAAACTTTATTACAGCCTGTGTCCAATACCAGAAACTTGGTCCTCAATTCACTAAAAAAAGGATAAAAACATGCTTTAAAAAAGGACTTCTTTTTACTGGGTAATTCTGTAACTATAATCATATAAAATGAAATGAGTAATTAAGACCAAAGCACCTATTCAGATGATACTTACCAAGCTCTAATACTTCGAGATATCAGGCTACCACAACAATATCGTACATTTTATCACCTACCCTAGGATGGCCTCAGGCCTATATATATATATATATATATATATATATATATATAGGGAAAAAGAGAGGAGAGAGCGCACGCCCATAGCGTAAAATAGTAAATTTAATGAGGGAAATGCGCTGGAGCAGACAGATCTATGCGCGAGTGCTACAGAGGCTTAAGGAAACAGAGCCATTTTCTTGGACCCTTCTACAGCATTTACCTGCCCTGGATACCTGCTGGGACGTCGATCCTTCATGTTTTGAGACTGGGATTGCCCCAAGATATGCAGTATTAACCGGATGGTGGTGATTATAATCAAGCAATGCTTGTTTTTATTGTACTTTTGTAAGTGCATTTTTTACCCCCTCCTCCCCTTCCCCTCATTAAATTTACTATTTTACGCTATGGGCGTGCGCTCTCTCCTCTCTTTTTCCCTTTAGATTCCCTGTGGATGTGGTTTGTCCATATTGAGAGCAGCCGGAGACCCTCTACACCAGCACCCATAATTTTTACTGGAACTATTTCTGAGGACTGGTTTACCACTTTCTTTTTTCTTTTTTTCTTTTTATGTTTTCATTCAGTTAGTATGTAGTATTTTTCCATATAGTTTACAGGTTTAATATCAATCTGTGCTTTAGTAATTATTAAGGGAATCTTTATTTATAGTTAACACTGTATAGATATAATATTATTATTTATTATTTTCAGCACGGATATTTACCTTATTATTGTTTTCACATTTATTCAGAGGCGCTGCTTTCTTTTTCTGTTTGTCATATATATATATATATATATATATATATATATATATATATATAGCCACAGAACGGTATCATCTATTTATTTTTTGATTATATATATATACAGTGGTTGACAAATCACCAAAAAATCTACTCGCCACACAAAAAAATCTACTCGCCACCTAGTACCAAACGTGTGCTGCTTGGGCCAATATTTACTCGCCCGGGGGTTAAATCCACTCGCCCGGGGCGAGCAAATGTATAGGTTTGTCGAACACTGTATATATATATATATATATATATATATATATATATATATATATATATATATACATATATACACACACACACAGTGGTCAACAAATCCGATCGCCCATGATCAACACAGATCAAAATGTATTAAAACATAAAAAAGTATTAACCCCCCTTTTTTTTTATCATTTATTACAATGTTGATTAAAAGCCTGCATATATTTAGCTATTTCTAATATTTCATTTTGATTGGGATTTTAGTTGAATATAGTGATCAATGTTTGATAAATTGCCCTCCATGCCATGGTAATTCCAGATCAGGGGATCAAACATCCAATGTAATTATTTTTTACCATGTCCTCCAAACAGAATTCTTCCTGCTTTGCTCTTAAAAAAACAAAAAAAATTAAATTAGAAAAAAACTTGTCTGACTTTTCACTGAAGTGTTAAATTACCATATAACATTTCGCAATATTTTAAAAGTATTTTGTCTACATCACACATTTTTTGATGACAGAAATTTTAGTAAATATAGCGCTATACTGTATATGAGTTTCAAATGCAAATTCTTTTTTACCAGGTGCTATATTAAAGTTTATTGGTGTTTAATGAATCTAAGTCTTGGTATTTATGTTCCTTAGCATTTTTGCATCTCTTTATTCAATTTGGTTTATTCCCACTGAGGTCTGATGGAGATTTTTCACAAAAGGTAAGTAGGAAAACAGTGAAGACCCTTCAAAATGAGTGGATACATGTCATTCTAGCATCTGTAATTCAGACAAGCCTAATAAGATTGATCAGGAGGTTTCAGACAAAACCAGCACAGAGGATACATCTGGGGAAACCTTATAGACTAATAATAACCATCATAAACTGCCAGTGACAACCATTATATATAGCTACCCATACTACAAGTCATCGTAGTTTCAGGCTCATGGGAACTGTCACTGGGGATTTGGTTCCAAAAACTTTGATTGCATTTGGTTTTCTAAAAAAATATGGAAAAAAATCAAATGCAATCTTTTCTGCCCAACATTAATATATATGTGAGTGATGGGAGAGAGTGGGTAACATGGGGGTGGGGTGAGATAGTGAGTAATGTGGGAAGTAACATGGTGACACTAGGGGATTGACGTTTGTGGGAGTGACATAGGGGAACTTGACATGGGGTGCAGTGTCTCTGCCTCCTCCGGTGCAGCTGGAAGGTCTACAGGAGGCTTTATCTCTCCTGATAGCCCCAGCTTCTGGAGAAAGGGAGCCTCTGATCTGGACTAACCTCCATATGATAGCACCAGAAAAGGTAGGAACTCACGGTATGTATGTCGGGGGGGGGACTTTTTAAATGGAAGGATTTCTCCCACCCTCCCAACAATTAACCTGTTTATATTTTGCCTTTAATGCAGGACTATAGTATATAGCTGAAGCACAGTTAGTTCAACTAGCATTGTGGGAGTTCAAGGAGATTTGTATCCTCTCAAACTCACCCTTTTTTTTTTTTTTTTAGAAATCATGAACTCTGCATCAGCAGGCAAATCTATTCGACACAATCATACTTCTGACTATCTAGGCCTTTTTGATGGTATTTTTGATGGTATTGGTAAACTGGTAGATTTTCAAGTTACCTTACATATTGATATAATAGTGCAACCTGTTTGTCAGCCTCACAGATAGATATCTTTCCAGATACGAAAAAAAAGTGAATATGAGCTAGATAAGTTTAGGAATAGTTGAAAAAGTATCTGGTTATATTCCATGAGTAGCCTCTATTGTAATTGCACCAAAACTCCAAAAGAACTAGAGGTGGCACAACTTCCTAATAAGGCAATTAATAGCTAAAGAATGCCATATTGTACCAACTCTTCATAACATTATACATTGCCTCAATGGTGCTATGCTTTCCTCAAAGCTTGATACCACCAGTTAAAACTAGCTCCTCCTGAGTTAAGATTTATTACAACCTTGTCTACTCGCATTGGCCTTCAACATTATAAACCTCTTCATTTTGATTTGAGATCTCATCTGTATAACTGGAGTCAGAAATGTCAGTGATGTTATATTTATCAAGGACACCACTCAAGATTAAACTCCTAAAGTAATATTCCAAAGGCTACAGGAAAAGAAAATAGCATTGATTAAATCAGCTGACCGTTCCATCAAACCCTAATGAGGTAAGAAGCTTGCTCAGATTAGCTCAGCAAAAAAAGACGGTGTAAATCAGCGCTAAAAATGAAATAAAATATAAACACTAATATAAATAGTGAACCCTGGTTTAGGTAAGATAGGCCGCCTGGTAAGAACTGATAGCACAATCAGACAATGAATAACACAAGAAAAGAAGAATACCGGCGCCTTAAAATTCCAATTATATATATGAAATGTCCAAACGTTATGTGAATAGTCCCAATAGTGTCCTCTGACGTAAGGGCAGTGAAGGAATAGATGCAGCTCCCACCGTGCAAAGGTGAAATATGTGAAGAGAAAACAAAACAAATTATGGTGCAGTATGCCAAACAATTGGTGCTGACATGATTGTCCAAAACAAATAACAACAAAACGAAACAAACAAAACCAGACAAACAGACAAGACAAACACTAGCAAGGCAAATATGAATAAAAGCTATTTAATAAACAACATAAAATAGAGGGTTCCGGAAGACATATAAGATCGCAACTGTGTCAGAACCCCCTGCGTGGGCTTCCTTCAGCACCACTGCCACCGCTCCGGGGTGCATAGGAGGCCCTGCAATCACAGTTTGCACTGGGTCCCACGATTATCTAAGATTTTCTAAGATGGTCCTGTTGAGGATTATCTATTATGACGTTAATACACTAAATGGTAATGTTTAGCTTTATGAGGCAGTGACATTTTCAAACAAAATGCTATATACAGTTCTCATACCCTCAGTACTGTGGATGAAATATTTAAATTATTATTTTTTATCAGAAAAACAAAATCAGGGTTATAGCACTAATAGAAAACAAGTTCCCCTGGTGAAGCAATTCTAGCGAAACATGTTTAGTCCTAAGGGCGCTGTTGGTGAGGAGTTCCAGTGCCTTCACCTCTGGAAGTGAGCAGACCAGAAGTGACAAAGGATTCTGTACTGGCGGTGGTGAGATCATTACTGAGCATACACTCCAACTTGCCCTTTCCATTGTGTAGATTTTAAATGTGCAGATCCTCTGTATACATTGTAAGTGTACATCTAGAGCCTGTTAAAAGTTTTTCATATAGAAAAGTTGAAACCGTCTACACTATTGTATTTGATCTCTCTTTTCCTGAGATACACACATACTAATAATAAACCTAGATTGTTGACTAGTGATTTCACCAAGTCTGAATTTGTACAAGCGATAGAGGACTCCATCTTGGGTTTTGTGATGCTACTGTTATGATATGCTAATTTTTGATCTGGGAATTGTGAGTGAATAGGATTTTTTTTCTTCACACATTCAACAATTGAGAACGTATTACACTATGTTTTGTATTATTTTTATCGTCCCTCTTTCTCGGTCGTGAAACCTGCACTAATGCTTATTATTTAACATTACAAGACTCACAGCATTGATATATCAAGGTACTTACAGATGTAGCGGCCATTATTTTAAGAAATCACTGCACCGTTTTTGTGTGCGCTGCTGTACTCCACGCGGCATGAGCGCGGCCAATCGCCCCAGGGACACGTGTTTATCGCGGTTGCTTTGTTTGAATTTCATGGATTGTGTGCAATTATATGCAATGAAATTATTAATTGTAATGTGTACAGTACTGTGCTACTGTGTCAATTTCAGGTGTTTAAAAGTCACAACACTAAAATGCCATTTTCTGCACTCGCCTGCACTCGCGTCTTAAGGCGGTACGGTTGGAAGCAATCCCGTGCCATGACATGGGTATTCCGAGGTATACACTGCGTGATTTATTAAAATAATGGTCGCTGCATCTGTAGCACTGTGTTTGTCCCGCTTGTGTTAGTTAAACTACCGTAAATAGGCTAGTCTATCAACTAAACGTTAACAAGTTTAAAATTTAAATAAATATAGTTTGACATTTTAGCAACATTGCAGGATCTTTTCTGTCACATTAAAGGCAGGAAGCATAAGAATCTGTTACCAGTTTTGGTCTTACAGGTACAAAACAAAGCAACAATAAAACAAAATGCCTAGATAATCTCTGAGCACTAACTTCAAAGTACCCATCTTCCCCCTAACTACCTCGAACGGCTACCATGCTTACCAGTTAAACAAAACTCGGGGATAGCTGGATCATAGGCAGTGCAACAAAAGCAGACTAAGTTTCCTTACTTTAGGCTCCTGAGGAAAGTCCATCTCATGTGCTAGGTACATCCTCTCGGCAGATTGACTTCCTTCTGGCTAACGTGGTTCCCGGCTGCACAGTCCTGCAGCTCCCAGGTACACCCTTCTGGGCAGTCCCCACAGCCTCTTGACTGTCTCTGCAGGTTCTGGATCAGGTACTGTAGCACTGACAGGCTGCCACTTCCTGCCTTTTAAAGCCCTGCTCTGGAGTTAATTGTCCACATCCTAGCACCTAGGGTGTGGTCTGCTGCCACATAGTGATGATTTTACCCTTCACTCCCTCACAATACATATATATTTGTAACGGTGCTTCCCCACCATCTGGGAGATTCTGCCATCACTACGTATGTGGTGCATGATACCTGCTGGTAACAGGAGGACTGAGCTGTCCGCCGATGGTAGTGGGGACACAGGATCAGGTTTCTGGGGTACATTACCCACATGGTTCTCTAGCAGTGCAGCGTATCCATCTGCTGTAGGCTCCAGGTAGGTGGAGATGATTTCCTACAGTAGAACTATCACCTCTCCCCCCAAAAGATCACCAGGCGGGAGTATAACAACAGGTACGGTTTATTCTCTTTCTCTGTGCAGCACAGTACATGGCAGGGTTCTGCCCAATACAGCAACTGTCAGCTACTCACTGAAGGATGGTCCCTGGACCTTCACTACAGGTCAAGGGCACCCCCAGCCAGTGCCAGCTCTTCCTTACCCCTCTAGCAGGGGCAGAGGTATGGTACACACTCACTCCTGGCTTCCGATCAAATCCCGCATCTCACACTCCATTCTTCTCCTCACTTTTAAGCTTTACACTCTTCTGCCCCTCCTTACATCTCAGCCCTAATTTCTCGTTATGCACCATCCAGACTCTTGCGTTCTACTCAAGGATGTTTTCTTTCTACCCCCTTTGTATTTAAAGCCCTCTCCCGCCTTAAACCTTTTTCACTGACTGCCCCACACCTCTGGAATGCCCTTCCCCTCAGTACCCGACAAGCACCCTCTCTATCCACCTTTAAGACCCAACTTAAGACACACTTGCTTAAAGAAGCATATGAATAGCACTGTGGATATTCTGAACACATGATACATAAAGCTTGGCCCCCTGCATACGCACTTACCAGAACTCCTTCCTACTGTCTCTGTACGTTCTCCCTACCTACCAATTAGACTGTAAGCTCCTCGGGGCAGGGACTCCTCTTCCTAAATGTTACTTTTATGTCTAAAGCACTTATTCCCATGATCTGTTATTTATATTATCTGTTATTTATTTTATTACCATGTGTATTACTACTGTGAAGCGCTATGTACATTAATGGCGCTATATAAATAAAGACATACAATACAATACTCTCCCCCAAGGGGAAGAGGACCAGAGAAGGCCCAATAATCAGGCTCTCGGCTATGTGACCTGCCCCTCTCAAGTAGGTATAGGCACTGCTAGTTTTAGGGCGACACTGCCCTTAAGAACAGCTAGGAGGAGGGCACCAGGTCCGTTCCATGATTGGACATGCTCAGACTGGATGTCACCGCCTCCCACTGTCACTCAAGTGCAGCTCCAGTGAGTGGGAAAAACCCATATTGACTGTCACCCTGATTCTACCAGGACTTACTGCCAGGAGTAGGGAAGGTTTGTAGCCAAAGGTGGCATGGCTACATATTAAAGGCCAGAAAAGCTAAAGACATACAGTATGTGCAGCTCCTGCAGTAGAAATGTTAATGTCTCCTTATGTAAAACTCAAATAGGCTTCATTAGTCAAATAAACTTCATAGCCATCATTCTATTTACGAATCTTGGATTTTATTGGTGAACAGTCAGAGAGTACAGCGTGTCAGGTCCATCCCTGGACCCTTCATCACCATGACCAGTTTATTTGACTATTGAAGTCTATTTGAATTTTACATAAGGAGACTTAAACATATCTGCTGCATGATTACATTTGGGTGTTGGCTGCACTCTTTGGTTTTATTTGCCCCATGAGAAATATCTAAGGCTCAATTTTTCTATGGATGTGTGCAACTGCATTCATACATAACACAAAATATATATAAATGCTTCCTGAACATTTTGTACAATTTTACAACTTTGACCCATAGGCATCATATAGGCAATAAATATGTCCTACCTTTCAAAATGCTTGTACTCCTTGTTGTTTGACCCTCAGCTGACATTTTAAGGATCTCAAATTGATCATGACTAGGGACAGTGATCCTTTGCATACAGCAACAAGCAATTTTCTTACTATGTATTTGTACTCCATAGAACATTTATCTTGTGAATTTAATATTTGTAATTCCACAAGGGAGCCTGCTGGCATAACTAGTCAAACATGATGCTGATCTGAGGCATGCGGCAAAGCAAATTGCCAACAACACCTGTCATAGAAGACACATTACAATTGTAATCTCATTGAGTTAGCACAAACACTTTGGAAGTATCATGTTGTGTAACATATGTACATTTTGGGACAATGAGCCAATTCATCACTAGTTTGCAAAGCTGTGCTACCAGAACTTCAAAAATGTAAGCCATTTTTATATGGAAATAGAACACTGATTTTTCCGATTTAACGATGTTGAAGCCATGTGTTGATACGGAATGTTGGTTACTGATCCAGATGTGAGAATTGTTATTGCATTTCTTAACTACTTTCATATGAACCTTATATCTACAGGATGATAATGCAATAGTTAAAAAAAAAAAAAAAGATATTTTGTGTTTTTAACAATCTTTGCATTTAGATAAAGGGGAGGCTTTAGAGATCATTATATTGGGAATACATTTAGATTGGAACTCTGCGGTGGGAACAATACTCCCTGTAGGGATTACAGGATTAGAATTAACATTCTAATTATTTGTAGAGAGACATTATTCAATAAACTGCCAAAGGGAAACTCCCATTGATTTAAATTGGAGTTTTTGTGTGCTAGTGCTGCTATGAATAACCTTGTAGCCAGCGGTGGATTAAAAAATACACCGCCCCTAGGCACTCGCCTGTGTCGGCCGCCACCTTGCTGCCATTATCCTGCTCCTTCGGAATCCCAGCGTCAAATGACGCCGAGGACATTATCAACGTGATGTCGCGCAGTGGCACGTTGCCATGGAAACGCAACGTCTTCATGTCACGGCAATGAGATGCCGTGTGACGTCCCATTGGAGACGTCCGCAGCGTCAGTTGAAGCTGGGATTCCAAAGGTGCAGGAGTGCAGTGGCCGACACAGGCAAGTGCCTTCCCATTGGGTCCGATAGGCCCAAGAGCGCAGCAAAATTATATGGGGGTGGGCATTTTTGCCAACCCAAAATTTTGCTGCCCTAGCCCCGGGTTGAATAAGCCTTATGGGAAATCTGACACTGCTCGTAGCGGTAGATTAATGAAAGCTTAATAACAAGATTGCATAAAAACATACATTCAAATAAATGGTTATTTAAGAGAAACCACAAGTAATGTTCTATCAAAAATCTATTCCATGGAGAGTCTACTCCATGTACTATCAAAAGTCTACTCCTTCATAGTTCATGATGTTTGATAGAGGTATGCAAACTTTGCAATTAAGTACAAAAACATGGTGAAAGTTGCCATTTTCTGCAAAAAAAATATATATGAAAAAACCGTAACATTCGCTAAAACAATGTGCAGGGTGACCACATTACCAAAGTGCAGGATGACCAATGTGCAGGATGACCAATGTGCATGTCACCTTTGTTATGCAAATGTTGTGTAACAAAAAAAAAGTGTGTACAGTTTGCACACCCCTGAAGTTAGATGTAGATTCTTAAATTCAGTACAGGATGCAATTATTCTGCCAAAATATGATCAGATTAGTAGCAGGTGCATTTGTCAACTTTGAATTTAGGTAAACATTACAAATACTGGCTTCTTGATTTAGGTAAACATTTTATGAAAAGGATCTATGAAGAATTTTATGTGAGAAAAAAAAAAGCATGATTCAGGATCCAACATGAACAGAAAAGACAATCATATAATGCATTATTTCTAATCCTCGTTTATGTGCAAGGCGCCAATGTTTTGTGCCGCCAGTTCAGTTGTAAAATATAAAAAAAATATAACAGAGAAAGCAGTATTGAGATCAATTATTGCAATAGAGAAATTGCTACTCTAAGAAGTTTACAATCTAAACGACATTTCTGCATTTACTATTAAAGATCTAACAGAACAAGAAAGAGTTCAGGAAAGTGGGTACAATCTATGAAGAACTCTATAAGAATTGATCACTCTAAGTAGTGGTACGATTACATCTATAGAACACACAATGAAATGACAGGTAGGCTCAACATCCAATTAATAAAATGAACGCATGGACACCCATTAAGACGACAGAAAATAAAGAATATCTAGAGCGATGATTTGTACCATGTAAAAGTGCCTCGAAATTGACATTGTTTGTCAAATTTTTTTGCCCTCTAACCATTTCTAAGCGTAGTATTATGTCTAAGGGAGATTGTTAACAGTTATAAAAGTGATACAATTGTGTTGCAATTTGAAATCATAGCTTCAAAGATAAATGTAAGAAAAAATAGCATCAATTTAGAATTTGGGCAGCATCTGTTCATCGTCCCCTTTTATTGAATATTTTAAACCCCCCAGTGAAGCAAAATGTTTTTTTTTTTTAAACTTCTTTTCTTTAAAAAAGTAAATGGGTATTTGAAGCCAAAACTCTATGGGGTGGTATTGCCCCAGAATCGTAGCACTTTTGACTTGACACATAACCCCCTGAGACTGTACAAACATATTTATAAAAGTACTATCAGATTTAAATGCAGCACACTGAGGGGGTAAATTCTGTATAGTCTGGAGCAGCTGCTCGGCAGAAAATCCCCCCTGAAGTCTATGGGGATTTTCTCTCTGAAAACATCCAGAAAGGGCTCTTTGGACTACATAGAATTTACCCCTGACTGTGTGTTTGGTATTGACCTTTAGGGGAGACGTGTTGACTTGAGAATTATTCTATGCCATAAAACAAATGTACCTTTTAGTGTGAAGAAAATATATTCCCACCATATTGACTAAGACCCGGTTGATTAGCCTTGTGCAGCTGGCACGCCTAACCGTGACCTTGTGTCAACCCTACATTTTAGATTTAATATCTCTGTAATTTCTTGGACTTTAAGTATACTAATTAACTAATTATTATCATCATCATAATCACCATCATCATCATCATGTATTAATTATCATATTAAACATAAACACAATATAATATTGCAGAAATTTGGCAAAAGTTAGCAATCCAAATCAATATTAGTACATATGAACATTAAAAAAAACTATAAACCTTACTGTTACATTTATGGATAGCAGTGGAGATTTTGCAAGTACACAGTAGGGCTTGCACAAGTGAAATGGTTTTCAAGTCTTCTAGAGGAAGTTTTTATCTTATTTAAAATGTCATCTTATGTAGCTATGGCTGGTCCAGACAGCCTCTCTGCCCCTTGTCACGTAAGTCCTTAGTAGCTACAAGCTGAGGCAGGCTATCCTAGGGGCATTAACCCCCCCCCCTCATGCTGACTCTCTGAGTGGCAGGAGTGGTGGTGACACAGGGTCTGTGATAGCCAATAATGGTGCAGACCTTGTGCCCTCCCCTTCTGGTGTCTCAGAGAGGAAGTGCTCCTAGGGAGAGGAGGTGTGTGCTGGTTCCTCTCAGCTGGGGGTGAGACATGCCAGTCAGTCCCTCCTGGGCTGACTGAGAGAGAGAGATCTGAACTGAGAGCATGGCCTCAATACTATCAGAGGGCCAAGCACCATCCAGAGGTCTGGGACCCATCTCAATCCATCTGCACCCGCTGTATGACACCAGTAGTGGCTGCTAAATAAAGCATCCCTTTTTATATACCCCTGCCTCAGTCTACAGTATATTGGTAGGGGTATGGAAGAAGTCTGCCCTGGCGGGGACTGTCTCTGGGAACCCTGGAGCCCGCTATGGCTGGAGGCGCTGACACCCTGAGTGAGCTCTAAAGATCGCCAAAATCCTGTCCTGTTACCCCACAACACTGCGGACACTCAGCTCTCCTGGACCCTCACAGGTCTGACCGCACCACAGACAGCAGTAGCAGAAACATGTTTCCAGAGAGGGGGGGAAACAGGGCTACACTAGATTTAAAAAAATTGTTAAAACTTCAGTGCCCTCTGATGTTAAGACTGTTTAATGAATACGTCATTTGTGCAAAGGGTAGAGTTATTCCGTTTTTGTGATTTACATTGGTAGAATAAGTCTTTTCAATAAAGGATACAATGTTGGGTATGAAATTAATACATTACTTTATATGACTTACAAACTCCTTCCTCTACGCATTTAGTATGCATGTGTCTAAACCCGTCCCCAAATTCGCTTCGCTATCCCCTTTTTGCAAAAGCCATAACATTCGATCAGCGAATGTTATGAAAAATTCAATTTGCCCGCAAACGCATATAATGTTTTATACATTTGCCACTATAATGTTTATACATTCGCCACCAATCAAATGTTGCAACATACGATTCGGCAAATGTTGTAACATTACAATGAGCGCATATTTAACTTTGTTAAAAAAAATGCCTGATCGGTGAAAGAGCCTCAAATATCCGTGTCGACAAACAAATGCCACATTCGTAGCAATGTTGAATGGAAGGGTGTGGATCATCAGGAAGCGCAAATATGTGAAAACAGAAAAAATGTTCTGATAGTGCAGTATTGTTGAAAACAATAATCGTGAAAATGTAGTATCAAGTCTATCTACAGAATACTCACAAATGTGAGAATAGGATGAACACGTAAAGGTATCTTTAGGTGTTGCTCTATCACCAGTATAAACAGGATAGCGGTCTTCACCGAGGGAAGATGTAAGCCTCAATGGACCTTAGTGGAAAATAGAACCGGTAGTTCATAGTGCAGACTGTATATAGTATTTATAAAATGGTAAGTGAAATACAATGCACTCACATGATATAGAATTTAAAAAAGCATTTAGATCTCACGCAGTGGATCTCAGCAGCCGGATGAGTGGTGTCTCTGGTTTCCCTCTGTTGTAGTGTGCGTGTCACGGATGCGTCTCACCGAAACCGTAAATGACGTCATCCGCTTCCAGGGGTTCCGGCCAGTATGGTAAGCGGCACTCTACGCGTTTCACCTTCTCGGTTTCATCAGGAGTGACGTAGGTTGCATGGTAGGGGCATATATACCTTCAACAGATTCGCGGTGTGCACTGGGTAGTCTGATCCGGCTGCTTTCGGTCAGGTGGCCGATTGAGGTTCCGGCAGGAGCTGACCTTGGGTTCCGCTGTAACAATTTGTTCCGCTGTAATTTTTCTGTTTTCACATATTTGCGCTTCCTGATGATCCACACCCTTCCATTCACTACGAGGATTGAGAGAGCAATCCAAAACCGGGTTACAGCGGCATTCAACATATGTGTTTGTATGAGTATCACCATTTAAACATCACTGTCATATATATTGGTACTTTTTTCACGCAATATTTTGTACATCTTGGTATATTTAGAGCGCCACTTTTTGATAAGTTTTCTTTTCACATACACTGTAGCAATGTTGAATGTCTGCGAATAATTTGCCAATCTCAAATGAACTAGACTGAAATCTTTTGCAGGACGCAATATATTGAACCGGCATATATATATATATATATGAAAGAAAGAAAAAGAGAAAAAAACAGGCGCACACCTAGTGCATTAAAGCAAAACAATCAGTTTATGGAACATTAAAAAACAGACAAATGCCCACTCACAAGTCAAACGGTCTGCTTTTTAATGTTCCATAAACTGATTGTTTTACTTTAATGCACAAGGTGTGCGCCTGTTTTTTTCTCTTTTTCTTTCATAGGTATCTACAAGGGAGTTGTGATCCCTTTCAAACGGGCTGCCGTTACCTGGATACACTTTATTGGAACGGGACTCTATGTTTTTTAAGGTTTTGGTATTATCCAAAGGTTTTTTAATATATTTTTTATCAATTTTTTATATATATATTTTTTTCATTTTTTATAGCATTTTTTATTAAAGTATTTTGTACAATATATGTGTTATCTTAGCAACATAGGATCTATTTTACATGTACTACCCCCCCTGGCCACCCCATAGGTTGTTTCAACACAGTAGCTGACCTACTCACAGTTAGGCAGGTTGTTATAGTAGGCGCTCCTTAATATTTTTGTTTTGTTTTGTTATATATATATATATATATATATATATATACATACATACATACATACATACATACATACATACATACATACATATATATATATATATATATATATATACACAAACACACACACACAAAGATGACCCTATACTTTTTGTATAGATAATATAGAGAATACACAGTGTCATGATAAAATTATGAGGTATGTATTTTAATCAATCTGATGCTTCAGGGGTTGATGTGGTTAACATTTGTTTTAAAAAGACAATTATGGTCTGTTAATCCCTTGGCCAGGCCTAGTTTTAGGACTGATATAATCTGGAGATAAGGGCATCTGTTTTGCCAGAGAGGGTGTAAAATAATTGTTCATTTAGGGCCACTCTTACATCCAAATAAACAGGACATTTTTAAAGGTACTTTCAAAAGCATTCTCTGGAGGGTTCTGTTAGGTTCAGGGGGCATGGGTATGTACTAGGTAATAGTACATAAGTCTTAGCAAGGTAAAATGAAAATCAGAATTAAACAGAGGTGTGTTTGGGACCATATTTCTATGCCAGTGACTCCTCTGGGTAAAACCTATGATATATAGTAACATAATATATAGGGTTTTATCCTGCTATTTTAAGAAATGGTTCTGCATTTATTGTACCTATATTTTATTCTAATCCTTTTTCTATAATCTAAGCACTGTATTATTTTATATATTAAACAATTCTTTAATAAATAATGCTTTGGGGCTCTCATTGCTTTGCACAGAGTATTTACCTTTTCGGACACATTTTGCTACAACAAATTTTTGTGTGTTAAGTGGTGGTGGCAGCGGATAGATATGATTGCAATTGAGTAAGGGATTAATATTAACTAATTGAAAGTACCTTGCAGAGGACAAAGGTGAGTTGGCTAAAGTAGCTGTATGTGTTAACCCTGGTTGCATATCTAAGTCATGTGCTCACGTGTGTGCTGTGTCGTGACAGGTGGTATATGGGGACGGATTGAGGGGAAATATTGTTCATTTGAGGGACCCTTACAAAGGTGAAAAGTGGGCCAGCTTGAGGGATGTGTATTAACCCTTGTCCCATATGCAGGTCATGTGCTCACTTGTGCCATGCGTGACCCACAGTAATAATGAATATTACTGTATGTAAATACCCATTGTCTGCCGTGTGTAACAGGTGTGTTCTATGCGGCTGTTTCATTTTACCAAAAAATCTGTGCCATAACACCAGAGTCGCCTCTAAGTTGTCTCCCTAAGGGAGGCTCCCCAATATGCCTTTACTGCGCTTGTCCCCTAAGCCAGTGTAGATGGGTTAACAGCATGAGGAAAACAAATGCTTCAAAGACCACCTGGAGCTCATCAGTCCCTCCCCCCTGCTTGTCTCCTGTGAGGTCCAGGTTTGTGCTATGCTGCTGTTTAATTCAACCAAAGAATCTCTGTGACATAACACAGAGTCAACCCAAAGGCTTCAGCTGAAGGGCAGCCAAAGGGTGTCACCATTTGCTGTGATTTGCGGATGTTTGGTAATGTTATAGCTGCTTTATTGCAATCTGAAACTCACCTTCTCATTCCCTGTACCCACTGTTTCAACCTACCCTACCTATAGATTGCAAGCTCCTTGAGGCAGGGCCTCTTCAAACACATTGTAGGCCTATCCTACCGGTATCTCTTCTAACACAATTTTAATCCTGTCTGTAAACGTTACTTACAGTATGCCCATAATCATATCCCTGGCCAGTCTGCAAACTGAATGTATATAACCTTTGTTCATTTAATGCCACATTGTATTATTATAATTCTTGCTTTACCTGTCTGTCTCATATGTAACAAAATAATTGTATTTAATTGTAGTTGCTCTCAAACTGAATGTAAAGTATTGCGATGCCCCTTAAGTGGAGGCCTGTATTTACTTAAAAAATAAATGTGGATGGGGAAAGGAGGATGGATGATGGAATAATAGTAAAGTAGAAGTGATACCTTTAACAGCTAACGTATGGTTAAACATTGTGCAAGTTTTCAGGACCACAAAGGTCTCTTCTTTACCTGAAGAAGAGACCTTAGAGCTCGAAAAAGCTTTCATTCTTTTTAACCACTTGTTAGCTATTAAAGGTATCACTTCTACAGTACTGTACTTTACTTTTGTTCTGTGAATTTTACGTGCTGACACGGTACCATCCTCCATGTGTACCTCTAAATGCTTATTGTTACATATGTTTTGGTCATAGTGACAATAAGTAGCGTATTAACACTTGAGAGATGTAGGGTACGCAATGAGTTAATATTTGTTTCATTATGGAATGCATTCAGTATTGTAGTGGCTGAAGAACATTATGGTTAGATCTTTTAACCCCACGGGAACTAAAAGGATCTCCTTGAAATGATTAAATCATGAGAAATAATCATGACATCTAAAATATGATATGCCAGTATCCATAGGTACGTAAATGTATTGGGTATAGGGTTTCGCTGTTTAATGACAGTTTAAGCTGGTGAAGAAACCTAATGAAAATGTGGATAACGTAGAACTGTAAATATTAGAAAAACATTTCCTGTCTCATACATTACGTTAAATTCTATTGATAGTGTGTCCTTCTGTTTTTACCCATTTTTAGTCTTTCTTTTACTTACATGTAATCTTTCTGAATAGTGATTAGTTCAATAAAAACTATTTTTGGGAGGTAGTATACTGTATAGGTAGAAAAGATATAATAATATATTGAGTTGACATTAAGAGCAAATGAGGGTGATGTTGCAGACCTAAATGTCACTTGTATCATAATCAGTATCAATTGATTGATTAAGAGTATATATAGTACGTTTTCAATGGAAACCGAATGGATACAGTACAGCGACTATCTTAAAAATGCCAAAACATTGTTTCTGAGGCTTAAAATAAAACTGAAGATCCAGACAATGACTTTGTGCAATAATATAAATAGCTGGGAGACTACCCAGAAGGTTTTTTTTTTTTAGAATATCTTCACCACACACCACCATATTTTATGATTGTTTTGTAAACATATTAGTCCTTTGCATAGGAAGCTCCAGCAGACTAACCATTGATTGCATGAAACAGCTGTCGGATACAGAAGTTTGAAATCCACTCACACTTTAATTTACTAAATTGCTCTAGCTATCTCCCCTAAATAAACCATTTCTAATTGGATAGATATTTTAGTCCTTGGCATTTGGAATACTCAGTTTGTATTCACAATCAGAATTCTGATACAGTATTTGCAGTGTTTAACATAAATGTATCTGTAACCAATAGTTTAGTAATGTTACAGAGAAGAAAGATGAGCTAATGTGGATAACGAAGGTATTTGTTTCTACTCTAATATATTTTGTCTGAAAAATGTTCTTTCATTCTTAAATAATAATTAGATGTTGTATCTTTTTTATTTTAGATTGTTTATTTGATGTTTTTTTTTTAATGAAATTTGGAGTCATGGGGAAAGGAAAACAACAAATACAAGCAGATGAAAAGAAGAAACAGTTTACAAACAATTATCAATCAAAATATAGATGGTAGTATATATTGTATGACTGCTTTTTCACACGGACAGTGTTTTAACTTGTTACTTGTCTAAAAGTGACATTATGGTAAAAAAAATATTCAATGTCATATTTCCGACCAGATTTCTGAAAAGAAAATTACTTATACAAATATGTATCTTCCATATCAAAAACTCAACATACAGTTAGGACATAGAAAGTTATTACTGAACAAAGCCCAGCCAAGGGCCCAAGTCTTGTAAAATGGTACCATACTGTAGGTTGGTTTACATATTTGCAATTATATAAGCTGATCAATTTCTTGCTCGTGTTTGAGCCATAGTTATTATCTCACATTACTGCTGTGAAGCGCTATGTACATGGATGGTGCTATTTAAATAAAATATATATATACATAGTTAGTGGCCTGTAATTAATTTCTCCAGTACTGTAATATGCTATTGTACAAATACAGTATATACAGTATTTTAAAAGTTTTAATTGATATCCAGGTATACCTTGTGAGGGCTTCCTCAGAGCCAGCACCAAGCGATCTAAAGGCAACTTTACTAAAAAATATCATAACTCAATTTTATATGATCCGCCAATATCTCTGCAAACTACCATTCAATAACTTGAATTAGTAAGAACTTGTTTAACACACTTGCTACAAGTGCAAATTAATGAAAAGAAATGTTTTTACTCTAGGTTAATGAGCTTATTGCATCATCCATAAACTGCTCAGCTGTTTCTTTTTTATATTGATAGTGGGCAAAAGAAAATGAACAGTTTATTATCAATGTCATTGGCTTATGGCATTGGTGGTTAACAGGCAGCCCAGGGGCTACATGCGGTCCTCAGTGGCATCACCTGTGGCCAGCAAAGTCTGGCCACCCCAGCAGTCCATTCTCTCCTCCCAAGTGCAGAGCAGAGATGTTGCTGGCATGAATCGTATCTTCTCCCAGCTCACTCAGCTGCCTAATGCACTGATAAATAGTGTAATAAATGGCTCCTGTCCTGCGCGAATCACTAGTTCTCAGTGGAGGAGGAAGAGGAGCAGGACAGAATTCACCAGGGCGCCTGCACTATACAGCTGACTGGAGTGGGAAAAGCTCCCACCAATGGCTGCAATGTCCCATCTGATATATATTAGATATATTAGCTAGCATTATCATCTTAAGAGTGCTACATCTTAAAGTGACCATCTTTAAGTGAATATATAGTTAGACTATGGTATACATAGTTATTGTTCTTCATGCAAGATCTTTAACCTCAGCTGGTGTGATATGGAACTAATTGCATTGTCTCTCCACCCACAGGTATGTTTAAGGCATTGAATCTCTGCATATACTGTAAGACTCACCCCCCCCCTCACCCTGTCTGTATACTCTGGTATGTTTAACTAATTGAACCTCTGCATATAGGACTCCCTCCTCCCCCACCCTGTCTATTAGTTATCTGGTATGTTTAGAATAGCAAAGTTGATTTGTTAATTGTGTGCTGTTAATTGTCCAGTTTGTAACAGGCAGATTCCTTGCTCGACTGGATCCTCTCCTCTAATCCCAGCAGAATCCAATCCTCTGGCATCCTTCCTGACATTTTCAGTGACCATGCAATAGTGTACTGTGTAAGGAAAATCAAAGCACCCCAATCAAGCACTAAAGTTCTCTTCACTAGAACATTTAGAAACTTTAACCCACAGCAGTTTCTGGCTGACCTTACCAGCTGCCCTTGGTACAGAATCGACTTAATTCCTGACCCCGATTATGCACTCGACTATTTCCAAACCCAGTTCTTAAAACTCTGTGATTACCATGCTCCACTACGCAGAATAAGAGTACGGGGGGCCCACCTTCCATGGGTTACAATTGACCTTCTATCGCTCTACCATCTTAAGGATGCCTTGTGGAAAAGCTCCAAAGTAACTGGCACTACCAAAGATCTTAATAACTACAGATGCCTGCGGAATATGTGCACAAGGCAAACAAGACACGCAAAAGCACAATATTACGCTGATAATCTTCGCCAGAATACATCAAATCCAGCTAACCTCTGGAAGGTTAGCAACAATATATTCCAGGAATGAATGAACTGTCATGCGCTCTGGCTTGCGCCGAATGATAGACACACTTAGAAAGTATGCATGGGCTGAAGGTGAGGCATAAGGAGCATCATGGGACCACTAGGGGGGTCGGGGCTCAGGGGCAAAAGAAAACAATCTTACCCCTGTCAGCTCATCCGTCCTAGGTCCTGCAGCTCCTTGGTAGCCGGTCAAGCAGCGTGCATCCGGCAAGGTGAGTGTGAGGAAATGAAGAGGAAAGATCCGGTGCGGCAGCAAACAGCCAAATGACGTCAGATCCAAAGTTGAACACAGTAGTTTTATTGACACACACAAGTAAACCAGCAGGCTGCAGCACAGCCTCCTCCTCTACGCCTTTCACGCTGTGATGGCACTTCATCTAGGAGTGAGGAGAGTGACTGCAAGCCCAACATTTATAGTACAAACCCCGCGAACAGGGACTTAATTAAAACTATTTCAGCTGTGGACCCCCAGAGAAAGCAGATATGTCTCAGTGATCACATACTTAACATATATTGACCACACAGCCAAACAAGACAAATGCTGTTCTATTTTTACACATGTTACATTCAAAGAACAATTTTTAGTTATCTCTGGATGGTACTAATTGCTGAAAAAAACATATAAAAAGTTAATAAACGTCGCAATTTTGGAATGGTCTCGTAAAACATAGTCTTAAATGAATTGTACTCTTAAAATTGTATGGTACTTTGTTACACAAGACTTTTAATGAATCACGAAACCCTGGGAAAGGAAGGGATGGGGGAGGGGAAGGGAAAAAGGGGGGTGGGGGGAAAGGAAACGGGAGGGAGGGGAGGGGAGCGGGAGGTGTGGAGGGGGGTTGGAGGGGGTAGGGAGAGGGTTGGGATAAGGAGGCCAAGGAGAGCAGAAGAACTAATATCATAATAAACTGTATAATGTACATAGATACGCAGTATGTAAATAAACTTAAGTAAATGCAATTATAAAAAAACATCTTAAATCCCAATCAACATTCAGTCCGTTGGGTTGCAGTGTGTTAAGAGTGAAAATCCAGGTGCTTCTCTATGGTGGAGGATTTTAATCCTATCTCCACCCCGTATAGGTAAAGTAATTTGTTCTATTGCCACACACTGAAATGACCCTGCAGAACCCAATGGACATGAATTAAGATGTCTGGACACAGGATGTAACAGGTCATGATTACGGATCAATCTAAGATTAAGAATAAGATTAGAATAAGAGCAAGGGGGGCCCACCTTCCGTGGGTTACAATTGACCTTATATAGCCATGCATAATAATGGTATATTGCTTTCCTCTCTGTTGGCAGTAAGTCCTGGTAAGAACAGGTATGCCAGCAGTAGTTATGGAGGTTTTCCCTCACACCATGGTGAGGTGCCCTATGTATGAAGGGGAGTGGCTGTATGCTCTGAGTCCCTGGATAGTGACATCAGGGATGCGCCTGCCTCCTGAAGTATATAAGGCACAACACAGTTAGTTACAGTGTGTTCCAGCAGCTGTGGGAAGCTGTTGGGAAGTTGTATTTTCCTGCATAAGGGATTGTAGGAACACTTTGTGACCCCAGTGACGTAACTAGAGGTCCAGGTTGACCAATCAGCCTGTCTGAGCCACTCTGTGTCCAGGGACCTGGCGCAGAGAGGATCTCCCTAGGAGAAGAGGGAATCCCACTTCAATTTAGGAGGGCGTACCTGGCGAAGGGACAGCACGGAGAGATGTGCGGCTAGAGCCGGCAGCTGCATGGGGCAGTCTGCTACATCACCGTCTACAATAAAGATGACCTTGTTAACGATACCCCCACTGTGTGAGTGTGAAGTTACTCAGCAGTGGATGGCACCAACCAGAAGGAGTTCCTCACCAGGACCATCTCCCTGCGGAAGCATAGACCCTGATGAGGTGGAGGCGCTGCACATGATGTAAGTTGAACTCGCACCCACTACCTCAGCTACCTGTCCTGCAGGAATCCCCTACTACTATCAAGCGGGAGACTCAGGAGTTCTGTTGCCTACAGGTGCACCACCAAACACACACGTAATGGGGGGATTGATTATTAGAGTACCCGGGCCAATGTGAGATTGGGGGGGGGGGAAACCCGTTACACTTATATTGCTCACCATCTTAGGGATGCCGTGTGGAAAAGCTCCAAAGTAACTGGCACTACCAAAGATCTTAATAACTACAGATGCCTGCGGAATATGTGCACAAGGCAAACAAGACATGCAAAAGCACAATATTACTCTGATAATCTTCGCCAGAATATATCAAATCCAGCTAACCTCTGGAAGGTTAGCAACAATATATTCCAGCCTTCTAGCCATCAACAACAATGTAATATCATTAAGGAGGATATTACTCTGACAAATCCATCCCCACCCTCTCCCAACACTGCCCACAATTTTCAATTTGAGATACAAGGTGGGGAGTGATGTGAGATTCTGGGGGGAGGGTGATGTGAGATGCAGGGGGTGAGGGTGATGTGAGATGCAGGGGGGGAGAGTGATGTGAGATGCAGGGGGGGAGGGTGATGTGAGATGCAGGGGGGTGATGTGAGATGCAGGGGGTGTGTATATGAGCATGATGATGATGAGGGGTGCTGGGGGAGATATGAGGATGATGATGATTTAACCCATGCGGCCCAAATCTGTTTTCCTTGGAGCAGTTCGGCCCTTCTCACTTTACAAGTTTAATATGTATTGGCAGGGGTGGGGTATTTTTATTATGTATTGCGGGTGGGTTTAAATGTATTTAGGGGGGGATTTTTTGGTATGTATTTTGTAGGGTGGATTGAGTGGGGTAATTGACGGAAGGTAGGGGCGAGTGAAAGGAGAGAGGGGGGGAGGAAGTAAGATTGAGACGCAGGGGATAAATACATGCAAGGCTGGAGGGGGGGAGAGTGAGTGAGATGGATGGGAGAGAAATACATGGGTAGAGGGTGGGAAATAGAGGTAGCTCGTGAGGTGTGAAATTTTGTGATTTACCCCTGCCGATCCTAATATGTGTCAGCCAGATAGGGGTTCCCCGAGAATTCTCAAAATACTTCAAGGGTTCCTCCAAACAAAAAAGGTTGTGAATCACTGCCCTAAGACCTGGAAAACTGCCAGAGTTGTCCCAATCTTCAAAAGTGGGGACAAAAACACTCTCTCAAACTACAGAACAATCTCCCTTCTCCCAATACTATCCAAAGTCATGGAAAAAATATGTTCACTCCCAATTAAGCGATTACTATACCAAGAAAAATTTCCTTAGCCAATTCCAAACTGGCTTTTGCCCCAAACACTCCACGGAAACTACTCTGCTAAAAGTTTGCAATGAGAGCCAGTGTGGACTGGAACTGGGACAATGCAATGGTGCATTATTCCTAGATTTTGCAGAGGCTTTTGATACTGTTGATCATGTTATCTTGTTAAACAAACTCCAGTGCTCTGGAATAGGGAAGCAAGCTTAAACTGTTTTCATTCCTACATATCAGGTAGATCCTAACATGTGTCCATCTCAGGCTCTAACTCCAACCCCTTGGATATCACCTGCGCTTTCCCGCAAGGCTCTGTTCTGGGGCCCCTACTCTTCTCAGTGTTCATCAATAATCTTCCTACAGCTTGTAAGGGAGTCTCAATACTCTTGTATGCAGATGACACAATCTTATATGCACACAGCACAGCCCTAGACTCTCCGACCATGAACACGTACTTCAATCTGACTTTTTGAGACTTGAAAATTGGATTTCCCAAAACAAACTGTTTTTAAACACTCACAAGACTGTAACAATGGTATTTGGGACCAACGCTACATTTTAAAAACTTCCAATGAATGAGCTCCAGATCAGAACCAACGCTAATACCATCCTAGCCCTGTTACTAGTTTTACACCAAGTTGGTGGTCGACACTTTTGGTCAGTTACATTACTCATAGATATTCACAGTTTTGGATGAGCTCCTACAGCTCCTTGAAATCAGATACCAGGCAGCGTAGATACTTGTCTGCTGATCTATATTCATGGGTCTCCTGTCTTCAGATAGTACATTGCTTTCTTACACATTAAATATCACTACACTGAGCTCAGGAAAATTAAATCCACTTAGAAATACAGAAACATTTACATTACTAGACTGTTAACTTAACAAAAACTTTCTAGTAGGTTTGGGCTATTGCAATTATACCATAAAGTTCACTCCTCACTTCCAGTGATGTTACATATACAGTATAATTAGGTTTGAAATGGGCCAATAAGATGGTATATTGCCATTATTTAGGAGTTGGTTTTAGTATGTACATGTATTGATTTGAACTATTTGGATTTTGATTATGCTTTCTTCTTGGATCTTTATGTAATGGTCCGTTTTTGTTTTTTTCCATTTTATACCATTCGGGCGATTTTTGTTCCCCCTGCTTATCAAGGTTGCTAGGCAACGAGAAAGTATTTCAAAGTTTTCTCATGTACAGATACTGTCCTGATGAAGTCGCTTCGACATTGGTGAAATGCGTTTGGACGTTATCCCGCTTGCAGTATTGTTCGAGAGTAGGATGCTGCATTGCTCAGTCCTTACCTTCGGTACTGACAAGAAGGGAAATCTCAGAACCTGCATTGATTGATACCCACTTCAGCGCCTATGGGATCGCCAGTCTCCTAATGCAATGACTAGTGACATATAGTGCTTTGTCTCTTTATTGGTTTTTTCTTTCATGTGAGCACTTGCCTTTTGGCTTTTTATTTCAGCCCATTACAATTTTACACCAGGGAGCGTACACTTCTTAATTTAGTTTTTTTATATACAGTATGCAGTGTGCGGCACTTTTTAGTACATCCCGTTTCTCGCTTATGGCATTATGAAAATTACTAAATTTTATTTTCACAGGATCTGTGATATTCATTCTGATCAAATAGTTACTTCCTCTGTTTAGGCATCCTAGTTACTTTTCAAAAACAACGATGGAAAATGATTGCTATTTATGATTTGCCCATACTGTAAATAAGTAGAAAAATAAGGCAGTGCACTGCCCAAAGTAACAGAAGGAGGCTCACGGTTTTAAGCAACAAAAAATAGATTTATTACATAAAAAGTGGACAAAAGGGTCCCCCCTAGGCCACAGCAGGGGTCCACCAACTAGTTTCAGGCAAAAATGCCCTTTATCAAGACACCTTTTGTCCACTTTTTATGTAATAAATCTATTTTTTGTTGCTTAAAACCGTGAGCCTCCTTCTGTTACTTTGGGCAGTGCACTGCCTTATTTTTCTACTTGTTCCTGCCATCACCTGGGAGATTGCACGCATATGAAGATTCTGAGATTGGATACTCCAGGAGAAACTGAGTGAGTTCACTTTGTGGGTCGCTGTACCCCTTTTTTCTCTGATATATGGGACGTTGGTCTGTACTATTTATTTATGGTGCCGCTGGCATTAGGTACTAGTCCCCTAACCCTATTAGGGCTTCGTTATGCTATATGCTTACATTGAAGGAGTTTATCCTAAACCTCAGTTTATTATGCCAAACAGGACTTGTTTTTTCTGATGCACTGGCTTTTTACACAACCATACTGTAAATAGAAGGATCCACAAAAACGAAAAAGATTAAGCAACAATGTAAAAAACCTCGAAAGCATTTGGTTACCTTGAAAACATTACAAGTTTAAAACGTTCTTTTAAAAAATGTACAGTATATGTACTTGATATTTTTAGAAGCCAATTACCTACAATAACCAAGTACTCTATACATATAACTACTATTAGCACATGTTGGTACTGGGAGAGACTACTCCTTTAAGGATTTAATTGCATATGATTGCATTTTCATGCCTCCCAGCACACTACCACCACTTTCAAATGTGCTTTGACCAGTGAGTGACCAAACTAACACCACAGTATTATTTTAGCAGTCACTGCTTCTACAGTAGCTGTTGGTGAACAATTCATATCTGACCAACGGTGAAAGGGTAAAAGAGAAGGGGCAATTTCAGAAAAGCTTTGATGTTTCCAAACTGCTAGTAAAATAACATGTTGGATAAAAAAAACAGATGTACAGGCACCATTGTCAGTGGAGAAAACCTTTGATCCTTCTTACTATAGCTCTTCAGGCTCCTTAAGGACACTAGTAACTTTGTTTCTCTGGCTAATGAAGCTGTTTAGGTTATTGGACTCACTGATTCATGTGCAGGAAAAATGGGCTAAAATGTTGCTTTCTCGGGACGCTCTTTGATCACTAACACTTATTGAGCAATAGAGCATTTCTTTCACTCTTTGCCAGTGAATAGTGATTATGGCATAACTTCCTAAGGGCCCCATGTAATGATTACTGACATTTACTGAATGGGGCTGGCAGGGTCGGCTTGAAATATTGCGAGGCTTGGTGCGTGGAGCTTTTACAGGGCCTGTTACCCTGTCGATACAGCCTCTCCTGTCATGTAGTCGCAGCGTCACGTTGTCATGGCACGGGGCGCCATGTGACATCACGTTGTCATGGCAACGCAATGCCATTTGACATTGCAGTGCCATGATAAGGGGACGCTGTAGGAAGAGATGTCGCCGTGCAAGGTAAGAGACAGAGGCCCAGCGCTCTACCCGGCATCAGTTTCATTGTTTTTGGAAAACAAAGGCGCGGGCCTCTATAAGCCAAACATATTTCATCCAGAATCTGAAAAAGTGCTTTTGCAAAAGAGAAATAGGGGAGAGAGCAGCAAGAGGGGAGATAGAAAGGGAATTACTTTTTGGCAAATTGTCAAATGTTTTCAAACGTTTGAGCAAAACAGGCAAATTTGGACAAGTTCGCACATCTCTATTTGATACATTGATGATAAGCGAAAATATAGTTATTTTGATCCGCAATTGCAAACGTTAACTACAGTATATCTAGGGTTTAAACAAGGTACAGGAGGGAGGGATATTTCAGAGAAAGAGCAGTGTTAGAACAGGAGGTTATGCCCTGAAGCTGGAAGGCGAGAGGCTAATGGGAACTGTGAAGCTGAAACAGTGAGGGGATTAAAAAATGCTTGTTATAGACACAAGGCTACAGTAAATACGAAAGGAAGTGAAGAATCATAAATAGGCTTTGGTTTCACAACAGATAATTGCCGGGTTACAGTGGACAGAGTAGGTGGGCCAAGTGGTTCTAATCTGCTATCACATTGTGCTTCTACAGTATGTCATATGAACTGATACATAGACAGTGTATTGTCTACATTCTGGTCCTTATTTATGAGAAGAGCATTATATAACGCTTGCACTATGGAGTTTACAACTTTACCAATTCTGTTCTTACACCCTTGAAAAGCAAAGTATTACAATTATTTTACACGTCCAAGACACATTTATGATAAATCTTTGACTGATAGCTAAGTGTCCTTTGAGCATATGAATATTAAATGTCAGGTCATTAATGCAGGACAATGAAATTTAAGAACAACCGAGACATGTTTGGGGCAGACAATTAGCAGTCTAAAGGCATCTGCTCTCCAAACTCACATTACAGCATCAACTTTCCTGCCAGCTGGTCTTGGTCCATTTTGGAGTGGAACATGAAAAAAAATCAACCTGTTGGTTGAAACTTTAGAGCTGTAAAAATAGATGTTATTCCATACAAAAGCAGAGTCTTAATCAGCATCACATTTGAGGGAAAACTATAAATTAATATGAGTCATCTGAAATGTCCTAAAAACATTTTTTTGTTTGTTTTAAATATCACTTTATACATAGTGTGGGAAATAACAAGTCCATTAAGGTGACTATTTGGGGCGCATATGTTTTCAGATTGGTCAGTATGGCAAAGATATAATATTTTTTTTTAATTACAGATGTAGCTGTTGCTGGCACATTGTAACGGGACACTCATTGCGTTTCCATTAGCTACTTGCAACAACAAAAAAAGGGGATGTGGCTAATGCATTATTGCACCCGCAGGCGCATGTCAGCCACATCTATAATTATTCTATTACAGACCAGTCTGGCTTATTTTCGATAATATTTTGTAATGGTGCAATCCCACTTAGCTTGTGCAGTCCTGTTTAAAGAGGCAATGCAAGCCGTTTTTTTATTCTTCATTTAAAAAAAATGGTTATATACAGGTTTGAAGCAGGGGGTCTCGGGACCTGAACCCCATTACTTTCAGCTCCGGGACGCCGTGCTTCCAGAAGTACTTACTTCCCTAGTGAGTGCCGGTAGTCACTCCAGGGTTCATGTTGTGGCCGCTTTTCAAAGCTGCCGGGCCCTGCGGGCCAATAGGAAGCTGTGACGTCATCCGGCGCTGCTTTCTATTGGCCCCTGTGATGAGGGAGCTTTAAAGCTGCAGAGATACCGGCTCCTCCTTTGGCGGGGCTTCAAACCGATATTAAAAAAATGGAAAAAAATAAATAAACAGCATATCCTTTAAAAGATACATTTTTTTTTTGTCCTTTCATTGAGATATTTCTTAGTAGTTTTCAATCCTGGGCTCCTGTTTTATAGACTCTGAAACTGTTTTCCCTCAAAAACAAATACTGAGTGGGACAGCAACTTCCTGAACGCAGTAATCCTGTTCAAGTTTTTACGTTATTTAAATCAGTTGGTATCAACAGATTTCAGATTGCACTCTGCCTTTGAATAAAAAAAAATCCAAAATGGCGGATTGGCCTTTTTGAGACTGATCCGCGGACCAAAATAACAGGCCGATCCATCTCTACCTGTGAGTTTTGAAAGTTTGTAACTCATCAACTAACTGCTGATCCAATAAATCAATCAACTAATTGTTTGCTCAATAAAAGGTATCACACTAGCTACACCTTCTTCCTCGTATTATGCAACTCACAATATTCAATTGCAATTGCAGTGAAATGTACACAAACTGGAACATTTCCTATCAAAGACAAACATTGTTCACTCAATTACATACTTTAAGTTGAATGGTTTTTTTTTTAAACTCATTTCTGCAGACATATTCCTATTGAACTAGGGGGGACTTTTCCCCAGATTATTGTTGAGTATTTTTTATAATCACTTTTCTTATCAGTCTATTAATCCTCTTATCAAACAACTTTTTGAAATTGCACATTATCACAGCAAATTCCTTAATTTTGCAGACAGAAAAAGCAATACATTCAAAAGAATGCCGCTGAATTAATAAACAAACATTATCTTTTGTTGACTTTTCAACTTCCTTTTAGACTCCAGGCTTTCAATCTCAATATACAGCAGTGTTACTATTTTTTTCTTCCTCTTCAAAGTGAAAATTGACCTAACTATTGCTACTTACCATCCCTTTACATTTGCTGACCCCAAATGTCATTTATCTAGTAAACCATTTTTGGATGAAGCTGCAGTGCACAATGGACGTCATCATACTGTATGTAATAACTGGGTATTCCAAATCCAGGATAGCCCTCCAATCACTATTATAAATTAAAAAACAACAATATTCAAGGTAGTGCACTATATAGTATATACACAGTGCCACGGACAGCGTGGGGGAGAGACGCGAAAACTGTCCCGGGCCCAGCGGCACTGGAAGTTGGACTAGGCTAGAGGTCGGGCCCAGTATTTGCGTCCGTTCACTGCTGGGCCCCAGCTCTCCCCCACTCTGGGCCTTCACTTCGCACCGGAAGTTGGGTCCAACTTTCACAACCGCCCAGCACCACCGCTGTGGAGGCCGGTGTCTGGAGGTGAGTAATGGGGTGAATTATTGAGTGTGGGGGAGGGGAGTTAATGAGTTTGAGGAGAAGGGGAGTTAGTGAGTGTGAGGAGGAAGGGGAAGTTAGTGAGTGTGAGGAGGGGAAGGAGGAGTTAGTGAGTGTGAGGAGGAAGGGGGAGTTAGTAAGTATGAGGAGGAAGGGGGAGTTAGTGAGTGTGAGTGGGAAGGGGGAGTTAGTGAGTATGAGGAGGAAGGGGGAGTTAGTGTGTGTGAGGGAGAAGGGGGAGTTAGTGAGTATGAGGAGGAAGGGGTAGTTAGTGAGTGTGAGGAGGAAGGGGGAGTTAGTGAGTGTGAGGGAGAAGGGGGAGTTAGTGAGTGTGAGGGAGAAGGGGGGTTAGTGAGGATGAGGAAGGAGGGGGAGTTAGTGAGTATGACGAGGAAGGGGGAGATAGTGAGTGTGAGGAGGAAGGGGGAGATAGTGAGGGGAAGTGGGCTTAATGAGTGTGAGGGGGGAACGGGGAGTTAATGAGTTTGAGGGGGAGTTAGTGAGTGTGAGGAAATGAAGGAGTGGTTCATGAGTTTGGGGAGTAGGAGAAGTGAGATTGAGTGAGGAGGAAAAGGGGGCATTGAGTGAGCAAGAGGGGGTGTAAGAGGGAGGGGGAGTGATTGAGAGGTGGGGGCATCACATGGCTGCCAGGTCACATCTTGTCTAATGGTAGAAAAATAGAAAAACAGCGCACTGTCAGGGAGTCAGGTGGTATATAAATAACACCTCCTAGGGTGATGTTTTGTACTTATGCAGAATAAATAGAATTTTATTTATATACCACCTGACTCCCCGGCAGTGCGCTGTTTTTCTCTTTTTCTACCATAGGATTACTGCTTCTACAGCGTGGCACGCCATCCTGGACTCTTGGGGACAGAAGGAGTGGGTAAGATCTTTCTGAGTTATTCTTTATGTGATTATTATTCATGGATGAGTACCAGTACCTATTATCTTTCCCTCCAATGAGGTTACATCAAGGTGACATCAAGCATCATTGACTGTTCCCCTCAGGAGAAGTGATTTTGCTATTTATACTGGTCACTCACAGATCACACTTCATCTACATACCCACTCCGTAGTATAGTCTGCCGTTATAGTCCTACATTTGTATTTATGGATGCTATTGAATGAAATTTTCGTCATCTCTGGAGCACCCACTTTCTATATACTTTGAACGTTGAACCACATCTTGTCTACCTCAGTCATTTCTCTTAAAGATTTGGTACTTACTTATACGTTTAAGGCTAGATACTACACCGTTATCGTGCATTAAGGCACTCGACTCGCAGTTAGGAAATCCCACGATTTGGCAACTGGCGGCTCCATTGAATTGTATTGCAAATCAACCGATAATTCAAAAACTCAAAATCACAAGATAATGCAATAACACCTACTACATCTGTACATCTACAAATGTAAAGGTAACATTTAGATCAAACTGTTATAAACGTCTATGCTTGGACTGAAATATTGTTTATTTGTATTCAGCGGTTATCAAATAAATACTTTTCGGGGTAACAATTACCTACAGTATGTATATGTGATGTAAGAATAAAATCACCAGGGAATAATTGTTAGCGTTATATTGAAGGTCGTTGCTGTAACATAAGCAGAACTCAAAAGGTAATTATACAGTACTGCACAGGAATTGGTAACGGGTAAGTGTTAATGTCTGAAACTTCTAATAGTTCCAATGAACCAATTGAATATTAAATGGAATTGGGTTGGGCAGATTTCCTCTGGTGATGTCTGTTTTACTGGTTTTTGGTTAGTTTAATAGATGTATCAAATACGGAGCATTTCTACAAAGGTTCATTTACATAATAGTAATATGATAATAATAATAATAATAATATTATTATTAAGTCTCAAAGTGCAGAATATCAGCAACTAAATGAGCTGTTGGCTTACCCTTATATTTAACACCTCTGTCAATGGTAGCTTTGTTAGTAGTGTAATTCAAGATCACTCTTAAAAATTACTTGCGTTGCAAATAAAATTGACAACAAAAAAAATGTTTTAAATTCAGCAATTTTTCACGGGACTTGATTTCTACAGTAATTAGACACATTCAGGAAGATTAGCCCTTATGGTGCAATGGGAGGAACAACACATTTTCTCTGCAGTCCGTTCTAGGTCCCTTCGGCAGTGAAAGGGTTAATCAGCCTCATGATCCCTTTCAGTAATACGCTTATGCAGGTATCTTTTATTTACTGTCAGCAGTTTGCCAAAGATAAGAATGTTTTTGGACAGGCTGATGAACCTGCTTCTGAGCGAGTGATCTCTGCACTGATTGGCCAGAGTTTTGATCCTCAAATGTCAAGGTTGTTTTTTTGAGTAGTTGCTAGTAGTGGTATTGACCGAGGACACTAAATATTTTGGAGGCGGGGATATATTTTATTGGGCCAAAATGAAAGTTCTCTATAAATCTACGTAGAGCGACATTGGCCCTTGTTCTGTAAGGTGTGATAAGTGCACAACATGTTATCGCATGAAAAGCCCCATTGACTTTAATGGAGATTTTCCTGTGTTAGTACGTCACCAGCGCTTATCACACCTTACAGAATAAGGGCCATAGTCTCTTTTACACGAGTGTGCCGGGAGCAAGGATATGCTCTAAACAAGTGGCTCTCATGTTCAGTCCTTAAAACAACTAACAGGTAAAAGATGTGCAAAACTTTTGTACAAGTTTGGTGAACTGGCGAATATTAAAGAAACATGTCTTTTTTTTTTTAAACTGGATAACTGATATGTGGGTTTCCAGTAATGTTAGTTTCCAGTATTTTTTCTATTGTTAGAGAAACTAACTACTATAATACTATTCAGTATTTCTCTGAATTGCTGTCGCAGTCTCGGGGGATATCAATCCAAATCTCCGGGTTGCAAAAGTGGGGAAAACTTAAGTTGAAAAGAATTGCAAGTTTATCAATGAAATAAATCCTATTGCTTTCTATCTGATTATTTTTCTTTGATGCATATGGTGCTATTTTTGTATTGAATTTGCCTCACTTTTCCAGAGACCCCAAAGACTGCAGCAACAGGTCAGAGATTAGGGCCGGCTTTAGAATATTTCCGCCCATAAGCACTTACCTTTTTGCCGCCCTGGCCTCGTCCTCTTGCAACGCCCCGACGTCCAATGACGATGCGTTTCCATGACAAGGGGACGTTGTCATGGCAATGCATCACCACGTGATGTTGCGGCGTTATTTGATGCTGCAGAAAGAGGAAGGCGGTGCTGCAGGAGGAGGAAAGAACCCTTTACAGCACTCTCTCTCCCAGCAATTAGTTTTCTTGTTGTGGGGAAGAGAGTGGGGCCTCTGTAACCGCAATGCCGCCACCCATCCACCAGCCCCCCTGAAAATTACCACTTCCTTGAAATTTGCTGCCTTAGGCCCAGGACTAGTAGGCCTATGCCTAAATACCGACCTGTCCGAGAAGTATATTTACTCTAACAAATAACCCCCAGAGCGCCTCACATTATTTGTTGAAGTTCCTGATGTTGTGATATGAAATCATTACTGTTTTAAGATGTACCATGATATATTCAGCCCTCCTGACATAATTCACTTAATACTAGTGTAGCCATGCATAATAATGACTGCGTACATCTTCCCTGTTGGCAGTAAGCCCTGGTAAGTACAGGCCTGCCAACAGTAGTTATGGAGGTTTTCCCTCACACCCTGGTGTGGTGCCCTGTGTAAGGAAGGGAGTGGCTGTATGCTCTGAGTCCCTGGATAGTGACATCAGAGATGCGCCTGCCCCCTGAGATATAAAGGGCACAACACTGTCAGTTAGTAGGGGTTAGCCAGCAGTTGTGTGAAGCAGCTGGTAAAATGTATGCTCCTGCATAAGGGATTGGAGGAATACTTTTGTGACCCTAGTGCTGTAACTAGCGGTAGCAGAGTGACCAATCAAGTCTGTCTAAGCTGTGTCCAGGGACCTGGCGCAGTGGTGATCTCCCTAGGAGAAAGGGAATCCCACTTCAATACGGGAGGGCGTACCTGGCAAAGGGACAGCACGGAGAGATGTGCGGCTAGAGCCGGCAGCTGCATGGGGCAGTCTGCTACATCCCAACCTACAATAAAGATGTCGTGTTCAAAGATATTCCCGCTGTGTGAGTGTGAGATTACTCTGCAGTGGCAGTCACCACCGAGAAGGAGTTCATCACCAGGACAATCTCCCTGCGGAAGCATAGATCCTGATGAGGTGGAGGCGCTGCACAGGAAGTAAGTTGGACTCGTAACCACTACCTCAGATACCTGTCCTGATGATATCCTCTATAACACCAAGCGGGAGACTCAGGAGTCCTGTTACTTGCAGGTGCACCACCACACACGACCTTGTAATGGGGACCGGTTAGACCACACGGGCCAATGTGAGATTGGGTGGGTCAGACAAGGGGGGTCCAGCCGTTACACTAGTATGTGTTGCTACTTGTGACCAATTAAAGTAAAGACAACAACTCACGTTACGACGAGTTAACAACGAGACATAAATTGTGCTATATCTGAGAAACATGTATGAAAAGATGTTGTGGGGACTAATTTAGTAGTAAATGTTTTGTTCTAGTGGTAAACCCGTCCTCCAAAAGAGGTATAAATAAATATAACCACTTACACTCAATTCAAACCCAACAGAGCTTATGTTCTAAGCTTTGCAAATGGCTTTACGGTGCAAAATCGGCAAAGGAAAATCTCACTTTACATTGTGCTTGTGTGCACCAGGCTACGAAACAAAATACAACATTTTTATCTTTTTTGACACACAAAAATGGACTGCGTCAGGTGTATAAATGTAAATGGTATTTGTTTATGTGTGCCAAAAAAGAAAGAAAATGTGTATCAAAATCATTTGCATAGTTAAACTTGGCATGCACGCTAATAAATCTGTTTATATTGTTAAAGCAGAAATAATTTGCTATGTAGCAACCATAAATGTATTTGACGCAGCACAGATGTTTTATTGCATATGACGCAGCACAGATGTTTTATTGCATAGGTTAACAAAATATAGGCAAATGTTTTACTAATACTTTTTAGCACTCAAATATGTATGCACAAAAAAAAAAAATCAAATCTAAATGTAATACATAGTTCTCAATGTTTAGATGCTTTACTTCTGCAAGCCTGCCTTACTTTGCTCTAGAAGATGACCAAGGAATATAAGTTCTACATGTACACAGAACTACCACAAAAAGAACATAATGTGATACATATTGACGTGATAATGCTGAGACACTGCAGTCTGGAATGGCAGCCGACAAGGCTGTGTTTCTCTAATGCTTATCCTAATGCAAGTGATAAATATTTGTACAGTTCGTCTCACGCTACCCTTCGCAAGGTATTCTAGTATTTACATTTTCTTACAGGCACAAATCAACTTAAAGCAATATATTATGCTAAAAGTTTATATAAGTTTAAATGTTATTACAAAACGCAATGTACATGTTTAATTTAGTCATACTTGGAATTTTATGGTAAATGTAGCATGGCCTTCTAAGAATTTCATCAACAAAACTCTTTTTACCTGCTTTACAGGTATGTCAGTAAAGTTTAGTTGTTTTAAGCTAGTTTTACTTAAATGGTTCACATGTCGCCATAAAACAACACTGCTGGTCTGACTTGCGGATCTCCATGGTTGTGCTCCTAGTCAAAGTCTGCACTTACTAGAGTGAGATGACACATACCAACTCTATACTAAGCATAGTAGAGTTCAAGCTACATCAGAAAAGACCTTCCAGCTCTCAAAAATATATGTACAGTATTATTGAAGAAGTATTTTCCTGGAGGTTAAAAAGTAGAAGATAAAAAAATCTGGTTAGTGCCATCTATTCTAAAGCATATTTTTGCCCAAAACCCTTTCCTGACACAAGGGCTTGCAACATAATTCAAAGCAAGGGGTTAACTACTTGGTAATGTTATTTAACAATCTACTGACTTTTCCTGTAGCTGTGAAGGGCTGGGAATGCTCGTAAATGTCTACTACACAGTGATGGGTAAGAAAAACATATTTTAAATCAACTTCTATTTAAAAACAAAAATCAAGAGCATGGTGATAAACTGCAACTGCCTTGCCAAAGGCATTCAGAGAAGGAATTTGACCCAAAGCGGCATGAAATTTAAGCCCTTAACACAATTTGTCATGTAGTTCTGGAACTCAACAGTCCACCATTTTTGTTCAAACCATAATTGACATAGAAAATAATATGCCCACAGGGTCCTACAGTGTGTCAGTAGCCAGATGTGTGCTGTAAAAGCAAAGCATTACCATAATCAAAATGAAACACAGATATAATGAGCTGAAAGAAGAAGAATTGAAGGGCAGTGAATGGAATCAGATGAAAACATGAGCGGTTGATGCTTTGCTCTCCAGAACGTTCTTCCCTTCATTCCAAGTAAATGAAGATTACATTGTTCCATCTGGAGGGAAATGAAATGGGAGCTTATCTTCTTTTTACTGACTTATTTATACTCTAGTGTACTCACACAAGCCGATCTCTAATCTTTATAAATCATAAAGGGAACAGCATGTTCATTTTTGACTACAGTTAAAATAACTTTCCATCACAAACTTTAGACCTAGTCCTGAAAACGGAACACAAACTGAACATTTCTCAGCTGAATCATGATAAGGAAGTTGAGGCCAAAGGCAACATTTGACAAGACGGACTGTTTCGCCAGTTGCTGGGATGCTACAAGCAGGTCTGCCAAAAGACCTTGATTTTTGACCTTACTTCGAGCTGCTTGTTTTCTGTGGGGTTATTTTAAATTCATATTCCCTTATTAGAACAAATCAATCATCAATCTATAGTTTCCTGTTAGTATTTAGGAATAATACCACACCAAACACAAGTGGCAAACAGAGTATTTACAGAAAAATCAGTAGCATATAAGGATATTCTAAAAGACATAGTACTAAAGTCCCAGACTTGGCATTTTAATAACAATAATAATAATAATGACTTTCAGACTTTGATGTCTCTCATATAAAGTATATATTAACATGTATACATACACAATCTTAGCAAGCTCAAAACCCAAACCTACAGTATCCTATCTTTATATATTTAATAGTGCAGACTGGAGTCCTACTGGGAAAATATACAACAGTAAACAATGCCCCAATGCACATCCAATATAACAAATTATATATGTAGTATATATATATATATATATATATATATATATATATATATATATATATATATATATATATATATATGTGTGTGTGTGTATATATATATGTGTGTGTATAGTATATATATATATAAATATATATATATATATATATATATATATATATATATATATATATGTGTGTGTTTTCTTCTAATAGTCTTCAAAAGTGGGGACAGAAACAGAATCTCCAACTACAGACAATCTCTCTTCTCCCAATATTATCCAAAGTCATGGAAAAATGTGTCCACTACCAATTAAAGTGATTACTAGACCAGGACAAATTTCCTTAGCCAACTCCAATCTGGCTTTTGCCCAAACTACTCCATGGTAACACCGCTGCAATGAGATTCAGTGTGGAATGGAACTAGGACAACCAACTAGTGTAATATTCCTATATTATATGTAGCCCTTGTATCCCCCCCCCCACCCTAAGTGAGATTGGGGTGGGGTATGCTTCTCTAGCTACTTCTTTCAGGTGTGGTGCTGTACCTGTGTGGTAACAGAAGGGCTGAGTGCTCCACGGTGTTGTGGGGAGAACAGGCAGGACAGGTTTTTAGGGTATCTTAGTTCTTTGCTGCAGCGCCTCCAGTCAGCATGGATCCTCTGGATAGCAGCAGGATGGCCCAGACTGACACCTTTCTTTCAGCTCAAGACAGTGAAACACACATCTTTATAGTTCAATGGTATGTATTGCAGTTAGATCAGATGTACACTAGCTTCCCCTAATGAAGGTGCACTGATTAGGGCTTGAGGCCCAGACTAGGCCTTCAGGACTCCTCCTCTGTCACCTAGTGAAACATAGGGTAGCTGTATTCACTCCGCAGGGGGAGGAAAGAGAGACACCCACTTTAGGAAAGTGCCAGTATATATAGCCTTGAGTTTGTAACCCTGCCCCTTAACAGAGCAGGTTGAATACTGATAAGTCATCGCATCCTATGTGTGACCCAATCAGTATCCTTGCCTCAGGCTGACACTTTCTGGCTGTTACTATGGGCCGCCCTTGGATACCTACAATTGTATCTAATGCTGCAAAAAGCATACAAAGCCTTAGAGAAGGAATTAACCCATCCACTGCCTGCACCTAAGAGGTCTTACACTGGTGAGGCCCAGGAAAAGGCATAGCGGCCTATATTTTGCAAAGGCTTTTGATACAGTTGACCATGTTTTCTTATTAAACAAGCTACAGTGCTCTGGAATAGGGGAACATGCTCTAAACTAGCTTCACTCATACCGATCGGTTAGAACCCAATTTGTGTCTATCGCATGCTCTTACTCCAACCCCTTGGATATCAACTGCGGTGTTCCGCAAGGCTCTGTTCTGGGGGGCCCTACTCTTTTCAGTCTTCATTAATGATCTACCTACAGTTTGTAAAGAAGCTTCAATACACATGTATGCGGATGACAGAATCCTATATGCACACAGCCCTAGGCTCACTTACCTTGAACACGTACTTCAATCTAATTTTTAGAGACTGGAATACAGGATTTCCCAAAACAAACTGTTTTTAAACACTCTGACGTGTACAAGCTCAAAGAGTGACGGTTAATGCTGCTGGCAGCAGCCATATATCATAAATAGTCACAGGAGTTTACACCGGATATTGTGGGTTAAAAGGGTACACAAACAATGTAGCAGGGAAGGCCAGGAGGGCTTAACGGAATACTTTAAGGGGACATTACATGAGAAAGCAACTCACTCCGTCTCCCTTGGTTCACCCCGGCTGCGCCCGGTGTGGAGTACACGTTACTCACAATCGATCACCGCCTGGCTCCCTGGAAGTCCAATGTAGCCCCGACGTGTAGAGATGTCTCCCTGGGACATCCAGTGGTGGTTGTAGATCCTCTCACGGTAGCAAAGTGCACAGGCAAAGATCCATATCCATCCGCTCCAAGAAAAAAGTAGAACTCACCAGCAAGAAAATTAAAACCTAATTTATTAGACTACATAAAAAACAAAATAAACAAACAGTACAAAGTACTCTCCCACGCATTTCACGCCCACTGTGGCGCTTTATCAAGGAGTAGTGAGATTGGGGAGGTCTAGAGTATTTAACATGCATCCCCGTCATGCAAGACAGCTGTTTAAAATAATTAATTAATTGATTATGTCTTGCAGAAAGAACAGAAGTAGAACACAGAAAGGTAAGTAGAAAAAAGAAGAAAGAAAACAAAGAAGATGAAGAAAAAGTTGCACTACAAGGAAACAAGCCATAAAAACAATACATAATATATAAATAAATCAAATCAAATAAACATATAACAAATTGAAACTCGTATATGAAAAGGAATGGCATACTAAAATAATGACACTAATTTGACCAATATACCATAATCAGACATAAACAATAAAGTCTTACATCAGGTTAATGACCAAAATGACACTTGTTGATACATAAGAAGAATGCCATCCTATATCCAGTATATACACTAATTGATAAAGCAATACAAATTATATGGCATTTGAGTTATCCCATCATAGATAGCAACATAGGTAACATCAAATACTGGAAGAGAAGATTACTAACTAACTGTATCAATGACTGATAATCTAGGAAGGACATCACAGATGACAAAAACAGGTTGCAGATCTTGGAAAGTACATCCATTGGGATTAAAAAATACATCAATTGGGATTAAAAAAGAGAACCAAAGTTGTTCAATATAACAATATAACAATAACATTATTTTTCTTTATTTTTCTTTAACCTTTAGAGTAAATAATTACATCTATTGATGTTACTACTATAAAAAAAAATTGTGATTATTTTAAATAATTTTGATTTAATGTTATAACATAAAGAAAAAAGAAAAAAGAAAATGTGTATAGTATTTAATGGAAAATATGAGTAATACACAATTAGCACAGAAATTTATAAAAAAAACTCTTTAAATTCCAATCGATGTTTAACCCATTGGGTACTAGGGTATTCAATGTGAATATCCAAAATGCTTCACGCCTGTGAAGCAGATTGGCTCTATTCCCCCTCCTGAAATGTAGCTTCACATTTTCTAAAGCAACACATTTAAAATTAATCAAACGTCCCTTCTGACAAGAATCAAAATGCTTAGACACTGGCTGTAATGGATCTTTTTGGTGATCAATCTCATATGCTCAAGTACTGTATGCGTTGTTTTAAAGGCCTTGTAGTAAGACCTATATATCGTGGGTGTAATAAACCAAAACCTACACTACCTAGGTATACTTTATAGCAGCGGTGGGCAAACTGGGGAGCGCGTCCCCCAGGGGGGCAGGAGTTTTGTCTGGGGGGGCGCGGGCTGTTGCCGAGTCCCGCGCTCTTCCCCCAGGCATTTAATGCCGGGGTATCCCGCGAGGCCTCTGCAACAAGGAAACTTACCTTGTTTCAGACGCGTCTCCATGGCTACCTCCATGTGAGGTGACGTCGCCGTGACATCACGTGGCCCCAGAGCGTCATTTGATGCATGTGGAAGGTAGGAGAGGGGGTGCAAGACCGGGGGCAGCCTGGCAGTGGGACGCAGCTTAAAAAGTTTGCACTCCCCTGCTTTATAGGAACAAATCCAATTATAGACTATGGAAACATAGTCTATAGCAGACCTGCACAACATACGGCCCACCCACACTCCCTGTGCGGCCTGCGACAGCTCTCCTCGCCCCCTAGAGCCCGCTGAGTCAGAGGAGGACGGCAGGGTAGGAGCGCACTCTTAGCAGTGTGTGTGCACACTCTTACCTCGTGTGGTCCTGCCTGCTCTGCTCTGACCCTTCTGCTGCCTGCTTCCGCCACCATCGCAACCGTAGCATACCAGCATGTCCCCCTGCCTGTCTCAGAGTGACTCCTAATTAGGTAGGCATCTGGGGGGAGGAGATGATGATGAGGGGGGCTTGGGGAGGTATGATGAGGGGGACTGAGTGAGATATGATGATGATGAGGGGGGCTGGGGGAGATATGATGATGATGAGGGGGGCTGGGGGAGATATGATGATGATGAGGGGGGCTGGGGGAGAGATGATGATGATGATGATGATGATGATGATGATGATGATTATTGGGACTGAGGGAGATATGATGATTTTCTTAAAGTAATATTACTAACCAGGTCCCCCTATTTTATTGTGTTGTAAATAGGGACAGTTCCCCTGTTAGTTAGGATCCCGGCCAAAGGCTAAGGGAGTCCAACATAGCTAACAAAAAGGAAAACTCAAGTCAAGAGGGCTCCCGACTGCTGGCGAATCAGCCCTAGCTGCGGATCTGCATTACCATTCCTCTCACTCTGTAAGGAAGTGGCAGTTCCCAAACTGGCCAAATGTCTAGTGGTCACTTACAAAGGACTTACCAAGACCCATCGTATGAGCCCAGTTTAAACGAGGTTATAGCAAAGAGTATCCTGAAGCAACAAGGAGGGTCCGGGTCAAACAAAAGAAAGAAACTAAGTTAATATATCTCCATTATAGTGTTAAGAGTGGGCACCGATGGAAAAAACTGTAATCCTGCATTTTTAATATACCATCGTACGTCTGGAAATGTGAATGGTCCCCGTGCCTGGGATCTGAATAAATGACAGTTGTATGACAAATGTTCTTGGCGCCCATTATTCTACAATCTTGCTACCTCATCGCCCAGCCACCTAATCCAGCACCCTGAGCCAAGGTAATCCATGCAGAGGAGCCATACAACACACACACTGATGTAGTCTCCCTAGAAGTCGGGCAGGGTGGGTTACATAGATTTCGAATATTTGCAATAGTCAAAGCAATTTACAATGTACACTTTTATTAAACAAGTGAAATAAAGTGATTTTCCAGGAAAATGCATGATATATGGCAATATCTATGATAAGGATCATAAAAATGCACATCATGTCTACACTGTGACCATAATTCTCCATTGCACAAACCGCACCTGCAGGTGTGAAAAATACATGCAAGAAGTGTAAAATAATATGCTGCCAAAGTAATGACAAAGGCAGAACAAAAATAGGACACTATTCTTTTTAAATCTCAAAGAAAGTGGAGGCAAGCAACACTATTGTAAAAGTAGTTTCAATATGTGGGACAGATGTTCCATCATGCAGAACAAATGAATACCCAGTGGAGTAACAGATACTTTATTGTAATATAAGAGGACTGTCATGCTTCACATAGTTTTGAAATACAAAATGGCATAGTTCATGCTATACCAATAGTTCTTTGAGTACTAGTTGATAATATGTTTTCCAATGCATTCTCATAAATGTGAATTGACAAACCTCAAAACCATACTTTAGCGACACTGGCCTTTTATTTGTTTAGTAAATTGCCATATTAGACATCAGGTATTTTTCTTTTCCTTCAAGGTTTAAAGGACACAAAGGAAAGCCCCTAATAGTTGATTAGCCTGATCCCTAAATCATCTGGGAATTGCAGTGTGTTTTTTTCCTTAATCTCAAATGTCACATTGCATTTGTAATGTACCATACACGTTGTCACAGAAGGAACCCTGCGCCCTCAGGTGCCACAGATAACTCAATTGGTAATATGCATCTTTGAGTGGTTTGTGGATTTGCATAAGTAAAGCCGCTAATATTGCTGCAACTGCTTAGTCTTGCAAATCCTTCTAGCACCAGGATAAAAGAAGAAAGTAAAGCTAAACCTAGTAAGTATGAAAGAGGTTTTGTACAGATGCTGCTGCTGATCAGTGTGTCCAGAATTGCCACTAGCACCTAAGGCAGGGGGGCAACATGGGTGGGTTAGCCCCTACAGAATGAGGTGGGTTAATTGTGTAGGGATGGCAGATCAAGGGGAGAATTTTCAGGGGAATCTTAAGGCATGCTAGGAAGAGGAGAGGCCGCTCACTTTGTAGCATCAGGATGAGCAGGCCCACCCTCCCCTTTAGCCATTGTTGTGTTGTCTTTGTGTCTTGTAATGTGTACAGTATGTTAGGTTTAAACTTATTTAAAAAAAAAAAAAGAGGAATAAATAAGATTAAAATGGTGAATATATATATATATACATATATATATATATACACATACGCACGCACGCACGCACGCACGCACACACACTATATAATAAAGGTATATTTGGTATAGAATAATGATAATGTTGGAGAGTGGAATTTGTCTATGATAATTACAGCGGATGGGACGGTTGTTGATGGTACTGATTTCCAATAAGTATCAAGTTTGTGCATATCAACCAATTAGTAATGGGTGTTCGGCCCGCCTTGTACCGCTGGTGTTTGCAATTGTCCTCCTCCGTCAGTGATGCGTTACAGTTACTATGTTGAGCTACCAGCCTTATTCCTCCAGCAAGTTGTCATTTGTCTTTGTTCGGCATTGGGGGCCTAACGAGCCTACCCTAGTCATGTCTTCCTCTCTTCCACTACCAAGCTCGGAGACAAATATAGAATGTATGAAAACATTGCATTAGCTAATGATTCTCAGATTGGCCAGTATTTCTTAGCTACAAAGTAGCAATTACAATTAGTTGTAAATAGGGAATTTTCTAAAAAAAAAAAGTTCTAAATGCCCCTCCACCACATTTATCAGTATAACTAATTATTTTCTTTTTAATGTGTCTAACATTATCCTTATCTTTGCAAAAGACAGGAATTGCATGATAATGTAGCAGAGGAGAATCAGAATGTTCACCTTATTAAACCTTTGTGGGACATTTAAAGGAAAGTCTCCTGTGTGGTGGGCAAAATCTCCCACAAAAGAAATAGACATTTTATTAATGTAGTCTGTTTCCTAAGAAAGATTTATTCTCCCTAACATTACAATTTAACTTTATTTTTTGCCTGTAAAAATTAAATAATGTATTCCTTTCAAGTGCTATACTGTATTTTTGTAATCTTTGATACTAATTATTGCGCCTTCTCTTTATCGCTTTTGACAATGATGGTAGCATAATTAGTGTCAAGAAAACAGCAGGAAAAGGTTAGTTAAGAATTTGCCTGCAAAAATAATTTACACATGTATCCCAAAAAGAGTTTAGGTAAAGATGGTAAAAACACTACATCTAATTTGGTTACTATGGAGACATTAAAAGTGAAAAACAAACATTACAAATGTATTTTTGTAAGTGCTCATCACCTATATTTCACGTATAAAATAGACAAATATTATATGTTCATTTCTGTTCTAGGAGGGACTGAGGACCATATTTAATAAGTGGTGCTTAGACATAAGACACCCTACAGTTACTATAAGACACTTGACATGAGTGGGCGGTAAGTTATTATTCTCAAGCTTAATACTGCTTAGGAAATAGGGCACTACATCTTTAAATACCAGCTTATTACCAAACATTTTAACCTTGTGATTCTTTTTATTACTCGGAGTCGTGGCTGCCTATAAACAAAAAACATAACCTTTATTAAGTTAATTTAATTTGTTAAGTTACATTTTCTAAAAGGTGTCTCCTCTCTTTCTTCTTCATAGGAGTATTGGGGAAGAGCTAAATTGGGTGTCATCAGTAGATAGGGTTGCCAGGTGGCTTCTCCAAAAATACCTGACTCAATGGTGAAAGGTGTGTCAGGTCACTATGTCCAGGGAGGAAAATACCAGACACATACATGTCCAGTATTACAGTACCTCTCATTTTTTACTGGACAGAGTATCCAAATACAGGACAGTCCAGTTCAATACTGGACACCTGGCAACCCTATCAGTAGACCAGGGCTGAATTTAGGAAACATTCAAGCCAATTGCAGTTAATGCCAATCTAGCTCCTACCCACTGAACCCCAGTGAAAGAGTGGGACAGAACACCATATATTGCCCTGAGCTCCTCCTACCGTTAAACAGTTTTCATAGACAAGAGACCAAAAATGATACACACACCAGTGGAGAGTATTCAGTCCTGCTTATTCTCTCCAACTTCTGTCCGTTTCCTTGGTGGATGACTCCTCTTAGGATTGAGCCCCACAGCTTCACTCCTATACAGGGAGGTCCTAAAAGTTCCTTTTGGTTTTAATTTTACTTTAGTCTGGTTATACTGGTGTAGCCCCCTGTAAACAGCTCAGGCTATACCTACCTTCCTTCTACTGCGTTAAGTCCTGTTAAGATCAGGCGCCAGTACTCATTATGGGTTTTCCCACTTCATAGCCCTAACCTGAATGGTAGATGCAGGCCTGGACTCTGCAGCAGGCGTGAGCAAGAGGGGAGGTTCTGCTGACACCAGGAGGGGAGGGGCTAGCTCTATATTTAGCAGCCCACTCCGGTGAGTGAGGAGTTGTTCTTCGTCCTTGCTGTGTGCCGTGTTCCTCTCTGATTGATGGTTCTGCAATAGAGAGAGTAGCTTAAGAAAAGTTCGAGTGAGCAGTGAGACCAAGAGTCTAGAGCTGCTGAGTATTAGGCCGTGAGCCACGAATCCTGCGGAACGGTCCGAGGAGTATCAGGAGGCAACGGGCTCCCCGGCGCAACGTGCCGGTTGAGAGCGAGAGGAACCATAGCGATCAGCGTCTATAAGTAGAGCTGATAGAATCATAGACTGGTGGACCAATGCCCTCACCCCGCTGCCAGGGGTGATGGGGAGAGAACTCAAGACCCACCTCGAGGCTAACCTCGGGGGTGGGCCATGGGGTATTGCCCTTGCTCAGACCATCCTGTCGGCCGCGTGACTTGGAGGGAAGGAGAGGAGGAGGTCGTGGGAGTTGAGCGGGTTGTACCTTGCACTGGCGATTGTATTGTGGCTGTTGGAAGCCTTATCATTGGGATATCGTTGTTCTGTCAAATAAAGAGACTGTTCTGCACCCGTAAAGACTGTGCGTGATTTGGAGAGTATAACCCTGGGACCTGAGGGGTTCTTCTATACCGGTCCTGTCCCATTACCCTGGGAGTATAGAAGACCGGTATAGAAGATGGAGGCGCTGCACCACTAAGATAATATGGAGGCTATCACCCCAGAAGCCCGGTCCTGGCTCCCCCACAACATCGCGGGAAGCTCAGGCCCTCCTGTTCCTCACAGGTACGCACCACACCTCATGTAACCAGCCCCCAGGCACCCCTCACACTCCCGTAGAGACTGGGGGGGGAGGGAAACAGGGTTACACTGGGAACACTTTAAGACAATGGGAACCGCAAGTAATATATATGCAGTACAGGCATACCCCGCATTAACGTACGCAATGGGACCGGAGCATGTATGTAAAGCGAAAATGTACTTAAAGTGAAGCACTACCTTTTCCCACTTATTGATGCATGCACCGTACTGCAACCGTCATATACGTGCATAACGGATGTAAATAACGCATTTGTAACAGGCTCTATAGTCTCCCCGCTTGCGCACAGCTTTGGTACAGGTAGGGAGCCTTTATTGCTGTTCAGGACGTGCTGACAGGCGCATGCGTGAGCTGCCGTTTGCCTATTGGGCGATATGTACTTACTCGCGAGTGTACTTAAAGTGAGTGTCCTTAAACCGGGGTATGCCTGTAAAGAAGTTTAGAAAAATAAAGCAGATTTTCCTACATGCAATACAGATTTTAGCCTACGTTCATGTTATAACACCATCATAAGATTTGTGAGTTACAAAGACTGCATTTGAGATAGAACACTCCCCCCTCTCCTAACATACACAAAACAAACTTGTGCCTTCTGCACCCAATTGATGGCTTGCTCTCGAGAAATCTGCCATTCTCTCACCCTCCCTTGTTAGAAAAGTAATTAGTACAAATCTGGAGTTTTCAACCCCAACAGAAATCCAAAAAACTGCTTAGAAGTTAATGAAAACATTAATAAGTCAAAGCATCTGGAATTCATCATCACAAACCTGATGCAATGAAGCATTCCAGATGTTAGGAGAATTATTACAGTTCTAATGACTAGTTAAAAAACTTTCAAAACTATCAGATGTAAAATGTTGGGGAAAATATAACAGGAAACACCACTTTAAAAAAAATAAATATATATATATATATATATATAAATATATATATATATATATATAAAAATAACAACATTAAAATTAAAGCTTCTAGTGATAACCTTACTCCTTATTCTACGAATTTCACAAAATATAGTTATTCAAACACAAGGAAAACTTTTTACGGGTCTGTTTATGCTAACTTTAAAACAGTCCAAGAAGACAGACTGCTGAAGGTGCAGTATGTTTGCATAATCTTCTACAGCTGTTGTAACTTACATGGGAGCTTCGAAACAATTCATTCACATTATAATATGTCTGTAGTCTATGTTTACAGGCAATAGTGCAGTTCAGGATAATTATAATTTATCAAATACTCAAAAAAATCTAAAACTGACCTATGTTTCAACAGGGAGATACTGCATGTAATACAGTTAACATACTATTTATTTGGAGACTATAATATGATAATGGTCTACATTACAGGCTATTTCTTTGAGAAATATTATCTTTAACAGGTCAACATCCAAACATGTTGTGAGCATAGTTATTATTTTCAATGAATGCACCTTTATAATTATTACCTATGATTGTTGTTTATATTTGGTGCATATACTATAAGACAGTAGGTACGTTTTGCTGTCAGGTTGCACCCTTCATTGAGGTTATCTGTGTAATACAAAAGAATAATAAATTAAAAACCAGATTTGTCAAAACAGGATTTCATCATGAAGATGTTGAAATTGTTATGGCTGTGTTATGGCTGTGTTGGGTAATTTATAAATGTTAAAAAGCAGAGATGGGCGAATTATTCGACTACATTTGAATATGGCATTGATGTGTGGCTTGATTTAAGTGGCGAGAAAGGAGAGATGGAGGGAGAGAAAAAGAGGGACAAGATGGCTTGTTCAAATATCTTGTGGACACAGCCAAATGTATTAAAAGTCTTTAAGACATTTCATTGGCATCTGTGACATGACATATGACTTCACAAACCCTGCCTCAGAAGACTTCTTATGGCTAAATTATGGTATGGCTTCTTACATTACATTATATATAAAAAAATAAATACTTTAGAGCAGTAACACATCTATCTCTCTCAACCTTAAGGCCATTACATAGACATAGTTCACCCCCAGGCCAAGTAACAGACACAGTGGAGAGGTTGGCATCCCACTCTCTCCTGTATACAGTACACTGCATTCTTCTTCTTTTCATCCTCCTGGGCTGGACCCCCAATTCCTTGATAACGTTGCTGCTTGGCTCCAACACTTCATCCCTATTTTCATTTCAGGAGGTTTTAGCATTTCTATTCAAAAGTCCAATGTCTTTTCTTCATCACACCTACTCTCACTAAACTATTTTCAGTGGACCAACTCTCCTGCCCATCAAGATAGTCATTCTTTTGTCCTTGTATTCTCTCTCACTGACTTCTTTGTCATGCCCGACCTCCTCTTAGATCAACCCTTACTGTCTTTCAGTCTCTCACTACCTTTGCCTTATCATTCTTATCTCTTCACACACTTTATGTAACCTGTTTGCTCAAGACCCTGTCCTATTTTCCTTCTATTCATCACTCTACCTGCTTCTGTTGAGACCCAGCACCTACACATATAGCAGTAGCCTCTTGACTAGAGGTGGGCAAAATTTCCGATGGAATTCGAATTCTGCGGTGGTTTGGCCAGGTCCTTTCATCCACACAATTCTGCCGATCAATATAACAGATTTTTTTTTTTTTTCCTATCACTTAAAATTGGTTAGTCTTAACAACGATACATGCGCAGATTTCCAGAAGGTGTGGTTGCCATGGATTTTGGGTGCTGGTCAACCAAATATTAATACCCACCTAATTTTGTTGTAAAAACTGCTATATATACTGACTGTGTGTATGAATGTTATAAGATGATTTGCTAGGTAAAATTCTAACTGGATGTGTTCTTTCCTCCCCATCTTTATTTTTTGTACCCTTCCCTCCTCATCTTTTATTTTCTCCATTTATCCCTCTCCCAAAATTTTTTAATAAAAATTGACTTAAAAAAAAAAAAAAAAATCCATCCGGATTCATAATCTGAACCCGCAAATGGTATCCGAATGTCAAATGGAATTCGAATCCATCAATGGAATTATAAGAGGAGTATATATAAATTAAATCTAAAGACGTTTCCACGGATTCGGAATTAAGTTGCATCCATTGACAGATTCATTCAAATCAATGCCTTAAAATGAAGCAATCCGATAGTGGATCAGATTGGGCCCGAAAAATCTGTGGAACGGATTCGCACAAGTCCACCCATCTATACTCTTGACTCCCAAGCTGCATCTGCTACTACTCACAGCTATCTTCCTCTTAGGCATCAACCCTAAGAGGCACACAGGCTCAAGTCACTACCTTTAAAAGGCTTCCGTAATACTTAACATCACAGGAGGAAATGATCTTCTAAGGACGATTTCTCCATGACAAATGAATTCTCTTGTCCTTGCCAAATAATCATATTCGTCCTACTATATCCACTCTATCCTCCAACATTACTGTTCAACTTTTAGCTCTGTTCTTTTCCCACCCACAATAGATCCTTCTCCTGCTTTCACTGCTCAAGATTTAGTGACTTACTTTAAAGACATTTGCACAAATTATATGATTTTCTGTCAGGCTCTATCAATATAAAAATTGACCCCCTAGATGTGAAAACTTTCCTTAAGCGTTTCATGTGCTGGTACTTTTTCCTCTAATATCGTATGTTCTTTTGGGGTCCCACAAGGCTGTGTACTTCTCCCTCTGTATTAATTAAATAATGTACTCTTTTGATTTCCATTATTATCTGATGATACCCAAATATATGTGTCCTCTCTAGAACTTATCCCCTCCCTTCAGTCCCATGCCACTTATAGTCTCTCTGCTATCTACTTCTACATGCCATATTACTATCTCAAACTCAGTGTCCAAAGCCAAACTTCTCAAATCTCCACTCAACAATTCCATCTCGAAGCTCAAATTCTCAGTTAGTATCAAAGACTCCACCATTGTCCCAAATCCCTCCACCCATTGCATTCATGACCCCTTGCTCTCCTTTATCCCAGACATACAGTCCCTCACCAAATCCTGCTAGTTCTACCTTCACAATATCACTAGATTCCACCCTTTCTCCCCCCAGAGCAAAAAAATTATTTCATCCATAAGAACTACTGCAATATTTCTCTCTCCGTCTGTTTCTTCTACAGTTCACGCTAAAGGCTGGTGATACACTTTCACTGTTATTTTGGTCCTCAAAGGATGTATTTTTGCTTCTAAACATTTGTTGTGTTTAAGTTTTGGTTCTTAATTTGCCAAAACTTGATTTGTTTGGTTTTGGTCTTGGATTTTTTTTCCCAAAATAAGGCAAAAAATCTAAATAGGCAGGAAAATGCTAAAATAAAGCATGAAAACAATGCATAACATATTAAAAATGCTTATGTAAAAAAATCCTACAAATAATTATGAAACTAAAATGGAAATCTTAAAATAACTATGGCAAAGAATGGTGGGTAGCCGTGTTGGTCCTTTCTTCCATGTAGTAACGAGTCAATCAAGGACCATGGGAGGTTTAAAAGCCTGTAATATATCAACTACTTACTGGTCCAATAAAAAGTATCATACCACATACTCCCTCTCCCTCCTTTGTTACTAAAATCATTTAAAAATATTGTGCCTCAAGTTTTCAGCTCCACGGGGAAGATGTCCTGGTGTTCTGACTTTGGATCTAAATAGATTTTAGGTTTTATTTTTGGTTTTACAAATCGTAGGGCTTTTGGTTTGTATTTGGTTTTGGAATGTAAGTTTCTTATACAGGGTGGGTCGTATTCCCCACATTTCATGCAAGACAAACCATTGCTGGTCAGTCTGGCACTACAGGTGATAATGCTAATTCGACTTGTTAGAGCATAGCTATCTATTGTCTTCTATATATATTTTAATTTATGGTGGGTGAAAAAGGTGACAGAAAACCTTCACCGTTAGCATGTAGCCAATAAAGAATATCACTTGTGAGCACATTCACATGTCTTAGACAGGTCTGCAACCCTGCCTTTCAACCATTATCACATAGCATACAGTGATCCCACTGCAGCAAGGGATTCTGGGAAATGACATGCAAATGAGCACACAATGTGGGAACACTGTATGCTAGGTGATAATGGCTGAAAGGCAGAGTTGCAGACCTGTCTAAGACATGTGAATGTGCTCACAAGTGATATTCTTTATTGTCTTCTAAATACAGTAGATTAGCCATTTATAAAAACTCTAGAAGTGTTTTGTTCAGGAATAATATAGAATGTAATAATATACTAGGAAAACAAAAGGAGATTATTCTTTCATCTGCATTTTGTGTATGTGAGTTATACAGAATCTGCTGTAATCATCCTCTACATTTTACTGGAAGGGTGTTTGGTGCATAACATTCCATTGACCAAAGATAAACAGCTTAAGCTCCATACCATGAAGTTTTAAGTTCATCCCTACACTCCTTCACATTTTTTCTTTTCAGGGTGACAAATTAGCAGAGCTGCCCATTTGAAAAAGAAGTTTTGGAAAATGACATCCCCTTCATGTTTTATGTATAGGTTTCTTTTAAAACTTCATTTTTACCAATTTATTGTACAGGTTTTTTAAAAATATTGCAGAACACACTAAAATACCCCATATGATATAAATTGGTAACATCATTTTTGATGATTTATTTAGCTCTTGCAACAGGTGCTTTCTAGTACGGATTAGTGGAGCAAAAGTTATCTTAATATACAAGTCTTCATTTCTATAAATTATTATCACTTGCCCTTGTGTTTGAAAGTATATTGGCTCCTCCCCCCCCAATTTTACATTAGGTATAAGTTTCTACCAAATCTGACTTTTTTGAGACCTCTAAGAAAAAGACTTGGGTCCTAGAAGCCTTACTTTGACATAGTAGCAATGACAAAGAACACTTATGAGAACATTCACATCTCAGACAGATCCCCAAACCTAATTTACTATGTAATCCCACACCGAATGAATGGGAGTAAAGTTGTGCTCAAGTGTGGCACTGTTTTATGGATCTAAGCCAGGGGTGCGCAAAGTGGGAGGTGCAAAATTTTCTGGGGCACGGCGCTTACAGAGGCCCCGCGCTCTTCTCCACAACATTTAAATGAAATGCCGGGGGTGTGTGCGAGGCCTCTGTAAGTCCCGTACCTTGTCGACGCTTCGCCATGGAAATGCGGCATCAAATGACACGGAGGGGTCACATAACATCGCCATTGCCATGGCAACGTGATGTCACATGACATCGTGACATCAGAAAATGCAGGAGAAAAGGTAAAAGGGGGGGGGGGCGTGAAGCAGACAAAAATGTTGTTTGTGCACCTCTGATCTGAGCCACAGTGTTTCCACTGCAGTCAGGGATTTTGGGTAATGACATGAAAATGAGAACTCATAGTGCATCATCATGGTAATTTAATATAGCTATATCAATAAGTGCTACTGTACTGTACTTTTTCAAATGTGTAGAAAAATCACATGATAATAATTAATTATCAGATTAAGTCTGTGTTTTTGCTGTTGGAAAAGGTGGTGTTGGTTCTAAAATAATTTTAATGTTCTGGTTTTGTTGGAACTTGATTCGTTTTGGATTTTTTTTTAATAATTAAAAAAAAAACTCAACATGAGCAGGGCATTTAAAAGAAATGTAACATTTTTGAACTTTTAATTTTTTTGCAACATTTCCAGGGTTTTTTTGTTCACAAAATCAAAAGCTTGCTCAGTTTATAAAAAAGTAAAAACAAACACAAAAAAACTGATGAAGCTGTAGTCCCCTCTGGGACTGTTAATTAGTGTAAAGGGTTAACAGCCTTAACGGGTTAACCAGGAGGGATCACTCTGGTATTGATCCTCCCTACCATGTAATGAGGATGCCTTGTGACCAGTGATGTCACCATAGGAGATAGAAGGGTACATATAGCTCCACCCAATGTTCTAGAGCAGCGGTGTGCAAACTGGGGGGCGCCCCACCCCCAGGGGGGCACTCGATTTTCTAGGAGTGGGGGGGGGGGCACGGCAGTTATAGAGGTCCCACGCTCTCCCCCCAGGCATTTAAATTAAATGCCGAGGGACCGCCTGAGGCCTCTATAATAATTCCCTTCCAGCGACGCGTCGTCCTGGTAACCCACATCATGTTACCATGGTGACGTCACATGACCCCACACGTCATTTGACGCTAGGGTCGAGCAGGGGGGGGGGGCGCGAGGCACCGAGGAGAGCAGGCTGGGGTGCACATGGGGAAAAGTTTGCGCACCCCTGTTCTAGAGACATGTTCCTTAGAGTTCAGGTAGAGTGCCTCACCGTGAGTCTTGTATATATGTTTAAGTGTATAATTTATGTGTATTAAGGATGTCCTGTCACCATTTATTATTTATTTATTATTTTCAGTTAAGGAACGTGCCCTACATAGTTATCGCCCATAGTAATGGCCCAAGATTGTTCTCGTGCGGGAGAGGGGGGAGCATGTGCTCAGCAGGAGTTCTCAGAGTAGTGGCTAAGGAGCATAATCAGATTGGCCACACCGGAAGGTCCATAGTTAACTACTGATTCAAGATGTATGAACTAGGTATGCTGTACACAATAACAGGATATTGAACCCAGAGAGAGCAGTGTGTATCCTCAACATGTGCCAACCTGAGATTGACAATCTCCTGCATAGCATCAATAATGGCCTATCTAACCAATACTAATGCAAACAAGCATAAGTACCTCCCAGAGTAAGGCTACACTGTAAGGAATTGGGGAACACGTTCTTTTCGGCGTGTTCCCTCCTTACCTGCTGCTGCCGCAGCGGCCAATGTTCCTACCCATACGCGCTCCCCCGCTCTCATTACAGAGCGCGCGCGCACCCGCGGCTCTTCTAGCTCTTCTAGCTGCCGCACGGAACCTGGTCCCGCCTCCCGCACGCGTTGCATATCTCCCCGCGTGGCGTGCACACGCGATGACGTGCGACGATCCCCAGCTGCATGACAAGTCTCTCCTTCCTGCCTTGTTACCTGCAGCCTAACCCTGCTCCGCTGGGTCCGCGACTCTGCTTCGCCCCCTGTTCCCATTGGCCTGTCCTGCCTTTAAATACTTCCTACTTCCTCCCATGCTTTGCTCAGCATAATCCTATGTAGCCTCGTGAAGCTCACTTCGTTTGTGCAGTGCTCTCCTTTGCAGTTAACCTCTTGTGTACTGACTGGATTTTGGACTTTGGCATACCCTCTACTACGGCGATCTCTCCTACCCTTGAACACAGCATATGGACTCGGACTACGCTGCTCTTTGCAATCCCAGACCACGGTTTATGGACCCCTACTATCCTGTCTTCTCCAATCCCGGAACTCGGCAAGTATGCCGCATCTTCTACACTCTCCAATCCAGACCCGGCTACGCTAAACTATCCACCTTCCAGGCACGCCTCCGCTGCTGCGGGTGTGTGGTGTAATACCTTCCCACCTCAGTGACGGGGTCTTGTCTTGTTTGTGGGCAGCGCAAGCGTTACAGACGCGTGGGCAACGGTGACGTAAGGCTGCGGTCACGGGAAAAATTGTAATGCGGCAATGCATGTTTTGACGCAACGTCGCGTCGCTGGCACTATAAGCGCAGCCTAATAGTGAGAGCTACCAGGGGAACAAGCACAGAGTAACCATAGTGTTTGCCACAAGTTAATGTCTGATGTGAAGTCTGTCTTTTGTATGGCGAGCATTATAAACAGAAGTGAATAAAGCTGTTTGCATTAGAAAAGTTCCTGGCGTCCATCATTCTATCTGCATATCAAGCCCAGCCTGCACCCTGAACAGGTATGAGTGACTGAGCATTGCCAGTCAATGTAAACTCGATGTAAACTCCTTTAGAGCTGGGCATGAAGGGTTAAAAAAGCTCTCTCAGATTTTGGCTAAAAATGTCCTCCACCTTCCAAATGAACTTCAAAGTTTGCAAAGTTCAGATTTGAAACCCACAAACTTCAACTTCTTTACTGAAAATGGAAAAGAAAATTGAGCAGAGGAAAGTGAAAGAAAATGAACAAATGAAGCAGCTTGTTTGCTGCAGTCCTGGCAGACAGCCAGGTATAATTGGTGCAAGTTACTGTACATTTAAGGCTGGATACAGCTGAGAATTGCAAGTATGTTCTTAGAATTGTAAAAACAGCCTGCAAGAAACATGAATCAAAACAAGCTTGAAAGTCATCAAGTTATTATCTTGCTTCTGCAAAGACAATCTGGCCAGTAAAAGACTGTTCGATATAAAAAAATGTGGTGATATAACACAACATCGTTTTTCAAAGAAATGCATGTGAGACTATTATACACCATAACATACAGTATTCCTCACCTTATTTGAATATGCTTGACTTGTACATGAACATTACAAAACAACAAAAAGGGGAAGCATAACTTAATTTCAAAAATACAATCATGACATAATCCAGATAATCATGCATCACATTAACATGCCCAGTCAAGATATAATATAAAATATTTTTGGGCCTCATTCTAGTAGCTTCGATAACCAAGTTATCGAGGCTTTTGAGCAGACATCGCAAAATTTTGCTAGGTTGCTATTCTGAAAGCCTCGATAAATTGGTTAAATCGCACGAGCAAAGGCCTTTTTTGGCGATTTCTCGCTCCTGGCCAAAAACATCACGCGGGAGCTACAAAACATCTGCAAATGGCATTTTTTTCTGATATCACACTATTCTAGTAGCTCTGATTGGATTATCGGAGCTCTGGAATTGCGGGTTTATCAAAAATGTATCTCGCCAGCCCAAGGTCCGGGGACCCAAGGCTGGCGAGATAGGATCTGCGAGCAGGATTTTGAAGGAAAAAAAAAGTTTTTTTCCTGCATCGGATTGAAGCTGGGGGTCTCCGCAGATCATACACATTAATATCAGCACCGAATACCCCCGGCATCAATCCAATGCATTAAAAATGCATTTACAGGCAGCTTAATTACGTTAGCGGCAAAACACTAAGGCAATGAAGGGGTTAACTACTAGTGCCATGTTTATTGTGGGTAGCGGGGGTGGGTGAAGGTGTTATTTGGCCCATGGTGGGAGTTTAGGCCTTTCGGGGGTTGCGGGAGGAGTTAACCCCTTCATTACCTTAATGGTTAATACCGACCAAAGACGTAATAGTTTTTTTTAAGTTTATTGGGGATACAGGGATTGGGTGAAGGGGATAGTTGACCCAAGGGTGGGTGGTTAGGCCTACCAGGTGGGTTGCGGGACTGGTTAACCCCTTCATTACCATAGCAGTTCCCACCATTGTGGTAGTGAATGGGGTTAACCCCTCCTGCAACATTCCCGGCAGGCCTAACAACCCATCCTGGGGCTACTATCCCCTTCATCCACCCCCTCTGTCCCCAATAAACAGGCTATTGAAGTTGAACCCCTTCATTGCCTTAGCGCAAGCCGCTAAGATAATGAAGCTGTTTTAATAAAAATTGTAATACTAGTGTACGTGAGCAGGGGGTCTCCGGAGCAGATCCTCATTGCTCCCCATTATGGGGTTCCAGTATCCCCATGCAATGTTTAAATGTCACGTGACCGGGACATTTAAACACATAGGAGATACCGGCACCCTATATTTGGACCTGTATCTCGGTAACAGGGGGTCCCCGGACCTGAAATCAACAAGGTTCTTCTCCGGAGAACCCCTGCTCACGTACACTAGTATTAATTGTTTTATTAAAACACTGTGATCGCTGGCGAGATATGCGCTGGGAGAGGCGTCTGCAGGCGTCAGCTCGGCAGCCAGATCGCACGGGGAGAACTTTGAGGGAGGCTGAGATGGGTTTTTGTGCTGTCCCTAGCGGATTAGGCCTTTTCCTGCCACAGGATTTGAGTTGGGTACAGATTCTTTCTGAATACCGCGATAACTCAAATTTCAAACCGTTCGGCGAGAATATGCCAAACCTTGCGATGTAGCAGCGAACTCATCGAGGCTACTTGAATGAAGCCCTTTATCTTTTCAGCTAACCCCTCTGAAGGTATGAGGTCTACGAACTGAGAAGCGGTTCAAATTTGTTAAAGAATAGATTCCTCCTGCTTTTAACATACATTTAACACTAGATTTAAAAAACAAAACAAAATGTACATACAGCAAGACAAAAATGTGCATTAATATTCATATTGTTCCCATACATATTGTAAGTTATACAGCAGGGCCGCGCTTCTCGGCGCTTCGCTTTTCGGCGATCCGCCGATACGGCGGCACCGAGAAGGGGGACGCCATCTTTGATCCTCAGTCGCGCATGCGCAGAACGGGCGGTTGCGCCCGGCGTGCATGCGCAGACCGTTGTCTGTGCGCGCATACCATAGTTTGCGAGCGCAGACCATAGGCGAAAACGCTGTTCTGTGCATGCACAGAACTGAAAATCGCCGGATCCGCTTTCCGGCGATTTTCACTATACGGCGGGCCCCTGGAACGGAACCCGCCGTATACCCGGGGCCCTGCTGTACTTAGGATAACAATCTACATTTTTATTGTATGGATTTTCAAATCTGATGCAGATTGGTTTCAAGTTCCAATTGAATATTGAATATAAGTAATAAAAAGGGAAATGCATCTCAATTCTAATTATGAAATTCATTCGGAGGCGCCGTACAAATTTATTTCTACCACAGATTGAACCTCGTCATCAAATCCATAAAACACCAAATAAACATTTTACGATCATGAAGTACAGATACATTGGAGAGAAAATGTTTATTTATAACAGACTGCCCCATCTCCTTTAGCATAACCCCATATTGCTATTTCAAGTGTGCGCAACAGAAAAGAGAAACACAAGAAATGCAACAAATAGTTCATTGAGGACTAAGAAGTTTTGGATTACAAATACATGTCTGCAAGATCAGAAAAAAGAGTAACTGGTGTAAATAACCCAAATAAAAAATATGAGACAACTGGGAGTGAAAATGAACATAGCTTATTATTAATATTGTTGCATTATGCTACTGGCAAAATTGTGTACCGTCACCAGGTACCCAATGAGAGGGAATATCCATGAACCACAAACATTCAATGAGAAGATATGACCGTCTCTGCCACTCACTGATGACTGTCTGTGACGCACCCTTTCCCAGCAATAACTGCGAAGACAACATTTCATCTTGCAGTTCATGAACAGGCTGCAGAACATCGTCACCTAGCATTGCTCCATGTATATACTAGAGTTCCACACCAAAATGTAGTCCGGACACCAACCGTTCATATTAAGTGTGAGCTATGTGTGTGTATATTTTTATTTACAGAACTCCAACCATGTATGCAGCACTTAACATAATAGACAATAACTAAAAAATAATCATGCTCTTAGAGCCAAACTTCCGCTGTCGAACCATGAGTTGCAGGGCTAAATGAGAGAAGGAACACCACATCCAACCATTTGAAAGCACAGGTAGAGCATCCTTTAATCTATCAGCCTTTTCCATATCATGCTGGTGTTCTGTATGGACCTTTACAAAGTGCTCCCATGGCTGGTAACAAATATTTACCCAGAAACCTACTTTTTACATTTTTTTTTTTTTTTACTATTTCTTGCAACCTTTATTTGTTAATTGAGTAATACTAAAATTAATCCAAACGTATATATTATAACAAGAAGTCATTACAGGAATGTAATAACATAGAACAAAGTAGAATTAGAACAAAATAATAGAACAGTTTTTTAAGCAATTATAACATGACTGTTTTACAAAACAACAAATTAATACTATTATAACATTGTGATAAGATTTGTTTTTTTGTAATGAGTAGACACAATATTCAGATGCATGCAATGGAAGAAAACTGCCCATAAAAGATTCTTTAATCAGTGGCAAACAGTCCAAGAAGACTAGCACATATCCCAGAAGACTCGCAAATATCCCAGAAGACTCGCACATATCCCAGAAGACTCGCAAATATCCCAGAAGACTCGCACATATCCTAGAAGACTCGCACATATCCCAGAAGACTAGCACATATCCCAGAAGACTCGCATATATCCCAGAAGACTAGCACATATCCCAGAAGACTCGCACATATCCCAGAAGACTCGCACATATCCCAGAAGACTCGCACATATCCCAGAAGACTTGCATATCCCAGAAGACTCGCACATATCCCAGAAGACTCGCACATATCCCAGAAGACTATCACATATCCCAGAAGACTGGCACATATCCCAGAAGACTGGCACATATCCCAGAAGACTAGCACATATCCCAGAAGACTCGCACATATCCCAGAAGACTAGCACATATCCCAGAAGACTAGCACATAACCCAGAAGACTCGCACATATCCCAGAAGACTAGCACATATCCCAGAAGACTAGCACGTATCCCAGAAGACTAGCACATATCCCAGAAGACTAGCACATATCCCAGAAGACTCGCACATATCCCAGAAGACTCGCACATATCCCAGAAGACTAGCACATATCCCAGAAGACTGGCACATATCCCAGAAGACTAGCACATATCCCAGAAGACTAGCACATATCCCAGAAGACTAGCACATATCCCAGAAGACTAGCACATATCCCAGAAAACTCGCACATATCCCAGAAGACTAGCACATATCCCAGAAGACTGGCACATATCCCAGAAGACTCGCACATATCCCAGAAGACTATCACATATCCCAGAAGACTGGCACATATCCCAGAAGACTAGCACATATCCCAGAAGATTTGCACATATCCCAGAAGACTAGCACATATCCCAGAAGACTAGCACATATCCCAGAAGACTGGCACATATCCCAGAAGACTAGCACATATCCCAGAAGACTAGCACATATCCCAGAAGACTGGCACATATCCCAGAAGACTAGCACATATCCCAGAAGACTAGCACATATCCCAGAAGACTGGCACATATCCCAGAAGACTAGCACATATCCCAGAAGACTAGCACATATCCCAGAAGACTAGCACATATCCCAGAAGACTCGCACATATCCCAGAAGACTTGCATATATCCCAGAAGACTCGCACATATCCCAGAAGACTCGCACATATCCCAGAAGACTATCACATAACCCAGAAGACTGGCACATATCCCAGAAGACTAGCACATATCCCAGAAGAATCGCACATATCCCAGAAGACTCGCACATATCCCAGAAAACTATCACATATCCCAGAAGACTGGCAGATATCCCAGAAGACTAGCACATATCCCAGAAGAATCACACATATCCCAGAAGACTAGCACATATCCCAGAAGACTAGCACATATCCCAGAAGACTGGCACATATCCCAGAAGACTAGCACATATCCCAGAAGACTGGCACATATCCCAGAAGACTAGCACATATCCCAGAAGACTAGCACATATCCCAGAAGACTAGCACATATCCCAGAAGACTAGCACATATCCCAGAAGACTATAACATATCCCAGAAGACTAGCACATATCTCAGAAGACTACCACATATCCCAGAAGACTCGCAAATATCCCAGAAGACTCGCACATATCCCAGAAGACTCGCAAATATCCCAGAAGACTCGCACATATCCCAGAAGACTCGCAAATATCCCAGAAGACTCGCACATATCCTAGAAGACTCGCACATTTCCCAGAAGACTAGCACATATCCCAGAAGACTCGCACATATCCCAGAAGACTAGCACATATCCCAGAAGACTCGCACATATCCCAGAAGACTCGCACATATCCCAGAAGACTCGCACATATCCCAGAAGACTTGCATATATCCCAGAAGACTCGCACATATCCCAGAAGACTCGCACATATCCCAGAAGACTATCACATATCCCAGAAGACTGGCACATATCCCAGAAGACTGGCACATATCCCAGAAGACTCGCAAATATCCCAGAAGACTCGCACATATCCCAGAAGACTAGCACATATCCCAGAAGACTAGCACATAACCCAGAAGACTCGCACATATCCCAGAAGACTAGCACATATCCCAGAAGACTAGCACGTATCCCAGAAGACTAGCACATATCCCAGAAGACTAGCACATATCCCAGAAGACTCGCACATATCCCAGAAGACTCGCACATATCCCAGAAGACTAGCACATATCCCAGAAGACTGGCACATATCCCAGAAGACTAGCACATATCCCAGAAGACTAGCACATATCCCAGAAGACTAGCACATATCCCAGAAAACTCGCACATATCCCAGAAGACTAGCACATATCCCAGAAGACTGGCACATATCCCAGAAGACTCGCACATATCCCAGAAGACTATCACATATCCCAGAAGACTGGCACATATCCCAGAAGACTAGCACATATCCCAGAAGAATTGCACATATCCCAGAAGACTAGCACATATCCCAGAAGACTAGCACATATCCCAGAAGACTGGCACATATCCCAGAAGACTAGCACATATCCCAGAAGACTAGCACATATCCCAGAAGACTGGCACATATCCCAGAAGACTAGCACATATCCCAGAAGACTAGCACATATCCCAGAAGACTAGCACATATCCCAGAAGACTCGCACATATCCCAGAAGACTTGCATATATCCCAGAAGACTCGCACATATCCCAGAAGACTCGCACATATCCCAGAAGACTATCACATAACCCAGAAGACTGGCACATATCCCAGAAGACTAGCACATATCCCAGAAGAATCGCACATATCCCAGAAGACTCGCACATATCCCAGAAAACTATCACATATCCCAGAAGACTGGCACATATCCCAGAAGACTAGCACATATCCCAGAAGAATCGCACATATCCCAGAAGACTAGCACATATCCCAGAAGACTAGCACATATCCCAGAAGACTGGCACATATCCCAGAAGACTAGCACATATCCCAGAAGACTAGCACATATCCCAGAAGAATTGCACATATCCCAGAAGACTAGCACATATCCCAGAAGACTAGCACATATCCCAGAAGACTGGCACATATCCCAGAAGACTAGCACATATCCCAGAAGACTAGCACATATCCCAGAAGACTGGCACATATCCCAGAAGACTAGCACATATCCCAGAAGACTAGCACATATCCCAGAAGACTAGCACATATCCCAGAAGACTCGCACATATCCCAGAAGACTTGCATATATCCCAGAAGACTCGCACATATCCCAGAAGACTCGCACATATCCCAGAAGACTATCACATAACCCAGAAGACTGGCACATATCCCAGAAGACTAGCACATATCCCAGAAGAATCGCACATATCCCAGAAGACTCGCACATATCCCAGAAAACTATCACATATCCCAGAAGACTGGCACATATCCCAGAAGACTAGCACATATCCCAGAAGAATCGCACATATCCCAGAAGACTAGCACATATCCCAGAAGACTAGCACATATCCCAGAAGACTGGCACATATCCCAGAAGACTAGCACATATCCCAGAAGACTAGCACATATCCCAGAAGACTGGCACATATCCCAGAAGACTAGCACATATCCCAGAAGACTAGCACATATCCCAGAAGACTAGCACATATCCCAGAAGACTAGCACATATCCCAGAAGACTATAACATATCCCAGAAGACTAGCACATATCTCAGAAGACTAGCACATATCCCAGAAGACTAGCACATATCTCAGAAGACTTGCACATATCCCAGAAGACTAGAACATATCCCAGAAGACTAGCACATATCCCATAAGACTAGCACATATCCCAGAAGACTAGCACATATCCCAGAAGACTAGTACATATCCCAGAAGACTAGCACATATCTCTGCCCTCTTACATTTCTCCTTTATGCACCCCCAAGTACTTCCCATGTATCAGCTGTGCTCTCCACCACGCCAGATCCCAATAATGTTTTGCGCTATAGCTCATCTCCTCTTAGACATACTCCCTTCAAATGTATTATTAGGCTCCCTGCAATACTGTACATGTATCTGCACTTTTAACACATATGGGACAACTCTTGTGTGTATTGATATTTAATCTAGGCTTTGAAAGCAAATGATCCTTCCCGTATTCCACTTCCTCTTTTACTAGAGATGTTTATGATGCTGCAATAAAACCTCACAAAGTGAGGTAATACATTTGAATAGAAGCTAGTTTTTTCCCAAATCTTCATTTTGGCATATCTAAAGCAGTTTGGGAATTCAAAGCAACGAGAAGCTGCCAGAGGAAATGCCAACAATCTTTCACTGCATAGCTCATATATGCCAACTGACACACTCCTTGGCAATAAAAACATGGTTATTGCAAGTTGTAAATCACTACAGTGTAAAATCCCACTTAATAGGTTACAGTAAGTCTCTCTAAATCACTACAAAATATAAGAACATATGACAAAGATAATCGTACTTGTAGCAAGCTAGCATTGTTTATCTTAAGAAACACAGATCGACCACTATTCAGGGTGCCAAGTACGGTGTCAACAATGTCATGGAAAGGAATGCACCTTAAAAAATGACACGGGAACATGCACAAACTTCACGCCAAATGTTTGAGTTATTATCTAAACAATCATATTGTTTATATATTTAATTGGTTTTTAAACCCTCTCACCTGCCAGACGTTTTTCTCTTGCATTTTTCCAGATAACATCCAGAGCCCTAGCAGTGGAATCTCTGATATGATCACTGAATGATCTCCTTAGTGGGGTTTTCAATGACTTCTCCATTCTACGTATCGGGATGTCACACACTTCCACCAAGCAACATTAGTTTACATCCATTGACCTTAGGAGTTGAACGAACTGCCACAATGCTATTAGTTATTTGTTAAATCCTGCAGTCTTCTTGGAGAGCCATTGCCCTGCCCTTCAGGAATCAAGCATTGCAGTCCTCACTGCAGACACAGGATAGCTCATACTGCAGGCAAGATGTTGACAAGCTGCCAAGTTCAGTACTGTTATACATCTGGAATATTTTACAAAGAGCTGAGGATACAGGAGTTTTGGTTGGGGGCTTTGACACAATACAGATATACGATTATTTCTTTCTGTACAACAACCTATCATTTTATTATTGTATAAATAGCTATCATGTATTAAAAAATTACACCATCTGTTATTTGTAATTGTGAAAGGTAGAAAGGGCTTAGGGAGAGAATAAAAACAGTTATTAAAAGATAGTTCTGTTTTATGGACTTTGCTCATGCTTTAATGCATTTCTTTGCAATGGTCTTTAATTCCACATCTTCAAGAACATATTACAGAGGCATGTGTTTAAATCATAAACATAAAGTCTACACACTGTAAATTTACTGCATATGCTACTCATTTGACAGATTATACGTATGCATAGCATGGAATGCTGAAAATATGAAATGTCACTTATGTCAAATTCAAATTCTATAGTATATATGTATCTTGTCATGTGAAATGGTGCAGTGTGGATATATAACTTAATAGGGTCCTGATTTGGTGCAGAGGAGGGCAGGAATGTTACCTTTAGAAGTTTGTTGAAAGGAGAAATCGGGAAAGGGCACTGACTGCTTGGTTATTTTGCTGTTGCTCTAGTCCTGAGGTGGGCAACCCTGTCGCCAATCGTCACAAGTGGCGAATTGGCGATGAAAGTGTGGCAAATTTGAGTTTGCCAGCTCCCACAGTAAAATAAACTTTTTTCCTGACGTGTGTGCTGGTTTCAGCTTTCTGAATGAGTAATTGATGCAACACAGCCATCCAATACTCCCTTCTGCCTTCAGTTCGAGTCTAGACCCGACCTTGAACTGTTATTTTTTATGGGAGCTAAAATTTGTAGTGACGCAAGTAAACGAAAAGCATGGTGTGGTGATTTTCACTTCTCATTCGCCACACCTGTGGCTACATTGAAAAATAGGTTGCCCACCTCTGCTCTAGTCTTTAAGGGTCAAATATCTGTATATAATAACTGAAATGCCTGTTATATATTATACGTCAAATAACTATGTTAATTGAACTGCTTCTGGATTATTGACACAATGCCAACATGCTCTGTGTCTCATAGTCTATATCTTCTGACCTACATCAAAGTAGTATAAATAATGTAATAATCATATACAAATGTGTGTGCAATCATGAGTTATGATGACTTCTTCTCACATGGTATAGAATCTATGTGGGGTAATACTTTCTGAAAGTACAAAGTAATAACAAATATCAGGAATGGGACATAGCTATACCTCATTATTGGAAACTTCAATCTGCCAGATGTCGACTGGTATGTCTCTGTTGCACGTTCAGCTGGAAGCAGGGAAATCCTGAATTCCTTGCCAGGGGCATCTCTCTAACAATATGAGGAATCCATTCCTGGGTTTGGCGGGAGCTGACTCTTGCAGAGCTGGTGAGTTCTCTGACAAACCTCCCCTTGGAATTGCTAGCAGTATCATCTATGCTTGCAATCACTGCAGCTCTGTCTCTCTGCTCGGGCATTGGAGGAATGCCCACACACCCCTGTCTTGGGATTGGCTATCTGCCCTTCTTATACTGGCCTCTTCCTTTGACTCATTGCCTTGGCCTTGTTCCAGAGACCTGCTGCATTCACCCCAGGCAGAGGTCTGGTTCCTGTACTGAAGCGCTGGATCCCCAGTGCTAGTCTTGTCTTGTTCCTGAGACCTGCTGCATTCACCCCACGGAGAGGTCTGTCTCCTGGTTCCTGTGCTGAAGCACTGGATCCCAAGTGCTAGTCTTACCTGGTTCCTGAGACCTGCTGCATTCACCCCAATCAGAGGTCCCACTTCCTGGTTCCTGTGCTGAAGCGCAGGATCCCCAGTGCCAGCCTTGCTGTGTTCCTGAGACCTGCATTCTCCCCTTCCAGAGACCTTATGATGGACCGCTCCCGCTCCTCGCGCAGAGGCTGTTCCCGCGCTTCAGCTGCTACGCTGAAGGGGTGTGCACCTGACTTCTTGTTGCCGAACTCCAGCCTGGATATCGACTACCCTACCATCTCCAACCCTGACCTTGGCGTGTCTATGAATTACCCTGGCTTCTCCAACCCCGACCCTGCTACGAATGACTACAGACTGTGCAATCCTGAACCGGCTTCGTGGTCTAAGGTCGGTGTATTCACATCCCCACCTCAGCCCCGCGGTCCGGTCCCGGTTTGTGGCGAGCACGCCCATTACAAACAATTAGAGAGGGAACCCACTGCCAAGGAATCAATACTGAACTTAGGGGGTAATTCTGTATACGAGTAATCACCATTCAGGATGTATTTGGCCAAAAATCTGCATATACAGTACTTCAATGGTGATTTTCTGCATAATTTGTCCAAACTGCCACTTTGACGTATATAGACTAAGGCCCTTCATACTTACAAATGGGGACAGAGTATCAGATGTACTTGTGGGCGAGAACTTGGGTTGCAGTGATCATCAATCAGTGTGGTTTAGTACGAAGACAGAGACTGAGTGAAACCACACACAAACTAACATGTTAGAATTTAGGAGGGCTGACTTAATATAAGGGAAATTACTTAAGGGATTGTTTAGCAGGGTGGAGGTATTTGAGTGGAGTGCAGGAGCTGTGGGAAAAACTAAAAGCTCAATACACATAGATGACTAATAAACAATTTGCAATGCTTGAATGGAAAATACATTGTTTAAAGGATTGTTGACAGAGAGTTGTGGTAAATGAAGTACATTCAGAGGAGGGAAAGATGGCCAGTGGAGTATCTCAGGGATCTGTGGGGGAACCGGTGCGCTTTAATATCTTTATTAGTGACATTACAAATGGTTTGGAAGGGAAAATCTGCCTTTTTGCAGATAACACAATGATCTGCAACGGGGTTGACACTCCAGGGGCGGGGGGGAGGGGGGAAGGTACACAAACTGATTAATGATAGGAGGAATGGTCGAGAGTGTGGCAGTTACAATAAAAAGACCAAAAGTGCAAAGTAAGGTACAGTAGTCACAAAAGTCCACAGACAGAATACAGGTTTAATGGCACTATAATGTCAACCAGAAAAGATGTGCAAAACTTTCCAAAATGTATTCGGAAACTTTTTAGAGTTTTTTTTAAACTAAAATTGATTCCTGGAGAAAAAGTTTGTAGTACTTTTAAATGCTAAAAGTTTCTCAGAAATCACACATTTCCACCATTAACTCTGGCAGTGAGCTAACCCAGCTAAACCATCTTGTGGGTAGCATCAGAGGCTTGGGGGAGAAAGGATGTGACGTCATTGAAAGCCTGTCACATGGTACTAGAGCCAATCAGAGTAGGGATAGACTTCCCACGCTCTGATTGGCTACCGTACCATGTGAGGCCGGCCATGTTTCTTTTAATGACGTCATCTTAAAGGCAATTGAAGCAAAGCCATTCTGATTGGCTGTGCTTTCATTGCCTTTAAGTGACGTCATCATTTTTTTTTATCGGCCAAAACACATGGTTTTCACGGCCCAATCAGGGCCGTGGGAACCATATGACGAAAATGTGACGTCATAGGCCTTTAAAAGCCTATGTCGTCTCATTTTGAACCCAGCCGCCGAGGAGGAAGGACCTTCTACAGAAGAAGAAGGCCAGGGCGTGGCCGAAGACGGGAAGAAGACCCCGGAAGAAGATAGAAGAAAGAAGAATACAGATGAAGATGGATTAAAATTAGAAGACCCGTGGATTGATTTGGATTTTTAGTTTAATGTTTATTTTTTTATCGTTTGTTATTTTATGGGTTCCTGTGCCTGGTGGTTTTGATCGTGAGTAACCACTTCAACGGGAGTCGGTGGGGGCAAGTAATGGTAAGTGAACTAAAGAAATGTATTTAATTGAACTTGTTAATTTTTTTAAATTCTTTTCTTTACATGTTTATTTAATTATCTGTGGTATATCATTTCTTGCCACTGTATGTATGTATGTATGTCTAGAGAGATATATACATACAGGGTAAGAAATGATAGTGTTTCAAAAGCTTGATTTGATGTGTTTTTAATTATTTTGCCTATGCATCTATGCTTAAATGTGTGTTTAAAGTCTTTTAAAATTAGATAGATGTAATTGTTGCTATTGTATGTTGTATTAGAGGTCAGGGTTAGCCTTGGTTGTGAATTGTTTATGCTTGTTGGTACTTATATATTTTCACAGGTTACATTGCTCTGTTGCAGGTTTGAATTAGTTAATTGTTTAATTGTTAGGGATGGAATGTAAATTGTTTAGGGATGTCATTAATGAATGGTAATTGATTTATGTTTACCGGATTGGTTACAATAGTATATTTGTTTGGAGTTATTTGTATTTTGCTTGCAAAGTTATCATTAACATTCATTTGCAGAATGTATATGGTGCATAGATTGTATGCATCATATATACAATGTAAATGCAATGTGTTGATTGTGATTTGAGGTTTTTTATTGGCATTTGATCTTTTTGATTGTAATATTAGTTAGGATTATGAAAGGAAATTCATTGTATTGTAGTGTGTACTTATGGAGAACTGTTATTTTGAGTACAGCATGTTTTTGATAACCCTTCTACATTTATTTGTATATTGGTTCATCATGTGTGTGTACATATATATATATATATATATATATATATATATATATATATATATATATATATATATATATATATATATATATATATATATATATATATATATATATATATATATATATATATATATATATATATATATATATATATCTGTATGTATATATATATATACCATAATACTGAGTTAAGTTATGGTGAGTAAAAAAAGTGACAAAAACCCTCCACAGGAAAGCAAATATGCAAATACAACTGTATGCTCATCTGCATGTCTTAGGCAGGTCTGCAACCCCGCCTTTCCCCATTATCACCCAGCATACATCACTTCCACTGCAGCAAGGGATTCTGGGAAATGACATGCAAATGAGCACACAGTGTCACTTTTTGCCTCAAAAACCATTTTTAACATGGTTCCCTATAGGCTCAAGCTTGCTGCATGGTCACAGCTTTGAGCACAGCCAGGGTTAAGGTGCATACCCAGAAAACCACCCACAGACAGCTGTTTCGACCTTGATGGGTCTCATCAGTGTGGGGTTGATTTTAACTGGATATGCATAAGAGGCTATGGCATAGGCTATACCATAATACTGTGTTAAGTTATGGTGAGTAAAAAAAGTGACAAAAACCCTCCACAGGAAAGCAATTATGCAAATACAACTGTATGCTCATCTGCATGTCTTAGGCAGGTCTGCAACCCCGCCTTTCCCCATTATCACCCAGCATACAGCACTTCCACTGCAGCAAGGGATTCTGGGAAATGACATGCAAATGAGCACACAGTGTCACTTTTTGCCTCAAAAACCATTTTTAACATGGTTCCCTATAGGCTTAATCTTGCTGCATGGTCACAGCTTTGAGCACAGCCAGGGTTAAGGTGCATACCCAGAAAACCCCCCACAGACAGCTGTTTCGACCTTGATGAGTCTCATCAGTGTGGGGTTGATTTTAACTAGATATGCATAAGAGGCTATGGGATAGGCTATACCATAATACTGAGTTAAGTTATGGTGAGTAAAAAAAGTGACAAAAACCCTCCACAGGAAAGCAAATATGCAAATACAACTGTATGCTCATCTGCATGTCTTAGGCAGGTCTGCAACCCCGCCTTTCCCCATTATCACCCAGCATACAGCACTTCCACTGCAGCAAGGGATTCTGGGAAATGACATGCAAATGAGCACACAGTGTCACTTTTTGCCTCAAAAACCATTTTTAACATGGTTCCCTATAGGCTCAAGCTTGCTGCATGGTCACAGCTTTGAGCACAGCCAGGGTTAAGGTGCATACCCAGAAAACCACCCACAGACAGCTGTTTCGACCTTGATGGGTCTCATCAGTGTGGGGTTGATTTTAACTGGATATGCATAAGAGGCTATGGCATAGGCTATACCATAATACTGAGTTAAGTTATGGTGAGTAAAAAAAGTGACAAAAACCCTCCACAGGAAAGCAATTATGCAAATACAACTGTATGCTCATCTGCATGTCTTAGGCAGGTCTGCAACCCCGCCTTTCCCCATTATCACCCAGCATACAGCACTTCCACTGCAGCAAGGGATTCTGGGAAATGACATGCAAATGAGCACACAGTGTCACTTTTTGCCTCAAAAACCATTTTTAACATGGTTCCCTATAGGCTCAAGCTTGCTGCATGGTCACAGCTTTGAGCACAGCCAGGGTTAAGGTGCATACCCAGAAAACCACCCACAGACAGCTGTTTCGACCTTGATGGGTCTCATCAGTGTGGGGTTGATTTTAACTAGATATGCATAAGAGGCTATGGGATAGGCTATACCATAATACTGAGTTAAGTTATGGTGAGTAAAAAAAGTGACAAAAACCCTCCACAGGAAAGCAAATATGCAAATACAACTGTATGCTCATCTGCATGTCTTAGGCAGGTTTGCATGATGAAGCCAATGTACAAATTCATGGGTGAAGGGTGGGTATCGGGCCAGTGTGGCTTAACCCCTTAATTACCTTTGCGGTTATTATCCGATATGGTATTTAAGGGGTTAATTGGTATCTGAATGTAATTGCAATGTATTGGCTATGTTTTTTGTGGGCAAGACAAGGATTTTGCTGGCGAATGAGACTTCTTGTTGATAATGTCAGTAGTACTTAATTTATTTGAATATGCTAGTTAATGTTTTTAATAATGGGCAAATAATCTATTATCCCTATCTGGATAATAGTTATTTAGCACATTATTGTACTGTAGGTGTTGGGGGGGGGGGGGTGTTCCCCAATGGTTTGTGGGTAGACCTCCCTTGTGGGTAGTGGGTGAGGGTGGTTAGGCCTCACGGGGTGGGGGGTTACTGTGGGAGGGTATGTAGGCGTCCCGAGTGGTGGGTGAGGGTGGGTTAACCCCTTAATGACTGTAGCGATTAATAACCTCTATGGTGATTAAGGGGTTAGGGGACATTACTTTGGATGTTTTCATTGTTGTGTCTGTTTTGCAGCAGCGGAGGGGGCATGGGCAGGATGAAGATGAGGATGGCCTTGATCGTGGCAACCGGTAATGGGTAAGTGCTATATGTATTTAATGTATTTATTGGTGTTTATGTATTTAAAATGGGCACATTCACTATTATCCCTTTGTGGATAATAGTAATTGTGGCCATAACTATACTGTATGTGTTAGGGGGGGGTGGTTATTTCTTTAAAAGTATGTATGTGTTTATTCATTAATTTGGGGGGGGGGCACAGAATTGGTACTGCAGGCCTGCGGGTAACACCCGAGGGCCCCCGCCGGCCTATAGTATCATTGATGTGCATATATGTGTATGTTAGGGGTTATAAGGGTTGTTATATATATATATATATATATATATATATATATATATATATAGTGCAGAATAAATGAGTTCTCCAGTATTCGGTGATACCTTTTTTATTGGACTAACAATTTATGTCATAGGACAAGCTTTCGAGAGTTATCCTCTCTTCTTCAGGTCGAGCCATACTGATATACAAATGAATCTATGGCTAAAACAGTATTGCATGACCTGAAGAAGAGAGGATAACTCTCGAAAGCTTGTCCTATGACATAAATTGTTAGTCCAATAAAAAAGGTATCACCGAATACTGGAGAACTCATTTATTCTGCACTATCGCAACTGGACTAACACGGCTATTTTCTGCTTTATATATATATATATATATATATATATATATATATATATATATATATATATATATATATATATATATATTTATATTCATTTATTTATTTATTCATTTAGATTTATTTATTTAGTGTAGGGCTGCTGTGTGTGATTATTCTTCATTGTGGGTAGCGGGTGTGGGTGAAGGGGGTATTAGCCCCAACGGTTGTTGTTTAGGGCTTGCGGGGGGGTAGCGGGAGGGCTTAACCCCATTCATGACCGTAGCAGTATTAACTGCTACGGTCGTGAAGGGGTTAAGTGCACCCGCAACCCCCCTGCAAGCCCTAAACTCACACCAAGGGCCAAATACCCCCTTCAGCCACACCCGCTACCCACAATAAAGCTGGCATGGTGGGTTAACCCCTTCATTGCCTTAGCGGTTACCCGCTAAGGTAATGAAGTGGCCTGTACATGCATTTTTCCTGCCTCGGATGCATGCCGGGGGGCTCCGGTGCTGGTATTAATGGGTATCAGCTCTGGAGCCCCCCGGCATCAATCCCAGGTAGGAAAAGGGCCTGATTTTTTTTTTATGGCCCCTATCGCCGCTCAGCTCCAGCTTCTTGCCAACTTTTTTTGGCGGAGCTATTTGGAGAACATCTCTCCATTTTATTGGCGCGATCAGCAGCGAGATGCTGATCGGGGCTACCTGCATATGGCGGGTTTTAAAACTGGCGAGATATTGCTTCTCGCCACCCGCGCGGCGAGTTTTTAAAACACAAAAAAAAAACTGCCGGTTTTTCCTCATCTCGACATTTACTGAATTGCTGTAGGCATATTTGGCGAAAACATGGCGAGATTGCGCTTCTCGCTGCTCTCTGCATAGGCTCCTAAGTCTTACTGCTCACACTTGTAGCCTCCTGCCTCTGGATAGATTGTAGGGAAGACAGGTGAGAGGCAGGAAGGCCAGACAGTAGAAGGTTACAATTGTCGAGATGGGAGAGAATGAGGCCCTGCGTTAGAGTTTTAGCAGTAGAGTAACAGAGGAAAGGGCGTATCTTTACAATGTTATGGAGGACAAATTGACAGGTTTTAGCTACATTGTGAATGTGAGAAGAGAATGTGAGCAGGGCCGTCTTAACGTATGGGCACGCTGGGCAGTTGCCCGGGGGCCCCACAGCATAGGGGGGCCCCACGCGTCCGGCCCATGCGTGCCCACAAATGCTCTCCCCCCGCCCGCCACCCCGGCTCCGCTCGCTCTCTCCCCGCCCGGCACCCCCGGCTCACTCTTAGGGTTGCCAGGTGTCCGGTATTTGGTTACCCTGTCCAGTAAAATATGAGAGATAATACCGGACATGGGATAGAGCAGGACTGCTGCTGCTAGGGGGCTGGGCAGCTTCTGAGTGGTTGCTGCTGTGTAATTCAGCCAATCGGGAGGTAGCAGGAGCCTGGGGGGTGGGGCCAAAGAGCGGAGGAAAAGCATGCATCAGAGAGGTGAGGCTGTGTGTGTCTGTCTCAGTGTCCTGTCTGTGTGTGTGTCTCAGTGTGTGTCTGTCTATCTGTGTCCTGTCTGTATATGTGTGTGTTTGTCTATCTGTGTGTGTGTGTGCCTCAATGTGTGTATGTGTATGTGTGTATGTGTATCTGTGTGTATCTGTGTGTGTGTATCTGTGTGTGAGTGTGTGTGTGTCTCAGTGTGTCTGTCTTTCTGTCTGTGTCCTGTGTCCTGCCTGTATATGTGTGTGCCTCAGTGTGTGTGTGTGTGTTTGAGTGAGTGTGTGTATGTGTGTTTGAGTGAGTGTGTGTGTGTGTATGTGTCTCAGTGTGTGTGTGTGTGTGTTTGAGTGAGTGTGTGTATGTGTGTTTGAATGAGTGTGTGTGTGTGTGTGTGTGTGTATGTGTCTCACTGTGTGTGTGTGGTGACGGACAGTACATACAGTACTGGCAACTTTTGTTTAATTGCTCACTCACCCTTACTTTCCTTTTACTATACTAACAGTCTTCCCATTTTCAAGATCTATTAAAAATAACCACCATTGTAAATTCTCAGAAAGGCTCCATAACTCAGCTCTCATCTCAGCAGCATTGCTATCTCTGCAGCACTCTTACTTACAGATCATCCCCAAGAAGGCAGAGCAGGTTACGTATTCAATGGCATGATTCAATATGCAATTTAAAGCTGGATTTTGAAGTCTAAATTTGAAAGCTACTGTACTGATAATGACAGGCGGGGGGGGGGGGGTGAGAGGATGAAGGGATGGGGGGCAACAGAGGATGAAGGGAGGGGGTGAGAGAGGATGAAGGGAGGGGGGATGGCGGGATGAGAGAGGATGAAGGGAGGGGGTGAGAGGACAAGGGAGTTGTGAGGACAAAGGGGGGTGGGAGGGTGAGAGGACAAGGGGGGAGAGAGGATGAGGAGGGGGTGCAACAATCTTGGAATTTGTGGGAGGAGCAGTAGGATCAGTATTGCTCGCCATGTACAGTATGACTGCAGGTCAGTTATTTATAAATGATCTGACCATTACGTCATTTGTTCTAAATTTCACTCCAAGCATGCACCAATTTGCAGTATTTCACATTCTATTTCCTAAAACAATCCTCGGAAGGGTGCTCCCTCCCAAGACTCCTACCCAGATTTTTTACGAAATAGAATATACATTGGTGCAAATTGGTGAATACTTGGAGTGAAATTTAGAACAAATGACATAACCGTCAGGTCATTTATAAATAACATTCTTCCCCACCAACGATTCTCGAGTGTGTCGCACCTTTCACCATTGTGTCCAGTATTTTTGGACAAGCCACCTGGCAACCCTACTCGCTCTCCCCCCGCCCGGCACCCAGCTCCGCTCTCTCACCCCCCGTCCGGCACCCCGGCTCCGTTCGCTCGCCGCCCGCCTGGCACCCCAGCTCGCGTCACAAACACTCGCAGCCTAGCAGTGCCTAGCAGTGCAGCACTTCCGGTGCCTGCTGCTGTTATTGAGCGCGTGGGAGGCTGGGAGCAACAGTGTAGGCAGGGCCCCGTGCACTGCTTTGCCTGGGGGGCCCTAATGTTGTTAAGATGGCCCTGAATGTGAGGGAGGTGCCAAATGTGACCTTGGCCATGTGCTTGTGATACTGGGGGTGTGATAGTGTTGCCAACAGTAATGGAGAATGGGACAGGCTTGGGAGGAAGTATAAGGAGCTCAGTCTTTGACATGTTAAGTTTAAGTCGGCGGAGATACATCCAAAATAATATAGCGGAGAGACATTAGAGACATTGGTCTAGAGAGCAGGTGTAAGGTCAGGGGTTGAAATCTAAATTTGTGTGTCATCAGCAAAGAGGTGACATTTGAACCCAAGTGAAGGGATAAAATTACTAGAGAGAGTATGTAAAGAGAAAAGAGAAGTCCTAGGATAGACTCCTGGGGTTCACAGAGACATTGACAGAGGAGGAGGAGGTGTTAGCCAAAGAGACACTGAAAGTACAATGGTAGAGGTATGAAGAAATCCAGGATAGAGCTTTGTTATGGATAGCAAGAGTAAGGAGAATATGAATAATAATAATAGCATGTTCTTGTATAGCGCTGCTAGTTTTACGTAGTAGAAGAGGCGAGTCCACAGTATAAAAGACTGCAGAGAGGTCGAGTAATATAAGCAGGGTGTAATGACCTTTGTCTTTAGCAGCATAGAGCTAATAAATTATTTTGGCGAGGACTGTTTCAGTGGAGTGAACAGTGCAGAAGCTAGGAGAGAATAAGAGGTGAGAAAATGGAGCAAGCGAGAGAATAAAAGGCATTCATGGAGTTTAGAGGCAAAAGGACATACTTGAAAATGAGAGGTAACTCTCAGTGTATTACTTCCTAGTAAAACATTTTATAAATAAATAAATAAAGGCAGTAGAGAGACAGGGCGATAGTTAGTGACAGGTAGGGTCAAGCTTGCTCTTTTTGAGGAAAATATATAACTGTTGCATGCTTGAAGAAGGTGGGAAAGGTACCAGAGCAGAGAGAGCAGTTGAAAATGTGTAGGGATTACAGTGGGAGTAAGAGTTTGAGGAGATGGGAGGGAATTGGGTCAAGAGAGAAAGTGGTAGAGGGAGAGGAGGAGATCAGCAGCTACACTATGAATAAAGAGTCAAGGAAGGCAGAAGGAGAATTAGGAAGAGGAGGTGTAGAATATTAAGAGGATACAAAAGAGATGCCTTGACGATTGAAATCCACCTTTGTCTTGAAATAGTCAGCAAAATCCTGAGGTGGAATAGAGGAAGAGAAAACAGGTAACAGATGATGGTCAAGTAGAGAGTGAAAGACAGAGAAGAGGCAGCGTGGGTTAGACTTGTGAGTGTTCAAAAGTGAATTAAAGTAGGATTGTTTAGCCTGAGAGAGGGCAGAGTTGAAACAGGATAGGATATATTTGTAGGGAAGGAAGTTTGTGAGACTTTGACATTTCTTCCAGATGCGCGACTACAGGAGAAGAGCATGTATGTATGACAGTTTAGTCAAGGTCTGGGTTTAGAAGGGCGAGAATGGCAGAGAAAAAGAGGGGCATGTAAATCAAGACAGAAGGGTAAGGTCGAGTTGTAGTTCATGACTAGGTTGTCAAAGTTTGGAAAGGAGCAGAGTGAAAAGAGGGAGAACCGGAAAGCGAAGACAAGAGCTGGTAGACTAATGCAATGCAGTATCTTCAGAAATGAGGGTTAGATAAGAGATTAAATAGGGGAGAGCAGAGAGAGTAAATTACATGAGATAATGTCAGATAATTAGACGAAAAGAGGAAATAGAGAAACCAGAGAGAAAAAAAGTTGTTTGTGAAAACCAGGTTTGTGGCCAGCCTTGTGGGTATTGGCTGCAGTCCATTGGTGAAAGTCAAAAGAAGAGGTTAGAGTGAGAAAGTGGAAATACCAAGGGAGAGAGGGGTCATCAATATGGCAGTTGACATCCCCTAGGAGAACAGAGAAGTTAGAGCAAATATAAATAGTTGTGGAAACATGGCAGAGGTAATAGTGCTACACTGAAAATGAAGATAGGATAAGGGTAAAGAGCAAGACCGCGTGACATCACACGCGCTGTGCGTGCCCGCGAAACCTGCACTGTAAGCTGGCGGCATTGAGAGGTGACAGGGAGGCATGGCGGAGATGTTGCCCTAACGTCACTTGAGCGGTTCCCCCTCCTTGGCTGAACCGCTCACGTGACGTTGCCATGCCATCGTGCTAAAAAAACAAAATGATTGGTCTCCTCCATCGTGCTTCCACGCGTTCGCGGTCATGGGCACTATGTGCGGCTTCATTGGCATCCATGTATTTGTTCCCACGACGCACGCAGTTGCGCGCCATCGGAGGCACTATAATCACGGCCTAATGAGTGAATATCACTGTTTTATAATGTATCATAAACAAACACAACAAACATTACCCAAGAACAAACCCCCTGAGGTCCAAAATATCACATGTGGGACTATGTCCCAACTGCCACTGACTGGCGTACAAGACCTGAGAGACAGATGTGATGGTGCAATATATACTCTGACCACCTATGTACCCGTGACCTAAGACAAACTGAATCTTATGGACTAGTATACTATTAGACACCAATAGGAGAGGGAGATCATATGGTTGTAAACACACAATAAATAAAGGGTGTTAACTACAGTATACTTGAATTTCAGCCCTGAACAGGAGGATGGCCTTCATCAAAGGTGGAGTAAGTAACCCCATTTTTATTAAAGGTCACCATTGATTGCCAATGAGGGCCTAGGTAGCCACAGTGACAATTAATGAGTTTATGTTTTAAATTGGTATTTTTATTATGTACAGTAATGTATTTATTATTATTAGTAGTAATGTTTTTTTGTTTTATACATTTCTTTTTGGGGTGTATTGAATGGCCAAATGCCCTATTAGACACATGTGGCTAATTAGTTTAGAGAGGTGTGTGTGTGTGTGTTGGGGGGGGGGGGGGGGGGGTATTAGGTTTGATACAATCACATACTAGAATAACTTTCTAGTTACTATAATAAAAAAATATATAGATTGAGCTATATTTATTGTTATTGAGATATTTTTTTTTATTAAGGGCAGAGTGACAGGGAAATAAACAGACATTTTTTCGCACCACATGCATTACTTCTAAGCATAATACACTTTTGGTCTTTATTCAAGTGGGATTCATGGGGATCCAGTGGGATTCAATTGTAAAAACACTTGTCTCAGCAATTACAAAGTTGCCTTGCTAAAAATAGCCTATCCACATAGCAACTGCTTATATAAGTAACCCATTTCCCTACTTCCTTTTATTCACACTAATTGGGAGGCTTTTCTGACCAAAATATTTCTTTTGTAAAGAAGCATGTTTCCAGGGGTGAGTGTTTTGCCCCTTCTTGAGAGCTTCTTAAGAGATTTAATTCAATCTTCCTGTCAGTTCCACATGTTGCATTCATAGAATGTCACATGCTCAAAACTTCTTTCACTTAAACCTTCTCCGATCAATGTCTGTTTTATCTGTTGCTCCCTTGAACAAAAATCTTAACATGATGTGGAGTATCATGTTCTAATTCATCGGAGATTTAACTGCATTTAGCCATAACTGAAGGATTTTCAAACTAAATTAAAAGCCTGTATTTGCAGAGCTCAGCACATGTGTACTGGAGAGCTTCAGTGCAAATCTGCTACCCACCTGGTGTATCTGAAACCATCTGCCACGCTCAGATATAGAGTGTCTAAAAAGTGAGGTATCTGTTTCTTTTAATCTGGTTAGAAAGAATACAGATTTTCAGGTCAATAGTTAACTCTGCTCACAAATGATGGCTGTGCAAAGATAATTTTCAAATACTGTACTGTAATTGAATAACCTGTGTGTTGCTGATTTTTTAAATATATATATAATATATATATATATATACGTATATATATATATATATATATATATATAAATATATATATATATATATATATATATATACGTATATATATATATATATATATACTAACTGAGAGACCCGGCGCTGCCCGGGACCAAAACCTCCCGCTCCTTCCTCTCTTCACCCCCCCGTATCCCCCCCCGTTCCCCTCGTCTCTCTCCACCTCCCCCGTCTCTCTCCGCCTCCCCCACCCATGCGCAGCTGTGGCCCTTCCCCCCCCCCCTCTGCGCAGGTCCAGTCCCCACCCTCTGCGCTGCTCTGGTCACCCCCTCCCCCACACACCGTGAGACACACAGTGCCACACACACAAACCCAGTGAGACACACACACACACACACACACACACACACACACACACGGCGTGTAGATTTAACCTCCGGGTGAGTAAACATTGGCCCAAGCAGCACACGTGTTTGTTTTTTAAAATTTCCCTGCTCGCGTTGAAAAAAAAAAAACTCCCCCTACCTGACAGCTGATTGGCGCTCGCTACCAGGCTTTGTGGGCGCGCGGCCTGGCTCTATATGAGTCCGCCCCCAACGAGCAGCCATTCTTTCTGCCTGGAGATCTGTTGGAGGGTAAGTACTCTCCATGCTGCGGCCCCTCTGCTCCTTCCGTGCAAGCAAACCCATGCGATCCCCCTGGTCCCCACATGGCTCCCGTCTCACCACCGCGACCCTCTGCTCGTGCCCTCTCCCGACAGTACGCGCCTTTGCGCTACCTCTCCGGTCCCCTGCTCCCGTCCCCCTCCTCCTGTCCTCTACCCCTCCCCTCCTCCTGTCCCCCTCCTCCTATCCCCTTCTCCTCCTCCTGTCCCTCGATCCACCGATCGCTGACCGGGACGGGAGGTCCCCACTGCTGCAGCCTGGTTGTTGTAGGGGGGGGTGGCGCTCTCACCACGTGCCTCCCTCACCATGTGCCTCCCCGCCAGCTAACTTCATGACGGCGCAGCCGCCGCATGAGGTGGGGGGGATACCGGGCTGACTAGCTTAATGTTGCATACCTGTTTGCCCGTGCAATGCGGGACATGCCGACGGGAGGAGCAGGGCAGTGGCGGCCACGGCGGGGCTGACTGTCCCGTTGGGCGCCCGCCACGTGACTCCCACCCACCCTGCCACCTCCCCAAAGCTTCCACTACGCCCGCGTGAGGTATGGGGGGGGGATGTCGGCCTGCCCCCCCCCCCACGAGCGGGAGATGGGCGCGGGTGGGTGGGGGAGGAGCGTGGTGGTGGTGGTGGTGGTCGCGGCCTCCCCCCCCCCGTGTGTGCTTGTGTGTGTGTATATATGGGTGGGTGTGTGTGTGTGTGTATACTGTATGGGTGTGTGTGTGTGTATATATGGGTGTATGTGTGTGTGTATATATGGGTGTGTGTCTATATATGTGTGTGTGTGTATATATGGGTGTGTGTGTGAATATATGGGTGTGTGTGCGTGCTTGTGTGTGTATATATTAGAGTGTGTGTGTATGTGTGTATGGGAGTATGTATGTGACACCCAGTCAGTCAGTCACCCCCCCCCAGTCAGTCACCCCCCCAGTCAGTCACCCCCCCCAGTCAGTCACCCCCCCAGTCAGTCAGTCATCCCCCCAGTCAGTCACCCCCCCAGTCAGTCAGTCACCCCCCAGTCAGTCACCCAGCCAGTCAGTCAGTCACCCAGCCAGCCAGTCAGTCACCCAGCCAGCCAGTCAGTCACCCAGCCAGCCAGTCAGTCACCCAGCCAGCCAGCCAGCCACCCACCCAGCCAGTCACCCACCCAGCCAGTCACCCACCCTCTCTCTCTGTGTATCACCTACCCTCTGTGTGCCACCCACCGTTTCCCCCCTCTGTGTGTCACCCCCTCTGTGTCTCCCCCCCACACTCTCTCTCTCCCCCCCAACACTCTCTCTCTCCCCCAAACACTCTCTCTCTCCCCCCCGCACTCTCTTCCCCCCCACACTCTCTCTCCCCCCCATACTCTCTCTCCCCCCCCCACACATTCTCTCACCCCCCACACTCTCTCTCCCCCCCACACTCTCTCTCCCCTCCCACACTCTCCCTCTCTCTCTCTCCCCCCCACACTCTCCCTCTCTCTCTCTCCCCCCCACACTCTCCCTCCCCCCCACACTCTCCCTCCCCCCACACTCTCCCTCCCCCCCACACTCTCTCTCTCCCCCCCACTCTCTCTCTCCCCCCACTCTCTCCCCCCCACACTCTCTCTCTCTCCCCCCACACTCTCTCTCTCCCCACCACACTCTCTCTCTCCCCCCACACTCTCTCTGTCCCCCCAAACTCTCTCTCCCCCCACACTCTCTATCTCCCCCCACAAACTCTCTCTCCCCCCACACTCTCTCTCCTCCCCCACACTCTCTCTCCCCCCCACACGCTCCCTCTCTCTCTCCCCCCCACACTCTCCCTCTCTCTCTCCCCCCACACTCTCCCTCTCTCTCTCCCCCCCACACTCTCCCTCTCTCTCCCCCCACACTCTCCCTCTATCTCCCCCCCCACACTCTCCCACTCCCCCCACACTCTCCCTCTCTCTCTCCCCCCCACACTCTCCCTCTCCCCTCAACACTCTCCCTCTCCCCCCCACACTCTCCCTCTGTCTCTCTCCCCCCCACTCTCTCCCTCTCTCTCTCCCCCCCACACACTCTCTCTCTTCCACACACTCTCTCTCTCTTCCACACACACTCTCTCTCTCTTCCACACACACTCTCTTTCTCCCCCACACTCTCTCTCCCACACACTCTCTCTCTCTCCCACACACTCTCTCTCCCACACTCTCTCTCTCCCCCACACTCTCCCCCCCCCCACACTCTCTCTCTCTCTCTCTCCACCCCACACTCTCTCTCTCTCCCCCCCACACACTCTCTCTCTCTCCCCACACACTCTCTCTCTCTCCCCCGCACTCTCTCTCTCTCTCCCCCCCACACTCTCTCTCTCTCCCCCACACTCTCTCTCTCCCCCATACTCTCTCTCTCTCTCTCCCCCACACTCTCTCTATCTCTCTCTCCCCCACACACTCTCTCTCTGTCTCCCACACTCTCTCTCTCTCTCTCTCTCCCCCACACTCTCACACTCTGGATCTCTTATTTACCCTATATATTTTAACTGCCCTATACTACACCGAAATAACCTATACTGCTTTCTTCTAGATCTGACTCATGCTTCACACGGAAGACATCGGAACCCCCCCCCCAACCCAGAAGACAGGTAAGGAACACCTCCCCTCCAATGTATAACATTGGGTGAATGAGGGTACCTGGACATTGAGGGACTGCGGATCAGGTAAGATCCCAGGCGGGATTGCTGCTTTAGATATTGTGAAGTGGGGACGTCCAGACACTGGTTAAGGGGTTCAGGAAACTAGTCATTCACACCTGGCTTTTATTTCTAGATCCGACATTTACACACACACACACACACACACACACACACACACACACACACACACACACACACACACACACACACACACACACACACACACACACACACACACACACACACACACACACACACACACACGTAACCAGGACGAATTGTAGTATAATGTAATACAATAAATACATTTATGTCAAAAACTAATGTTGTTCTGACTAGGAATTTATTAAATGTATTTTATTTATATATTTTATTTTAAAGCGAGGTTGGGGGCGGGACTAGGGTTGGTAGATTTTGGGTGATTTGTCAAACACTGTATATATATATACCTACACACACACACACAGTGGTGTGAAAAAGAAAGTACACCCTCTTTGAATTCTATGGTTTTACATATCAGGACATAATAACAATCATCTGTTCCTTAGCAGGTCTTAAAATAAACAAAAATAAAGCCAAAATGGAGAAGCTATGTGTGAAAAACGAAGTACACCTTTACTGCTTCCATAGGAATTAAGATGCTAACAGATAGGTGCTGCTAATCAAATGCCCTTGATTAATTGATCATCAGCAAGTGTGACACCTCTATAAAAGCCGAAGTTTTAGCAGTTTGCTGGTCTGGAGCATTCAGGTGTGTCTTAATACAATGACAAGGAGGAAAGACATCAGCAATGATCTTGAGAAGCAATTGTCGCTGCCCATCAATCTGGGAAGGGTTATAGGCCATTTCCAAACAATTTAAAGTCCATCATTCTACAGTGAGAAAGATTATTCAAAAGTGGAAAACATTCAAGACAGTTGCCAATCTTCCCAGGAGTGGACGTCCCAGCAAACTCACCCCATGGTCAGACCGTGCAATGCTCAGAGAAATTGCAAAAAAAACCCAAGAGTTACATCTCAGACTCTACAGGTCTCAGTTAGCATGTTAAATGTTAAAGTTCATGACAGTACAATTAGAAAAAGACTGAACAAGTATGGCTTGTTTGGAAGGGTTGCCAGGAGAAAGCCTCTTCTCTCTAAAATGAACATGGCAGTACCGCGTAGGTTTGCAAAGTTGCATCTGAACAAACCACAAGACTTCTGGAACAATGTCCTTTGGACAGACGAGACCGAAGTGGAGATGTTTAGCCATAATTCACAGCGCAACGTTGGCGAAAACCTAACACAGCATATCAGCACAAACACCTCATACCAACTGTCAAGCATGGTGGTGGAGGGGTGATTTGGGCTTGTTTTGCAGCCACAGGACCTGGGAACCTTGCAGTCATTCAGTCGACCATGAACTCCTCTGTATACCAAAGTATTCTAGGGTCAAATGTGAGGCCATCTGTCCGACAGCTAAAGCTTGGCCGAAATTGGGTCGTGCAACAGGACAATGATCCCAAGCACACCAGCAAATCTACAACAGAATGGCTGAAAAAGAAAAGAATCAAGGTGTTGCAATGGCCCAGTCAAAGTCCAGACCTCAACCTGATTGAAATGCTGTGGCTGGACCTTAAGAGAGCTGTGCATAAACAAATGCCCACAAACCTCAATGAACTGAAGCAACATTGTAAAGAAGAGTGGGCCAAAATTCCTCCACAACGATGTGAGAGACTGATAGTCATACAGAAAACAATTACTTCAAGTTATTGCTGCTAAAGGTGGTTCAAAAAGCGATTGAATCATAAGGTACTGTATACTTAGTTTTTCACACATGGCTTCAACATTTTGGCTTTATTTTTGTTAAATAAATCATGACACAGTGTAATACAGTATGTCATGTGTTGTTGATCATCTGAGGTTGTGTTTACCTAATTTTAAGACCTGCTAAGGAACAGATGATTGTTATTATGTCATGATATGTAAAACCATGGAATTCAAAGAGGGTATACTTTCTTTTTCACACCACTATGTGTGTATATATATATATATATATATATATATATATATATATATATATATATATATATATATATAATCAAAAAATAAATAGATGATACCGTTCTGTGGCTAACGAAATGCTTTTATTTGTGCGAGCTTTCGAGATACACTGATCTCTTCTTCCGGCGATGTTACAATGAATGAAGCAAGGATTACTTAAAAACAGTGTCTCTTGGAATGTTATCTGTGCTGGTCCTTCCCCCGGTGTGGATGTGTTTTATGGCTAGAGGTGTCAAAGGGTAACTGAAGGCAATTGAAGAAAGAGTGTGTATGTGTATCAGTGTGAATAAAAATGAATGGAGAGCCCACAGTATAAACAGTGCTCTACACAAGGTGTGTGTGGAGTGAGAGGGATATAAATGGTGTGGGTGGGTGTGGAAATGTGAGAGTTTGTAGCACAACTAAAAGTGTGTGTGGATACTATGTGGTCCCTATTGGTGTATAGGGATGGAAAAATAAGGAGTATTAGTATGTGTGAGAGACAGCTGTGTGTGCATACATATAGCACAGTATGCTTCATTCATTGTAACATCGCCGGAACAAGAGATCAGTGTATCTCGAAAGCTCTCACAAATAAAAGTATTTCGTTAGCCACAGAACGGTATCATCTATTTATTTTTTGATTATTGAAGTTCGGCTAACACGGTACTGATACCTCTACATATGTATATATATATATATATATATATATATATATATATACAGCTAAACCCCGTTATAACGCGGGTCTCGGGGTCCACCCCGAGACCACCGCGTTACTAACGGGGTCGCGAGAAAAAAAAATGGCCGCCGCGCTTTAGCGCATATTCATCCCGCGGGACAGGAGATGGGAGCGGGCATGTCCCTCCGCTCCCCGCTTCCCCCTGTCACCGCGGGACAGGCCGCGGGGCAGGAGATGGGAGCGGGGATGTCTCTCCTGTCCCCGCTTCCCCCTGTCACCTCGGGACAGGCCGCGGGGCAGGAGATGGGAGCGGGGATGTCTCTCCTGTCCCCGCTTCCCCCTGTCACCTCGGGACAGGCCGCGGGGCAGGAGATGGGAGCGGGGATGTCTCTCCTGTCCCCGCTTCCCCCTGTCACCTCGGGACAGGCCGCGGGGCAGGAGATGGGAGCGGGGATGTCCCTCCTGTCCCCGCTTCCCCCTGTCACCTCGGGACAGGCCGCGGGGCAGGAGATGGGAGCGGGGATGTCTCTCCTGTCCCCGCTTCCCCCTGTCACCTCGGGACAGGCCGCGGGGCAGGAGATGGGAGTGGGGATGTCCCCTCAGGTCGCCGCTTACCTCAGAACCATGCTGCCTGCATGGAGGTTGTAGCGGGGGGTTTCTTCTCCCCACCGCTGTCCCCGGTGCTCCCGCTGCCTGCGCGGGAGGAGGGGGGGGAGCGGGTGGTGGTGCTGGTCGCGGCCCGTCTGTGTAGAGTGAGAGAGTGTGTGTGTATGTATATATGGGAGAGAAAGTGTGTGTGTGTATATGGGTGTGTGAGTGTGGGTAAGTGTCTGAGTGTGTGTGTAAGTGTGTGTGAGTGTGTGTGAGTGTCTGTGAGTGTGTAAGTGTGTGTGAGTGTGTGTGAGTGTCTGTGAGTGTCTGTGAGTGTCTGTGAGTGTCTGTGAGTGTCTAAGTGTGTGTGAGTGTGTGTGAGTGTCTGTGAGTGTGTAAGTGTGTGTGAGTGTGTGTGAGTGTGTGTCTGTGAGTGTCTAAGTGTGTGTAAGTGTGTGTAAGTGTGTGTGAGTGTGTGTGAGTGTCTAAGTGTGTGTAAGTGTGTGTGTGTGTGTGTGTGTGTGAGTGTGTGTGAGTGTCTGTAAGTGTGCGTAAGTGTGCGTGAGTGTGCGTAAGTGTGTGTGAGTGTGCGTGAGTGTGGTCAGTGTGTGTGCAGTGTGTCAGTGTGAGCAATGAGCAGTGTGTGTGCAGTGTGCAGTGTGTGTGCAGTGTGGCAGTGAGCAATGAGCAGTGTGTGTGTGCAGTGTGTCAGTGTGAGCAATGAGCAGTGTGTGTGCAGTGTGCAGTGTGTGTGCAGTGTGGCAGTGTGAGCAATGAGCAGTGTGTGTGCAGTGAGTGTGTGCAGTGTGCAGTGTGTGTGCAGTGTGGCAGTGAGCAATGAGCAGTGTGTGTGCAGTGAGTGTGTGCAGTGTGTCAGTGTGAGCAATGAGCAGTGTGTGTGCAGTGTGCAGTGTGTGTGCAGTGTGGCAGTGTGAGCAATGAGCAGTGTGTGTGCAGTGAGTGTGTGCAGTGTGCAAAAAAAAAAATGTAAAAAAATTTTTTTTTTAAATTTTTTTTTTTTTTTTTTTTTTTTTTAAAAAAAAAACGGGAGCCACGGGAAAACCGCGTTATAACCGAATCGCGGTATAACGAGGCGCGTTATAACGGGGTTTAGCTGTATATATATATATATATATATATATTATAATTGGTACAATAAGTTGCTCAATTTACCTTTAAATATTGGATAAAACATAAAAAATGCATATTGTTTATATCATGGGAGCGCAAACTTTTGAAGCTGCACCCCTGTGTCTTTCCTTCCCTGGCTCTCGGCCCTCCCCCCCCCCCCCCCACCTTGTAACCGCGTCAAATGACACTGCGGGGTCATGTGACATCACGTCACGTGACCCGCGGCGGTATTTGACATTTGTGACGGCACATGGCCCCGCGGCGTAATTTGATGCTGCATTGCCATGGCGACGCGTCACACAGCCGGCTGAATCCCGGTAAGTGGAGAGTTGCAGGGGCCTTACGCGATCCCCTGGCATTTAATTAAATGCATGGGGGAAGAGTGCGGGCCTCTGCAACCGCCCACGCCCCCAGAAAAATCTCCCACTCCCCCTGGGGGGCGCACCCCCCAGTTTGTGCACCCCCCAGTTTGCGCACCCCTGGTTGATATGACCAATGGCCATGCATTTTTAACTGAATATTACACATATTGTTTAAGCAAAGAAAACCCTGCCTAGATTTAAGCTTACTGTGGATTATGGAAGAAAACTGGCAAAGAGAAAAATTTTCATGTTGTGTAATGGGCCATTTTGTCCTTCTTACCTGCAGGCTGCAGCCAAACCCCCTCCCCCAAAAGAAACAGTCCGGCTACCAAGTGTGCCATGTTTAGGAACCTCAAAGAGAAACTCTTTTATATTTGGTTCAACCAGGGCCCAGAAAATATACTAAAGTAAACTTTGCATTATAAATACATAGGAGGTTATTCATTAAACTGCGATAGTGACAATCACAGCCCTATCGCATGGAAACGCCTATTGAAATCAATGGGAGTTTCCACGTGATTCTCCTCTGATCTGAATTTTGTCCAAAGTATTTTCTGTCATGATTTTTGTTGCATAACTATATTTATATTAACAGAGTTGCGCGTACAGAGATTGACGCATAAATGATACAAATGGAAAAGCACTGTGCATCATGTGGTAAAAATTAAGAAAAATCATATAAAGTGTGCAATACTGTACATGCATTATAAAAAAAATGTGTGAAATGTTTGTGCCCACTGCCCTGCCTCCTAGAAGTTATTATACAATCACAAATCTTATCAAATCTAGGTTTCCAAATGTTAATCATACAGTATGATTTGAAACAATTTTGCATGTGTAATTTGCTTTATGAGTTGTTTTCATACAGTAGCACATTTTTGTGGATTTTCTCAGATCTGTCAAAAAGAGAAGTTGCAGTCTGATCATATTTATGAAAAGTTGTTAGTACTGTACTGTATGTGCAAACATTGGTTTAATTTGGAACAGTTGGTTTACCCATAACTATGCTAATGCAATTGTTACATATGATATACAATAGTGTGCATTATATATACAATCTATATCCAAGAGCTACGATCCCTCAATTAAGTAGAACAGTTGAAGGATTAAAGACATTTGGGACATTTATACATGGTGTACACATTTTTACTACATTATAAATACTATAAACAAGTAAATACATACACAAATAAGATTTATAATAGAAATTGATATAAATGTATCAATCAAAAAAAAATTGACATTCCCATAGTATGAAATGTATTATAGTGGAAATGACTATATTACAACAGCAAAAAGAGACAAGATTTCCTCCAGAGAAAGAGAGAATACAAAGCTCCAGTTGTATGCACACTATAACTGCATGAATACACGTAGTGTAGTGAACAGGCTGTTCTCAATGAACTTCTGGAAGACTCCTCCATAGCAATCAAACCCTGCGATAAAGAAGGGGACACAGTCATACTGACACATGATACTTATACTGTATCTAAGAGAACCTCAAATTATTCTCTAATTCCACCTGATGCTGACCGCTCCCTATGCTTCAGAAAAGATATGCTTTCAATGATCAAACTTCAATAATAAAGTCACATCACAGAGGGAACATAACTTCATCTTTGGTATCACACATTGCATAGCCACCTTTTACAGTATAAAAGGTGCACTCATGTAAAACTCCTCCACCAGGAGGACCGATCGTATTGGATCCTTACAATCTCACACAAAATGCGAGCATCTACAGTATGTTGACAGAGTGTTCCGTCCCTTTGTGAGCACCTTGCTCTCATACCTTCAGGATACGAGAGCTGTGCTAAGGAGACTAGATGGAGTCAGTATTGATGAAGAGACACTATTGGTAGTTCTAGTTTTAAAAGCACTCTACACTAGCATCCCACATAGCACAGACTTCCTATGATCTAGAGGCACATCTCATTAAACACAATGATTTCACTGTGCAACTACTGGACTTTGCCCTAACACCCTATTATTTCTTGTTCCACAATCGAATCTACCACAAAAACCAAGGTACAGCGATGGACAAAACTTGCGCCTCAACATATGCCAACCTGTACTTTGGATGGTGGGAAGAAGACACAGTCTTTAATGAGGTGATGGAACCATAAACAAAATATGTGGAGCTAAGAATCCGTACATCGATTATATTTTTGTACTATGGTGATACTCAGAGAGTCTATTAGAAGCGTTTATCTACATTCTAAACACTAATAACCACAATTTGGGACTCACCTATGAAATTGATCATCATTCGCTTAATTTCTGGACCTTAAAATCTTCAGTGACTCTGAAGGTAGCTTGGTTAGCACTACTTTTCGAAAAGTACCCCAACCAATTTCTTATTAAGAGCCGACACACACCATCTCAGACATATAGTGGACAACATACCAGTGGGATACTTCTTACGTATTCGCAGGAACTGCTTATATAGATAAGCACCGGATATGTAAAAATGCTTCATGGAACAAGGTTACAGCAAATCTTGTATAAAAAAAAGGCCTACAAATGTGCCAAGTATTCACAAAGAAGTGAACTTCTGGTCTCTAAAACACCACCAGTTAATTAACAAAAAAATCAGGTTTATAGGAAACATTTAACAGCCAGTGGGGTCAAATAAACTCTACACTCAACAAACACTGGCATCTGCTACTTAACTATGAGGACCTTCAGCCCAACCAACCCTGCTGAGCAGGAGAGCGCGTAACTTGAAGGACATCCTTGTCCACAGTCACCTTAACAACCCACAAAACATAACATAACTTTCGACAAAATCTCAAGGATCATTCAGATGTGGCAGGTGTAAAGCCTGCCAACTCATGATACAGAGTAAAAACTTATTTAACCCAATAACTTGAAACAGTACCAGATTCGCCATTTCATAAACTGTCAGAGCAGTGGCATCATCTATATAGCCGTATGTGACTATGACAAGAAATATGTAGGTAAATTTGGGAGAGAATGTTTAACACACACAAAATACTTGTCTTTCTGTCTTTCAAATGCCTTATCAACTTAACCTTATTTTGTATTTGGTCTGTAGCCTACAAGCAACTTTCAAATGCACAACTAGCAACCAATATTAAGAGGACCAGTGTGAAATGAGAAAAAAAAAGCTGTCCTTGTGTAGATTTTTTCTCTCTGTATAATTCCATTGTGCTTTTCCAGGAACAGTAGAAAAACTTGTACTGTACACACATGACCTTATTCATGTTTCTAGGACAGTTTGCGATTTTCTGGCAGTCTGGGTGCTAATCACTAAGTTGGCCCTCAAAAAGCTGCAGAAGTGATATAAATGGAAGAGGAGTTGAATAATCTTCTATTATACACAGTACAAGGCAATGGGGTTAGGATCCAGGATCATATGATCATTCTAATAGTAAATCACATGAGCCTAGAGCAAAAATGTATGTTGCATAAAGGGCAAAGTCAGCCTTCGCTGTATAAGTTTTGTAATGCAACTGGCTAAATTTGTTGAAAATAAATAGCAAAAAGGATTGGAGACTAAAAAATAAAAACTTATGAGGGGCATTTGTATCAAAGTTTCTGTGAAGGAAAATGTGTGCTGTTAATGTAATGTAAATATCATTATTTAACAGGTAGTTCGATCTAGATTCACTAAACGTTGTTATAATATCCTGGATTAAGCTGCATTTTAGACCTCACATATTTTTTTTTATACTGCACTTTTTTTCTGATTTTTTTTTTCTCTTTGGGCCATCAAGTGGCGATAGCGGATTGTTTTTGTTATTTTACATTTATGGTTGGATATTGGCCCATTGGGTTACCACATTTTAGAGGACACGGGTAGCTTCACTGGCACTCCAGGGGTTGATAAGAGTTTGATGTCTAATGTAACATACACACACATGCACTAATGATTTACATTTTGTATTAACTGATAAATAGTTATCATATGTTCAGGGGAGGTAAGGCAGTTGGTGCCATGAAAAGACACGTTGGTCCTATTTTTAGCTGAACTAGAGTACACTTGAAGAGAAAAATGTAAAACATTAGCCTTTTTTTCTCATTTAAAGAAAACAGGATGAAGGTAAAATAGAGCCATGGGAACTGCTAGGATGCAGCATAAAACCCTAACACATATGTAGTTAAGAATTTCCAGATGTGGAATTTATGGAAAAGAAGCGTTAGTCAAGTTCACTCCAATTATATTACGCTGTAAATAAAAGGTAAAAGATATTTCTTATCTACTTCCGTTTGTGCTTCTTATCTAACTTCCTCACAAGAAAATATATCTTAATTTAGCCTTTTTTTTCTGTCTGTGTAACATGGCCTGGTCCCAAACCTCCTGAACCTTCCTTACCGGAGGAATTCCTTTGGAAAAAGAATTCAAGAGAAAGTGTTAACCCCTATAACCTACACAGTAGGTCTAGCACATCATGTGACTTCAATGCTTGTCCATTTAAAAAAAAATGTGGAGATTTATACCATAAGGCACTAAATGATTGGCTTAAAGACATTATAAAAAACCCTGGTGTGTAGCCATGGATGAACAGACCATGGAGCAGTGTAGCATCAAGTTACTATGGTTGGAGATGTAAGACCCATTTTAGCATAGGACACATTCAAATCCTAACCAGAGGACACATAGAGCCAGAGTTAAGCTATTTGGGTAAGAAATGGGGAGAGCGCAGTAGATGAGCGAGTAGCTCGTGTAAGAGCTATTTAGAAAGAGCAGAGGGTGTTCGGGGGAAGCAACAGTATAAGGAGGAGCAATATAGGAAAGCAAAGAGGATGGTAATGGAAAACACAAAGACCAGGGTCATGGCACTAGAATGGAGCTGCAGTCAGGGCCACCAACAGAGGGGGGGAGGAGGGGGCGGAAGCCGGGACCCCTGTCCTGGACCCGATGAGTCAAGGGTACGGGCCTTCCTGCTGGCTGCCAGTCAGCACTACACTCACGCTACTGGAGAACCAATCAGGGCTTTCCTCATGGGCGTGAACTAGATGATATAAGCAACTGCACAGGCCAGATAAGGTCTTTGACTGACTCTTTCCTGGCTGTGCAGTTGGTTATTCAGAGTAGTACCCAGGATCCAATTCAGAGATTCTAAAACAAATATCCTTCATTATTGTTGATTGATAGTGTTTGTACCCCGTGTTTGTCTAATGTGTGTACCTGTTATATTGTCTTTGTTTGCGTGTGCGAGTGGTCCCCAACCCTCCCTTTAACTTTTCGCCTCTCCTTCATTTTCCCCATAACACCCTGCTGGGCCCATACAACTCTCTCCTTTGCCACAATAACACCCCCCTCCTCTGTTCCACGATGGTCTGATCCATCGACCTGGAAGGCCCTCTGCCTCAGCCATCTCCTCTGAAATTCCACAGGTCCATGTGCCCCACCAGCCTCATTCTCCCCTGGATCTCATTCTAACCCAACCTAGGGCCTACCCAGTACTCCTTCCACTCTCGCCCTCAGGCACAGAAATACCACACAGCCCACAGTCACAGTACTACCCCCTGAGGCACAGACTTAACTCCCCCGGCACATTACTACCCCCGACCATACCTTCTCTCTTTCCCCTCAGGGACCCTCAGTGCACCATGGGGAGGGGGAGTTAATGGGGAGAGGGAGGACCAGGGCCCTGCTCCATTTATTTGCCCTGGGCCCCAAGATTTCTGTTGGCTGCCCTGGTTGCAGTATAGTAGAGGAATTTAATAGATTTTTATAGATCTTAAAGTCATTGGTTGTCAACAGCTAGGATTTCAGTTACATTAGTCCAGATGGCACTCTATAGATCTAGGTCATATGCACAGAGGAGATAGGTAAAATTGCCTTGATGGGTACCCAGGAAATCTAGTCATCCTTGTAGAAGAACCGCAGTGCAGTTTTGTAAAAAAAAAAGGCATAATTCAAGGTCTTTCCTTTATACGGTATCATAGTGCACCAGACTCTTAGCTTTCTAGTATCCACCGACAAAATCAGATAGGTAGCTGTTCTGGTTGAGGTATTGGTTCTTTTTAAATTGAGAACAGTCAAGAATAGAAAGGAGTCAAAGTATAAAGAGAAGATGATTTTTGACACCGCTCTATTTTCTGTTTCTGTTCGCATCAGATGTAAGAAAAGGATTCCTGGAACTGATGCAAAATTGTGAGCCTGAAAAACTTTCCTTCAGACTTTTTAGTTTCTTTTGATGCAGATACAAAATAAAAATGTGATGCACAGAGATGCAGACTAGTGTGATACATCTCACTATAATGTGTGCATCACAGACTGACTCCTATTGACACTCCCCAAATCTCACGTTGACACAGTGGGCACAATACTTGGAGCAAAGACCTTAATATATTGACGCCAAGAAGATAAAAATGGCACAATTTGCCAAGTGTTCTCCAAAATGTATTTGATACATTTACCCTGTGAGTTTTCTTGCTTTGTAGCTAGTTACACATTGTGAGTTTGGGCAGTTGTCTTCTTGCCCTTTTCAATGCTGTTTTTATTTTTTAAATTGGATGCTCCGTTTAGAAGATATACTTTAACAAATATGAATGAGATAACTTTATATAGTCCAAAGTGGTCATTGGGGCAGGTTTCAGCCAATAATCCTCATCAATTTAAAGACGGCCTGAAGTCCGCTTTGAAAAATATAGACTCCCCCCCCCCCCCCCCCAAGTGTCTGTGAGGTTAAAATTGAGCTCTTCCCAGAGCAATGTAAAGATTACCATGGTTATATTAGAAGCTAGAGATGAAAAGAAAGTATTTTAACAACAACAATGAGTAAAAGTTAAACTCATATAGGCCCAGATCTGCAAAAGGGTGCTCAGCTTTCGGGCCCTTTCACTTCCATTCACATATTCCCTTTTGTAAATCTGGTCCATAGACTTCTGGATGGAGTGGTGCTACTTTAAATCAGACCCACATCGTGCACACAGCATGAGAAGTTTCATTTACCCCTCATAGTGTTTCCTGCTTAAAACAGAGGAAATGTTGCAGATATTCGTATATCTTGCTTATTTATCTGCATCGCCTCACCTTGAACACGTGACATTCCCAAAAACACTCACTACAGTAATTCAAAGTACTTTACACGATATATTGATTCAAAGCGATGCTCTTGCCAAATGCATATCCTATTGTGCTTGATCATGAACATTTGCTGTCATTTTAAAAGGTTTTCTCTTTTCTATCAACCACATAATTTCCTTTCTAAAACTTAGAAGTGAATATAAAAAATTGAAAGACTAGTTGTTTCTTTGTACTTTTCCATATCAGTTGAGCACAGCAGGTCTGTTGCAAACACCCACAACAATAGTTCTTTGGTACAGCCTATAAAGTGATTTATTCCCTAGTAAGAATCCAGCTTTTTAGCAACTCTGCAAAGATACATTACATTGTAAATCTAAATATTGTTATATAAAAGCTACAAAATAAAGAAGTGTCTTCTGAATTGCATTCATTAGGTAAGATCAAGAAGAAAGAATCGCAATAAAACTGAGATATATTGGAGTGATATTTAAGCCATTGAAACGAGTCAGAAATATGTATTATTTGTCTTGCATCCTGTCGATTATACTTTATAGCATTAGGAATGTGTAATGCAACATAAACGAAAAAGTAATTGGGTCAATATTCACTTTTAAGTCAGTGACATACTGTAGCCACCACCCTAGTGTGCCAATGACATAGTGGGTATGGTATGGACTTTCAGCTCTTTTTCTAGGGGATTTTCGCTTTCAGTGCCATCTCGATCATGTGGTCGCTCCGAGGAGCAGTCACATGAACACGATGTGCCGGAGGGGTTGGGGAATTTTGGTGTTGAAGCTTAATCAGCACTCAAAGGATTCATGATAAAAATGGATAACTCACTAAACTGAATAAATCTTATAAATCATTAAGTAACCCAAAGAAGAGGGGCACAAAAAAACACACAGGGTTATGCTGTACATTGAAACCCCCTCAAAATAGGTCAATTAAACTAAGATAATATACCATATGGAGAAAAGGATCTCTCCAATGTCCAAATTCTAAATGGATAAGCCGGCAACAGCAGAAGTCATGGGATCTGTGCATGATGCGACCCTGATATATTATTTGCCATTATACTCACCCAATAGATGTAATCATTTAGATGGATTCATTTGTAGCATTCAATGCAAATATAACAAAGTTTATGTCATGTTTACCTGAGATTAGAAATTATTTCCAATTTGTTTTAAAATTCTGATAAATTTAAACTAAAATGCGCTGATACTGTAGTAAAAAAATTGTAAAGCTATAAAACATTCTTTGATTTTGATTATCAAGAGAAAGCATAATCATTAATTTTTTTTAAAGAACTAGAACCACTTAGATGGTCCACTTCTATTTTGTACAAATTGTGTCTACTTTACTTCTGTGCCTTAACCCTACAGCAACTACAATAACTTTTGCTTTATGGAACTGTGATAGGAAAATGGGTTAGTATTATTATCATCCCCATTTAAACGTATATTATGCATCAACATATTCCAAAGCTCGATACTATGCAGTGTGAAGACAATAACAATAACATCGTTACTTTAATATACAGGTACACTGGTAATATAGGTAAGAATTAGCTGGATCAGGATATCATACTTGATAGAATAAGGGCCAGTGTGCATACAGGAGTACACTTGAAAATAGTGATGGAACATAAAGGAGGACTTAGTGGAGAGAAAGATAGTGACATTGGAGTGGAGAAAGAGTGAGAGGCCAAGAGAAGACCGGTAGATTTGGATACCCCATAACCTCAGCATAAAGTTGATAGTAAAAAAAAAAAGGAATTGGATTAATTCACCATGAGAGGAGGTATAGAAGCAAAAGCGCAGAGGTGCTAGAATAGAGCCATGTTGCAGCCTAATAAAAAGTGGAAGCTGAGAGGAGGAGATACCAGCAAAGGATACACTGAATGAACAGGATGAAAAACCAGGATGTGAAGTAAGAGAAAGCCAAAGCCTTGTTACGGAAGCCAATTGATTTGAGAGTGTAGAGGAGGAGGGGATGATGGACATTGTTTAAGGCAGAAGAGAGGTCTAGAGAAGGGGTCCCCAACCTTTTTGTGCCTAATGGCACACTTGAGAGTTCAGAAGTGAGTGTGGGCACCAACAAGGAATGCATGCACGTACACAAAATAATCAGCGCAGGCAGGAAGTAAAATCAATATGCCCCGTAAAGCCGGTAGGTAAATATACTAAAGTTAGGCCCGAGGGGGAGGGGGATTTTCTTAGTGCAGACTGACATGACCCCATTGTCCAGGTACCATTCCCAAAGGATCAAAAAATACCTGTGAGCAGGCAAAATGGACCCAAGTGCATTTGGCACCCACTGATTTAGAATAGGAACAGCCATAGCGATGGCTAAGCCAGGGTTTAAGGAGAATTACATTAAAAAGATAGGGAGATTGAACTCACATTGGTACTGATCATACATAACATTCAAGCACATGGATATGGTAACTGAGACGTACACTTGCCCTGAGTGAGAATAATTGTAGGGTTGGGAACCAGCTGTATAGTTGGGCTTAGGCAGTCACAAGTTGCAAGGTGCGAACGTTATCTCAGTGAAATGCATCCAAGGGATGGGCCTAGATAACGGCCAGCAATACAGGACCTCATCCCTTGTTTTCGCTCTTGTGACAGTTGTTGTATTTTTTAAGGCTTGGCCAGGGCAGTTTTTGTCTTTTTGCTCTGTAATAAAATGGTGAATGGAAATTTTACCCACCAAAGACATTGTCAGTCATCATTGGTGCATAGGGCAAGGCATGCAGGGATAGTTGCCTAAGCAACTTGTCTAGACAACCATGTCTAGAAAGAAAGAGAGTGAGCCACGAGTGTTTCTTCTAACCATGATGCAGAACTATGAATGCAATAATATGAATGAAGCTTTCAGGAAAGCCACATTATGAGATCCTGCCTATGTCTGTAATGGTTCCATCATTTTTAGTAGTTTGGTTAGAATGTGGCTTTATAAATTATTAAAGCCGTTGCAGTCAATTCTGCGCTTGTAGCTGGCTTAAGCTAATCAGTTTGCTTAATTGTTTCGTTTGGATCCCCATCTCCGATTACTTATTAAATACTTGTCGGTACGGGTGCAATAACCCTTACCGGCACTTGATGCATGTGCCCCTAAGATTATAGTACATGAAACATGATACAGTATCATGATTGTCTTTCACCACCCTGAACGATTTAATGTTATCCCTGAATTATCTTAGATGTATGTTGCTTGTTTCCTTGCAGTGCAGGATTTTCCATGTAAGTAATCATAGCCTAGAGATCTGTTACATAATGTAGAATATATTTTCCAAGATTTTGTGCCAAAAATCGTACACTGAGACGTACACTTGCCCTGAGTGAGAATAATTGTAGGGTTGGGAACCAGCTGTATAGTTGGGCTTAGGCAGTCACAAGTTGCAAGGTGCGAACGTTATCTCAGTGAAATGCATCCAAGGGATGGGCCTAGATAACGGCCAGCAATACAGGACCTCATCCCTTGTTTTCGCTCTTGTGACAGTTGTTGTATTTTTTAAGGCTTGGCCAGGGCAGTTTTTGTCTTTTTGCTCTGTAATAAAATGGTGAATGGAAATTTTACCCACCAAAGACATTGTCAGTCATCATTGGTGCATAGGGCAAGGCATGCAGGGATAGTTGCCTAAGCAACTTGTCTAGACAACCATGTCTAGAAAGAAAGAGAGTGAGCCACGAGTGTTTCTTCTAACCATGATGCAGAACTATGAATGCAATAATATGAATGAAGCTTTCAGGAAAGCCACATTATGAGATCCTGCCTATGTCTGTAATGGTTCCATCATTTTTAGTAGTTTGGTTAGAATGTGGCTTTATAAATTATTAAAGCCGTTGCAGTCAATTCTGCGCTTGTAGCTGGCTTAAGCTAATCAGTTTGCTTAATTGTTTCGTTTGGATCCCCATCTCCGATTACTTATTAAATACTTGTCGGTACGGGTGCAATAACCCTTACCGGCACTTGATGCATGTGCCCCTAAGATTATAGTACATGAAACATGATACAGTATCATGATTGTCTTTCACCACCCTGAACGATTTAATGTTATCCCTGAATTATCTTAGATGTATGTTGCTTGTTTCCTTGCAGTGCAGGATTTTCCATGTAAGTAATCATAGCCTAGAGATCTGTTACATAATGTAGAATATATTTTCCAAGATTTTGTGCCAAAGTTTTCCACCAGCTATTATTTGTTCTGTGGCACCCAACAAATTTCATAATACCCCACTTTAAATTGATTTATGCATGAGAACCATTTTACGTTTGATGAATTCTGCAGCCTATTATTCTTGCAAATCACGTACAATTTGCATACATTGACACAAATTGCAATAACATACTGTATGTTTTGACTCTTTTTCATTCACGCACATAAACAATGTAGTCTTTTTTTGAAGCTGCATCAGTAAAAGCAGGAAATAGACTTGTGTCTGCCTGTTCTCAGGGAGTTAAATGCAGGAATAAAGTCAATAGCAAGTACTGTATTAAGTAAATTAAAAGAAAGTTCGTCTGGTGGTGTAGTGTTGCTCCTCTTAGGGAAGTGTTCCCTCCTTCCTTGACATTGGTACATCTGAAACACAGAAGTGCGCAGAAAAACCAAACTCATGGTGTACTATATTTATTAGGACAATATAGTCAGAAGAGTTAAACATCAATGCACTTACAATATAAAAGAAAAAGAAGGCACATCCAACGGGGAACCCCGGAGGTACAATCTTGCCTGAATGACTCCTCAACCATGTCATCAGGTTTATGTTCAATGATAGTATAGAACAAAAGTTATAGGCGCAGGCCCTGATATACAATACCAGTCCAGTATTGTTAACAGTCCTTGAATGATAGACAATTGAGACAGTCCTGTTGTGCTTCAGCACGCTGACTCTGTGATGTTCACTTGAAATTCATACCGTGTAGAGAATGAGAAACAAGAACACCATTGCGCAGTACATATGGGATTTAGGAGGCCCCCTCACCCCTGCTAACTATTTACAATATATGTGTAGTCAGCATACATCAATTGGTATCTTTAGGGACTGGTACTGTTGTGTCCTCTGATCTCTCCTTCGGATATGATGTACTTCTACCAGTGCGGGGTCTCATGGTCGCTGATGGAACCTCTGCTTCTGGTCTCTGCTGATGTACCTCGCAATGTAATGATATGGAACACCATGTGCGGTAACAGATACAATTTTATTATAAAAAACAACAATAAAACCCCAAACCATGCACTCACATGTTATGGGGAATGAAGGCGCGTCTTACTAAGTGCCGTCCGCAGCTTGAATGCAGGAGAGGGGAGAAGGAATGGGGGACAACCCTCAGTGTGATAGAGTGTGATGGATCTGGAACTCCCTGCGTGGTTGCGCTTCCACGGGTAAAGTCCCGTCCTGATGACCTCACTCTTGCGCCGAGTTCCTTGCTTCCAAACCTCAGTCAGACCGCAGGCTCACTTGCACGTCACTAAGCTCCACCCACTACGTCACTTCTTCAGGGGTGTGGAGCTCATAGTGATGTGTGGATATATATGCCATTTCGGAATGGCCCCTCCTTGTCTTTGACCAATCGGGGAGGCATACATCAACCCTACATAATTAGCTCAAACTGGGGCCGAAGTCAAACCTATAGTTAACCATATTAACCCTTTAAGGTGATGTATGGTTTTCACAATAGGATAGCTTCCAAATACATCTAAAATGGATCACACTCTCTTATAATCATATTGTGACCCTGCATTCGGAATTCATACAAATAACAATTAAAATAAACAATAAAAATATAAAAATAAATTAAAATAACGATGATGGGCAGTTACTGCAATCTGACTTATTTAGGCATTTTTAAGGAACGATGCAAGATCAAAGTCAATATTTAACCCAGATGGAGCCAGTGTGCGAAGGGTGTAAATCCAGTAGCTCTCACACTTAGAGATCCTGTTGATTCTATCACCCCCCCTCCAACTAAATTTTGGACAATCTATACCCCTACACAATAGCCCTTCAGGGTTTTGGTTATGTTTAATCTTAAAGTGGTTAGAGACACTATGGGCCTCATGCAGTAAGCGTTGATAAGGGAAATATGGCCATGTTATAGCCAAAATTGGGTTTGAGATTCAGTAAGCGCCGATAAGTGCTTCATATCGCCAGGTTTCGGAGCCGATAATTTGGTTATGGCCAGTCGCCTGCCGATAAGCCTGTTTTCGACACTGATCGCCACTTTTTTAAATCGGCTGGATTCAACAAAAAAAAACAGCTTATCGGGGCTGATCGGCACTACGAAATTGAGATGTTATGGCCGATTTCTCCCGCCAACTAAAGTTGGCAGTTTGGACGGGAGAACGATCGCTAAGGCTGCCGGAACGGCACTTAGAAAAAAAACATCTTCTGTACATCAATGGAAGTCAATGGAGCGGGGACGTATAACAGTATAGTACTGTTTACGTTTCATTGCTCACAATACAAGGGGGATTTGCATTACAGTGTGGGGGCATTCCCTGCATTGTGTCACAGCTGATGTGTCTTATTTGCATAACATTCGACTTTTACATGTTTGCAGCATTTGCGGGTCACATTACTCATCATGTGATGATGTGGCAAGGGAAAATACTATACTACACTCTTAAAGGAGAACCTCACATCATATCACACATTTTACTCAACTCAGCGACAATTATTTACATGATGTCACACATGTCACACATGTCACTCATACACAGTATATTCATCTTCCTTTACATTACACAATGCTTGTAATGTGACACGCATCTTTAAACGTTCATGTACATCTGTCTTCTCATGTTTACATATACTTTTGGGTCCTCCCTATTTTCATGACGTCACTTATTGGACGCTCAATCACATTGCATGTTTACATTGTAACCGTTGCATTACAAGCACTTCAACCTAACTTATACACACATGTACAGTAATTCAGCATTGGGACACCTTGTAAACTCATTCTATACCAACTATCCTCCTTACACAAATGCATGCATATGCACACGACTATTCATTGTTGCCAACATGTCACAATAACATGGATAATTACACATGTTACACAAAACTTTTCCCACGTCAATCTCAGCCTTTTTGTCTCATTACATGACTGACTCTTGCGTTCACAAGTGTTACATGCATTGCACATGCAACTATTTATTTGCAAGCAATCTTTGTACAAAGCTTCACGTCACATCATTGCCAAATATCATCATTCCCTGCAGAATACACACAACAAATACTTAGAACAACAAGTGCACACAGCTTGCCACAGAAGTACTTTATTATGTTAATGTAACACCTTGCATTTTACTATGTCACCTGACATCATCACATACCTATTTAAAGGACGCACATTACCTGCTCATTCACAGCTACTCATTTCAAAATGTTGCGAATGTTTAGGAGACGGAGGAACATTCTTTTCTATGACATGCTTGATGATGAAGACAATCATATAGGGCAAGGGAGGGACACACCGAGGGACAGTGACAGTGACGCGGATACGACAGGGACAGGGAGAGGGACAGGCCGAGGGACAGGTAGAGGGACAGGAGATCAGAGGAGAAGACAGAGGAGACAACTTGTGCCTCGTCCGCGTCTGTACAGGGAGAGAACCCTGTTAGATGGGATGAGTGAGGAGGAGATTGTAAGTCGCTATCGTTTGAGTTCAGCAGCAATCTTAGCTCTTTATGAGGAGATAAGGGGGGATTTAGATTTTTTCACAGCCAGAGGTCGTGCAGTCCCTGGGCTTGTTAAAATGCTGTGCTCATTACATTATCTTGCTTCCGCGTCATACCAGACAACTGTGGGCATAGTGGGCGGGGTCTCGCAATCTACATTCTCGCGGGCCTTGACCCAGTTTCTCTATGCACTCAATAGACGCGCTAGGAATTATATTCATTTTCCTACAGAGGCGACAGAGTGGCTGGAAGTCAGGACTGGCTTTTATAATATAGCAGGGATACCATGTGTGCTGGGTGCAATCGATTGCACACATGTTGCTTTGATTGCACCTAGTCAGAGTGAGCATGTGTACCGCAATCGGAAGCACTACCATTCACTCAATGTACAGGTGGTATGTGATGCCACGATGAGGATAATGCATGTGGTACCCAAGTTCCCTGGTTCCAGTCACGATTCCTCTATCCTGAGGAACTCTTCAGTCTTCCATGTGTTCGAAGAGGGACATTTTGAACCTGGTTGGCTGCTGGGTGAGTACATATTTACATGTTCTAACACAAAACACATGTTGATTTAGGAATGTTGGCATTGTACAATTTGATCACTAATGTCAGCTTATGTGTGCTCCATTCATTATAGGTGACTCAGGATACGGAATTAGGCCGTGGCTCTTGACTCCGGTGCTAAACCCTCAAACTGAAGCAGAGGACAGGTACAATGCAGCCCATATATCTACAAGATCTGTTATAGAGAGGACATTTGGCCTACTCAAGACCAGGTTTAGGTGTCTGGACAGAACTGGTGGGGCTCTTCTATACAAGCCTCAAAAAGTGTCTGATATTATCCTTGCCTGTTGCATTTTGCACAATGTTGCACTCAGGCACAATGTACAGTCAGACCTAGCTGAGGCTTTGGTAGACGAGCATCCCACCCATGTAGCTGCTGAAAATGAACAAACAGCCAGTGGTGGCCAGACACGACAGAATCTCATCAATTCATTTTTTTCTTGTAAGTACAAACTCATATGTTCCTAGTACTACTTTTATAGTTTAATCATGTTATATTAACAATAATGTTTCTTTATATAACCTTCTGTTAGGACACAGATGAATATGGGTTGCACACCTTTCTTTTCTCTGCTGTGTGCACAAAGGGATGTGGCACCGGTATGTTATTGTTGCACAGGTTATATAATCCCTCTTCAATTGTACTTTAGTTGTGTGTATGTGAATACAACTTGGGTAACAAAGCAATAATATTTTAGCATTGTGTTATTCCTTATGCTAAGACAAAACACATATTATGCCCATAATCATTCATGCTTCTAGTATGCTTACATACAATGTTATTGGTGCAGTGTAACATGTACATCCATATGATGTGTACACCAGGCTCATTTACATTTTGAATGTCATGAAATATACATGGTGTTGTACATTTAACACCAAATACACACTTTGCTGTGTTGTTTACGGTACTGAAGATGGCATGTCAATGTTTGCAATTTATATATTGTTCCTTTGCATTATAGGTATATCTCCAGTATGACTGATCATGGTATGTATATTTGCTGACATCTCTCATAAGATGTGGCTACCTCAATCTTCCTATAATTATTGGAACTAAAAACCCAACATATTGGTTTAAACACAAATGTTACATATATGTACTTTCTGTATCATGTATATGCATTTAGCTACTCTTGAGCTTTCATGTGCATTGTATTACAAAATGATTACTCACATTTCATCACATTTTATGTATGTTTCCTTATAATTTCCATTAATGTAATATAGAGGTGGTTGGAGAAAAGGGGATAACTGTACTTATTTGTTTACTTACGGGAGCACATTCATCACTAGCATAGACACACTTTTTAAGACAACTGTTTGTGTCTCTATCAATTGGTGTAGGATCCATGTATAACACCGACAAATGATAACACCAGCTTTATTATGGTAGCTTATATCATCATATTGACTATACTATGTATTTCTAAACGATTAATAAACACAGTAAACTATAGTTAGTTAGGTTAATGAAATATACACAGAAACGTACTTCATAACATGATGGTGATGTCATATTCAGAACATCATGCATTGGAGGGGACCATAACATCTGGCCAGTAACATTATTTGCTACAGTCCCAAACCATTTTATCTACATACCCATGTAACAAGAGATTTTAAAAATAAATGGCTACTTGGTTGTAAGTGTCCTTTACATTGGGAGAAGGAGTGGCTCACTGAGTAAAGACACACACTGGCACTGATAGTTTGAAGCAGGGGAGTCTGGTTCAATTCCCGGTGTGGGCTCCTTGTGACCTTGGCCAAGTCACTTTATCTCCCTGTGCCTCATGCGGCAAAAAAACATTTGTACGTTCCACGGGCCAGGGACCTCAGGCTGAAACATGTGTCTGTAAATCGCTGCGTACAACTAGCAGCCCTATACATGAACATGCTCATATTATTATTATTATTGTTACATAGTTTCGACAGTCATACGTTCCATTACATATTAGAATACACAAATGTGTTAGCAGAGTGGGAATGGTTGTTATATATAAAACACACCATGTCATAAAATGTTAGTAGTCATTAAAGAACACTCAATAAAAATTCATGAGGCACTCTTTTGCAACATCATTATGTTAATTAAGTGCTTATGCAATATAGGCATAAGGGTATCACATTTTTAATTGTTTGTTAATAAGCGCTGCAAGCAATATAAAATTAGTTCCATATGTAGTATAGTAGTCGGTGGCTCCTCCTCACAATCATCTCATATAAAGGTAGACTCTTCTGAAATCATACATTGATCCGATTGTATCTTCCCCGACATCTCTGAAATACAGCAAACACATGATGGTCAAAGATGGCACCTTACTAGATATGCATCCGTGACAACGCGTTACGCAGCTCTATATGATTGTGTAGATACACACGTCACTCACTTATATGTTAGAAGTAAAACTGTTCATCAGTATGTAATGTTTCTTTAAATTTGTAGCAGGCATAACTATGTATAAGAAGTGAACGTTGCCTGTATACTGAAAGATGTGCGCGCACATCTTTGTGTGCGCACGCACTTCACGCTTGGCTCCACTAACTGTTAGCGCATGCGCAAAACAAAGCGTACGTTGTGCGTTCAATACATGTTGAAAATACCAGTAAACATAACATCTTTATTTCAAATACAATGAAGACGAAACTACATTCGTTCTAAACGAGTACATCTGTATTCTTTTTAAACAGACGTGTTTGAACAGAAAGCACGGCCGATAACACAATGCGCAAATGCAATACGTGTGACGTCATGTTAAGCCAGCGTGAAACGCACGCTAACACTCCTCCCACTCAATTAACATTCGGCTAACGCCCAGGGTACGCCTACAAACACTGAGCCGCACGCATCACACACTGCAGTTACCGTTACTATAACAAAACATGACAGCCAATAGGCTTTGAGGCGCGCACGTCGCTTGGGGGCAGGACTTACATCACTAATCCTTTTTAAGGACGCCTTGGCCCATGACAAGGGTCCCACGTCATACGTGGTGGACCCGGTTTTCAATGTTGTAGATGTTGCATGATAACAAAACAGGTATGTGTTAGAGTAATGGTAAAATGTTGCTAATATGTTTAAAGGGATAGGAAAGTACGTATATTTATTCCGTCAGCAATGTGTACTACTCTTTCAGGTCCTACTATATTGTATTTTTGTGTTTGTGTTTGTGTTTGTGATCGCTACATGTTATGCAGTCTGCAATGTTACGCTGTATCCACGCATTGAAAGTGAAAATGGTGGTTACAAAAAAAAAAAAAATTTAAACGCAGAGTCAACGCATAACGATTGTTATATTTACCATTCTTCTAGAATTAACTCTTCGCCTGGCTGCAACTGGTCGCTCCAGAAATGCAAGCCATTTTCATCCACGCTTAACCCAACCGCTGAATCCAGTATGGCACATATCTCCTCCAGGATGCGCTCATAGGAATCGCCACTGCTTTCTTCAAATAATTGGTCGGGAGGTAGGTTCATTTCTTCCGGTTCCCATTCCAATGCAATTTCAGCTGAAAGGCTTGGTACATAATCATAGTACTTTTGTTCTTGTACAATGTGGGTTTCAGGAATGGAGGCTGCAGATATTGCAGCACGTATCGATTCAAACGGATCAGTAGTAGCGGATACATTGCTATTGCCATTAGGAATAAATATGCCTTTCACGACAATATAAGTGCCGTCTTTCAGGAGAAATTGTTTTTCCGGGGCAATCTTCCAGAAACCATAGGTGTGTTGTAGCTTATCCTGGTCACGTTCAAAAAAGTCATTACTTGATAAAGTGAATCTTATTGAGGAATTAAAATTCCGTGCATGCTTACGGTCTTGGTAATAAGGATATTTTGCTCGAATGAAATCATCGATTTGGCGTGTGCTTGCTTTCTGTCCGCGACTGTTCAAGATGGCTTCACAGATCATGTACTTATACCCTAAAAGGGGATTAATATTGTTAACGAATTCATCAGCCATGTCTGAGTAGCACAAAAGCTGTGTGCAGGTCTGTGTTATTTGCTCATCAAAATGAATGTGCTGAATGGCTAACAAACTCCTGTTTTTCCTTGTCAAGGTCAACAAAAGTAACTACTTTGACTCCTTATTTCAAACGCCAATTGGATTTGTTTGTCTAATTGGGTTAACAGTTGTGGTTCGTGATATGGGACTGTGGGAGAAACATTTCTCCTTCTTTTATCTCGTTTGTGAAAAACATCCCTAGACTGTGAATGCGTTCACATAGTGTTTTTTTGAAAACTAACAAAGACCAGTGTGTGAAAATATTTCTTAGCCAGGCATATCAGTAAAAACACACCTGCAAAAAGAAATGTTTTTTCCCCGCTTACATTTCTGTGTGTATGTGAAAGTCTGGTTAACTCCCTGTCTGCATGAGTTTAAATACGTGTGTATATATATATATATATATATATATATATATATATATATATATATATATATATAAATATATCTCTTATAAAAATATATATATATTTATATATAATATTTTATTTTTTTTTATATTGCAGGAGTACACACAACATTGATGGCATTAAGTATACCTTGTATGAAACCTATTTAAATGGTGAGAAACATGATTGAATGAAGTAATAAACATTTGTTTAAGCACAATACTGTTAGAGTCTCATACTTAGGATATTTCTCAAACATTAGGCCTGTATTATTAAAATAGTGTGCTTTCACAAGGAAGCATGAAGTGTATTAGTTTGTGTATACCAGTTTATATAGTACTATATATATATATATATATATATATATATATATATATATATATATATATATATATATATACACACATATATACATATATATATACACATATATACATATATATATACACATATATACATATATATATACACATATATACATATATATATACACATATATACATATATATATACACATATATACATATATATATACACATATATACATATATATATACACATATATACATATATATATACACATATATACATATATATATACACATATATACATATATATATACACATATATACATATATATATACACATATATACATATATATATACACATATATACATATATATATACACATATATACATATATATATACACATATACATATATATATATATATACACACTCACACACTCACACTCACACTCACTCAGTGTGTGTGTGTGTGTGTGTGTATATATATTATTATACATTCTGAGATGTTATAGAAACGAACACACAACTGATTAAAGGACAAAATTACAATGGCCAAGCAAGGCAAAGGTAAGTAATAATTTACACATAATCCTGCTGTACACGTACAAGAAAGATGTTTGCACTTACTTAGGTGTTTTAATAATTGCATGTGACTAATATGCATATGCAATTCTTACATCAATTAACACACCCAAATGCAATGTTTTGCTGCAAAGTCAATGGCAGCTTCTCTAAACTTAGCAACTGGCTCCTGGTGGACCATTACTGAACAGACGATTACAACATAAATATTTATAACACAATTAATTATGAGTGTTAACATTTCCAAAACTTCACGTGTACAAGAACATAGTTGAAAGTTTGGAAACAACACAGTCTTCAGCATACATACAATAGTAATTAGATAATCTGAAGTCAACAAAACAAGGCCAAAGACATATTTTCTGAATTATAACATTTATTTTTTTTGTTCCTTTTGCGAGCGAGTAACAGGCCTGCTTGTTGTCTCTTGAATTTTCCTTTTTCTTTTGCCACCAACTTTAGGCACAACAGAGCCACTTTGAGTGGCCTCTGGCACTTCACGGGCAGGGCTTGTGGCCAGTGACTGTTCACCTACGGGGCTTGTGGCCAGTGACTCACCTACAGGGCTTGTGGCCAGTGACTCACCTACAGGGCTTGTGGGCAGTGATTCACCTACAGGGCTTTTGGGCAGCGATTCACCTACAGGGCTTTTGGGCAGCGATTCACCTACAGGGCTTTTGGGTAGTGACTGTTCACGGACAGGGCTTGTGCCCAGTGACACATGTGAGCAAGTTGGTAGACACTGCACAAGTGATGGTTGGTCTGTTTCATGTGTGTCTTGTTTTGTTTTTGTCGCCTCCTTTGTAGGTGTCTGCTGCTGAATTTGTACAGATGGCAGCGGTAGGATGTCATCAGGAACCTGCACAGCAATGTCTGCTACTTGACCGGTAACATTTGGGCCTGGTGAATGAATATCAGATGAATGTGGTGAAAACTGACCTGCATGAACAGATCCTGGCTGGGAGGTGTTGAATTGTGGTACATTAGTCATTCTCCAGTAATTAGCTTGTGTTTGCTGAACAACTAATGCTTCGAATGAGGTGTTGATTTTTTGCAACTGTTTAGGCACTTCAATGAAGACTCTGTGGAGATGTGCCAATTGTGATACTGTTTCTTCCTGCAGTCCAATCATCCTTTCCAGCACTGTCATCATGTCTGAATGGCGACGATTTTCTGCGTCCACTATTTTTCCCTCTGAAGCTACAATTGCATCGTATGTGGAAGTTGATGGACGATTTGGCGGTACAACAGTTTCTATTGGCACCTCTTCATGGTCACATGATTGTATTTCAGTCTCTTCTGTGGCGTCATCCTCATCATACTCATCATCCTCATCACCATGATGTTCTAAAAAGAAATGTACACATTATTAAATGGCATGTTAATGTATGCTGTGTTACTATGTAATTGTACTGTGTCCTAAGTAACACCTAACATGTTAGCATACGTTTTATAACCTCATTAAAAACTACCTTGACTTACGAATAATGTTTGGACTCAGTATGAAATATGAATGAATGAAAAGTTGCTCTAAACTCAGAAGTCCTACATGATAATTAACATCACTAACACAATACATGTTGCCTTACACTTAATTTTCACTGACACTAAGTAATCCTATTTAAAGAAGATGTGCAAAACAAATAATGCACATGACAACATAACATATAGAAGAGCACATATTATATGGCCAGCAAATGATACACTCACCTTCTAGTAGTGTTGAGCTGGCTGACCCAGGTGAAGACACTTGTTCCATCTCAGGTGACACATGTCCTCCAGGGGCAACTATATATAACAATAACATAAGTTTTACATTTACATGTGTAAATATTGAACAAACACTTATTGTATGTTCTGTATTTATGATTAACTAACAACATCAGTTCCTTAACCGAAAATGTGTGTGAAAGTGAACATAAATAGTTGTAATAACACTGTACATGCCTGTGTACTTAGAATTTTTGAGTTCCCTAACATACAACATACTATGTTTCTGCAGTAATGCGTGAGGATAAATAGATTAAATGAGTACATAAAAATCATATGTTGTGTAGTGATATCAGTATCATAATGTACATAACTATCATGAGATGACCATTCACAATGGTTATCATGAAGGTGGTCATATTGCAAAAAGTGTTGTTTTTGGTAGAGGATATGTGTGGTACATTAATCGAAGATGTGGCACACCTGAATGTGGCTGTGACTCAACAAGACAACACATGCAGTGTGTGATAATGTGTCTTTCATAGTAGTTCAACTATAGATATGAGTGAACTAATGTGTGACGTACGGTTTGATAAGTAATGAGTTGTTGGGGCATTTAGTAGCTAGAGTTAAGCTTTCAAATGAGTGTGATTAACTTCAGTTGTGCTATTCAGGTTGTAAGAAAGGTATTCCCTTCCCCAAAAAGCCTAATCAGCCACACCTTTCAATGACTTGAAACAGGTGCAAATGGTGTGAACTAAGTTGACCGTGAAATGAGGCTGTAATTAGTGTGTGTGCTGAACCCCACCCCCTCTGTTGAAGTGTATGCTGTGATGAGATATTAATTGCAGCTGCTTTAACACAATGGTAGATGAGCTAAGTAGTCATCTGCAGTGTTTAAGTTATGAAAACAATGACATAACATATGATACGTGTGCCTCATTATGCTGTCTGTATATGACATAAAGCAAAAATGGACCTTTTCATAAGCAACTATAGATGTGTTAGTGCCAGTGATGTTTGTAGGCCGTTACATGCAATTTCTTTGATGCATGCTTAAAATAGGCAGTAATGTCATGTTTGTCGGAGTAAAATCAATAAAATACACAATAATATGATACATATTTCTGTTCTGTACCTGTAGCTACTAATAATTTCTCATGAACATGTGTTACACATGTGTACTACCCTGTTGTTCCCCATCTTCGCCCACCATCAATTGCTTCCACTGCAGCTATGCATTTTGGGAATTCACATGTAAATGAGCACGCAATGGCACGTGCTATATTAGTTACTGCTTTTAGTAGGACTACTACATATATGTCTATTTTGAGATATATATATACAGAATCAGACATATACATATATAGATGCAGGTATGCTTATATTGTGAAGACAGTATAAAAAGCAGTGTAAATATGCAAAATAACTGTAAGCAACGACACGCCTAGTACAGTAATATTTATCACCTGCTGGAAATTGTGACGGATAAATTCCAATGTCACGGTCACCAGCCAAGCCTTCCACGACGACGGTAAGTAATTTTGGCCGAAGCAGCTCCTCCAATGGAGTCAATATGAGACGTTGTGGTGTGGGCCCACCTCCAGTGCCAGTAGCATGCACGCGTTGGTCTTGTATTTTCTTTTTCAATTTGGACCTAATATCATCAAATCTTTTCCGACAATGATACTTGTCCCTGACACTATTCCCACAGGCATTGACACCAATGACTATTGTGTCCCACATTTCTTTTTTGCTTGCTGCACTTGTCCGCCCTTGAAAAACATATAAAAGATATGAGGTAAATTAATAATAATATAAGCACCAGTTTCCTACACTGCTAGCTGTTCCAAGAGATAGCAAACATGCTGTTTTATGTGTAATATGTGCAGCACATGAGCATTCACTACTAAACCTATACATGTAAGCAAGGTTGCATTCATATTGTATGCAGTTCTGGCAAATTGACCGCCTGTGTTTATTTGTCCTTGTAAGGCATGATAAAAAGCTGTGTTTCCACACTAATGAACATAGAAAGATATTGTGTACCCATATTTGCATATGAACAAAACTCAGATGACCTAGGATCACATGTATTTGAATAATAAATGTAAAGTTACACTTACCTACTAAATGTCCATAGAGACTGTCATAGTGCTCCAGAATGCCAGTGACAAGAGCCCTATTTTCCTGGTCATTGAAGCGAGGATTACGTGGCTTCTCCACACGTTTTTTCCGAGCAGGTTTAGGGTCAGAGCTTGGCTGGTGCTGACTGGACTCTCCTTCTTCCAATGGAAGAGCCTCCAAAAGCTGGCCACCAGCAAGCACGCCACCACCAGACACCCCATCAGCAACTGCGCCACCAGCAGCACTCCCAGCACCCCCAGCACCAGCACTCCCACTCCTAGCACCAGCACTCACACTCCTAGCACCAGCACTCACACTCCTAGCACCAGCACTCACACTCCTAGCACCAGCACTCCCAGCACCAGCACTCCCACTCACAGCAACAGCACTCCCACTCCCAGCACCAGCACTCCCACTCACAGCAACAGCACTCCCACTCCCAACAACAGCACTCCCACTCCCAACAACAGCACTCCCACTCCCAGCAACACCACTCGCAGCACCAGCACTCCCACTCCCAACAACAGCACTCCCACTCCCAGCAACACCACTCGGTGCACCAGCAACATCACTCCCCTGAACAGAACGTTCACTCCGACGCGTACTCCCACGAGTAGCACTCCCACTCCCACCAGCATCACTCTTCCCACGCTTTGCGGGCATACTTCCAGCACTCACAAAAAACAGACAAGAAATGTACAGGCAATCACACGACCCACTTCCACATATAAAACAAGACAAAGATGTAAACAAAACAACAAAGGACAAAGCTCACCCAATACACAACAAGTCTCTCAGTCAATATGCAAATCTTCAATCGTCCAGCTCTGTGCGTCTCTCTCTCTCTCTCACTCCCAACAACACAGAGAATGATTAGCAGTACACGTTGCCTTTAAATATGGCGCGCAATCAAAAACATGCTTGTTTCGCCTGATTCAGCAAGATTTGTGATTGTGCAACCTAACAGCACCCCGCCACGCACGCCGATACACCTGTGTGTGATCGGCTCATCATCGTGAGAGTGGGCGGATTTGTTTTCTGGTTGATTTTGAATGTATTCGGCACTTACTGCATACGGAGAGGGAAAAACGCCAATAACATGACTAATCGATAAGCTTGCCGATTTCACATAATCGTCGCTTACTGCATGAGGCCCTATGTGTCTCTAATCCGTGTTTAATATTGTATACATGTTCTGCCAATCTTCTCTTCAATGGTCTACCTGTTCGGCCTACATATTGCAGGCCGCATGGATATTCTAACAGGTAGACTGTGAAGGTACTTTTACAATTTATAAAGGAATTTATAGCAAAGGTTTTGCCTGTAGTGTTAGACTTGAAGTCTTTACATTTAACACTATATAGGTTTATGTTCAGTTGGAAGCTGCAGATATGCCTACAGAGGAACGAAAGCTAGCCAGCTTTATCACCAGAATAAGGCCACGCTTATAGTGCGCGCGACAGCGACGTGACGGATGACGTAATCCGTCACCATCGCCACCCTCGAAATGTATAATTTAACTTTCGGCGACGTCGCTGGCGACTTGGCCAGTGATTGGTTCCGAGGCTGTCACATGTTGCGATAGCCTCTAAAAAATCTAATTTTATTGGCTTCCAAATTTTTGGTTGCTGCCGTCGCGCTTGCGACGGCGACAATGCTTTTGTTTTCAGGCGACGTCGTGTCGCCGGCACTATAAGTGCAGCCTTAAGCAGCATGCCGTCTCGAGTCAATATGGAGAATGCAACGACAAAGAAAGAAATATGAACATTTTAAACAATGTGTAATTATGGTCCAGTTAAATGTTAGGAAGTATCTGCAGCAACAATGCTACAGGAAAATTAAGGAACCTACTTTAATGATTTAGTCCAGATACAGGTCCTACGTCACAACCAAGAAAAGCTGTGCATTGCTCTAAGCGCACCCGTAATGTCGTCTCAGTGCTACAATCAACATCTCACAAAATTCAGGCACGAAGAACTGAATTAAAACTGAGAAGCACAATACAAATCCAGTCATGCTATCGTGCCCACATGGGCCGAACTAGATTCCTCACAATAAAAGCAGCCACCATAAAGATTCAGTCTTTGGCTAGAATGAGACAGAACGGTATCTGTGATTACACCCCTAAAGATGCCACTATGGTTTGCCAATCGTCTTTCAAAAGGGAAAAGGCCCCAGAATGCAGGTTTGCCAACTGCAAAAAAAGAGAGGCCACAGGTAATGGTTATGTGTGAAGAGAGCTACAACAAGATTGATGTACTGGAATTGAAGGATCATCAACCAGGAGCAAATGATCTCTCTACTGAAAAGGGGGTCATGCTTTTTGCGAAAAAGCCTGTGATGGATAAGGAAGCTGTAGGCCACGGTCCCCTGGTACTGAATAAGCTTCCAAATGGTGCTACTGTAGTAAAAATGACCCACCATACACCACTTGGGACTTCCCACACATGGAAGAAGTGAACAGGCTGGATAAATTAATGCATCGAGAAAGATGCCCAGGGAGTCAATCAGAGTTGATGAAAACTCTGCCAAGGTTGAGCTGTCTCAACCTCATCAAAGATGCTGAGCCAGACATGGGCGGTCACCCTAGTGACAGGAAAGAAAAGATCACATGACATGTGAAACTCATTTCTAAGGGAGGAAAAGAATAGTTGGCAAGATGGAAAAAGGAGATTAAGCAAGAAGTCCTCTGTGAGGTTGAGGAAGCTAAGCACACTGTGGAAAAGCTGTGTTTTGGAACAACTCCATGCAAATGACTAAAGTATGCTGAATTAAAGTGCCTACTGGAAGAGACACAGGACATGTACACAGGATACAAGGACTTTGTCATTGGTGTCCTCCTCAACCATGGCCACATATCATGGTCACAAACTGATGGAGAGGTAGCAAGCCTCTCTACCTCATCACTCTTTGACAAAACGCAAGTTAACGTGAAAAGCGTTGGAGTTTCCCTGCTGTTTTTTTACCTTTTGCCTCATGATTGAGTAATAAGTAGTTTTTCTCTTAGCGATCCAGTTTGCCATCTCGATTTTTGCTGTGCACCGCTTCATCACTCCCTCATGGGAGGACTACCTGTATTCTCTACCACCTCATCTCTGGACTATTATATAACTGGCCCAAAGGCAAAAAGCAGGGGAAATATGACTCTTTGGTCCAGACACATACTGTACCGCTATCGAGAGAAGCCTGACGAAGGATTTTCAGACCCCTACCCCAGTGAAGGTAACTGACCTCCACTCTGATTGATATATTTGTTGTTGGTAAAGAGCTTAGCCCTCCAACCCATATACAGGGATGTGCTATTTACTCAGCACTCCCTATAGGAGCTAGGTTGTTTTGTTTCCTTTTATCCCGATTTTGCTGATTCCAACCGTTTTATGCTTTGAAGGTACTGGCTAAATTAAAGCTTATTCTGATTTTCCCTTAAAAACGTCTCCTGGTCTAATAACTTCTGCAACATCGCCTCCACTGTATTAACCCCTTTGTAGCCCTTTGTTGTCAGCTAGTCATGACTACAGTAGTTGACACATGGGCTAATAAGGGGTTAATATGTACTTTAAAGCTGCAGTTCAAGCTGCCGTTTTTTTTTTTAAAGTGTTGTTTTTTTACTTCAATAGTTAAATGTGTGTAATACCAACTTACCTACTGAAGATCAAATCTGCAGGTCAATCCGTTCTCGTTTGATTGATCAGTGAAGATTGGTGACATCATTACAAGTTGGTGACTTATAAACGCCCCCTTTTTCAGTGTGAGTGAAATGCTTATGAATATTCATGAGCACTCCACTGACAAGAGGGAGGGCAGGGCTCATAAAGGGGTGTGCCAGGGTTTGTGACAGAACATGAAGGGTCTGTGCCTTAGCAAATGGTTGCTGTAGTAACAAACATGCTTGTTAAAATAGAATACAAGAATACAAGAAAATTGGTCTTTCAAAGTTGTTTTTTTTAAAACAGAAAATGCTAAAAGCATTTTTTCTTAATACAGAAGTGATTTATTAAAAAAAAACACATGCAGGATACTGCTTGAACTGCAGCTTTAATGTATTTTAATGACTATTTTATCATCTAATTAAGGTTGGTTTAGCTTATCTTGCTTATGTTTATCATGGCCAGCATATTAGCCATTAAATACATAGAAAAAGCAGGGCAAGCCAGGACTAGGTTATAAATTATCTGCTCTTAATCCCATTTCGATAAAAATCCAACATGACGAATAGCCGTTTTTACCAAATAATGTGGTATTTGACCTCTTTTTCTAATCAGATCTGATATTTTTAATGGAGCCGATAAAAAGTGCTTTATTTTTGGCGGTTCAACGTTGATGTAGTGCACAATCAAAATAAGGCCCCTTTTGGGGCGATAATACCGCATTTTTAGGTTACCACAGCTTGATGTATCCGGGCCATAGAGTGCTTGCTAACAAATCAATGTATCCTTTTAAAAGTGCAGCCAAGATAAGCAATGTTCCTAATTGGTTCAAATGGAACAAAGTATTTGAGGACATATTCCAAATTCCCCATTAAGGAAATGATGTCAGTTACATTAGTTGCTTTTCTGTTGCATTATTTTATTTTGAAGATCACTGACAGACTACAGTATTTCAGAAACTGACGTTTTTAAACATTGAATGCATCTAAGAGATCCATGCAAATAAGGGATTGATGGAGACACTAGCCCAATTTTGCGCTGCTGGAGACCTAGATGCTCAACATACAGACTTAGTTTGAGTTCCAATTAGAAAGGAATTAAAATCATTCTTTTTCATTCATTTCAGCAGTTGCCCTTTGATGTGTCTTGTTTTCAGAGGTAGGAGAACGTGTTGTCACTGACTTTTAAAGGTCCCCATGCTGTGATGCCTTACATAGAAGTTTTCCTTGTACTGTCATCACTAGGTCAATTTATGTTCTTACGAACAAGTCATCATGTTGTGAGCAGCAAGAGTCCCTCCAGCTTCAGACACTGGACATTACACTGAATCAGAGGGAGATATCCAGCGGCCCTAGTGACTTGTATCGTCTTCTCTGTGATCAAAGACAATCAAAGAACATAAAAACCAAGACACAGAGTCTGAGTTTTGTCACTGTCTGTTGACAGGAAGCCAGTAAAAGCAGCAGCATAACATTCAATAATCTTCCCAAGGGAGTTGTGATAACTTCACAGACAATTCAGTCCATAACAAAGAATTCATCATGCTGTCACTTACAGTAAATCACAAAACGATTCCCATATTGTATTGTTTGACCTGTTTATTCTATTGTTTGACACGTTGTTACCATTTCTTTAACAATATATTTCTGTGTTTAAGGCCAATTTGTTTTGTTTCATGTTCCAGTAATCACTATCTTTATCAAGTGTTGCAAGTATAATGATAGGGGATGGTATGGAGTGTGGCTTCTTTACATGTAAATCCTGGATTCCACTTCTTCATATGCCAGAAAATATGTTAAATGTTTACAACTCCACTTAGGGCATAAACCTTAAACTTGGCGTGTCACTATGTATTAAAATAATTTCGCTTTCTTGAATTGAAGTACAAAACCACATACTTTTTATTGCTTTTTAGTCACTGACTCATTTCTAGAGCTGAACCGCTACCTTAGTAGTTTAGAAGCATGATCCATTGTATCCAGCATTAAACACAATTATTACTATTCCTCCTGAAACGACTATTGCAAACTAGTATGTTTAATAAATATCATCTGATAACACTAATTTAAAAACAAAAATGTCCACATTGGGAAAATGTGTTTAGACAATGCCATATAGCAGCCATCAGTTATAAAACATCCCGATGGTGGTAGTTTCCCGTAGGCCCAGATTTACAAAACAGCGCTATTCCATAATACCCCTCATAAGGATGAATTCATTACATTGAGATAGTGACGATTAGGACACTAGTGCACAGAGGTTCCAATGAAAGTAAATAGGATATTCTGTGCACTAGTGCCTCTGATCTGCTCGGTCATTATTTCATGCATAACCTCTATTATGACTTATGGAATAGCACCACTTAGTAAATATGGCCCATAATGTTTGCTTTTTTGGTTCAGTACCATTTCTGAGTACCAAAGAAACAATATGTATTCCTGTTTGTGAGGGTACATATCTCTTAACCAGTTTAGTTACTATGGTAAGCCTTTTTGCTATTCATGATTAGTCCATTGGGATAAACAAAGGTATATTTGAAAGCTGAAACTGTCCTGTTATCGTTATCTCAACTCATTTTAAAATGAATGAAGGGTTTATTAACATTGACATATGCTAGTAACTTAAGGATAATACGACTTCGATTGTAAGCTCTCTGGGGCAGGGATTTATTTTTCTATTGTCTAACTTTGCTGCGCTTATTGTATTATAATTCCCTGTAACTGTATTGTCTTTGTAATTTATTTTTATTTATTAAAAAAAAATGTGTTACCAGGAAGTAATACATTGAGAGTTAACTCGTTTTCAAATATGTCCTGGGAACAGAGATATAACAATACATGGTTACATTAAATTAGCAGGGTTATACATGATAATTTAAGACATTTCATGAACAGTTACAGATAATATATGATTATAGGCGTATGAAACAGTTACAGGCAAGATTAAAATGTGATCTGAGAAAAAAGGTGATTTCTGGCACAACAGCCAAAAGTGGGTCCCAAACAACCCATTGAAAAAGAGATTTATTGAAAGGGGTTAAGAACCCAATTAGTTACAGACAACATTGAATGAGATCTCTAGTCTAGATAAGAAAACCCTTCTAGAGTCTGGGGGGTCTAGGATGAAAAGGAGAAATAGAAATGCAGGTTCTGCCATATCTAATTCCACAAATACGAACACAGTAATAAATGATTCTGACATACCGTTCTTTATTTCACAAAATAATAGAAATAGTAATGAAATTAAAACTATTTTACGTAGCCATTGGAATGTGTTGGAGAAGGATCCCTCATTAAAAGACTATCTTCTAGTAGGCCCCAAATGTGTGTTTAGGAGAGCCAAGACTCTAGCAGGATTTGTCTCACCAAGTGACATCTTTAAAGATACTCAAAAAGAGAGAGACTTTTCCACCAAGGGTTCATATCAGTGTGGAGCATGTAGCATATGCAGATTTATGGTGCCATCAAAGTGTTTCTCATCCCGCAGTCCACAAAGGAGATTCAAGATAAATAGCTTTATGAATTGCAATACTAGATATGCTATATATCTGCTCACTTGTGGCTGCGGGATGGGATATGTGGGTAGAACCACTAGATTGTTAAAACTGAGGATCAGGAACCCGTTAGGCTCATTAAGAAGGGAGACCTAGCTCACCCAGTGGCAAAACATTTTAATGAATGCAGAAATGGAGGTGTTGACAATCTTACCTTTTTGGCCATAGATAGAGTTATACCCAGAGAAAGAGGGGGGAACATGATTAATCTATTGGATCGTATGGAATCCAAATAGATTTTTTTGTTAAACACCAAATCTCCACATGGTATTAATGTAGAATGGAACTGACCCATTTTCTTGGAGAATAATAAAGATAGTAGATATTGTTATATACTCGGTTTATTCTCCAATTTCTTTTACAATAATAAAACTGTATAGTGTTTATTTTGGATGTTCTGGAATAATTAGTTCGAATGGACCCTTGACATAAGTGAACTTTAAAACTTTAAATCATAATGGACGATAATAAAATGGTATTGAATCATTTATGATTTTTATATTCATGTTTTCTTTATTCATGTATTTACAAATGGATATTGACAGCTCTAGGTAGGACATATTGTTTGTCTCAATCGTCTATAAAGATCTTCACCTTATTTCTCCTTGCTTAAAACTCTTTTCTACCAAGATTTAATTTCAGATTATTGATTTTTTTGATACTTAATTTGTATAGTGAATGATGCCTTAATTCAGTGCTATTGAATCCATTCATCTCTGTGCTATGACTTTCGTATAAGCACATTCTTGTGCTATAATTTGAGAGTTTTTTAATGTGCTTGTATCTCTTTTTTCTCATTTTGAAAGGAGTTTCTTTCATGACTTCAGTCAGAAGGATTCTTAAGATTTTGAAGAAAATTGTAAATTAAATATTGGAAGAAATAATTTTGTAAATGATTATATAGAATTTGTAATTTTTCACTATAATAATCTCTGCACGGGTTCTTTAGGAAACTTTGGTATATATGTATGTAAGTTATGTTTTTATATTTTTCTGTGCCCATCAACAAGAATAAAACCAATGTCCATATGCAATTTAATGTTTTCACTAGTGTATTTAGCTACGATTTGTTTCTTTATTTTGTTTATGGCCATCTAGCAACAGATGACGATTTTGGGGCGTTCCTACCCCTCATCTCGTGTACCCATTGGCTCCCGTTTCCTTGGGGATGTCACTTCCAACTTGTTGTGCCTTTCTGCATTAAAACGTGATGTGGGTGGAGCCGAGTGTCCCATGTGGGCCATAGGGAGCCGCCTCCAGTGATGACGCGACGGACGGGGAAGTACTCCGTTCCGCCACGCTCACCGGAATAGCGGTTCCATGATGGTAAATATGGGGGCTTCGGGTTTCTTTCCTCAGTGCCGAGGTGCTTATGTGGCTATACGGGGAGGGTTTGGCACTCCAGGATGGTTTGGAGCGCTTGGGGGCGTGCTTGAGGGGAGCGTGATGACATCACGCAATGTGGTCGGAGCTACGTCGTTACCTGTGGCGCGAAAATAGGCAATTTGAATGGGTATATAAGGAAGTATGTTTATGATCATGTATACTCCTTGATAAAGTGTTCTCAACACGAAACGCGTAGGAGGGTGTCTGCCTCCACTTTTTTAGATGGATTAATAAAGCAATATTTTTAATACAACTTGTTTGGGACCCACTTTTGGCTGTTGCGCCAGAAATCACCTTTTTTCTCAGATCTACTTCTCTACTCCAGGCTGCATGCCTAGCAGGACTTCAGGATTAAGAGATTTCTGTGAGTACTTCTTTATTTATGATTACTCAATGTGAGTCCAGGGACCATCCCAATGAGGGTCTGATGTTTTTTTTTTAGCTTTAACCTTACCCTTCAGGGAATATTGGCCCACTTGGGGACTATACTACTACAAGCAGTTATCCATATCTTTTCCCAGTCCTGTTTTCTGCATATATATTGAAGGGAACCAGTGCTGAAGCGCCTTTGTCACTTGAAATTGGGAAGATTAAAATGTGAGACAGCTTTAGTTTTGAAAGAACTTAGTCTGGTGGCGGATGTGAGAGTCTCCGATAGATTGTTCCAGGTGTGTGGTGCACAGTTAGTGTGCGGCCGTGCTCGCGAGCGTGTGCGTGCGCGTGCCTGTGCGAATGCGCGTGCACGTGCCACACGCTTTTTGTGTGTATGCTGTGAGCGAGTGAGGTACTGTATGTATGTGTATGTCTGTGTATGTGTGTGTATGTGTTAAATAAGTTTTTAAATAAATAAATAAATACTTTAATAAATTGTTTATTAACATTGTACATACATACACACACACACACATACATACACACACACACACATACATACACACACACACACACATACATACACACACATAGATACACACATACATTTCAGTGGCGCAAATTCTATATTTTCTTCATCTTCCCCCCTGTCGGCCGGTTCCACGCTCACTACTGTGCGCACGCGGCACCATAATAGAAAGGCTGACTAACCTCAGCCAACTAACACTGCCGCGCGCGCGCATGGCGTAGCAAGCGCACGCAGTATAGAACAGCCCTAAGAGAAGGAGGTGCGGCCGGATAGTTGTAAAGCCCTGAGTACACTGTTGGCGCTATAGCCCGTATGTTCAATTATTTTTCTAAACTGCTACATTAATCACCAATTATGTCTACGTATGACAAAGAGTACATTAACCTTCAGCAAAATAAAACATACAAACAAGTATTATTAAAAACATATTAGTTATTGCCCAACTCCAATTTATTATCTGTAATGGGATTAGGCAGTGTTAAGAACAGTGAAGTTGGGAGGATGACAGTTTTCAACAAAAACAGAAGCATAGGAAGTGCGTACAATAGAAAATAAGCATTCGCATATAGTTACAACAACTATTCAACTTTGTATCTGCCTTTGGTTAAAAAAAAAAACCTGGTCAATTATTTAGTATTCAGTCAAATTGTTGTTTGGTGCAGCCATCTATATATATAAAAATGAAATTTGCTTGATTGTTAGTAGATGTGGGGATTCTCATTGGTTCGTTGGTGCGCCCGCCCACGGCTCTCATTGGCCGGTGTGTCTCACCCCCCGTGTGTCCCCCCGCCCCCACATCTCTCATTGGCCGGTGCGCTCTAACCCACTGTTACACTCACACACCACACTCATACACCCCGGAGCCTACCCTCCCCTGTACACGCTGACACCCCTGGAGACGCTCACCACCACACAGACCAAAGTAAGTGAAACCGTGCTGTTGCACGCTCACCACCACACAGAGCAAAGTAAGTTAAACCGTGCTGTTGCGTCACCCCTGTGCTGCACCTTCCTCCTGCACCTGTGACCGCCGCCCCTGCTGCACCTTCCTCCTGATCCCCGCCCATGCCGCACCTTCCTCCTGCTCCCCGCCCATGCCGCACCTTCCTCCTGTGACCGGAGCCCCCGCAGTGGGTAGGGATCCAGGTGGAGAGTGTACGCGGGAGGAGCGGGGCATGAGGTGGTGCCGCCTCCCGCCCCCCACATGGCGCCGGACAGAAAGTGTGCTCAGCCGTGCGGGTGCATGGCGACAGGAGGACAGGTACCACACTGGCGGCCCGCTCGGGGCAGGGGCATGCCAGTAGGAGCGGGGGGTACTAGCACGGGAGCCGGCAGCGCGGGTCTCCCGCATTGCGCAGCCTCCCGCCCCCCACACCGAGGGCTGCAAGCGGCACGGGAGGCAGCCGCGTGGGTCTCCCACGTGGCGCTGCCTCCCGCCCCCCACACCGAGGGCTGTAAGAGGCACGGGAGGCAGCCGCGTGGGTCTCCTGCGTGGCTCCACCTCCTCAGGATCAGGGCACCAGGGGGAGAGTGTGATGCTGCGCCAGGGGGAGAGTGTGATGCTGCGCCAGGGGGAGAGTGTGATGCTGCGCCAGGGGGAGAGTGTGATGCTGCGCCAGGGGGAGAGTGTGATGCTGTCCCACTGCCCCCCTCCCACCCACTGCCCCCTTCCCCCTACTGACCCCCTCCCCCCTCCCACCCACTGCCCTCCTTCCCCCCTCCCACTGCCCCCTACCACCCACTGCCCACCTCCCCCCTCTCACCCACTCCCCCCATCCCCCCTCCCACCCACTGCTCCCCTCCCCCCCACTGCCCACCTCTCCCCCCCCACCTACCCGCCCCCCTCCCCCCCACTGCCCCCCTCCCCTCCCCCCACCTCCCACCTCCCCCCACCTCCCCACCCACCGGCTCCCTCCCACCCACATCCCGGGCAATGCTGGGTATATCAGCTAGTTGTTTAATAAAATACTAAGTGATTCTACATTTAAAGTATCAGTCCATGGTGCAAATTATTTTCACGAGTGTACTGTATTTTTTGTACTAACTATACCGTGGGGTCCCCCAGAGCTGATCAATGTTACCCTGGCCGGCTTATCATGTAAACGGTCTTATCTTGAGCTTCTCTAAGAAGGCTCTTCGAAAATTCCGTGATGTCACGAGGTGGGGGGAACTTGGTAGCATTGTCAATTTCGGTTTTGGGTTCAATTTTTAAGGGATAAAAAAACAACTTCAAATGAATTCAGCAGGGAAGAATGTAGAGATGAAAACTTTATTGTAAACATTGTTGATGTTATCTTAAAATAAATAAAGCTAAAAGTGCTTGGGAAGCTGATGTTTGAAATTATGCATCCTTCATTGGAACATGTTTGAAAATTAAGAACACAAAGTAAATGGTTTCTGGTTTATTTTAATTAATTTCAATAAGAATCCTAAATATAGATTGGTTAACATGCTGCACACAATGGGGTCCATGTCAGCATAGAGAAAAGTCAGTTTAGACCAGGGGTGGCCAACCCGTGGCCCTCAACAGCATTTGGAATGCCATCCCCCATCCCTTTGGTCATACGTCATCGGTGCACCTGGCTAGAGCCAGAAGTTGTACCCGCCCAGAAGTCAGGCCCAACTGCCGCATCCACCTGCAGGTCCCTGCTTCCTTCCATCACAGGACCAGAGGCCTCCCCCCAGCCCCCATGGTGGGGAGGAGGGGAATTGAGTGAGAGGGTGGTGGGGGAGGAATCGAGTGAGAGATGAGTGGGGGTCGGGGAATTGATTGAGAGAGATGGGGGAGGGGAATTGAGTGAGAGAGTGAGAGGGAGGCAATAGGACAGTAGCCCGATAAATTGTGCCCATTTATTGACACATCTGAATTTTTTTTTATCTACCCATGGTTTAGATGTACTGCTCTGTTGTTTAGAGCACAGCTGTGTCATATTTAAGAACATCTCATTATATTATGTGCACCGTGACTCCTCCCCAACTTTTCCTACTGACAATTAAAAAGGCCAAAGCAGAATTGGCACAAAATACTTTAATATTCAGTATACAGTATATATGCATGTACTGTACTGCAATCGTCATATACGTGCATAACTGATGTAAATAACGCATCTTTAACAGGCTCTATAGCATCTGGTAGGTAGGGAGCTGGTATTGCTGTTCAGGACGTGCTGACAGGCACATGCGCGAGCTGGCGTTTGCCTATTGGGCGATATGTCCTTACTCGCGAGTGTACTTAAAGTGAGTGTCCTTAAACCGGGGTATGCCTGTATAGGTATTGGATAAAAATGCCATGGTTTTGTGCTGAAATTGCCTTCATACATAGACCCCCAGTCTTAGAAAATTAATGTAAAAACAGTGTTTTTGCTATAAATAAATAAAATTATTTAAAAAAAAGCTTTAAAATTGCATCTTTTTTAAATTGATATCTTATTTTACAGCAGATTTCAGATTTATCGTTATAAGCCCAGGCCTCAAGGCATTACATTCTTGTATTGCAGCCAGTAAGACAGCCCATCCCAACTACCTCATGGGTTAATATGTTATGTCAGCAGAGAGAAGGAGAGACTGAGAAATAACAACAAATCACCAACTGGATTTTTTTTGCCTCTACTTGTCTCCTTATAAAAACTTAGTTTGGTAAAAGTGAAAATAATATTTGAGTCAGATTAGGGTATTTAAAATGATCTAACCATTTTTTTTATCCGCACATATCTTTATATATTTTATTGTATTTTAAAAACTTAAGAACAGAAGTAACACACAAAAAAAGCACCAAACAACAATAAAAAAGAATAAAGAACCAACCAACATGATCTTGAAAAGCAGAACAAATATATTATAATAACACCATATGAAGGATGCTGAAATGTTGATGACCTGTATGGGGGGTAATCAGGTCTGATGACAGACCAAAGTGTTGATCGGACATACTGATGTACATTATGGTGTTATTACAATATTTGTTTTCAGTGGTGTTTTGTATGGAAAATTACGATGGAATCCTTAATAATGAAAAATTATTTTATATCTAAACTGCAATAAATAATTCAGACACATACTGTAGTATAGAAAGTATGTACCCCTTTCCAGTTAATATTCCAGCTCCATTCCTAATATTTTTCTTGTTGATTCTTTAAAAAAGGTGCCAGAACTCCGAAAAATATTTGTCCAAAATAACAATATTATAAATAATGGTATTAAAACTTTCACAATGAAAATGACAACTGCAAAAACACACACAAACATTGTTAAATAAAATAAGACGGGGGGTGTGCCGAGCAAGCGCGTTCTAAGTGACACTTCTTTGTGTTTTGTCACTGAAATTGTGATTTTTGATTTTGATGTTTTTGAATGAAAGACTTTTGAGATTATAATTTATTTTATTTCTTTTTCTCCAGAAATTTCCATAATATCATTTGGAATACATGATACAATTGACTTATAATAACTAAAGTAAGATACGTATATTTTGGATTGTAAAGTATCTAAATGCTGTTGAAAGACTGCATCAACGGTCGAACCTGAGCTTGTAGTTGGAGTGGCTGGATTGGTGTTGAGAGTTAAATTTGATGTTTCTTGCATGAATGTAATGAGCGGCAGTGCTTCTTCAGAGTGAAGTTTATGTTAAAGTCACCGCTTAAAAAGTTTCCTCCATTACTGGTGGATTAATGGTGATACTGGTGGACGGAGCAGTGGTAGTTGAAGGCATAGATACATTTAACAGTTAATCTTGTTGCAATCGTACCTGTAGTTGACTCTTTCCACTCTCTGCTACGCTATAGTCGACTTTCATGTGGCTTCTTGGGTGGTTTACTTGCTCTAATTCGAGCTCGATCCTCTCGAGCTCTTTCTGCATTGTCTTAGACATTATTAAGGATGATAATTGTGTATCTGTATTTTTGTATTTGCGTTATAGTTGTTTGTATTTGCATTACTTTTATTCAGTTAGGGTAAAAGTGAAAGCTGAAAATGGCCAAAATAAAAGTACTTGTACTTTGTCAGGTTTGGATATAAAAGTACTGGTACTGTGTCAGATTTGATTATAAAAGTACTAGTACTGTGTCAGGTTTGGTTATAAAAGTGCTGGTACTGTGTCAGGTTTGATTATAAAAGTACTGGTACTGTGGCAGGTTTGGTTATAAAAGTTCTGGTACTGTGGCAGGTTTGGATATAAAAGTACTGGTACTGTGGCAGGTTTGGATATAAAAGTACTGGTACTGTGGCAGGTTTGAATATAAAAGTACTGTACTGTGGCAGGGTTCCTTTATATTTTTTTAACAAAGTATACTGCATTTTTACCACCTGGCTCCCTGGCAGTGCGCTGCTTTTTTCTTCTCTGGTTATTGCTTATAAAAGTACTGGTACTGTGGCAGGTTTCCTTATAAAAGTACTGGTGCTGTGGCAGGTTTCCTCATAGAAGTACTGTTTGCTTGCCTGCTCACATTTTCGTCTGCATGAACGACTTTGAATGCTGTGCGAATTTCGAGCTGGCGGGGGGAAGGAGCGCTCGCTCGTGCACGCACCTGAACGCATTTTCGTCTCCATCCAGGACGTTTAGTGCAGTGAGAATTTTAAGCCAGCGGGGGCGCGCGCGCAGTCATGCAAATGCATGCGCCTGATCGTGACACATTTGCATCTCCGTGAAGGAGTTTTAGTCCTATGAGAATTTAGGTTCAGTAGGTGCCAGCAAAGAAGTTTCACTTCAAAATGTTATATAATTAAAGCATGAAAGGGTTTAAAATAGTTGACAGTTGTGACCAGCAAAAGGGGTAGCAATAAAGAATAACGGCAACTTCCTTACCGTTAAGTCAATCAGTAGCGACACATTACTGACATTTTCTGGTTTAACAAATGTAACACAGATGCCTTTGAACTACAGTAGTATTCCCAATAACAGTCTGCTCTTCTTTGGGTCAATTCATCAGGAAAGAAATTTGCCAGTGGCCATTTAGGGACCCTATTCATTATGCTGTATAGTCATATACACTAGTGCTGAAGAAGAGACCAGCTCAATTAAAATGAATGGAACTACAAAATTCTCCTTCATAAGGAAGCAGCTTTTACAGCTCACTGAATAAGGGTCACTCTGCAAGCCACCAGAAAAAGAATCTCAGAGAAAGATGTCAGACGCAGTATAGCCTGTGAAACGCCTAGTGAAGAAAGGGCGGGAGGGATTAGGGGAAATGGGCAGTCCCTCTCAGCATCATAGTAAACAAATCAAAGTAATTGGTTTAAAGAGAGAAACAATGCAAGATCGTGCAACTTTGGCGAATTTGCAATACATATGTTTAAAACAATGTAAACTACTTTTGGACACATTTGCACATCTCTAGTGTTGAGGATCAACTAGAATCATCAGGGATTCAATTCTTGCTAAATGAAAAAGAAAAACATGGCAGATAAAACCAGCTGAAGTTTTATTTCCAGCTTGATGTTTCATGCCCTGCCCTCTTTTAGTAGAGAGAGCTTTTAAACAGTGAGAACAGAAGGAAATATCAACCATAGCGTGTCTGTGAACACAGTGCCAATACTAAAAATTAACATTGATTAATGTCAGTAAACATAGAGATTTAAAAAGAAAAATGAAGGGCAGTTTTTGTAACGTGCCACGGTTTCATTTCACGTGGTTACCTTACAGTGTTAGTGGAGTAGCACATCTTTAAATAGTAACACTAAAGTCTATTTAACATGGGTGGGTTTGGAACTCAAGGTACCTTATGAGGTCAGTATAGCAGCAACACTGACTTTTCAGTGCCTAGTAGGTGAGTCATTGAAATGCACTTCTAATGAGCAACTGCATCGTTCAATAGACAGCTTTCTTTAACTCAGTATTTTGTCAGCGAATTAATGATGCATGTCAGACAAGAAGTCATTAAGAAGAGGGCGCTTTATGATGACATCTCCTGTAGACATGACTCACGTTCACACAAGTTATTTATCCCAATAAATATTTTTCTGTGCATGTGTGGATAGTTATTGAGATGTCTGGAGCATGTTTCTAAATGTACATTTATTTTTCACAAGCATACTTAGGTGTGACTTTAGCAGCTACAAACACTATTCACTTTAACTGCTTTTGTATGTCACTGAAAGGTCTCTTGACATCAGACTGGTTAAGACATTTCGTTCCGCACAACACACTTCCTGCACAACTGTTTCTAATTACACCTTTGTTTTTCCTCAGTCATGTCTGACTATCTTTGATATTGAATAGCAAGATGCACGTAATAGAACAACTTTTGCAAACTTGTGTTGGTGGGACATCTGCTTCATTACAAATAGAAAAACATGTTTATTTTGTTTTTCATTTAATTACGTCTTTATTACATTATTTTGGCTTAGAAAATGACGTCGCGCAAGAGGTTTGCAACATATTGCACACTCCTCGGATATTGAAGACGTTAAACCCCTCTATTATGTAAGCTCCTTTCATGCATTGTTGTTCTTGGTGTGGTCTTGAGGGACAACAGACACCTCTCTCTAAAAGCTCACATCTAATAGCACCTATGTTGTTGTTGCCTTAAGCTAAAAGCATAATACCACCACAAACAGCCAGCTCTCATAAAGGAGCAATTCATACAATATTCTACATGTGTGTTATTTTAAATAAATCAGTTTTATAATATTAGATAATACTCCGTACATTTTTTTTAAAATTCAACTCTTAAAGCCATTTTTTAATGAGTTTTAATGTACTGAGCTTCCTTTGATTTCTATAGCAGGATTTAGCCCACTTCCCCAGCAGTGCAAGATCTTTGTAAAACATTCCTGTTTGTGATTATTTGTGGCCAATATTCCCAGCAGTTTGAGCTGCAAACTGTAATAATAGATAATGTTACCTTAGACTGACTGAAAAATTGATTGAAACTGAAACACAGCCATTTAGGGAACCCTGGGAAGCAGGATCTTTGCTGATCGATCATGGGAGAACTAATCGATCAGCGGCTAAGGTAATTAGTTTTCCATAAAAGTAATCAAAGGCTGTATATATATACACACACACACACACACACACACACACACACACACACACACACACACACACACACACACACACACACACACACACACACACACACACACACACACACACACACACACACACACACACACACACACGTATATATTATTTTAAAATGCAAACTGCTTCTTTAAGGAACGGATAATTCAGGACTGCTTGCATCGAGGTCAGGAAACATATGTCTTGCAAGTCTCCCTACCTCCCTCTTCCATTGCTAAACACATGCAATACATGGCAGGACACTTTGACAGTTAAAGTGAACATCAAAGCAAGCCTTGGTGGAACAAACTTAGAAAGATACTACATGAGAACAAAGATTAACACAGAGCTATCAAATTTGATGACAGTGAACTAAGATGTCCAGCATACGCCTGAAATCTTTGGGAAAAACAGGCTCCTCCTGCCAGTCTCACCAATTACATATTGTTTACATTAGAGATAGTTGTGGGAATTAGTGCAGACCTTACACTCTTAAGGGTTAGTGACATCCTGATGTGGAGCAGCTGCTTTTACTGGAGCCTTTCAGTTTATGTGCCCTGAAGTGAACTTCTTTTTTTTTGAGGGGGGGGGGGGTGAAAGAGGATAAAATAGCTTGTCAATAACATTGGAAGTAGGCATATAACCATTCCGTTTATTAACACTCTTAATATGTCGGAAAATGCAGGAATAAACTGTGCTGTGTAAGCATTATAATTTAAAAACAAAGAAAGTGAATGCTTAAAGCAGAAATCTCCCATTTAGTTATTTTTTTTATAAACATAATCAGAACTGTGGGGTGCCCTGGAGTTGAACTGTGAGGGAACCCTGTTTCCCTAAATATGGGTAAAATGAGTTGGAACAAAGATGGCTGCTGGGGGTCATACAACAGGAAAACACAATGTCATGCTCTGATGCAGCCATATTGATTTCCTAAAAGTAACCAGAAACTGCCACCTAGAAAAGTAAATAAATCCAAGAATAGCGTGGTACCGCTCTGGGGACCCCACAATTCTGATTCTGTAACAATAAAGGAATAGATAAATTAAGTAGGGGGATTGCTGCTTTAACAATGGAAGAAAACCAAAGTTTTTTTTCTGTTTTTTAATTGCCTTATTTTTTTGGTGCGGTTGCTTTGAAGAAAAAAAAAAAAACAACCTTCTTGTGCTATGCAGAAGTCTCTTTGTTATCTTGTATGATTCTAGAGATTTTCTCTTGCATTCATTAGGTTTTTCAGGAGTCTTAGATTTAACTCCCAGGGTAAGCCCATAGAAATAGACTATTTATCAATAAAGATGGTAATTGCACTGTACAGATGTACAGTAGCAGTCTTTGTTACTTCCTCTGATGCGTTATGATGGGATATTCTGTTATATGCTGCATTAGCAATACCACTGAGTCTTATAGAATCTCTGTTATTTTTAGCAACTGGCTAGGATATGTTGTTTTAACGGTGGGTAAAATTACGTTTGCTACATCTGTAAGTAAGCACAGTTCATTAACTAAAGGAAGTCAGCTTTAATTAAACATTAATGCATTGGGAACAAGATAGCATCTATTTTCTCATGTATATGTAACCCTTATCCCCCCCCCCAATCTCACATAGGGTCTCCTTGGGAATCTACTGCTCAGGCTACGTGTCTTAGTGTGGTGCATAACTGCTGGTAACAGGGGGCCCTGAGTCTCCCGCGATGACATGGGGAATAACAGGACAGGCTTCTGGGGTTGTGCCTTGATCTCACTTACTGGTGAAGCGCCTCCATCTCGTGCAGCCCCCAGCTATATGGGGTGAAGTAATCTGCAAGAGAATGTTCCTTCCCCTCCTCCCGATATACTTCACTCTCAGGCAGGAGTATAGGTAAAAGTGCAGTGTCTTTATTGGTCTCTTCTATTCAGCAGCCAGATCACACAGCAAGCTGTCTCCCTCCAGGATGTCCCTGACCTCACTCCCAGCCTAGGGCACTGAGAGTGGTTCCAGCTCATCCCCTATCTTCTTTTAGGATAGGAGGTATCTGATGTACCCTCTCACTTCCCGTAGGGTGGCCTCAAGCCTGCCAGTCCTGGCAGCTTGGTCTGGGTTACCTTGCCCCTCTCATTCTGGGGAAAGACTCAACTAAATTGGAAGTACTATGCAATAAGTTGCTCCAGCAGGCACCACCCCTGTGTCTTCTAATTGGACAGGAGAGGGGGTATTTGTGCGCGCTGTCCCTCCAATTGCTCTCCCTCGGCTAATCCAGTCTCCCCAGCAGCTCCTAATCTCCCGTGATCAGCGGGGCATATTCAGCACATACAGACACAAAAATAGGAGCGCATGAAAAGGAGAACCAGAAAACCAAAATTAATACATATATTTTTATAATATAAAACACAAGTACCACAAAAAATTGTATCACAATGAGAGTCATAAGGCATTACATTCAAAACGATCCAATCGATCGAAGGATGCTCGTGACACCCACCAAGGATAGGGTACTGACACCCATAAACTAAAGGAGAACCCCCCAGATGGTATAAAGAGAAGGGAGCACTAGGTAGCCTTGCTGGTGTGTTACAGACCTAGTAACTCCAGGGGATCTCCTAGTCACGTCCTCGTGGTGTCCTGGGGCAGCAGCGCGTTAGTCCGTCGTCACAGACGTTACGTCGCTGCGTATGACGTCACCACCTACGCATTTCGTGTCAGATGACACTTCTTCAAGGCATTGTCATGTGATCGCATGGTGATACTTAAATACCTCCGTAGGTTAATGCATCAAACAATGCCAACCACTTTCAGGTATAAGAATACCTCTTATACCACCTATTAGCTATTATAAGCACATGAGCTAAGAGGATGTCTGTGCATAATGGTTTATTTAGCAGCAACAATAACAAAACAAGCCATTGGTGTCTATTTATATATCTTTATTTTATACTTACCTTGTTTTTAGGACAGTAGGTACTCCCTGATAAGAGGCAACTTGATAACAATCAAGTATAGCAGACCAGGTTGCACTGCATGGAAGGAAAGGGTTAATCATATCTAATGACACCAATTTAGTACCATGGCAAACTTAGGATTTAAATAGCAAGCCTCTGCAGGGCACCTCCCACCCCCGAATAAGTTCTATTGTCTCAGGAACGAAACGCAGCGTCGGGTTTGACGTCACAGTGACGTCAGGTGTACAAAAGATGCATAGGTGTCTGATCGTAGTCTGCAGCAACAGAGATATGCAGTTAAACTAAGATGTGGGCCACATATGTGGATCCCACTAGCTAGCAATAGTAGCTTTGAGGTCTGTGCATCCTGATAGAATTACTGTCTACAACGGGAGATAGCTGAGTCACTTGCCAGCAAGTAGAAGTGTCTGCTTCATATACAGACATCACAAGTCACTGTAAGTAGATCCAGCAGTATATATCCCCAGGTAGATCAGTTCACAGATCACTGAGGTTTGTCTGTTGCTAGGTTTTTACTAAGTTCTTATGTGCAGGCTAGAGTGTTACATATTATGCCATATAGGTACACTCTGAGGATTTTGCCACACATTGAAGATTTAGCTACAGTCATTTGATATTAGCATACATTGTTTCACTTAACAGGATTGCCTTATTCCAAAGCAACAACCACACAGGGACCTAGCTCAGTAACTGCATATACTGTTTTTACATGCATGATTGGCCACATTATGGTTAATTTACCTGTGCCATTTGACTATAGAGGAATCCACATATAGGATTTCCCAGAGTTTTAACCATTTTCTATGTTTATGATATATTAATAAATTATTTGTTATTTTGATTTAGTAGAGTAGAGTGCACCGTTCTAGGAATCTTTTCCTCTTTCTCTATGAACCAAGGAAGGACAGATGTTTTGAGCGACAAGCTGACCACAAGACAAAGGGGACAAGATTCTAACCTGGAGCCCGGAGATTGCCTTAACACACGGGTGCGGATCCAAGAGAGCAGAGAAGCTTCCCCTACAGCAGCCCAGCTAACAGATAAGACTTTTCGTATAAGACTTTATTTTCCAATGACTGTTGTCTATATATATCTATATGACTTGGGCTGATGAATAGCTTGGGTAGCCACCCAGTTAAAAGGGGCTGGAATATAAGGATACATATATGCCAAAGTGGAGCAGGTTTTGTTTGGCTCACTATTTCGCTTATGTTGATTTTTTGCTGTGTTTAAAGCGACAGGCACAACAAAGCCTTGTTTTAATTTCACCTTAAAACAGTCTCCATTGTGTACCTCTGCACATGTCCTCCTACAGCCACACTTGCTGGATTGTAGATGAAGCATCAAAAATGTGTTGCGCGACCTCTCCTACCCTTGAACACAGCATATGGACTTGGACTACGCTGCTCTCTACAATCCCAGACTACGTTTTACGGACCCTTACTATCCTGTCTTCTCCAATCCACGGACTCGGCAAGTATACCGCATCTCCTACACTCTCCAACCCAGAGAGTTGGCAACGCTAAACTATCCGCCTTCCAAGCACGCCTCCGCTGCTGCGGGTGTGTGGTGTTATACCTTCCCACCTCAGTGCCGGGGTCTTGTCTTGTTTGTGGGCAGGGCGAGCGTTACTGGGTCATCAAACATCAGCTTAATGGCATCTTTGAATTCTTGCAGGTCCCTTAGAATTAGACTATCCTGCTCCAACATTGGAGTGACCCAAGCAAAGGGCCTCATGTTTGAGAAGAGAGATGATCATCCCAACCTTGAGAGAGTCTGTGGGATAGAGGGTAGGTTGCATCAGAAGCTGGAGTCTGCACTGGTTAAAAAAAAAAACAGAAATGGTGTGGGTACCCGCTGAACTTCTCTGGAAGAGATAGGCGACAGGTAGGTTGGACTGGCAAGGCTGGGTAGGGGGGCGTTTGGTGGGAAATTACACAGATTTTGCAGTGCAGATTCCGTGTCTGCAATCCGGTCACGTATTTCTCGGATTTTGTTTTGCGAAACAGGGTTTACCTGCAATTCACGCACCTGATCCTGTAAGTTACTGAATAGACTTTGAAGGTTAGTAACTTGCGCCTGAATTTCAGAAATGGCTAGAGTTAACTGCTGAGCGGCGAAGAACCAGATCCAGCGGAATCCATGGTAGGGCTTGTTTATTCTGTCAAGTCTTGCGGCAACTGTGGAGTTGATCCCAGTAGCTGGAAATGGCAGGGCAGGCAGCGAGAGATGTAGTTGGGGTCACAGGCAAAAGTCCAGGGCAGGCAACGAGAGGCATAGTCAGGTTCAAAGGCAAAAGTCCAGGGCAGGCAGCGAGAGGCGAAGTCGAAAGGGCAAGCTGGGATCTGGCAATGATAACAGGAACAACAATGAGCAGCAAGGCAGTGAGCTAGTCTATCCGGGAAGCACCAGTATAAACAAGCAAGAAGGAAAAGGGGAGGAGGTTTATATAGGCTGGCTGGAGACATGGTGCAGGTGATTATCTCATTATGATCTGTAGTGAGTTGTCTACCGACAAAGGCAATCAGGATCAGCAGTCCTGGTGGCAGCGAGGAAGAACTGCCGGATATGAACAGGGACGTCTCTGACAGTTGCGGTGCCATGCAGTGTCAAGTTGCTACGACAAGTTGGAACACCCATTGTCATGGCAACCTGATGCCATGTGACATCATGTAGCTTCCGTTGTCATGGCAATGTAACACCGGGTGATGCTGTGATGTCACGTAGCATCCCATTGCCATATTGGCGGGATTTGCAGGGGGAGATGCCACCACCACCCGTTGATTTCTCAGATGAACCCGTAGCCCTGAGATACGTGGCCGAAACCCTATATAGTCTCCGGGTCAAACTCTGTAGCCTCATAAATATCTGATATGTGGTTTTAAAAGCAATAGGGCACAGCACAAGTGACATAACACACAGATACTCCTCCTTCACAGCAAGGTGTTTTGTGGGTTTCATGAATGGCCAGTCTTATGTCATTTTAAATGTTATCGCAAACATTTATTTATACTTGTTGCCGTTTCTTTGGTGCTTATGATATCCCCTATAAAAACCTTAATAAATTACAAAAACTATTTGTGTCAATTTTTGTGAATAAATAAAAGTCCTATAAAGTAGACTAAAAGAATATATATATATATATATATATATATTTATATATATATATATATATATATATATACATACTGTAGGGATACTATCCTCTATAGTGATAAGTGTTGTGAATATTATATCAATTAGGAATACAATTCTAATTGAGCCGTATAGTGTTAGGTGTGGATGTAAATTTTACATAGCAATTGTGATTCAATCCTTAATAAATAAAAATGTTAGAAGTACACATGAAAATATAAAAAGAACCAATGTGTCCAAAATAATAATAATAAAATAAAAATAAATATCTTTCCCTTTTTCTCTCTTTAGATGCAGCAATTCCAAACAGTCCTCCTCAGACTGCACTCAGAACAATATCTTTACCTTGGAAGCTCAAGACACCTCTAACAAAGTCTGAGAGACGCAAGGTGTTAAACATACAGGAAGAGTGGCTTTACATCATAAAGAAGAGACAGGAGTGGTTTTATGATGGGTCTACATATCCATTTTTTATTGTGAGCGCATAATAAAAAGTTATTCACTGATTGTCCCTTCTTATAGAACAGACTACACTATATGTTTCTTTTTTTCATCTCTTTTTTTGTCTGATCCTTGCGCTTCCAAGGTTAAGATATTATGTATTTATACTGGGATGTTGAACTGTAAAGAAACCGCAAAGCCTAGACAACATTCTTGCTATCTCTGAACTCTGCTGGCTTCAGGTAAAATGTCTCTGCCGGTAGTGCTAGATTGCCACAAAGCTAGATGCACTGTGCTTCATTGCTGGACATTGTGCAACATTTGTAAAGTCTGTGCTATACTATATTATGTCACCAAGCGCATACAAAATATACAAAATAGAAGGATTGGTATCATGAATGGCACACCTGTGAGTACGTAACATAAATGTGACAATATTTAATCCACACAGCTAACTAACTGACTCACCTTTCACCTACGCGCGGTCCCTAAAAAGAGTAATATCTACTCTCAACCCATCACAATATAGAGCTCACCCCCATTATAACGCGATCCGTTACAACGCGAATCCGCTTATAACGCGATGCAAGCGTGGCTCCCAATTTTAGTATATATGAATATTTTACAACACGATTATTGGTATCTTAAATTCTTTATTGTACAATGCATACAATTGTACATTATTTCTAACGCGATCTGCTTATAACGCGATGTGATTCTTTGGACCACAAGAACAGCGTTATAACGGGTTGAGCTGTATATATTTACTCCCTGCCACTACCAAAGAGCTATCAAAATTCTCTTGCAGAGTCTTTGGTCCCTGTTTACTAGAAATATATGCACTTGACACACAGAACTCTATTGTAGAATAATGTGTCAGAAAATGTCAATAACTCTATTCAAAGCATGCACAGTTGAATCAAAGTCCAAAGTCATTACTTATCAAACTTTAGATTTAATATACAAAATAGTACAATGCTTAGTTTTCAGAAAAAAATATTATTACAAGAACATACCGTACAATATATGAAGACAATTTCTTCAAAATAAAATGATAAACAAAACAGAAATCCTATACGTTACCACATAAAATGTATAAGGTTTCTCCTCAAAAGGGTTTTGAGTTGAGAATATGAGCTTTCACGTATGTGGTTGGTATACGACACTCCCTTGGTTAAAATTACATTTTCATATCTCAATGACAGGGTCTTTATGGTAAAACCCTTTCCATTGAAAAAAACATAAGCTCACCCTCCGGGCGCATACCCAACTCTCCCTCTCATCAATCTGCAGCCCATAACATTTTTATGACTTATGGAAAGAAAAAAAGACCTTTAAAAATCTGCCTCGACATATAAAATATCCCTTATGTTTATTCCTATAATACTTGGAATGATGGGATTCATAGCTATAGGTTTGGGTGAGTTTGCCACATATAAAAGACTATTTTTGACAGGCAAACTCCTAACTTTGAGTGACAAATGGATATATGTTCTCTGCAACCTCATAAACATGAAGAGTTTGGCATTCTTTGATTCGTCTCATGGCAACTGTTCCAAAGATTCATGTGCAATTCTGGATAATTGTTTTTTCGATCCCTGATATCTTTATATTTAGTAAATGTTAACAATTCTGGAATATCTTCTTGGCTACACCCCCAGGTATTCTGCAGAAGTTATACTAAAAATGGTTTATTTTACTCCTCCAGTCAGAGAAGAATTGTGACGCCATATTTAAATCTCGGGCGTTGACCACAGATAACTCTATTCCTATATCTACACAGAACCTGACAGGTTCAGTGACCCACCATAAAAATAATTAATATATTTTTAAGACAATTTGCAGCTAACATGAACCACTGATGTACCAGAATTATTAAAATACTGAATATCTCATGATATTATCATGACAATTGGTATTAAATGACAGTCACTACCAACAAGAACCATCACCATTTGCCAAAGGTCTGTAGATTTTAGAAATACTGTTCATTGTTCATCTAAGCTAGGTCACTAACGTCACCCAACTAGTACACAACTTGTAGAGTTTCTTAGGGTCTGAAAATGCAGAGTTTTTATCCATCAACACTTCAAAGCCTCACATGCAATAGTGTTAATACCATAAGAAAATTTGCAGTCCTGTGCTTGATCACAATGGATCAAAACCAAAAGGAAAAAGTTATTATCATGGTATTGTCAAAAGGTTTATGAATATTTTTATATTACATGATCTGTTTTAAAATTCACCAGTTTATAAATAGAAGCCCAAAACAACCATTTATGGTGACCCTCTGAATAACTTCCACCATCACTCACTGTTTGAACAGAGAAATATCCTGGTTACTACCTCAACTATTCAGCCATATATCTGTAATGCCATTTGGTGCCTGAGCCACATTGGACACAAGTGTCTTATAATTTTCAGGTTTCAGTTCTCATAGGACCTTAACTTTCTCCACTGATCTATAAGATCCATCGTACCAGTAGCCACTCATTTTGTGCACTCTGCCACCACTATAACTCTCACGTTTGCTTTTGATGTGTTCAAAGTGTCATAGATAGTGTGAAAAGACCGATAATATACTGTAGGATTTACAAAAAAAAACACACATGGTTTTACTTACCGGCCTTCTCCTTTTCAGATATAGCCGGCATCGCCTGAAAAATGGAAGAGTGAATCTTTTTAGAATATCATATCCACAGAAAACAATTTTATGTATAGTTTTTGTACATATACTCATGCCATTTAGGAATCATTTGTCAAGATCTTATCCATTTTCATTCCTTCCTCCTCTAAGGACTGGAGTGAACTAATTTTAGTTATTTGTTTAATGATTTACATGTAGGTGGTTGGCATCTTTTCTAAAAAAAAAAAAAGAATGGTAAAAATATTTCCATGGTATCCAGATCATTATGTAATCTCAATGTATTATGATAAGAGAAGTCTTCATCTATAAGCAAATGATCCGCCTTTGACATTCCTACACTTTTTCTTTTGGAAAAACACTGTTACATATATATAGATTTATTGTACGTTGTGATCTCTTTTAGCATGTCAGCATTTGAGTTCTTGATAGATTGAATTATTGTGTACAGGCATACCCTGCTTTAAGGACACTCACTTTAAGTACACTCGCGAGTAAGGACATATCACCCAATAGGCAAACGGCAGCTCGCACATGCGCCTGTCAGCACGTCCTGAATAGCAATACTGGCTCCTTACTTGTACCGAAGCTGTGCGCAAGCGGGGAGACTATAGAGCCTATTACACATGCGTTATTTACATCAGTTATGCACGTATATGACGATTGCCGTACAGTACACGCATCGATAAGTGGGGAAAAGGTAGTGCTTCACTTTAAGTACATTTTCACTTTACATACATGCTCCGGTCCCATTGCGTACATTAATGCGGGGTATGCCTGTACAGAGCTTTTGAAACTTCATAGGTTTCTTCTTCAAGTGCACTTAAATAATCTGCTCATTTTAAGGACAATACGGCTACTAGAATATTGAACTACAGGACCCTTTTGGAAAATCAATATGACCACCATCCAAGACTCATTCCCATGCCCCAAAAGGAAGCCATAAGGTCATAGGACAATGACATCTCAGCTTTCTATTGGACCACTCCGGAAGCCATTTTTTATTTTACTTTCATTTCACAGGCATACAAAAAGGTAAATAGCAAAGGAACTAGAAACGATTCGGATAACAAAAATATAAAAATGAGTTGATTGCTGCTATTAAGAATATAAATTTGAAAGGACCCATTCAGTTTTGATAGGACACAAATAATGTTCCCCCATAGGAGGTATTGATTCATCTTTCTCAGTATATGAAACTGCTTTTATACTAAAAAAAATGTAGCAGAGCAATAAGGACAGTTATGATTGTGGTGCTGCTGTGAAAAATAGAAGAGTTATAATGAGTAGCATCTTATATGTAACCAATGTACATAACATACTGTATGTATTTTGCATATGTACATATGCAGTTCCACGTAAACCCAAAGGGAACTAATAATTATTGGATTCAAATGTACATTGAAAATTGGGAGTGGTTTTATTCCCTTTGTGTAATGTGGCATGTTTGAATTTTTGGCTTCGTGCATCTCTCCCTTCAGTGCCTCAAAATGTCAAGTTGTCCTCTGAGATTGAGGAGTGTACATACTTTAGTGTACATTATTATGAACATGGAACAAATAGGATGAACCATTATTCGTTTTTTTCAGTCACCCCTGTGGATGACATTTTTCAAGCTTTAAAAAAATCATTCAAAACTGTGTAGTTAAACTTGTCAATGTTTTATAAGGCATTAAGTACCAAGATGTAGGGCAACTTTTACTAAGCAATATTAAATCTTAAGACTCTTTCTGGCTCAAGAAGAAACCTAAAGGCCCATTAACTTGAAGGTATCTTATGGCATAGCACAGAGTAGTAAATATGGCCCTAAATCCATGAATCCTATTCCTGCTATTCACCAGTTCACGTTGGTCTTAAGTGAGGCTACACTTTTAAAGTATCCATTCTGTGTTTTTCCATATAACTCAACGGTTTGGAAAGGACACATTTGGTATAAAATATGGAGACACAATTTAGATTTTTTTTTAACTTTGTGAATATATCTTTAAATAAAAACCACAATTCATGAACTTTTCATTGTTTGAGAACTGATAAAGCTCTCAATTATATTTGGTCAAAAAAACCAAGACTGAACATTAATACTTTATTGTATTGTATTGTATGTCTTTATTTATATAGCCCAGACAATATAAGAGAAATGCTGCACACCTCAAAAAGAAAAATAATGATACAGTTACCGGTGCTCCAGTGTTTGCACGAAAGCCTGCAATCAGTCCTGAACAGATGAACAAAGGAACATAGGGCACAACGGGTTTAGCAAATCAAACTCATTTATTGAGCCAACACGACGTTTAGACCATAATGGTCTTTATCAAGTGACAATGCCATTGTCACTTGATAAAGACCATTATGGTCTAAATGTCGTGTTGGCTCAATAAATGAGTTTATTTATATAGCGCCATTAATGTACATAGCGCTTCACAGTAGTAATACACGGGGTAATCAAATAAATAACAGATAATATAAATAACAGATCATGGGAATAAGTGCTTTAGACATAAAAGTAACATTAAGGAAGAGGAGTCCCTGCCCCGAGGAGCTTACAGTCTAATTGACTGTAACGTCATGATTGCCTCGTTTTTAGAAGGTCTATTAAGTAATAAAACAAAATAAAAAAAACAAATAAAGTAGAGATTAGGGCAGTAAAATACACTGTAAAATTACACTCTCTTCAAGTTACAATGTTTACAAAATTGAATGGAAAAAACTATTTTAAAATGCTCTGATTTTTTTTAAAAGCCATTAGTCCCCTAGTTCTTACTTATGAAACATATCACTGTTAGTAGAAAAAAAAATATCCATGCATCAGTGCATCAGAGAAATCTTGGTAAGTATCCAGTGAATATTCAAAACCGGATAGTAAATCACAAATACAAATAACGTGCTAGAATTATCAGTATTGACGTCTTGAACTTCCTTCAATATCGTGGTGTGTAGTAGATAGCGGTTGCTTCCAAAGCCCAATGATCAAGAAAAAAAAGCCACATTGAAGCCAATATGGAAGGAACCTGAACTTCCCCCCTCCCCTCCACTCCTCCCCCCCTCCCCTCCACTCCTCCCCCCCTCCACTCCCCCCCCCCCCCCACACGGCTGACACCTGTTTCCCAGCATCCCTGGGTGCAGTCCTCCAATGACATCATACTCTCCTCAGATAATCAGCGATAACAGAGTCAGCAAAATAAGTGCAGGCAAGGCGCATAGTTACAAAGCAAATGGAAAAACTACTCACAATTGGAAGGACACAGGGAGCTACATGGCGTGCATCCGTGAACAGAAGAAATCAACAGGTGAAACAATGCAGAGCACAGCGCTAATAGACAAGGCAGCCAGACTTGAGAAAAATAAAATGAATAAAGTAATACATGTGTAAAAAATATAGCTAATCCTCCTAGCTGCCATGTTTATTTGCTCACCTTTTGAGTACTGAACAAATTGAGCTATAACAAGCTCCCAATCCAGTGCTCCAGAGAACTCCTCATATATATATTGTTTGTAAGTATATCACAGCCAATAAGGTTCCTCTAATAACATCAGTAGGAGTAATGTGTAGACATAGCAAAGTCCATATTAATGCGGTCTCTGTGTATATGAAACTAACAATACCCTAATGTCCCATTAGCCTGGTTGAGAAAGGGGTGCGTGAAGCCCCGTGTGAACCACGACCTGACGCGTCCCCGTCACCCTACGGCTAGAGTCTCTAGCAATCACAATAACCGCAACAACTGGCTAAGCATAAAGCACAATAATGTTGATAGCTGAAAAAACTCACGGTACCACTGGACAATCTCCTGCTGTGCGTGCTCCCAGGCGAAGGTAAGGTGAGGTGGCAGAGATTCCGGATGAAAGAAAAAATGCCGGTGTACCGCTCATTCAGAAAAAGAGGTACTGGGACGTAATGACCAAAAGATTTACTCAATGTTAAAAAACATGAAAGATAGTACTGGCACAAACACTCTTACGCGTTTCACATGCGATTTATCAGATAAAGCACCCTGCGTGTGAAACGCGTAAGAGTGTTTGTGCCAGCACTATCTTTCATGTTTTTTAACATTGAGTAAATCTTTTGGTTATTACGTCCCAGTACCTCTTTTTCTGAATGAGCGGTGCACCGGCATTTTTTCCTTCATCCGGAATCTCTTCCACCTCACCTTTTGAGTACAAATGTTACTGTTAGTAGTTTAAATCGCTTCTCTGTCAGAGTGGAGGCTTCAGTTATATGTTTGAGTTCATTGATGTATAAGTTTCCAGAGGGTAATAATAAGGAACATGTTATATAGTACTAGTGGTATTTATAACAAGTCAATATGTTGTATGTTAAACCAACTTTAAAAATAAAATAGTGATGAAAAGAGTAAAAAGAAATTAAAACAGTCTGCCAGTATATTGCTGAAGTACCAACCTTTCTGTCTGGCTTCTGATGAGTTAAAAAATCTCAAATTCTTTTGCTTTTTAGAGTGCAGCCCTTAACTCCCACCCACTTCAAAATCATTCTCTACATGTGGCACTGGAGAATTTAACAGCTGGAGGGTTTGAACTTTGCATCCCACATTATTAGTGGAAAATAGAAAGATAAACATTTCAGAGCTGTGAAAAAAATACATATATTTAGACATTTCCCATTGCTATCTATTTTTCTTGGGAGCAGTTTAGTGTGATATTATTTCTTGAATTTGCTATTTTAGACGTCTGTCCTTAATTAAAATGAATGTGCCTATTGGAGAAAGGATATACTAATGATGACAATTAGAGCAGTGCTTCACTGCTGGCAGATATGACACCTTAGTTAAATGACTGGAAAAGCCCAGTATTCTACTAGTAATCAGAGTCATTAAGACAGAGAGCAATCTTTTTTAAGTTTACTTTAACTTCAAAAAGAAAACCCATACTAGGAAATAACATGAAGCTTTTTTATATATTTAGAGTTTTGTTAATAATAACCACCTGGCAAATGCAAATCAGGGTGTATTAAAAATTGTTTTAAATTGTCAAAAGTTAAAGTTACCATGATAACTGAGAGAGGTTCATAATGAATGAATTAAAGACCATTAAACATAGCCCAGCAGCCCAAGTTCCTCCTTTTAGGGACAATACATCAAGTGCCGGTACCAGTTATCTCACCCGTTCCGGCATGAATTTCATTTGACTTGAATGGAAGTGATCACTGGAACGCTTTTTGACACTAATATATATGCTGTTTATATGATGGAGCTTGCTGGGCTATTGCAGCTGTTGTTGTTTGGAGCTGTGGCCCTCCTTCCCAGGGTTTAAAGCTCGCCCCGCCCCACTTTCCAATCAGCAGTTTTTATCATGATCCTGTGAATCACAGACCCAGTATGGTCTTTCTCCCTCCAGCAGAGAAGAGAGGTACATGAGAATTGTGCCAGGTAGTGTTAGGACCTGCAGATTGGTCATGCTGTGAGGTGGCTGCAGGCTTATAACCTTTTGGCCAAACATTTAACTAAATGACCCTTACTCATGAGCAGATAAGCTCTGAAGTATTGTTCTATTTGTTGTATAATTTTGTATGTTGCTCTGGCCTTTCTGTTTTTGGGTGTGAAAACCCATACCGGCAGTTTGATGCACCTGCCCTTTACATCTCTATATGAGTTGCTTCCCAAGACTTGTGTCCTTTCATACCACAAGTGCCATTAAGTCTTATCCCTGCGGTGCGTAAACTGTGGGGTGCGACCCCCAGGGGGGGCGCGAGACTGAGTGCGGGGGTGCGGGGTTTACAGAGGCCCTGCGCACTTCCCGAATGCACTTAAATTAAGTGCCGGGGGAGCTGCAAGGCCTCTGTAAACCTAACTTACCTTGGCTCCGGCGGCTTCTCACACCCGTCGCCATGGCAATGTGGCGTCAAATGATGCCCTGAGGTCATGTGACATCACATTGCTATGGCAACGTGACGTCATGACGCCGGAGTCGACGCCGGAGCGGGGGATAGGGGGGGGGGGGGGCGGCGGAGGTGAGGGGACCGCTGGCAAGGGGGCACAGGGAACAAATGTTGCACCCTCCTGTCTTATTACATATATGGAGTTGGAATTGTATCAATTACATAGGTTTGTTCTAGGTTGTGATGCTAACGAGAGTTATTAATACATGATACTATTGTGAATAGAGCTTTCAAAACCTCAGCGGTAAAAAAATAAATAATATATATACCCTTGAAGGTTTATCCTAAAAAAAATGTATCACAATGAAGATAAACTTTCCAAAACCAATATGGTTACTACTAGAACTAAGTTTCAATAATTAGCCCACACCCATTACCACAATTTACCAGTTCTGGGTTGTAAACCCTTTGTCTGTCATACCACTGTACTTCTATCACACGTCCATAGTAATACTTATTTTTTTTTATTGTCAATCAATAAAAAAAAGTATCAATCATTTCATTTATCTTTTAACTACAATAGTTATATTGTATTTCTTAATACACTGGGTTAGTTAGACTCTCACATCCACCACCAGTTTAAGTTCTTTCAAAACTAAGGCTGTCTCACATTTTAATCTGGTCTGTAACTGTTACATACGCCTATAATATATATTATCTTTTACTGTGCATGCAATGTCTTGTATATAATGTATACCCTGTTCACTCATATAACTATATTTGTAACTATGTATTATTTGTCTTAACTCTATGCCCAGGACATACTTGAAAACGAGAGGTAACTCTCAATGTATTACTTCCTGGTAAAACATTTTATAAATAAATAAAAATTAGAATGCAGTCACAGGGATCTGTCTCTCTCCCTTATGTTTCAATCTTTTATCACTTTATGCACCCCACTGCATTATTGATTTATAGTTGAGTTGGGACCATTCGGGGTCCAAAGCAATCAGAATTATATCAGCTCCACGAGAATAATTGAAAAAAGTGTTGAACTCGAGCATCACTGAATGCACTTCAGTGACATACAAAATAGAATGGTGCTTATGATCCATAGACTACCCATTCATACTTTAATATCCAGCTATAAGAAGCAGCAAGGACCATAGCTTATCGAACTAATGGTAAAATGTCAGTTTCTCCTGACTTGGGCAGGCACCAACCTGAAAAATCACAAGCAAAACAGATCTGAAGGAATAAGACTACAGCTTTTATTTTGATGTTAAAGAACACAAAGTAGTTAAACAAGTATGAACTATGCCACACTGGCTGTCACATATTGAGAGCCCATATCACCGCTTCGCTTGTAATGGCAACTCTGATGTAGAACTGGCCCAGTATATACTCCTAATATACTAACGCTAACACCACCCTACCTCCTGTTACTAGTTTTAAATACATTGGCATATGGTTTGACTCCCATTTAACATTTAGGATGCACATTGATACCCTGACATCCAAAACCTATGCCAAACAAGGTGTACTTTACAGGAACAAATCCTCCCTAAGTAAGCTGGTCAGAAAGCGCAACGCACAGCTGATGCTAATGCGTATTATCGACTATGGGGACATAGTATACGGCTCAACATCCCAAACCCACCTTAGCAAACTTGACACCCTCTACAATTCAATATGCCATTTTGTTATCAAATGCATCTACAACACACATCACTGCAAAATGCTCAAAGAACTAGATTGTTCATCACTTGAGTCTAGACACCAAGTTCATCTCTCCTGTCTTGCCTTCAAATACTTTCTGGGAAAGCTACCCGTCTATCTGAACAAGCTCCTCACCCCTACCACATGCAGCACTTATCTGAGATCAGACTCCAAAAGACTGTTCATGGTCCCAAGGTTCAGCGAAGTATCCGGCAGCTCCTCCTTCTCTTACCATGCTCCCCAAAAACTGGAATAATCTACCTTAGACTCTCACAGCCACCACCAGTCTAAATTCTTTCAAAACTAAAGCTGTCTCACATTTTATTCTGGTCTGTAACTGTTACATACGCATATAATATATATTATCTCTAACTGTGCATGCAATGTCTTGTATATAATGTATACCCTGTTCACTTATGTAACTATGTATTTGTAACCATATTGTAACCATGTATTATTTGTCAACTTAACTCTATGCACAGGACATACTTGAAAACGAGCGGTAACTCTCAATGTATTACTTCCTGGTAAAACATTTTATAAATAAATAAATAAAGTCAAGACAAACACTGGAGAATGCTCCAGAAAACCAGAAACGAAACAATACTCATGTCAACGTCATGAGCTCAGTATGGTAGCTAATGAATTCCGCTGACTATGACAACATTGTAATTACATAACAGAATTGCAATAAATATTCTTTCACATATGGTACATTTTTTCAAAACAATCAAACAACATACACGAATCGCAGCAACAATCTACATGAACAGATGTCAACATAAAACGGGAGGCGGGGGAGAGAGGGCCCTTTCAAGCTGCAGCCACAGCAGCTTGAAACAGTTTCCTGTTACTCCTTTATATCTCTCCAGCAAATCCAATCCCAGAAGGAGAACCCATGTAACCCCTTCACTGCCCAAACCAGGCAAATTAGATGGGAATGAGTCCCAGCCACCAAGTCAAGTGGCCGCTGCCTAAATGCAAGGGGTCATCTATCTACTGTATTTCTTATGCCTATTCACCAGTTTATTTACAAGATCTTGTTTTTGTAGCAGTATTAATATAATTATTATGTGGAGAGAAGGAAATGAGGGCATTCCAGGGAAGTCACATGTTCATTGAGACACATTTGAAACTGATTTAGGACACATTGTTCCCTTTTTGAGGACTCAGAGATATGATTATCCAAAATAGTTCTAACATTACATTTACATTACAGACTTAGGCTTGGGACATGGTGCAGGGAGCTGCGCTGGGCAGCGCTGACGCTCATGCTCTCCTGCTCAAGCAGGAGATTTTTTCTGTCCCTGCATGAGTGTCAGCGAGCGCGCTTGTGTGCCGGGTGGGAGGCTTTCGGGAGGCGGGCGTGGAGGCGGATCGGGAGGCGGGGCTAGCGCGCCACATCACGACGCCGATGTCACGGACTGCCATTGGCTTCTGGCAGTCACGTGACCAGCCCTACGCTTGCATGAGCGGCAAAATTTAAACTTGCCTGTCTCCTGCATTTCCACACGCCTCTGCACGCCTGCGTAAGCGCCGTCTAAAGCCGCGCTGATAGTTTCCCCTCAGTGCGGCTCAGCGCGCCTCAGCACGGTCTTTTTGACAATGTCCGAGGCCTTAGGGATAGCGTCACAAAGCTCGGTTACATCTGAGCACATAACATGACTTTACTTAAAACAGGAATGGACATTAAGTTCTCCAATTTAATATGTTATCCTCAAAGCTAATTATATGCACACAAATCCCAATTGTACAGGCTTAAGATCACGTTACTGTTTCATAACATGCTGTTATCTTCCAATTACGTAACGCCTTCCTATCAATATGCCAAACAAGGGTTTCTGCTGAATGAGAGAAAGAGGAGAGGGAAATAACACCCGTAAATAGCACTATGTTATTTAAATGAAGCCTCACTGAGGTGTTACCGCCACCCAGACACTGCAAACGCCTTAGGCCTCGTCCAGGGTTGCTGCTTGCTGGTGGAGGCACGCTGAGGCTCGCTTCCACTAGGGACTGCGCAACTACAGCCTCAATCAGGCACTTGCGGAAGCGTAGGTCTTATCAGATTTTGAAATTACAGCGCTCGCCGGAGCGCAGGGCCGGTCACGTGAGCGGTTCGCCCAATGACGGCGAACAAGCTCCGTGACGTCACTGGCCCGCCCCCGACACGCCCCCGACACGCCCCCGACATGCCCCCGACATGCCCCCTGACGGTGCGCTGTCTAAGGCCAGGGAAAGCACCCGCTTTCTCTGAGCCTCAGCGCACCTCAGCACGCCAGCGGGGAGCTTGGCCGAGGCCTTATTTTAGTGTCTGAACAGGAGTAACTGCACGTTTAGCTAAACTTAAAGCAGCAGTCCAAGCTGACAGTTTTTTTCCCTTTAATATGTGCATCAACACAATCCACACAAGATAAGTAATTAGCTAAGTCGATCCATTCTCCGTTGATCGATAGACGAAGATTCGACTCAGGGGTTCACTAAAGGGCGGCAGAGGAGTATTGACCCAGTGCTACAAGTATTTTCTCATAGTACAGAACTGATTTATTAGAAAAAAAAACACACACGTAGGATATTGTTTGGTCAGCGGCTTTAACTTAAATAACTTAAATAACATAACAAAAGTCAATATGTTACCCTTAACCCACTTTAGTGGGTATGCAATACTATGATAACACCTGATTTGTATATTATTTGCATAATATTATCACTAACATCTGTTATAGTTAATGCTATGCTCTGTACTGGAATAACACGGCTTAATGTTATGTTATTGTAGTTAGGAAGATACACCGTTAGTGTTAACGTGATATTAAATTTAACGCCACATTATGTGACTTAATGGAGCTTTGTACATCTGGGCCTTAGATTCCAATGAGACAACTACAGTATGTATGGTATAAGTGAAAACAGTCATCTATCTGAAATGAAAATGGCATATTGTGGAAACAGCTGTTCACCTGTTGCCGAGAGAGGCAGTGGTGCATTGAGCCGAATTGAAAAAACGTTTAATAGATTAAAACTAGGTAACAGAAGCCTACTTAACAAAAAAACAGAGAAGTGTAAATATTTTGAAATAATATGTGAAAGCTTACACTGGCAAAGTTCATAAATGTAACCCAAGTATTACGGAGAGTTTAACTGCCTGATATCTATCTCCCTTATCCAAATCTCCATGGAAAATGTAGAAAAATAATTGTACTTGTCTTGTATTTTTAAAGGCATCAACTAAAACTAATTGAACATATTTAGCACTATCAGCAGTTAAGCCTGGTCCTATGTAGATCTGCAGCTTTATATGACGCAATGACTGATAATGATTAAAACGCAATGCAATTCTAATAACATTTGGAATGAAAAGTATATTTAAAACAGTTTACATGACATCTCTGTTTAGTTTGAATTGCCCAGCTGTCGTTTTCTTAACTGTTTGCTATATAATAGGTTTTAGTTGTACGTACATATGGGAAAAATGTGCGATTTGGCTTTCACATCAAAACTATTTCCATGAGAACTGTTTTAATCATTTTATGTTGTTGTGACAAGAAATCATATAATATGCATTAAACTGTAATTTGACTGCCTTCTGTGGTCACTCTCAGATCAGATGACACCCATATTTTGCAACCATATAAACAAGGGTTTTTGTGTATCCCTGAGGAGGTCATATGCAGAAGGAAGGAATGCTATTAAGGCTCAACATATAGCTTTTCACATAAAAGGAGTAGTGTCTGCTTCCTAAAATACTTTTCAGTCTCTCATAATTCAAGCATATGTTGTAATGACTATACAAATGAGTGAGTTAAATCTGTGATATCAAATCAGATAATTGCGTCCCTGACATGAGACAGTTTTCATAAGGAACCCTTTCCTCTTGAAATATCAGATTACAAAGTACATGTCTTAACTGTTAATGTTGTGCATAGCGATGTGCAAAACTGTAACTGCTGTGCGTGACAGCAAGTCTGAGAGGTTTTGTGAAATTCAACCCATGCAAACTGGCAAATCACGTCACCAGATGAAAAAATGACAGCATGAACAAAAGTTCTGGGCACAAGGTGCAAGCAAAATCGCTAAATTATACAGCAAAACGTCCTATTACTAAAAAAATGTTGAAAGTACAACCACGTTTATGCAGGAATGGCACTATAATGTTAATCACTGCAGAGATAATGAACATGGAAGTTGTTTTTTCAGCTGACTGTGGGCAAGCAGTGTGACAAATCAATGGAGAAATCCAGCGGGATGCTGATGTTTATAGAGAAACATGTTAGGAGTAGGGTTGCCAGGTGTCATCCAAAAATACAGGACATAATAGTGAAAGGTACGAAGCGCTAGAGAAAAGTCGGTGGGGTGGGGTGTGTGGAGAATGCGCCCTCCCCAGAATGTTTTTAACAAAATAGAATATGACATGGTGCAATTGGTGCATACTTGGAGTGAAATTTAGAAAAAAACAATGACATATATAAATAATATACCTGTAGTCATACAGGCCGATGGAGAGAAATACTGATCTAAAAACGCACTGTAAATAAAATTGAAACAGCTATTTCCAATGTTATTTTTAATGTTTTATCTTTAATATTAATTAAAACTTTACACTGACAGTAGCAGCAACTGTCTGACTACTACAATGCCAATTGCAGGCTACATCTTACCTCATCATCATCAGCATCATCATCATCATCATCATCATCATCATCATCATCATCATCATCATCATCATCATCATCATCTCATTTCCAACTTCCATCATCATCATCATCTCATCTCCCCATCATCATCATCATAGTCCCTCCCTCATCTTCTCATTTCCTCCCCGTCATCATCAACTCATCTGCCCCATCACCATCATCATCTCATCTCCTCCACATCATCATCATAGTCCTCCCTCATCATCTCATTTCATCCCCATCATCATCTACTCATCTCCCCCATCATCATCATCATCATCTCATTTTCCACACTCATCATCATCATCATCACCACCATCACCACCATCACCATCATTCCCCCCTGCCCCCCATATCATCATCTCATTCCCCCACCCCCTTCATCATCATCTTATTCCCCCATCATCATCTTATTCCCCCATGACCCATCATCATCATCTCACCTCCCCCTGGCCCCCATCATCATCTTATTACCCCCACATCATCATCTTTTTTCCCTCCATGCCCCATCATTATCATCTTATCCCCCTCAACAATCATCATCAAATCATCTCATCCTGGCCCCCCATAATCATCATATTCCCACCCCCCCAATTGTATTTTGTCCTTACCTTATCTCCTGGCAGGTCGCAGACAGCACTGCAACATGTCTCTGGGCCGCCGGGGTGTGGGCTCCGCCCCCACTGTCCTCTGGTTGGCCGTCCTCTCCTCCACTCAGGGTCAGCACACGAGTCCTTCTTGCTGTGCACGGCAACCATACGCAACCCGCCCTCTCGCACTTCCAGCCGCACTGGCACTTGCCGCCACCCTCGCGCTTGCCACTGCCTCTGCCACCCTCGCGATTGCCGCCCTCATGCTTGCCATGTCCGGTATTACCTCCAATTTTAAACCGGACAGACATCAAAATTATTGGCCTGTCTGTTTGAAAACCGGACACCTGGCAACCCTATACCGGACACATACGTGTCCTGTATTACCTCCAATTTAAACCTGACAAACATCAAAATAACCGGCCTGTCCGGTTGAAAACCGGACACCTGGCACCCTAGTTAGGAGCATAAGAGAGAGAACTGGCAATGCACTTTATAGATCATTGGTAAGATCCTGCCTAGAGTACTAAGTTCAGTTATGGAGACTAGATGGACAAACTGTACAAAAATAAGAAATTGTGCAAAGAAGGGCTGCTACAGTGATTCATGGCCTAAATCAGGGGTGCCCCCCTGGGGGGAGCGGGATTTTTCTGGGGGGGGAGGGAAAGCGGTTGAAGAGGCCCCGCGCTCTTCCCCAAGGCATTGAAATTAAATGCTGGGGGATTGCGTCAGGCCTCTGCAACTGAACTTACCGAGGTTAAGATGGCTGGTGTGACACGTCGCTATGGCAACGTGGCATGAAATGACGCTGTGGTGTCATGGATGTGACGTCATTTGACGCTGACCTAAGAGGTAAGGGGGCGCGAGCAGTTAAGGGAGCAGGCAGGGGGGCGTAGCTTCAAAAGTTTGCGCACCCCAGGTCTAAATCATTAAAATCATCAGGAAATACTACTTTTGGGGTCACACAATATGTACAGTTTTGGGGAGAGAATGGATAGGACTGATTTGATACTATAGGAACCAAAGTGGGCACTTTCATTCGTGTTTTGGTGTTGCTTCTAAAAAAAAAATGTGTTTGGATTTGGACGCGGTTTTGATTCTTATTTTCCCAAACCTGGATCTGTTTGGTTTTATATGTGATTCTAAAAATCTTAAGGGTTTTGTCTTGTATCTGATTTTGAAATGTAATGTTCTGATCTCTGTGTAGCCCCGGTCCCCTCTGGCTCCCAGAGACCCCCTCCTTGGCCTCAGCGTGGTCGCGGGTGCCGACGGAGCCAGCGACGGACCCGCTGGCTGTTTCCAAAGATGGGGGCCGGAGCAGGGAGCGGTTTGAGCCTCAGGAGGCTCGGTGGTGCACCCGGCTAGCGGGAGCCGCCATGATGGTTTGCACGCGCGTGCACAGTAGTCGCGCATGCGCAGTGCAATCGCGCACACGGCCCCAATGTTACAGCAGCCTCCACGGGACTACAACTCCCATGAGGCCTAGGAAGAAAGCCCCAGGTGACCCAGAACAGCCAATAGGGCTCAAGGATTCTTGGCAGTTGCTTTTGGATACATGTCGCGGGCTTGGGAGTTGGCAGTTGGAGCAGGGAGCTGGTGAGTGAGGGTGCAGGGGAGCAGTAGCCCCTTGCACTAGGCCAGATAATCCCCCAAAGGCCCCAGATAATGGTTACCCTTGCCCCAGTTTGTTGGTTGCTTCAGGGACAGGCCTTAGGGAAGGAGATCTGCCCTTTTAGCTATTTGGTTAAGTAAAAATACACTCTGTGGCGCGCAGCCTGATTTCTGGGTCTGGGCTCAGACCCCTCTATATATATTTTTAAGTTGTTTTGTATTGTATAATTTTTTACATATTTTTATATATTTTCTATATATCTCTTCTTCATATTTTGGTATTTCATCAACTATCTAGTGTATGCTATACTCATTTAGGCAGTGTGTGTATATATATATCATTATCTTGTGTCATAGCACTGTTATGTTACTGGAGAGTCTATCTATCCCATGAATCATTTATACCTTTAGAACAATCTAAACAACACAGAGTTAATTTGAACTACTTTGGGTAAATTAAACTATACAAGCCCATAGCTACGATCAGAATTAGGGGTGGGACATTCATCTAGTCCATCAACCAATCAAACTTGGGACCCTCCAGTACTTAAACAGTGTTAATCTTGTTCAGGGACATTCCCTTTGATAAAGTTGCATTTGTTGCGACGAAACGCGTCAGGGACGTAACCTACGACATTACGTCATCACGTTGTGTGCTCCTTTACGGCCGGGGAACACATGCAGTGAATTCAAGGCCAACTCTGATACCAAATGACTTTGGAAGATTTCGAGTGAACCGGAGGGACAGCGCTGTTTGAGTGACCTATTCCAGCGAATCTTGGACTCCCTGCTGCAGTTTGGACATGCCTGGTGGTGATTATATATCACAAATTGCTTAATATTTACCTTTACCTTGTGAGTGTTTTTAATCCCTCCATCCACCCTTCCCCAACATTAAATGTTACAGTGTTACACTATGGGGCGTGCGCTCTCTGTTTTGTTTTTTCTATAGAATCTGCTGTGGAGCTGGTTATTCCATGTGAGAGCTGCCATGGACCCCTGGGATCTGGGCATTTGTTCTGGTGCTATTTGTCAGGACTCTACATAGGGTTTGGACATTGGACTTTTATATATTTTATATGTATCTTGTGTTATCCATATGTTTGGTCTAGTATAATGCTGCTTGCTGTACACTACTAATGGTATTATTTTTAGTTTAACTATATATTTACATTTATTGTCATTTATTGGTACACAAATATTCACCTTTTGGCGCTACTTTTTCCTTTTTATATATATATATATATCGTATTTCCTCGATTGTAAGACGCCATCGATTGTAAGACGCACCATCGATTTGGCCCTTACTATCAAGGAAATTTACTTTTTCTCTTACCATGTTTCAGGAGAGGTCCCATGTCAGTGGAGGACGAAGCGGGCGGCAGCGGCAGGAGAGGACCCACGTCTGCAGATGGTTGAAGATGCACAGCAGGCGGGAATGCGGCAGCAGGACAGGTTTCACATCTGCAGGTGAATGAAGATAAGAAGACAGCGGGCGGGCGTTGGCGGCAGGAGATCATAATAGCAGGAGAGCTGAGCAGGAGCAGAGCGGCATAAGGGAATGGCTGGGGAGGAGCACACTAACACCGGAAGTTGACCAGTGTCTGACTTCCGGTTACAGTGTGAACCTCCCAAGCCATTCCCCTATGCCGCTCTGCTCCTGCTCAGCTCTCCTGTTGTTATGATCTCCTGCCGCCACCGCCACTGCATGCCCGCCATCTTCTTATCTTCATTCGCCTGCAGACTTGGGACCTGTACTGCTACCGCACTCCCGCCCGTTGTCCATCTTCAACCATCTGCAGACATGGGACCTCTCCTGCCGCCGCCCGCTTCGTCCTCTGTCGACATGGGACCTCTCCTGAAACATTGTAAGTGAAAAGAGGGGGTTAGTACTGTAGACACTTTTTAAATTGTAATACATCGATTCTAAGACGCATCCCGATTTCAGTATATGCAGACACTACACTAAGGTATTCTTACCTATATCTAACCCCTGTTTACTCGGCTCAAAAAGAGTGTCACATCGAAGTGTCTTATATACAGTGTTGGTGCTCACTGTCTCTATTCTGGCCCTCTAGCCCCTTGTAAGGCTGCACTTCTTGTCACGCTGCCGTAGCTCTCCAAGACAAAATCCATTTTCTCCAGAGCTTCAGGTTGCCAGGTCGCTACGCAATGCCATTGCAGTCATGCACACTATGGGCACCCGGGGCAGACTTCAAGTACTTGTGTGTACCGTCGCCATTACTATAAGCGCAGCCTAACAAAGAGGTAGGGTCAGGCAGGTTAACTCGCTCCCTTTAGATACATATCGAGTCCTTCTTTCTTTCTGTTCTTTTATTGCAAAACAAACAATAACAACAGATGAGGGGAACTGTGGGAGAATGGCATAGGTGGGGTAGAGGTAAATTAAAAATGTCTTGTATGGGAGAGGCAGTAAGCTATGTGTACTCACAGACTGCTGGATCCAAAAGGAAGTGAGCTAGTCTGTGCAATCAGGATATAGTCAGGACTAATTATATGTAACATGAAATGTCCGATAATACCTCTCTTTTCCCCACATTATATCTGTGATGTAAGTCCCTAGTAAGTTCAGGGCCTTCATGGGTTAATCTATGGGCCATTCACCCCCCCCCTTTCCACCCACTTCTAAGTGATGGAAGTAAGGTGCTGACTCATGGTCTGTGTAAGCTTATGTAAGATGGGTAACCCATGTAAGATGGGTACAGTCCATGAACCCGCCCCTTCCTGAAGCTAACCAGTGGGTGTAGCAAAGTTAGATGAGTCTTGCTCTGCCTGCGATGGTGAGAGCAGGGGCTGTCAGACTCTCCCATGGCGCGGATGAGCTGGCCCACCGCAGGCCTAAGAGCCTGAGGACCACCTAGACTCAGGGCCCCATAGCTCTATGTATATCCTTCTGTGATGTCACCATCCGCCTGGATACAGAGGGAGGAGTTTGGAAATTGCTCAGTCATTCTGACCCAGGTGGCAGATTAAAGATCTTCTAGAAGGTGGGTGGAGATAAAAGTATACTTAATGTCCTATACACCTGTCCTAACACCTTCTGGAACCTATGCAGTTAACCCGTTAGGGGCCTTAACTCCTTAACTGCCCATAGTAATCCCAGAGACGGGTCACATATCTATATGTTGCTACTCCATTTATATATTTTTGTACTTATGAGTTTCATTATTGTGCTCTTATGTACATAATTGCTATTTAGTGTATTTTGTATTTTTCTGGGATGCCGTTATTTTTATTATCTACACTTTTATATTTCACTATAAATGTATATATTTTCAAACATTGCATAATGAGTACATCATATACAGAACTCTGTTTGTGCCACATTGTAGTGTGGTACTTGTGTGTTGATATGAGATATCTGGTTCTGTAGATGCACCTCAGACTTAAATATTTTGAGTCGGTTTTTGTGCTTCTAGAAGCAGCTGGTACAGTTTTTCTTTATCTTCAGAGAGTATGTAAGTTTTGCATGAGCATTACATGCCAGATCCTTCATGGGAGAAATAAAGTGTAGATTGATCCCAAGTCATAAAGTTTGCATTGTGTGGCCACTGTGGTATACTATTAAATCATTTGTCATCACTCATAGACATACACTGAAGCAACGCTGTGCACAGGGGTAGAGGCAATGTCAGAGATCTGGAAATGTATTCTTCATAGGAGCTAACAATTGGCCTAATCAAAGTTTTTCTTCCAGAGTGGGATTCATTTGTGGCACTCCCACCATATACTGTATGTACGTAACTCTACCAGCATCTTTCTGGAAACGGTCATGCACCGTTTTGAAGCTGAAGCTTAAGTTAAAACAGATTGATAGCATTACTAGAGATAATGACATGTATTACACATAGTTATGCGCAAGTGCGTCATTCAGACACACTGAGTTGTAGGGCTGGATGAAGTGTCAGCTCAAATTTTGGCAGTCACATACAGTAAGCATTTCAAAAGACATTATTGCTATGGAAATAAAACTGAGTTTAAATAAAATAGTTCAGCGCTAACATAACAAGATAAACAACTGCAATACAGTACCTTATGCTGATGGAAATGTCATAGCTGTTTGGCTCAAAACACTACAGAATCCTCAGCCCGTTTAGGTATGACACTACAGCTAGCAACATGTTTTATAGCTTAGATTGCTCTTGGGTCTAAATTTGGGAAGCAGTTACATGATTTTATTTACTATGAAACAGACACTAAAATTGAAGTTCACATATTTTACAAGACTGCTTTGTAACTTTATTTCAGATGTGAAATAAGTTGCATGTGTAAAGTGAACAGGCAACTTTAACGCCTTGTAACATGTTGCATGCTCCTCTAGAGCAGCGGTGTGCAAAGTGGGGGGCACAACCCCTGGGAGGGTGGGAGATTTTGCTGGGGGGGGTTGCACAGGCAGTTGCAGAGGTCCCGTGCTCTTCCCCCAGGCACCTAAATTAAATGCCGGGGGATCGCGTGAGGCACAAGTAACTGTTTACTTACCCGGAATTCAGCCGGCTGTGTTGCATCGACATGGCAACGCAATGGTGCCATGTGACGTGACGTCACACGCGTCAAATGACGCCGCGGGTCCGTGACGTTATGTCACATGACCCCGCAGCGTCATCTGACACAGATGAAGGTAAACGGGGGGGTCGCGAGAGCCGGGGGGAGAGAGACAGGGGGGCGCAGCACTAAAAGTTTGCACTCCCCTGCTCTAGAGCAGGGGGGCACAAACTGGGGTGCGAGACTTTCTGAGGGGTGGGGAGCGGCATGTACAGAGGCCCTGTTCTCTTCCCCATGACATTTAAATGAAATGCTGGAGAGAGTGCGCGAGGCCCCTGTAAGGTCCCTTACCTTGACTCCGGCGGCTTCTGGCGACGTTTCGCCATGGCAACGTGACATCACATGACGTTGCAATATCAGCACGTCGTTGACAAGGTAAGGAGGGGGGAGCGCAGGAGGTGGGTGCAGGTGAAAATGTTTGGGCACCCCTGCTCTAGAGGTCAAATTTGGAAACCACTGAGAATAGCTTTATATCTGTGCAAAATGTGAACATTTTTTGACATAACATAAAATACAGTAGGGTTAAAGACTCTGGCCCTTATTCTATAAACTGTGATACCACTGATTCAGCACTATCGTACATTGAAGACAATGGGGTTTTCTGTGTTATCTCCACTATCGTAGTTCACAGAGTTAGGGCCAAAGGGGGAGATCCACCAATGTCTGTTTCAGGTCAAATCAGCGTTAACTGCCATTCAAATCAACGCGTTACCCTGCAGCGGGCCTTAGTGAATTTCCCCAAAACAGGCACAATAAATCAGTCATGGTTCTTTCATTTTAGGTAGCCCTGTATGCTAAGCAATGCTGCTTACCTCTTTTCTTATTTTGGGATAAACTCTCTCTGGTTTGCTATATTATATCATAGAAATTGTGCTCATGGATCAACCAATTGTTTCAGATTAAACTCCCATTTTTAGACACCAATAATTTTAGACACAGCAAAGGTAAACCCTCTTGACAGGTTTTTGGGACTAAGGCGACTCGGGTCACAACTTTTTGTCTAAGAATTCTCCGTTGAAATTGGGATAAGTTCACATGTATTTTTGGCCAGAGAAGAGGGGCTTCAGAGGAGGCTAAGTAAGTGGAGGCTTGATGTTCTGAATAACCATGTGAATTGAAATATGCTATAGATGCAGATTGATCAAGATCTATAAGCCTATTTAACGTAACGTTAACACCCGCTTATAACTCCGTATGTAGCAAAGCAAATAACATGATGTTAAAGCACGGCACTATTTATAATAGCAATTATTCTAAATGATCTGCAAATTAGCTCAATACAGTCTAAATGATATTCAATTCATATTCACCAAGTCCAATTAACTTTAATGCTACAAAATAATGCTATCTTATTTAAGTCATAATGGAAATCAAGAATTCTGCGCTCGTGCTGTTCTAGATGTCCTGTGATTGAACAGACCCCCTTGCTGCTGGGCGCATGGAGTCACACCCCAAAGTCTCCCAGATGAGATAACCCAAAGGTTTTTCTCAGAAAAACGATATGCACACAGCGCACTGGGGGTCAAAACAAATTGATTATTGAATACAGGTCCCATGGACTTAACAAGTTAAAATATCCAGTATTGGTATTGATTGTATAAAAAAAATACACAAATCGAGAGAAGTCACAATAAATTACCACCTAAAACTATAACAAACAGAATTAAGGTGTGTGTGTGACAGAAACTAACTACATGCAATGACTACATAAATCACTACAAATACTAGACATGAAAGTGCACAAAATCACAGGCAAATGACTGCCTAAAACAATAAAGACAAAAAATAACTTTTATCTTTACCCCTGGTGCACTGTGTCCATATTTTTTATCGTTATTTAAGTCATACATAACTCTCGCATTACTCCTGGACACTGAAATAGGACTTTCTCTGTAGAACAGGGAGCGAGAGAAGAGATAGAGGACAGATTTAATACATTCCATTAACATTGCTTTGTGTTCGCCAAAATCCGAATCCCTCCGAATCCCGGCGTTTCTGCAAGTTCCCGTACCGCGACGTCATCAAAGTCAATCCAATGCCATCCACCTTGAAGATCCGGAACAGGTAACAAAATTCTTCTCTCTTTTTTTTTCTATTTTCTTCTGTCATTATTTCTTTCTTTTCTTTAATCTTCTATCTTCTTTCTTCATCTGCCAATCCAACCCCATATTAAATCCCAACGGATGTTGTCTCGTCGTCTTCTTCCTGTAAAATGAGGCGTCCAGGCCTTATATAGGGCCTGTGACGTCACATTTTCAGGTCATATGATACAGCTCCAATCTGATTGGACGCTGTATCGTGTGCCCATCTCTCTTTTTTTTTTAAAGGATGTGACATCATCTCCAAGGGAGGTATGTCACATCCTTAAAACCAAATGGCTATATTACATGATATTACAGCCAATGGGATTGAAGAAAATCCCATTGGTAGCTGTACCATGTGATAAGGTACATTAGTTCAAAAGGATGTGACATCACTTTAAGGGATGACATCACATCCTTTTGAACGAATGTAACCTATCACATGGTACAGCAACCAATTTACATCTTGGAGATGACGACACATCCTTAAAAAAAAAAAGTGGGCATATATATATATATATATCTATATATATATATATAGATATATATATATAAAAAGAAGAAAGCGCCCGATCCTAGTGCAATAAGTTCAAAATAGACATTTAATATTCCCAAAAATCTAACAAATAAAAACTCACAAACAACAGATATTAGAGAGCGTGTTATGAGATAATACTCATGCACCAGTGGCTGGATACTCAGCTCCTCCGATCGTATGCCTCGTGATGGCGTCAGTTCCACACTCCTCTGAGCTTTCGTCCAGCAGGAACTCAGGGAGCTATGCAGCCACTATTGTCATCCCTCATGAACAGTGCACGAGGATGAATAGTTCCGGGTAAGGCAGGAAGAGGCAATGGAGTCACATGAATGGAGCTATCAGCGAGCTAGAGTCCAGTACTGGGTAACAGGTGAATGCGCTCACACTAGCAGGGTGTGCACTGTAGTCCAGTTGCGATAGTGTAGAATAAATGAGTTCTTCAGAATTAGGTGATACCTTTTTTTTGGTCTAACAATTTATGTCATAGGACAAGTAGGACAAGCTTTCAAGAGTTTTCCTCTCTTCCTCAGGTCAGCAATACTGATATGCAAAAGGTTACTATGACTTAGACAGAGATTGTAAAAGAAAAAAAAAAGGAAGAATGAAGAACAGAGAAATGTATATGAGATGGGGTGGGGAAGGCAATGGAAGGGTGTTAAAACAGAGATAAGGAAAGTGAGAATTGGGGATGGGGGGCTGTATATCCACAGCAGCACAGAGCATCCTCTTCCCGCTCTGACATGCAAATGAGCACACACTGCCACTTTTGTCTCAAGTCCATATTACATGGAAAATAAGCCAATGCATGCTGCTTTAAACACAGCTTTTAAACATAGCCTAGGATGAGATGCAAAGCCAATAAACCCACTCACAGAAATACTGTTCCAACCTTGTGGGTCTCATCAGTGTGAGGTTGATTATACTGGCTTTGCAGTTTGAGACTTATTGGTAGGTCTTCACCACACATTATTAAGGTTATGGTGAGTAAAAAGGTGACTAAAAACTCTCCACCGTATAGCATATAAAAATATTACTTGTGAACACACACACACACACACACATACACACACGATGCCTATCTTGTTTAGATGGTAAACATATGATCAAGTGTAAATGCACTGGAAAAAGATAGATACAACTGTTGGAATGAAATTAATGGTTGGAGTCTGACTTTAAAAATCAAATCGAGTACCATAGATATAGAATTAGGTTAGTAAATAAACTGTATTCCAAGAACCCAATACCCCCCTATAGTCCTAAAATAAGTATTCAGATGAGATAGAGCAGGTGTATATCAGCATATATAAGATCTTAGGGCATTCAGACCAATTTTATTCTGCTGAGGCCCATGTCAAAGAGAGCAATGAGTATCTCCATAGGGTGCATATATATCAGGGGGGGGGGGTTCTGAGTGTGGAATAGGTGCGTCAAATCCAAGTGCAGTAGGTGAATAATGTTGTGATGTGTATAGTGATAAGTGAGTAGGTAAGGGTCACCTCCTAAGTGTTTATATAAAGGGGAATGTAAGCTAGTGACTTATAGTCACAATAGAAATGCATGTGACAATGTGAATGTTAGAACCAAATATTTATAAAGAAATGATTGTGAAAAAAACAGAACTGTGATGAAATGTTTGTGAACAAATAAACTATATATCTTGAATGAGTGATGAATCTAGTAAATTAGTATAAATAAATCCATGGTATAGTGACATAATTCCTATAATATATTGTAGATAATAGTGAGGTTGAGTGGTTGGTTACATGTTGGTTACATGTTGGATACAGTACAGTATATCATTTTGGGACACTTTGTGCCCCTTTTCTCTACTTACAGGCTCCCAAGAAATAACTTCACAGTACCTACATCTATTCTTTCAAACAAGAAAATGACGGGCTTCCTATCACGGAAATCAGATTTTGGTTCATGGAAAAATGAGGCCCAAAGTATATTTTCAACTAATGCGACCCATGGAGAATATACAGGTTACAGCTATTAGAAATTACTTATTTGACCTTGTAAGGGCATACAGACAGCAAACTAGGATCTGGTGGGAGGTTGCAAGCGTAGAAAATTACATAAAGTTTGAGTTTGTTCCCACAGGCCTTCGGGCCAATCTCTCACCCTCCCATCAGATCCTGGATGAAACCTTTATTAATTCATGGGAGAATACCTTGCTCCAATGCTCAAAAAACTTGGTGAAACTACTTATAGACTTTGAGACTAAGAAACTCGAAATCACTAATGAGAAAATTGACAAACTGTTGACAGACATTAATAAATTGATTTTAAGAGGCACATCCCCCTGCATTGTTTAAATCTCCTGCATCACGTGACCGGGACATTTAAACGCATAGGAGATACCAGCACCCCATGCCAGGGTCAGTAACTCGGAAAGCAGGGGGTTCCCAGACCTTAAATTAAGGCAATTCTGCTCCGGAGACCCCTGTTCCCATACACCAGTATTAAAATGTAAATAAAAGCACTGCGATCGGCTGTGAGAGCTGTGCAGGGAGATGTGGCTCTCTCTGTGCAGCTCTCTATGCAGCTCTTACAGACTGTGGCCAGATTGTACCACGAGAACGTGCGAGATGTGGATAGCTGCACAGTTATCTTTAGTAACAAACTAGAGTGGCCGCTCAATTCCCTGTCATGCTTCACATGCTTCAAAACATAATATATGCCAGACTATGATTGCACTCTATGGGCCTCATGCAGTAAGCGGTGGAAAGGCACTTCTCACCACTTTTCCGCCTAAAAAGCCTATCCGTATTCAGAAAGGGGCCAGAAAGTGGCGAGATTAAAAAAAAACGCCAGTTTTGCTGGCGGTTTTTTTTTTCCGCCGGTGGCGGGGCGAGAGGGCAATTTCCGCCTAAAAATCCAACTTTTTCAGCCACCCTGTATTCTAGTAGAGGCGAGTAGCTAAGCGGAGCTATTCGCCTCTCTAGAATACCGTTTTGCTGGCGGATCAGCCACGCAAGAAAAAGATGGCAAGTTGCTGCTCAGAGGCAGCAGATGAGTGGCGGATCGGCACTTAGAAAAAATTCAGGCCTTTTTCCTGGCTGGGATTGATGCCGGGGGTCTCCGGAGCTGATACCATTAATATCAGCACCGGACCCCCCCGGCATGCATCCGAGGCAGGAAAAATGCATTTAAAGCCCACTTCATTACCTTAGCGGTTAACCGCTAAGGTAATGAAGGGGTTAAAGAGCCGTGCCAGGTTTATTGTGGGTAGCGGGGGTGGGTGAAGGGGGTATTTGGCCCTTGGTGTTTGTTTAGGGCTTGCGGGGGGGTTGCGGGTGCACTTAACCCCTTCACGACCGTAGCGGTTAATACTGCTACGGTCATGAAGGGGTTAAGGCCTCCTGCTACCCACCCGCAAGCCCTAAACAAACACCGTTGGGGCTAATACCCCCTTCACCCACCCCCACTACCCACAATAATAAAAAATACACACACCAGCCCCACACTAACTAAATAAATATATATATATATATATATATATATATATATATATATATATGACCCCAACAACACCTATACCCCCCTAACATACAGTATAGTAATGGGCACAATGACTATTATCCACAAATGGATAATTGTGCAGTTGTCCATTTAAAATACATACACAACAATAAAGACATTAAATACATATAGCACTCACCCATGTGCGGCTGCCACGATGAAGGCCATCCTCATCTTCATCCTGTCCATGCACCATCCGCTTCTGCAAAACAGACACAAGAATTAAAACATCCAATGTAATGTCCCCTAACCCCTTAATCACCATAGTGGTTATTAACAGCTACAGTCATTAAGGGGTTAACCCACCATCACCCACATACCCTCCCCCACTAACCCCCCAACCCTGAGGCCTAACCACCCTCACCCACTACCCACAGGGGAGTCCTACCAAATACCCTTGGGGCCAATACCCCCTCCCCCAGCACATACAGTACAATAATGTGCCAAATAACTATTATCCACATAGGGATAATACATTATTTGGCCATTATTAAACACATTAAATACCATAATAAAGTAAAGAAAATTGTACTAACCTCATCAATAAGAAGGCTCTGTCGCCAGCATCATCCTTGGGGTCCGTTGCCAAAATAATAAATATCCAATACATATCAATGACATTAACATACCAATGAACCCCTTAATCACCTTATCGGGTACTACCTCAAAGGTAATTAAGGGGTGAAGGCATCCTGCAATGGCAACACCACTTATGCATAACATCCTCAATGAATTAAAAAGCAATTTCCTAAACAAATCTCATGTAATCATTCAATCTGAAGCCTCAAATGCCACTTAAAACATAACATGTAAACTACATGTACACGCTGCAAATCAATGTTAACAATACAATAATCCAAATAAAATAGCATTACATCACAAGAAGTATACTATGTCATCCAATAAAGTCACCATCAATGAATTAACAGACATGAATTACATCCCTAAACAATTAAAATACCATCCATACCAAATACACAATTAACTATAGCTATCGTAACAGAGAACAAGTTCAAAACATACAAAAAAAGACACCAACAATTACAATATACTAAAGCAAGCCTCTCCCTAACCTACAGTACAGCATAAAGCCCAAAACTTACATCTCTCTAATAATAAAATACATTTAACACACATCTATGCATAGCAGCATAGCCACAATCATTTACAATACAGAAAATCAAGCTTTAACAACACTATCATTTCTTACCCTGTATGTATATATCTCTCTAGACATACATACATACATACATACATACAGTGGCAAGAAATGATATACATAAAAAAAAATGAAGACATGAAAAAGCAAAAAAAAACACAGTTACATTAAATACATTTCTTTATTTAACTTACCATTACTTGCCCCCACCGACTCCCGTTGATCAGCTTACTCACGAACCAATCCACGAACAGGAACCCATAAAATAAAAAACCATAAAATAATAAACATTAAAATAATAAAACACGACAATCCAGGGGTCTTCTAGTTGTAATCCATCTTCATCTGTATTCTTCTACCTTCTTCCGGGGTCTTCTTGCCGTCCGGTGCCACGCCCTGGTCTTCTTTCTTCAGAGGAGGTCCTTCCTCCTCGGCGTCTGGCTTCAAAATGAGACGACATAGGCTTTTAAAGGCCTATGACATCACATTTTCGTCATATGGTTCCCACGGCCCTGATTGGGCCGTGAAAACCATGTGTTTTGGCCGATGTAAAAAAAATGATGACGTCACTTAAAGGCAAAGAAAGAACAGCCAATCAGAATGGCTTTGCTGCAAATGCCTTTAAGATGACGTCATGAAAAGACACATGGCCGGACTCACATGGTACGGCAGCCAATCAGAGCGTGGGAAGTCTATCCCCACTCTGATTGGTTCAAGTACCATGTGACAGAGGCTTTCAATGACGTCACATCCTTTCTCCCCCAAGCCTCTGTCACATGGTACTTGAACCAATCATGTACACTATGAATAAAAGTTGTTTTTAAAATAATTTTTATTGTGCTGATGTTTGCGCCGAGAGAGCAGCGGATCTCTCTCTGCTGCAAACACAACTCGGCAGGGGACGGCTTCTCGGCAGTTTCTCGCCAGGCAGCCGTCCCGCCACTGGTTACACGCCATTTCATCAAATGGTGGTGGCTAATTCATTCGCCAGGGATTCGCCCCTTACAGCATACAGCCAGTTTAACACGCCAAAAACATGGCGAATTGCTAAACTGGCGAATGCATTTTTTCACTGCTTACTGCATGAGGCCCTATATGTCTAAATACATTTAGCATCCATACTAGAGGTATGTCCCAGGAAGATATGATATTGTACATATATATACCCCATACCAGGGGTCTGCAACATTTCAAGGAAGAAGAAAAAATTATTGTCCAAAATATTCTGAGATTCGCAACAGATGCATGAATATTACACCCCCACAAACACATACATATACTGTACATACACTAATAGGTATATACTGTATAAGCATTAACATACAACAAACTTACTTTAATCAGAATTGCGGAAAGGACAGAATATGTGGGGGAATAAAATGCATCTCACAATAATAAGTCCCTTAGTTTTGTTTTTTTTTCATTGTTTTTCTGTGCAAAACAGTTGTAAATTTTCAAATACACAATATATACATGACACCCCCAGATACACATACACTACACCCCACAAAAAATACACATACACTACCCCCTCAATATACACTGCCACCCCATAATGCACACATACACTACCCCCCACTCCCCCCATATATACACATTCTTACATCGGGCCTGCCGCTCTCCCTCACTGTCCTGGGTTGCCGCTTCCCAGCTGCTGCCTCTCTCCCTGGTCAGGCCTCTTGTTGCCACTGGGCATCTCCCAAGCTGCTGGCCTGCCTCCTACACTGTACCTCCCTGTGGCCTCTCTGTAACGTCGGAAACTTCCGGCGCGAACCGCCATGAGAGAGGCCCGGCATGTGACAGTGCAGGAGGCAGGCCAGCAGCTGGGGAGATGCGAGGCAGCAACAATAGGCCAGACGAGCGCCAGCCGGGCCTCCCTCCCATCCCTGCAGCCACCGGCAGCACAGTGAGGGAGAGAGGCAGCAGCTGGGGAGTGGCAATCCAGGACAGTGATAGATCTGCACGTAGTTTCTGAAAGAGCCACATGTGGCTCGGGAGCCGCAGGTTTCTGACCCCTGCTCTATACTGTGTGAGTTGATAACCTACCATCATGAGGAACATAAGCATGTTCAAGTATGGATCACCATATTCAGGGGGATCTTTGGGATGTGAATCCAATGCTGAGACATGTTCACGTGTCTATGTACATATATATGCATCGTGTAGCATATGAATTTAACAACACTACTGTATCTCACACCATCGTTACCGCTGCATACTTGTTTAGCCTTTTGACTACAGCAGGGACAGAACAGTGTAATACCCATACCCCTGCACTGGCTTCTTTTGGCTAGAACTTTATATTGGATACACTCCCTTACCTATTCAGTCAGCCACCTCCCCACCAGTGATTTTAGAACATATATCACTTATTATTTTTCACTGTATATATATATATATATTCACAATGTAATTGATGATATTTAATGTTGATGTAATTAAAGTTTATTTTATCTGTGTTGAGAGATCCTTTTTTCAGAGGTTTTACCTCCATTTTTTACTTTATGCCATGAAGGCCTATTGAGGGAATATTTGTATCCATAGATTGATATAAATCCACTACACCAAAACCCAATGCGTGCAGCTAACTAGGGGCTCTTTCTGTTGACCCCATTCTGGGGATCAATTTTGTCAATGTGTACCTCTTGTCCCCTACATGCACCTTGATATAATATATTATACATAATAGTGATGTTAAGCAGTCGGTTACATGTTGGATATGGGATATCATTTCTTTGCAGTTTGAACACTTGTTAAACAAGGAGTCCATCTGGAAATCAAAGTGCTACAAAAAAAAAAAAAGATTTCCAGCTACAGGACAAAGTCTTTCTGTACTGTGCCCTATTCTGGCACAGAAAGATTCATCACCAAAGGTTTCCTGATTCACTGAAAAAAATTGAAGATTAAGTGAACAAAGGTGAGGTGGCAGGATGTTTGCTGTTTTCTTAAAACAACTGTCGCCATTCAGGAATGAGGAAGGGAAGTCTGCTTCAGCCTAGCATGAGAACATCTTCAACACTGTTCTTTTTGTGCATTGGTTGAATATAAGTTATTCTTGTTGACTGAGAAAATCATGGCTAATTTTATCAGTGCAGAATATGTTTAATTAATGCAAATGTAGGCTATGTTTACAGGATGGGGCGAATAATTAAGTTTAGTGAATGGTTACTATTAAAACATTTTAGAAGCTACTGGAAGCAATTTAAAGCAGATCTTAGGGCTGGGGTTTCCACACTTTTTATACTGCCCCTCACCCCCAAAAGCAATAGTTTTCAATTTGGGACCCCTATTGTTCCAAGAATTAGGGGTTGCATTAGTGAGCTATATTAAATGGGGTTTTGATGTAGAGGAATCTTCTCGAAATCACTATGGGGGTTATTAACTAAACTGTGATAGTAACGATCAGGGCACTAACGCAAGACCATTTTCGCTGACTTTACGTTGTCTGCCCCCCTCTCTCTGTCTTTTTGGTACTTTGAGTCCTCCTTTTTCTTTGACAGTATCTACAGTACATGGGTGTATGGCTGCATGGCTGCATGGCTGCATGCTCATCCTGTCACTGTGCTTATAAGAAAATACACTTCACTCAACCATAAATATTTGACACCTTCTGTTAAATGCCATAATGCAACTAGTTTAATTCTTCAAAAATACAATGTGCAAAAAAAACGTTTAAGAAATATTCTGAATTAAAATGAGAAATTAATAGACCACCAAAAAATTAATATCGGTATCATCAGGACTCCATCCACCAGCAAATGTAGGCAGGGCCGAACACTCGGATTCACTTCCTAGATGATGATAATGTTACTGATGTTATGATTGACATATGATGGTTCAGGCACTCCAAGTAAATCCAGATGTAGCAAGACTTACTGCCCCCAGTAAGCAAATGACTGTAGTGCTAGGGACAGTGCCTGTCGCAATCGTGCTGTGGGGGGTCCATACTTTCAAACCAGACCCCCGCAACGTTGATCTGTCAGGGCCACGATCGTCACGGTCGCTGCAACACAAACAATAAACCTTGCTACATCTGTTGAGGTGTTGTAAGATTTATTTTACATTATTAAAAAAAAAACAATGTTTTGGCCGCAAAGGGTCTTTCATCAGGGCAATCATGATGAAGGCCATTTATGGCGAAAATGTCGGCCTTTTAGTAACCGTGATGGAGGCCCTTTCAGGCCAAAATGTTTGCCTTTTGGTAACCTTGGTCAACCCTTATTTTAAGTGCTTGAAGTTTCTTCTTCAATATGTTAACAGTAGGCTTAATGTCTCTCTGGATGCACCAGGTAACCTATTTTCCAGCAAATCATAGTTGTTGTTTTTTTTCGTGTGCATTACTTTGCATTTTTTTAATTATCCACATCACTACAGAAATGGCATATACTTCAAATGAGACTGTGGTGTTGGTCATTTTTTCTTTCCAGAAAACACATTCGCCAGAATGTAATTGTGTGAAAAATGTCAATATTTACCACATTTGCAGACGTACAAATGTTGCAAATGCACAACTCAATAAGTGAAAATGTTGATGAGCTACCAAATTGTCCAAGGATTACCTTTACAAAACTGTATGAAACATATTGACTGAATATTGGAATATGTTTTTTTCCACATACTGTAACATTGGAGAAGCTAAAGATTATGCAATTTGCTCCAAATTACCAGACAATTAAAAAAAACTTCACTTTTTAAAAATGAACTATAGCACATTCAAAATAAATATTTATGTCATTAAAAATATTGTTATTGAGATAATTTGCTCTCTAAATATAGGTACACAATTAAATTACCACTTTTTGCACTGCTAATGTTTCTGAAGATACTAAACCATAGTTTATTGCCTAATACTGTTCCTACTATACATATATTTGTATTATTATATGTGATGAATAAACATAAACGCTAAATAGAAATTGAGTTCTATTTCTGAAATGAAAAGCAGCTGTTGCCATGAAAAATAAACACACTGGTACAGGATTTAAATGCCATGGCTTGTAGGCAGAATACCTCCTTTACTGAAGTGCTAATTGGCATATCTTGTCATGGCAAGTTTAAATAGATCTGAATGAGTTTTTCAAACTAATACTGAAACATAACGGTGACCAAATTGTATTGAATGGGATATTTTGCACTAAATAACAGGGGTATGTATTTCTTTTTACTCTTCCAGAGTCCAACCCACAGGGCCATAATATGTGAAAGTTTGTTTTCCTTTTCCTTCTTGGAGATTGTATGCCATGTAAAGTATGTTAAAAATGGTTTTGTGGTGGTCGCATTCTCTCACTTCTAAAACAAATGTTTGTGATCTGTTCTTGGTCTACAGTGTGGTGAGACTGCAGATGGGGTGTCTAGACAGCACTTTACCTCTGATTAACATTCTCCTTTGGAATTCATGTTTTCACACTTTGATGGTTTCTATGTTAAGTAGTAAAGTTGTGTATTTTTTTTACATCAACTTTACTCCATTACTACTGTAAGTTACTTTCATAGATTTATACACACAAAGCAGGTCCTCCTGAGCTATTCTCCCTGTTCCAGCGTTTGCCACGTACATCAGTTTATTGTCACGTCAGTCTATTTACAAGAAGGACAAAAACGAAGAGGGACCTTGAGAAAGTGCCGTAAGCGCGAAACATGTCATCTACATGCCTATGATCTATTAAAGCTATTTTTATATCCAAGCTACCCTCCTTCTTCATTTTTGGTGGTGCGTCGCAACCTCTTGGTTTTTGTTCATCCATAACTGCGGACAGCACACCAGGACATCGATAAGCCCCCAAGTCAAGATATCATAAGGTATATTGATTTTCTGCAATAATAGTCATTTCCCTTGCTGGAGAAGACATATGGATGTTTAGGGGAGAGTTTACTAATCAGAATCTTAAGGATATATTGGAATACTTTACGCCATTCATCTGCCTGGATGCTGCACGCTCTGCTATGGGTGGGGCCAGGTAGGCGTTATCCTATTTTGTTACTATACTGGACACCCCCAAATATATATTCCACATACACATTTATGGGCCTGATCTTATCCAATTCTATAAGAAGTTGTTCAAGTCTAAGGAGACCTCAACAGTCTCTTATTGCTAGGAATATTTTGGAGTCCCAGATTCCACTGAACTTTCTATCCTTATTTACCAAAAGGAGGATTTCTAAAAGGTTCAAATTGCTAATTAAGCCAAAGAGAAACCGGAAACTTCAGAATAAAATTAACACTGTATAAACGATGCATTTGCGATATGAAATTAGAATTTTTAGCCAAGGGATTGTCGACGCTATGACACATGAATTCTCATATTTTCCACTCAAGACCCTTTGAGAAAACCTAAATATATGGTGATGTATGTTAGGGACTTATTTTTGTCTGTTATTTTTATGAAACTGTCTGCATATATTGTACTGCATGTTTCTTGTTACATTCTTTTTTCTGTAACTTAGCACTGTTCCTCTTTTACATAGAAGATGAGATTGAAAAAAGACATGCTTGTGTATTAAGTCTAACATTTTATAAGTATTATTTTTTGGCCCTATTTGATCTTTGCAAGTTTTGAAAAGAGTGATTGCATTTTGTTACATTAGATTTTTTGGTGTTAAATACATAGTTTTCATAGTAAACAGGGACCAAAAAGGCTGCAGGTGAGGCCTGGATTTTTTTTTTTTGGTGGTGGCAGTGTTTTAAGGTGATATTTGTGACTGATTGAGGGCAGATATTACTAATTTTAGTATGCGCATGCGCAGAGGAAGGTTCAGCAGCCATTATCAAGTCACGCATGTGCAGAAGGTTCACCGCGACGGCCATTACAATCGTGCATGAACAGTAAGCTAGGCGCACACGGCGGCACTAGGAAAGAGGCTCCGCGGGGACTACAGCCCCCAAAAAGCATAGGGGCAAGAGGTCACATGTCGTGTATCAGCCAATAAAGCTGCAGTATTCCCTGAAGCAGGGAATGGATCAATTTCGCGTGCTCAGCCCACACTAGTCAGTCGGTGCTGGGACAGGTTAAGGGGAGATTGTATGCGCAGGGAGTCTGTAGCCCCTGCACTAGGCCAGATTCCTCTAGGCCTCAGCTAGGCCCTGACTCACTTGGGAAGCTTGTTGCTGCTACAGGGACAGGCCCTTAAGTAGGGACCCTGCCCCATTAGCTGTTTGATAAGTCAGGGACACAGCTGCAATGCTGCACAGCCCTGACAATTGTGGTCTGGGACCAGACCACTCTGCAAGGATTAGAGACTGTCTTCGTGTAGAACACTGCATCGGGATACCACCCCACGCTGACTCGTCGCGGATGACATTGCTGCATCGGCGGATCCCCTCTGTCTTCCAATCGGCGTGCCTAGGTGCTGGAGCATTCGGCAGGTACCTACAGTATACACCAAGTGCACCAATAAGTACACCTCACCGCTGCGCTGTCTCACACATTGGGGTTGGGTGTGGGACTCTCTGTGGACACGGTGTGGGGGAACACGGTGGTGGGTTACGGCCATGCCAGGCTTGGTGGGTAGTTGTACCTATTAGTGACCATTAGAACCGTTAAGAGTTATATGTTGCCAGTAAAAGGTATTGTTTTATACAAAGTGTGTGATTACTGTTATTGGGTCCTGGGTCCTACGTTGGGATCCCTCACAGGTGGAGGCGCTGCACTGAGAGTATTATACTATATCAACCCGGGCTCCCCATGGTGGAGGCTTAGGCCCCTGTAAGCCAACAGGTAAAGGCAGCACCGGTAGTATCCATAGCGTATACCCCCAATCTCACTTAGGGGGGGTACATGTGTTACATATTTATATCTCTCACAAAAACAAAAAGCAGAAGTGCATGCCCCATAATGTATTATCATTTAATAAAATTGGCTTTTTGAAGAAACCTTATAAATGCACACTCAAAAGTTAAAATCGCATTGTAGATAAACCTATAACAGGTAAGGGTTTCTGCTTAGCTGTAACTTCCGGGTTCCACTTGGAGCAACATGATGCAGCTCCCTAGTGTTCTCCAATCTGGGTATCCTCTGCTGGGCTCCAGTCATGCAGTAATGGTATCCCAGGGGTACAAGGGGAAAGACTCCATTGGTGCCGTGGATTTCAGCTCACTCAGCATCCTGTGGTCGTTGTTTTCTCCTGGCAAACAGCGTTGCAGAGGAATCTCACAAGCTTCTGCATATATATATATATATATATATATATATATATATATATATATATATATAAAAGAAAAAGGGGAAGAGAGAGCGCACGCCCATAGCGTAAAATAGTACAATTTAATGAGGGGGAGGGGAAAAGGGGGGATAAGAATTGCACTTACAAAGGTACAATAATAACAAGCATATTGTGATATATAATCACCACCATCCGGTCATAAACTGCAGTGTCTTGGTCTTTGCAGTCCCAGGATGATGTCCCGATCAGAGTCCAGGGTAGATGATCTCTTCTCTGCCTGTTTTGGAGTCCTCTAAAGCAGCTCCGAGTTTGGAAGCCTCTGCAGCAATCGCGCGGGTCAGTCAGTCCCAGCGCGCGGTGATGACGTCAATGTCCCTGCGTCTGACGTGATGACGCTCCCTGACGCGTTTCGTCACTCAAGGGAGCGTCATCACGTCAGACGCAGGGACATTGACTCTGATCGGGACATCATCCTGGGACTGCAAAGACCAAGACACTGCAGTTTATGACCGGATGGTGGTGATTATATATCACAATATGCTTGTTATTATTGTACCTTTGTAAGTGCAATTCTTATCCCCCCTTTTCCCCTCCCCTCATTAAATTGTACTATTTTACGCTATGGGCGTGCGCTCTCTCTTCCCCTTTTTCTTCTAGATTCCCTGTGGATTTGGTTTGTCCACTTTGAGAGCAGCCGGAGACCCTCTACACCAGAACTTACCATCTATTGGACTATTCTGAGGACTGGTTTTTACACTCTTTTTCCTATTTTGGACACATATATTCGCAGTATAATTGTTTATTATTTATATGGTTTACAGGTTTTATTGCTATGTTTGGTTTATTTCATATTTTTTATTTTTTTATATTTTATTAATATTTACATTTTTATTTTTATGTTAGTTATCTCATATAATTAGCATTAACCCCTTATACATTGTTGAACTTATCCAGCTAGTTCCATTGTTTATTAACCAACCATCAGCAGAGGCGCAGCTTTGTTCTTCCTTATATATATATATATATATATTTATATATATACCACCATAACTTAACTAAGTAAATAAATATATATATATATATATATAGGAAAGAATGACCTAGGCGCAAATGGTACACTGTATGGTCTGAGGAGAGGACGAGTCTGCCCTGACACGTCACTTGTTTGCATATACCTGCTCTGATGCTTTGAATACAAAATCTATCTGTCAGGTACAATCTGTAATACAGATACACCGCGATTGCTGTTGGGACACCGTGTAATCAACGATTGTGAAGAAATAAAGACCACAGACAGAAACATACAAGTTTTGAAAGCAGAGTTCCTGAATCCCTGAGTTGATTAAAGGCTGTTACTTGCTATATTAAGTGTAAGTGCATATCTTACCAATTATTCATCTGAATTGCATAGATATACTGCCCTATGATGTTCCTTTTTTTCTCTTTTTCTCTGTTTATTTGCGCCTAGGTCATTCTTTCCTATACAATTTCCAGGCGGCAATTGTGGAGCCGTGGACCTAAGTGGCAGCAGTCTGTAGGGTTAGTTGATTTTAAGGGTTAATACCTCTCGTTTTTTGATTGATTTGGCTAAGTGTGGTTTTTATTTTTACTGCATTAACAATTTGTTGAGAGTTGCGCTGTTTGTATCTTGTTTATATAAATATATTTATATATATATTTTTTTTTCCCCCCTTATCTTTATTAATGTATTGTGATACATTTCTGATCAAATCTGAATATTTTATGGTTGTGTCATTGCCTTGCATTTCTAGTCTATTCAAGCAACGTCACCATGACATTAAGCATTCTTTCTCTTTGATTTTATAGCTACCAAATCATATTTTCACTAACCATGTGTATAAAGCTGTCAAATTAAAGAGGATAAAATACTAACCTGCATTTTTTTTACATATTTACATAAAAAAAACTTAGAAAGGTTGAATATATAGTCTTGACCTAATCTAAATGTAAACAATTGCAGTGCAACATTGTATTGATAAAAATGAAACAAAATTGAAAGCATCAATTTTACATTATTTGAAAGAAGGGGTCCTGAAGAAGAACGGCGAGACTCTGATCTAAAATATTGTTACATTCCCTTACAATATATCTTGTCATATTGGTCACCGGGGATAGCCTCACTCTGGTGGCCAATAGAGGCGTTGACATAATTGTGAGATGTTGCAGATTCCAGCTGGGTGAGCACACAGCCATTTTGTTTTTCCTGGCAAGTATTGCCACAAGTAAAATAATTAATATCTTGGCATTTGGGTGTCCCTGGAGCTTTGAATGTTATGGCTTAGCACCCCCTAGTTCATATAAGATAACAACTGATTTTGGGGGGGAATTACTGCTTTAATCTAATGCACCTGAAGCAATGTAGAATTTATTATCATAGAGTAAATCAAGATCAGCATTTTTTGTAACTATACTAGTTTAATATGCATTATAGAGAAGTCCTGCAGGAGGTAAGCGGAGCACAGCAGAGCAAATGCAGGGGCTATACACCAGATATGAATAAAAATCCTTTATTGCATGATCGACATCATGGTAATGTTACCCGCACTTGTCAAACACAGTATAATGGTTTCATTCATTCCATTGGCCATATCAGACAACCAATGAGATCGTAGCTTGGCGAACTCGCGCGCAAATTATCTCACTGAGATCAGCTGTTAGCGGGGGGAAACCTATATTAACAGGGCGGTTGCAGAGAGTAAAACAGTTCTCTTTGATAAAGGGCAGGAGCCTGAAACGCGTAAGAGATTTTACTTGTCCATTACCATGATGTTGATCATGCAATAAAGGATTTTTATTCATATCTGGTGTATAGCCCCTGCATTTGCTCTGCTGTGCTCCGCTTACCTCCTGCAGGACTTCTCTACTTGTCTATTACCAGCGTGATGCACGCCTAAGGAATTGCTGATACCTTCCAACCGTGAGTACCCCAGTCCGCTCACCTGCACTCTGGGGGTTATGTTCCCAATACCCATGTACTTCCTAGGGGGATTTCAAACTGTTCTTAGGTGATCAGATATTTATTACTGATTTTACCATTAGATACAGGTCCCGCCCGCTACAGAGAGGAAGGGGTTAACTATATGGAACACACGGCATTTATATATACATTTATATTTGAGAAGACGGCTCTTCCACTCTGTCATCTTTCATGATACATGATACAGATCTTCACAAAGAATACCATATAGCTGAGCACGGTATTGGGGATTTTTTCTCCTACTTTCCACTAATATGCATTATAACAATGCTATTATATAATGTATTAAAAACTTTTCCTGTACAAAATTAGTTAAGCAACATAGCTGTCATTTTTAATAATGTCATGTGCTGATTTGTAATATATTTTTGCCCCATACATAGAAACAACCCGATCTTTTGTTGAAGCTTAATTGACTGAAAACTACCGTAATTTCCATGTGGTGGTCTCTGTTTAACGAGGACACTGACTCATTGTCTACATGCCCATGCTTCACTTATTTACGCAGCTATTGACCTCTTATGGTGTCATGTGTTACTCATTAAATAAAAATGTTTAACAACAAATGCAGACAAGATGTCCAAAATGTGTTTTGTTCCCATTTTGTTGCTAATTCTAAAAATAGTATACAGAAACATGCAGAGTTGCTGCTTAAACTGTAAGTGTCTTTGTCACAAGCCAATTAAATGAAAATAGATAATTCCCTAACAATAGTGGACATGCAGTTATAGCAGGGGCGCTCAAACTTTCTGTGCTGCGCCCCCCTGCCTGCCAGCCCCTATGCTCGCGCCCCCCACCACCCTTACCCAATATCCAGCGTCAAATGACACACTGGGTACATTTGCCGCACGTTGCTTTGCCGGCGCGCATGTCACATGAGCCAGCGGCGTCACATGGTCGACGCGGCGCCGAGGAAAGATAGGTGAAGTCCGCGCCCCCCCCAAATAATCTTTGCCCCCCACTTTGCGCACCCCTGAGTTATAGCATTAACTGTGTAGTCCATTTGTCCTCCATTGTGCATTGTGCTATGAAAATGTGAATAAAAATGTCCAGATATCTGCAAATCTAAAATCCAACAAATTTCTGGCTGCATTTACAACAACTGAACCAGAGCTACAGGATTATGTAAAACACTAAGGGGCCGATTGAAAAAGTTCTGAAGTGGCTCAAATAACGTTTCTGCCCGTTACCGGTGCAAATGGCCTCTGTATACAGTGCTGAACTGTGGTTGAGACTGCCCACTGGGAGATTTATTTGTAGGGCCCCCAACTGCGATTGCAGTCTCGGCCCACCCACTTCCTCTTTCCAGTGCATGAGCGTGAAGGTCTGTTCCCCTTTTAACAGTACGCTGCCTGCAGCCACGCTAAGGTGGACGCAAGGAGAAGACAGGGATGGACAGGCTGGGAATAGGAATACCTGATCCCCACCATTGGGGATTTCCCTGGTTGCCCAACAGGTCAGTCCAACCCTGACTGTATAGAATAGGCCCTTAAATGTCTTCCTACGATCTGACAGTGTCAGTAGCACAGTAGAGTATATAGAATATTGTAAGCTCTGCAAGGCAGGGGTTCCCTAATTCTTATTGTTTAAGTTCCTATTGAATACACTTGTGAAACTTTGTAAAGGATCCCCCTGTCCTTTCTGTATTATAACTCAGTATATCATTGTGTACATGTGTTATACTATATAAATATGCCATAAACATACACAAACACACATACAATATGGGAAATATGTCCTGTACTTGCTCTACAAAGTTACTTGCACATGCTTGGAAGAAGTTCATACTAGACATCAAACAAGGTTTACCCATTACAAACAAAGTGACCGTAGGCTTGTCCTTATCCTTTTTATTTAATACTAATAATACTAATGGCCTGTGTTGTATACAGAAGAGCATTATTATCATCATAGTCAATTTCACGTTCACCCAATGGATAGAAGCCCATACATAATTTTAATCTGGTCTGTAACTGTTTCATACGCCCATAATATATATTTTCTTTAACTGTGCATGCAATGTCTTGTATATAATGTATACCCTGTTCACTTATGTAACTGTATTTGTAACCATGTATTATTTGTCTTACTCTGTGCCCAGGACATACTTGAAAACGAGAGGTAACTCTCAATGTATTACTTCCTGGTAAAATATTTTATAAATAAATAAATAAATAATCATTGTAGCTGTTGTTTCAGCACTCCCTGGTTTTCTGTTTAGACTGTAAGCTTGACAAGCAGGTACTTGTTAAACTTTTTTGGTTGTTACAAGAAATGATCACTGTATTTCAACCTCTAATTGTACAGCACTGCATAATATTGTGATTACTTATGAATCAATGACCACATAAAAAAATATACTTCTCTTATTCCTGCAAACAGAACAATACTGTATAACACTGTATAATAGCAAAGTAGAACAGCATGTTATTTTAAATCTTGTAAGTTTCCTCAATATGCTACAGTATATCTCATGCTAATAGCAATAACATCAAAGTCAGGTGTGGCCAACTCCAGTCCTCAAGGGACATCCACAGGTCAAGTTTTAAGGATATCCCTGCTTCAGCTCAATCAGTGGCTCAGTCAATCAAATATATCCTTAAAACATGACCTTTTGGTAGCCCTTGAGGATTGGAGTTGACCACCCCTGATCTATGTGGTGCTATTCTATAAGACACCTTTTGCATTATTTCAGTGGGTGTTGAGCAAGATGTGCCTTCTCCTTGCTCAGACCAAGTCTCTTCCCAGTCTCCTTACAGTAAAGTAATCATCACAATAGAATAAATGCACACAAGGTAGATGCAATGGTTTGCAGACAGGCAGTCTGCATTTGAGTTTCCGTCAAAAACAAAAACTTTATTAAAATTATGAAAAGAGTGTGTTCTAAGGATAGTTTTTTTTTAATTAGCTTACAAGGATTGACCCTTTAACAGAAACTGGTCAGCATTATGCTGCCACTACCAGTAGTGGCTTAGTGGACCCATGCAAATACTAACATTCCAAGAAGGGATACCACTGTAGCCCCGAGGTAAAATTTCACTCTCTGGCCCCCCTCTGTGTGTGCCGGGGGATCGCGGGTGCCGCCGTTGTCACTGACGGACCCGCCGGGAGAACGCAAGGGTGGGGGCCAGTGCAGGGAGCAGAGCGTTGCTGTAAGGCGCAGGCCGGTTGCCGGGGACGCGATCGGGCCGTCGCTAAGGCCGCGATCGCGTTGCCACCGGCTCGGCGGCTTGTGCAGAGGGCGCCGCCATTGCGCATTAGCTCGAGCATGCGCAGTAGGCGGCAAGCGCGAGATAGGACCCCAGGGTTAGGGAGAGATCGCGCGAGAGTAGGGAAGTGTAGAGGGAGGTTGAGGCGGCCATTAGGCGTTCGCGCATGCGCGGGAGAAGCGCGCACGCGGCCCCAATGCTTAGGCAGCCTCCTGGGAACTACAACTCCCAGGAGGCATAGGGAGACAGGCACCAGGTGCCCCATAGCAGCCAATAGGGCTGGAGGATGCTCAGCCCGGGAATATAGATACATTTCCCGGGCTTTGCGCGCGTCAGTCAGGAAGAGGCAGAGGAAGGAGTAGGAAGCGTGCAGGGAGCGAGTGGCTCCTGCACCAGGTAAAGGTTCTCCTTAGGTCCCCAGGCAGGCCCCAATTCCCGGTAAGGGCAGGGGGTAACTGAAGAGGGGCGGCCCTAGATAAGGAGGTCACCCTTAGGAGTGAAAGATGCAGGTTTGGCAGTGCCACAGCGGGTAGTGCTGTGCGCACTGGCAAATAGGCACAGGGTGTGTGCAGTGGATTTGCTGCGGGTTCCAGTGTATTGTGTGTGTAGGACTGTTGCTGTGTGTGCACGCTGCAGGTGCTGGGCGCAGCGTGTGCAGTGTGTGCGAACGTCTGCAGGCTGACGGTGAGGGCTGTGTGTCTGCTGCAGGCGCTTTAGGAGTAGCTAGGTGTTAGTAAGTTACAGATAGGACTGGGTAGCTAGGGTAGGGGGGGCAGGTTATTACTCCGCAGGCCCTAGGAGTTTTCCCCAAGCCACCCCAGGTTGCGGTTCATCAGAGACAGGCCCTAGGTTAGGGTTCCTGTCACGTTAGGGATAGATAGGGATAGCGGCGGTTGCTGTTCCCGTGAGACGGTGTGTTACCGAGAGACGGTTGTGTTCCCGTGAAGCGGTGGGACCCTCGTTGGGGTCCTGGAGAAGTACCTGGATAGGATCAGACGGAGGCTTCGCACGTCTGACCCTTTTAGAAGAGTGTTGCAGGCCCGAGCATCGGAGTGCTCGGAAGGTATTTCTACACATGTGCACCAACAGGCCTAATAGATAATTTAGTGACTGCGCAGTCACCCACGACCTCCGTAGGAGTACGGGACATTGGGTGTGGGGGATATGGTTAAGGTGATGCGGATAGAGCATGATGTTATGTAATGTGTTATATGTTCTCAAGTAAAAGTGTTAGTTATTGTTTTATCGTATACGTGTGTTATTGTATTTCTTACCCAGGGCTATCTTTCATAACGGGGATCCTGGGTAAGTGGAGGCGCTGCACCAGGTAAATGGTAAGGGTTTCCCCAGGCTCCCAGCTAGCGGAGGCTCAGATCTCCTGGAGCCGCAGGTGTGATACAGTTACCAGTAGTCCCTTAGAAGAGGTGTGTCGCAAGGAAAGGGACCGGTTAGACCACAAGGGGCCAATGTGAGATTGGGTGGGTCAGGCCGGTTCACAAAAAGGGCTACACCACCATGACCTACAATCTTCCACTAAGGTGAAGCCCTACCACCATTCCATGGAAGGACAACATCTTATCTTGTCATCAAACAGGCATAGTCTCCTGGTCTCTCCCACTATTCCATGGTATAAGTAAAATTCATTTGATTAAAAATCACCAATTTTGCCAGAATGTTACCACTTTTCACCATAAATTTTAGCAATATATAAAGAACCATGTGGGCTTGCACATTCACTTTTAATGCTTGAAATTTTTTCCAACATTTTCTGTTGTGACAATTTTTTAGGAACAAAATTCAAAAGTCATGCTTTGCCTGATTCACAAAATTCAGTGCAAATGTGCACATCTCCACCTGCACACTTGCTTGACAGGCCATATAGGGGAAAAAACACAAACAGACACAGATCATAGTGCAACACTGTAGGGTTAAAACAGGTCTACACTAATACACACACTGCACATATAACATAGAGACTCCTAGTGACTATAAAAACTATTTATTAAATAAAAAGAACTATGCCATAAATGGTTTGGACAAATGAGAACACCGCTGGTCATCCAGATATGAAAAATCAGAGCCCTACTTACAAGCAGCAAGGCAAATACAGGCAATGCAACAAAGAGTCTTCCGGCTGCTGCTGATGTCTTTGCAGAGATGTGATTCCTGCTGCACCGTGACTCTCGTGCTGACTCTCCCTCCAGGGGTTAACAGGAACAGTGGCAGTGTTGGAGGCCTGCTTGTGGGGCTCACAGCTCTCCTCCACGTGAGGCTGCTCTCCTCACTTCCTCCTCCGGTTACACAGGCTGTCTCAGCGTGCCTGCACGCGAGTGTGCACGTGCCCTTAAAGGGACAGTACAAACGTCCTGTATGCCAAGAACTAACGGCTGCAATGGGGCTCAAATGTGACCAAGTGTCCCAAAAAGTCCAATACCAAGCTCAAAGTGACTGTGTCACCTGCCCTACGCGTTTCGTGGATGTTACTCCACTTCCTCAGGGGCTACAAAGACTGACACTGAATGACATGTACATATACCCTAACCAATTAAAAATTAATTGCCCAATTAGGCTGTATAGCCTGCATGTCATTAATATCAAATCACTACGTCTCTAACAACATAATACACATACAATACATTAAACAACATTAAAAACATTTAATGTTGTTTATTGTATTGTATGTGTATTATGTTGTTAGAGACGTAGTGATTTGATATTAATGACATGCAGGCTATACAGCCTAATTGGGCAATTAATTTTTAATTGGTTAGGGTATATGTACATGTCATTCAGTGTCAGTCTTTGTAGCCCCTGAGGAAGTGGAGTAACATCCACGAAACGCGTAGGGCAGGTGACACAGTCACTTTGAGCTTGGTATTGGACTTTTTGGGACACTTGGTCACATTTGAGCCCCATTGCAGCCGTTAGTTCTTGGCATACAGGACGTTTGTACTGTCCCTTTAAGGGCACGTGCACACTCGCGTGCAGGCACGCTGAGACAGCCTGTGTAACCGGAGGAGGAAGTGAGGAGAGCAGCCTCACGTGGAGGAGAGCTGTGAGCCCCACAAGCAGGCCTCCAACACTGCCACTGTTCCTGTTAACCCCTGGAGGGAGAGTCAGCACGAGAGTCACGGTGCAGCAGGAATCACATCTCTGCAAAGACATCAGCAGCAGCCGGAAGACTCTTTGTTGCATTGCCTGTATTTGCCTTGCTGCTTGTAAGTAGGGCTCTGATTTTTCATATCTGGATGACCAGCGGTGTTCTCATTTGTCCAAACCATTTATGGCATAGTTCTTTTTATTTAATAAATAGTTTTTATAGTCACTAGGAGTCTCTATGTTATATGTGCAGTGTGTGTATTAGTGTAGACCTGTTTTAACCCTACAGTATTGCACTATGATCTGTGTCTGTTTGTGTTTTTTCCCCTATATGGCCTGTCAAGCAAGTGTGCTGATCCCCTGAGGAGTACAGGATTATCCAATGAACTTTTGGCGCCAGGTTTTTCTTTGTTTTCACTTTCACTTTCTCTGTCAGTACTGACAGTATTACTAGGCAGCCTTTATATATATATATTTTGCAATTGTCACACTGGTGTTTTAGTCTTTAGCGCTTGTGCACATTTTTTCTTTTTCACATCTCCACCTGCCACAAAGTGACCAATGTACCCAAGGCTGTATGGAAACAAGGCTTCTTCTGTCTTGGGTTAGAGAGAAATGCTACGTGAAGTATTGTTGGTGCATTGTCCTCTTTACGTGCCTTGACCCATATGCCAAACACTGAGCATGCAAGACTTGAAAATAACTTTTCTTTTGACATTCAATTTGCTGGTATTGATTTTTTTTCTATAGTTCTTTGTGCGTATTTATATGTTTCACGTCAATTATAGAGGCAGAAACATTCAGTTGGCATAATTATTTGAAGTGTTGGGTCTATTCTAAGATGCCAATGGTAGATGACTAGAAATAGCCTTCATTGATATCTATGCACCATGTGAACATTCTGCGGGGCTGAAAAAAGAAATCCTGTCCGAGTGGGAGGCACTGAATGCTAACATGCAAAATCTCTGAACATCATAAACACTAACACTCGCATATCTGTAAACACACACTGACAGTTAAAAACACACGCACACAAAAACAGGAACGTAGATAAATGCAAACAAAAAATGCATACTTATGCGCAATACTTAGTATTTTCACAGTGAATTCCTGGTTTTTAAAGAACACTTTATTTTACTGTTATTTATAATTGTGCTTATGACACATCTGCCCAAGAGCATCATGTGATGAATAGGACATTTTTTACTTGATGCATAAAGATGAATTAGTACTAAACCAATTTAAAAATGTCTATCAGAGCTCTGAAACGTTTGCAACATAGTTGTCTGTTTTTATACCATAGTGTATGTCAGCTCCATTGCTGCCGCAGGGGCCTGCAACCCCAAACACAGATAAAGGCAGATTGAAGATATCATTTTACAATTTATTTCCTTGAGCAGATGCCTAAAAAGAGCAGTCCCCAGAAAATCCCAAGTAAGCATCAATTACAAACATAAAAACAGAGAATTTGATGGCAGATAAGAACCACCTAGTCTCTCCATTTTCCAACATCACGCAGAACCTCAGACCCTATTTAGTCCTTGGCTATGTTTCGTACTATGGATAGCCTTTTGTATATCCCAAGCAAGTTTGAATTCCCTTACCGTGTTAACCCCTACCACCTCTGTTTGGAGGTTATTCCACCACCCTTTGTGTGAAGTACTTCATCACATTTCCCCTTAGGCTGCCATCTCCCAGTTTCAGAGCATGACCTCTTGTTCTAGCACTTATCTTTCAATTATATCCCACATCTTCCTTCTGTTCTCTAACATGTAAATATTATGTTTCTTTGAGTTTCCCCAATAAGCCTTTTTTTTTTAATATATATCATGCACAATTTATGTAGGCATTCTTTATACAATCTCTAATTTATTTATATCTTCCGGAGATATGGTCTACAGCAGGGGTGCGCAAAGTTTCTGTTCTGCACCCCCCCGTGTGCCAGCCCCAGCACTCGCACCCCCCCCCATTTTCTGTGACCTGGCATCAAATGAGGCCACGGGTCATGTGATGTTATGTCATGTGACCCCGCAGCATCCTTTGGCGATGCACACGTCACATGACCCATGGCGACGCGTCCACAAGCCTACTGAATCCCGGTAAGTTGAGGTTGCAAAGGCCTTGCGCAGTCCCTCGGCATTTAACTTAAATACCTCGGAGAAAAGGGCAGGGCCTCTGCAACCGCTGCCCTCCCCCCCCAAAAAAACCCCCTGATCTACAGAACTGGACACAGTAATCCCTATGTGTTTCTCCCATCCAAGGGCTTAGTCAGGGCAACCTTGGATGGGAGAAACGCGTAGGGTTAATTTTTTCAAGCATCTACAACCAGTGGGAGAAGCGCTACATGCGTAGAAGTAAGAGGAGGAATTTTCAAAAAAATCTTGTTGGCGCCAACACCGGATGAACGGCTGTGGCAGGAGACGTGACACGCAGGCATCACACGCAAGACGCGGAAGATGCAGACGCACCCTGACTTCACTGAGAAGACTGTGGTCCAACAAACACTCTGGCCGAGCAGTGGAGGGGGAAGGGAGACAGCAAGTGAGTCGCAGTACCCCTCAGGATCCCGGCAGCAACTGCATATTAAAGCTAGGAGCGGCAAAGTGAAGAGGTAAAGCACCCATATCTGCACTATCAGTGGAGACAGGGATTAATGTGCTATGAGCTGTGTAGGCTCTAGGTGAAAGGCTACTCACTAGCTTTGCCTAAACACATACCTGAATACATCTCCACTCTATGAGGGTTGAAAAACAGAGTGCACAAAGTCTGCTCAAGAGATCTGTGACTTATTTGACATCTCTTTCCTCTTGCCCAGCCTGCAAACATCATAGATACCAGAAGCACACAGTGTTGCCATTCCCCATATCACTTATACCAATTTAACACAACTCAAAGTGTTTCCACCAATACTGGGATATACACTAAAGAACTTACCATTTTTGGATTTTCTAACAAGTAGTTCTAAGTGGATGCACCTATTATACTAGGGTGGACATTAGAAGATCTTTAAGATTGTTACCCACGTATATGCAAATACAATATATGTATGCTATATCATTTTGCAAGTAACAAGTGTTTGTTTTAACTGGCCCCTATTATGGCATTTTTTTGATAAAGTTTTATGAGTTTAAGGGGGTTATGCACAAAGCAGTGATAAGTGTTTTTAAGTGAGATAAGTGCTTTTTGGAGCAATTTATGGCGCAAATATTTTAGCAATGACTGTGTTTTGATGATGAAAAGCCTTTTAAGCGCGATACTGCAGAGTTATCACTGCTTTGTGAATCGCGCTGCACGCAATATTGAGAAATAAAGGCATTGATCTCACTTAAAAAGACTTATCACTGCTTTGTGCAAAACCTCCTAAATGTTATTTGATTTATTTATTACCCAGCTGGGATAATTTCATATTTTGTATTTTATTTTCAAAGCTATTAGGTTTTTGATATTATTAAAAGTATATTTGTATCGCACACATTTAGGGGGTCATGCACTAAGCAGTGATAAGTGGGTTTTCTGGGTGCTATGCACAAATCAGTGATAAGTGCTTTTAAGTGAGATACATGCCTTTATAGCGTGATACTGCCTGTTGTTAGATTCACAAAGCAGTGATAACAGTGCAGTATCGTGCTATAATGGCATTTTTTCCCACTTAAAAGCACTTATCACTGTTTTGTGAATCTCACAGCAGGCAATATGACGCTATAATGGCTTTTTATCTCACTTAAAAGCACTTATCACTGCTTAGTGCATGACCCCCTTAGAGCGTGGTCTCATTTGAAATCTCTTGACCTGTAAGAACTAGGGTTCTTTTTTAACTGATTCCGTGCGCAGGAGTATATATAACTTTTTTCCTTTCTGTATACATTGGGGAATTGAAGATTCCCTGCTGTATACTCCAGCAGCAGGCGTAATTTTCTCTTATTTAGTGAGTATAATGCCAACTCTACCATTGTTACAAGTCCATCCAGCGCCATCTTTCTTTCCATATCTTCATAGTGGGACTGTCTGGCGGGACGCCACCCCACGTAGCGGAGGCGGCGTTGTGGATCATGCTTTCGGATCCATCATCCAAGTACAGCATCTACGCGCCTGGGTGTGGACACACCCGGCAGGTACCTTCATCATACACCAAGTGCACCATACACGGTAACACAGGCATATTCCCGCACATGGTCCCTATCTGCGATTGGGGGGGGGGGGAGTGTGTTAGATTTGTGAACCTCAGAACTCACATTTTCAATAGTCGAGTTGTCCATATTCTCACAGCAAGCACAACACAACTGACAAAAAGTCATTTGACCAGTATCCAGGCAGAACAGCTTACTACATTTTCATTGGCTGTTAGTCGCTCACATGACCAGGCTCTCGCTGCTTTTGGTATCCTTGTATCTCACGTGCACATACAAGCTCGTGCTCACTATGGCCATGCGCTTTGGAATACACACGTTTGTTTATAGTGTGAGCTATGTCGCACTATGGACGAGGCCTTTTGTGGATTAGCTAGGTCTTTCATTAATAGTTCTAGAAATGAATAGGGCATTTGGATAGTGAGAAGAAAAAAACAAAATATTTATCAAGCAATACATAGCAATTCTCCAAGCCGCAGTCAACTTTTACTGACCTAGACAATGAACAGAAAGTTAATCAGTAGCAGAAGATTGAGTTCCCCAGAAGGGGGAAAGTGACTGACTAAAAATGTAAACAATGTTCTCTGGGAGCCTCAAACTGCATAAAGTGGTAGCACAAGGACAGTTGTAGTAAATGCAGACCCCACTTTCCTAATGTGAGTTTGGAGTATGTTGTTTATACAGTATATCTTCCTATAACAAGCTTCATATTACTGTGTAATTATTGCAGAAAATGTATTTGTAGATATTCAACTGAGAAGGAAGTATACCATCATTAATAATCCTAGTGTTAAAGAGACGTGCATTCATTTGCAATGTGACACAAACTCCTCCCAGCATTTCATTACTTAGAGGGGATTCATTCAGCACCTTGAAATAATTTGTTTTGCCTGTACAAACTTGTTCTTTTAAGTGGATGTATTATGATCCAAGAGTCTTACAGTTATATATTAAATGGCTATTGTATGTTTATGCTTGTGTTTAAGTGGGTGAATACAACTTAAAACGATTTCCAATATGTTTAAGAGTGCATTTTGTTCTAATTGTCAGAGTAGGTGGCACACAGGTGGAGTGGACCTTTTACCAAAGTGTGTTTTATAAGTACTTAATTAAGATTTAAGAACGTGAGTTCAATTGTTTTGTGCATGCCCTGTCCTAGCATTGATATTCTACTTACACAAGGTAAGCAAGACTTTTTTGTTTTGCATTTATTTCTCCAGTTTTACATGTAGAAATGTTCGTTATATCACCACCGACCTGACAGTTTCACTTGAGGTGGCATATCTGTGTCTGCGACCATTTTATTTATGTATAAAATGTTTTACCAGGAAGTAATACATTGAGAGTTACCTTTTGTTTTCAAGTATGTCCTGGGCACAGCGTTAAGATGACAAATAATACATGGTTACAATACATAGTTACATAAGTGAACAGTGTATACATTATATACAATACATTGCATGCACAGTTAGAGATAATATATATTATAGGCGTATGTACAGTAACAGTTACAGAACAGATAAAAATGTGAGTTAACTTTAGTTTTGAAAGAACTTAGACTGGTGATGGCTGTGAGAGTCTCCGTTAGATTGTTCCAGTTGTGAAGTGCACAGTAAGAGAAGGAGGAGAGACCGGATATTTTGTTGGACCTTGGGAGCATTAACTGCTTTGTTACCTATACGTTCAGCTGCTTCAAAATGCAAACTATATGAATGTAATACATATTCCATTCCCACCTTGGAAGGTAATTTAGTGAATCCAGCTTGAATAGCAAATTAAGCTTAGTGACATTATTATATTACAATGAACATAAAGATCCAATGTTGATAGTTTGAATGGTAGAATGTTATCTCTTGCAAACTTTTGGAATTTAAGCGGTTAAATCCTTTTCTTGGGTTAGATGCAAGGGGGATTTGTACAGTATATGAACTAGCGATGGGCGAATGTATCAAAACTCAGCCCGAAAATATTTCCCTTTTTTTTGCTAATGCTAGATTTGCCAACGAATATTTTGCTTGCAAAGTTTTTGTTAAAAAATTAAAGTCACTATTCGCACATTGAATTGGACCTAAATATTCGATCCGCCCAGAGCCTCAAATATGGGTTTTGCTCGAGAGAGCTTATTGTAAGTTAGTGTCCCCTGTGCTATATATATATATCCCCTCAAACACACCTTTATACCCTCTTTTTGAATGTGTGAATAGTGGCCATCGGTGCAATTCCTTATGAATGTTTAAAAACTTTTTTAATACGGGAATATTTCATTTCTTTATTAAACAATCCACGAATATTCGCACTTGCAAATAATTGGCATATTTGTGGCAAATGCGAATGTTTGCATCCTTTGTACGAACTAAAGGGTTTGCCACATTGTAACATTTTTAAAAGTGCCGCTTGGATTGCCTCTTTGAGTAACAGTAGTTATGTCACACCTAAAGGTGGCGTTGCTCACATCCAGACCCTGAAAGAAGTTGGCAGAGAGAGAGGGAAAGATACCCCAGGTACACCAGGGAAATATGCTAATTTGAATATGCAAAGTAGATGCACATAATTTAAATGTGTGTATTTCAGAGGTTTGCATCAAAAAGAAAAGTGTTGAAAGCGCTACTGCTTACAAACAATATGTGTGGTTACTACTAGTGACTAAATATAATCAAAAAGTGTACCGAGTACTTGCACATACTGTATAAGCAAGGCTGTCTGATAAAAAACTGACCGAACAAGATCAGGGAAACATACATATAACAAATACAAACCGGCGCCTCAAAAAAGTCCAATGAATGCAAATATAAGTAATATGAAAACCTTATTACAGAAGTTCAATCTGGAACATCCGGATCCACTTAAATAATCTACGAAGAGGTTTCCTCAGGACAACAAGATAGGAGTTAAATAGGCATATCCAAACAGTATAAAACAAAAATTGTGAGGCGCTTCCGATAAAGGTGTGATAAAAATAAATACATAAATATATATAGTGATAATTAAATATATAAACAGTGTTCAAAAATAATAGTACAATTCGCTGCTCAACCCTCTTAGGCCCGGGCCATAGAGGGGGGGAGCCGTGCTGCACCGCGCTGACGCTGAGGCTCGCCTGCAGAAGCTGTGCGATTCCATGCACATACAGGCGAGCCAGCGTCCGCGATCGGAGGTGGGGGGAGACTGAGGGAGGCGGGGCAGTGACGTCGCTGGGCCAATCACCCGCGACGCACTGACGTCAACGTCACGTTGACGCAGCCCCGCTCTCATTGGAGGTTTTCAGCCGACAGCGCGCTGAAAAACAGCTTGGCGCTCGGCTGAAAACTCCAAAGCCTGAGCACGCCTGCGGACGCTCGCGCGAGCCCCCTCTCAAGGCATCCTCATTGATGCAGGGGCTCAGCGCTGAGCGTCCGCATACCTCAGCACGGCCTGTCCTTCTATGGACTTGGCCTTAGGAGAAGATCCAGTTCCTCCTCTCTTGACTGTTTGGAAGAAGCTTGTGGGGAGCGCAGAATTTGCATGGGGGGCACACTCTGGGTTGCTGCTAGTTCACTCTACGCGTTTCGGACTCCTGACGAAGCAGGCACGCCAGCGAAACGCGTTGAGTGAACTAGCAGCAACCCAGAGTGTGCCCCCCATGCCCCAGAACCCGTGTGGATCCATTTCGAGATCGATCGCGAAACCGGAAGTGACGCGACGCGACGGGCCGGACCAGAAGTGACGTGACGCGATCCCGGGAGTGGGGTAGATAGTGTATATTGCTGCTGCGCTTTGATTGTTACGTGTCTATGCACATGGTGCTAATGTAAGTGTGGATTACCACTGTTTTTATTGAATACATCAGTAGTGAACATACAATGTTGCACTAGAGTTGTTTCTATTTTCATCGAGGGTTCGTTCCACTGATACCAGGGTGAGTATCCTAAGCAAGATCCCCCTGCAAACTACAGAGTCTTCATATTGTCTTCCAATGCTGTTATTTGACTGGGAGAATGTGAGTTCTTAATCTCGATCCCCATATACATTGTTACAGGTGTTTAGGATATATTACACTATTATTTATTTCATTCCCTTTACATGGTGAAATTCTGCGCTCCCCACAAGCTTCTTCCAAATATCCAAACAGTGGCAGATGATTCCCAAAGGCTCCTCCGCTGCAGGGGAACGCCTGTGTAGGCGATCCGATGCCGTCTGTGTGCTCTGTGTAGCGAGCTCAAGTACAGGAGCAGACGTCGGGGGAGAATTTCACTTCTGGGCTGTTTTCACAGTGCCTGAAAGGCTGCTCACACGTCTCTCATGATCAGCTGTAACCTCTGACCCTACGCGTTACATGACTGCGTCACGTCCTCAGGGGTATCAGAGGTTTACAGGTATCTCTCCACATTTTGTTTAAAGGAGTGTTTTGGGAGGTAGTCAGTGAGGACGCTTTCAAGGAGGGGTTTGGAAGACAAACAACATCATACTATTGGAACCCAATGCAAGGTTGTGCTAATTTAACATGAGTTTAAGCCTATGCTAATGACTTAAAGAACAGCTGCTGTTTTTGCATACAGTATAATTAGCTTTGTGGATGTGTGATAACTACAGGGAAAATAATGATACCTTTTGAGCCCTGATTTAACACAGCCCTGTGGATCTGGCCTTATGTTTAAGAAACAAATTTCCATTCATCTAGTGCCACTTAGACCATTAGTCAGGAAGCTCCTATTATAGTATTCTAAAATTTTTTATTGTGTTCCCTATACTATTCTTTAAGGTTTGTGCATTAAGGTAAATGCTTAAATTTAAAAGTAAGTTTTATGACATTATTATATTATAATGAACATAAAGGTCCACTGTGCAATTCTGTGAGGAAAAACAAATGCACCAGATGTATTAAAGCAACAAAAAATACGGATTCCAAAATATTTGCTTTTCATTAATACATCTAGTGCAGTTTTTTCTTGCCCCAATATTGCACCACATTTACCTTGACATGAAGGCCCAGATTCACTAAGCTCTGTTGGCCTAAATACTGTGATATTAACTGAATTTAATACTCAATTTAGGAGAGGGCCCTTTGATTTATCTACCTCTCAATAGATTAAACTTTACTCAATATGGGGATATATCTGTGACAGTATCTGTGAAAGTGAAAATGTAAATAATAAGAATACATTTTACATATGTTTGCATATATTTACCTGATAACTCAGGGAAAATGAAACCAGTTATTTTTTTTTTGTGGTAACGTCACAATATTTGCTGTCATTTCATTGAGCTTAGTGAATCTAGGCCATAGGGGCTATTTCTGTAGTCATCTCCACATAGGATAGAAAAAGCAAAAGTTGGGTAGAAGGGATTCCTTTAATAACTTACCCATGGTTAAACACAGTTCCATCTTTCAAGACCCCAAAGGTTCCTTCTTCAGACAGAATTTTTTTTCTGCCTAAAGAAGAAACCTTTGTGGTCCTGAAAGTTTGCACTCATTTTAACCACAGGTCAATCATCAAAGGTATCGCTTCTACCTTACTTTTGCATGTCTAATCTACTAGTTAACATGGTACCATCCTTTATTTGTGACACACTTGATAGAAATGATTGTTTTCTGCAACAATGCATAAAAATATACTACCTCTGTATTGGCATCAGTCTTACATTCTGGAATGCTCTACAACAACACTTGGAATGCTCCAAAAACCAGAAACATGAAATAAACAGATACTGCATTAAAAAATAAAGGCAGGATTAATGCAAAAAAATAAAAACAAATCCACATTGTGCTCCCTTTACTCACAGCAGAGACTAATGTCACAGATTACACACAAATGCCTAAATTGTTTGTGCGAGCAAACAGAAAAAGTCCTATATCTGCACACAACTCTAGAATTATATATATATATATTACACATACATTACCATGAAGCAGCAAAGAGGCGACAGCACTCAGACAGTTTAAAGCAGTAATATGTATTAAACATATAGAACATATCTCCAACGTTTCGATCCCACAGGGGGATCTTCCTCAGGGGGGTGCTTTTATTATTTCAATGGGACATGCACCAGCCCACTACTGATTACCTACAGAAGTGCCAGTGACCGTCTATCAACTAATATATATATATATATATATATATATATATATATATATATATATATATATATATATATATATATATAAATAGGCAGATGGCACACACATAAACTGGAAATAGGTGCTTGTCCCATACAGGTAATGTATAGATAAGTTCCTTACCGAGTAAATCCAGGATCTCAAGATCACAAGGCAAGAAGGAGACAGCACACTCAGGAGGTACAAAAAAAGCGTGTATTCAGTAGAAAAACTGGCACATAAACCCGACGTTTCGGTCCTTGGCACAGGACCTTTCTCAAGGGAGTGCTCTGTACATAATGATACCTGTCAAACATATATACCCACCACCCATCAACAAACAGATCCCTGATAGGCTAAACCATGATGTTAAACAGCTGTAGACACTAGCTAATCAAATATAACATCAGCACTGAGCAACAGTGGTGTCAGGTGGCGTCTCACCTATCTTAGTAACCATTAACAATGGCGCACATGCGCAACATACGTCACAACTACAAATAATAAATATATAAAAGTAATTGCTAGAAAACACGAGCGTTCAATGCGTATGCTAGGTTTCCACGAATAAATAGCAAGCATATGTACGGAGCATACCATGGTATTAGATAATGAAAATAGCGACTGTAGTGATTGATAGTCACTACAGTCACTATTTTCATTATCTAATACCATGGTATGCTCCGTACATATGCTTTGCTATTTATTCGTGGAAGCCTAGCATACGCATTGAACGCTCGTTTTATTTATATGATTGTTTGTTGATGGGTGGTGGGTATATATGTTTGTCAGGTATCATTATGTACAGAGCACTCCCTTGAGAAAGGTCCTGTGCCAAGGACCGAAACGTCGGGTTTATGTGCCAGTTTTTCTACTGAATAAACGCTTTTTTTGTACCTCCTGAGTGTGCTGTCTCATTCTTGCCTTGTGATCTTGGGATCCTGGATTTACTCGGTAAGGAACATATCTATATATATATATATATATATATATATATATATATATATATATATATTATATATAGAGTAATTTTATTACAATAAAACTTAACTTTTACTCCTGAGTTACAGTAAAATAGAAATAGTTGTTGAATAAAAAATGTATATACTTTATTAGTACTCTATTTATATGTGGTCGCCAAAAATGCATATATCAATAGCAAGTAACATAAGAGCGCTAATGTATAACATCTTACATGGACACACATCTAAATACACGCAAATTAAAAACAAAACGGTCTCAGGAATGACCCAGTAGTAATCTCTTTTCTGTAAATGACTGCTAATATCTAGAGATGGGCATTTTGGGGGCGAATTTGGATCTGCAGCGAATCAGCCGGTTCTTTTGGTCCACGGATTTCAGTGGCTCAATCTCAAAAAGGGGTGGTGTTTGGATTTTTTATTATTACCAATACACTCCGCGGATTCCGCAATCCATTGATGGATGTGTAGAATCCAATTTGATTCACCAATCTGTGGCGGATTCTTAAGGATTCGGATTCTTAAGAATTCGCGAATTGGATTTGTCAAATCCGTCAACGGATTGTATCCAATGGCGGTTTTTGATGAATCTGCGCAGATTAACCCCGACAGTCATTTGCGAATTTTACATCGCAAAATTGATTTTTTGGGGGGGAACATGCGAGAATATCCATTAAAAGGATTTGTGCAGATTCGCCCATCTCTACTAATAAATCACTGCGAAATGCTCAAAGAACTAGATTGGTCAACACTAGAGTCTAGGCGCAAAGTTCATCTTTCCTGTCTTGCCTTCAAATTCTTCATGGGCAAGCTACCCAGCTACCTGAACAAGCTCCTTACCCCTACCACTTGCAGCACTCATCATCTGAGCTCTGACTCCAAAAGACTATTCATGGTCCCAAGGCTCAACAAAGTATCCGGACGTTCCTCCTTCTCCTTCCGTGCACCCCAAAACTGGAACAACCTACCAGAGACTCTCACATCCACCACCAGTTTAAGTTCTTTCAAATCTAAGGCTGTCTCACATTTTAACCTGGTCTGTAACTGTTTCATACGCTCATAAATATATTTTCTTTAACTGTGCAAGCAATGTCTTGTATATAATGTATACCCTGTTCATTTATGTAACTGTACATGTAACCATCTATTATTTGTTTTACTCTGCCCAGGACATACTTGAAAACGAGAGGTAACTCTCAATGTATTACTTCCTGGTAAAATATTTTATAAATAAATAAATAAATTAATATCCCCATGAAGTTTTTAAATTATCTCATCTTTCCCCAAAATTCCTTAGTTTTAGGTAAAATAGTCTGATCCACTTAATGGTGGTATATCAAAATATCTCTAGACTGTTTAGTCCTGTAGTTGTAGCATAATATAAGAGAGAAGAGTAGAAAGAAGGGATATGTGGGAATAAGGGTAATAAAACACAGTAAGTAGAAAAAAGAGCTGAACCCTAGGTGATACTGACAGATGTAGAGCTACATGTGATGTTAGAATTATTGATTTTTTTAATCAATAGTATCAACTTTGTAGCTTATAAAGATCTAATAATAAAGAGGTCATCCAGGGGGTCAAACAGCTAAATGCTTTTTCCCCATTACAACATTTTTAGTTTCAGACTTTGAAGAGCAATGATCTATCCTATACATTAGAGATGATAAATGTGACTTATTAATGATATATGCATTTTTGCCAGCCACGTAGAGCACTAATAAAGTATATATATATTTTATTCAACCACCATTTCTATTTTACTGTATTTAGTAAAAGTTAAGTTTTATTACTACATATATACGATTCTAGAGGTGTGCACTGATAAATGATTATTTCTGTTTATGCTCGCACAAACAATTTAGTCATTTAATGTTTATTGTATATCCTAATCCTTTGAGGCACCCTCTATAGCACGACCCTTTTACTTTGAGTGATATTTCTTCCATCACAACTCTTGCGTTCTTTTCAAGGATGTCTTCCCTCTACCCCTTTTGTATCTAAAGCTCTCTCCCGCCGTAAACCTTTCTCACTTTCTGCCCCGTCACTCTGGAATGCCCTTCCCCTCAAAACCCGACTAACACCCTCTCTATCCATGTTTAAGACCCACCTTAAAACACACCTGCTTAAGGAAGCATATGAGTATCTCCATGGCTGATACTTTACACCTCATACATAAACCTTGACAGACGCACTTACCAGGTCGCCCTACCTACCAATTAGATTGTAAGCTCTTCAGAGCAAGGACTCATTTTCCTAAATGTTACTTTTATGTCTGAAGCACTACTCCCCTTTATGTATTATTTGTTATTTATATGATTTTTACGTGTATTACTACTGTGAAGCGCTATGTACATAAATAGCGCTATATAAATAAAGACATACATACTTAATGTCGCATATTACAAGAATATGTAAGGAGTGGAAACAAAATCACAATTTTTGTAATTTTTGATTAATTTCTCCTCCCTTTCTTGATCTTAGCACCCAATACAACTGTCATAATATGGTCGGTTTTATATCTAAAAGTACAGATTTTAATGCATGGGAATCAGATTCTCAAGCAGCTTTCTCGACCGACACACAGGCAAATGTCAGAATAAATTCTAAAGATACTAAACAGTATTTTCAGGATTTAGACAAGCTGTTTAAGCAGCATACAGTATGTGGTGGGAAATCACCAGATTATACAATTATATAAAGTCCAATCTAATACCGAGGGGGCTTAGAATAATATTACTAAATAGAGTTACATGCCGGAGTTAAGTGATTTAGAACAAAGAATGCAAAAAAAAAAAAAAAAAATAGAATGATTTGTTGAAAAACTCAAAGACCAAAAAAAAAAAAAATTTCCATAGAAATCGAAGACTTTAAGGAAGGGAGGATTTATAGACACCATTCCACTGCATATAAGATAAGGGTACAAAATGTAAGTAAATAATCAACAGAGTGGAAAATTTCAGATTTGGAACAATCCTCGTACTGATGGAAAGGGAGGAAGAAAACAGAGTCCGCCCATCCTCCCCCCACACACCTCCCCCCAGTATGTCTTCCCCCCTCCCCCCTTAGACCTTCCCCCCCCCCACCAACTGAAAAATACCCATTTTGGGACAACATGTTGTTTAACTCAGTTGAAAAGTCATGTCATGTGCCTATGACATTGTCATTATGATTTGGATGTATGTTGTTCTCAATAAAAAAAAAGTGATATAAAAAAGATTCATTATTCAAACAGGAAGTGCCTCCGATTCAGTCACTGGCTGTGGTGCCGGATCTCTTCTCCTGCCTAATTATTTATTTATTTATTTATAAAATATTTTACCAGGAAGTATTACATTGAGAGTTACCGCTCGTTTTCAAGTATGTCCTGGGCACAGAGTAAAACAAATAGTACATGGTTACAAGTACAGTTACATAAATGAACAGAGTATACATTATATATAAGACATTGGGTGCACAGTAAAAGAAAATGTATATTATGAGCGTATGAAACAGTTACAGACCAGGTTAAAATGTGAGACAGCCTTAGATTTGAAAGAACTTAAACTGGTGGTGGATGTGAGAGTCTCTGGTAGCTTGTTCCAGTTTTGGGGTGCACGGAAGGAGAAGGAGGAACGTCCGGATACTTTGTTGAGCCTTGGGACCATGAATAGTCTTTTGGAGTCAGAGCTCAGGTGATAAGTGCTGCAGGTGGTAGGGGTGAGGAGCTTGTTCAGGTAGCTGGGTAGCTTGCCCATGAAGAATTTAAAGGCAAGACAGGAAAGGTGAACTTTGCGCCTAGACTCTAGTGTTGACCAATCTAGTTCTTTGAGCATTTCGCAGTGATGTGTGTTGTAGTTGCATTGGAGAACAAAACGACAAATTGAATTGTAGAGGGTGTCAAGTTTGCTAAGGTGGGTTTGAGGAGCCGAGCCATATACTATGTCTCCATAGTCAATAATTGGCATTAGCATCTGCTGTGCGATACGCTTTCTGACCAGGAGACTTAGGGAGGATTTTTTCCTGTAAAGTACCCCTAGTTTGGAATAGGTCTTGGTTGTCAGGGTATCAATGTGCATCCCGAATGTTAAGTGGGAGTCAAACCATAAGCCCAGGTATTTAAAACTAGTGACAGGTGTTAGGGTGGTGTTAGCGTTGGTTCGAATCAGGAGCTCAGTCACTGGAAGCTTTACAAATTTAGTCTTGGTCCCAAATACCATTGTTACAGTCTTGTCAGTGTTTAAAAACAGTTTGTTTTGGGAAATCCAGTTTTCGAGTCTCTCGACTGTGTGCATATAGGATTGTGTCATCTGCATACATGTGTATTGAGGCTTCCTTACAAGCTGTGGGAAGAACATTAATGAACACTGAGAAGAGTAGGGGCCCCAGAACAGAGCCTTGTGGGACACCACAGGTGATATCCAGGGGGTTGGAGTTAGAGCCTGAAATGGACACATGTTGGGATCTTCCTGATAGGTAGGACTGAAACCAGTTTAAAGCATGTTTCCCTATTCCAGAGCTCTGGAGTTTGTTAAGCAGGATAGCATGATCGACTGTGTCAAAAACCTTTGCAAAATCTAGGAATACTGCACCAGTGAGTTGTCCCCGTTCCATTCCACACTGTATTTCATTGCAAACTTTTAGCAGGGTAGTTACGGTGGAGTGTTTGGGGCGAAATCCAGATTGGAATTGGCTAGGGAAATTTTTCTTGGTATAGAAATCGCTTAATTGGGAGTGGACACATTTTTCCATGACTTTGGATAGAATTGGGAGAAGTGAGATTGGCCTGTAGTTTGAGACAGTGTTTTTGTCCCCACTTTTGAAGATTGAAGAATGAAGCTAATCAGCCTGCTCGGAATAGTCAGGAAGTGCTTAAAAGGCCGGAAGCTGCAAGGCACGGAGAGACTGTTTTTCCCTAGAGAAGGGGGTGGGGTGGGGGGGGGGGGAGGGGAAGGGAAGACAGACAGAGGAGCTCCCCAGCTAACGGAAGGTGGTTAAAGAAGCTGGTAAAGAGTGAGAGAGCTGTGCTGAATCAGTGACTTCTGGTTACAGAGGACCTATAGGAGTTTCTCTGAGATCCCATGGGGCTGAATCCCAGAGAGAAGAAGAAAGCACGTCAGACTGTGCTGAAGCAGTGACGTCCGTGCCAACACCTGGATTTACAGATAAGCCAAACCCTTATTTGCTGTATACAGAGACGTTATATGCTCAGCAATAATAATATCTGTTTGGGGTGGAATGAGCTTAGCGATCCATCCGGGTTAGTAAGGGTTGGAGCTGAATGTGTAGTTAGATCCCTGAAAGGGATAGGATTTTATTTTATTATTTGGTTTTCTTAAAGGGACGGTGGGCTTGTTGTTTGATTTAATCCCTGTAAATAAACCCCTGCTTAGAAAATACAATGTTTCCGGCCTTAACTTGAGACAAAAGAGACTGCAACATGGTGTGGGCATCACAATATATATATATATATATATATATATATATATATATATATATATATATATATATATATATATATATATATATATATATGTCAAAAGGAGTGCTACTGGCCAAGTCATGCATTGATGGGGCTTGCAGGCTAATAACGCTTTGGCCAAAGGGTTTAACTAAATGAGAATATGTAAGTATTTCACTGTGTATTTGGCTTTTCTGTCTCTTGTGGTATACATTTTGCCAAGCTCAGTAGCACTCCTTTTGACACGTGTGTGTGTGTGTATATATATATATAGATATATATATATATATATATATATATATATATATATATATATATATATATATATATATATATATATATATATATCTATATATCTATATATATTTTTTTTTTTATATGATGTGGTAGATTTTGGGGTTCTAAGCTTGCTGGGATTTTATTTATTCATTTGATTTTCAACTGGTATCAGTTGTTTGGAGGTTAGTGGACCCTCCTCCCGGGGTTTAAGCTCACCCGACTATTTAAGCCGCAAGATTTTTTCATGTTCTTTTGCAGTACAGGTCCATTGTGGTCATTCTCCCCCCAGCAGAGGTAAATGCGAATTTGCATTGTAGTGTTAGGACCTGCTTACTGGTCATGGGGCTTGCAGGCTTATGATGCTTTGGCCAAAGGGTTTAACTAAATGACCCTTATTCAGGTGAATATATACGTATTTCAATGTGTATTTTTGTCACATTGGATGTAGCATTGGGCTTTTCTGTCTTTTGTTATATAAATTTGGCCATGCTCAGTTGCACGATATACAATATACGATATACGATATATAATGTGGTGGTTTTTGGGGCTCTGAGCTTGCTGAGATTGTGCTTATGGATGATACACTCATGATATGGAAAGGAACTGTTTGAGTATTTTTCTCAACTGTCTCAATATGAATAGCCATCATTTATGCTAACCATCTAACTTCTATTGACTTTTTAGAATTCACAATCCACAAAACAGTGGAAGGTCAACTAAAAACTACTACTTTTAGGAAATCTACGGGAACTAACAATTTTTTAAGAGTTGACAGTCATCACCCCTCTCCACTAATTGGAGGCATTCCAAGGGGAGAACTTTGAAGGATCCGTAGAATTTGCTTTTAGCCCTCAGATTAAAAAAAACAAGCACACAAAATGAGAATGAGATTTCTTCAAATAGGATACAGCTCCAAAAAATGTAAACAGAGCATATCACTGAGCGCTAAACACACCAAAAAAAATCAATGCGCTGCATAACAACGTTTAACAGACAATGGAAAGATATGCAATTTATAAAGACATTGACACATCTTGTTGAATGAGGAGGATCAGAAAGAGGTGTTTAATACTAATCCGGGTGTGGTTTGGAAACATATCAAAACTCTAAAAGATATGTTGGTTCACAGCCACTTTTCAAGATCACGAACATCAACATGGCTATACTAGTGCACAAAGGGATGCTGTAAGTGTAATAACTGCAAGGCATGTAATTACAGTATATAAAAACAAATAAACACTTTACTAGTGCCAACGAACTAAAGCAATTTCATTTGAAACACCTGATTAACTGCAAGACACAAGGTGTCATTTATCTGACCACAAGTGACAGTGGCATGAAATATGTTGGGAAGACTAGAAGACTGTTCAGAAGATGCATACTAGAACATGTGGCTTCTATTCATAACAGTTTGAGTACACCCATCTCACGTCATGTGAGAGAAGTACATGGAGGTCATACAAAATCACTGAAAATTCAAGGGATAGATAATCCTCAAAATATCAGAAGAAGCAATTGGTTCGAAGTTCTACTATAACAGAATCAAAGTGGATATACACACAAGCTACACTCTTCCACATTGTCTAAATGAAAGCTTCATTATTAGTGTTCTGGAACAATAAATGCAAAAATATCCGCTACAATATGAAGGCATTTGCTTTTATGTATTGCTGGAAGTGAACTCATTATTATAGATAAAAATATCTTGAATATAAATAAATAAACAATATTGCATTATACCAGCAGAAGTTTGCACTTCAGATTAAAGTAGCAAAACATATGAAATATTATGTTTAAAAAAAAAATCTGTAGTATTAGATAATACTGAATTAAAAAAAAATATTATTCAACAGTCAGGCCAGGTCCCCGCTGGCTACTGCAGCGCCCACTAAGGCGGACGCTGAAGGGACAAGAGCCGCCCCACAATGGGGCCGACAGAAACTCCTGCTCTCAAGAAAATTGAGATAAGGACTCGTGATGGAGCACTAGGCCATGCCCCCCATGCGGTTCAGCCAATGAGGGTGAACCTGCTGGGTGACGTCACTCCCCGCTACTCCCCCATCACGCCCCCCCTTGTCTTTCCCCCTGCAGCTCACTGCAGACTGGGGGACTTGGCTGCAAGCGCCGCCAGCCTCGCAGACGCGCGTGCAGCGCAGGCACTGGGGCCGTAGCCTTAATGCCATTTTTTATGCGTTTTAAACATCCTTAGAGATCTACAGTAGTTGTAGCTCACCTCCTCAAGATCTTTGCAACACTTTCCTGTTTGTGATTATATGTTGCCAAATTTCCCAGCATTTACACTGACTGAAGCAGCCATTATGTTAGGTACACAGTCAGGATTTTTACACATTTATAACAGGAGCACCAAACAATTGCTAGGTACATGTAGAATTGTACGTTGTCACATGCTTTACATATACAAATAAGAAATAAAGAGGGGAGTGGTGGGAATGTTGCTTTATATAGCTTTCTTATACAAGAAGATAAGTTAGGATAAACAAATTCAACAATTTGGATTACTGTTTCATGCTATAGTTTAGAGTACAATTTTAAAACGACTCAATGTAAATATGTCTTGTTTTTTTACCCCCATAAGCAGTAAAGGGTGAGGCAATACATTTATTTCCAATGTGTTCAATGCCCCTTTGATACTGGACTGTTTAAAATGCACACGGACATACTGTAACTGGCCCGGCTTTTTTTCCTGTGCTTTCAGTAAATTGCATACTTTAAAGCAGCAGTTCAAGCAATATCCTACATGTGTGTTTTTTAATAACACACTTTGCTGCCACTTTGTGGTTAGTAATCGTTCCCCTCATATGGGTTTATTTAATCTAGGTGTCTTTGAACCCCCATAGTGGGTGTTAGTTAGACTTTGCCTTGATTTAGATATATTCTCCTGTGTTTCACAGAAGCCTATTTTGGTTTATGCATGGAAAAAATAACAAATACATTTTAAAAAACGGCAGCATGAACTGCAGCTTTAAAATCAGGAAGACATTTTAAGATGATTTTGGAAAGATTCCATGATTTAGGGTAAACATGTAGGTACTAAAATTGGTATGCTTATATCTTAAAGATGCAATCCAAGGGACACTATATGCAGCCTTCGGTTACCTTTATTGAAAACTAATTACCTAAGCTGACGATCAATTAGTTCTCCTGTGATCGATCAGCAACGATCCTGCTTCCAGGGTTCACTAAATGTCTGCCTTTCAGTTTCAATCAATCCTTCAATCAGTGTAACTCAGCAGCTACAATGTATTCTTATATTACTAAGGTAACTGCATATTGTTACAGTTTTACATCTTAAACTACTAGGAATATTGGCAACAAATTATCACAACCAGGAAATCTTGCACTGCTATGGAGGTGGGCTAAAACCCACTACAGGCAGTCCTCTGTTATGCAATGGAATCCGTTCTGGAAGTAGCGTTGGATAGTGAAACCGTTGTAAAGTGAGTCCCATGTTAATCAGTGGCGGTGAGCATTGGATAACACATTCCAGTGTAGAAAAACAGCCCGCTGGGTTGCATTGTAAAGTGTTGGATATGCCATTAGTTGTAAAGTGAAATGTTGGATAGCGAGGATTACCTGTATAGAAATCAAAGGATCTTCAGTATATTAAAACTCATCAAAAATGGCATTAAGAGTTGAATCATTGTTTTTTTAAATGTAGTACGTATTATCTAATAATACTACAGAACTGATTTTTTTTTGTTTAAAACACACACACATGTACAGTAGGATATTGTATGAATTGCACCTTTAAGATTCTCTAACAAACTTAGGAAGAGTTTATTGTATTGTAATGCATATTGTTGTTCATTTAGATTCCCGATGCAGCAGGCAAGATTTACACATCGGTTTCCAATGTATTACTTTATATTATTAATTTTTGTTGCATGCATTTTGTTCCAATATTATTTCTCAGTTCTTCTCAGCTTTTGCTACGTGTTTTGTGTGAGATTCTTTACTGCAATATATTAATATGCTGCATATGTATGTTGCTTAGCAATTGCTATCACCAGTTACGAGTCATCAGTGCCTTTTCTGCACGTAAGCACATCTTTCCCCTTACTTGTGTGTATAAGGGTTGGGCAGGCAGAATTGGTCTTAATCCTAATAAAGGTCCAAGATACTGTAGGATAGAAATGTTGATGTTCTGAGAAATAAATATTATTATCGTCCACGTGATGTTTACTTCATGGATGTTTACATTAGTTTGCGGAGCACCTGTGGCAGCTGTAGACGTTTTTATGAGTACAGTACACCTTCCTTCTGCCTTTAATTTATGGGGAGAGGACTAGACATTACATATACTATGTGCTGGGCAAATACAAATCCAATAAACTACCTAACAGATGAATAAAAAACTTGTGAGTCCTAAATATTTCACAATTAAATCGATTGGTGTATGGTACCATCAAATATATATGGTACTGTATAATATATAGCACTCTACAATGTGTACGAACTAAAATATATAGTTACAATATATGTGTATAACTATACTTTGAGGAGATCTCAATTAGAGATTGTGACTTCTGCCAGATGTTCCCAATTAATTAAATAAAGAGCGAGCTCATTGAGTCGTCATAAGAAATAGCATAAACACTATGGGGCCTATTCACTAAAATCAGCGCATTGGCGAGCGACTTTGCATTGTTTTACCGCACTATAAAACATGTGTGTCAAAACGGTATTCACTAAGAAAATACACCATTTATTGTTTTTTTTTTCTAAGTGTTATGGCACTGAATCCCATACAGGGGCCTGTAACTCATACATATCTGGATAATAATAATTTTTCCCATTACGGTATGTGTTGGGGTTGGGGGGGGGTTGTATTTATGTATTGCACAGTAATGTTTTCTTAAATTGGGAAAAACGCTATTAGCCATCTTTGGTTAATAGCACTTTTACCCATTCCGGTTTTTGGTACTGGGAGTGGGTGAAGGTGGTAGTTTCCATGGGTGGGTGTTTATTCCATGCAGTAGGGTAGCGCAAGGGGTTAACCCCTCTTCATTACCTTAACCGTTGTAACCGCTAAGGTAATGAAAGGGTTAACGTCTACTGCCACCTTCCTGCAAGGCCTGATCGACCATCCTGGGGCAACTACAAGCTTCACCCCCCACCTGTACCAACAACAAAGCAGGACCTGCTATTTAACCCTTTCATTACCTTAGTGGTTAGCGAGTGGCTCAGTGAGTAAAGACTGCACTGAGTTTGCAGCAGGGGAACCTGGTTCAATTTCCGGTGTCGGCTCTTTGTGACCTTGGGCAAGTCACTTTAGCTCCCTGTGCCTCAGGCACCAAAAAACATAGATTGTAAGCTCCAATGGGCAGGGACCTGTGCCTGCAAAATGTCTCTGTAAAGCACTACGTAAAACTAGCAGCGCTATACAAGAACATGCTATTATTATTATTAAGGTAATGAAACTGGCTGCAATTTTATTTTCATTGCATAATTGATACAGGAGGCCAGCGGGGAACTCTAGAGTCTTGCACGGACCCCCGGGAATCCGCAGGGCCCTTAAGAGATGTGGAGAACCCCAGGACCACCCGGTGATTCGGGGGCCCACGGGAACACCCTGGGACTCGTGGATCTCCTGTGGCTCTGTGGGTATCCGTAGGGACCCCACCGGCCTCTGGTATCAATCCTGATACTGTGCAGTAAAACAAAAATAATTTATATTTTATGCATCTTGCAGTACCTTTAGCGCCAGACTTTAGCTGGCGCCAAAATATTGCAAGTTTTTGTAGTACTACCTGCTTATCACTGCTTAGCGAATAGCAGTTTCTGGTTTATAGTATCATAAAAAGCAGTTTCACTGCGATATTCCCATTTTATCTGAGCTTTGTGAATAGCAACACAGGCAATATCGCACTATAAGGGCATTTATAGGCCACGTATGAAAGTTCTGTGAATAAGCCCCATAGTGTCAGTTTTGCTAAGACCAGTGTTTTTTAAGCACCTAAGACAATTGGAGCGGTTTGTAGGAAAATCTGAGGCAAGGATTTCAATGGAAAACCAAAATGGGAGAAAACGTTTCCAGGAAGGAATGTAGATAAAACAGCATAAAAGTATTTTTTTTTTCATTTCAAATATTATTAAAATGAATGGAATAAGTATGTGACCATACAGACCTAGTCCCTACTACTTACACAGAAAGAAATGACAGTATTTGAAAAATGGTGAAAACCTGGACGTTTACAAGTAGGTAACTTTATAGAATGAAAAGAAAGGGGAAAAACAGTGTGTTAAAAGTGACATAATAAAGGTTGTTAAAAGACTACATCAACAATAATGTTAAAATAGTATGAGAAGGTATAACCTGGTTTACATTTCTACCATTCTGTTTTAAAAGGAGATAATTTGCAAAATGTCTCAATATACTATATATAGTTTCTCATTCACTCAGCTTCCCTTTTTCTACTGCAACTTAATGTAATTATCCTTTAAAATACGGGTGCACAAACTTTCCCCGCTGTGCCCCCTGCCTGCTCTCTCCCCCCGCTGCTCGCGCCCCCTCCTTACCTTGTCTTCAACGTCAAATGACGCCGCAGTGGTCATGGCGACAAGTAGCCGAAGACAAGGGAAGTTGCAGAGTTCTCACGCGATCCCCTGTCATTTCATTTAAATGCCTTGGGGAAGAGCCCTGGGCCTCTGCCACCGCCGCCTCCCTCCTGGAAATCTTGCACCCCCCAGTTTGCAGACCCCTACTTTAAAGGGGTGATCCCTCCTAGGATGAAAGTGCACTAATACCAATTACAGCTCAGCTCAGTGAGCGATGCCCTTTTTACCCAAATCCGACACCTATAAATATTATCTTCATTGAAGTCAATATGACGCATGAAATATTTTTATTATGCAGATAAAATAAAAGCGAATGTATCTGCATAATAAAATATTGCATTTGTCATTTTGACTTCCATGAAGATTTCTTAAATAGACCAGACACTATGGTTCAATGCACTATATTGGCTGGTTCTAGGATTCCCGCATCCTCCAGCCTGGCAGCATGTTAACAAAACATTGACCTTTTTAAACCTGAATGCTTCCATCCCATACTAAAGACGTCTAGGTGTTTAATTTCCACTGGCTGCTCCTTTTTATGATGTCACTGTGTGTTCACGAGTGCTCGCACAGGCAGAGTCCCCTTTCTCCCTCACTTTGTGGCCTATGTGCAGATGTAGCAAGACCTACTGTCCCGTTACCGTGGCAAGGTGCAAGATTACAGCCACGAGAGGACTTTGTTGACGCGGCTCAGCTACGGTCAGCCGGCAGCATTGTTTGTACGGTTATTTATGTGATTGCAATTCAGTATGTGTGTCTGGAGTGTCTTCTGAGTACTACGGCCGAGATTAAAATCCATTTTGGCAGCCGTGGCTTAGTCGTGGTCTCTGCATCTGCAAAACGCAAATAAATGCAGGGGATTTACACTCGGTTTCTTGCGGTCACAGGGACAGTAATTTTTCCAATTTCTGTACTAAGCATCACAAAAAGATTTTTGTAGTATAAAATTGATGCATGTTCGGTAGGGACCCGCTCATACGGCGGGTTCCGTTCCATGGTGGTGGCGCCGCCACAAAGTGAAATGCGCCGAAAAGCAGAACCGCCGATTTTCGGCGTCTCCTACCCTTCTGCGCATGCGAAAACTTGCAGTCCCCCATTCTGCGCATGCGCAAACTCGGCCACTCCCCCTTCTGCGCATGCGCAAACTCTGCTATCTCCCTTCTGCGCATGCGCAGACATGGCAGCCCTCTTCTCGGTACTGCCGAATTGGCGGGTCGCCGAGAAGCGGGGCCCTACTGTACTCAATTTCAATTGCACTTGAGAGCCCCTATATACTAACCTCAGAGTTCTCCACCTGTGTCTGCGGCATGAACATTTTTTTTTTAATCAATCTCTTAATTTCTTTATTATTTTTGGCAAACATGTACTAAAAAAATTATATTTCTCTGTGCTAAAAAATCAATTAAAAGTGCACTACAACCGTCTGTGCAACTTGGCGTGAACCCTAAAATGATTAGCTATGCATTAGCCACAACATTTATTTGATGCAGTAAGATTGATTCATTATATGGGTTACCAAATATATATTTTTTTCCCAGTAAGGCTATTGTAAATAATATTGCATGAATAATTAATATTTACTAATAAGAGGAGAAGAGAAGTTCATACATACTTTATGACGCACGTTTTTTTTTTAGGATTGTATTAGTTTTTAGTGCTGACATTTTTTAAATAAAATGATGGTACATCGGCCACATTATCTTTATGGGGTCTCTGATGAGGACAAGGTGGGATAAGAGTAAAGAAAACCCTTGATTGATAAAACACTTGCCATTCAGAGGAACCTAAGAAATTCAACTTACAGTATAATACATTTCCAGAAAAATGAAAGCAACCAAAGCTTTGCTATATGCAACATCCGATTTGTTTAGAGATGTCAATTAGAATTCGTAACAAATTGTTTGTTTTCTGGACGACTAAGTACAATCTCCGGTCACACTCGTGCTGCCAGACTTCCGGAAGTGAAAAGGTTACTGTGAACACATGATCCATTATAAATACCCCTAGGTTGCACTAATAATATGATTCATTGAAGTCTAACAATATGACAAAGCAAAGTTATTTTATACACTGAACGTACAACTCTAGCATACATTTAATTATCATCCTCATCTCTTATTGTCTTCCATGGTATGTGCGAATTGCGAGTCCGCAGTCCAAAAGAGAAATACAAATGTACGTTGAGACAACATAAAGTTTAGAGCAATAGAAATCCCAGGTGTCCCGTACTTGCTAAGGCAAAAGTATTTGCTAAGCGGATTATGCTTTAGAAATTACCTTTAAATACGTTATATGAAATAATTATGTTATCTATTCAGCAAATGTTTTTATTGAGTACATTGAAAAGGTGTTTACAATCTACTTGAGACACTTCACCTTTTCACGATCTGACAAAAGTGAAATGTGAAGAGATGGTACAACAGAGAAGAGGTTTCATATTTCCAAGTTGTTTGCCAGTTTACGTAATATAGTATAGTGCGTTGTCTAGGTGAGAACAAGAACAAAGCTCATATGTTGAACTGGAGACTAATTCCTGCTGTGGATGATGTAACCCAAGAATAGGAGAAGCCTCTATACGAAACATATTGTACAGTTCAAATATTTATGCCCTTAGTAAATGGGTTTCTCTTTGATCTCAAGAGGCAAAGTAAGCTATAAAATATCCTTGTCATCTGCATTTGAAAACAGAACTTTGATATGAACTGAGGTGTCTATTTAAAGATTTACATTGTACACTTTCTTTAACAGAAATAATACTTTTTTTCCCCTCATGTCAGGACAGAAAACATTGTACGAAAAGACTAATGACATTATCTTTGTAATCTAAGTTGAATTAAGCTTGACCCTTAGCTACATGAAGGAGAATGGATTTCGGTGAATTACAGATGTATACAGTATACGACTTAAGACAATTAGAATTTAACAAAGGTTGAACAATATGGACATATGTTTTTTTCAACATAATCTAGATCTATGATTTATGATTTATAACGCAGAATTAAGTTGCTATGTATCAACTACAAAAAATGCAGAGGAGCCACCGAATTAATAAAGGGGATGGAAAGTCTGATTTATGAGGCTACAGTAGCTAATATAGATTTATTTACATTAGAAAAGAGGCGTCTAAGAGGGGATATGATAACAATATACAAATATATTCGGGGACAGTACAAGGAGCTTTCAAAATAACTATTCATCGCAAGGGCAACCCAAACAACATGGGTGATACGTTAAAGTTGGAGGAGAGGAGATTTCACCAGGAACAAAGGGTTCTTTACAGTAACGGCAGTTAAAATGTGGAATTCAAAACCCATAGAAACTATGATGGCAGATACAATAGATACCTTCAAAATAACGTTGGAAATCTGCTTGCCACTATTTTTAGTCAGCTAGGAATTTAATTATCCCCTTATGTGGCAGCATTGGATGATGTTTCACTTGAGATTTTTGTTTGCCTTCCCCTGGATCAAAATACAAAATACTGTAAATACAAATATAAGATAAGTGTCTGCGGTCTAAATTTAGCATAGATTGAACTTGACGACCATATGTGTTCTTTCAACCTCATCTAGTGAGAGAGTGAGTGCATGTGCATGTGCGTGTGCATGTACCATACACATTGTAAGTTATGGTGGGGGAAAAAGGCGACAAGAAATCTCCACCGTATAGCATATAGCAAATAAAAAGATCACTTGTGTTAGACAGTTCTGCAACCATGCCTTTCACCATTATCACTTAGCAAACAGTGCTTCCACTGCAGCAAGGGATTCTGGGACACGACATGCAAATGAGCACACAGTGCCACCTTTTGCCTGAAAACCATTTTTACATGGAGCCTACATGTCAGGAAGCAGGGGGTCTCCGGAGATGTACCCCATTCATTTCAGATCCAGGGACCCCCGCTTCCTGAGATGTAGGCCTCCATATGAAGTTACGGTATCTGGGGGCTGTTTAAATGTCTCGGTTACGTTAGCCGTGATGCGGGAGATTTAAACCGGCAGCAGATGCCGGCATTAAATACGGAGGGAGGCCCGTACTTTGTGATGCAGGGGGTCTCCACACCTGAAATGAATGGAGTTCAGCTATGGAAACCCCCAACTTCAATACCGTATACTAATAATAATAAAAATAGTGAGATCTGCTGTAAGAACTGCGCGGGGACACACAGAGAGACTGCTTCTCTCTGATCTCTCAGCGTAGCTCTAAGAGACTGGTGGCACCCCAGTAGGATTAACGCTGTGGAAGTCCGATTCAGAAACAGGTACACCCGCTGTATTATTCCTTCTGGGAAATGCACTCTCCATTAGGCCGTGAGAGCGCATGGACACGAGGTGGCCTCACTTAGGCTGCGCTCCATCCGCTTCAAATTGAGAACATGCCAAAAGTAAATAGCGTTACATCTGTACCTATGAAATGAACCCAGGTTGGCAATAATAGAGGCTATGAATGATAGTTTTAGTATTAGTTATATACTTGTCACATTCATATTAATGTCTCCTTTTTTTCTTAATTTATTTTTAATTATTTTTTTTTTAATTTTTTCTTTTTGTGATTCTAAATAAAAAATATTGAAAGGAAATAAAAATGTTGCTATAACCCTTTTTTATTAAAAAAAATAATTTTAACAATTTAAAAAAAAAAACGTTATTAAACTGTATATGTATATTTTGTGTAGATGTAGTATATAAACCATTTGGTAATTATCTATGCCGTCTAAAATAGAATGATGCCGCATCAACATATTGTTTAATATACTTATACTATATATTCAATGATATGACTGGGAAGGGTTACTTGTAATGCTATACAGGGCTATATAAGAAGCCAAAACTGATGAGTGATAGTGACCTCCTGAAGTAGCAAAACACTGAGATCACAGGTGACTTCATGGCGCACTGACGTCTGCCATCGAATGAACGAGTGAGGAGAGCATTGCAGAGAGGCAGAAGAATGTGGAACGCCAAAGGAAAGCCTGAAAGTGGGGATCCGTGTGTGGATAACTTCAAGGTCAGAAAGGCTCTTATAACACTGCAATTTGAACTCTGAGGTCTGCGACTACAGCTATATATTGCATGTTAGTTACTATATTGCATTTTATTCGTATATAAATTCAATTATATTTACGTTTGCCTTTCTTGGCACCCTTTCTTCTCTTGCTTTTTCTGGAAAATACCTTTGATTAGGACAGGGGTCTCCAAACTCAGTCCTCAAGGGCCGCACACAGGCCAGCTTTTATGGATATCTCTGTTTCAGCACAGGTGGCTCAATCAGTGGCCCAGTCAAGCACTGAGCCACTGATTGAGCCACCTGTGCTGAAACAGGGATATCCATAAAAGCTGGCCTGTGTGCGGCTCTTGAGGACTGAGTTTGGAGACCCCTGGATTAGGGAACTCCTCAACTTGATCTTGGGAGTGAAAGTGGCTGCGCAGTTGAGGAACAACTTTACCCCAATTGAAACATCACTGACACCAGAATAAGAACTAAGCGCTGGGAACTTATTTTCCCTTTTTATGACATGGATTGACACATCACTCTGGGGATGATATGCTGATGTCCTAATATGTTTCACTTGAAGAAACTTGCACTGTCAGAGCCTGTTTCAAAAGAGAAATTTGATGTAACTTCTTAAATGTTGTAGTAGCAACCAAAGGATGATCAGTACATTAGAAATGGCATTAGGAGTTTAAAAAAAAATGCAGGCAGCATTATCTAATACTACAGAATTAATTTAATTGAAAACAGAATAGGATTTTTCACGTTTTGCTGCTTGAAGTGCAATGAAATGCACATTGACCTTTTTCCTCCTTGCAATGTCATACCGTACGGTGCATTGATCGGGGATATGCTCAAAATGTTACCCTGGCTTTTGTTTTAGCTCAGAAATACAGTAGGTAACTAGATTCACTAAACATCAATATTAATATCGGTGTGTGTTTTTGTTTCCAAAAATTTGTGACATTGCTGTATTGTCTACCACTTTAACACTGAAAAGAACATGCGAACTGTGGACTTTTGATACGATCAGGGTTAAGATTAAAAGTCGCTACATCTGAATGCATATGAAAAATGGAGAACAAATGTCCGAATGGATCCGGTGCTCAGACACAACAAGCTCTGTCAGCACTATGAATAAGCAACATGAAATCCAGAACCTACTTTCCAGAAAATAGATATATAAACATAAAGTAACAATTTCATGGGAAGAATAGTGCATAATGGCGTCTAGAAAAGATCACCACAAATGTAGAAAAAATGGCACAATAAACATCTCCCATATTAAAGTAGTTAGAATTAATCACATAACTCAGGATGGTTGAGAGGATTATCTCACACATATTCCATAGTGCCCTTTGTCCATCCTTGTGATCCGTGGAGTTCCTCCGGTATGCAGAATCCGCTGTGATAGGAATCAGCAGTAGAGAATGGTGGAACTGCGGAGCATCACCAGTATTCAGCAAAAAGAAACACAATGATCAAGAGGGGAGTCCCATAAAATTTATTAAAGCGCATTGTGCGTGAAACGCATTGGTGCATTTTTTTACCTCCTTTGTGGTCACATGTGATCCAATAAATATACTTTTTATGGAAGTCCCCTCTTGATCATTGTTTTTCTTTTTTCTGAACATTGGTGGTGCTCTGCAGTTTCACCATTCTCTACTGCAAATGATAATGGATAATTACCTACTCACTAAACTACAATACCTGGCAATATATTGGACGACCGCCAAGAAATATTGGTAATTTTAGACCGATCTTGCCTGTGTGTGTTATGGCAGAGAAAATGCAAAAAATGCACAAAGCAGCGCACTGCCCAGAGAAGTAGGGAAACAGGTGGTATAAAAAAATGTATTGCCCAATTAGCATTACAAAAAGGAGGTGTGAACCCTCCAACGCATTTCACACAAACGTGCTTTTTTTAAGGAGTATGGTGTTATGCATAAGGGACCACCTAATATAGTGCCAAAAAACATATCTTAATTTCAAATTTTGGCACCAAAAACAGGTGCGTATGACGTAATTCCGGGCGTGTGCACGCTCCCACGAGCGCTCCCGTTCACGTGTGCACGACATCATTGCGGGCACGTGCACACTCCCTGCGCAAATCTCGCCAGAGATCGATGTGATTTAATATTAATTTTAATACTAGTGTAGAGGAGCAGGGGTCTCCAGAGAAGAACTGGGTTGATTTCAGGTCCGGTGACCCCCTTCTTTCTGAGATACAGGTCCCGTTATCGGGTGCCGGTATCTCCTATGCATTTTATTCCCACGGTCACGTGACGCAAGACATTTAAATGAATTTAAATGCAGACATTAAATGTGTTTTTAATGTTTATTGTGGGTAGTGGGGGTGGGTGAAGGGGGTATTTGAACTTTGGTGGGTTGCGGGAGGGCTTAACCCTTCACTGCCTTAGCGGTTCGCCACTAAGATAATAAAGATGCCTGTAGATGCATTTTTATTGCATGGGATTCATGCTGGGGGTCACCGGTGCTGATATTAATGGATATCAGCTCCGGAGACTCCCGGCATCAATCCGATGCAGAAAAAATGCATTTTTTTTCTAAGTCCTGTCTCTCCGGTTATCGGCTGCTTCTCACCAGCCTCACGCCAACTTTTCCTGGCGTGAAGATTTTGTGAGACACTCACCATTCTAGAGCCATGATAGGCCTCGATAACCTAATTGTGGCTACTAGAATTGCACGAGTTTCAGAACCTGCCGATAAGTAGCTTATTGCCGCTCACCCGGCGATCTTTTTTTGATGGCTGAAAAATGTGGCAATTCATTCCTTTATCGCCCACTTATCGAGGCTTACAGAATTGCAGTAGGCATTTTGAACGATAAGTGCTAGATAATGGCTTATGAACACTTATAGCATAGGGCCCAGTGACTTATGTACAAAGATTATATGATTTTTTTTTTAAATGTTCGGCAACATTTCGGTGCTTAGAAGGAATACAAACGTTCATAAATTGTGCATCGTATGTTTGAAGGCTTAATGCAGATGAAACATAATTTGTTTTTAAATCATTTTTGACGCATGATAAATTAAATGAAAACAGAATTATTGTTTCTTTTTTATTTTAGAACTAGTATTATAATTATACATTTGTTGTGTAATATTATTTGTAATAGCCATACTGTGAATATAATAAATTTGATTAAGCTATGATCAAGAGACATCCCTCCTGTGTAAAATATATTTTGGGGTTATAAAGTTACATTGTAGATGAGGTTGAAAAAAGACATGTCCATCAAGTTCAACCAATGTTAAATTTAGACGACAGATACTTATTTTATATTTGTATTTACAGTATGTTAATCCAGAGGTAGGCAAACAAAAAACCACAATTAAATATTATCAAATAATATCTCATATGGGGAAAAATAAATTCCTTCCTCACTCCAAATAATGGCAATCAGATATTTCCCTGGATCAATATCCTTCCCATGTTTATTTATTTGGTATATCCCCATATAACTTTCCTATATAAAAGATGTCCAACCTTTTTTGTTAAGAAACCTACTGTATTGTATATGCCATCACAGTCTCCACAGGTAATGAATTCCACATTTTAACTGCCCTTACTGTAAATAACCTTTTCCTTTGTTAGTGGTGAAATCTCCTTTCCTCCAACCTTAAGGTATGACCCTGTGACGTTTGTACTGCCCCTGGGACGAATAGTTCTTGTGAAAGCTCCTTGTATTGTCCCCAAATATATTACTATATTATTATCATATTCCATTTTAGAAGCCCCTTTGCTAATGTAAACAAATCTAATTTGTAGATTTGTAGATCTTAGCAGCCTCTCCTCTTAAATCAGATTCTCCATCCACTTTATTAATTTGGTGGCTCGTCTCTACACTTTATCTAGTTGATACATGGCAACTTAATTCTACATTATAAATCAATAAATTATTAAAATAAATAAACAATATAAAAAAAAACCTTATCTGAGAAAGCTGCTCATCTAAAAAAAAAAAAAAATTCCCATAAGTTTTGATGATCAAATATGTCATCTCAATGGAGGCGCAAACATAGGGGATAGAAAATAGAAAAACACATAGTGTAGAACAGGGGAGCCACCCGAAAATCTGATTGGGGGTGAAGTTATGATGTCATGACTTAGCGGGGATGTGTTGCCATGACAATGCACCATCACGTGAAGCAGCGCCATCACGTTGTCATGGAAACAAATCACCATGTGACATCTCTGTTTCCTGTGATGGCACGTTGTCATGGAAACATGTCACCGCGTGGTGTCGCTACGTCATGATGCTGCAGCATCACCTGACACCATGATGCGGATGGAGAAGGGCTGCTCTCTTACAGAGGCCCCGCGCTCTCCCACTGCAATCAGTTTCATTGCTATGGGGAGGAGTGCATGGCCTCCTCTGTAACTGCGATAACATTCACCCTTTCACCCCCCTTGTAATGCTACTGGTATAGAAGTTCCCAAAAGAGAAAATACCAGATTAATATTAACAGACTTTTTAGAGTTGCGCAAAGCTAAACTTGATAGCCAATTGTGTCTCACTTTCTACTTTTTTTTTGGCACACAACACCCTTACAGATGCAGCATATTATATGGGCATGCTTTAACATCATGCCAATCAATGGGTAATGGGGTGGTGTCCCCTTCAGCGAGGGAGGGTGAGTTAACCCCTTAATTACTATACTGGTAACTAACCGCTAAGGTGATTAATGGGTTAGGGGTCATTAGATTGTATTTTTTTTTATTGTGCTGTTGCTGTTGATGCCCACGAAGGACAAGGACGGTGATGAGGATGAGGACAGCCTTCAACCTGGCAGGGGTAAGTGCCAGTTTAATTTACTTTTTGCTGCTGATTTATGTTTTATTTTAAATGGGCAAATGGATAAGAGTAATTTTGCCCATTACTGTACTGTATGTATTGGGGGGCAGGGGAGGGGCATATTTATTTGAATGTATTGCATTCTTTTAATGCACAGGATTGATACCGCAGGCCTGCGGGGATCCCCAGACACCCTCGGGGACAACCTGAGGAACCCCAGACACCTGCAGGGACCATTCATGAGATATAGATACAGAAGTGAGAAGTTTGGACTTGTGAAAATAATTGAATGAATAATTAAGATGTGTTTTCGAGCGAGATTTATTTTTCTAGCGTTTTCTTGTGTTGAATAGGAATTACTGTATATATACACACATTTGCATGCATTTATGTTATAAATCAGGTTTATGTATCAAATAGGTTTATGTATTAAGGGTCCTGGTAATCTGCTTTAGTAGCACTTCTCTCATACTAGGATTCAAGAAATAGCTTAGTGATAAGAACTCTGCCTTTGAAGCAGATTAACTTAATGAATTCCTATTGTTATCTCTTTCTGTAACCTTTGGCAAGCCACTTATCTCCTTGTGCCTTAGGTACCAACATCATATTGTATGCTCTTTGGGGTGTGGTCTCATTGTGTTTGGAGATTACTATTATGGTTCAACCTCTCTGTGTGTATGTCTCTCTCTCCTCCTTCCCCACTTAAGTTTTGGAGTCGGTGCAAATATTTCCGAATGATGACAATTTTGCTCCATTTTTGTGAGTGGTGAATGTTTGAAATATTTCCAGTTTTGCAGTCTTATGCAAATGTTATTTACACGTACCCCTTCTTTTTTTCCTCTTCATTGTCATACAAAACCAGAAGGTCTCTTTATGAAAAGGACACATTCTGGTATTTTTTTAGATTTTATTCCTTTACTCCCTGCAATACGGATTGTAACATAGTGACCTAATCTTAATCCAGATGCAGTTACTGTAGATTGTATCTTCCAAAAGAAGTATTCCTCACACTCTTTCCTCTTTGGAAAGAGGTTCTCTTGGAGCTTAGCTGAACAAGGAAAACAGCCATTGTTCAGGAAACCCCTTTGTTTCACGGGTATCATTGCTTTAAGTTCCTTGTTGTCGAGCATGAATTACTGACATTGGTATCCCAGGTGTCCTGTGGTCCCCATGTGAATCACAAATATGAGCATACAATATAAAATTATATGTCACAACTGTGGCTCATTGGAAACACAAATAGAAATGCCGCACAGCTTTTCAGAAGTTTAGCAACATTTTAATTCTTTAGACATTAAATAAATTATGGTGGGTAAAAGAAAAAAAATGTCAATGTAACACAAATAAAAATATCTCTTGTGAGCACAGTCACATATCTCAGACAGGTCTTCAACCCTGCTTTTTCATATTATCTCCAAGCATCCAGTGATTCCACTGCGGCCAGGGATTCTGGGTAATGGAATGCCAATGAGAACATGTGTCACCTTTGATTAACATAGAACTCTATAAGCCTCTGCCTGCCATATTACACAGATTTTCAGCACAGCCTTGGTTAAAGAATTGCATAGCCAATGGACCTTTTATAAATCCTTCCACAGCACCTGCAAGGTTAGAAGGAGTGGCTCAGTGAGTATACACTGACTGTAAACAATGACATTGAGTTTGAAGCAGGAGAACCGGTGTCAGCTCGTTGTGACCTTGGGCAAGTCACCTTATCTCCCTGTGCCTCAGGCATCAAAAACTTAGGTTGTAAGCTCATCTGGGCAGGAACTGTGTCTGCAAAGAATTCCTATGTGCTGCATACCGCATATTACACTGTAATTGTGAAGCACTTTGAGTCTCGTTGGGAAAAAAGCGCTAAATGAAATAAAGTTGTTATTATTATTATTAGTAATGATAATAATAATAATAAGATCTGATTTAACAAAATATGTATTGCCTCTAATGTAGATGAAGGAAGTTCCCAAATTACTATCACTTTTTTTTAACTGCTTCACAATGCTTACCATGCTGAACAGCAAGTTCACAACATTTATTTCAGGCACAAAAGTAAAGGCAAGCATAGATTTGCAGGTAATTCTTCATTCTTCAGCCATATTTCACTATAGAAGGAAGATTTTTGACTCACCACATTCTTTGGTTTAGCTCCATAGCCAGACATTTGACCAGATGATGTACGATCAGCAAAAGCAATTTGGGGGAAGTTCTTTTGAGTGTGACATAGTGAGGCAACATCTCCTCCACTCTCAGAACCAGACTCTATGTCCTGCATAAAACATTGAGAACAAGTATTAGATTATCTGCTGGAGATCCCACAAAAACGACATTGTGTCAGTCATGCATATAAAGTATTTATCTTCACGCTGTGGGAAGTCCCATTGAAAGGAATGGACAATTTAGTGTCCTTCACCCCACCTGCAAGGTCTACACCTTTCCTCCCCTGAACAAGGCCCATACCTTTCCCCCATCCAGGCCCATACTTCCTTCCCCATTAAACTGTGTGGGGGATTTGGGGGGGGGGCAGAAGAGTGGTGTGGGGGCACTATCGTTACATTTGCCCTGGTCCTAAAGATTTCTGTTGGCGGCCCTGTCCATGAAGACAAGTTACATAGTTACAGTACATAGTAGATGAGGATTGAAAAATAAATATGATCTGACTCCAATAATGGCAATAAGATTTCTCCCTGGATCAACATCCTTCTCATGTTTACTGGTTTGGTATATCCCTGTATACCTTTCCTTTCTACAATGATTTCCAAATGTTTTTTTTTTTTAAAGATATCTATTGTTTCTGCCTTCACTGTCTCCATGAGGAATGAATTCCACATTTTAACTGCCCTTACAGTAGAGAACCCCTTCTTTTGTTGCTGGTGAAATCCACTTTCATCCTACATTAAGGGATAATCCTGTGTCGTGTGTACTGCTCTAGGGATAAATAGTCATTTTGAAAGCTCCTTGTATTGTCCCTGAATATTGTTATAGTGTTTATATTGTATATTGTTGTCGTATCACTTCACAGACACCTCTTTTTTTTTTTTGTATATTTTTATTGGGTTCATAAACATTAAACAACAACATTACAACATTACAACAATACAATACAGAAAAACCCCAATAAGAAACCGAAAAATATACTTTTTACACAAAATTGTTTTTAGTATTGCTCATCATACTTAAGATTTCAACATTCAACACATTAACACAAATAATAATTAAAAGAAAAAACAGATAATAGCATTTTCAAAGATTAACATCAAAGCTATCACCACACATCCTCCTAAAATCTGGCATAAGATTCCCCATTCACCATCTCCCCCCATCAACAATATACTATCATATTTCCTGAAGGGCGAAATTATCTGTGACCCATCGCAATCAGTCTGAGGAGATCCCAAGAGGTACGCTCAAATGTCTGTTTGATTTGAATCCCTATCTTGTTGCGACATAGTCTCAATAAACTTCTTCCATTTTTAATTCTTAATTCGTCTCAACTTCTAATTTGTCCATCATCATCAATTTATTCAGATAATCATTTAAAATATCTAAAGTGGGGGGTTCAGGCTTTATCCATTTCAACATCACTGTTTTCCTTGCTGAAAACAAAACAATCTCTGCTAGTCTTGGGACATTGTTTCCTTACATTGATCTCTTTCCAACTTTCCATATTTCTCCTTTATGTTAGTTACCCCAATAACTTCTTGTATATACTGCAGAACTTTATCCCTAAAATCAGAAATAACCAGACAATCCCACAAACAGTGTTTTAAATCTGCTCTTTCCTGGGAGCACTTTGGGCACTTATTTTTAGATTTCATACCCCTTATAATTGATATTGAAAACATAATAGGCCCTATGCAGTATCTTATATTGTATCTCTCTCCACTCCTCAGAAATTATAATTTTCCTAACCCGAGTTAACACTTTGAGTAACAGATCTACTCCTTCAATTCCTGAGAAATCTTTTTCCCACCGTGTGAACATTTTTTTTAGATCCTTCCCATAGTCTTTGTCCCTAATCCAATAATATAAATCTGAGATAGAATATTTGGTACTATAAGCATCCTTAAAAAAAAGCATCAAAACATTTATTCCCAATAGATCTTATTTATAGCTTTCCATACTCTAACAATAATGCATTACTTGTATGTAAGGGGAGTGATGTGTCTGAGGCAGTCCCATTTGTTTTTTCAGTTCTTAGAACATCAAGAACCTACCATTGTTCAGATCCACCAACTGGCCCAGCGTTATAATCCCCTTGTCTCTCCATATCTGAAAAGAAGCCTGCATATTTCCTGGCAGCACCATAAATTTCCCTTGTATAGTTAAACATTTTGAGCAAGTATATGGAAGCCCAAATTGTTTTCTCAATATTCTCCAGGTAGTCCATGTCACGGTAGCTTATGACAAGATATAATGAACACCAAATATCTGGGTTGAACTGAACGAGGCTTAGATATAATAAAATATATTTATTCCTTAAATAAGGTGAACACAGCAATATAGTACAATTAACAGACAAGAAGATAACACTTACTTAGGGTTGGGGGATGGAGAAGTATCCACTAGCAATTCTCCAGCAGTCCAGTGACATTCAAGATGGAATCAGAAGCACAACTCCAGCAATCCAGTGACATTCAAGATGGTATCAGAAGCACAACTCCAGCACAACTAAAAACTGTAGGGTTGACACAGTTTATATACCTGTGCAACCCTATTCTTAACATTGAACACAGCCTATTGGTGAACAATTATCTGTATCCACTCTCTAATGTGGAGACACAGAGCTTTTTGTTAGGATTATAGCCTTGCTAGTGTCTGTCTGTCATTGTGTGTTATGTTTGTCATGTGTGAGTTTTTAATGTTTTAATGTCAATTTTTTGGCGTACTGCACCATTATCTGTTTGTTTTCTTCTCTTTTTTACATATTGCACTATTATTTGGTGTGAGACGTTCATTGACCCCTTCACTGCCTGTTTGTTCAAGGACACTTTTGGGACTTTTCAAGAGACGGTTTGGTTATTATTATTTAAAGGACTGATTTGGCGCCGGCAATTCTTTCTTTTCTCTAAGTAAGCCCTAGCATAGCTCTGCATCCCTTCCAGTAACCTATTGACCAGGCGTTGGAAGGTAGCCGGGGCATTCTTCATCCCAAATGGCATCACCAAAAACTCATAGAGGCCACTTGGAGTGATGAATGCTGACTTCTCCCTAGCCTCCAGGGTCAGTGGGATTTGCCAAAAGCCTTTGCTCAAATCCGTAGTGGTCAGGTACTTTGCCCCCGCGAGTTCATCCAGTAACTCATCCATGCGGGGCATGGGGTAGGCATCTGACACCGTCCCAGCGTTGAGCAAGCAGTAGTCCACACAAAACCGGGTGGTCTTGTCCTTCTTAGGGACTAGAACTACCGGGCTTGCCCAAGGACTCTGGGACGGAGTAATTACCCCTAGGGTCAGCATCTCCTCTATCTCCCTCTCTATACTGGTCTTGACCTCTGCTGACATTCTATAAGCGTGCTTATGCAGAGGCCGCAGGTCCCCGGTGAGCACTGGGTGTTTTGTGAGATATGTGGTCCCTGGCATGTCAGTGAAGAGGGCCCCATACTTAGCTAGCATGTCCCTGGCTTCTCCCTTCTGCCTAGCACTCAACTGTGACCCTATCTCCACCTGCTCCACAGTGTTTCCCTGCCTAGCCTCCCCTAGGAGATCAGGCAGAGCATTGCTCGCCGGATCCTCCAGCATTGGGCTACAAATGGCCATTACTGCTCCCATACTTGGTGCTCTGTACTCTTTCAACATGTTAATGTGATATGTCTTGTGCCTCTCAGGCTCTAACTGTACAACATAGTTGCACTCTTTCACCTTTCGGATGACCGGGTACGGTCCCGACCAGGCAGCCATTAACTTGTTCTCCCGTGTGGGTTTGAGAACAAGCACCTGCTGTCCTGGGATGAATTCTCTGCTACGGGCATTCCGGTCATACCATTGCTTTTGCTTGGTCTGAGCGGCCCTGAGGTGGTCCTGGGCCACCCCCATGAGCATCTCTAACCGGTCTCGGAGATCTACCACATACTGGATCACTGAAGCATCAGTAGCAGTAGCCTCCCCTTCCCATCCCTCATGGAATAGGTCCAGAAGTCCACGTACCCTGCGGCCATATAGTAGCTCAAAGGGGGAGAAGCCTGTAGATTCCTGCGGTACCTCTCGGTAGGCAAACAGCAAGTGCTGTAAATGAATTTCCCAGTCTTTCCACTCCGCCTCTATAAAGGTCCGAAGCATCTGCTTCAGGGTACCGTTAAACCTCTCACATAATCCGTTTGTCTGGGGATGGTAAGGCGTAGTGCGCCGGTGCTGTACACCGCATGCATCCCAGAGACAATGTAACAGTTCACTCATGAACTGCGACCCCTGATCGGTTAGGACCTCACTAGGGAAACCTACCCTAGAAAAAATGTTCAGCAAAGCTGCTGCCACTGTCTTGGCATCTATGGTCCCAAGCGCTACCGCCTCAGGGTACCGGGTGGCAAAATCCACCACCGTGAGGATGTAGCGCTTCCCTAACCTGCTAGGAATCATAAGGGATCCTACAAGGTCCATCGCTACTTTCTGGAAGGGTTCCCCTATTATCGGTAGGGGTTTCAGGGGTGCCTTCACACGGTCGCCCGCCTTACCAACTCGCTGGCAGGCATCACAAGAGCGGCAGAAAGTGCCCACATCTCGAGATGCCCCCGGCCAGTAGTAACGCTGTAATAACCGGGCTCACGTCCTGTTGACCCCCTGATGTCCCGCTAACGGAATAGAGTGAGCTACCCGTAACAGTTGCTGTCGGTACCCCTGGGGCACTACTAGCTGTCGCTTACCGTTCAATCCATCCTCTATCCCTGGGTTCATTTCTTCTCTATACAGGAGTCCCTTATACCATAGGCAGCGCTCAGTGCCCTCCCCTGCCTGAGATTCGGACGCCCGAAGTCTCACGCCGGCCAGGGTAGGGTCTGCCTTCACTGCCTCCCTAAACTGGGCTCCTAATTCTGGCCACCCCCCAGTCATGTCATTGTCAGGGGAATGGGGAAGGGTGAGAGGAAACAGTAAGTCAGTCTGTGGTTGCAACTGATCCTGGCTTACCTCCCCGGGCTCCTCTGCGCCCTCCGCTAACGTTGGTCCCAAAGGCTGGGGGACTGGCACCGCCGCCATTGCCGCTGTCTGGCTCCGGGTAACCGCCGCCACTGCAGCGGGCTTGGGCACTCGGTCATAGGTGCAGGTCATCGGCCCCAGATCGTTGCTAAGAAGAACATCGGCATCCAAACCGGGTAAAACCCCCACCTCCTGCACACCCTGGCCCTCCCCCCAATCCAAAAAGATTCTGGCCACTTGCAGGAAACGTGGCTCTCCGTCGGCCACAGTGATCTGTATTCCAAGGCCTGGGATCAATTCCTCTGGCCGGACCATATCAGGTCGGACAAGGGTCACTGCAGCTCCTGAATCCAGCAAGCCGACTGCTTGCCGGTCACCGACTGTGACCGGGGTGAGATGTCTGCTCCGGCCGTCCGTCTGCTGGAGGTCCGTGCTGAGATGTCCTCCGCTTCTGGCTGTAGGCACCGATGAAACTGGGACAGGTGCTGCATGGGACGTCTCACTGGGAGTTGGTTCCATGACCGGTCCGGAGTCTGTGGTGGAAGCCACCCGCACGCGGGCTACCGGCTTCGCAGCTGGGGTGCATTGCCCCTGATGGGGTCTGCGCAACACAGGGGTTCCGGGCAATCTGGTCTGATGTGACCAGGTCGGTTGCAGTTGTAGCATCGGCGCTCGTGCCGGAGCTCCCCCGCCTTCGGTGGACTGCTGCCCGCAGGCGGCCTCTGAGTCCATTGGGGGGTATTGGCAGACTTTCTGGCCGGTGCCACCGCCACCGCCACCTTGGCTACTGTTTTAGCGGTCACCAGGGCTCGGTTGGCCACATAGTCATCTGCAAGCCTCGCCGCCTCCTGGTAAGTCTTGGGCTTCTTGTCGTACACCCAAGCCCTCACCGCCGGCAGGCACTGCTCCATGAGCTGCTCCTGAAAGATGAGGTCCAGCAGGCATTGGTAAGTCCATGCCTCATAGCCCTCCACCCAGCGTATCCCGTACAAAGCCATGCGGGTCACGTAGGTAACATAGGACTCCTGGGCTGCCTCTCCTCCTGCCCGGTAGGCTTCAGGGGTAAAACCATACTTAAACAATAACAGTTCTTTCAGGTGTTTGTAGTCATCAGCATACTCATCTGGAAGCGCCATCATCATCTGTTTAGCCAAGCCGGACAGTAAGGGGTCCAAACGTGCAACCCTATGCTGGGGAAGCACTTTGTACCGCCGGCACTGCGTTTCAAAGTTCTTTAAGAAACTGTCAATCTAGTCAGTGCCTTCCACGAACTTGGTGAGACTGTGCTGGTCCAGCTTGAGTTCATCTGTGTTTGGTTGGACAGGGGGGCAATAAGCGGGTCTGTTCACTGCCATAGTGATAAACTGCAGCCGCTCCTCCGGTGTCCCTCTGTCTCCCCATGCAATAATTAGTGCCAACATTTCAGGGGTGAATGGACTGGTAGCCGCAGCAACCAGTACCCCTCCTGTTGCACTGCTCCCGGGAGGTGCACTCGTTCCCTCCCCGAGATTCCGCCGCCCCGCACTGGGTTCCTTCCCTGATCTCCGGGTGGCTGTAAAAGGGCAAGCTGAGCAGTATCCTGAGGCTCTGCAAGCCGGGCTTCATAGTCACCGATTGCGTCAACCATGTCTGCGACCTCCTGGTTCTCATAGTGCAGTCCATATTCACGGCACTTGTCCTTCAGCTGAGCTCGGGTCCCCATGTTGGATGAACCTTCAGCCTCGCTCATGGTTCAGTCGCAGCAGTGAGGTGGTGTTACAACTTGTGTTAACTGTTGCACTACTGTGTGTTCAATATCTTTAGTCCCAGGAACTTGCAATTACCATCAAGTTCCTACTATGTTACAGTATCCCACAGTATACTGTAACACAGGTCCAGTTCAATCCCACCGCTTGCCACCAGTTAATTATAGAGCTTGTCACGGTAGCTTTTGACAAGATATAATGAACACCAAATATCTAGGTTGAACTGAACGAGGCTTAGATATAATAAAATATAATTTATTCCTTAAATAAGGTGAACACAGCAATATAGTACAATTAACAGACAAGAAGATAACACTTACTTAGGGTTGGGGGATGGAGAAGTATCCACTAGCAATTCTCCAGCAGTCCAGTGACATTCAAGATGGAATCAGAAGCACAACTCCAGCAATCCAGTGATATTCAAGATGGTATCAGAAGCACAACTCCAGCACAACTAAAAACTGTAGGGTTGACACAGTTTATATACCTGTGCAACCCTATTCTTAACATTGAACACAGCCTATTGGTGAACAATTATCTGTATCCACTCTCTAATGTGGAGACACAGACTAACAGAGTAACCCATGCCCTCAATTAGACTGGCAGAGTTTTGTTGATTGATTAATACTTAATCCCTAGACAATGGGTAACAATCAAGGCAGTTACTTTTTGATTACCGTGTTTAGGCTACTCAGCCATCTGCCCTTCATGACTTATTAGCCTAGCAAATGGCGTCTGCATTTTCAGAACAGATCCAAAATAAAATACATATACACTTTAATATCTACACATATTAATAAGTTCCATTCAGGTGGGCTCAGTGGGTCGACCGTTGCCAGTTTTTAATGCCTACAGTGACTCCACATATTGGCCAAATATGAACTCTCTGCAACCTCCAGAACTGGAGATACAGAAATGCACTTTAAAACATTAAAATACATGCTTATAATGAAACATGGGAACAGGGGAACATACATTTTCAAGGTACAACAAGGTGCAAACCTCATCCCTGGACCGCAGTCCAGTTAACCTCTTGTCTCTCTGGTGAGGTCAGGGGATGGCCATATGGGGTGCAACCCCTTTAATACTGGGCCACCCCCTTTCTCCCTCTACAGTCCATGTATCCTTAATTAGTGTGTTTCCTTTGGCTTCCATTGGTATTTCTCTATTTTATGTGTAAAATCCCCGGGAGACTCTCTGGGGACACAGTACCAACTGCTCCTCTAATTCTATGCATGAGTAATAGCTGTTTCCAGTTATCCAATCTCCTACATGTCTTGCTACACAAGCCAGATTATATTTTCTGATATTAGGCAAATTAAGACCCCCCTCTTTTTTCTGCCATAATTTTTAATAGCGATTATATTTCTCCCTTTCCTCCAGATAAACCTAGAAATTGCTTTATTTAGAAGTTTACCTTTGGAGTGTTTCAATAATATTGGTAACATCTGTAGAGGGTAAATTAATCTTGCGAAACTGATCATTTTAACCATCTGACATCTGCCAGACAAATTCAGGCTGAGTCCCTGCTGGTGTTGAGCTCGCTATGCGCTTTGTGCGCTTACCTTCTTCAATGTGGATCAGCACATCCCCTCTCCCGCTGTGCTCGCGCGCTCATGCGCATGCACACACGCTCTCCCAAGCGTTGTGCTTGGGGAGACAAGGGAGAGATACTTTTGTGCTGAGAAATGGGAAGTGAGAGGGCGTGTTTTACTCTCCTGTCATACACACACTGACACTGAATTCAGCAGGGAGAAGTGGAAAGGAGGGGGGGCAAACGGACGGAGGGGGGGGGGGGGCAAACAGACTGAGGGGGGGGCAAACAGACAGAGGGGGAGAAAACGGACAGAGGGGGGGCAAACGGACAGAGGGGGGGCAAACGGACAGAGGGGGGGCAAACGGACAGAGGGGGGGCAAACGGACAGAGGGGGGCAAACAGACAGGGGCGGGCAAACAGACAGGGGCGGGCAAACAGACAGGGGCGGGCAAACGGACAGGGGCGGCAAACGGACAGGGGCGGGGAAACGGACAGGGGCGGGGAAATGGACAGGGGCGGGCAGACAGGGGCGGGCAAACGGACAGGGGTGGGCAAACGGACAGGGGCGGGCAAACGGACAGGGGCGGGCAAACGGACAGGGGCAGGCAAATGGACAGGGGCGGGCAAACGGACAGGGGCGGGCATACGGAGTGCTGCTGTGTGGTGGGGGGGGCAAACGGAGTGCTGCTGTGTGGTAGGGGGGCAAACGGAGTGCTGTTGTGTGGTGGGGGGGCAAACGGAGTGCTGCTGTGTGGTGGTGGGGGGGGAAAATGGAGTGCTGCTGTTTGGTGGGGGGGGTGCAAACGGAGTGCTGCTGTGTGGTGGGGGGGCAAATGGAGTGCTTCTGTGTGGTGGGGGTGCAAACGGAGTGCTTCTGTGTGGTGGGGGGTGCAAACGGAGTGCTATTGTGTGGTGGTGGGGGGGCAAATGGAGTGGTGTGTGGGGGGGGAGAAGGGAGAGAGAGAGAGGTGGAGAAGGGAGAGAGAAAGAGAAGGGGAGAAGGGAGAGAGAGGGGGGAGTAGGGAGAGAGAGGGGGGAGAGAGAGAGAGAGAGAGAGGGGAGAAGGGAGAGAGGGGGATAAGGGAGAGAGAGGGGGAGAAGGGGGAGAGAGGGGGATAAGGGAGAGAGAAAGAGAGGGGGAGAAGGGAGAGAGAAAGAGAAGGGGAGAAGGGAGAGAGAGGGGGGAGAGAGAGAGGGGAGAAGGGAGAGAGAGAGAGGGGAGAAGGGAGAGAGAGAGAGGGGAGAAGGGAGAGAGAGAGAGGGGAAAAGGGAGAGAGAGAGGGAGAAGGGAGAGAGAGGGGGAGAAGAGGGAGAGAGGGGGAGAAGGGAGAGAGAGGGGGAGAAGGGAGAGAGAAAGAGAGAGGGGGAGAAGGGAGAGAGAGGTGGGAGAAGGGAGAGAAGGGAGAGAGAGGGGGGAGAAGGGAGAGAGAGGGGGGGAGAAGGAAAGAGAGAGCAATGGGGGGGAGAGAGATAAATGGGGGGGAGAGAGAGAGCACTGCATGCACTTCTCACTCTCACACTAACTCCAGGCTCAACAGGACTGAACCCAGGACTGAACAGTCACGGACAGAACTGGCCCACTAAATAGAGACAGCCCTCCCCTTCATGACATCAGCAGGTACCGCCCCTGTGTCTATGCCTTCCACACAGGGTCAGGTGACCTACTTCCACCACTCAGAGCAGGGCTTTATGTGGGGGAAACCCATGATAACTACTGGCAGCCTGCCCTTACCAGGGCTTATACCAGTAGGAGGAAGACATATAGCCCCATTTCTTACCAGGACTATACATACATACATACATACATACATACATACATACATACATACATAAATACATATGTAACGGGTATTCCCCCCCCCCCCCAATCGCAGATCTGATGTGGGTGCAAGGAACATACAAGGTTACTCAGGTGTGGTGCATTACCTGTTGGCTAACAGGAGGGCTGAGCTTCCGCCACGGGGAACCTGGGGTAACTATACTAGGGGTGATCACTTACAACATCTTCTCGGTACAGCGCCTCCACCTGCGATGGCTCCCACCAGAGGGGGAGTGGTTCCTCGCAAGACAATCACAATAATAATCACTTACACGACAGCATGTATATTAACTATATGACTTTACTAACACACATATCACACATTACATAACATCATAACCTTATCACCTCAGGCCCAATGTCTGGCGTTCCCACCCAGTGTCCTGTAATCCCCCACATCCAATGTCCCGTACTCCTACGGAGGTCGTGGGCGACTGCGCAGTCACTATGAACTAATAGGCCTGTTGGTGCACATATAATTCAGAGGTACCTTCCGAGCACTCCGATGCTCAGGCCTGCAACACTCTTCTCAAAGGGTCAGACGTGCGATGCATCCGTCTGATCCTTTCCAGGTACTTCACCAGGAACCCCAACGAGGGTCCCACCGCTTCACGGTAACAGCAACCGAATCACGGGAACAGCAACCGCCGCTATCCCTATCTATCCCTAACTAACCCTAACGTGACAGGAACCCTAACCTAGGGCCTGTCCCTGATGAACCGCAACCTGGGGTGGCTTGGGGAAATCTCCTAGGGCCTGCGGAGTAATAACCTGCCCCACTCCCTTAGCTACCCAAGTCCCTAATCCTCCCTAACATCTAGCTACTCGCTACTCCTAACAGCCTGCAGCAGACACACAGCTCTCACCGTCAGCCTGCAGACATTCACACACGCTGCACACACTGCGCCCAGCACATGCAGCAACAACACACAGCAACCAATCTTACATACACCATACACTGGAGAGGGAGAGCCTATCTGGGGCCTAAGGGGTTAATATCCTGCCTAGCTCCCCTAACTGTTCCCTGTTCTACCCTTGCAACTAACCTGCGCAGTCCGGACTAACTATGTCTAGTCATTCCAGCATTTGCAGTAACGCACTGCAACCTAATGGAATCGTACAGCCAACGTGCTGCACAGCACTGTGCCTGCCTGTCAGACCTCACTCTAACACTAAGGGCAGCGTCCCTATCTTGGGCCTCCCTCAGTACGTACCCAATCTACCTAGTGGGGGGGTTGGGGCCTACCTGGGGTGTGGGTACCTATGGGGGTGCAGGAGCTGCTCTCACTCCCCGCACCCTTCCTTCCCTCACAGCTCCCTAGCTCCAACTGACAGACCTGAGTGACAGGGTCCCTCTCTCTAGGGCAATCCCTGGCAACACTCACTATATGGGGGTAACTCAGAGCTATCTCGGGCCCTGGGGGTGCTGGCCTAGTACAGGGAGTCCCTGACTCCTATACCCTACCTTCTTCCCTTGGCTGCTCCGGTCTCTGACTGATCAACGTGCTGCAAGCCCGCGAATTGTATCTCTTTGCCTCTGCAGAGTTCCTAAGCCCTATTGGCTCCCTGGTGTCACATGGGGTACGCAGAGGCTCATGGGATCTGTAGTCCCTCTCTAGAACCTTTCCTAACTGGCTACAGCTTCGCGGGCTTTCTCTTCCCTCTCCTGCGCCTGCGCAAGCTTTATGGGGCAGCCTCAACATCTCCCTGCCTTTCCCTGCTCTCGCGCGAGCTATCTGGGGGCCTTTCGCGCTAACGCTACCACTGCGCATGCGCGAACCGGCGCCCTGCTCTATGAGCCGCCAGGGCCGTGGCAACGTGATCGCGGCCTTAGCGATGGCCCGATCGCGTCCCCGGCAACTGGCCTGCACTAGGGGGCAACGCGCTACTCCCCGCTCCAGCCCTACACTTGCGCGACCACTGCGCATGCGCGAGCTAACTCGCAATGGCGGCGCCCTCTCCGCCCGGCTCCGAGAGCGCCGGGATCTCCGTGACGCGCATGCGGCCCTGGCAACCAGCCGCACGCGTCCCCAGCAACTCCCGAGCCGGGACCTGACCGCCCTCACCCCTGCACTCGCCGGACAGAGCCGCCATTGGGCACGGCGGCCCCCGCGATCGGCAGCGAGGTGAGGGGGGCACTGACAGGCTGGGGAGACCTGGCTACACATACATACAGTGTTTATGTATATGGTGCATGTATATATTCATAGCATGTATGATGTGAGTAGAGATATTCTCACCTGTATGCAACTGTTTATGTTTTTATGATGTACAGAGCTCTGTACCCCATTGTACCATGCTGCAAAATATGTTGGCGCTTCACAAATAAACGGTAATAATAATACTACTAATATGTGGTGTGAGTGTTTATTGTGCAATTGAGCATGAATGTGTGTACAGTAAGTATACTTGGTGTGTGCTTCTGTGAGTATGCTTCATGAATCAGTTTGTTGGGCTTGCAAACCAGGCTATAATTTGCCAGCCAGCCCCTGTACAGTATATATATATATATATATATATATATATATATATATATATATATATATATATATATATATATATATATATATATATATATTCACAGTACTGCAGTTAATATAGAGTACGACTGCTACAGCAATAACATTTGTTTTCTTTTTGGATGTCTCCCTCTTGTGGTGTCACATAATATTGTTGTTTTTACTGTACAGTTTTAGACAGATTTCAGTACATGTAATCCCTCTGAAAACATAACAAACTGCATCCATGTTAAAAAGCTTTTATTTTAACTATTACATAACAAATGAATGCATGCTACATTGTGGTAACAGCTTCCAGGACTATGTAAATAACTGGTTGCTAAATAACTATGCCCTCCCTATTGCTTTTTCTGTTTACTGTTTCCTTAATCCTTTATGGACATCTCTGTTCTCTCCAACTTCCCCACTCCCCACTGCACCATTATTTATACACCTGTCTCCCAACAGCTTCTTTACCCGTCAATAAAAAACACCCACACAAATCCTCTATTCACACCCTCTATCTACTCCTTCCTGCTGCTGGGGATCTCCCCTAAGCCTGAAGCCAGGCATACACACCTGATCTCACTCATGCCTCCCTCCACCTCTTCCCCTGTAAATGGTGTTAACCTTTTCATTTAACACTGACCTTCCTTAAATTTTACCCCACAAATCATACATTCCAATAGCCTGCACTCATGGCTATTGTCCCACACTCAGTCACTCCTACCACCCATTGTGACCAAGCACTGCCATCTACAGCACTTACTCCCTCGCCTGCTGTCTCTGTAAGTTTCCCATTAAACCTCTTAGATTGTAAACTCTTCGGGGCAGGGATTTCCTTTCTTATTGTCTGATTTTGCTGCACTTATTGTATAATTATAATTCCCGGTACTGTATTCTTTGTGAAGTGCTAAGTACACTTTTGGCGCTATATAAATAAAGACATATGTAGCCAGGTCCCCAAAGAGTCCTCCCGGTGGCGTCAGAGGCACCGCGTCGCCATCTTTGTTATGTCCGCACGGGCGCGGAGGCTCGCGCACGCACAGACGCGGCGACCAATATAGTGAGCGTGAAGGGGCAGAGATGGCGCTCCATACCGCAGGGACTCCCCAAGGTCACGCAGGCACAAAAGAGAGCAGTGACGGCCATTACATGGTTGCACAGGCGCGGCAGACATAGCGCACGCGGCCTTAATGTTAAAGTGGTCCTGAGTGGACTACAATTCCCAGCAGCCTCTGGGGACTGCCCTTTCACCCACATCACGTGCAGCCAGCCAGCAAATAGGGTTTGCAGCTTCTCCTGTTGGAGAAGGATACAATGTTGCAGAGACCACGCTAGTCAGTTGGAGCTGGGAGAAGGAAGGGGGAGGAAGGGTGTAAGGAGCAAGTGGCTTCTTACACTAGGCCAGGTTACTCCCAGGCCCCAAGTAGGCCCCACTCCCCACTAAGTTAGTGGGTAAGTTCATAGGGAAGGCCCCTTAGGTAGGGACCCTGCCCTTAGGTGAGTGTCAGTCTAGTCAGTGACACAGTTGCAGTGCTGTGTGCTCTGACAAGAAGAGACAGTGTTGTGTGCAGTGCAGCTAGAGTAGTTGCTTTGGCTGTGTCAGGGAAAGGCCCCTCATGGAAAGAAGGGGGGTTGCTTTCTAAGTTATACAGTGTGTGTAATATCACCAGTGCCAGTTGCATGTGGTGAACTGCCAGAGTCTGGGATCAGACAGAATCTACAGCAAGAGATATTCTGCATGCAGGGGCCAGGGTAGAGGTATACCCCCAGGGCCCAGTTAGTCCCCTGAGACACTAGAGGAATACTGTATGTGATAGGGACTGCCTTAAGTCAGGGACTCCTTCACATACTCAAAGAGGAAGAGACATGCTGCAGGACAGTGCCTGAATGCCCGTGCAGCCTGAGTGCAGAAAGAGTATCAATTCCTGCAGAGAGCAGCGCAGTGCGGCGTGGGATCACTGTGCGGTGTTGCTGAGTCCAAGGATTATCCTGATCAGGAGCAGTGATCAGGGAGGTAGTAGAATAAGTGCACAAGCGGGCCCCAACACAGGGAAGCGCTATCCCTCACACTCACACTCTCTTTATGGTTGTGGACACTCACATTATTATCAAAGGGACTGAGGGTGATGTGATGATGGACATGTGGGTGAGGGGATGGTATGCATTCAGGGTGATGCAATGTTATTCATATGATGGAAACAAAAGAAAACAACGCACAACGCCAAATAGTGAAGCAAATTCAACAATATATTATAGAATTAAAAAGGGGGTAATATATCTGCGTACATGAAAAAAGTTGGTAAAAGGCATGTAGTGTGTATCACACTGTTTACCACTCGGCAGCTGTTAGCTGTAGATTCAGGTGCTTGCTTCCCTCTGCTGCTGCAGCTCAGTTGATTCTGGGGAAGGACGTCAGTCTTTTCACTCCCAAGGGGATTTCCCTTCATGCAGCCAGGTTCAGCAGCTGGTACTGGGGCTCGGTGAAATCGCTCCTGCTTCCTGGCCGATATGAAGCTGCTCCTGTACCTCGGCAGGTGTATCCTCTGCACAGAGGTTAAAACGCAGCTTGCTGGGGTGCCCTCAGCGTGCCACGATGCCGCTCCGTCGTGGGACGCTGTGTAATGACGTCACTGTCTACACAGCAGTGGTGGATTCAATAGGGAAGTTTGAACAGTCTTACAAAGTCTCTAACAAGTGTCCAAAACAGCACACAGGATGAAATAAAAACAGGACAGGCCAATACATAGACAAAGGCCAATGTAAGCAGATATAAGGCAATAGAATGTTACATCCAACTAGTTTCGTAGAATTAACTACTTCTTCAGGGAATAATTAGGCCATTACCCAGAGGTCTTAAATACCTCACATAGATACCTTATTGGTCAACCAATTAGGGATAGACCAATCATCTATAATAGGTAATGGTCTGCGTGATAGGGAAGATGTGTAGTTTACTTTTAAAACAACAACTTTATTAACAAAAAAACAAAAAAAAAATAAAACAATACCTATTTAATATAAACTTACATATAGACAAAACCTAGCAAAAATAATTAAAAACATGCTGGAATAAAAGAAACACAATATTAGTCGACTTAAAATAGACACCATCATTACTTGCATAAAAAGATGTAACTAGAAAAAAGCGTAGGATAAAGAAAGGAAAACAGAGATACAGAGATAAATGATACATCCCCTAGGTACAGAGGGGTGGTGAGCTAAAGATTCAATAAAGTGCCCAAATATCCACATCCTCATTTAACCCCTTAGGGGACATAGTATCTAACTTATGTATCCAATATGTCTCTTTAGAAGACAATGTTTTAACTCTGTCCCCTCCTCTTCTATTTACAGGAATCAACTGAATCCCCTTAAAAGTGAGACTTGACGGATCTTTATTATGGTGTATCAGGAAGTATCTAGATACACTATGTTTTTCAAAACCATTTTTAATATTTCTGACATGTTCCTGAATCCGAACTTTAAGGCTGCGTTTGGTTCTGCCTACATATTGATACCCACATGCACATTCCAATAGGTATACAATATGTGTAGAGGTACATAGAATAAAGTCATCAATATTAAAAACTTCCTTCGTTACTTGTGAATAAAAAGTAACGAAGGAATCTGTTAGCTCACCACCCCTCTGTACCTAGGGGATGTATCATTTATCTCTGTATCTCTGTTTTCCTTTCTTTATCCTACGCTTTTTTCTAGTTACATCTTTTTATGCAAGTAATGATGGTGTCTATTTTAAGTCGACTAATATTGTGTTTCTTTTATTCCAGCATGTTTTTAATTATTTATGCTAGGTTTTGTCTATATGTAAGTTTATATTAAATAGGTATTGTTTTGTTTTTTTTTTGTTTTTTTGTTAATAAAGTTGTTGTTTTAAAAGTAAACTACACATCTTCCCTATCACGCAGACCATTACCTATTATAGACGATTGGTCTATCCCTAATTGGTTGACCAATAAGGTATCTATGTGAGGTATTTAAGACCTCTGGGTAATGGCCTAATTATTCCCTGAAGAAGTAGTTAATTCTACGAAACTAGTTGGATGTAACATTCTATTGCCTTATATCTGCTTACATTGGCCTTTGTCTATGTATTGGCCTGTCCTGTTTTTATTTCATCCTGTGTGCTGTTTTGGACCCTTGTGAGAGACTTTGTAAGACTGTTCAAACTTCCCTATTGAATCCACCACTGCTGTGTAGACAGTGACGTCATTACACAGCGTCCCGCGACGGAGCGGCATCGTGGCACGCTGAGGGCACCCCAGCAAGCTGCGTTTTAACCTCTGTGCAGAGGATACACCTGCCGAGGTACAGGAGCAGCTTCATATTGGCCAGGAAGCAGGAGCGATTTCACCGAGCCCCAGTACCAGCTGCTGAACCTGGCTGCATGAAGGGAAATCCCCTTGGGAGTGAAAAGACTGACGTCCTTCCCCAGAATCAACTGAGCTGCAGCAGCAGAGGGAAGCAAGCACCTGAATCTACAGCTAACAGCTGCCGAGTGGTAAACAGTGTGATACACACTACATGCCTTTTACCAACTTTTTTCATGTACGCAGATATATTACCCCCTTTTTAATTCTATAATATATTGTTGAATTTGCTTCACTATTTGGCGTTGTGCGCTGTTTTCTTTTGTTTCCATTCTCTTAGTGTGTGTGGGGTGCTGAGCCACCCCTGCGTTTACAGCTGCAGACGCCATTATCCCCAACACGGTTATGTGGCACTTATTATTTAATGTATAATTATCTCACTGTGGGAGTTGTGGTTTAATTTTTTATAAATTTTTTATCACTAAATTGATGGTATAGTCACTGCACTGTATATATTTATACATTTAAACTTTATAGGTAGTTAGGTAGTAGCGCACAGTTTTGTTTTTTGTGTTATTCATATGATGTATTGATGTTATGCAAAGAGAGTTTCATTGAAGTTACCGTTCATGCTCAATAAATACTGTTTATTCACATTGTGTGTATTTACTGTATGGTTGTTCTGGTGAGGGCACACTCCCACCACGTTGGGATCCCTCATCAGTGGAGGCGCTGCACTGAGTGTAAGTATATACCCCAGGTTCCCCGTGGCGGAAGCTCAGCCCTCCTGGTTGCCAAACAGGTACAGCACCACACTGATAAGTAGTCACCTACCCACCTCAATATCACTTAGGGTGGAGGAAAGAGGGCTACACATACAATACAATACAATTTCTATTTTGCAGCAAAGAGATTATTTCTAGAGAAGGGCATATATTTTCTCAACGTTGTTATTACCTAGGTCAAATGAGTGAGACTGTGTATTTGTGAAACAGAAAATGACATATTGATGGAAAATGTGACATTTTGTAGACTGAAAATCCAAAAACGTTTTCAAAAACACAGAGGACAAAACGGAGTAAATGTCTTTTCATGAGTAACTGTTTCCAAGTGAGTAAGACTTCTCTGGCCTGCCAAGTGGAAAAGTGAGGGGTTTAGTAGTAGCATTCCACAACCAACTCATACAATCTTCCATCACATTTTAGTGCCCGTTATTGCCTGCGTGTGGAATATATGTGGAATATATAGCAGTTTTCTTGAAAAGCCAGATTATGGGCTCTTCTTATAGAGCTCTGGCAGACGTATTTTAACACTTTGCTCACCTCTTCCAGTTTCCATTAAACTTTTCTTTCTTGTCCTGCACCAACTGTGCAATATATGAAGTACAGTAAATGTAACATGTGTCAAATGACACTGCAGGGTCACATGACGTGATGTCAAATGACCAGCGGCATCATTTGACGCTGATTCACAGGAGAGAGGGGTGGTGGGGTTGAGAGAGAGGTAGGGGGGGTGGAGAGAGAGAGAGGTGTTGGGGGAGAGAGATGTGGGAAGAGAGAGGGTGGGGGGATTGAGAGAGGTGGGGGTGGAGAGAGAGAGGTGGGGCAGGTGGGATAGAGTGTTGGGCTGGAGAGAGAGGTGGGGGAGGTGGAGAAAGAGGTGTGGGGGGGGGGGGGGTGGGATAGAGTGTTGGGCTGGAGAGAGAAGTGGGGGGAGAGAAAGCTTGTTTGATTTGATTTGACGAGAGAGAGAGAGAGACAGCGAGAGAGAGAGAGAGAGAGAGAGAGAGAGAGAGGTGGAGGTGAGTGGGAGAGAGGGAGAGGGAGAGGGAGAGGTGGGGGTGAAAGAGAGAGGTGAGGGAGAAAGAGAGAAGGGGGGGAGAAAGAGAGAAGGGGGGAGTGGGAGAGAGGAGAGAGTGAGGTGGAGGGAGAGAGACGTGGAGGGGGTAAAGAGGGAGAGAGGTGGGGGAGGGAGAGGTGTAGGAAAGAGCGAGAGGTGGGGGGAGAGAGGTGGGGTGAAAGGGAGAGAGAAAGAGAGCGTGAGTGAGAGAGGTGGGGAGAATGAGAAAAGGGGAGAGGGGAGAAGAGCAAGGTGGGGGGGGAGAGATGAAGAGAGAGGGTTGGGGGGGTGGAGGGAGAGAGAAGTGGTAGGTTGAAGAGAGTGGTGGGGGAGAGGTAGAGGGAGAAAGAGAGGTGTGGGAGAGATGGAGAGAGAGCAAGGTGGGGGAAAGTTAGAGATAGAGGTGGGGAGGAGGGAGAGGGAGGTGAATGGGGGAGGGTGAAAGAGGTGGGGGTAGAGAGAAAGGGGGTAGAGGGGAGAGAGACAGCTTATTTGATTTGACTTGAGAGGGGGGAGAGAAAGAGGTGGTGTGGAGAAAGAGAGCTGAGAGAGAGGAGAGAGAGAGAGAGTGTATGGGGGCATGACAGAGAGAGAGGGAGGTGGAGTCATGAGAGAGAGAAGAGGTGAGGGAGGGATAGGTTGGGTGGAGAGAGAGGTAGGTGCATTTGTGAGAGTGAGGGAGGTGGGGGCAATGGATGTGGTGGTGTAAGAGAGATCTCCTGGTTTATCTGAGGGGAAGTACTATATCACTTATGTATCCAAATGGAATGTTGTGTTGCAATTTTGTCTGTGTTAAACTGGACTATGGGAAAAGAACAGCCTCTGGGGAGGAAAGTGGAGCACTGCACAGGGCTAAAGTACAGGAACCGGCACACCATAGGTTAAAAACTACTTTATTAGGCGACTAGGGGAGACACCAACATTGGAGCAACCACCCACTCTGACGCGTTTCGGGCTAAGCCCTTTGTCAAAGAGTATAATTTAGTTATTGGATGTTACATGACATGCCTGTGATTTGTTTCTGTTGCACCGTGGATGGACTTCATGTCCCTTCTTTGTTAAACTGGACTATGTTGGCCCATTTGAAGATGGTCGTTATGTATATACCCCTACTTTTCTGTATCTCCCTCCCCTACCTTTGCCCTGTATAAGAAACAATAAAAATCTTAGTACAAAGAAATATTAGCATAGTCTGAGATAGCATAAACTTCCATGGCTACCAGTATTCATCAAATGTAGCAAATCTTTTCAAGTGAATGGGACGTAAAATTACTTACAATGTCGGAAATTGTCTTATGGACACAGAGTCCTTAATATCCAAGTCATTTAAAATTGAAATCTGCTTCATGAACCCAGACTAAATTTCACGGTTACTGTACTGTACACAGTACTATACATAAGTCTAATAAAATCCCGTCTCTGGAAAGTTTACCATGTATCTTTTGGCGCTTGTAATAAAGTAACTTTCACATGGACATCCTAGCTTCAAGTTACTTCTACAATTTTTTTACCTTTATAATCAGGGTATGTGCAGTATAGGCTATCCTATTCAACACTCTTTAAAGCATTTAGTTTGCATACTATTTGAATGACATAATGGTTGGTTATTCCCAATCCTGGCTCTGTAGTGGTTTCATGAGGATATTATTAAAAGCCCCTGCTCTATATTTTAACTAAAGAAATATAACATGATGACAACTGGATTGGTAAAATAAGTTTAACAATATAAAGGAAACATAAGAACTACTCTGTAAGCAAAGTAATTGCTTTGGACAGCATAAAGCCAGAATCTATTTAGGAACTATCTATCGTGAGTAAACAGCAAATAATTAGAAAAATAGATTTATTTAGAAAAAGAAAGGGTAACTCACAGGTATGTTTCTCCGTCTCAATATTGGTGTGCTTGATGGCGACAAGCCAGTATTGAGAGCGTTTTCTATGTCTTGGTCCAGCTGGTCCAGTTTCATAATAAGCAGCACCATTGAGTCTAGGCCAGACCGATCCTTGCATTCTCTTAATTCCTATAAACCAAAAGGCACAATAGTATTTGTATTCGAGAACATGGTTTTCATCTTAATTAAATCTCAGTACAGATACAACTACAGTTTATGCTTGCAAATTACATATACATATACAGCACACATCTATACACATACACACACGTGCAGCCGGCGTTATTGCACCTGTGCAGTCTCACTTCGTAATGCATATAAGATGTAACAGAGAAAGCAGTCAGTAATGTTCTCGTTTTTAATTTATGTTATAACAAATTTATATTTAGAACCAAAAGCCAATTTTCAAACCACACAACAACAAATACCAGTACTCTGATATTGTATGTATTGTGACAGAGTCACGGTCTACGCAGGTTGGAAAGAGCTTGCAGTGTGTATGTTCCAGCATGCAGGCAGTTAACTTCCCTTGGAGAGGTGAGATACAAGGGGAACTAATTAATCAGACCTGAATGAACAGGGGTTTAAAGGCAGGAAAGAAGCTGCCAAAAGGAAAGCTTGTTTTTCCCCAGGAGTGTAGAGAGACTTCTCCCCAACCAGGAAGATACTGGTTGGTCTGACCCCTCGGACTGCAGGTACCATCTGGGGCTCACACCCAGGAAGAGACTTTTCTCTAAAAACGAACAAGCCTGCTGGATGCAGGGCTTGTCTTCAAGGAACTGGTGTTCCATAGAGCTGTCCTGTCAAGGTTTCTGTATCCAGAAGCATTTCCTGGAGTGTCTTGGGACCGAGTTCCCACAACAAATATATAAGGATTTGATAAAATATTTCTATACCCGAGTCTATTGTTAAAGCTGGAAACTTGACTTAGCCAGCCAGTGTGCTAGTAAATCACTGATGTGTAGTCAGTCTCCTAAGAGGAGTAGGTTTTTATTTTATGGTTTTGTTTCTTAAAGGGACAGTGTGCCTTTTTTTAGTTGTTCAAAAAGTATGGGTGATAGGCTGCACTCCACAATACCTAGAGAGAACTTTCAATGAAAGTGTGGTGCAGGGGAACTAAAAGGGTTAGAAACCCTCCAAACAAAGTCATATATCGTTATGGGGGTTCCCAGCACACAACAATAGAAAAAATTACAAAAGCAAGTACAGGTAATATGCAAATAGAAAAATAATTTGTATTAGTGGAATATGAGATGATGCAACAAACAGTGCCACAGAGTAGGCTATCGAGAGCGTGACTCGTCAAACATATAAATACAATTTGAGGTTACCACCCCGCTGGCTTTTTCCCACACCGTCAATAACTTGATAAAGGAGTTGGCTAATGTTGTGTCCAGCATGTGAGAAGTGGTGCGTCACGGGGCCTCCTCATCGCCTCTCAGAATCGCAGCTTTATGCTGTCTTATCCTATCTTTGATGTGTTGTGTGGTTTCACCCACATACCCAATCCCACATGGACATTTGATTAAGTATGTGACATTGCGGGATAAGCACGTGTAGTATTTTTTAATAAAGAATTTTTTGCCTGTATGCGGATGAAAAAAAGAGGTTGCCCTCCTGCATACTGCTGCACTGACTGCAGCTGCTACACCTGTAGGATCCTAGTTTTGGAGTTCCTAGGAAAGTTTGAGATCTGCTTTTGCCACCTAAGTCTGCTCTAAACAACTGATCTCTTAGGCTGCGCTTATAGTGCTGGCAACGGTGACGCAACCGATTACATCACCCATCACCGTCGCCATTAGCCAAAGTTGTTATTTGGTTTTCATTAATGTTGCTGGCGACAAGGCCAGTGATGTCATGAAGGGGGCGGGCAGCACTCTCTGATTGGTTTAGAGACAGTCACATGTGGCGACTGTCTCTAAAAAAATCAAATTTACCCAGCTTCAAAATTTTTGGTCGCGACAGAGTCAATTAATTTGTTTTGGAGTGACGCTGCGCCGCCGTCGCCAGGCACTATAAGAGCAGCCTTAGATTCCGTCCTCTCTTGTATGAGAACAACGGGTTATCCGTGAGTGTGGGGGCCAAGGACTCATCTGAACTCAATATACGCCAGTCGTTCAGAATAATTTTCTTAACCTTGTTGCTCCAAGTACCATAGGTAGATACAAAAGGGTTTGAAAATGTCCTGGTGACAGTAGGATCATGTGCAGGTTTGCGTTCAGGTGTTTACTCCTCTGGTATCTATTTTACAAGGTCTTCCTGCTGTTGGCCCAATAAACTTTTTTACTTTTGGAGTTACCCTCTTCCTCGTTATTTGGACTGGTAGTGCGTCACAGGTTTCTTTTTTTTCTACAGTATCTTTGATGCCTTGATTGCTTACCAGTATTTCCTAATCTTTAGTTTACATTTAACTTGATCTGGTGGACATAATTTTCCATTTCAGTATCACAAACTTGACACATACAGTATCTATACTGGTGTAGGTTTGAGGTTTAGCTGGAGGAGTTAAAGGGAAGTACCGCAGACTTTTTGGGTCTGTGGGAACAGGCTTGAAAAAGGGGCAATTTAGGCCCCCAAATGTTGCCCCCTACATCTTTTTACGCTTATTTTTCATATTCCCCTTTCCCCCCTCCCCCTTTGTGCTTTTCCCTTCACTCCCCATGCCCCTCCCTTTATTGATATTGTAGTTCTATGTTTGACGAGTCATGCTCTCGATAGCCTACTCTATGGCACTGCTTGTTGTATATTCCACTAATACAAATGATTTTTCTGTCAGCATATTACCTGTTTTTGTAATTTTTTCTATTGTTGTGTGCTATTTTTAGTTGTTATTGTACAGAATAAATCAATGCAGTTGCAGCTTAAACTGTCTTAGAGTCTTACTGACCCTGCCGCGAGGCCGTCCTGCCACAGTATGTATGTATATCTTTATTTATATAGCATCCATAGCTGTACTCAGCGCTTTACAAAAGAGACAATACAGTACTCCACCATTTTTTAGTTCCCAATCCGCAGACTGATTCCGGTGTGTGCGGATCGGATTTTTGGCAAACTCAGTTAGCCCAAATCTACTAATTGGGCTCCAGGAGTGCTAGATCCCATGATGTAGTAGCTCAGGGAACCCAAACGATGAATATATTTTGCTTATAATTAATCCTCAAATGTACATGTACTTTTTGTTCTGTTCGTTGTAAAGTAAATTATGCCATCATAGCTTAGACGAACATAATTAGTTGTTACATTAATTCAGCTGACTCAATGAAAAGATTACGACAAGGTTCTTTTCTGTGCGAAAACAATGCCCACTACATCTGTAGCTTCATAGTGCTCAGTGCTCACTAGGTGATCAATGTATGTATGTATGTATGTATGTATGCATGTATGTATGTATGCATGTATGTATGTATGTATACAATATCAGTACATCTCTCTCTCCGGATTTTTCATTGCCTCTGAAAGAAAAAAATCCACAATTACGGACTTCCCTTTTGGAGACTGATCTGCACATCAAAGGAACTGCCAGATTCAATTCGGATCCAAATTAAAAAAAAAAAATTGCCCATCTCTAATGAGGACCTCCGTCTTTGATATGTTAAGTTCTAGTCAGCAGAGGGCCATCCAGGATGATATAGTGGAGAGACATTTGGATATTTTGGTCTGTTCAGCAGGTGTAATGTCAGGGGTTGAAAGGTAAATGTGTCATCAGCATAGAGGTGATATTTGAACCAATGAGATGTGATAAGATCACCTAGAGAGAGTGTGTAAAGAGAAAAGAGAAAAGGTCCCAGGACAGACCTCGTGGTTTTGTTATAATCACTGAAATGATGAAGCTCTCAGAGATACTGAAGCTAATCACTGTCAGATTCACTGTATTATGATTATTCTACTTCTAAACGTAACTGTTTATATGCTTTTGGGACATTTTGATACATATTGGTGATGGCTCTCCTATGATGAGGGGCATCCTCACATCTAGAGACAGATGAGGAGACAGAAGTTCGCTGATCGAGACTCTCCAAGAGGGTATGGTGATTGCTCTGCAGATGTTGCTGCAGAGCAGTCATCCCTAGTTGGCATCCACTCTTGCCCCTAAATAACGCTGCGTGACAAAGTAAGCTGTGAACCACCACAGAGTCACACACCATCCTATTGTGTGGTATTTCAAACACAAACACCAAGGAGGTGTTTCCTCTGGGTGAACGACCATGCCCCTGTGATGTATGCGAGCTCTGGGAGAAGAATGGAATACCACAAATATCATCATTGGGCCTACAACATTTACATCTTCGCGAGAAATCTCTGTGTACTCAACCTTCGCCAAGACTGTTACGCTTGTGCTCTCCTCACAAGCGCAGGGAAAGGGAAGGGCCCGTTAGCGAGGTGGGGAGGCCGCAGAGGATACGAAGGGAGTAAGTTGCCGTGCAACTGGGGATCGGCGCACGTAGTCATGTGACCGCGCCGCGCGCATGAGAATGCGCGACGCGTTCGGAGGTGCGGAGCCAAGCTCAGAGACACGACTGATCCAGCTGCACGTGCGCGCATGCTCTGACAGCAGAGCGGGAGTGCGCGCGTTCTCAGGCACCAACACGGGCGTTGCTGGAAGTCAACGCTTCAGCACGGGAGTCTGGAAACGGAAACCAGGAACATGGAACATGGGCATGGAGTCCAGAGCACAAGGTAACATCCAGAGAAGGATTGCTACTTGGAGAACGTCCAGACTTCTTAAAGGTATAGTGCCAGAAACAGCAAGGTGCAGCGAAACTAAACATAACATAAGGGTTCTTAGTCTAATCCATTGGCCAAGGAATTATAAGCCTGCTACCACGTCAAGGTGAACCCTACTAAGCAGGTACCTACACTACCCGATGGTAAACTAACCTCAGAAGTATAAGAGTGACTGTCCCAGTCTTCCGGAATCCACAGGAGATAAGTAAAGGTGCCAAGGAGGTCCAGGCAGGAAGAGTATGCGATGAGTACTAGCAGGCACCAGGGCAGGCAGCAAAAGACTAATAGCAGAGAGAAAGTCAAAGAGAGGCTTACTTCCTGTCAGGAGGAAGAGGGCAGGGTTTGCCAGAAAGCAAGATGGTTTGCCAGAAAGCAAGATCTTGACTCGCAGCTAGAGGGCGGCGATCAGAAGTAAACAGGTAAGGAAGGGACACGCCATCGTTACAAAGACACTCCAAACTAAGCTCACCAGAAGAGCCACTATCACTCGCAATCTCACCCTCACCCTCTCCAAAAATTACTGGTGCAAAAAAAATATCACAGTGGAAAAACCTCCTGACAAAGGTGACCTTGACAGAAACTCACTCTGCAACAAACAGGCAAAACCCTCCAAATTCTCAGCACTATCGCTTCCCCTAACATTGAGCTACTTCCAGAGAGCAAGGTTGAAGGCTGTGGAATTATTACCTTGCCCAAGCTAAACTCAGAAAAAACCTGTTGTTTCCCCCCCCCCCTCAATAGCAGGTTCCTGAAGCGTACACACAACAACAGCGGGCACAGCCACAGTGCTTTGGCTTCTCCTACTATTTGTACCATAAAAAAGCAACTGGTATATCTACTACTGCTGAAGCAGTTAACAAGTCCCTCCTCTCACAGAATGAATACCAGTCACCACTCTATAAATTTTTTTCAAAATCTCTGCCTCTCCTGCTGTGCTGGAGCAAAGTGAATGTTTCAATACTCACACTTAAATCAAATGTTGAAACATTCAGCTGCTATTTTTTATAGCCATTCACCGGCGGATGCTCTGCCATTTGCAGAAAGGTAGGGGGAAATGAAAAAAATGGCAGCTTTAGGAACATTTGCCCACTTTTTTTTACTGTCCAATCCGCTTGCGAAGATTCAGCCCTGATTCAAATTTGACAAATTCACTCATCTCGACAATCAAACAACTTAAAAAAAAACAATTAAGGCTTTTTTTAAAAATGCATATTGATGTTATGAATGTTTAAAAAAAAAGGAGAACAGGGAGGCGCCATGTTGCTACCCTTTATTGAATGGGCAGTTCCAGCTATCACTGAGATTAAGGCAATTTCACATAACTTTCTGAGTAGGTTTACTGGCTACTTCTTTAAACCAGACTGCCCTTAAAAGCTTTGTAATATGTCAGGCATAAGCTAACAGGGATCCATGTTAAAATGGACAAGAAGTAAAGAGTGGCACACTGTGCTCATTTGCATGTTATTACCCAGAATCCCTGGCTGCATTGTGTGTGTGTGTCTATATATTTATATAGCGCCATTAATGTACTTAGCACTTTACAGTAGTAATAAACGTTGAATCATATAAATAACAAATAATACAAATAACAGATCATGGGAATAAGTGCTTCAGACATAAAAGTCACATTTCGGAAGAAGAGTCCCTACTCCGAAGAGCTTACAATCTAATTGGAAGGTAGGAAGAACATACAGAGACAATAGGAGGGCATTCTGGTAAGTGCGTCTGAAGGGGGCCAAGCTTTATGTATCATGTGTATAGTATTAGCCACGGTGCTACTCATATGCATCTTTAAGCAAGTGTGTCTTAAGGTGGGGTCTTAACGGTGGATAGAGAGGGTGCTAGTCAGGTATTGAGGGTAAATTAACTAGCAGCATAAATACGTCTATTTCTGGTGATACCGTACAGATGCAGCCACGAGTATTCGAACACTTGCCTTGGAAAATCTGGGGCAATCTCCCAGTAATGCTGCAACATTTCTGTGACATTTCTGCAGACAGACTTAATGGCCCATCGGATTAACACAGCGGGGGTCCCTGGCAGTCCCATTCAGTTTGAATCCGTACATCATTCAGTCTGCATCTGCATCTGTACATCACCGCTATATAAACTCAAAATCCAAACTCATTAAATAATATAATTATAATATGATTCAACTCTTTTCAAACTCTTCCTTCTGCTTTTATCAAATGGCCCTTCTGATAAACCGAGCCATATCTCAGATCACAAGAAATGACAGATGGACAGCAGAGACTGAAAACACTTGTGTCTTTTTGTGTTATTGGTGCTATTGGTGTTTTTTTTACTTTTTGGGCTCATATGGGTTAAATATTATGTAGCAATACCATAAGTTATCTTTCTTAATGGGGAGGATATATAACAAGAGACAGGTGGTGCCCAATGCTACATCCCATTGACAAAACATATATGGTAAAAAGTATAAAGTAAAATACTTCAATAATAATATTAAATACTTGGTTATTTAGTTAACCCTTTGGCCAAAGCGTCATAAGCCTGCATACCAACGCCAAGGTATAACCAAATTAATGCAGGTCCTACACTACACTGTGAACCCTTCCTTTTACCTCTGTAAGAGGGGAAGAACCATTATAGGTCCTGTTCCTGCAGCAAAATGAAATTGGGGAGGATGGAATTGCATAAATATCCAGATACACGGCTCACTCCCTGATGAAGCGAAACTTCCATCGGCTCCTTAAGGTTTTCCTTCACTGACTATTCTGTAATCTATGATCAGAAGATTGACTTAGAGGTTGGTGTAATGTCTGATAGATGTTTTTTTTTTTGTATGAAACACTTGCACATGGATTTTTTTTTTATTTTGATAAAAATTAAATAACATTGATTGATTTTAAGGCATTACTTCCTTCCTCTTTTTTTTATCGCTCTAAGTGTAATCAAAGTTTAGTATAACATGTGAACTGGTGATTATCATATTTTTATTTGCTTACGTGCCATTAAAACAAACACCAGAATATTTCTGTGGTAAAAAGTCCCTCATTGCTGCTTTAAATCTTGCGATATGGTTTGGTAAATAGCAGCATAAACACAATTGGCGTTTCATATAATTAATCCCACTTTTTAATTTATTGAACTTTAGTGAATCTTCCCAATTATTCGCTGTGTGAGCACTGAATGCTCATTTGTATGTTATTACCCAGAATGCCTTGCTGCAGTGGAAGGTCTGTATGCTAGAAGATAATGGTGAAAAGCAGGGTTGCAGACCTGTCTGAGACTTGAATGTCCTCACAAGTGATATGTTTATTTGCAATTATTCGATAAGGGTTGTGCAGTTCTTTATACTTTACACAGGCACAATATATCTCCAAGTTATGGCCATATAACTTTGTATGGTGGCAAAAGCACATACCATTTGCAGCTGCAGTATAAATTGTTCTCTTTTATTCAGATTTACTTTATAAAAAAAAAAAATTTCTCCGATATTATCTTTGTAGCAAACATCTATTCACCTGTCTTCGATTGGGGTGCTTAATAGAAAGAAAATGAAGATAAAAATGAAACCACAGTCACACAACTTTTCCCACGATGGCTACACACCTGCAGAGAATCAAGAAATGGAGATCATTTTGAAAATCATTTGAAGTCATTATTTTCCTGAGTAGCGAGCCAAACTTCGGCTTAGATAAGAAGACATTTCTTCCAGGCAAAAGGTACATTATTCCTGCTTCATTCAGAAATACTTTATATTTACCGCAATTATACTCTGCTTTCATTGATAACTCCATCTTTCACATGATAGTTCCCTTTTTAACAATAAATCTTATTTGAGGCATCAACACAGTCATACATACAGAATGCATGGAAACATTAGTTACAACTTCCATGTTCTTCAGTGTTATAGATTCCTTATTGTTGGTGGCAGAAAGGCCTGTAGCAATCACTTTCACCCTCTTTCACTGGAGGGGGTCTTAATGAATGTTGTTTCAATCATCCTGCACATCACTCACTGGCTCAACACTCAAGTAGAATTATAAACAATGTCATTAGTTTTACCCACAGTTGAATGTGGGTATATTCATACCAATAGTAAGATCTGTTAAAAAGATATGGGAAGTCTGGCCTGACTTTGGAGACTGGGCAAACATCAAACAAAAAAACATGAGAGTTTGTTTCATCACTTTTTTTTCTTATTAGAAGTTGGCTACAAGATTGTAAGCAATACAAGTTATTCTAAATGTGGAGGAATTATTAAAACCCCAGCAGTTCTATCATGCTGGAATCAGTCCGCTGTGATGATTAGCACTGGATGAACAGAGTAGACCAAATGGCATGTTTTTGTTGTTGTGTTTAATTGAACAGTTGGCTGTTTAATTTTTCTTTTGTAGGAGATAATGATAACATGAATTATTGCCACGTCCTCATTTAATAAAGACCCTATGTTCATCTTGTGTTCCGTATAGCAACTCTATCTTTTCAAGTAGGAAGCCCCCAAAGATATGAATTTGAAAAAATAACATATATGGAAGTGATCCTCTATTGATCTGTTCCATTTTTTTTTCACTTTGTGTTTGCTGAATGTGTACAGTACTTCTTTATTATTTTACTGACATGCTGTTACTTTGGCTTGTGCAAATTCGGCTCTCAGCCATTTTAAGTTCCCTGGTTGGTAATTTTCTCAGGAACGTCAGAATTTTAAAAGGCTGTTATTGCTAAAGGCATTAAGAAATGATTAATTTAAGAAAGAAAACACTACTTTTTTTTATAGTGTATAATATAATTTGTACGTGGAAAGTGCCAGAGTGCACAGTATATAAAGTATTTAAGTCTGAAGTCCCTGCCCCATGAATCTTTCAATCTGATTTCGATGATTGAGGCATAATGGGATTTATACATTCACAATGAGGTGACACTGGGATGTGGAACAGGTTCACCTGTTTAAAAGGCAGTCACGTTACAACTGTACAACTCTTTCAACCTGCTCAACTACTTCTCAAAGGTAGTGCAGTCAAATAAGTAAAAAAAACAAACATATAGCTGCTTTTAAATGATTTCACATTAAAGGCAGAAATAACACAACCACCCAACAGAAAATCCATTGATCCATAAAGAAAAATTATACTAAGACCTAAGGAACTGAGCAGTCATATTAAAAGGACAGAATTAGCTTATCATTTCAAACATTACAAAGATTATCTCTGTGCTTGTGCAAGTGACTGGATATGTGAGATTTACTGAGAAAGGGGTTGTGGGGTTTATATGTTAATATCATGTATGTTCCTCAAAATTTTAGTGCTAAAAAGGAGAACAACCCTTCATTAAATGTCCATGTTTATTTGAAACCTTCATACATGATACATAATTCATTAATTCTAAAAGATATTGGTGCACATAACATTATTTTCAAATGTATAGCATTAACATATGTACAACTCGTGCAGTTAATTTCTGTGCCCAAAACAAAAAGGAAAAAAAACGAATTTTTGGCATTGATGGCTGAATTTAAAATGTTTAGGTTAAATGTTTAGGTCCACACGAGTGAAATTTAAAGCAAGATTTCCATCCTCCAATTTTGCACCCCCCCAAAAAAAATCAGTTTCCAATGTTTAGTACATTGTCCCCACTCCTATCCTTCTTCTGGTCTGATTCTCTGATGTTCCACTCCTATCCTTCTTCTGGTCTGATTCTCTGATGTTCCACTCCTATCCTTCTTCTGGTCTGATTCTCTGATGTTCCACTCCTATCCTTCTTCTGGCCTGATTCTCTGATGTTCCACTCCTATCCTTCTTCTGGTCTGATTCTCTGATGTTCCACTCCTATACTTCTTCTGGTCTGATTCTCTGATGTTCCACTCCTATCCTTCTTCTGGTCTGATTCTCTGATATTCCACTCCTGCCACAGATTATTATCTTGTATCGATAGCGGCAGTGACTGTATTGGTTTTACAATCAAATATGAAAACACTACATTGCAACAATGTATCTCTTAAATAGAAAAGAACCATGTTTATCGACATTTATTCCCTGTTGCTTTTAACTTAAAGTGTAATATAGAAGTTAATGTTGCTATAATAACATATACAGATGTACAGATATCTGGAAACTTATCGTCTCCAGAGCCACTGCTCTAAAAGAAAAATGCTGCAGCTTCGAATACAGTAAGAGCCGCGGCTGCCTGTGGGGGGTCCGTGCTAGGGAATGGGACTTCCCATGGGGAGATTTCCCTCTGTCAAGGGAAAGCCGTGGTCATGCTTTGCCATGCACAAACCCGAAGCTGGGTACGAATGGAACTTGGGCCCAACTGATCGGAACGGCACTGGAGGCCTCCCTCTAAGGTCGTGTGTGTGTTTTAATGGTGGGAATGAGGGGGGTTAGTATTTGAATGGGAGAGGGGGTTATGTGTATTGGGGAGGGGTTATGTTATTGGAGAGGGGTTTATTTTGTCTATTGGGGAAAGGGTTATGTATATTGGGGGAGAGAGAGAGAGGTGCGGTTGTGTGTGTGAGAGAGAGGTGGGGGGGTGGGAGAGAGAAGGGGGAAGGAGGAGAGAGAGATGGGGTGTGGGCGAGAGGTGGGGACATGAGGGAGAGAGGTGTGAGAGAGAGAGAGAAAGAGAGAAGGGGTGAAGAGAGAGAGAGAGGTGGGTATGTGGGTATAAGCAAAATATCTTGCACACTATCAGAGGTGTGATATCGGCATTGCATACTATCCTCTTACAGATTCTACTTCTCTAGAGCATACAACTGAGTCTTGTGGTACAAACATTCTAACAAGCAGTTCCAGGCCTAGGCTCTAAGAACAACGATGGGACCCCTTGGTAGAGATGGGCGAAATGTTTGCACAAGTTCGCGGAGCAGACAACCATTATTCTTTCCTTGCTCACAACAAGCTCATGAAATCAACAACATTTGCAAACATGAGAATGTTTTTCTCGGAAAAATAAAATAAGAATTTATCCTTTTTGCACTAATATTTAGGGGAGAGTGGTAGAAAGATAAAGAAACTTTTGTCTCCTGGGAATATTTTGCAAATTGTAAGAATTTTGTTTGCAAACTGAACTTGAAGACATCTCTAGGCCTTCATTTTACCGGATCAGTCGCGTTCCAAACCCCTGCTGACAAAGAGCAGGCATTACCAGATTATGGTTATAACTGTTCAACAAGTAAAATCCCTGCACAGTACTGTGGGGCTTTGGGAATTGGAGAAATAGTTTGGGAAAAATACACACTCTTATTGCTACAAAATCAAAACAGGCACAGATGTTTAAATGAGCACATCAACAGCTGTAGGCAACAGAGTCACAGCTGTGAGAGTCACAGCCGACACAAGGTGAGGAAGTACTTCATGTTTAATATTGAAAAGAAACCAACACCTGGTGACCACAGATAATTATGTGAAGGAGAGGGAATATATGTGGCTTTATTTTGGCCTGTTAGTCATAAGCAACAAGATGCTAATGCTCAAAACAAAACAAAAACGCATTGTGTTTCAAAATCATTTAGTGTCATTAGGGGAGCAGTTGCAAAGAAAAACAAGGGTGAGGAATTAAGGAAATGCTAAATCAAGACTGATTTCATGAGGCTTTTATGAATTTCAACTAAAGCAGTAATGTACTTACTTAGTAGGGATTGGGCCATTCTGAATTTGGTTTGAATAAAGTTTCACTTGGCCAGCATCATTTTGAAGCTGCCCAAAAAGAAAAGCTGCATAATTTATAGAACTTCTCACAAAGTACCAGGTGACAGCAGACAAAACACCTCTTTGCATTGATGGAGTTATAGAAAGAAACGCAAAAAACTGTTACTGAGTTTAGCACCCAAGCATGACCTGCCTGTTGAAAGACCAAAATCACATGCCATTTATTCCAGTAAAAAAATCTGTACATCTAATTACATTTTACATAATACACATGCAAGTTGTTAATAAAAATGGTAAATACAATACGTTTATAAATGCAAACTACAGTATATGTATATACGGATAGATAAAAAAAATATGTGGGTGCTCAGAACAATAGAATGGAGAACACAGTAATTCCAGAGGGAATAGATAAAGGAATGACAAAAAGGAAAGAAAGTAGTGTTGTGTCACACCAGAGAGTAAACAAAATGTAACATATAGCAATATATTTATATAATAAATATAATAAAACTAAGGATGAAAATATATATATAAAGTGTATAGATACTAAGATACGTAGTCCCGGGCAGATAAAGAGTACCCAAAGTGTTGAAAGAGTAACTGTAACAGGGAACTTATCCCTGTTCAGAATATGCCACTAATCCAGCAGTGTATTGGTTAATTGGATTTAGCAGTTAACCAACTTCAACTTCACCTGACTGATTAGAGGTTTGTTAGAAAAAGCTTGTTCCCAGAAACAGGAAGGAGATTTTCCTCAGTACACAAGGGTGCTAACAAGAGGAAAGAGGTCTTGAGCAGAAAGGCTCTGCTGAGATCAAGACACCCAAAGACCTATATTCCTGGACACAGGGGACCCAGGAACCTACCAGAGACTAACATGAAGGGCCACCTGCATTAAGGTATCTCTTGAGACTTTGGGGAATATGGTGGTAATGGGACTATCCCTCCAGCTCTGGAGAAAGGGACTGGGGAACTAAGTTAGCCCTTAAACAGGGATAGGCATTTGTTGTTTTCGTATGTTTTGCTGTGTGCTCTCTGCTGTCCCCCCTCCCCCCCCCCTGCTCTGATGGCCAAATCCGGAACAGCTACAAAAAAACGAACATTGAAAACAATGCGGGGCAGCCGGGACAGCCATCAAAAAACCGGGACAGCCATTAAAAAAACGGGATTGTCCCGGCTAAACCGGGACACCTGGTCACCCTACCCTTCAGGCCTTATTCAGACGATGAGAGTGAATGCATGCACAGTACTGCTAATATTGTAAAACTTACCCAAGGGAAGAAAAAGTCTACAGAGATTCCTGTGAGAGCTGCGACTTCTACAAGCAAAATAGGCCCACCTGTAGGACTACCACAATTTGGGGTTCTAGCAAATACAGTGATAACAGTTGCAATAGCGCCAAAGGAGGTCAGGGAGAAAAATACACCAGGTCGCCCCAAAATGGAGGACAAGATGAGGCGTTCCTGTAATGAACCCTATCCCATGGTAGAGTGGCCCTTCCAGTATGATAAGGAGGAAGACCTCTCTTATGGGGAACCCGAACCGAATCACACCCACAAAACACCCCAAGAATGGTGGGGGTGCCTGAACTCGGTACGAACTGAAAAGACCGCTCTCTATGATGACGAATGTGATCGGCAGGAGGAAAAGCGGGAACAGCAGATCGCTGAATATTTACGCCACCTAACGCAACTGCAAGGAAAACATGGCGGATACAGTGAAGCTGCTGAAGTTTCAAATAAAGACGGAGACCCCAGTATCCCCGATGGGACGGAGTCGTCAAAAACAAAAAGGCGAAAAAAGGGTCTTCACTTACCGTGGAAGGAACAGACACATCTGCAGATCCCGCAGAGGAAAAGGGGGTCCGAAATGCCCTGCAGACTAGAGAAAATTGAGAATTCGTATCGCGGATGACCGAATATGCAGAGGGCCCAAGGCAGAAGTTGTGTACCCCAAAGAAGTGTCTGTCCGGTGCTAATAGTGAGAAACCCTCAACCAACCATACCAGGGAAGCGGAGCCGGTACCAATGAGTGATGATCCCTTGACCAGCCCTGAAGATGCCCTGAAAATTGCCAGGTGTGACTGTGATCTGCTCCGGGAACAATTGAAACTGAAGAAAGATGATTACGCAGAACTACTGAAAAATAACATGAAGCTACAGAAGAATGTGCTCACGATGTACTCTTTGGCCAGGACAGAATTGGACGATCTCAAGACTGAGCTAGATACTGCAAACGCTACTGTTTGTAGCCGCCAAACCGCCAGTGTTGAAAAGCAGAGTCAATCCGATAGAATGATTGCTAATCTGAAGCAGAAGTATGAGTTGGCACTGAAGGAGATTAGTGTCTCTCAGAATGAGATTCACACTCTCCGCATAGAACTGAATGCCACACACCAGGAGGTCAACAGTGTCCGGACAGAGGTGAACATATCTCAGAAGGAGGTTCACACTCTCCGCACAGCACTGGATGCCTCACACCAAGAGATCAGCAGTTGCCGCACAAAACTGGAAGTCTCTAAAAAAGAACTTCACAGTCTCGCTGAGGAGCTGGACATCTCTCAAAAAACTAACCTCAGTCTTAATATGGATCTCAAAGTCTCTCATAAGGAGCTTCAAACCCTCAACCTAGAGATGGAAGTCTCACGCCAGGAGACTGTCATTCTCAAAGCAGATGTGCGCAAATGGAAGGAGGACTACATGGAGGCCCTGAAAATTACAGAGATTGCAAAAAGAGAAAACTTAAGACTGAAAGAAGAGAATTCTTATTTGACAGATCACGTCAAGGAAAAGAATGAAAAGCTGCACGAGCTTAAAGAAATAAATTAACTTTTGGAAGATGAGAAGTTTGAAGTAGAGCACCGACTGCAGAATTAACTGCAAGGTCTGCGTACGCACCTGGAGAAGCAGCAAACTCTGCAGGAAGACAATCTGCAGGCTGCTAAAGAAGTACAAGTGCTGCAGGAATGTCTGATTACCCAGTATGTCCTCGCAAAGCAGCATGAGAAACTGAAGTCTACCCTGAGCATCACCAAAGCATTGCTAGAGGCCAAGCTTAGAGCCCAGGTGACTCAGCACAAGAGGGAGCACAGAAACTGAGACAAGTAACTGTGGTCCGAGCAAAGAAATTCAGTGCTTCACAATACAATGAAAATGTGGAAGCAAGCTCAGAGAAAGTACGGTGAGGAGCTAAATTCCCTGAGAAGAGATTTGCAAGATGCCCTCAAAAACCAGAGATCTCTTGCTGATGAGATGACAGTACTACAAGGACAAGTATTGACCCTGACCAAGCATCAGTATTCCACAGCCACAAAAAACCCATAGAAAAAAGGGTACAGTGAGAGCTGGGAACACCGCTTATCTGAAAAACAAGGTTGCAAAGTCTAAACCACCTAAGCAAGCACTAACAAAACCTTCAACTGGCCAACAGGCAACACAAAAAGGTACAGTATACGTGTTGAATCAAACCCAGAAAAATCCTTAGTTGGTGAAGCAGAGAAGATGGGACGTTCTCTGGAAGTGGAGGTGGAATTGCAGCTCAATCCCAAAGAAGCTGAACTGGCAACTCCGTTGAGTGGAGAAAGTGCAGAAAGACTGCTTCAAGAGCGGAAAACTCAAAGGGCTATTCTTAACCGCTCTGCAACTGTCGCCATACAGTCTAGCTACAAAAAGATGAGCACCCGATACAAGGAAATCTCATGACCATGCACTCAGAAAAAAGACTATACTTGGAAAAAGTCCTCTTCGAGCAACTGAGGAGTGCTGAGCTCAAGCACCTTCGGGAGGAGACACAAATAAACTGGAGAAAGAGCTCCAATCCCAGCAGGACAGACAGTTCTCTTCCTCCATCCGCTCTAATTCAAGTCACAGAGATATCTAGAATGAGAGTGGAAGGATGGGCTTTGGCCATGGCAAGCCCGAGCTTCACACAAACAGGGGAGGTATGTAACAGGGAACTTATCCCTGTTCAAAAAATGTCACTAATCCAGCAGTGTATTGGTTAATTGGATCCAGCAGTTAACCAACTTCACCTGACTGATTAGAGGTTTGTTAGAAAAAGCCTGTTCCCAGAAATAGGAAGGAGATTTTCCTCAGTACACAAGGGTGCTGACAAGAGGAAAGAGGTCTTGAGCAGAAAGGCTCTGCTGAGATCAAGACACCCAAATACCTATATTCCTGGACACAAGGGACCCAGGAACCTACCAGAGACTGACATGAAGGGCCATCTGCTTTAAAGTATCTCTTGAGACTTTGGGGAATAGGGTGGTAATGGGATTATCCCTCCAGCCCCGGAGAAAGGGATTGGAGAAGTAAGTTAGCCCTTAAACAGGGATAGGCGTTTGTTGTTTTCATATGTTTTGCTGTGTTAAAAGGGGCAGGCGCAATAAAGGGAGCAACAGGAAACTAGTAACATGATGCAGACAAGACTTTACTTTACGTACCCTTATGTGTGCATTTTACTTGCTTCTTAATGTAATAAAATTGTTTAGTGTCTACACTATGTGGGTTGTATTTGTCTGCGCTTCTGTTTTTTAGACCAGCAGTGTGCAAGCTGAGGGGTGTAACCCCCTGGTGGCGGGAGATTTTTTGGGGGGAGCGTGGGCGGTTGCAGATGTCCCGCACTCTTCCCCACAGGCATTTAAATTAAATGCCAGGGGATCACGCGAGGCCTCTGCAACCTCTACTTACCAGAATTCAACCAGCTTCAGCACGCGTGACCATGACAACACGTCAAATGACGCCGCGGGGTCATGTGATGTCATGGTTGCCCTGGTAACGTGACATCAAATTATGCCACGGGTCACGTGACATGACGTCCCATGACCCTGCGGCGTCATTTGACGCTGCGCGAGGTAAGGAGGGGGGCGGCCAACAAAGAAGGTAAGATGGGGGGCGCCGCAAAAAATGTTTGTGCGCTATATATATATATATATATATATATATATATATATATATATATTTATTTATTTATTTATATAGCACAACGAAAAAGTATCCATAAAATGAGCACACGGGTATACCGAAATAGGTAAGTATAATCAAATTTATTAATACTAGATAAAAGCAGGGGACAAAATGTTAAAAAGGGAGGGGGTCTACAAACAGACAATTCAAATTACCATGGGAACAAAATAAAGTGCAGGGACAAATCAATGGCTGAAATGGTGTGTAAACATCATGGGCTGAATTAATATATAAAGCACATGTATAGTACTATTGATAGACTAAGCAAATAACAGCCAGCTAACACAACCAAAACCACACAAAAGACAGAGTAATTCAGTGCTGCAGAAACTGAGTACTGGTAGGTAGATGGAGAGGATATCATCATCTTCATCACAAACATTAAACTTACCTTCATTTGTAGTCCTACATCGTGGACTTTTTGGATCTTAATATTAGTGTGGACGAGGCTGGAGTGATTCAAACGGACATTTTCCGTAAACACACCACCACAAATTCTGTCCTCCATGCGGCCAGTTCACATCCAGTACATCAAGTCAGGGGCATTCCACAAAGTGAGTTCCTTCGGCTTAAGCGGAATTGTTCATCTAAAGACACCTTTGATACTAGAGCCAAGGAGCTCAAGGATCGTTTTTATAAACGAGGGTATAGTAAGACAGTGGTAGATAAAGGCTATCAAAATTGTTTGAACATCAGCCGTGATAGTTTATTACAACCTAAACCTAAATACCAGGGCCAGAAGAAAATCAGTGGTATCTTACAGAAGCACTGGAACATTCTTATGACTGATAAAGATTTTAAAGACTCACTGGGAGAATGTGTTAGTCTTACCAGCCGCATGTCACCTAACCTGCGGGACAAATTGGTGCATAGCCACTATACCCCTCAGGTCAATACCACCTTTTTATCCAAACTGATTAAACCTGGCTTTTTTAGATGCGGCAATTGTTCAGCCTGTAGGTATACTGTATGCTGCAAACTTCCAGCTTTACTAATACATCTATGTCTCGACATATAACGTGTTGATGTTTCTAAATTGTAAAAGTAAGAGAGTGATTTACCAGCTTTCCTGCCCTTGTGGTCTTGTCTATTTAGGCATGACCACAAGGGAGGTCCGATTTCGTCTATTGGAACACACACATAACACCAAAAATGCCAGACGTGACTTAGATGCTTTCAAAAAAATTACATCGGTGGCTCATCACTTCCTACGGCATCATGGGCCATATACTTATGACAGTTTTTGGGTAACCTTTATACTTGGCGTTCATGCGGTATATGTATGGCAGTTGCAGAGGAATAGGATAATTTGCCTCTGCCATTTGGCCTCAGCCATTTAGCCGCTGTGGGTCAATTCACCATAGCCGTTTTGATGGCTGGTTTAGGCCTTTTAGTGTTTGGGGGTTAAGATTAGGGTTTGAAATATTGTTTTAAGGGTTACAGTTTTATGGGTTTATGTTTAGGGGTTAATGTTAGGATTAGGGTTTTTAGGTGTAACATGATTAGTCTATTCTACCTCTTTTCTTTTTTTTTTTCCCCTGTCACATAAGCCCTAAGCAGTCTAGGCCGTGACAGAACATCCTGTTGGCTTTTGACCCTCCTCATGCTCCTCTCTGAGTGACAGAAATGTGGTGGTGACTGATGGCCTGTGTATAGCCTATCAGGTATAGGTACAGACCTTGAGCCCTCCCCTTCTGGTTCCTCAGAGAGGCAGAGCCAAATTTAGGCAGTCTGTTTCCCTCCTTCCTAAAGAGTGGGAGTGAGAGCCTCTCCTCCCCGCTGGGAGTGAGGGAGGCCAGTCAGGCCCTCATGGCTGACTGGGCATACAAGATCTGAATGCTCCAGACTCAGACAGCAAGCACCATCCAGAAGCCTGGTATCCTCTGAGACCTATGCTGTGAAAGATCTGCAGTGACTGCTTCAATAAAGAACCCCTTGTTATTTTTTACACCTGCCTGGATTTGAGTCAGTGGGCCTCGGTGTAGGAGATGTGCTTCAGATGGGACTGCCTCTGGGATTCCTAGAGCTTAATGAAGCTGGAGGCGCTGAACACCGGAGAACGGACCTAACATGACACAAAAAGCCTGTCCTGGTCTCCTCACCATTTGAGACAACTCAGCTCTCCTGACCCTCACAGGTATGCACACCACAAACACCTGTAGCCGCAACAAGTACCTCCTAGAGGGTGGGAGTACATGTGCGACTTAGGGTTTAGGGTTAGGGGTTTAGGTCATAGGTTGTAGTTATTGCCATACCCAAAATGGCCTGGGATCCGCCAGACTCATCTGCGGTGGCGAACTGTCCTGGAGGCCAAATGAGCATGGCTAACTGTCCTAGACCCAGTTTCAGAGTCAAACCTTCCGATTCAACATTTTACAGTGTCCTTACGATGTTAAGTGAACATCATACAGTGGCGGCCTCCTTTAGCCTCCTGCGGCAGTTTCGGCGCGAAATTCAAACTTGCGGGCAGATGCGGCATGTTCCGGGCCGTGTTCCGGCCGTTTTAGGCGCCGCGGGCATTTTTCATTGTTTAGCGCTATTAGCGCTGTCTAGCCGTTCAGCGCTAAATGCGGCTGAACGCGTGAAAGTGCGTGGCATACGGAGAACATCCCAGAAGAATTTCGGAGATGTTGGAGGTTAAAAGGGGCCGCAGCAGTACCATTTAGGCTCCTGAATAGGTCTGAGTGGAACTATGGCTCTTGACTATAGGGCTCAGGCTGCTATCAGAACAGAGGAAGACGACTTTTGCTTCAGTTCCTGACACTGGGTGATGTGGATCAAGCCATATGATCATTGCATTTGTCATTACATGATCATGACCAGAGTATTCATGCTAATCTGTTGCTACTGAAATTCTGGTAGCATTGATCTAGGAATTCATTGTAAAAAAATAAAATAATGACAAATAAATATATTTAAAATATATATTTTATTTAGTGTACAGTATGGGATTTTCTCAAATGTAACACATATTTATAAAATGTAGAATTAAGGGATTCTGACACATAACCCAGTAGGGAGATATCTAGAAATATCAAATCCAAGCAAAAGTTGTATCCCAAGATGTTGAGCTCCCTTACTCTATCTGCTAGACAATATTACATTGTCTGTGCATGTAGGTGCCAGCAACACCTTTGCTCTTTAATGCAGCAAAATAATGACATTTAGTTATCTGGTTGTTTATATTGTCAGATTTCATACAGACCCATAACAAAAGTGTCTGGTCCAGTGGCGTAGCTAGACATGTGCAGGCTCCCGGGCAAAAAAATGTTCAGGGCCCCCTCATGTCTCTCTCTATCTTTGCTCTCTCTCTCTCTCTCTGCTCTCACTCTTTCTTTTCTCTCTCTCTCTCTTTTTGCTCTGCTCTCTCTTTGCTCTCTCTTTTTTCCCTCTCTCTTTGCTCTCTAGTTTTGCTCTCTCTCTCTCTCTCTGCTCTCTTCTCTCTCTCTTTGCTCTCTCTCTCTTCTTCTCTCTTCTTCTGTACCACCCAGGAGCCTGGAAGCTATCCTGACAGCTGATTGCAATTGCTGTAATAACATCATGCAGTGGCTGCAGAATAAAGACCATCCCTTTTTATATATCTAGCTGAATCGCAATCTATTGACCAGATTTATGGGGATAAAAGTTCTGTCATGGTGGGGATTGCCTTCAGTTTTCCTGGAGCTCACTATGGCTGGAGGCGCTGACACCAAGAAAGAACATCCAGGATCACCGTGAGCCTGTCCTGTTTCCACACTACACCGTGGAACACTCAGCATCTCCTGAGCTAAACAGGTACCGAGCACCATACAGGACTGTAGCCAGGGTAAATCTCTCAGAGGGGAAGGGAAGCAGTGCTGCACTTATGTATTTCTCTCTTGTACTTCATTTTCTGTTTGTGTCTCTTCCATCCTGTTTCTTTTCATTGTCATGCCTGTTTTTACCCCTGTTATTTAACCCTTCCCCTCCCTCTCACTTTCCCAGCCTGTCTCTCAGGCTGCAGCTATAGCCTCACGCTGCTCTACCTGAGGCCCCGCCCCCTGACCTAGGCCCCGCCGACCTACGGAGGCTCTGCAGGGGAAGGAATTCCCCTCTGTCCTCCCTACTGCATCTCAGGGCCCCGCCCCCTGACCAAGGCCCCGCCCACCTGCAGAGCAAGGGATTTCCTCTGTGCTTCATTCCTGCATCTCAGGCCTGCAATGTGCCGCCGACAGGGCGGGAGAGCGGGCCCCTCGGCTTTGCCCTGGCTATAGCTACGCCCCTGGTCTGCATGTGAAACTTCACATTTCAAATTCTCTATACCTTTCTGAAAATTCATAGATATGAATTGTCTGCACAATAAAATGATAATGAATCTTGAGAAGGCAATTTATTTACCTTATTTAAAGTATTGTATTTTTATTCTCTACTTTTTCGAAGCTGTAAAATAACCGAGAGTCTCCTTTGAGAGCTAATTATAAAGCCCTGAAAAGAGGATGATTGAGATGTTTAAGGAACACAGATTATCTTTCTGCTGGGTCAAATTACTTGGAAGTCAATTTGCCAAAGACTTTAAAATAATAAGATCCCTTATTGACAAATGTGGTTAAATAAAGCTCAAGGTTAACAAAAACTGTTTTGTCTTTCTTTTCTTCCTTCTGGGGTTATAAAAAAGAACATTCCCGCGACAGCAAATATGATCAGAACTGGATGTTTTTCTTGCATTTATTTCAAATTAAGTTATAATTGGATGTCTAAAACATTATTTGTAAATCCTAAAGTCACTCAGTAGAATAGTCCTAATTACCTCAGGAAGTACAATAAAGAATTATGACCACACTGATAATTTGGAGGGAAATTGCTGCAGGAAACAGATCTATGTTTTGATTGCTCATCACACAGTTAAAAAAAAGTGACAACATACTAACAAAAGAGGAAATAATACAATATGTTCTGCAATCAAATGTATCTTTGTAAAAGTAAATGGATATTTAAGTTTTGCATAAATCTGGTGGGCTCTTTGCCTCAATAAAGAAAAATGTAGTAACCCCCTATATTTGGAACTATTTTAATTTTTTCAGATTGAAGAGGAAACGCTGAGCTAAACAAGACTATTACTGGCTACAAGGAACCTCTGGTTGCTTTATATTTAGATTACTATGTGCTGTTAAAATGTAAAATCAGAGATGGCTAATAGGGTCATCAATAGGAAGCTGCAATATCCTCCTCTGATGACACTGTGGCTTCCTATTGGACAGTGAGGGTGAGGCTTGAATGAAAGCCATATTGATTTTCCAAATGGGACCATAAACACCAGCACCTAAAAGGGTAAATATCTAGTGAGCTGGGCGATCCTCTAAGCTCTAAATAGCATAGTGCAGCTTTGGGGGACCCCACAATTTCAAATCTGTGAACAAATAAATATAGTTGAGGGGATTGCTGCTTTAAACTATAATACATTTTCTTACTCTCATTATAGCAGCACAAAAAAGGCAGTTTTCACAAACGAGATAGCAAGTAAAGTAAAGGCATAAAAGACAGCTTTTAGGAAATACAGTATAGGCAGACTGAGAACTATATTAGGTTACGCACAATTAGGCTATGCAAATAATCAGAGATGTAAAGGCCCAAACAGGAGTGAAAAAATACAGCATAAAAAATGGGGGCAAAATATATTTTAGGTGTATAAACAAAAATTGAAATTCAGTAGTTATATTAAACATAAGAGAGGGTAAACGTTACTGTATAGCAGACAACCCTCTAGGACAGGGGTGTGCAAAGTGGGGGGCGCCAGGCTCACAGAGACCCCATGCGCTTTCTGAAGGCATTTAAATGAATGTAGGGGGAGCTGCAAGGCCTCTGTAAACTTCTCCATACCTTGGTTCAGACTCTACTGGTGACGCGTTGCCATGGCAACGCGGGGCCAAATAACACCGCGGGGCCATGTGACGGCGCATTGCCGTGACAACGTGATGTCAGGACGTCAGAACCAAGCAGGGAGAGGGGAGGAGAGGGGGACAGCCGGCTGGGGGGCCAGGGAAAAAACACTGTGCTCCCCTGCTCTAGGATCTGATACCGGTGCTTGGAAAGGAAAAGTGCCTTATTGCAGATGACTAAAGATAAAAAAAATGATTAATGATTTTCTGTAAGTAGATTAGAGGACTGGTCATCAAGAGTGTGACAACTAAAACTAAATGCCAAAAAGGTTAAAATTATGTACAGTACTTTGGGCAAAAAATGTTGAATACAGTATTATAGTACTAGTGACTAAAATAACAACCACTGCAAAGGATAGTGACCTGGAACATATTATTTCAGCTGATTTACAGAAAAGCAGCGATTTGTACTTCTTGTGCATATGTTAAAAAAAACAAAACTTTATTTGACCTTATTTGAAAAAGGGATCCCCATGAGTTGAAATGAGCTACAAGGACCCTCCCCCCGTTTATTGCGACATTTCATAATAAAGTTCCCTCACAAGAATTCTTGTCCGAAAGAAATATGGCCACAAGGATCAACCTTACTCTGACGGACAATAAAAAGCGGTGACATAATTGTGTGATGCAGCTTCGGATTTTGTGATCCTCACAGCATTCTTTGCTTTTTCTTGCAAAAGTAAATAATGAAATATCGGAGTGTTGTCATTCAGCTCCAGGGGATCCCCTGTTTCAATGGGGAAAAAATACTTCATTCTGGGTCGCACTGCTGCTTTAAAATCAATGCAACACGTCAATGGGTAAAGTCACCAGGATATTAGGTTGTATACTGTAGGTAAATGTACTAGCAACAAGAACAGATATATAATGATGCACCTTTATACACCTTTGGTAAAACCTCACCTACTGTAGATTACTGTGTACAGTTCTACAGACCAGGGACAATATTTTCTAAGTGGTGCTATCCCATATAACACCTCCCAGAGCTGGAAGACACCTTACAGAGCAGTGAATGGGCGATAAGGTATCTTCGTGCGCTGAAAGGTGTGTTATATGTCACAGCTCCACTCAGTAAATATGGTCCCATATCTACAGAAGGATGTACTGTAAACAAATAAAGGTTCTGCAAAAGAAAAACGTGCATGATCTACTCATGAAAACTCAGGATGTGTATAATAGAAACTGTAAAATATATCAAGGGTTTCAACAAGGTACAAGATGGAAATATATTTCAGGGAAAAAGAAGTACTAGAATGAGTTCATACTCTGAAACGGGACAATGGTATGCTATTCACATAAAGGGTGGTGGGTTTATGGAATAGCTTCCAAGAGAGGTGGCCAAGGCTAATACAGTAAGCTAATTAAAATATGCTTTGGATAGACACAATGCTATCCTTAATATAAAGGTTTTAATAGAGTCTGAACTTTTCACGATGGATATAGAATGGCCCGGCTAGATACAGCAGACCAAGTAGTGTTTATGTAGTCCATTTCTATGTTGCTATTTTCTACTGTAAGTGCCCACTGTGTGTGCTTCATTTTATTAATTTACTTGTTTCTTGATTTTCATTTTTCTCTACATTGGCAATTAACAGGGAGCATAAAAAGTTGAAAATATTTATTTAATCCTCGGCAAAGTGACAAAGTGCAAAGCATATATTGTGATGTGTGTGACTGTTCTGACTTTACATTATTTACACCATTTACAGCTGCTTTGAAGTCTGTTCTTCACGTCAAAGTGTTTGTCATACCGTCTACATTTTTCAGTATAAAACATGTAAAAAAAATGCAATATTAAGGAGTCTGACAAATCAGTTCTGTTATACTGTAAAATAGAAAAACATTTTTCTATTACAATGTTTTTGCTATACATGCATCTCATATTACCTTCAAATGGCAGTACATTATCTTTCTCCTTCTTAAGGAGAGAGATTAAGTGCAACTCAACAATTACTGGGGACACCTGTTGAAGTGAGAAACATTAAGGGTGATGACAAAGGCATACAGTACAGTAGTAGATGAGATGGAAGCAATTACAGAAGGCTAATAATGCCCATGAAAGGAATAGGACTCCCACGAGACTAATTTGAACTGCTAATAACCCAAAGAAAGCCAAGTGGCAGCTATCCTAAATGAGAGGATACTACAAAGCCTCTGAATTTCTCTAAATAGTGATTTACAGTACAATGTGATCCAGAGACAAGGGTGCTTTAACCTTTGAGCATATTGTTCTGAACTACCACTTCTGCATTGTCACATAACACCTATACAAGTATCTGGAAAGTGTAAAATAAGTAGTTCTACTATATTGTATTTGTCATACTAGCCTGAATAGGACAATATCTGTGTTTTAAAAAATTTCAAGCACAGACCCGGACTGATGTAAAGAGCCCCTGATAAGTTTTTTCTAACATCCAATAATTTTAATTGCGGATACAAGTGGTACCTGCAGCAACAAACAATGACATTCATGTACCTTTAAATGTGCCAAATAAATGTACATGTAGTCAAATATTTATTTATTTTAGTCAGCAGTTTTTTTTTGAAAACTAAGGCCTAACATCTAAAATCCATTCACATCTATACTTTGACATAGTTTAGTAATTATACTATATACAGTATACCTTGATCTTATTCAGCTTCATGTGTAGAAACATTTTAATACTTGTACGATCAAGTTCTCAGACTAATGCAATGCTTCCAACCTTTTCTATACTCGACCGCGCTGAACAAAAACAATTCCTTGGGCGCCATTCACATTCAAAAAAATTACTTCATATATGAAAAAAGGAAATCACTCGTCACTTATTTTTTTAAAGCACTAAAAAAAATAATGTATGGATATCTTTATTTCTATAGCACCCTCCATGTACATACTGTAGCGCTTTAGAGCAGTAACACGTGTGACTTAATAATAGGAGACATAATGGGAATAAGTGCTTTAGGCATAAAAGTAACATTAGGAAAAGGAGTTCCAGCCCCAAGGAGTTTGCAATCTAAGTGGTAACTAGGGATCGGAATAGGATATTTGGTCAAGGCCGTTTCACCGCAACAAAATGGCCACTACCGCTTCGCCACAGATGGACCCTCCACTGCAGCTGATCTGCTGGTAGAATCCTTGCCGCCGGTCGCTTCTAAGGTAAAGTTTTATTACTGGTTAGGGTAGGGGGCTAATTTAAGGGGTTTTAGTGGTTATGGTAGGGGTTAATTTAAGGATTTAAGCGGTTAGAGTAGGGTGTTTTAGGGTAAGGGTTTAGAGTAGGGGTTTTAGTGTATGTGATTTAGGGCAAGGGATTTCAGGGTAAGGCACTTAACTTCGCGGCTGACAGCTGCTCTCAATGGCGGGGTGAGTAGTGGCAAAGCTCTGGAGGCTAGTTGTTCATGGCGAAAAGGCTGCAACCAAATGTGCAATCTTGAAGAAGAGACGCTTAAAGGTATAACTGTTGCGTCTTTGAAGCAGAGTGGAAAGGTACCAAAGTAGTGGGAGGAGTTGAAAATATGTGTGAGAGCATAGGGATTAGTTTAGGTTTGAGGAGATGGGAGGGAATGGGGTCGAGAGGGCAAGTGGTAGAGGGAGAAAGGGAGATCAGTAGCGACACATCTTCCTCTGTGACAGAGGAAAAATAGTTGAAAAAGGCAGGAGGAGAGTTAGGTCATTATAAGTAATTGTTTTTTTCTTATCCGTATTATTGGCTATTTAATTGCTTTCTCTAGATCTCTTCTTGGATAGTTTCTGTCTAATTTTTGTCTCAAATCCTTTTCTTGTTCATAAAATATATATTTTTGAGAACAATTTCTCCTTAGTCATAGGAACTGACCCTGAGGTATATTTCTTATCCTTCTAGGATCATAATGGTTCAAGGCTAATAAGTAACTATTCACATTGACTGGTTTATAGAATGTCTTGGTCTGAATGTTACCATTTTTAGGGTGACCAGATGTCCCGGTTTAGCCGGGACAGTCCCAGTTTTTCATGTGCTGTCCCGGTTTCTAATTAATTAGCAAAATGTCCCGGTTTTTACTTGGGGTCCCGGTTTTTAGGGCTGCAGGAGAAGGATGCCGGCTGCGGAGAGCACTGGATGCCCTCCTAAACCGGGGGGGCATAGATTGCCCCCCTCCCTTCTCTCCTCCAGTAATGCCGGGCCCTCCCCTTCCTTAGGCTCTGCCGCTCTGTCCCTCCCATCCTTAGGTTTCGCGGGCCTGCTGGTCTCTTCTATGCACCGGCCATGCTGCTCCAGCATGCCATCCCTGGACCCCAGGTAACCCACATGCCCCCTTATACCCCCCTCCCAGGCACCTTACCCACCCCAAGGGGGGAGAGGCCTTATTTTTATGTTTGTGGAGGTGGGCTTATTGTGTCATTGTGTGTGTGTGTGTCACTGTGTGTCACTGTCACTGTGTGTGTGTCACGTCACTGTCTGTGTGTGTGTCACTGTCACTGTCACTGTGTGTGTGTGTGTGTGTCACTGTGTGTGTGTCACTGTGTGTGTGTGTGTATCACTGTGTATGTGTGTGTGTGTCAGTCAGTGTGTCAGTGTGTGTGTGTGTGTGTGTGTGTGTGTGTATCCTCCCTGGATGGCACGTTTTAAAAGTCACCAAACACTGAATCCTGTAAGTGTTATTCTAGCTCTTGCATACATATTACATTGTTAACTTTATTACACTATATGCAATTCTCAATTTTTCATGGGGAGTCCTTTATCTCAGCACTGGGAGTGAGAAAGTTAAAGTTAAAGCTACAGAGAGGGAACCTTTCATGCCGGCTAAAGATCTTCCTGCTTCCAATCACTACAGTACCTTGCATAAGCAAAGTGTAAGTAGGCATCTGTGACCTTGTGGTGATCCTGTGGGCAACATATTGCGCTATGGTTTCTTCTATCGTTTACTCTGCAATAACCACAATAATCCTAAAGAGATCATCTGAGCCAATTATGCACCATTTAACAAGATTTGGGACTGTTTTGGGATATATATCTGCAACTTAATTCCCTAAACTTTGTGCCAAGGAGAACTATTATTTCTGTACATTAACTGACATTCAAGTTTTGAGAAGAACTTGCAAAGTTCTAGGGACTGCCATTTCCCTTTCACAGACAGTCCATCCTCTGTCTGAGTTATTGCTATTAATACTTATTTTTTTATGTACAGTAGCACTGTGGTTGGACATTAATATCACTATTTCACGGTTTACTAATCAAGTTTGAAGGTATAGCACTGAATATATGCTTATTTTTTGTAGTTGTATACCGTGTATAATCAAGGTAAATATAAGTTTACATACATTGCGCCTACATTAAAAGACCCGCATATGCGTTCCATAGACCACGCATGCACATACTATACTTTAAGCATTTATTATTTCTTGTTTATTATTAGGATACAGTAAATAATCTCACAATTATTTTACAGAATTCAAACCGTTAAATCGATAGCCAGAAGATGTCGATTGAAGTCTAAAAGCTATTATTGTTTTGTTTTTTTTATAACTCAAATTTTATTTAAGTTTACCACCATATAACAAGATATACTTTCGCCTCCATATAAAACATCAGTTTTATACAGAAATACACGTGTAGCAAAAATAAGAAAAAAAACAATTTGGAACCTAAAACAGAAAGGAGGAGGGGAGGAGGGATGTCCGTCAAATTCCAATTCAATGACACGCATAGCCTATGCGTTCCATAGACACACATGCACATAGATAAAGCATACGCATACCCCCTGTAGCATTTATTTCTGAAAGTGCAAAGTACAGTATAGCAAGTATAGGCAAAGTGACTCAGTGTAATATTTTCTACTTTTTTAATATTTTAATTGTAGTGAGCACATAGAGACATACATTATTTATACACATTTATGCTAGGAGAGTTTCACTGAATAAAGATTGGCAACCAAAAAAAGCATTGCAAATACAATGTACAGTAACTCATTGTAATACAGCGGTTTCTATTTTTTTTATATATTTTAATCGTGGTGGGCACATAGAGATATACTGTATACATTATTATACCTTTATACTACTAAATAGGAGTTTCACAGAAATAAAAACATTTTACACCAACTATAATTTCTGCAGAGTATTGCAACCAACACTAAAACTCAATTTTACCAGACGCGACACACTCGTGAGTGAGATGCGAGCAGCCAAAAAAAAACATCAGGAGATCAGATGTAATTCGTGACACCCTGGTAAAAAGTAAATGATGCTATATATCTGTAGAACAATACATTATTTATCATTAGAAATTTTTTGGTTCTAACTGAGTATTTCGTAGTCTCCATGGAACATCCGTAATGTTAACCATGTCAAAAAAGTTATGATAAAGCCTCCATTTTCATAAAAGTGTTAATATCTGCTAACCATATTTTGTCTTCGGTCATCCTATATTTCCTGCCTAATAGCAATAAATTACTGAGAAGAAAAATAATCCCTTTGGCTGCACTGGAGGGAACACCCTACAGATATAAAATATACACTTTATTTGAATATAATAAGATAATTGGGTCCTAAGAAACACGACGAAAAGAAACTATTAAAAATGGAGGTAGGTGTGCGCTTGAATAGAAAGCCTAAAGCTTATTGTGCACCACTTCTATTATCATATTGTGTACTTTATTAGGAATCAGTATGATTACTTGTTGAATTGCACATGGAAGAGAAAAGGCATCTCGTGGTGGAGTGTATTATAATGCTGTAGCAGTCACATAAATGTGTCAGTGTCTGCTGCCTAATTAGCAACAGGGACGCTGCATCTGTTAGTAGTTTAGAGCAGAGGAGAATCAGCCATATAGATATTCAGTTTAAGATAATTTTGTTCTGGTAGCTGAGTCCACTGATACTGAGTAGAAATCCTTGTAGATGTATCTCACACAAGTAGGAATTAGATATCTTAAACAGCCAAATAGAGTGTTACTGCAGGGAGGTGATCCCTCTATAGGCTTATAGTAAGTGCTACCTCTACGTACCACATCTAGAGATTATTAGACCATTGGCACACATGTATGATTTCTGATGCTATATCTGACTCTCCTGCACATAATGGTACAATCTCTCTACTAGGTAAAATTGTTTTAACAAAATTTTAGTAGTATACTCCTGTGTTAGAGTGCTGTGCTGCCCACAGACACATTTTCCCTAAGCGCTCGGATTTGGCCACTGCACACACCTCTCAGATGAGCTGGCGTCACACTGAAGTGACGTCAGACGTAAGATATGATAAAGAAACCATTTTCATCAAAGTAAATGTAGCGCAGCTTCCCCAACCCTATGGGAGATATGGCGGCTACTGTGTGTGTGGTGCTTTACCTGTGGCTCACTGGAGGCCTGAACCTCCGCTGCTGGGAGCTTGGGGTGTGCCTGATCCATCAGGTGAAAGTGCCTCCACCTGTGCAAGATCCTACTTTGTTGGATAACCCGTCACAGGTCCCAATGCAATAACAAAGACAATGATATAGATAATAGTGTACTGCATGCATGTGAAAAAGGTAACAATAATATCACACCCACACCAAATAGGCCACGCACGGCCATAACCCCAGTGTCCTCCAACACAATGTCCACACTCGGCTGAGATATCCCCCCCCCCAAGTACTGAGGTCCCCCTGGGCACTCAACCACCCTGGTGTCAACAAGAGTCCACCCACCCAATGTGTGCGACAGCACTGCCCACAACCCGTGTTAAAGTTGGTGCACTTGTAGCTGTAGGTGTAATACCTGCCAGGTACTCTAGCACCCGGTAGCGCCGATTGAAGATAAAGGGACCATCCGGTCCCACGATGTCGTCATCAGCGATGAGTGAGGTGGTGTGAGGCTCAATGTGAGGTGGTGTCCAGCTGGAGGGTCCTACCTTGATGAGAGTCTCTTATCTGTGGGATGATCTGGTCCCAGACCACCAGATTGCCAGTTCGCTGTTGCGTCCTGGCTGTTTCCCTCACACTTGGCACTAAAGGGACAGTGTCCCTATCTAATGGGTCTGTCCCTGCAGCAACCACAAACTTAGGGGAGTCGGGGCCTAGCAGAGGCCTAAGGGGGTCTCTGGCCTAGTGCACGGGCCATGGACACTCTGCACACACCTCCTACGCTCGTATTGTCCCAGCTCCGACTGACGTGGTCCTCAGCGCGCGAAATGTAGCAATGTGAGAACAGGAGAATCGAGGAGCCCTCTTGGCTGTAGTGCAGCAGGTGATCCACAGCTCCTGAGGCTGCTGGGAACTGTAGTTCCCCTGCGAGGCTTATTGGTAATTGCCACCGCTGTTCCTGCTCGTTGCGCAAGCGTGCGCTGCTCCTATTGGCAGCCTTAACCTGATCCGGTCTGCGCATGCGCAATAAGACTCCTGCGCCGGCACCAGTCCCAACATGGTGGACCCCGCTAGCCAGGTGCGCCGCGGAGCCTCCGGAGCGCTCCATGCACATTGCCCCCACCTCTCTGCTCCTATCGGAGGTTCCCCCCGCTGCGCGGAGGTAAGCGGGGAATCCAGGGGGGGGGCAAGGAGGATGCCCGGCGGGGAGACCTGGCCACATAAATATCTGCTAACCATATTTTTGTCTTCGGTCATCCTATATTTCCTGCCTAATAGCAATGGGGCCTCCTTCAACAAATGTAATTTCTTGTTTACACCAATTCCATCACAGATGGTGTGTATTTTTAGTTCATTGGTTGCTTTTTTTTAATCACATTCCAATTAAGAAATATTGAATGAATCAACTGATTCATTCTACTGTGCAGCTGTAGCCCTGACAAACATGTATTTGTCTTTGTATTTTGTGCAGGGGAATTCAGTATTCCCAAATGATGTATTCTGATACAGTACGTGGTAGGTAAACATAATGATGATAAAACATAACAAAGAATTTCCTTTCAGTTTATTCTTTTAAAAGCATTAACTGGGGCTCCCTGTGGAATTCCTGGCAGTGACATCAGCCATGGTCATGTCTCGACTTGTATATTTCAACGTACAAACCAAGTTTTCCCACATTGGAGACAACAAACATACAGTATGAGAAGTTAAAGTTTCAAACTGGGGACTGTAGAATAACCACCACAGACATGGTAAATTACGGATGGCCACATTGACGAGTCTTTTGGTTCTAAATATATATATATATATATATATATATATATACATACATACTCACCTCTGTGCATTAGCCACCTGATGGGATACCGATTGTCTAAGACAGCAGAGATGACACCAGTCCAGAGGATCCCATATTTGGAATACGTGCAGGTAGTGACAGCAATCACCAGTGGTGCCAAAAAGATTTAAAAGCCTTCATTCTAGTTCCAACATATGTTTGGAGAAATGGATGATTGAAACCTCTGAAATGGGAGTGCAGTACTTGCCACGAAAAAAAACCTTCCAACTGTTCAGACATTACCGTATGTTTTTTTTCTTTTTTCTTTATTGTTTCCTATTTGCGTTTAGGTCAATCTGTTCATATATATAAGAAGAAGTCAATAGACGAAACCCGCATTGGAGTGGGAGCTGGAGGGGGACCCCTTTCTGTATTTAATGGACTCAACAACTCTACACATGCTATGCTAGCAGTGGTGAAGTATATCTTTTTTCTATTCACTGCTTGTGGACACCAGGATTTAGGTGTTCATTTTAAGAGAATGATTTTGCTCAAGGTATATGGACTTTAATGTGCTCATCAGTTAATAGGCAGCAACAATTGTTAATATATGGTTATTATTGGATGAGTGCCTCATTGTCTATGATAGACTACCATTTGCTATTCATTGAGAATCACTGTCCATGCCTTAAACACTTTATTGTGTGGTTGTTAACTTGCTACATCTTTCCACAAATTATTGCATGCAGTTATACTGTACAAAGTAACTTGCACTACCAAGGATCTCAATCCCTACAGATGCCTGCGGAACATGTGCACAAGGCAAACAAGGCATGCAAAAGCACAATATTATTCTGACAATCTCCTCCAGAATACATCAAACCCAGCTAACTTCTGGAAGGTTATCAACAATATATTCCAGCCTTCTAACCATCAACAACCAAGTAATATCACTAAGGAGGATGTTACTCTGACAAACCCCACTGACATTGCAAATGCATTCAATGATTACTTTATGGGGTGTGCTACTAACTTATTAGCGAAACGCAACCCAAACCACAAACCTGAATCTCATCCTTGGAGTATTCATATAGCCCCACCCCCTCCCAACACTGCCCACAATTTTCAATTTGGCCCAGTATCCGAAGAGGAGATTACACAAGCGCTCCTCAAATTAAAACTTAGCAAATGGGGCGTGCCCAGGACGCCGACGAGGATGGTCATGTGAGAGAGGAGCTCCACAGATCCCTGCATATAATCATTGCTATAAGCACTTTTCCCCCCCAAATTCCACCCACCAAAAAAATGCTCCCCCTGGACTACACTATCTGCAGCAATGACGAGCAGCCCGAAAGCCCAATCGACCCAGGGAGTCACGAAATATTTTGCCCTTCCCCCACGGAGCTCGGAGGCAGCCCCTATAAACCAAGATGGCGCCGGCTCAACCAGCGCACACGGCTCCAAACACACAGCAACAGATCGGGACCGATCTGAAGAGCCCCTACCCCCAGAAGAAGGGGTCACACGCGAGTACATGCAGGAGCTCATGGCCTCAATGCTGGATAAGCTCCATACTTCCCTGCAAGCGGACTTAAGAGCTGCGGTCACTGAGCTCAAGCAAGATATCACAGGCCTTACAGAGCGCACCTCGGCCCTGTAGAATAAAATGGCGGATACCCTACAAGCTCAGGAAGCGGCTGACAATGAGATATACCGACTGGGGGCAGAGATAAGCAGTCTCCGTGACAGCCTGGAAGATTAGGAGAACCGCGATTGGCAGAAAAATATTAGAATCCGTGGCATACCAGAATCAGTGCCTCCCGGCCAACTAAAGGCATACCTCCTTGAATTCTTTACTTCAGTATGCGGAGACCTTGAGCACAAAGATTTAGAGATGGATAGAGCCCACCGCGCATTGGGACCGCGGTCTGAGGACACTAACCAGATGAGGGATCATTGTCCGCCTCCATAGATACTCTATAAAGGAGAAAATAATGGAGAGGGAGAGGAGTGTGGGAGATTTGCCTTGCACGTGGAGGATGCGGAGGCGGAGGGGATATAGGGGCGCACCCTGTCTTTCTTTCTCTCCCTCTCTTACCCCTTGCCCAGAGCCCTACCTCAGCTTCACCAAAGAGAAGGGACCTACTTACCCAGCTTACGCCTCCATAGTGTGTGGCTCCGAGTGAGCCCTCCGACCCTACCTCCGGGTGATGGGCTGGACGCCCCAACAACCGTGAGTACATAAGGCCCCGCAATCCGGTCTGGCCCGCCCGGCTAGGATCCTGACGCACAGGCAGGCCCGAATAAACGGGGGGTAGAACCACCGCTAACACTACAAAACCTACTTTGCGCGGAGCTATCAGGACTAAAGTACTAGCCGTAGACACTCACGCAACGAACTGTAATCACTATGTATTAGTTATTACCCAATTGTTATATCACAAACACCCCCCCTTCCCCCTGTGCTCCCCCCCCAAAAGGGTTTCACCAAGCTCCAAGTTACCCAGGTTACCCAGCACAGTGATTGGGATACGGAACGCAGGAGAGTTCGGTTTCCCCCGGTCCCTCCCCCTCTTCCCACGCAGGACCGCAGAAGGCTCAATACTAATGAGGTTGACAGTGATAATCATTAGAGGATGTTTATCCTTCCACAATATCTTCCCTGATCCCCACCCTCCCCCTTCCCCTCTCCCCCCCCCTCACCACCCCCCATCCCAAAAGGATTTCCCAAACAACTCAACTGACCCCGTAGGCGCACACAACTGTTGCTGCAGGGACAGGTCTCATACACGTATTAAGATGTAACCCTCAACTCGCTAAGAGGTTTCATAACCCAAATTTACGCAGAATTGGAGAGGGCGACAGACACCCCCACCCATGACTACATGCTCAACTGGGCAGCCGAACTGAATATAGTTATAGACCGAGAGGACTGGGAAAGTATTTGGGAGTCAGCCTCAGGAACTTCCATATGTACCACAATTAAGGAGAACATCTACAAAATACTGTTTTGTTGGTATCTTACCCAAGTCAGAATACAACAAATCTACCCCCTGGCCTCCGACTTATGCTGGAGAGGCAGCGGACAAAAGGGAGACATGGCCCACATCTGGTGGTCATGTCCAGAAATTCAGAAATACTGGGTAACCATACAATCTATAATAAAGAGGTCACTGATCTCACAATACCCATTGATCCGCTGACCTACTTTTTGGCCAGGCCAATAGAGAACATTGACCGCCCAATAAGAAAATTAATCTCCTTCATACTCACAGTGGCTAGATGTGCGGTGGCCGCCTCATGGAAGAAGGTGTCACCCCCCCCCCCCCCGAGCAAACAATAAAGAAAAAAATCCATGAGGTAATGTTGATGGAAAAATGATCAGCCTTCCTGAAAAGAACAACAGTATCCTTTTATAAAGTTTGGGAACCGTGGCTGACCCAAACAGCAGAATAAAACAGAGCCACCCCCAATACGAAACAGATGAGATGTGGGAGGAACCTCTCACAGAAAGCTGAGGAGGTCGAGGCCTTTCGCCCCCCCCCCCTCTTTTTCTGTTTCCCCCTTCTCGCCAGCCTTTTCGACCCACAACTGAGGGTCGATGGCATGTCGAGGCTATCAATGTCTAAAAACAAAAAACCCTGTATTAGGCCAAGATATATCTGAATAACTGTATACTGTACAAATGCCTAATAAAAAAATTTGAAACAAAAATTAAAACTTAGCAGCCAATGTGGACCTAACTTACTACAATCTAGGTTCCTAAGACTTGGTGCCCCAGCCATTGCCAAACTAATTGCTTCCATAGCCAACTCTATCCTGTCGGCAGGCCATATCCCTAAGACCTGGAAATCTGCCAGAGTTGTCCCAGTCTTCAAAAGTGGGGACAAAAACACTGTCTCAAACTACAGGTCAATCTCCCTTCTCCCAATCCTATACAAAGTCATGGAAAAATGTGTCCACTCCAAATTAAGCGATTACTACACAAAGACAAATTTCCCTAGCCAATTCCAATCTGGTTTTCATCCCAAACACTCCACTATAACTACCCTGCTACAAGTTTGCAATGAAATCCAGTGAGGAATGGAACGGGGACAACTCACTGGTGCAATATTCCTAGATTTTGCAAAGGCTTTTGATACTGTTGATCATGCTATCCTGATTAACAAACTCCAGAGCTCTGGAATAGGGAAGCATGCTTTAAACTGGTTTCAGTCCCACCTATCAGGTAGATCCCAACATGTGTCCATCTCAGGCTTTAACTCCAATCCCCTTGATATCACCTGTGGCGTCTCGCAATGCTCTGTTCGGGGGCCCCTACTCTTCTCAGTGTTCATCAATGAACTTCCCACAGCTTGTAAGGAAGCCTCAATACACATGTATGCAGATGACACAATCCTATATGTCCACAGCCATAACCTCTCCGACCTTCAACGCATACTTCAGCTTGACTTTTTGAGACTCGAAAACTGGATTTCCCCAAACAAACTGTTTTTAAACACTGACAAGACTGTAACAATGGTTTTTGGGACCAAGACTAAATGTTTAAAGCTTCCAGTGACTGAGCTCCAGATCAGAACCAATGCTAACACCACCCTAACTCCAGTTACTAGTTTTAAATACCTGGGTATATGGCTTGACTCCCACTTAACATTCGGAATGCACATTGATACCCTGACATCCAAAACCTATGACAAATTAGGTGTACTTTACAGGGACAAATCCTCCCTAAGCCTGCTGGTCTGAAAGCGTATCGCACAGCAGATGCTAATGCAAATTATCGACTTTGGAGGCATAGTATATGGCTCGGCACCCCAAACCCACCTTAGCAAACTTGACACCCTCTACAATTCAATTTGTCTTTTTTTTCTCCAATGCAATTACAACACACTTCACTGCGAAATGCTGAAAGAACTAGATTGGTCATCACTCGAGTCTAGGTGCAAAGTTCACCTTTCCCGTCCTGCCTTCAAATATTTTCTGGGCAAGCTACCCATCTATCTGAACAAGCTCGTCACCCCTACCACATGCAGCACTTATCATCTGAGATCAGACTCCAAAAGACTGTTCATGGTCCCAAGGCTCAACAAAGTATCTGGACGCTCCTCCTTCTCTTACCGTCACCCCAAAACTGGAACAACCTACCGGAGACTCTCACATCCAACACCAGTTTAAGTTCTTTCAAAACTAAGGCTGTCTCACATTTTAATCTGGTCTGTAACTGTTTCATAAGCCTATAATATACATCTTCTTTAACTGTGCATGCAATGTATTGTATATAATGTATACCCTGTTCATTTATGTAACTGTATTTGTAACCATATATTATTTGTCATTTTATCTCTATGCCCAGGACATACTTGAAAACGAGAGGTAACTCTCAATGTATTACTTCCTGGTAAAACATTTTATAATGGAAACAAATGGTGAGCCCCCGCTACTGCCAAGATTATTGTTGTAAGCGGTGCTCTTGGGTATATAGCAAGGATAAGTGTAGAAGAGAAGTGACCGAAGTGAAGCACTCAGGCTCACACTCTGATGATTGGTGTAGTAATTAAAATGTCATCTTTATTATACAAAAAACTAAAATAATTGGCGTTTAAAATGACAAACTGAAGGTGTGCTGGATCTAATGACTGAGTGACGTGTGGGCTCAGAATCCTATGGTAGGTAGTGGGTCAGTTAATAAGTATTTAGACTCCACTGAAAAACAGTCCTTAATGAGGATTTGTTTACTTGATAGATAAAAAGGGAATCCTCATGCTAGTAAGCAAGATGGTGAAACAATATTATATACTGTAGATCAATATTCAAATGTGCTGATGTACCATTCTCATAAATGAATAATAAAGTTTAATTTACAGCGTCTGATGTTGGTGTCTCTGGTAACTTTATTTATAGTATATCAAGTGAGAATATAAGATAAATCAAAACTGATCTGAATCCTCCGGATACTTGTATGAGAGTGTTGGGCTGTCTGCGCAGCCACAATAGCAGGTATGACCTCAGGTAACCTTATAAGGTGAAGGAGTACACAGCGTAGCTCCCAGTGCAGATGTAAATAGAGTGCTTTTATGATATAATGTACACACATCAACTGCACTGGTGAGACAACGATATATACCTTATATAGGTAGGCTATAGTTGTGTAATCCCTGATAGGGTAGCCCACAGTGTAATAAGGCTCTCTGAGAGTGACCTACAGTAACCCTATTAGGTCAGAGGTAATAGAAGGTGAAAGAATGGGGGGGTAATCATCCCCTCTCCTATAAAGAAGTTCCGTTAATATTCTGAATATATTGTTGGCCAGTTGCATATAGGCTGGTCCATGGGTGGACAGATACAGTGGTCAACGGTATAAATATGTACTATTAAAAAGCAGCCCCTTAAGGTAAGGTGCTTACATGAACCTCCATAAGGAGAGAATCTCCCTGTGAGCACATAGGTATATTACCATGGGTATTTCACGTTCAGAGCTGATGAGATAAATGGAATGACGATCAGCCCTAAACCGTAGTACAGCAAAAGATGAGAAGTGAATCTCCTGATGGTGCTTCTAAATCCAGGATTGTGCAATGTTGGCCATAATGCCTGGGAGTCCGGGGTATGTTAATTATATAAAAGTATGAATGTGTGACAGGGTATATGGCTCACCATATGAAGCCTAACATGGACAGAGTAAACATAACCACTATTAAAAGCGAAACCACATGGAAGCCTTTATATAAAGAAACTCCCAGTGCAATCACTATGTGGATAATCATATCCTGTATCATAGGCTGGAGCCCTGCACATACCCTATAGTCACAGTAGCTATAGAAAATAGTAAATCACTCACTTATTAACCCCTTCTGCTCCATGACTGCGTGCATCCATTCCGTTTAGTAGATGAAGTCTGTGTAGAAAGATGGTGGAGCACTGCAAAGAATAAGGGCTGGAGGCAGATCCGTGAAAAGTAAAAATGCTTTATTCCAGATGCATGGTAGCAACAGTTACATTAAAAAGGGTCCTCTAACGCGTTTCGCGCTATGACAGCGCTTTATTGTCATAGCGCAAAACGCGTTAGAGGACCCTTTTTAATGTAACTGTTGCTACCATGCATCTGGAATAAAGCATTTTTACTTTTCACGGATCTGCCTCCAGCCCTTATTCTTTGCAGTGCTCCACCATCTTTCTACACAGACTAAACCGTAGTACATATATCTTGTGTGGATGATTTCCCTTATAATATCCAAGTGGTCTCACGTGTCCGTCGGGGCACGGTTAGAAACCTGTATCGTGCAGGAGCAGGGAGCTGTGCCAGCTCGCCGTGCGAGATAGTCAGGCATGGTGACTGTCAACGGGAAGCGCAAGCCATGGAAAACAGAAAAAAAGTCTGATGGTGCAGTACACGTGATAATTCGTGAGTTAATATATTGATAAAGGTCTGTGTGCAAAATACTCACAAACATATAGTGAGTGCTGTTCACAAAAAGGTATCTTTAAATCTCAGCCCACCAAGGATGATTAACACCAGGAGCTTCTGGAGACCTTATATATAAAAAGAAACGGACATAGTGCAGACTGGAAGGACAATTTATAAAAGCAGGTAAGTGGTAAGGGATACACTCACATGGTAGTAGATTTAAAAAAGCATTTAGATCCTGCGATCTGGATCTCGGCAAACGAAGCGTGTGCTCTCTGCCTCCCCTGTATATCGGCGTGCGTGTCACCGGTGCGTCTCACCGGATCCGGAAACCGGAACTGACGTCATCAGCCTGCAGGGGCTCCACTCGCTTAGGAATCTCTCTGGTCTGGTCTGGTCAGCGTCACTCTACGCGTTTCTCCGCATTCGGTTTCTTCAGGAGTGATTTGCTGACTGGTTCTGGTGGACTTATATACGCTGTGCTACAGACCCATTGGTTTATACTAATTAGATAATCGGGTGCTGGCTATAACATAGGTATATCAATTAAGAGATAATACGTATAATTAAATTCATAGTCACACATCAAGACATATGTGTGACTCCAAAAATGCAGAAATTTATTAATACATGCAACAATATTAAAAAATATATATATATAATAAAAATATATATATAATAAAAAACATTTAATAAACACAACAAGAAATATACTAATACATTTGACTGACTAATTGTTCATCAAGATTGCTGAGGTACAAGAGGCATTCTAATAGGGAGATATAAAAGCAAAATTAGAATGGATTACATGACAGGATTACAAAAAAGGTTTAATGTCAAAATCAAGATTCAATCCTAATGGGGCAATGGTTTTCAATTCATACATCCAAAAGGATTCTCTTTTTATCAAAGATAAGTCTCTATTACCCCCTCTCCAGTGAGGCATCACCTGTTCTATAGCCTTAAAAGTAAAACTGGCGGGGTTAGAATTATGGGCTATTAAAAAATGATTGGAAACACTGTGAGTTGTGAGTTTCCTTTTTATATTACTGAGATGCTCTAATATGCGTGTTCTAAGCGGGCGAGTGGTCTTCCCAATATATTGTAGACCACATTCGCATTCTGCCAGGTAAATTACAAAGGTTGATCGACAGTTTAGGTGTTGTTTTATATTATACATTTTACCTGTTATATTTGATTTAAAACTTTGAACCACCTTAGAACTATGCTGACATGCAGTGCACATTTTACACTCATAAAAGCCTTTAGGGGGATCTAACCACGTTGGGCATCTCTTTGCAGTGTTTTTTAGAGCGCTTGGGGATAGATAGCTTTTGATGTTTCTTGCTCTTTTGTAAACCATCTTTACTCTATCGGGTAGATACTCCCCCAGAATAGGGTCGTTTTTTAAAACTGACCAATGTGCATTCAAAATAGTGTTAATTTTGCCAGCATCTTTATTATACTGCGTAATAAAGGGTACTTGTAGAGTATCGTTCTCAATATGTTTCTTAGGGGTTGGGATAAGCATAGATTCCCTGGTAGTATCATTAGCTTTAGCCAATGCTTGTCTAACAACTTCTTCTTTGTAATGTCTCTCTGCGAACTTCCTAGAAAGTACTTCTGATTGTTCTTCAAATATGTGGTTATCAGTACAGTTACGTTTTAACCTACGGTACTGTCCATACGGGATATTAGTTATCCACTTATTAAGGTGGCAACTAGATTGTAGTATGTAGTTGTTGGCATCTACATTTTTAAAATAATTTTTGGTTTTAATTAACCCGCCTTCTGAATATATAGTGAGATCTAGGAAGTTGACAGTAGAGCTGCTAATAGTGGATGTGAACTTCAAATTTAGTTCATTCATATCCAGATATTCCAAAAACATATTTAGATCTCCCAGGGTGCCTTTCCAGACGAATATAATGTCGTCTATATATCTCCGCCATGTGACCATATATAGACGACATTCTACAATCTAGTTGCCACCTTAATAAGTGGATAACTAATATCCCGTATGGACAGTACCGTAGGTTAAAACGTAACTGTACTGATAACCACATATTTGAAGAACAATCAGAAGTACTTTCTAGGAAGTTCGCAGAGAGACATTACAAAGAAGAAGTTGTTAGACAAGCATTGGCTAAAGCTAATGATACTACCAGGGAATCTATGCTTATCCCAACCCCTAAGAAACATATTGAGAACGATACTCTACAAGTACCCTTTATTACGCAGTATAATAAAGATGCTGGCAAAATTAACACTATTTTGAATGCACATTGGTCAGTTTTAAAAAACGACCCTATTCTGGGGGAGTATCTACCCGATAGAGTAAAGATGGTTTACAAAAGAGCAAGAAACATCAAAAGCTATCTATCCCCAAGCGCTCTAAAAAACACTGCAAAGAGATGCCCAACGTGGTTAGATCCCCCTAAAGGCTTTTATGAGTGTAAAATGTGCACTGCATGTCAGCATAGTTCTAAGGTGGTTCAAAGTTTTAAATCAAATATAACAGGTAAAATGTATAATATAAAACAACACCTAAACTGTCGATCAACCTTTGTAATTTACCTGGCAGAATGCGAATGTGGTCTACAATATATTGGGAAGACCACTCGCCCGCTTAGAACACGCATATTAGAGCATCTCAGTAATATAAAAAGGAAACTCACAACTCACAGTGTTTCCAATCATTTTTTAATAGCCCATAATTCTAACCCCGCCAGTTTTACTTTTAAGGCTATAGAACAGGTGATGCCTCACTGGAGAGGGGGTAATAGAGACTTATCTTTGATAAAAAGAGAATCCTTTTGGATGTATGAATTGAAAACCATTGCCCCATTAGGATTGAATCTTGATTTTGACATTAAACCTTTTTTGTAATCCTGTCATGTAATCCATTCTAATTTTGCTTTTATATCTCCCTATTAGAATGCCTCTTGTACCTCAGCAATCTTGATGAACAATTAGTCAGTCAAATGTATTAGTATATTTCTTGTTGTGTTTATTAAATGTTTTTTATTATATATATATTTTTATTATATATATATATTTTTTAATATTGTTGCATGTATTAATAAATTTCTGCATTTTTGGAGTCACACATATGTCTTGATGTGTGACTATGAATTTAATTATACGTATTATCTCTTAATTGATATACCTATGTTATAGCCAGCACCCGATTATCTAATTAGTATAAACCAATGGGTCTGTAGCACAGCGTATATAAGTCCACCAGAACCAGTCAGCAAATCACTCCTGAAGAAACCGAATGCGGAGAAACGCGTAGAGTGACGCTGACCAGACCAGACCAGAGAGATTCCTAAGCGAGTGGAGCCCCTGCAGGCTGATGACGTCAGTTCCGGTTTCTGGATCCGGTGAGACGCACCGGTGACACGCACGCCGATATACAGGGGAGGCAGAGAGCACACGCTTCGTTTGCCGAGATCCAGATCGCAGGATCTAAATGCTTTTTTAAATCTACTACCATGTGAGTGTATCCCTTACCACTTACCTGCTTTTATAAATTGTCCTTCCAGTCTGCACTATGTCCGTTTCTTTTTATATATAAGGTCTCCAGAAGCTCCTGGTGTTAATCATCCTTGGTGGGCTGAGATTTAAAGATACCTTTTTGTGAACAGCACTCACTATATGTTTGTGAGTATTTTGCACACAGACCTTTATCAATATATTAACTCACGAATTATCACGTGTACTGCACCATCAGACTTTTTTTCTGTTTTCCATGGCTTGCGCTTCCCGATGACTTACACCACTTCTATCTACATGGGATCGTGAGAAGGATCCTCCACTGGGTTATAGCGGCATCCATATTTGTTTGTATTGGTATCACTTTTATATTTTGTATTACACTGTTGATCACACTGTTTATCACATGTAGTATGTTGGGGGTTTAGGCAGGTTGTATTTTATTTGGTTATTCTAGAGCGCCACTATTGATAATTTTGTTTGTATCACATGGTGACTGTCAACCCCTGCGCGTGCACATCTGAGATTAGAGCCGACGTGCTCGTTTCACGAGAGACGCTTCTTCAAGGCAGTATGTAAGTAATAATGAGTGGACCCTGCATGCTGGCAGGTATTTATAGGTCCTCCAGGTAAGTGACGTCACTTTTAACCCTTTATGTCTTGCTGCGTGTGTGGAGTTCTGCATCCTGATACACCACTATAGAATCTTTACTGTGTACACGCAGTGTTGACAAATACATTTATGTGCCTGATCATGACTTTTTGCAACATACTTATTGTGTAATACATTTGATATGTATACAGTGAGGCTACTCATAGGGTAATGAGACAACTCATTCCCTGTGGTAATTCAATGGTAGTTTGTAGTGGTTGTTGTACCTTAATTATATGGCTACTGACAATAGCATTATTGTCAGCCATAAATTCAATGGGAAAGGCTCATTGAGTCGTAGGGTACAGAGATACACCTTTTTTTTTATTTTTTCTTCCGATCATGGAGATGTCAAAGGATACGGTGATCCCTGACTTTGAGACAAATGCAGAAGGGATGAGATGGAATTACATCCATATTAAAGTGCAGACATGGACGGATAATCGGAAATGCCCATACTCCAATTGCAATATAGATGGACCATAGCTCTGTTTTTTGGGATCAGATGAATGGGGTAAACACATACTCCTCATTCAGGCCTCTAGGTGCTTCTATTTGTAGGGGGACTGGGGACTGTGTCCCAGTTCCCCTTCCTTTGGCCACTAGAAAAGTGGTCTATCCCACAGAATTGCACGGCTCTTTTATCCCCATCATGACACAAGTTAACATGTCGAGACAAAGGTTTATCCGCTTTGTTTCTTATTGCGCCAATGTGTTCAAGGAAACACTGTTTAAAGCAGCGTCTGGTTTTACAGACATATATTTTGACGCATGTGCAGATGCCTTAGTATATTACACCTGTACTCAGGCAGTTAATGAAAGTACGAATTTGGTATTTCTTTGTGTTGTTCCAGCTGGTAAATTGCTTTGTAGTCTTCATATATTGGAAGGCCTTGCACCTTTGACAGGTATAGAATCCTGTGGGTTTTGGTGGTAGCCAGGTCCTTGTAGGTGTTTCTGTGAAGTGGCTATGAACAAGTATGTCCCGTATGTTTCGTGCCCGTTTGCTGGCCATAGCCGGGTATTCCTTGATGACCCCTTGATGGGTTCGTCGGCCCTCAAAATGTGCCAATGCCTCTGGAGAATGGCATGTGCCTGTGACCATTCTCTGTTATATGTGCCTATGAAGCGTATTACTCCATCTTGATTGTTGTTTGCTTTATCCATCATTAGTGACCTACGGGTAGTATGTTTAGCTCTTTTGTAAGCTTTTTTAATGCTTTTCTTGCTATACCCTCTCTCCAGAAAGCGCTGGGTCATGCACTGGGATTGTTTTTCAAATTCAAGATCAGTGCTACAGTTGCGCCATAAACTCAAAAATTGGCCAGTTAGTATGTCATTCACTTGTGCTCTAGGGTGGTGGCTCGTGGCCTCCAGGAGGTTTTGGCCATTCAACACTTTTAGAATCTTCTTCACTTTCTATAGCACAGAGCACTTTTATTCAGGATAGTATTCTTTTTTTACTCACTCACAATTATTTTTTGTTTGATTCACAGTTTTTTCTTCAGAAAAAAGGCACTGCTATGGGGACCTCCTTCCCCCTTCTTATGCTAACTTGTTTATGGGACTTTGGGAAGTTAATCACGTTTATAGTAGCACTAATATTTACCGTCACCATATTATGTTTTATAAACGCTATATAGACAACCTTATTTTCATTTGGGACGGCCAGATTGATACACTTCATTCTTTCTTTAACACTCTTAACAACAATGAGATCAATTTAAAGTTCACTATGGAGACACACCCTCACCATATTAATTTTTTGGATGTGACGTTCTATATAGATCCCAACAATACTATACAGACAGACATTTACAAAAAGCTTAATTCCAGAAATTCTTTCCTCCATGCCAGGAGCAGCCATCCTAGATCCCTGTTACACGGGATCCCCAAGGGACAATTCTTCAGGTATAAAAGGCTTTGTTCTGAGCTCTATAGAGCCGGTCACTGATTGTCAGCCTGCATCCAGGGAGGGACGTTTCTCTGCTTGCAGCCGATCCAGGTCTTAGGGGGAAGAAAAGAGAAGGGAGCATTGTTCCAGGAAGTCCTGCGGCGTGTGACGTCATATCCGCCCGGAAGTCCCGCCTTCCAGTGACGTCATCATACACGCTGAGCACGAGGGGACGCATGGGAAGGAGCTCCGGTCACCACTAGACTACCAGTGTGATTTTCATCTCTATTGCCTGAATTTAACTACTGTGTTGTAAGTAGGGTCTCAATTTTACCCCTCTGGACCTGCTGCAATTGTTTGTTATCCTCCGGAACCACGTATATATGTGTTACTAAATAGCTTTGTGTATTTTCAAGCCTTGCTATTATTTGTTTTGTTTGTTTGTCATGTGTGTCTCATTTTTTTGTTATTAAGTTACTTAAAGAACTTTTTAGTGTTGGTCTTACTTTCTATTGCAATCCTTTTTCATTATCAATTTTTGCTAATTGTATTGCTCTTTTGCAACTGCTTTTACATTCCTTATAATTCTGATATGATGCCTTTGTAAATACTGCAACAATGTGCTGTGTCCCATTGTACATCTTCACTGAAATATAACCGGTCATAAAGTTCTTCAGGGCACCATATATAAGCCTACTTTTTCTTCTGAGAGTTCATTGGGCCCCCGTCCCACGTGGCTTGATTCTACCCCATCGTTCAAACACTATACGTGTCATACCAACTTTAGTGCACCAGCCTGCAGCAAATTTGTGCTGCTGTGGGACTTCCTCTGTGGGGGTTGTCTAACACTCAAGGATAGTGTTGTGAATAGTGCGATCCAGCAGCACGATGGCCACTGGGCATCGCCCCAGGGAAGAGATAGAGGGCACTTCATTGTTGGAATCACCGGAGGCCACATAAACCCCCCAAAGCAACAAAGTAAGCCACATCAGAGGGAACCTCAGACTCCGCCACTTGCGGAACCTCAGGTGGATCCACCACTATCTCCTTGACAGTATTGCCCTCTGGCAGCCCTGCCAGAAGGGTCTCTAGAGACATCTCAGCAACCGTAGGGATAGGTACAACATCACTCCTCACTTCCGGAGTGGAACTCATGGGTTCAGTGTCATGGTTCCTTCTGCCGACCCAGATTGACCAGTATTAAGAGGAGGCTTCAGGTTCTGCGGTAATCTCAGGGATGGATCCATCAGATTCGCTCTGTCCTCACTCACTCAGACAGAAATGATCAGCGGCTCCATCGTTCATTGTATGTGCATGTAAGGCAATTCATACTCCGCACACTTGGCTGTGCTGGACAGGGCTTCTCCTGGATGTTGACATCCAAAACAAGCAGCTTGAAGGAATTCTGTGTCTCCTACGGTAATGACAAAAACTCTGCCAAGAATGTCAAAGTGCACTAGTTGTTGAAGCAGTTGCCATTTCAGGTATTCCACAGTGAAATAGTCCAGTACACACGATCGAAAGTGAGTGAGATGGTCACTCCCTGTTCCACGTGCTTTTCTCTCTCTGTAATGCTCATATACAGTAGTTTACAGAAAGTGTGAGAGTACTAGGGGATAAGGAGTACCACTACTGTTTTATTTATAACCTCAGAATACCACTCATTCTTTACTGATACACTTCTTGTTTAACTTTATATTTAAAGAAACATGTAGTCAAAAATGTTATTCATTCAATCTTTTTATTTCCTTTAAAATGTTTGAGTGCAATTTGTTTTTAATACATAGAAAACCTTGCATTGAAAGTGCTATTAAACCAATATGGCATATGCCTAAAATAAACTTCTTTATATTTCTCTTCCATTTTCGTACTTTATTTTACTTCATTATTTCCTCATTTATTATCTCTTTTTATAACTAATTTCTCAATTTTTTTTCTTTTTTTAAATAAATGATTGTTCAGTTCTTTGAACATGTGCCAAGATAATTAACCACAAATGTGAAAGGCAGACATATCAACTGTATCTTCTTTCTACTCGTTGTGCAATTTATACAGTATGCCTGCCAAGAAAACATATTCTCTTCCAGTGGCTTTGGCCCCCTTGGCTTAAATCATGAATCAACATATAGTAAATATGTCTAAAACTTAGAAAACAAACTGTTGATCAATAAATATTAGAATTATTGAAGTTTCAGAAACTGCATTTACAGGACACAATCAAAAAGACTATAAAATGTGAGCATTATTAGTAGGATATTTCGTTTATGGTAAGGACATGAATTGTGTTCTTTACAGATGACAAACCTCATGTTTCACCTATTGGCAATAACAATAGTTATACACATTCCTTAACATCAAATGCCTATTGACTGAATAAAAACCTTATCCACTAAAAAAGCACTCTGCGTTTTGAAATGAAATATACTACAAGCAATGTTAACCCAGTTTGAGGTTATTAGCTCATATAGTAGGAATATATCCATTTCCATTTAAGGTATCAAACTGATGCAGAGCATACTGTGCAACTGTTATTTTATTAACTTTGGTCTAGTCTAGACAAACTTGGCAGCCTTTGAAATGCATAGCTAAATGCTGCCACAAAAATGTATAGAAGTTACATTTGCATAAAGGCTGTACATTATTATAATCTTTTGGCATTCATTCTTGGAATTCCGTTTTAAATGGCATGTTCCATTTGAAATAGTTTTCGTTGGGTTATTTAAAATCCTAAATAAAAAAAAATATCAGCAAAAAATACATATTTAATTGCATACAGTCACTGACTCTCTACAAGTACCAGTGTGGCATGTTTTAAGCAGATTTCATGTCGCATAACAATCCAGAAATGGAACTACAAGAAATATGTCAAATGAGTTTAGCGTACAAGAGAGATATGGGGGGGACAAAATAAGTTATCATTATTCATTACTTATGGCACTCTCCTTCATTAATAATTAGAATTATAATAATGCAATGGGCAGCAAGTTAAGTATCATAATGCATTTGTAATGCTTAGTTCAACCCTCACTATTTAATGTAGACCAGCTTCTATTTTACTTTTGTTAGGGAATAGCAAAACCCCACTGGATTTTTTTCTTTTTAGCATAATATGGGCAGTGACAATTAGTCAGAGCGAGCGTGCACCTTTCTCTACCACCATGGTATTATCTTGGCCAAGTGTCATAATAGATACTGAATAAGTGCACTTTGTAAACAGAGTACACTGGGTCTTAGCCGACATGGTTGTAATATTTTTGTAAAGTTCCCTCCTCTTGGACATCCAATGTATTAGTAGCTAGAACCTGTTGCCTTACATTACCTCGGCAACGTTGCCAGCACTAATCATCAGTTGTTATATGTTTAGCAATATGTTAGCAATACTATACATGCAGTATCACACTACTGGCATAACATTAAAAGTAATTCGACTGTGGGCTAACCCCCCACTGATAACGGAATAACATACAAAGTGCTGACTGCGTTACAAGCCGCCTTATAAACAAAACTAAATAGGGACAGGAGTTACTCTGTTCTATCTTTGACCAACTTCATCTCATATATCTTCATGTATTCACTCTGCAGTTTCACTGAAATCTACTAATTACTTAGAACTTTAGGAATCTCTGCAGCTTTATAAGGTATACACACGATATAAATAGTAATATCACAAAATTCTCATCTCATTGATACTTACAATTGGGAGAAGGGGGTTTGGTGCCCGTATTCCCTCCAGGAACGGCATCTGAAAGTACAACAAAACTATTGCGCAGGGCACTCGATACGGAATAATGGGGCTTATGCAGAGAGGATCTAATGTACTGGGAAAACGGCAATAAAATAGCCAAAGAATTGGCATAAATTATGGCCGTATGCTGAAAGCGCCTTTACTTTGTTTTAGCAGATGTTAGTCAAATTTCCAAGTTTTTCTGGCGACCTGGAACACGCCATATTATAGGGCAGAATGGCGCGTTCCAGCGCTTCGGTCCTTATGGAAATGCACGCTATAATAGTATGGCGAGTTCCAGGGTCTCGCCACCTGTTTGGCGACTTTTACTCTGCTGAAAACTTTTCAGCCGGTTTTTAAAAAACGCGCCATTTTCTCCCGAGTTAAAGGTTTTCTGCCGAGTTTTTTGGCCAGAAGATGGCGCAATTCCCTTTTAGATCCTCTCTGCATAAGCCCCACAGTGCGCATGCGCAGACCATATTACTGAACTTTGCACTAGAAGCATGAGAACATGGTTTTAACAAAATGTATAATAAACTGATATAAGAAGATATGCTTATATAGACTACTATTTGTATTTCCTATGCTATACTGCTTTGCTTAACTATTTCACTAAACCATAAACAAACTGACGACTCCAGCTTGGAAAAGGAGATACTTAGGAGGTTACCACGCTCAATGGTTATCAATTTCATCAAGAGACTACTAAGCCCTCCATCTGAGAATTAAATCAGTTCAGAGTCCCCCTATACTGAGCAATTTGCCTAATAAGGGATTTCATTTGACTTAATATATCCCTGGGATGACTGTCTCTCCTCTGTATATGTACATGCAAGCAGCAGTAATACGACCAACATACATAGTGTCTCCTATCTCATCATCTGGTATTTACTCAAGATAGAGGCTTTCTTGAATTCTCTGGATGCCCCAACTACTAACCACATATGGATTCCAAATTTGAGGGATTCTATTCATAGTTATATATCCTCTCTTTCTATAAGGATTTATATCTATTTTTATCACTAGACTATGATTATTAATAAAATGTATTTTAACTGTTAATACCCAGCTGTACCTTTGACCTTGTTATTTTATAAAATTGGTCTGCAATTTATAAAATTGGTCTGCAAAGACACCAACAGAGAGGGGTACTGATAGGGCAGACGTAAGAAGACAATAGGGTGTCCAAGAGAGGCCCTACACCACACAAGGATGCTATCGGAGGTTGTAGAACAGAATCAGGAGATGCCCCTCGGCTGGCCTTCCCCCCCACCCCCCTCCCCTATGTTCGTCTTGTCTGTCTCGTATGTCCGTTGTTTGTTTCCCCGGTACGTTATCATTTGTACAGTATGGAGTTAAAAATGAAAATGGGAACGTGATCACTCATGTATGATAATGGGTTGCTAGACAGTGTTTGACCTGTACCATGTCCCAATAAAAACCTTTTTGTTGAAAAAAAAAATTGGTCTGCAGTGCGCCACAAATAGGGACCTTTTCCTAGTGTACTCTGTTTACAAAGTGCACCTATATTTTGGGTTTTGAGTGAGGTATCCATCTATCTCCAAGTGTCATAATGTATCATTTATTCTGCTGTTAAACAGCAGTTAAACATGCATAATACTTTGCAATATGGGAGGAAACATGTTCAAGCAGAGGAAGTGTAAGAAAATAATGTAGTGATTAGGCAGATATATGAAAGATCAAAAAAAGTTAGTAGTCACACTCTAGACAAAAAGTGGCCTTGGACATGGGAGGTACAGTATATACTGTACCAGAAAATATCCATGTAATGCAGAGCAAAACTCTAAGGGGCGGATTCCATTAGTTCCAAAGAGGCCGATCGCACAGTAACCAGCTGAAAACTCCCATTGACTTCAGCAGCTTTCAGAATAAGGTCCTAACAATTGGTTAACATTATGCCAATTCATCTGTGTTGAATCAGAGATAGCTGAACAAAAGACAGGCTCTATGTAAGAATTAGTCATCTGTATGGAGGAGGACAAGTAGGCGAAACAGGAAATAGAAAAAGGTTATTTGTCCCTGTAATATACACTACATCAGGGAATTTATTTTTGTCAATTAAATCATTGGAATGTTAGTACACATACAGGGTAGGTTACATCATATTCCAATATCACACATATTTACAGTATATAGTTACACTAAATATGGAATGGTTCTATTTTTGTTATGTCATTTCCCAGAATCCCTTACTGCAGTGGAAGCACTGCTAGGTGATAATGGTGAAAGGCAGGGTTGCAGACCTGTCTAAGACATTTGGATGCGCTCACAAGTGATAATATTTATTTCTACTGTATATATATATATATATATATATATATATATATATATATACACTGTATATACTGTATATATAAACACTGTATATATATATACTGTATATACTGTATATATATACACTGTATATATATATACTGTATATACTGTATATACAGTATATACACATTAATTGAAAGATTCAACAGAGCTTGGCTGTGCACAAGCCCCACAGTAAACTCCTGACAACAAACAGACCGCAACAAATGTTAGCACAGATGACCCGTATAAAACAATTGTAAAGATGTATTGTTATAAAATATATATAGGAACTCAGATGGTGGTCATACGTAATGATGGTGAGTGTGTGTAAAATATAAAAAAATTAAAAATTGTATATGTATATTTGTAGTGTGTTAAAAAAATATATTGAATAAAAAATGATGAATGATAAACTATTATTCCAAAAAAAACTAAAAAATATGATTATCAAAATATAATATAATTAGGTGAAATGTATTAACCAAAAAATGAAAATGTTAAAAAAAAAAACGTATACAAAATTGACTAAAAAAACGAAAAAAAAAAAAAATTATGTGTTTTCCACAAAAAAAGTTGATGATTTTGTATGGAGATTACAACGTCCGGGCAGCTTCTTCTTTGGGGTCAGCAACCTCCCAGCAAATTCTATTGGAGAAACATGAGAAAAAGCGCCCGATCCATGTGCAAAATCTGGTAACAAATCACAAGACAAATGCACACTCACAATTTGTCAATGCAAAATAAGCATTGTATGGGTATACCCATGCGCCAACAAGTAGCTGCTCGCCGAATGTTTACTTCAGTACATCAGACCTCACTGCTACCGGTTCAACACAGTCAGATGTCCCTCCGGAAATTCAGGTATAGAGTCTGTTGTTCCAGCATTAAATGCTTTGTGTGGCTCAGGGAACGTCCTCCCTCTCCTGGCAGCAGACGCACGAGCTATTCCACCAAACGTAGCTAAGGTGATGAAGCTGCCTGTAAATGTATTTTTATTGCATTGGATTGAAGCAGGGGGTCTCTGGAGCTGGTATTAATGTGTATCAGCACCGGAGACTTCTGGCTTCAATTTGATTCAGGAATTTTTAATTTTTATTATAAGTTCTATCGCAAATCCCATCTCGCCACCCCTGGGGTGGCGAGATGACATTTCTGAGTAGCTCGCTAGGTGAGTGCCTCAATGTTCTCATTGTAGCTGCTAGAATAGGGTGATTTAAATTTTTTTTTAAGTTGGAGCGGTTTTTCAGCTGCTGCACGATGTGTTTGAGCCACAGCGCTACCGCTCAAAAGATACACTTCCCGTACGAGTTTGGCAGGTTATCTGAGCTTTCTGATAAAGTACACCTTTACGAAACGTGTAGGTGCGTTCCTCTTGTCCTATTTTTGTTCCCTGTATGTGTTAATAGCTTTCAATACAATTTCATTTTTTACAACTGCGGAGTGGCCTGGTTTGTTTCTTCCTGCTTGACATTGCAGGACGTCTGGAGCTGTGCTCTGTCTGCACCCACTGTTTTCCTGAATCTACCAACGGACGGATTGCACGCATTGATCTGGAGAGTGCCCCTAGGAATCAGCAGGTAAAGTGCCAAAGTGCCTTATTGAAATCCTGCTTTTCATGCTTATTGCCTTCTTTAATATACTGTTTGGGTGATTACTGTGTACATCCCTGTGGTTGTCCCAACTGACTCCACTTGTCACTTCCCCTACAGTACTACTCAGTTTCTTTGCATCTTATTGAGGGGCACTCCATTATCACCGGACCACCATATAATGGTTATATTATGTTATATGTCTCAATAGGACACTTGCCCAGTTCTGAGCACCACACACACCACGTTCTCCTGAATAGCAACCTTGCCAAATCAAACGGGAAGTGCTCAAAATCCTCTGAGTTAGGCTGCGTCCATAGTAGATCCGACGGCGTGAGCGACGGTGCTCTCGCCGAATACAAACAATTGGATGCCAATGCACTTGTGCATAGATCGCACATACAGGAGTGATTGGGCAGCTGGCACTTCGCTCTACAAACTGGTTTCAATTTGCCGCGCGATGGTCCAGTCACATGACGTCACAAACATGCCTTCGCCTTGCTCCCCATCGCACAACCCTGCAGGACACAGATTGCAGCATGTACAGGTGTGCGCGAAGCCAGACACGCTGTCACCAGTACTATGTTCGCGGCCTTAGTTATCTAAGCTACTAGAATAAGCCCCAGAGAATCAGCCCGAAAATATTGCCTTAACATACAGTAACTCATGTCCAACATCATTGTTAGACTACACTAAACAAATAAACATGCCTGCTAAATTTGCATTCCTCTATCTTCTAACTTTGTGGCACTATCAACATTTCATTTATTGCAGTGCCTCCCATTTCCTGGCAGCTGTCATGACAAAGGTGATATCCACTACTTTGGCACGTACATTGGAAAGAATAGCCACGATAGCCCCCATAACAAGTGCTTAAACTCTAAGTATGTTCATTAAACGTATGTATTTATGTATGTATGTATGTATGTATGTATGTATGTATGTATGTATGTATATCGTTATTTATATAGCGCCAAAAGTGTACTCAGCTCTTCACAAAGAATATAGTACAGGGAATTATAATAATACAATAAGCGCTGCAAAATCAGACAATAGAAAGGAAACCCCTGCCCCAAAGAGCTTACAATCTAAGTGTTGTGTTGGGAGACTTTCAAAGACAGCAGGTGAGGGAATAAGTGCAGCGGCTGGCAGTGCTTTGCCTCAGTGGCTGTGGGTGTTGGACAATAGCCATGAGTGCAGACTATTGGGATGTGTGGTTTGTGATTTGTGAGGTAAGGTTTAAGGCTTGTCAGTATTATATCAGATAGGTTAACACTGTTAGCAAGGGAAGAGGTGGCAGGGAGGTGAGGATGAGGGTAGGTCTGTATATGGCTGGGACCAGGATTAGGAGAGATATCTCTGGCAGCAGGAAGGAGTAGATAGTTGTGAATAGAGGAGTTGTGGGTGTAAATAAGTTGTTGGGTGAGAGGTGTATAGATAATGGTGTAGTGTAGTGTATGGGCACAGGCATATTTTTATACCATTTGTTTTACTAAAAATAATGCAAACGTTGTAAGTTATTATAATTTCAAAATTAAAAATACCTGCTGTTGCTGCAAATGTATAAAACAATCTGCTTATCAGCTTGCAAAACTGTAGTTTTAAGTAAATCTGGTTCTCAAAAACCACCAGCCTGATTTTCATGAAACTTTGAGAAATAGTTCAGAAGCCAAATCTCAACAAAACTACCACGTTTTGATCAGATTTAGGGAACAAAAATAATAAGCAGTCAAAACCAGGACTTTATATCAAAATGGTCAGTCAACTCATAATTATGTCAGCAAAGCTGTGCTAACAATTTATTCAAAGTGCAGATCTCTAAGACAGTGAAATTGTTTGTCTATGTTGTATTGGCTGCAAAAGCAGGATTCTCCTCCCCTGAAACTTTTTCACCGCACTTTGGAATAGCAAAGCTGTGCTGACACAATACAGGGCAACAATAATTTTCAGAGAGGGGTGTTCCTTTCTCACCCATGCTCTTCCGGGCACTGTCACAAGTAGGTAATAATGTTTCAAGTTATGGATGCTGAAATTTGAATATGTGTTTCCTATCACACACTGTTGTCAGTCAAGCAAATGCAGAGACAGATTGCCAGTACACAGTGATGCAGACATTTGTTAAATCTGTAAAACGTATTAAAAGTTGTTTTAAAAAGCTTTTCATATTGATGTCTGGTTCTGTCATCTTAGTTTCACTTAAACATTTTCTGGGTATGCTGAAAACATTAAAAGAACATATCCATTAGATGCATCATGTATGACTATTCACCTTGGCAGAAAGCCGTATTAAGTTGAATTCACACATGCCAGAAAGTCCTTTAATAACCTTGGATAACTTGTTGAGAGCTAGAATTGTACTCAGAAACCTTTTTGGCTGAATAAGCTTCTAGAATGTACTAACGAGGCTTAAACGTAAATATACAACTTCTATCACTAAATATATATACTTCTATCACTAAACTTAAATATACAACATACCAATATTTTTTTAAGCATTTTTATTTTTAATATAGAGATATGTATGTGAATGTTTTTAATTTAAAACAAGAATCTGTTAATTTGCCATGTTTCTCTAAATAGTTTATAGTCGTAATGGGGTACAGGTATCAAGACAAAAGTGCTGCAATTTTGAGACAATAAATCAGCACTATTTGTATCAAAGCAAAAAACTCCCATTGAAATCAATAGGATCTTTATATTGGATACATACTGTATGCTCCACTGTCTTCCTGGGCTATTATTCAGACGTTTCAAGATGGGTTATACTTTAAGAGACAATGCAAATCCAGAACTGTGAAGTCAGGCTGAGTTTCATTGCATTACATTTACCAGATTCACCAAGTGAGTGGATTATCATTTAAAATATTTAATTAAAACTAGGGCAGCAGTACCAAGATCATATCCTCCCACTACTGAACTATTGTCCACTAATCCTGTACAGTACATGAAAGGCAGTGTTTGCATAGTTATATTGTACATGTAATCAACTTCAAATGTACAACTTTGAAAATGTAAACAATTCTTAATTTGATTTTGCCCATGATGAAACCATTAGCTGCTTGTGGCTTTCAGTTGCATGTACATTTTATACAGAGCTTCAGCTGACTTACTGTATGCCTGAGTGTACAAATGTAAAACACAAACATGCCGTATTCAGATCATACTTATTTGATGAAGCCATAGTTTTCCACAGAAAACATTGTGATTAAAAAAAAATAGACCACACGTTTCTTACCTTTTTTCTCCGAAGTCTAACATGTTCATATATCCCTCCACAGGTAGTCAGGTTCTCCTTAAGTTGTAAACAATGGGTAGCCTCTTTTGAATTTGTACTTTTTCTGCCCTCTTTTTGAGTATTTGTGAAACCATTATTATGCAGACCATTATCCTTTAAAACTGTATCCGAGCAGAGATTAGACAAAATACAGCAGCTTTTGGGATCTGTTTCAGACATTGGTTGACTAGACACATAAGTGCATGGACCACAAGAAAAATCGTCTAGCATGTTTTTTCCATGCCCATCGGATTTTCTACGTTGTTGTGCAATTATGGCAGAATAGAGTATTTGCTCACCAGGCATAATTACTTCCTTTTCATCTGCAGCTTTGCAGAAAATTTCTTCTGGTGCATCCATCAAAGAAGTAAAGCTGAATACATTCACATTGTCTAAGTTGTTTTCGTTATTACTATCCACATGCTCCCCTTCTGTGACTTCATCCTTTTCCTCTTCTATGTGAACCAGTAGTTTGTCACCTCCACAGATTTCATACATTTTACATTCCTTGGCCATTACATGTTGCGGTAATGTCTCATTTAAGGAGACAGCTCTTTCCTGACATGGTGTATGCCCAACTTCCACGAAACCATGGTCATCGCCATCAGCTGAAACATCAACCACGGTTTCTGTGCTTGTTTCCGGTGAAATGTAATGACCTTCCATATCTAGGTTATCATTTTCATCAACCTGCTTTGATATTTGGTCCTGTATTTCAAAAAAGGCATTAGTACCACCAAAATAACAACACTCTGAAAAAGAGGAGTGTTTCTCCTTTTGGTCCTCTGTCAATACTTCATGCTTTTCCATAGTTGGTTTTAAATTATCTGCTGTAAGTCCATGGGAACATATTGTATCATAACCAAGAGAATTAGAAGACAGTTCCATCCATTGAGTTACATGATCTTCCCAGCTCCTCTTCCTAATGGCTACAGACATGTCATAGTACTTCAACAACAAACTTTTGGATAGATTTCATAGTGAGCAGAGCATGTGATTTCACTAATTAAAAGCCACGAACAGAGAGGCTATTGAACTGGTAAAACATCATCTGCAAAAATAAAGAGATCATATTAATTATGAAATTCAAAAAGTGATGTATGAAGCAGTAAAGCCTAGAAAATGTTTTAAACTATGAATAATCAATACAGTAGCCATTGTGGTAATGAAAGGCCTACGTTTAAGTATACCAACTTGCCTTTGTCTTTTACATGAAACCTAATTTTAGTCTGTTATAGGATGACCAATTGAATGCGTCTGAAAGCTCTTAAATCTCATAAATTCTCACACAAATAAAGTACTTGCTATTTTTTACAAGAGTAGAGTGCCAGCTTTTGTCCATAAAGTTTACTACATATTCAACTAGAAAAAAATTATTATGCAAGAATAGGATGTATTTGGCATGTCCCTGATTATATCAAAGTGGAATAATGTATGCTCTCAACTAATGGAAGAACTGTTTATACAATATAATTATACCTGGGAATAAAATACATTTTCTGATTATTGCAACAGTGACGCAGTGCTGCAGAACATAAACAACACACCACTTTTTTAATCAGCCAATATATTTCCCATTATATACATAGGCAAGAAAACCTAAACCAACTTGCATTAGGTGATAAAAAAAGAATTACAACACAGTACAGTACATATTATACCTTTAGTATTCCAAGTGGTAAGATAATATCATGGGTTTTCTCATAACCACTACAAAGGGATTAATATTAACATTGAACTACACTACCTATCTCTCTTGGCTACCTTAGTGGCTAGTAAAGTCCCACCATTATAGGGCCGATACCCAACCATACAAAACCCCATAAAAATAAATACAAGATGCAGTGGTCACCAAAAAAAAAATAATCAAGGTCCAATGACCACCATAAAATCCCCACCCAAAATCAAAAACAAATAATCCAGGCCCGATGGCCTATTTGTAATCCACAGGCATCTTGCTCATGACATATAGAGCTCAATTTGCCACAAAGCCCTCAATCTTCTGATGATTGAAGAATCTTCTTCTGCAAGTATTTATTTTCTTCTATCTTTTTTTCTTTAAATATGTGTGCTATCTTTTTATTTAATATTTAGTCACTGGATTTGGCATCTTCTGTAACTTCCTGTGTTCTGCAAGGGCCCAGACCATTTTTATAGTGGACTGTGCCATCACAACACATGTGTAATGGAGGTCAATTGGTGTATTAACCAATCAGGTTGGTTGATGTACCATGTGATTCCTACTTTTTTTTATGACAACATTGATTTTGACCTTGCTTAGCAAAATCTACAATTTATTTCCCCTGAGAGGGTGGTTAGGCCTACTGGGCGTTGGGGGTTGAGGGGTGGTAGGGGATAACCGAGTTAACAAAGCATTGCAATTAATGTAGGAATTCATTCTTCAGTGTAACGATTCCTTAAACAAAAGAACAAAGTCACTGTAATGTTAGCAAGAACCTTTTACATGACATTAGAAAACGTTAAACAGATAATAGTGAAAAAACAAGTGGTTCAACAAATAAGAAACAAGGGGGGCAAATAGTGTGATTGCACATTTCTAGTACAGACACTATTAATCCGTTACTTGATTTTCTTAGTTGTAAATGAATTCCAGCTCTGCAGCTGGCAATTTTATTTTTACATTGTCATATGTGAAAAATGTTTTAAAGTTAAAATATCTAAAAAGCTAATTTACCCCAGTGAGTTGTGGCCCCTAGGGTAGTATAGGGTTAATTTTCCCTAGACCTTAGATGTAAAATGTTTCTTGTTAAAGGTTAGCACCACCAGACACTAAAATTTAACTGGAAACATTTTGCATACACAAAATGTGCAACAACTAACGCCTAGGGAAAATTAACCCTATACTACCCTCGGGACCACGACTCACTGGGGTAAATTAGCAAGGGTGCTACATATGACTCATAGAAATATCTGAGTTAAGTTCTGGAAGTTGCTGGAAGGTCATCTGATATGTGGTGACCTGATTATAATATTTAGCCCACAATCTAGCCCAGTCTATCCAGCAACAGGGGTGGGTACATAGGTTATATAAGGCCCAGGTCAGACAGGATACTACGCGACGTGCTCGCTTATGTGCGAGCGCATGTGTGTCACTCTTTGAGGCTAGTGGATGACAGTTGTCACACTAGAAACTGCTTGTGGCGGCAAACTACAGCGTTGACCCTGTGTCATTTTGCCGCCACAACCCAAATTTAAATTTGGGGCTGCTGTCGCGTCATGTGAGCTGGTTCAGCCAATAAAGGCGAACCAGCTCTGTGACGTGTTCGTTATGCCCCCCCGCCACGCCCCCAACGCCAAGACCCAACTCCTGCAGTTTGAGCACAGATCACTGGGCTGCAGGAGCGCGCGACGGAGGTGCGCATGCAAGCGCGCGGACGTACAGTAGCAGCAAGTCTGAGCTCGCCTAATGCAGGGTTCAGCCCTTTATGCTTTGGATCCCAGAAGGTATCAGAGGAGGGGGTTCCACGCTCTCCTAGCCTGTAAGGAGGACACCGTTTATTGTTTTAAGTATTAGGGCAAATTTCCCAGTGTTAGGGGGGCCCTTAGAGACTGGGGTTCAAAGAAACTACACTACAGAAGCAAGTGGTTCCCTATCGCAGTAAGGAAGAAATCCTGGAAGGGTCTGCCAGGAATTTCAGGGAGGCAGTTTCCCTGATCTGTACTGAGCAGGGCAAAGGCTCTTACAGAAGAGATGAGCTGCTACAAGCCTCATAGTGTGAGAAATTGGATTCCAAAGTCTCCAAGTACTAAAAACCTATTGTGTAACTTTTTGTAATGAAATGGTTAAGTCCTAAAGTCAGTACAATAATTTGGGTACCACTTTATACCTGCCCTTTTTCCTTGTAAGCTATTCCCAGACATAACGTTATGATAATGATGATGTGGATGGTGTGGGTGTGAGTAACAGCAGCTTTGAGGATCAAACCCTAAGAGTTTGCCAGAATTTGCTTTTTACTAATCCCCACTCTGAAATTATTTTGCAGGAACCATAAAAGCATTATATTCACCATCTCTGCCATGTGAATATTTAGTAGCCGAGTGGTTAAGAGCACTGCTTTGTCAGTGTGTGGAATCAGGATAGTAAAAACCTTCTAGAAATATGAATTCAGGTGATAAAAATGCAATAGCAGGGGTAGCAATAAAGAAAGTAAAAATAAAAAGGAACCTCTGGTCTCTATTCCATGTATTAACATTTTCAGCATTTGGCATCCATCTGCTCAGTGAATGTAGCAGTCAACTACTTAAGATTACATATTTTTGTTCTGGGTCATTTTAGTACACAAAAATAGTCTGATTGCCCATTTAAGCCACAAGAACCTCCTGACAAATCACATGCCTCGGGGAATGAAAGTAGCTAATATGAACTATATGCAGAATATGTTTTGTATCAAACAACCACAGCAGTTTACGTACAAGCAATACTTTTGGTCATTTTGTTGTATTTTTCCACATTTCTATAAGAGGATATTTAGACAAAAATCCAGCCCTAAGTCATTATAATGTGGGAGGCTGGGGGAAATGGAAAAAGCATGCGTATTGCTGACAATGTTCATTTTTATTTCTACCTCTTTGAATTTTCATTATTATCATGGATCACAATAAAACATGAGAAAATAATGCAGAAAGTGCATTAGTAATCAGAGGAAGAACAAAAACTCAGATTTACTTTCAGCAGTTGTGCTAATCTGCAATACACCTTCAGGTCAATTAAAATGAGTGTCCCAAATTAAGGTGCCTTACTACTGTAAATGTATTGCTCTTTTGTCAGGATTCAGAAAGCGCTGATACAAGGAATCGCACCCCCATCTAGCAGGAACTGCCATTGATTTTAATTGCAGGAAAGGCTGCGCTTATAGTGCCTGACGACGTCGCTCCAAAACAAATCCATTGAATCCGTTGCATGCGCTTATAGTAAGTGCGACGGCGACAGAGCGACCGAATATTTGGAAGCCAGTGAAATTTGATTTTTTTTTAGGGACAGTCGCCACATGTGACTGTCTCTATACCAATCACAGAGCGCTGCCCTCCTCCTTGGTGACGTCACTGGCCTTGTCGCCTTGTCGCCAGCGGCCTAATGCTGGACCAAGCTGCAATAACCCCACAGTGTCGCTTAGTGAATTTCCCTTTTGTATTTTTGTGTGATGCTCAAAATATGTTAAAACAAGTAAGCTGACTTTAAGAACAGTTTGCTTAAATGTTGTGATACTTTACATACAGTATCTCCCAGCCTCTGGTTCGTTAAGGTTCATAAAATGAACAAGACATGATTACAATGTTAACATAACATTATTTCCTTTCTTTGCGGAGTTGAATAGAAAGTCTTGTTAATAAAGACATCTACTGATATAGACCGAGTACAAACGTTGAAGTACATTAAGATTGGTTCATTTTATTGTTATGTAAACTTTGTATGTCGCAGGGGGAATATTTTGAGCAATAATCAAGTCTTATGATTCTACTTACAAGAATGTTAGTAATATTTGGATAAACAACTACTCAATGCAATCATGGGACACAAAATGCTAAAGCAAATAATGTAGTTAGTCTGGCTTGTTCTCTACAGTATATCATAGTAGTATTTTGCATGCTATATTAATGTTCCATACTTCCTGTATTATGCAGAATATGTTATTGCTGCTTTATTGTAAAACGTATAACAAATTAAAAAATGGACATACATTTGTTGGTTTTATTAACTCTTACTGCTAACCATACCATATATATATATATTGTCAGTCATTATAGCTAGATGTTAAAACAATAACCCAAAAATATATCCAGTTTACCAAAAATGGGGCATCTGTTTGGTATTCTCTGTACTTTACAAAAATGAGGAGGGTTACAAATAGAATGTTATTTGTAAGGCAGGCATCCTGTTTCCATAGGTGTAAAATAGTAAGGAATCATTGATGATGGTACAAATATAGTAAGGAGAGGACTTCGGCACATTTACAAGCATAAGATATGTAACCCCTCTTTTTATGTCAAACTAAGGCTGGGGCCATAGAGGGGTGAGGAGTTCCGAGCCGCGCTGACGCTGAGGCTCGCCTGCTGAAATCTGCACGATTCCATGGACTTGCAGGAGAGGCAGCGTGCGCGAAGGGAGCCGGGGGGGGAGGTGGTTGGAGGCGGGGCAGTGACGTCGCTGGGCCAATTGCCCGCGACGCACTGACGTCAACATCACGGCGCCGACGTCACGGCGCCGTGACGTTGACGCTGCTTCAGGCTGATTGGATGTTTTCAGCCGACAGCGCGCTGAAAAACAGCTTGGCTGTCGGCTGAAAATTCCAGAGCCTCAGCACGCCTGCGGACGCTCGCGTGAGCCCCCTCTCAAGGCATCCTCATTGAGGATGCAGGGGCTCAGTGCTGAGCGTCCGCACGGCTCAGCGCGGCCTGTCCTTTTATGGACTCGGCCTAACACCTACTGCTGAGGTGGGGCCTGAGTCCCCTTTCTACAAGCATTACCCCACCTGTGTATTCATATTCCCAAATAAACCATTTGATGCTGAAATGGAGGATCATTCAATGCACATGTAATACATAAGAACATAAACAATCCCCAGCAAGCACTGCAAAAGTGTGTGTCTGTTGTGTAGCATGTGTAAAACGTTTTGCAAGTCTTAATAATTCTCGGTTGAACTTCAGTACACCTATAATATGAATACTGGATGTGATTAATCAAATATAATATCCTGTTCCCAGGATATCTCTTGGAATTTCATGTAAACTAGATATAATAACTCCGTTGTTCCCAACTCCAGTCCTCAAGAATGCCAAATGGGTGAGGTTTTAAATATATCCTGGCCAGGGGTGGACAAAAATGTAAAATACTTAGGTTCCAGCATTTGTTAGGTGTTGCGGGGGAGATACTGACTCTCCCTCACACAAACATTGTCTCTCTCTTACACAGACACTCTCAAAACACAGTCAGTCTCTCTCTCTCTCTCTCTCTCTTTCTCTCTTTCTCTCTCTCTCTCTCTCTCTCTCTCTCTCTCCCTCTTCGCCCTGCGTGCATTGACAGCAGGGGAGGGCACAGGGCTCCGACGAGCTCTGCCCTCGGACTTGTTCCACACCCAGCCCTTCCGCAGCCTCTGCCTCCTGCTCTCTGATCTCCCCCTCCTCTCCGAGCTGCATGGTGGTGATTTGACCCATCAATCAGTGCTGCTGCCGGGTCCAGCACGCCAGTTCTGGCTTTGATGTCTCTGGGGAGCAATGGTGCTGGTTATAGCAGTGATTGACAGGTCAGTCACCACTGCGCACAACACAGGCGCCAAATCCAGGGATTAACTATTTTGTGGTGTTACTGTACATATTACACTGTGAGCAACATTGTATCCTTCAGCCTCTGCAGAGACACAGCACCTTAGAATTGGCTGTTTATATTGCAGATGACATTACTAATAAGATCAGGCAGCACCATTACTTTTTGTGTTCTGTACCTAAGCCTCTATATGCGGTTTCAACATTTATTAATCGTCTTGTTACAGGGGAACTTTATGATACACACTATCCAATCCGTAACTCATTTGACCAGCCCCCTCACCACAATATTTTTATGTTTCACTGTATAAATACCTCTCACATCTATTATACATATTTTGTTGTTTAAATAAAGGTAATTTTGTTATGTTTTACCTTATCCACTGGGGTGGCCTTATAAGGGGATATTTATACCTCTGGATTAAAATTTTAGCAACTCACATTTACCTCATGAGTGCACGCTAACAGGGATTCTTTCTGGTTGATTTCCTTATCTACCTTATATGTACAGAGGGAGGGTGTATGCCTCAGGATGGAGTTTGTCCAGCTGTATAGCTGATCCTGTTGGTCAGATGGCATGAAGTTTAGTGCAGCCACAAAGCTATTTCCAATGAGGTTGGGGAGGCTTCCTTTAAAAAGGTGAGTTTTCAGAAAGCTTTTAAATGTCTGAAAGCTGGGGGAGAGTCTGATGGTGCATGATAGGGAATACCAGAGAGAGGTTGCAGCTCAGGAGATCTTGTAGGTGAAAGTCAGAAGATGTAATAAGGGAGGAAGAGAAGGCCAAGGTCATGGGCAGAACTGATGAGGCATACATGGTGTATTTGAAGATGAGAACTGAGGTGTAAGGGGTTTGCAGCATCGTTGAGAGCTTTGCAAGTCACAGCTAGGATTTTTTATTTAAGTATAGTGTATATGGGAAGTCAATGTAAGGGTTTGCATAATACAGCAGCAGATGTGGAGCGGTCAGTGAGGCCGATCAGGCTGGTAGCATCATTTTGGATGGCTTGGAGTTGGGACAGACAGACAAGGGAAATGCAGACTAGGAGAACGTTGCAGTTGTCAAGGTGGGACAAGATGAAAAACTGATCTTTAACATTGCATAGACCTAGAAATGTTAGACGTTGTGTCAAAGAAACAATAAGAAACTGCATTAATAAGAGAAGAGATGTAGAGATGGGTGAACTTTTTTGCCAAACTTGGAATCCACTGTGAAAAATGGCATTTTGCAAGTTCGACTTTGACTCAAACAAGGTTTTCTAGGCTAATTTGTCTGAGTTGCAACTTTTTTAATTATGTGAAAATTCAACTTGGCAAAAGCAAAAATGTACTTAAAAGTGAAGCAAACTGAAATAGGAAAGTTTGTCCTAAACTTTGTGGGTCCAATTTTGACACATTCCCCCATCACTAAATGAAATGCCTGACTTGTTTTGCGGTCACTTATCCAATATATTGGAATGACTAAACAACATTTGTTAATTGTGTAAATGTTAACATATGCAAATAAAAAGCATATCTAAAGCCACATTGTTTAAATTATATTAAATAAAGACCATCTATATAATGAGTCGCAAACATAAAAATACTCTTCGCTTGCTAGTAATAACAGGGTAAATTATGTTATTTTCCCTTATTTTTTCCCCAAACTCTTATAATATGGTTTTATTTAAGTAATCCCTCCATGTTTTTCCGTTAAGAAATCCATTCCTGGATCTATATTGAATCTGTATAGTGGGTATGAGCAACATATACACCGAGGGTAAGGGAATGTGTCACATTTTGTGTTCAGGGTATACAACATCCATATGTTTTGGATATAGTTGACTGTCCTTGGAATAGGAAGCAAGTACAGTACAGTATATAAAAACTAATCTTTGCATACATTCTGGAGCACAACCCAAAGAATAAATATGGATGGGGGAAAAAAAAAGAAGAAAAAAATATATACAGTAGTGCAACACTTTTATAAACCTCAGTATATTTACTTTGCAGTTCCCATACTCTCACATTCTGTAAGATCTTTAGAGATTCTTAAAGATCTGTGGACCTCTTGTGTTCAAGAAAAAAAATCTATGGGTTTCCAGCATCAGGTAGGTGTCCCCTTATGTGGTTCCCAGATGTTTACAAAAGAGCCAGAAACAATATATAGTGTAGTGTCTCTTATTATTTATTCAGGGGTGAGCAAACTTTTTATGCCGAGCCCCCTTTTTTATCCATGTAATTTCTCGTGGCCCCTCTGCCTGATGTTATCAAAATCACATTAAAAAAACCTTTATTAAACGGTATACAATGTAAATACAAATATGTCTAAGGCCGCGCGTATAGTGCCCGCGACGGCGACGCTAGCGAAAGTTGTATTTCGCTTTGCGGCGTGGGCGACCAGGCCATTGATTGGTTCAGGGGCTGTCACATGAGATGACAGCCCCTGAAAAATCAAATATTGGCGGCTTAAAAAAATTGCGTCGCCACGTCACGCTTACTATAAGCGCACACGGCGGCGACGACAATGCATTTGTTTTCGGGCAACGTCGCGTCGCCGGCACTATAAGCTCAGCCTAAATACTTACATACTTCAACAGCTCGCTCTTGCAAAATTAGGCTGCGTCCACGCTGTCGCTGAGAGCGGTGACATCACCAATTCTCCAAGCATGAGCACAGGGTGTCCTGCATAATTTTGCAAGCACGAGCGGGGAAGTGTTTAGACTTTTTTTTAAATGATTTCTGTACATTCATAGTATGATTGATATAGTGGCAGCCTACCCTTTCACTTGCAGAGGATCGCAGCGAAGCAGGTTGCCAGCGGAGGAGAGCAGGAACACAGCGCTATTGTAGGGTAGACACCGGAAGGAGGGGCGTTTGACATCACAGCGCTGGGGCGTGCTCCTCCCCCGTACCTCCGTATCACGTGGCCGCCACCTGCACTATTCTGTTTGGCCGCGCGCGCACATCTTTTTTGCCTGCGCACTCAGGTTTTGCCGCAAGCCTTCCGCCTAAATAATCTTGCGCCCGGGGCGACCCCCCCTCAGTTTGTGCAAGCTGCATTCAATCACAAAACCCACACACACACAATCACAACACACACAACCAACACACACACTCAATCACAACACACACAGACAGACAATCAACAGGCACAGCACCCACACACCCCACTCAATCACAACCAACACAGCACAAACTCAATCACAACACACACTCAGTCACAGTCACAACACACACAACCAACACTCACAACACTCAATCACAACACCCACACACACAGACAACCAACAGGCACAGCACACACACACACCACACACTCAATCACAACACACACACACAGACACAACACACACTCAATCACAACACACACAACCAACACTCACATAATCACAATCAACACACACAACACTCAATCCCAATACCCACACACACTCAATCACAACACAACACACACACAGACAGACAACCAACAGGCACAGCACACACACACACACACACACACACACACCACACACACACACACACACCACACACTCAATCACAACACACACACACAGACACAACACACACTCAATCACAACCAACACACACACACTGCAGTCCCTATATACACACACACACATATATATATATATATATATATATATATATATATATATATATATATATACACACATATAAACACGCACATATATACGCACACGCACACACATATACACACACAACTGAACTCTCTTCCCATGAGCGCTACAGGCCATGTCTGTACATACTGTGCTATATGTATGCACACACAGCTGTCTCTCACACATACTTATACTCCTTGTTTTTCCATCCCTATACACCAATAGGGACCACAAAGTATCCACACACACTTTTAGTTGTGCTACTAACTCTCACATTTCCACACCCACCCACACCATTTATATCCACTCCCACTCCACACACACCTTTTGTAAAGCACTGTATATACTGTGGGCTCTCCATTCATTTTTATTCACACTGATACACATACACACTCTTTCATCACTTGCTTTCTGTAACCTTTTGACACCTCCAGCCATAAAACACATCCACACCGGGGGAAGGACCAGCACAGATAACATTCCAATAGACACTGTTTATAGTATAGCTTTTGCTTGTTTCATTCATTGTAACATCGCCGGAAGAAGAGATCAGTGTATCTCGAAAGCTCGCACAAATAAATGCATTTCGTTCGCCACAGAACGGTATCATCTATTTATTTTTTGATTATATATATATATATAATATATATATATATATATATATATATATATATATATATATATATATATATATATATATATATATATATATATATATATGTATAGATATATATATATATATATATATACACACACACACATATACATATATATATATATATATGCACACAGACATAAATATATATACACACACACACACACAAATACATACATACATGTACACACACACAGACACACACACCTGGGGAGGGAGTAACTAAGCCTGCTAAGGTCCCCCCATTTGCTGCTGAAAACGGACGGGTAACAGACAGGAGGAGGAGGGCTTGTGTGTGTGCAGGGAAGGCCCTGAGCACTTAGAGCGAGTTTGCATGTGAAGCTATTCAGAAAGCACTGATAACATGCCACACTCGCTCAATCTGCTTCCACCCGATCGGTAGCACTCTCGCAAGCTCAAACAATGCTCAAACAATGCTCAAACAATGCTCAAACTCACATTTTTGTTAAATATCGAGCTATTCAGGTAGCTTCAATATGCACATCGCGGCTGCGACTCTCAGGTTATGATCTAGTCAGCTGAACGTGGCGAGATGGGATCTGCAATGTGACTCTGAAGAAGAAAATGCATTCTAATTATATCGGATTGAAGCCTGGTGTCTCCGGAGCTGACATGCATTAATATCAGCTCCGGAGACCCCGTGCTTCAATCATATGTAAAATAAAAAACATTTACAGGCAGCTTCATTACCTTAGCGGCTAACCGTTAAGCTAAAGAAGGGGTTAAATATCAGTGTCCAGTTTGTTGGGGTAGTAGGGGTGGGTGAAGGTGTATTTGGCCTGTGGTGTGCGTTTAGGCTTACCGGGATGGTTGCCAGAGGAGTTAATCCCTTCATTACCTTACTGGTAACAATCATTAAGGTAATTAAAGGGTTATCCCCTCCCACTACCCACTCGGTATGGCATTATCCAACTGAACTGTTTCTGACTTGCGATAACGCATTCTGAATACCGTGCTATAACAAAAGACAGACCGATCGGTTGGGTCATGGCAAAACGTTTGATTTGGCAGTGATAACATCAAAGCTTCTAGAATAGGACCCTTAATGTTATGATAACTATATATAAAGAATTGGTTTTGAAGCACGTTTTGATTTTTTACACTTGATCACATTAGTTGCATTTAGTATTAGTCCTTAAAGACTGAGCACTTGGTCTACATCTGATTGTAAGTTGGAAACTATGTATTTATTCATTCACTTTGCACATATTGGGTATATTAAGGATACAGTGGGTGTGCTCTTATTTATTTTGTCTTGAGATAACAGTATGTAAACTGAAGTGTTAGGAAGGTAGATAAGGACTGTACTGTATATATATATATATATATAGTAAGATTAAGATTTTCTATATAGCAAAACTATAGGTTTAGTTACAGGGTTTTCTTACACAAACCTGAATCTCATCCTGGGAGTACTCCTATAGTCCCACCCCCTCCCAACACTGCCCACAATTTTCAATTTGGCCCAGTATCTGAAGAGGAGATTATACAAGCGCTCCTCAAACTAAAACTAAGCAGCCAATGTGGACCCGACTTACTACAATCTAGGTTCCTACGACTTGGTGCCCCAGCCATTGCCAAACCAATTGCTTCCATAGTCAACTCTATCCTGTCTGCAGGCCATATCCCTAAGACCTGGAAAAATGCCAGAGTTGTCCCAATCTTCAAAAGTGGGGACAAAAACACTGTCTCAAACTACAGGCCAATCTCACTTCTCCCAATTCTATCCAAAGTCATGGAAAAATGTGTCCATTCCCAATTAAGCGATTTCTATACCAAGACAAATTTCCCTAGCCAATTCCAATCTGGCTTTCGTCCCAAACACTCCACCGTAACTACCCTGCTAAAAGTTTGCAATGAAATCCAGTGTGGAATGGAATGGGGACAACTCACTGGTGCAGTATTCCTAGATTTTGCAAAGGCTTTTGACACAGTTGATCATGCTATCCTGCTTAACAAGCTCCAGAGCTCTGGAATAGGGAAGCATGCTTTAAACTGGTTTCAGTCCTACCTATCAGGTAGATCCCAACATGTGTCCATATCAGGCTCTAACTCCAACCCGCTGGATATCACCTGTGGTGTCCCGCAAGGCTCGGTTCTGGGGCCCCTACTCTTCTCAGTGTTCATTAATGATCTTCCCACAGCTTGTAAGGAAGCCTCAATACACATGTATGCAGATGACACAATCCTATATGCACACAGCCATAGCCTCTCTGACCTTCAACACATACTTCAGTCTGACTTTTTGAGACTCGAAAATTGGATTTCCCAAAACAAACTGTTTTTAAACACTGACAAGACTGTAACAATGGTATTTGGGACCAAGACTAAATTTGTAAAGCTTCCAGTGACTGAGCTCCTGATTAGAACCAACGCTAACACCACCCTAACATCTGTCACTAGTTTTAAATACCTGGGCTTATGGTTTGACTCCCACTTAACATTCCGGGATGCCCATTGATACCCTGACAACCAAGACCTATGCCAAACTAGGGGTACTTTACAGGAACAAATCCTCCCTAAGTCTCCTGGTCAGAAAGCGTATCGCACAGCAGATGCTAATGCCAATTATTGACTATGGAGACATAGTATATGGCTCGGCACCTCAAACCCACCTTAGCAAACTTGACACCCTCTACAATTCAATTTGTCGTTTTGTTCTCCAATGCAACTACAACACACATCACTGCGAAATGCTCAAAGAACTAGATTGGTCAACACTAGAGTCTAGGCGCAAAGTTCACCTCTCCTGTCTTGCCTTTAAATTCTTCATGGGCAAGCTACCCAGCTACCTGAACAAGCTCCTCACCCCTACCACTTGCAGCACTTATCACCTGAGATCAGACTCCAAAAGACTGTTCATGGTCCCAAGGCTCTACAAAGTATCCGGACGTTCCTCCTTCTCCTACCGTGCACACCAAAACTGGAACAACCTACCAGAGACCCTCACATCCACCACCAGTTTAAGTTCTTTCAAATCTAAGGCTGTCTCACATTTTAATCTGGTCTGTAACTGTTTCATACGCTCATAATATATATTTTCTTTAACTGTGCACGCAATGTCTTGTATATAATGTATAACCTGTTCATTTATGTAACTGTACCTGTAACCATGTATTATTTGTTTTACTCTGTGCCCAGGACATACTTGAAAACGAGAGGTAACTCTCAATGTATTACTTCCTGGTAAAATATTTTATAAATAAATAAATAAATAATAGTAAGCGGCAATTGTTTAGAATGTACAGGTAGTATAACAATATGGAAGAAGTGCCTGGGTGTTTTGTGATGTGCTAGGAAGACTTAGTTTATAAAAATGTTAAAAGCTTGTAGGAATCTGTGGTTGCCCTAAAAGCAAAATCAGAAATAATGTGGAGGATCTGGAGGTTTGTGTATAATTATAGGAGGTATTTAATCAAGGAGCTTAGGGGAATTATTGTTCTATGTTTTCCTTTTTTGGTATGATTGGTGCAAAATAAATATGCTACCAAACAATGGTCTACATTACCAAACTTGGTTAAATAGTAATCATATTGTGAAAATGTATAACTATAATAACGGGACCAGCCCTCCCACTATCTCTTATCCCTAACTTGCAACCTGTGCACGCAACTGGGACCTTTCTGTTGTTGTCCCACCCATGGGCATCTTTGACAACAGGTTTTGGTCTCTGTAATTTCCTTCCCTAGTGCACCTGCTCATTCTATAGGTTGAGCGGATATCTCCCTTGTTGTTATAACTATAATAACGTTCTGAAAATAAATTCAGCAGGGATATTTTACCTGATTTAATGCTGTATTCACTAGGAATTATACTGTATATACATGATAACACATGATTAACATGCAAATACAATACATTGCTAATATGTAAAAGGTGACACTGTGTGCACAGTGGAATCACTCTATGCTAAGAGATAATGGTGAAAAGCAGGGTGGCAGATCAGTCTGAGACGTGATTGTGCTCACAAGTGATATTTGTATTTAATGCACACTGTACAGTGCAAGGGATTTTGTCACTTTAACCATCATAACTTATCTAATATGCAATACAAATCATTACTTTATTCTATGACAGAGAAGCCATTTCACCCCTTTGACACCTGATGGGATTCCAATGCACAGCAAAGAAAGGTCTTTTGGTAATAAATGGGGAAAATGGCTACAAAAACAACACTAACTACTACCCCTCACATTGTTTGGCAATTCCTTTCTGTGCTAATATGGCAAACAAGGTGTTAACCCCTGTGTCCCTCCAGCTGGGGGTCTAACTACCCCTCAATCACCCACCCGACTACACGTAACAAGTTCCTTTCTGTATGAATGTATAGCCTGTACAGCCTTGTTAGCCAAGCTAGCTAATAGGGCTGTAAGCCGCAGACCCAGCATAAAAATCTCCAAAATACACGATATAGTATAACTGAAGTTTGGATTTCAAATTGACAAACCTGTCCATGTTTAGTAATTTGTGTAATATTAGGAATATGTTAGGCCCCTAGTAAATCTTTGTGGACTACTAGCCATTGCCCATGACTAGATGGTCACTTAGGCTACTAATTGGTGATATACTAAAATGTTTTAAAAGGATTATATTATGTATCTTTAATATCTGTTCCAGGTTGGTTTAGTGACCATTATAAACATAGGGAAGATAGTTCTAACTCCAGCATGGGTTAGGTGATCTAAAGTAGCCCAGTATCGCCAACACCAGAGGTTAGGGAATAGGTAATGTACTGTAGCATTAATTACTTATTCACATGGCCATTTGTATACACCACATTAAACATATTGCTTATATATTGCCGCATTAAAAAGTCCCTTATTATTTTACCACTGGCGATATGGCTTTACTGAATAGGTCAATAAATATAGTTGAAATTAAACACTAATAAACAATGGAGGAATCAACCCCAGTAGAGCACTCATACACTGTGTTGAGATGATGGTGTAGATTTAAAACTAAACTTTATTAGAAACATAGTAAAACAATGGAGATTAAAATAGGATTAAACTCTGTATCACTACGCTTAATTACCTAAGGGATATGATAGTCCCCAGGTAGGTAGTCATTATTGAAGTGTTGCTTGAGTACACTAGCCCCCAGCCACCTTAATTAGGGAAGCCTGGGAAAGAGCTAGATTGAGGGATTATAAATATTATTCTTATATGGAATGCCATTTATATACTTGTAGTGCATTGGTGCAATAGTATTGAAATAACACTGCTAGTGGTGGGTTGATTGCACAGCCTGTAGTTAGCAATAGAGTTTCATTTAAATCTTGATAAGATAATGCACCTTGAGAAAGGGCTTTTAGAGCCTGAAACGCGTAGGAGGTTGTGTTTCTTTGTAGTTTGTTTGTCTTTTTTTCAATTTTATGTAGTTTAATAAACGTTTTTATCCATTGACATCTGTGAGCTGAGGTTGCTTTTCTTGGACGCTGCAGTCTCATGCCAATCCATATCCTCCTTTGTTAGTGTAAATTACTGCCCCAAGGATACACAACAGCTATAGCTCTAGGTCATATTGTTAAGACATCTAGCTGAAATTATTAGCTCACCAAACAAGCGTTTCTATGCTAAATCCATATGGGATCCATCTAATACTTTTTGTGATTGGATTTCTTTACATAATTGGAAGTATGGTGTCTCTAGATTTCATCCATGCTATGTTTAGCTCAAGGCTTCTCTCCTAAGTCCCACCTCTCTCACAGCGTTCATTATTGGCTGATCTTATGTCCATCATAAGTCACATGTCCATAGCACACTGGAGAGGAACCTGAAAGGAGGCAGTGTGAGTGTGTTGCTTGCATCACACAGGGGGTTACATCAACAACAGTCAGGTTTCCCCATGGCCATGGATTGTCATGGTCAATTTTATAGATGAGCGAGTTCTGGTTTCAGAAACCCAGACATACCCAAACTTCTGCGATCTGGACTAAAATGGCATGTGGCTGCAATCTGTGTACTAGACTTCAATCAAAAACGAGGCAAAAACATTTTTTTTGTTTCCTGCTTGGCTCCGATCTTGCATAATTTCCCTTCCTCATAAAGCTTTTCCTCCCTTACACTTTGGCCAAAGGGTTTAACTAAATGACCCTTACTCATGAAAATATTGAAGTATTTTACTATGTATTTTGTCACATTGGATGTAGTATTGGGCATTTCTGTCTTTTGCTGTTCCTTCCTTACCCTATCAATATGTTGTGTCTGTTTTAGCAGAAGAAGGGAGGGTTGGAGTGATTAAGGAGTCTGTAACAGACTTTAATACTAGTACAGTCTAGGACATTTGGTCACGGCCGTTTTGCTGTAATCAAGTTGCTGCCAGCATTTAGCTGCCACTCACCTCACCGCATGGATACCTCGCCACCGCCCAATTCACCGCCAAAGTAAGTATCTAAACTTACTCCTCACCCTAAAAAAACATAATCTTAACCCATAATACTAATGCTACCCAAACCTAAAAACCTTACCTCTCACCCTAAAAACTCCAAATATTAACCCATAATGCTAACGCTACCGCAACCCTACAAACCTTCATGCCTTACCCTAAACACTTAACCTAAAACCATTACCCTAATTCTCTAAACTAAAAACCTAACCCCTTACCCATAAACCCCTACCTTTAACCCTATCCATTACAACCCCTTAAGTTAACTTACCTTAGCTGATAGCTGTGTCCAGCGGCGGACCCACAGTTGTGGTAAGGTCCGGAGGGGCGACTGGGTTGCCGGGGCTCCGGAATATACAGAGCGGAGGGCGCTGCCATCTTCGGTATTATCCCACTGCGCTGGGATCCCTCACAGGTGAAAGCGCTGCACCAAGGCAGACAAGTGACATCCTAGGCACCCATAGACGGAGGCTCAGGCATTCGGGCAGCCAGACAGGTAACGGCAGTACCGTTTGGTCAGGGGGAAGGAGGGCACTAACTGTAAGTACTAGTCAATCAGTTCAAGTTTGGTTAACATCTTTATCTGCATTTTAGATATTGTGACAACTCAGTCACTTTGCAGGATCTTTGCTCTCACATTAAAGGCAGGAAGCATAAGAATCTATTAGCAGGTTTATTCTTACAGGCATAAAACAAAACAACAAGAAAACAACATTCCTAGCTCCTCTCTGAGCACTAACTACTCAGTACCCATTTTGTCCCTTACTAACCCAGATGGCTACCCCACTTACCGGTTAAACAAAGCTTAGGAATAGCTGAATAACAACCAGTGCTACAAGTGCAGACACAATTGTCTTTACTTTAGGCTCCTGAGGAAACTCCATCTCATGTGCTAGGCACATCCTCTGGCAACTTGACTTCCTCCTGGCTAACCTGCTTCACAGCTGCACAGTCTTGCAGCTCCCAGGTACAGTACACCCTTCTGGGCAGTCCCCACAGCCTTTTGACTCTGCAGGTTCTGGAACAGGTACTATAGAAATGACATAGAACCACTTCCTGCCTTTTAAAGCTCTGCTCTGGAATTAATTGTCCACATCCTAGCATAACATACATCTAGGGTGGGGTCTGCCTGTCTGCAAAGTGAGGGAGTTAACCCTTCATTCCCTCACTATATACAGTATATACCATATTTCCATTGATTCTAAGATGTACCTTTTTTCCCATTTTCACATGTCTAAAATTGAGATGCGTGATAGAATCGATGTTTAAAAAAAGGGGGTGCAACTGGAGCAGCCGCAGTGGGGATCTTTATAGTGCCCAACAGCAGCTCGGCAAACTCGTGGCTCCGATCACGGCCCCCCTTACCTCCCTGCGACTCTCTGTGAACTGTAGGAGGTGCAGGGGATCATTACAGCGCCCAGCAGCAGCTCTTCTCATATCACAGCCCCCCTTCCTCCCCCCCACGACTCTCTGTGAAATGCAGGAGTTGCAGAAGGGAGCAACTGGAGCAGCCACAGCGGGATGTTTCCAGCACCCAGCAGATCAGCAATCTTACCCTACTCAGACCACGGCTTCCCCGCGACTTTTGGCAACCCTCGGCGGGACCGGAACTGCAGGAGGTGCCGAGGGAGCGCAACAAGATTGCTGAAGACAATGTAAGTTTCACATGATTCAATGAATGAATGTATTAATGAATGAATGAATGTAGTGCTGAGCATAAAGTTTTAGTGTAGTGTTGTGTGGATAAATGTATGCTATTATCTGCTAGTAAAAAATTAAAATTTGCACATATAATGTAGTGGTTTTTTCCCCAATTTTTTTTAATGAAATTATGGATGCGTCTTAAAATCGATGGTGTCTAAGAATCGAGGAAATACGATTGTAATATATATGTGTGTATATATGTAGCACTGTTTCCCCCCCAGTGGGAGATACCATTGGTACAGCGCCTCCAGCTTCAGTGGGTTCCGTTTAAAATGGAGGCAGTCTCCCCCTGAAGCACATCTCTTTTCCACTCTGCTACTGACTCAGATCCAGGCAGGTGTAAAACTAGAACAGGCTTTATTAGCGCATTCACTGCATAGATGGCATTACAGCGGTATAGGTCTTAGATGACTCCAGACATCTAGATGGTGCATAACCCCAGAGAATACAGGGTCTCTTCTGTTGGATCAGATGTTCTCCCAACCCCAGGGACTGGGGGTGGTCACGCTCTTCCCGCGGTGGGAGAGACTCATAGCCCTATTGCTCTTTTCCTCCTCCACAGCAGGACTTACTAAATTGGGTACTTCTTCTCATGAGGAACCAGAAGGGGCGGGCTCATGGTCTGTACCTATACCAGATAGGCTGCATGCAGGCCATGAGTCACAACCACACTTCTGTCACTCAAGAGCAGCATGAGAGTGGGGTCAAAAACCCACAGATTAACCTATCACTGCCCAGACTAATTAGAACTGACGTGACAGGTAGGAGGGACTTACCATGTTACATATATATGGGTTGCAGACCTGTCTAGGATGTGTGAATTAGAGAGGCAGAGAGATAACACTATATGACCTTGCTCTCTGCCAGTAATTTACTGTATACAAGTTGAGTTTTTTTTTAACATTCTTATCTGCTGATTATATACAATATAACATTAGGTAGACAGTGATACCACTTGAAATAGACAAACACATTTTTGTAGTTTGCAAATGCAATAAATACTTACAGAGGAAGAAAGAAAACATTCTCCAGATTATGACGTTCATCAAATTCACGGTTTCCCCATAATCCAAATCCAAAATCAAGGGATTTTAGACAAAACCAGATTTTATTTAACATCAAAATACGGTATCAGAAGCACATACTGTATCTATTTATTTTACCAATGTATTCCCTGCCCGGTTGTGTGTGTATATGTGATCTAAACAGTAGATTCACGGATTCCAGGGGGAGCATAAAGAAAAACACACAAAAGCACAGAAAATCTAAGTGCAGGAGAATTGCAAGGTGGACAATTATCAGCTCCAAAACTTGGCTCGTCTAGAGTGTCTACTTACAAACTGTAATAATTTCAACAGCAATAGAGAGGCTTGGGCAGTCAATCCATGGTGGGTATCATCTCAAAGTCATCAAAAGAAAAGCGATCACAGTACTCAAGATGATGTACCCCAAATGCAGAGAGAGATAGAGGAATAAGCTACATAGCACAGATCAACCGGGTATAAAATGTTTAATCTAAATGATAAAATGTGCACTTACAATGTGTCAATAAACATCGGGTATATCACACTTCAATAGTGTATAGGAGAGACCGTCAGCAAGCCAGCTCACCATCCCGTGGCTCCCGATAGACCTCTGTCTCCAGCCCCTGCTCCGTCGCATCACAGCAAGACCGGGCGTCTGACGTCAGATCCAGTTACACTCCGGTGGTAACCCAGCTGCCTATGGCTCCTCTCCAGACTGCTCCGTGTAGCAAGAAGACTCCCACTCTATGCGTTTTGCCACGTGATAACGTCGGCTTCGTCACTTCGTCACTCCTGACGAAGCCGATGTTTGTAAGTAGACACTCTATACGAGACAAGTTTTGGAGCTGATAATTGTCCACCTTGCAATTCTCCTGCACTTAGATTTTCTGTGCTTTTGTGTGTTTTTCCTTTATGCTCCCCCTGGAATCCGTGAATCTACTGCAACATTTGGGACAAGTAAAGACTAATCCTACCAGGGGGGTTTGAGCAGGGGATTAAAATTCATTATTTTTTGTGTCACCATCATTTGGTATATCACTATTATTCACGTTTATGTGTAGTATTATTAATGCACCTTATTTTTGACTTTATTTAAAGTGTTATTATCATTTCACTACATTCACAGTGATCACCTGTTTAGTTGTTTTGTGCCTATACAGTATATCACTTTTTCCCAGTACTATGTGATCTAAACAGGCAGATAATTTTTTTCAGGTTGTTCCTTTTCTAAACAGAACTCCTTGCAAACATTGGAGGGGCCAAGACTACACTTTTCGGTTTGTGGTGCATCCTCTTTAAATAGGGCTATTTTAGAGCACACAAAATCTGTGAAAAATATTTTTATTACATGCAGACATAGCCTTTCTAACTCTCTTTGGCACTGCCGCAAAAAGATTATTTGGACACAGTCTTGATTTCAGGGCCACAAGCTGAATAATGAGTTTAAATAAGTCCGGAGCAGGGCTGCTTCTGGCCACAGTTTTTAAGAAACTTTCTCAAGCTACATCTATATGGATACCAATAAAACATAAAGGTACACATTTACTAAGCAGTACTCGGCCCCATTGTAACCTTTAGTGAGTCACCCAGAGAAAAGCTAAAGATTATATATGTTAAGAGTGAGGAAAAGTAGAAGAGGCCCTGAAGAGCATTCAGTCGTTTCTTTGCCCATCTTAAAAGTATAGTGGCTGCCGTCTGCTGGAATCACACGAGTAGACTAAACCCATGCAACTACTTTACTGTATGTCATAAATGACTGGGCAGGTAATGAGCACATGATTAAGTCAGGGGGACATACAGATGTAGCAAGACTTACTGTTCCCGTGACCACAAAAGTTCGCAACGGCTGGATTGTGGCCGGGCCGAGTCTGTATCTCCAGAATCAGGGGGTCCCTGGAGCTGAAATTAAAGTCTTGTCCTTGATGACGTACAGTAGATGACCGAATATGGTCCTCTAGTGTTCCCCCTCATGAAGTAGAGGCTCATTTTTGTTCATCTACGTCATCGAGGGGCAGAATAGACTGGAGTCTGAAAGAACTGCTTTGGGGCGACATGGAGAGAGTTTTTCTCTCTAGGACTCCTGTGTGCAGCTATTACAGACTGTCTGGCCTGGGATGATTAACCTTTATTCCTCCTGGGCCACAAAACGTACTGTTTTAGGGGCTGTGGACAGACAGCAGACGAAACAAGGATTTCAGCATGCTGGTCCATGGCACCGGGAACAGTAAGTATTGCTACATCTGTAGTGATTGGATAATAGAAGATCAATATTAAGGGGGAAATGTTATGAGGAAATTAAATGTATGTCACTATCTCTGTTGACATGATAGAATGATGCATTACAGATTGTTTCAGGAACAAAGCTTTCTACACAATATGCAGTGAAGTCACTTCCCAGTGAACTTCATTTAAATGTGTGGGACAAAAATCTTCTCCAGCATGGGGAATTGGCTTCATATCATATTGAAAAAAGGCCAAGGAGAGTAATCACGTTTAGAAAATAGATAAATCTGCCTTTAGAACCATCTCCTGTATTGGTATTATCCTTTCTATTTAATATCACACATTTCACATATACCTATACAGTATGTTATATGACACTTTCTGCATGTTGTTAGCATTGAAGAGACTCATATGTTCATGGTTACTGGAACCAAGTATAGAGGCTATAAGAATTATTTAGAATTACAATTACATTTTCTATATATTACTAAAGTATTTGTAAAGATTATAACATATTTTGACATTTATTGAAGGTATAATAATGACTTTTACTTTACTAGTGTAAAAATGTCACACATTTAGGGGTTAATTCTATGTAATCTGAAGTAAGCTTTTGGGTCATTTTAGGCTGCAATTGGCCATGACTTCAATGGGGATTTTACATAAAAACAACTAATTTGGAATATATATAAGATAAGGCCCTTAAGGTAAGATTTACTACACATTATTAGTACTTGTGCTCCATTCAAGTGAAAACATTTATCAAAATACATAAAAGTGAATAACATTGTAGGCATAACCTGCTCACAAATAAAATCAATAAAGTAACTTATTTGAAAAAGGTTTTAAGCCACATTCAAATAAGATATGGTATATCCATCAAATAATTTCAGCCTACCTCACCAATTTGCATTCAGAACACTTACAGTTTCTGTGCACGTCTTTTTACTTCTGCTTACTTTGGTAGGAAAAGTGGCTTTAAAATATTTATTTGTATTTTAGGTTTGTATTTGTATTTCCAATATCAGCGGAATATCTAGCAAATATATGAAGCAGAGAAAATTATTCCGAAATAGTATTGCTGCTCTATTCATTATACATCTGTACTCACTATAATCACAAAACCAGAAAACTGCCAAACGGGGGCCTGTGCTACATAAAACACTACGGGAACAACATATCAGAGCTCTACAAACCGCTTCACTCGCTAGGCAAAAGTGCAAGAAGACAGCCACATTAACACAGTCATCATCTTCCAATGAAAGCAAAACGCCACTAGTATAAAAACATTTTCTATGACTTTGTTTGAATATCAATATACCAGGTGATATTGTGAAATCAAGTAATTGGCATCTGTAATTAATCTCTGCCTTTGTTTTTACAGTAACGGTTCAAAAGCGAGAAATGTTTCCGCATACTTTGCCACTACTTGTAAATTAGTTACAGACTTTTTCTTTCCTTAAAACCATTGGTCACAAAAGTTGAGAAAATGAAATGCAAGATTCTTACCTATTGTCAGAGCACAAGACAATCACGTTCATTAGCTGTGTGAAGATTTCAATGTCCCTGTTGTGACAAGCTCACATTTGTTTCCCAAGAGCACTAGTGTATTGTAAGCACTTTCTTTCGATCTGCGTGAGATTCTAAAAAAAAAAAAACATCCTCTACAGCTGGAGGGAGCTTGAACTAAGCAGAAATCTCTCAAACTCTTTTCTCAGTGACTTCTGTCTTCTGAATTCGGCATGATGTTTTGTGAAAGGGGCCCTCAACAACCAGGCCCAGATTGCTTGGAAAGTATTTCCTGCCTTTGGAGAAATATGCATGTACTAGAGAAAGGCTGCACGATGGAAAAAAATCATACTAAAAATGGAAACTGTTAAAAGAAAATAGGGAGAAAAAAAAATCTACACTGCTCACTCCAGAGGTTTTGATTTAGTATACTGCGGTGTTTACGCCTACGAGTTTGTACCAGCTTCAACAGAAAATGATTCCCAGCCTGTCTGCAATATTTCTAGTTTAACATTAGAATTTCATGTAATACTCCGGGAAATAATCTATAAATCTGTTCTAATAAACTAATGTAGTTTCTGGGTTCTATATTGTGTTCAACACTTTCCTGTGAAGCAAGTTTTAAAGTACATTGTTAAAGACTGATTTCTCAGGAGTAAATAAATACAGAATATTTCATATTACGGAAAAATAAATGTTCTTTTACTAGTCATTTGATAGATCAGTATACTACTGTACCTCTCCAGTGAGACCTCCAGTCACCTTGATCCAACAAAGTATAAACACAAGCAAAAATCTTCATACTGATCATATTAGATGTTTGCTGACATCTTTCCAGTTTTGTAACGTGTTGACCAAGTTTGTGGGACAATCTTCCCTTCTCTGCAAACTTGGTAAAACTGTCATCCGTTATCTTCCCCCCCCCCCCCCCCTCTCTTCTGTCTGCGTGGAATGACTTCCTATTTTCTCTCTCTAGTCTAGGCTGAGAACTTGGATCCCCATTTGGTTTTGATTAAATCCAGACAGGCTGCTTCGTAGATGTTCAGATGTGAGTAAGGAAAATGAAATGTCACGCATGACTTTAATGACCATATTGATTCATTAATTACAGAAACAAATAGATATATTTTAGCTGCTAGGATAATATCAATGATAAGCTATTCATTTTGGTTAAGAAGATTGAGTGCAATGCTTTCTAGTGACATACTGTACTCTCTCTTTTTTTTTTTTCCTTCCATCTGGCACTATGCAGGCTTAGAGGAATTTAAAAAAAGTGTTACTTCAGCATTAAAGGGGAAAGGTTGTGGTTCGCCTTATATGTTCATTGAGCCCATGAGTTTCTGTGCGATAGTGACCCAATTGGCACTATCACAGTTTAATGAAGAAAAGAAAACCCATAGCAACACAATAGGTTTTTTTTTTAAAAACAAAGCAAGAACAAAAATATATATATATATATATATATATATATATATATTTATATATTCCCATCATATTCAATCTTTGCTAGATTATATTAATATTGCTCTAGATGAAGGCAAACAAAAACCATAGTGCAACATTTGTGAATTATGTGTCACAATGAAAACTGTCAAAGGATAGTAAATTTTACCTGCCTTTACTTTAAAGTATTCTTTCACGTGCGTTGTTCTCTAATCTCAATAAATGACCCTGTATCAATTGTATTGCCCTTGGGGCGGAAATCTCACTTGCAGTTCCTTGAAACTATTGATCTTGGATATATATGTAAATAGTAACCGTATTCCCTCTTACATGCCTCTTTTCTCAGCAGGCTCAGACACCTCAGGCTTAGCTCTAATTGGGCTTTATTTATAATACAACAACAGGTACAACTTACAATGCTTGTTTGTCTTACTGCAGACCTGACATATCTATATCATAAACAAAGTATATACTAAGAAGGTACTGTACATTCTCTAGTCACCGTGTCACTTCTGCAGCTCCCCTAGAGGGTATTATGTCCCTTATTGGAACATCCCCTTTATCATGATTTTTTTTTTTTTTAAATCCACAAAGCTCAAAAAAAGCAAAAAATCAGGGAAACTTTACCTAAATAGCTTTTATGCAAAAACAATATCTGTTAGGGCCCTCAATTGCATATGGCTAATACTAGCTGCAGGTAACGCTGCCTCGCATTAGCCATATAAAGAAGATGCCAGATATATTGCAAAGCAATATATACCTCGCATCTGCCTTTACAAAAATAAGATATTAATTAATTCTCTGGAACACCTGCTTTTTTAATGGTTGAGCTTTGGCCCTTTTGGGTGGGAATGGGGTGCAGGGTGCTCATTGCCCTGAAGATGGAGGTCGTCAAGTAGGATGGTGTAAGTCAAATATTGTTTTTTGCTGTACCCATTGAGTGTCATTGTGGCTACGTAGGCTCTCCTTGCAAGAGTCTAGAAAGGTCCAGTCACACTCAATCGGTTGGTTATTTTTAACCTTTTAAATGTTTTATTTTTAATGTGTGTGTGTGTGTGTGTGTGTGTGTGTGTATATATAAAATCAGAAACAGAGCAAAACAAAATAAAAAATAAAGGTAAAGGGAGGGTGATACAGAAAAAAAGGAAAAAAGGATCAGGCACTCCTATATGCAAAAAAGTGAAATTTATTGACCCAACTTTTTGGTTTCAAAGAGCTCTTGAGAAAGGTCCCAGTGGGGAGCGAAACAATGAGTCAATAATTTTCACTTTTTGGCATATAGGAGTGCCTGTCCCTTTTATTTATTTTTATATATGTAACAGATTTTAAGCCTGACTGACCCACCCAATCTCACATTGGCCCCTGTGGTTTAACCAGTCCCCATTACATGGTCGTGTCTGGTGGTGCACCTGTTGGCAACAGGACTCCTGAGTCTCCCACATGATGGTGTATGGGGAATGTCAACCCAGACAGGCAGCTGAGGTAGTGTGTTAGAGTCCTACCTACATAGAGTGCAGCGCCTCCACCTCATCAGGATCTCTGCGTCCGCAAGGAGATGGTTCTGATGAGGAACTCCTTCTTGGTGGTGCCTTCCGCTGTGGAGTAACTTCCCACTCACACAGTGGGGTTGTCGTGAAACAGGGCATCTTTATTGATGATGGTATGGGCAGACTGCCCCTCGCAGCTGGCAGCTCAGCCGCTCATCTTGTCCCGTACTTTCCCTTTAAAAGGTCTGTCCTCCCAATGGAGTTGGATCACCTCTCCCCCCCAGGGAGATCACCACCTGTGCCAAGTCCCTGGACACAGTGTAGGCCCAGCCAGCCTTACTGCTGATGACTCTTGAACTAGAACTGCACCACTAGTTAACACACTAGTGGACGCATTAAGCTTCAACTCTGAACCTAGTCATGTAGAACACTAATTTTGGGCAGTGCTGTGCCGTATATACCCAGGGAATGGCTCCACCTCCTGTGTCACTAACAATGGAAACAAGGTCTGTTACCACTCCCCTCATGTACATATGACACCTCACCAGGGTGTGAGGGCAAACCTCCATGATTGATGCTGGCAATCCTGTTTACTTACCAGGCTTACTGCCAGCATGAGAGAGAACTGTATACCATTTTTACCACATGGCTACATATATATATATATATATATATATATATATATATATATTATATATATATATATATATATACATACATACATATATACGTATATATATTCATATACATAGGGATAAAAGAAGAGAGCTCAACCCCATAGCGTAAAAAGTAATTTAATAAGGGGGGTGGGGGGGAATGTATATAATTATTACAAGCAATTTGTGAATATATCGAAGCCAAAATGAAGGAAATCCTCCATGGAAGAGATGCTGCACGGCTCTGCAGACAAACAGCTCACACGCCTGGGTTGTAGAAGCGCAGTGCTGTTGAATGACGGGCTCAATGCTTACAGCCTTAATAGTAATCCTAGACACGATCCGGCCTCGATCGCGTCGCTACGTGATGATGTAATGCCGTTTTGAGAAGAATCCTAACGCGTTTCGTCGATCAAGGCGACTTCATCAGATGAAATATGGGTAGCATCGGCGGCAGTGTCTGAAGTACCTCTCACATGTCTAGGTGATTAATAAACCAACCAATCAAGGCTGCCTAACAACTAAATTACCAATGGGAATCTAAATACTAAATCACCAATAGGAGAGCACCTCAGCTCTGCTAATTATATTAATATACTAACCTTAAACGTACATCATACTATAAGTAAAATAATAACAATAAATACGTATAAACAACTATTATACAAGCTATGGATGAGCTCATGTTAAAAGGAGGGTCCAACCAGCATCATGAACCAATCAGATAATTATCTGATACATATAAAATTCATAAGATATGCTATAAGCTTAAAACTTAATTAAAATTAATATACTAACTCTAAATTTAGATGATATTACAATACTACTATATTTAATTAGCTACATATTAAACAGTTAAAAGGCGCTGATTATTGTGCTGTACAAAACTACTATAAACTACTAAAAGACTAAAAATACTAAAAAATGCTAAAAAAACTCAAATACAGTATGAGTGGAACAATAATAATAAAATGCCAATACATATTGTGGGCAGATAAAGCTATACTATACTAACGTACTGGTATCAGACATTCATTGAATCCACCAGGGGCCAATGTGCCCATTTGATAGATCCAAAAAGTTTCCCTTCTACATAATAACCTAAATCTATCACCCCCTAATGTGGGGGGCGATGTTTGTTCAATAATGGCTAATAAACTGGGATCTTTATTATGAACAAGGTTAAAATGATGTGCGTTATTGCCGTTTATCACATTGCAAAGGAAAGTGTACAAGGTGCTAAGCCCTAAATATCAAGTGACAATCTGTGATTAATAGTGCAATATAATGACTCACAGGTGAATAAACCAATAAATTGAATGTAATACCCCCCTGCTTCTACCCTCCGGTGGGGTTGTTTTCACTCTTCCCCAAATTGTAGAACTTGTATCACACGATCCAGGGGGAGCATAGGGGGAAAAAACATAAAAATCTAAGTGCAGTGGTATATATAGTGCTAGGAAATATCCTATTAAACTTGGCCCCTCTGTTATTCCTACTCACAAGAAGTTAGAAGTATTCAGGCAATGAGATCAACATAGGCAGATGAGGAGAGATCACTGGTCACCGTAGCTGCAGGGAAAGCATCTCAGCGGGATAAGGAGAAAAACACACATAGCACAGATCTGGCGGCAATGACCGTTTATAAAACAACCTACTGTAGTAAAATACACACTTACAGTGTCTCAAATTTAAAACAGCATTTATAGCTTGAAAAGCTAAATGACGCAGCCTGGACAGGAACCCACGCCGTCTCTCACCACACCATCTGACTCCGGAACTCCAGTTGGATCACCACCTCCGTTCACGGGTGGCGCTGCTTCACTTCCGGTCGTGGGACTATGTCGTCACTTCCGTTCGAGCGTTGCAGTAGATCGTGGGATACAGGGGCACCTTCTTCCACAGCTGCGTCACGTTGTGGGCGGTACAGCTCTACGCGTTTTGCCTGTCTATTGGTGCGGCTTCCTCATTGCGCCTATGTTAAAGAAAGCGTGTGCTCATTGGTCTAATAGTTCGACACACATATTGGTTGCACACATGTACACAATATGGGTACTCAGGCAATTAATGTTTGTTTTAACTTTAAATGTGCCACCTTTGATATGTGAGGTAAAATGTGATGCCAGAACAGATGTTTACAGGTAATACAGCGGCCTCTGTCACATTTATGATTGCCACATTTTTTTGTTAAAATAGCGGACGAGGCAGAACCAGGCAGCCAAGGGTACTGGGACCAGGGAACACTTAAGGTTCTGGCTTTCCTATATAAAACTGGGACCCTTTTTGTTAATATTGGTCCCAATTGTGGATCACATAAAAATATATTCCAGTGATTATTTAGAATAGACTGGATTGCTCTGTGTGATTGGTTGAATGTGGTAACAAACCTGGGAATAAAGGAGTACTGTATGTTGCACACTACAATGAAAAAAAATATATACATACAGTCTACCGGTGCTGCTGGTTCAAGTAGTACCTGCAGAGTAATTCCAGGGCAATACTCAGGAAAAGAAGGATCCAACGCTCTACGGTTTTGATTATAATGCTAATTTATTTGTGCCACACAACGTTTCGACCTAAATAGGTCTTTCTTAAGTGACTAGGTGTAAGGGATCAGGGGACACGCGCCTCTCAGCGGGTCCCTGTCACCCAGGCTCCAAGTGCGTCCGCTCGTCCCAGATCCCCTCCCCGTCGGCTCCTTACCTCCTCCGGTCGGACGCCATGCCGCTCCTCCGCGGCACACGCCGCATCCTCCCACACGCGGCCGGGGCGCGCGCACGGGACCCTTACAGGGCGCGCCCGCACCCGATCCTCTTTGCCATCCTCCCGCACCACTGGCTCCGCCTCCCATCAGCTACAGGCTATGTCCACCACTCACCTGGCTGACTCCCATTCTGGGCACCTGAACCTATCCCTGGGCTTGCTCAGACAGGCCTCCGCTCCACCTCTTGCTCTCATTGGTCCTCCTGCATATATAACCCCAGTCTGCCCTCTCCTTCCTCGCTCTGCATAGTTCTTCTGTGGCTTCGCTTGTTCGGTCGTCTATGCCTGGCTCTCTTCTGTATTACTGCTCTAGTTCCTGTCCCTGCCCCCGTTGGATACCCTTGGATTTGATCTTGGCTCTCGTTGACTTTGTGTACCTCGCTACTCCCTGGACTCGGCTTTGGACCTTACTACGCTGCTCTCCTGCCCCTGACCTATGGCTCTCGGATCTCTACCCACGGACTTCTGGCACCCCGGACACAGCAAGTATCAAGTTAACCCTTTCTCACCAGGACCGGCAACGCATCATACCACACTCCGGGCACGCCCTCACTGCTGTGGGTGCGTGTTATACCCTTACCCACCTCAGTATTGGGGACTGGCCAGGTCTGCGGGCTTTACACTAGGCACTTAAGAAAGACCTATTTAGGTCGAAACGTTGTGTGGCACAAATAAATTAGCATTATAATCAAAACCGTAGAGCGTTGTAACAAACCTGGGGGCAGATTGATCATAAATTCCCTGTCTAAGCCTAACATTAGTTTTGGACTTGACTATTTTATTTTCCTTTGACGTAGTCAATAAGGTCGCATGATCAATTGCCAAAACCCTATTAAAGGACTCATCAATAAGCTTTAGATACAGTCACTAGTAGGACTGAAAAATTAACTCATAAAACAACATATTGTTCCGGAGTGGGAGCAGTTAGATCAATGTATTATCGATTATGCACTCAGACAGTGGCATTCTCGTTATGGAGCATGCGTTTCAGTAGAATGAGGAAAATTTTAACACACTCAAACTTTATAGTTTTATTAGTGTTTCAGATTTAATTACAGCAGTTTAACACATTTACGAGCTATGAAGGAAAACCTCCTATTTTCGTTTAAGGAGAAATCACCATCGCCGAGGAGGAGAGTGAGACAGCGGGCACGGCCGCGCAGCAAAAATGGCAAAGGCTGGACTGCGCTATAAAGTAACTTTATTAAAGCATGGGTTTTTAAAAAACAAGAGGAGGGGTGACACCCCCGCACCTCTTACGCGTTTCACCTGCTATGGGCTTTTTAATTTCATTTCATTTAATTTTTTTTGAAAAAGCCCATAGCGGGTGAAACGCGTAAGAGGTGCTGGGGGGTGTCACCCCTCTCTTGTTTTTTTAAAAACCCATGCTTTAATAAAGTTACTTTATAGCACAGTCCAGCCTTTGCCATTTTTGCTGCGCGGCCGTGCCCTCTATCTCACTCTCCTCCTCGGCGATGGTGATTTCTCTTTGTATCTTCATACAGCGTGGAGCACACGAAACCGGATGAATCAAAGACATATGTGAGTACTTTGCAACTACTTTGAAAGTTGGAGCTTCCCCCGGTGTACTGGTTTATTGAGTTGCAGGACTTATGCATGGGGTCTGGGTGGGTCTCAGGACTTCCCCCGGACAACCCTTCACAGTCTTGCCAGACCACGTTCCAACTAGGGGTTAATTTATATCAGCTCCACTTTTTATTTTATTATCCGGATGCAGCAATTCATCATATATGTGGATATAATGCTCTGTAGCACTAGTTAATTGGGGGGACCTCTACCTCAATTTTCCTTCAGTATCCTATTTTCGTTTAATAAACATGAACCTACCACAGTGTATCTGGGGTACTTGTTGACATAATACAGTGACATCAATGTAGTTATTAGTTGATTGTCTACTGTACATTGTGCTTCTTATTGTTAATCTACTAACATAACAGACCTACAATTGTGCACATTTTCATGGGAATTGAGCAAGAAATATAGAAGATATGATGAAAAATGAAAACTGTCCCTTTTTCCTGAACAGTATATATATACATATACATATACATATACACACACACGCAATATTTGTAATTATATTTTTGTTGTTGATGTAGGACTAATGGCCAGTACTGTAGAGGGCGGGGGGAGGTTAGGTTTGTTGGGGGCTGGGGGTGGGGGGGAGGGTCTATGGAGGTAGGTGCCCTGTAGGAGGGAGATTAGGCCACTAAGGGGGATTAAGGGGGCTGGTTAACCCTTGTATGCCATTGTGGTTGTGCCTCTATGCCATACAATGGGTAGTAAGGTAGAGTATTTCTATTAACCCCTGCTTGATTACCTTAGTGACCAAGAAAGCATGCATAATGCATGATTTCATGGCCACTGGGCCTTCCAAAGGGTTAAAACATACGTCTTGGCTACTTTATTTGGCCTAGTCCAGAGTATTCACTTTGGCTTCCTATATTGCGAATGCTTTCTTCGGGTTGCATGTCAGTCCTGTTGGAGGTCCCCAGTGGATATGTCGCTATTCTCTGTTTGCCTCTTTCAATCGTTGGTTCAATATGATATTGTATTGGTCAAATAGTCTTTTGGTTCCAGTGTAATGTATGTCCATCAACTACCATTGCATAGGAGCGAGATTTAAGTGGTCCTAAACATGTAGCCTTTTTCGAGGTTGACACTTGTTTTGTGGAGATATCTGTAATTGTACTGGTTCTGCAGAATGTCATTCTGGGAGGTCTCTCGCATGTGTCATAGTAACTTTCGGCTATTGTTCATTTTTTTTTCTACAAAAACGTGTATATTCTTCTAAATTAAAGATTAGCCTAATTCTGTTCCATTGAGTTTATAATCACACATGTATCTATACTAAACCTTGTCTACAATTTACCTGCTCATGATTCTAAATGATTGAAATCCATTTGCAGGGAAATTTCCCTCTGCTCTGGTTTTACATCCCTACATAATTAAGGGAATTATTCAAGAAAGTCCATAGCGACCATTTGGGCCATTATCAGATGCAATTTCCATTGATTGGAGCCTTTTCCACCCTTTTGGCTTATTTAATAAAGATTAAGATTGTTCTTTATATTCACCTCTAAATTATTAATATTCCGTTTAAAGAGCCACTATACTGAAATAGAGGCACTCACGCAGTTTTCGGGACAAAAGTGGTTGGTTTGTGAGATTTGACATGATTTGGTTCTTGCCACAAATTGAACAAATTAAACAATTGTACATTTTTCATGAGTAGAGAAAAGTCCAATATTTGCCAGTCTCACACCTCCTTCATTTTAGCCATTGTCCCTCTGTAACAGCTAAAAATGTGATAATGTACCTACTGTAGTCTTAATAGGGAACAAAAAAATCATAGGGAAATCTGTCATTAATGTTGTCGACAAATTGCTGCCAACGTTTGCAATTTTACCGCTGCCCATTTTTATATCCTGTTTAGAACTATTAATGCTAATAAACGTTTAGTGGGAAACATACATATATATATATATATATACATATACGCACTTACCAGAACTCCCTCCTACTGTCTCTGTATGTTCTCCCTACCTAACAATTAGACTGTAAGCTCCTCGGGGCAGGGACTCCTCTTCCATAATGTTACTTTTATGTCTGAAGCACTTATTCCCATGACCTGTTATTTATATTATCTGTTAATTATTTGATTACCACAAGTATTACTACTGTGAAGTGCTATGTACATTAATGGCGCTATATAAATAAAGACATACAATACAATACATATATTATCTAAATCCGCCCGTATTTCATTCTGAAATCACTACATTGGCTGACTGCCCGGATTGCAATTTACACTGAAATAAAAACAAGATATAGATGTAGCAAACGTTATAGCACCCCCATATAGCACCCCCTTTTCACTTATGTTTGATTAAAGACAATGGCGGCTCCCTCCGCTTCCACATTGTTTATGTCCCGCAGTTACACGTCGGCGAGTGCAGTAATGTCTGCTATATCTTTATGTACCATTGCACCCTTGTTTGTCAACTTCTTCCACGTTCAGTATTTATTTTTCAGCCAGATTTCAGAGTACAGATGCAGCCTAATTAACTTTCTCTGTGATCCCGGTTAGGCTGGGTCCCCAGTGGCTGCTGCGGCGCGTGCTGCTGTGTGCACGCCACACACCACAGCACAGCCCTCTCTGGGGCAGGCCCCAGTGGCCGTGTGTGTGGACGCGCAAAGCGCTGTGATGCGTATGCTGGCAGGGAAGACAATTATTTTGTCTTCCCGTGCCGCAACATGGTCACGTGCTCAGCGGACAGCCAATGGAAGGGCAGATATGCCCTGCCATGAGCGCACCCCTCTTGCATCCCAGACCGCAGATCGCGGCTGTAATCTGTGCACGCGCCGCCAGGCACGCGTGCAGCAGAGAGTACTGGGGCCGTAGCCTTAGCCTGAGAAGCAGGACTGTGGCCAAATGCCAAACCTGGAGAAAGTCGTCACTGCAATGAAGCCGTCGCGGCAAAACAAAACCAAGACTATGGGCTCCATGCAGTAAGCCCAGATAAAATATTTTCGTGAAGGGTGGCGGATAGGGTTTTTTTTGGCGATTTGCCCTCGCGGTATTCAGTAAGGGCCGAATCCATGCCGATCCCTGCCGAATCACTGCGAAAGCAAAACTGCCGATGAGCCTGTGCCGATACAGCCTGGCTCCCGATAAGCCTTCCGATAGACCTTTTCTGCCGATAGATGTTTGCAGCAGAGAGAGACAAGCCGCTCTCTCAGCGCAAACATCGGCAAAAAATAAAGTATTTATAAACAACTTTTACTGATAGTGTACATGTGCAGGGGGTCTCCAGAGCTGAACCGCTTTGGTTTCAGGTCCGGGGACCCCCTGCTTCCCGAGATACAGGCCCCTTTATGAGGTGCCGGTATCCCTCTGCATTTAAAGGTCCCGATCACGTGACCGCGGAATGTAAACAAAGCAGAGGGATACCGGCACCCCCTAAAGGGGCCTGTATCTCGGGAAGCAGGGGGTCCCCGGACCTAAAACCAAAGCGGTTCAGCTCCGGAGACCCTCTGCACATCTACACTATCAGTAAAACACACATATCAATAAACACTCTTTCCTTACCTTTGCGGCTATGTGCTACGGTAACGAAGCAGCATGAATGTATTTTTAATAATAGTGTACTGTGAGCAGGGGGTCCCTGAGCCACAAATCAATGCGGTTCAGCTCAGGGGAGCCCCTGCTTCCGCACAATATTATTAAAAATACATAAATGCTGCTTCATTACCATAGTGGATAGCCACTAAGGAAATGAAGGGGTTAAGGCAGAATAGTATGTTTATTGGGGACATTTGCCCCCAATAAACATAGCAATAAACAACATACACCCCCTGTGTATTTGAAATACATAAACAGCAATACATACATTAAATACATATAGTACTCACCACCCATGTCTGGCTGCCACGATGAAGGCCATCCTCCTCTTCATCCTGCCCATGGCCCCCTCCGCTGCTGCAAAACAGACACAAGAATGAAAACATCCAAAGTAATGTCCCCTAACCCCTTAATCACCATATCGGTTATTAACCGCTACAGTCATTAAGGGGTTAACCCACCCTCACCTACCACTCGGGACGCCTACATACCTTCCCACACTAACCCCCCACCCCGTGAGGCCTAACCACCCTCACCCACTACCCACAAGGGAGGCCTACCCACATACCCCCCCACCCCCAGTACCCACAATAAAAACAATACAGTGACCCACAATAAACATCATTATATTTATTAAATACATTACCCACCCCCTGTGCCCCCCCATAAATACAAGATTTATCCTTTTACATACAGGGTTCATAACGCAGCCCCACGCGAGTCCCCGGTGGGCTGGCGGGGCACCTGACAGACCTACAGGGTACCAGCAGCCCTTTTCAAACAGGTTCTGGAGGCCTACTGGTGGGTCCCGCCAGCACCATGGCCCCAGGTGGTCTCCTTGGGTCACCGTGGGTCACAATTGGGTCCCCACGTTAGGGCCAAGGATGTCTGGGAGCCCCGGGTCAGACCCACAGGTGTCTGCGGGGCCTCGAGTGGTTCCCACGGGGTCTTGGGAACTCACGAGTGCTCACTACGGGTCCGCGGTGCCCCCACAGAAGTGGGACCACACATCTTCATCCCTGCACCTATTGGTCGGTGGTGCCCCCACAGATGTGAGGCCACCGCTTCATCCCCGCAGAATATGGGTCCGCGGTGCCCCCACAGATGTGAGGCCACTGCTTCATCCCCGCATGTGTCACCCGTGGAACCACCAGACTGATACCCGTGAGATACCCGAGGAGACCCGCAGGTGGTCTCCAGAGGTCCCACGCAGAAACACGGAACAAACCCTGAATGTAAAACAAATAAACCTGGCCTATACATTCAATACATACACGCCCCCCCCCAACACCTACAGTACAATAATGTGCAAAATAACTATTATCCAGATAGGGATAATAGATTATTTGCCCATTATTAAAAACATTAACTAGCATATTCAAATAAATAAAGTACTACTGACCTCATCAATAAGAAGTCTCCGTCGCCAGCAACATCCTTGTCTTGCCCACAAAATACATAGCAAAAACAAAGCCAATACATTGCAATTACATTCAGATATCAATTAACCCCTTAAACACCTTATCGGATAATAACCGCAAAGGTAATTAAGGGGTTAAGCCACACTGGCCCGATACCCACCCTTCACCCATGAATTTGTACATATATATATACATATATATACAGAGATATATATATATATATATATATATATATATATATATATATATATACCCGTGTTTCTGCGTGGGACCTCTGGAGACCACCTCCGGGTCTACTCGGGTATCTCACGGGTATCAGGCTGGTGGTTCCACAGGTGACACATGTGGGGATGAAGCGGTGGCCTCAGATCTGTGGGGGCACCGCGGACCCGTAGTCTGCGGGGATGAAGCGGTGGCCTCACATTTGTGAGGGCACCGCCGACCCATAGGTGCGGGGATGAAGATGTGTGGTCCCACTTCTGTGGGGGCACCACGGACCCATAGTGAGCACTCGTGAGTTCCCCAGACCCCCGTGGGAACCACTCGAGGCCCTGCAAACACCTGTGGGGCTGACCCGGGGCTCCCAGACATCCTTGGGCCTACCGTGGGGACCCAATTGTGGCCCACGGTGACCCAAGGAGACCACCTGGGGTCATGGTGCTGGCGGGACCCACCAGAAGGCCTCCAGAACCTGTTTGAAAAGGGCTGCTGGTACCCTGTAGGTCTGTCAGGAGCCCCGCCAGCCCACCGGGGACTCGCGTGGGGCTGCGTTATGAACCCTGTATGTAAAAGGATAAATCTTGTATTTATGGGGGGGCACAGGTGGTGGGTAATGTATTTAATAAATATAATGATGTTTATTATGTGTCACTGTATTGTTTTTATTGTGGGTACTGGGGGTGGGGGGGTATGTGGGTAGTCCTCCCTTGTGGGTAGTGGGTGAGGGTAGTTAGGCCTCACGGGGTGGGGGGTTAGTGTGGGAGGGTATGTAGGCATCCCGAGTGGTGGGTGAGGGTGGGTTAACCCCTTAATGACTGTAGCGGTTAATAACCGCTATGGTGATTAAGGGGTTAGGGGACATTACTTTGGATGTTTTCATTCTTGTGTCTGTTTTACAGAAGCAGAGGGGGCCATGGGCAGGATGAAGATGAGGATGGCCTTCATCGTGGCAGCCGTACATGGGTGGTGAGTACTATATGTATTTAATGTATTTATTGCTGTTTATGTATTTAAAATGGGCACATTCACTATTATCCCTTTGTGGATAATAGTAATTGTGGCCATTACTATACTGTATGTGTTAAGGGGGGTGGTTATTTGTTTATAAGTATGTATGTGTTTAGACATTAATTTGGGGGGGCACATAATTGGTAGTGCAGGCCTGCGGGTAACACCCGAGGGCCCCCGCCGGCCTATAGTATCATTGATGTGCATATATGTGTATGTTAGGGGTTGTTGGGGTTATATATATATATATATTTAATTATTTATTTATTTATATAGAGATATTTATTTATTTATATTTATTTATTTATTTATTGTGGGACTGGTGTGTGTGATTATTTTTTATTGTGGGTAGTGGGGGTGGGTGAAGGGGGTATTAGCCCCAACGGTGGTTGTTTAGGGCTTGCGGGTGGGTAGCGGGAGGACTTAACCCCTTCATGACCGTAGCGGTATTAACTGCTACGGTCGTGAAGGGGTTAAGTGCACCCGCAACACCCCCGCAAGCCCTAAACTCACACCCAGGGCCAAACACCCCCTTCACCCACCCCCGCTACCCACAATAAACCTGGCACGGTGGGTTTAGCCGCCCTAAGGTAATGAAGTGGGCTTTACATGCCTTTTTCCTGCCTCGGACGCATGCCAGGGGCCTCCGGTGCGGGTATCAGCTCCGGAGTCCCCCGGCATCAGTCACAGGCCTGATTTTTTCTAAGTGTCGCCCGTGTCGAGGCTTCTCCTCCACTAACTTGCCAACTTTAGTTGGCGGGAGGAATTCCCGATAAACTCTCCATTCTGGAGTGCCGATCAGCACCGAAAAGCTGATCGGGGCTTCCTGAATTCAGCCGGGTTCAAAAAGTGCCGATAAGTGGCTTATCGGCAGCCGGATGCCGATAAATTTTTTTCGGGATGAAAAGTTGCCGATAATTCCCACTTATCGGCGCTTACTGAATCCGGAGGGCAAAAAATGGCGAAAAAATGCCGAAAAAGCCTTATCTGCGCTTACTGCATGAGGCCCTATATCTATATCTGCAGTGTTCTGTATATTATTTCTGAAGTCAGCACATTAACATTTGTTTCTATTTGGCGTTCTATGAAGAAACATCTACCCTGTTACTAAAGTAAAAACATTAGAAATAAAATTTCATATAAAGACTATTTGGCTCATCTTAGCATTTTAATCTTACTTGTACTTATACTTGCTCTTTTATATGATTTTTGTCTTTTTCAAATTTCCTCATTTTACTTTATATCAGAATATAAATATTTTTTAAATTCCTTTTCTGTATTTACTATTGGTGCTGGAAAACATTTCCTTTCCCATGCATTCCATTCATAAGCCCTTGTTGTAGAGCTTCGTTAACCCGAACAAATGCATCTATCATATTTATTATTATTATTATTATCTTATGTTTCTTTATACCTAGGTTAACATACAGTATTATGACAATTTCACTTTTTAAAGGTATTACAATCTCTAATGTAACCTCAACAGCATATCTCAATGTGTAACACCTTTTCCTTTAAGCAACACCTTTCCTGAACTAACCAGCTGGTTCTTTCCAAGTCTGATTACAGTACATGGTTTCACTTCTTGTGCAGTAGGTCAGAGATGGAAACATGCTCCCTTATTTTAGTAGATTATAGAACTGTACCCTAAACCATGTGACCTGTCTGAGAATTTTTGTTGCTATATTCAGGCATTTACCTTTTTAATGTTTAGAATTTGTCAACTGTGAAATACTTTAATAGTGTAACACAGTTTCCACCCCCTCTCTGGAAGATTTGCTACTGGTTACTGCTGTTTGTAGTGCATACCTGTGAGGGCCCAGTAGAACTGAGTGATCCGCGATGGTGTGGGGAACAGGACAGGCTTTTGTAGATCTTCAAGGTTCACTCAGGGTGTCAGCGCCTCAAGCTCCAGTGTGTTCCAGGATTTCCAGAGTCAGTCCCCCACTAGGGCAGATTCCATCCATACCCCTACCCAATAGACTGAGAGCTCAGGCAGGGGTATATAAAAAGGGATGATTTATTGTAGTAGCCACTGCTAGCAGTACAGCGTATGCATGAGGATTGATCTGGGTCCCAAGACCTCTGGATGGTGCCTTGGCTGTCTAGTAGACTTGAGGCCTATAATCTCTCTTGCTCAGTCAGCCCATGAGGGACTGACTGCATGTCTCACTCCCAGCAGGGAGGAGCAGCACACACCTCCTCTCCTTAGTAGGGGTGGAAGAGAACTCCTATAATGTAGTGCTCCCTCTCTGATGCACCAGAAGGGGAGGGCACAAGGTCAGTACCACTATTGGCTGTAAACAGACCCTTGTGGCGCCATTCAGAAAGTCAGCATGAGGGGGGCAAAGCCCTAGGATAACCTGTCAAAGGCTGTAGCTACAAAGGACTAACGTAACAGGAGGCAGAGAGGCAATCTGGACCAGCCATGCTACACTAGTTTTTTTGAAATGTCACCTTTTGGTATTTTTTAATTATTATGGTAATATACAATTTTAATGCATAGAAAAATACAAGATTTAAAGCAGGAATTTCACCCATATTTTATTTATTTTAACAGAATTTGTAACAGAGGTCATCATGAGCTGAACCACACTGCTCTGGGAATGGAGATACTTACCATTTTAGTAATCGGTTTACTTCCTGGATTTTCAAAGATGGCCTCTGCAGTTATCCAATAGGAAGCAGCAACATAATCCATTGTGTTTTCCTATTGGTGCATGATGGCGTCTGTGGGATGTGACCGCCATTTTGAGCTGAAACACCAACAACTAACATGTAAGTATCTCTACAAACAAGGAATTTCACAGAATTATCACATAATTAAAAACAGCATGGTTAAGCTCCAGAGAACCCTTGGTTGGGATTCTGAAAAATAATAATAAATCAACATGAAAAATAGTTTTTTTATAAATGAGTTGGCGGGATTGTTGCTTTAAGCATTATAGGCAGTACGATATGTTCCATGCTGTTTGGCATTATTCAATTTGGAATATAAATAATCTTACTTTTAGGCAATATATTTTACTATTTGGCACATAATATAAATTGGATTGTAAAAAAATATAATACAAGATATCTCTAGTTATTATCAAATTCACACTGTCTTCTTTGTGGGACAGGATGGAACAATCCAAGTAGCTTAATATTCAGATTTAAGCGGAATGTACAGTATTTTCTTCTTAAGAAATGGCAAAACAGGAATAAAGCAATGTACTGTAGATTGGACAGATAACAAATAAAGTTTAAGTGGTTAATATAACAAGCAAACAATATACTGTAGCATTATTAGCCAAGTTTTACAGATCAAATACAAAGTTACCTGTTGCATATATACACACACACATATATACATATATTTATATATATATATATATATATATATATATATATATATATATATATATATATTTGCTTTGCTGTGGAGGGTTTTTGTCACTTTTTTTACTCACCATAACTTTACTCAGTATTATGGTTGGCCCATCCTTTAGCTTCTTTGCATACCCGGTTAATCAACCCCACACTGATGAGACCCATTAAGGTCGAAACAGCTGTCTGTGGGTGGTTTTCTGGGTATGCACCTTAACCCTGCCTGTGCTCAAAGCTGTGACCATGCAGCAAGCTTAAGCCTATAGGGAACCTTGTTAAAAATGGTTTTTGAAGCAAAAAGTGGCACTGTGTGCTCATTTGCATGTCATTTCCCAGAATCCCTTGCTGCAGTGGAAGTGCTGTGTGCAGGGTGATAATGGGGAAAGGCGGGGTTGCAGACCTGCCTAAGACATGCAGATGAGCATACAGTTGTATTTACATTTGCATATTTGCTTTGCTGTGTAGGGTTTTTGTCACTTTTTTTACTCACCATAACTTAACTCAGTATTATATATATATATATATATATATATATATATATATATATATATATATATATATATATTTTTTTTTTGTAACATAGGTGTAGATCATGGGATCTTTGGAGCTGAACCATGATAATTTCAGTTCTGGGGTATGCCCATGCTGGAATTGGACATTTGGTCGCAGTTGCCTTGCCATGCCCACGTCAGCGCTGGCGTTTGGCCGCCGAGAGAGCCTTCTGCTGCTGCACACTCAGTCGCCAGCCATTTCACCAATAAGGTAAGTTATCTTACGTCTGTGTCTGTGTTGCTGTCATATAGACACAGCGCATAGCCCAGGGGATTCCCCAGAAACGTCAAACCTGATACGAGCAGAAGTGACATCATATCCGGTTCCAGTGGAAGGAGAGAGCAGCACGCCAGCCGCAACATCAGTTATTTCCCGGCAATGAGCGCGACACTTTTGTGTCCGGTGCACAGAGGAGTGGCGCTTGAGCAGGGAGACGGCGTAGCGGTATACTTCGGCATCAGCTTCCCCTTGCGTTTCCTAGCGACCCGGTGAGAACTTCGAGGAGACGGAGGAGAGACTGTACATCCTCTTGAATTGGGCTTCAACTTTATACCAGGAAATTTATCCTGTTCTTTGATCTACACATTCATGTGATATCTATTTGATTTTATCTTTTTTCACCTTCTTAAGTATTCATTTGCATCACTTGCGCCCTCCTTTTTTTTATTTTGTTTGACGTTATCTTAAGTGATTTTAGTGGTTAGGGTAGGGGGGTAAGGATAGAGGTTTTAGGGTAAAGGGTAAGTGCTTAGGGTAAGGGGTTTTAGGGCAAGAGGTTAAGTTTTTAGGGTAGGTGGTAACAGTATTAGGGGTTAGTATTAGGGGTTATGATTAGGAGGATTAAGGGTAAGGGGTAAGGTTAGGGGTTTACTTGCCCTTCCCCTCAGTACCCGACTAGCACCCTCTCTATCCACCTTTAAGACCCACCCACTTGCTTAAAGAAGCATATGAGTAGCACAGTGGCTAATACTATACACGATACATAAAGCTTGGCCCCCTGCAGGTGTACTTACCAGAATGCCTTCCTATTGTCTCTGTACATTCTCCCTACCTACCAATTAGATTGTAAGCTCTTCGGAGCAGGGATTCCTCTTCCAAATTGTTACTTTTATGTCTGAAGCACTTATTCCCATGATCTGTTATTTGTATTATTTGTTATTTATATGATGGTCACGCGTATTACTACCGTGAAGCACTATGTACACTAATGGCGCTATATAAATAAAGACATACAATATAATACTTGGTGGCAAATGGCCAGCAGAGAGATGGCCCTACAGACAGGTTTGTGACGACTAAATGCCGGCAGCGACATAGTTGTAGCAAAACTGTCACAACCAAGTGTCCTAGATCATGCCCTGGTTCTAAGATACTTACTGGGGAATGTGTCGCCAAAATTTCCTGGTTGTTTAAATCCCCCTTGTCACAGTAGGAAGCGGAGATGCAGTGGTGATGGCAGGAACCGGTGGCACTTCCCCTGTAAGTATCTCAGGAACCTGGGGCTTCCCGGAGCGAAAATTAGCATGCTTCCCACTTGTGTTAAAAATAGATGGGTGAAACTTTTTTCTGTGTGGGGAAGTGTTTCTTTAGCAAATATGGTAGAATATATTTTAAACAGACGCTAAATGAAGGATAGCCCAATAATTTAGAATTAAAAATAATTATATATGTTCCTCGTATGCAACTGCATTGTATGCTAAACTGTACTGTACATTGGATTGTACAGGCACAATGAGGGTTAAGTGCGATTGTCCCGATTTGGAACTACTGCACAAGAATTCCCATTGAGTGTGAATGTGAGTACTTGAACGAATAACTGTTACGGGAGACCAGGTTTATTAACACCTTTTTATACCAGGATCATTGATTGAGAAAAGCAAGTAGGTAAAATAAATTGTAATTTATTTCAGGAAATGACATACACACAATGTAACACAATTTACAGGGTTAACACACTTACTGGGAACGGGGCTAATGAATGCAGTAAATCTATCCTTAGAACGAAATTCGCAAAAATTACCTCTGTAGGAGCCCTTTTCCTTGACCGGTAGGTACTCACGAAAGTCCTGGAACTGATTTCGGCATGCAATGCCAGCCGCAACCACTACGTTCTCAAAAGCAGGACTTAGAAACTTTTCTGAGTTGAAAATCCTTGAAGCCGGCTCGCGTCTATTCAGTATAGAGCATCTTTGAATTTCCCGCTGATGGTTTGGCACTTGGAATGTGCTCTCCTCATTGGCTACAAGTCCCCGTATGGGTTTCAGGGTATCCTTCACCAACATCTACAGCCTATCAGAGTGTGGGAATTCTCCTGCCAGCCAATCACCGATTTGCCGGTATTGTAAAGCCAAGAGGGCACCTTTTTTCAGTCTGTAACGGGGCATGCACAAACTTGGCACCTCTGCATCTTTACATACTGAGCCCACCCGCTGCCCAGGCTCCACAGAGTCTGGGTTCTGGCAAATGGTGGCCGGATAGCCCTGTGTTAGCCCCGGATGCGGGTATTCAAGCAGAACTCTAGTACCCCTCCTGTTCTAACACCTTGGCATCCATGAGGCTTTCAAGTCCTAACTCCGCATAGACCCATAGGCACCAAGCTTGGTAGCCATCTGGTCTCTTGGAATCCATGACTTGGAAATACCACAGTTCATTTACAGGTTATCAGTACTGTACATATACCTTTTAAATATAACTCTTTAAATAAAATGTACTGTGTCCTGTCTTTTGTGTGATGAAATTTATACTGTAAGTTCCTATTCTGGTGTCAGGGGTGGAGGGAGAGTACAGTTTGCCTACACTCACTAGCCTCATTCTTGGCACACTTTAGAAATAACTTTTAAAACATTGTTCACACAATAAATCCTGCTCAGCTTTATCACATGTAAATAAAGGAGTATGCTGCACACCACAATAAAAAATAAATACATACAGTTTACCGGTGCTGCTGGTTCAAGGAGTACCTGTCAGAGTAATTTCAGGGTCGAAACGTTGTGTGGCACAATAAATTAGCATTATAATCAAAACCATAGAGCATTGGATCTACTTTTTCCTCAGCTTTATCACATAGCTGGAGCACCTCCTGAACCCCTATACCAGGTTCCAGAGGTACCAGAGGGCATGTATCTTGGTACCCCTCCTTATACTAGGGACCCCCTGTTATACTAGGGACCCCATGGATGGCTGCAGATATACATTAACACCTTCATGCCTGTTTACCTGGTCTGGAAGATGCTGCAGCAGGAATCCTGGCGATGAGTCTTAAAAGTATTTCCAGAGCCAGAGTTTGCCCGGAGCAATGTGCTTGGCTGCATCCGAGAATCTCACTCAATTCTTGGATCCAACTCTTGGGGTATCCCATAACTCCGGAACCCAGATACATAGACACATTCTGTAAAAACTTTCTCGGGCAAACCCACCCTGAAACTTACAGCCTAGAAATCTCCCAGTCCCAGCATCCCAGGAAAGGCAAAATACACAGAAATCTTTAATGTCGCATAATTTGCACACAGTCACAGAAATAAATTTAGGACATCTGGGTCCGAGCGCTGGCACTCTAGGACCTTAACACATGGATCAGGGGTAACCAAGTGGGCTGAACCTTTATTAGTGAGTCTGGTAAACACCTTGACCGTTACAATAACCCCAAATGGGTCTCTTCATTTTGGTAATCGAGACCCAGGGTGAGTGGTCCAAAGATGCAATGAGTTGACATAGGTATTTTTTTTTTTTTTTTTCAACTTTCTTTTTATTATTTTCAAGTATAAATCATACGAACATATTACATTGTGTTTTCCTGGTGGACAGACTCCACATCAGACATACAACATTTAACAGACAGAGGGAAGGGAAGACGACAGGACATAGACAAGTAGAGGGATAAGGGGAGGTGAGAGGGGGAGGGGGGGGAGTTGAGGAGGCGTTCCCATTCGCTTCCTGGATCTCTTCTGTCGGACGGACACCACCTGCCCTTGTTATTGTAGTTCTCCCACTTATTGAGGTTTTAGAGGCGTCAGCTTAGACCTAGCTCCCTATAGGGGGTGGGGCCTACCGTTAGTCCTATGAATCTGTTCTGTCGTCTTGTCTGTGCATCCAAGGAGAACTCATTTTGTCCTATTAAAGCCAGATGGTGGTATTACTCAGCCCTGGGATATCCGTCTGGGCTAGCCAATACAGCCAGACTTTTTCAAATTTTTCGCCAGTATTGTTAACCAGACTCGTTAACTTTTCCATCTGGCATACAAACCAAATTCGATTTCTAATTTTGTCTATTGATGGAATTGCGTTCTGGTTCCACAATGCTGCGGTCTCAAACCGCATAGCTGTTGCAAAATGTGCTATTAATTTGTTCCCCGTTCTTGAGACTTCATCGGTGGGTCTGCCTAGGAGGAACAGCCACGGGTCTAGCTGAATTTGGAGGCCCAAGATCCTCTGTAGCCAATCTCGAATCTGTTGCCAAACTGGCATAAGCTTTGGGCAGGACCACAGCATGTGTACCAGATCCCCCTGTTCCCCGCACTGCCGTGGGCAGAGCGGGGAAGCGCCTTTAATAAATTTAGCTAATCTGAATGGGGTGAGATACCACCTTAATAATACCTTATATGAGTTCTCCTTCAATGTCGTGCAGATGGAGCTGCTGGCGGCCGCCTTGAAGATTTCCGTCCAGTCCTCGTCCTCTAGTGTTTCCTGTAGGTCTGATTCCCATAAACTCATGAATCTGGGTCTAGTAATGTCGTCCTTGTCAGTACCGACCACCTGTCTGTATAGAGTGGAGATCAGTCCCCGTGTGTCAGTTCCCCGCACACAGAGCCTTTCAAAATTCGTTAAGGGTGGTCTCGCCGTGTGTTTGTTGTAAAATGCCCGGACCTGGAGGTATCTAATAAATTCTGTGTTAGGAATGTCTGTTTCTGACTTCAATTGATCAAATGATTTGATGGTGTTGCTGCCCTCCAGGTCCTTTAATCTGTGTACCCCCCGTTGTCGCCAGATCTGGAAATTCTTCACATCTAGTCCAGGAGCAAAATCCGGATTACTATATAAAGGGGCCATTAGTGTGTGTTCAGAGGTCAATGAGTAGCTATATTTGGACACCTCCCAGACCGAGAGCGAGTTGACCACCGATGCCAAAGGGTCTTTTATAGCCTTAATTTTTTGTTTGGGGTACCAGATTAGGTCTCTGAGCTCTAATGGGGCGCACAGCTCCCTCTCCAGAGACACCCACCGGCGCAGCTCCGGGTCCCCATGCCACTGCGTAATTTGGCACAACTGAGCTGCTTTATAATAGGACAACAAGCATGGCACTGCCAGACCCCCCGCTTCCTTGGGTTTCTGCATAATTGCTGCTTTGATCCGTGGTTTTTTGCCTTTCCAAATAAATGATGTTATTGAATTTTGTAAGTCCTTAATCTCGGATCTTACTACTGGTATCGGGAGAGTTTGAAATAAGTACAGTAGTCTGGGGAGAATGTTCATCTTAACACTGTAAATTCTGCCTAGCCATGAAATACCATATGCTGACCAGTCCCGTAGTTCCTTTTTTAGGGTCTTTATCAGACTGGGATAATTTGCTTGGTATAGGGATGTTATCTGTTTTGTGACATTCACCCCTAGGTATTTGATGGACCTGGGCTGCCATTTAAACTCAAAATTGAGTTCCAATAGTTTTTGCATGTCCCCGGGGATGTTCAAGCTCATTGCCTCCATCTTTGATTGGTTTATCTTGAAACCTGAGAGCTGGGTGAACCGCCCCAGGAGCGCAAATGGGTTGGGGAGAGAGGTGAGCGGTTTGGTGATTGTCAAGATAATGTCATCAGCGTATAGCGCTAATTTGTGCTCCTGTGAGTTAATTTGGACCCCAGTTATGTCCCTGTTACTGCGTATATGTGCCGCAAGCGGTTCGATGCATAGGGCAAAGAGCAGGGGCGAGAGCGGGCACCCCTGCCTCGTCCCACTTTTGATTGGAAACAACTCGGAGGGGAGGCCCTGATGAAGGACCCTCGCTGCAGGAGATGTGTATAATGCTTTTATTGCCCTCAGAATCTTTTCCCCGAAACCATATGCCCCAAGCGTGGTCTCCAGGTATGGCCAATCTATCCTGTCAAAGGCTTTCTCCGCATCCAGGCTTAACACCAAACTCCGAACCCTGTTGGCATTGACAAAGTCAATTATATCTATTACCCTTCTGGTGTTATCGGCCGCCTGTCTATCTCTAATAAAGCCAACCTGGTCCGGATGGATCAGCCTAGGCAGGATAACACTTAAACGATTGGCCAGTAATTTAGAGTAAATTTTAACATCCGAATTTATCAACGATATCGGCCTATAACTTTGGCAATTTGTGGGATCTTTGTCCTTCTTATGAATCAAGGAGATTGACGCCTGGAGCATCTGGGCCGGGAAAGGCTCTCCCGCTAGGACCCAGTTAAATAACCTAAGCATGTGTGGGGCTAGTAATCCAATGAATTTTTTATAATATAAATTAGAAAACCCGTCTGGGCCCGGGGCCTTGGAAGACTTCAAGCTTTTGACTACTGCTGTCAGTTTTCCCGCGTGAAATCACTCTGTATCGCCTCTCGCTCCAACCTGCCCAACTGCGGCAGAGTAGCCTCTGCGAGGAATTCCTGCAGTCTGCGCCTTGTATTTACATTGTGGACCACTTTCTCCCCATTATACAACTGTGCATAATATTGTTTAAATTCTTCCACTATAATTTTAGGGTTAGAGGATGTCTACACATAGGGATTTTTTAATAATTACTTCTCTTTATTTATGTGTATCTAGGCCTGGTTTTGGCTACCAGTCTGCCCTCCTCATCATATAAGCCCTGGTAACAGTGCAGGCAGTGACAGGACCAATCCTTGGTTTTCCCCACAGAAGCAGCCTCCTTGAGTGACAGAGAAGGAGGTGGGACTAGGCCTGTTTCTGCCTAATCCTTGGTTCAGACCTGGCAGCTTCCTCCCTTGTACTCAAGGGGCTGCACTAATAAATGTAATAATTTGTCTCTACCATTGAGAGAGATAGGTAATCACACAGGAGTGCATCTTGCATTGGCACTTACTGTCCTCTCCCCTAAGGGGAGTGATACCATTCCACTGACTCCTTTAGGGAGTCAGGGAAGAGTAAGGATTGCTTCAGGTGCCCTTGACCTGGAGTGGATGTCCAGGGACCATCCAGAGGTTGAAGACCTGTGTGAGCTGTATTGGGCAGAAGCCTGTGTTATATTGTGCTGAAGCAGAGGAATAAACCGGTTCCAGTTAACTCCTGCCTAGTGTGCAATCTTTCTGTTACGCCGGTGCTGCCCGCAGACCAGACCCGTCCCCTGAGCTGAAGGGGGAAGTGGTAATACACGCACCCGCAGCAAAGGGAGCGTGTCCGGAGTGTGGTATGAAGCGTTGCCAGGCCAGGTGTAGTAAGGTAGACAATACTTGCCGGTACCGATTGTAGAGATAGAGTGAATGATGCCTTGCCGAAGTCAGGGAGTGGAGAGTGGAGATAGGTCGTAGTCCAAGCGTATTCAAGGGGTTACCAGAGTGAGCGTTGTCCAAGGAGTGCCGAGATCGAGAGCCAGAGGGGGTAGTCGTACGAGCTGCATCAGAACCTGTGAAAACACTGAGAGAATCCAGAAGTACTTCCATACAGAGACTATGTCGAGCAAAGACTGAGAGCAGAGAGGAGCTAGATAAAGCAGGAAGGTCCAATTAGGAACGGAGGCGGGACAGGAAGAGCTACAGGGAGACACCGCAGATTGGTGCAGGCATAACAGGCCAGGTGAGTCTTGTTTGTAACCTGAGTATGCCCGTGCAGTGTGCGAGGGCGGAGCCTGAGGTCCGGGGGACGGGAATAAGAGTGTGCAGACTGAGCGTGCTCCATAACTCGTGTACGCATGTGAACCGAGCCAGTGGATGGTGCAGGTGTGCATGCAGGAGGGCGTGGGCGCGCCCGGCGCTGAGCAGAGGAATCGCCGAGGGGAGTGATCCCGTGACGGCGGCAGGGCCGAGGAGCCGTGGAGGCTGGTAAGCAGGATTGTTTTGTGTGTCCAGGGGCTCCCTGCGGGGAGGGAGTGCTCTGTGTGGGGAGCGAGGAGAACGGCGATTCCTAACACTTTCTGGGGGGGAGTGGAGTAGTTCTTCTGCAGGAGATTGCCTTCAGACATCTGGAGCCTGCACCAGATGTAGACCCTGTACTGTCAGAGATATAGACCAGTGATGTACCCAGAAGCCTGTCCAGAAGTTACTAATACAATCGGCGGACCACTCAGCATCCTGTGAGACAATAGGTATTCAGCATCATACACCATGAAATGGCAGAATCACCCAGAGGGTGGGGGAAACACTGTTAAATTTGGAGGCACTGCTGAGATTATCAGGACAGACTTCCAGCAAAGCAAAGCATCAAGCTACACTGGCGACACACTTTATTCGAGCTCGGCTAGTCCCACGAATTCGGGTATACCCGGGTGTATTGAGGTTTGTGACTGTTTTCTACCCGAGTGCATTGGGTTATTTTCCAGGCAGGGATTGAAGCATTTTATTCCCGCTGGCTGCAATACTGCACAGTATATATATATATACTGCATTACAATTCATGAATTTATGCCATCTGGTAGACACGCGAAGCATTGCAGCCTATTAAATCCTAATCATTATCATTTAACAGATCAGCCGCCCGTCAGCCAGGCATGAACCCAGGCTGGGAAGACAAACGCAACGGGGCTTGTCAGAGGTGAGGAGCGGCGCATTCCAGGTATCTGCCAGGTACATACTGGGTATTTGCTCGAATAAAGTGTGTCGCTGCAGTAAGAGGTATGCTTCCAGAATGTGTGCTAGAGAAAGAGGGAGGCTAGGTATAGGGTCCAGGGGACTCCTGCATACCATAACAGGGACCCACCTTCCCCGCCACGGAACTGCAGCCTACTGTACGTTAACCTACAGGGTGAACTGTGTTGAGACAGAGGGCTATTGCGGAGTCTGTGTCACCCTGAGGGCTGGCAGGTTTACAGTGCCTAAAGGGGGTGGTCTGGCTGGTAAAGGCCCAGGAACCTCTGGAGAAGGTCTGCAATGTCAGTGCTGCAGCAGGGTGACATAAGGTGCTGTTAGGTAGTGACTTAGGAGGGGTGCCTGATCCGCAGGTGCCTGAACCTCTGCTGGAGGAGCTACCAGAGCACCACTAGCCATCAATACACAGGGAACCACAGGAGTGCTCACAATGGACTGTGATTGAGTGCAACATACTGGGAAAGAGCTTTGCCTAGCCTGGGGTACATCAACTCTTGGTAGTCAGCTAAACCATGTGCTGTGGAAGTGAAACAAGAGCGGACTCCAACAGGAATCGTGAGGCCCGTCTGGTCCTACATTTGGTTTCACTCAAATGGTGGTTCCCCTGCAAGGGAACACACCTCGTGACTATTGCTACCCAAGATGGCGGTTCCCACCAAGACTGGCAACGCGTGTGCTGCCTGCAAAGTGGTTGCATGCATTTCTGTTGCAAAGTTCTGCAAGGGCTCGGCACGAAAGCCAGAGCCGCGCCCTCTCACTGTGACTGGCTCAGAGCGGAGCCGAAGTTACGCCTTTCTTCAGTGTGCCCCTACTCTAAACTCCACTAGAGGGAGGGGGCACTGTAGGGACCAATGCCAAAAGACTGTTTATAAAAGGGGATGAGCCCGATGTTGCCGACCGCACCCTCAGTTCTTTGGAGCAGCAAAGAGCCAAGAGCTACCCTACTAGTGCCCCTGCTTTTACGTATTACGCCAAGTCTGATCATTGCCAGTTGCAATTTTACCCACTATAAGTTGCCAGGTGGCTTCCTAGCGGTGAAAATTGAGGGAAAATGCTTCTTCAAATGCATTTGTCCCCAATGTGATTTCCCTGGCGGGGATGTCAGCCTGACTGCGACATGTCCGTGATGCGGTGCCTTGTTCCTGAGTCGGCGCTGATGCAGCCTATGGCCTTTGCGGCCAAAGATGCGGCTAACCCCAAGACCTGGGCAGCCGATAACACGACTACCACTCCGATGGAGGTTCCAGTGGACCCGTGTGCCCTAGTGGATACACCAAGGGGCCCGTGTACCATTATAGATGAACCAATTCCAGAGATGGTTCCAGATCTGTTCCAGAGACGGTCCGTGAGCCGGAATCCACCCAAGAGCAAGGATTGCTTTGGGTGCCCTTGGCCCGGAGTGGAGGTCCAGGGACAATCCTGAGGTTGGAGGCCTGTATTGAGCTGTGCTGAGCAGAATACAGTGTTATACTGTATATGCAGAGGAATAAACCGGTTCCAGTTAACTATAACTCCTGTCTGCTGTGCAATCTTTCTGGGAGGAGTGGAGTACGTTTCTTCTGTAGGAGATTGCCTCCATACATCTGGAGCCTGCAGCAGATGGAGGCGCGTTATCACCAGAGATAAATGTCGGGTATGTACCCCAGAAGCCTGTTCAGATGTCCCCAACACCACCGGCGGACCACTCAGCATTCTGTGAGCCAACAGGTAGCATGCACCATACACCTGGTAACATGGGAATCTCCCAAGGGTGGGGGAAACATTGTTACATATGCATATTAAGTGTTATCATTTTTTTGTAATGTAGATGTGTGGCAAAAACTCCGTGGTACAATAGTCCCCTTCTCTTGCTACAGTACATGCTTGAAAGTTAAAGATTCTTTTGTAACCCACATTTTTTTTTACACACAAATGAAAAACATACATTTTTTCAGGGTATTGTCTTGCAGAACAATCCAGACTTTCCTATTTCAACTCAGAAGTTGCAAACATTTATTTTCTGTTACACAAATACAAGCAGGCAAAACTATTGTACATTTTTGTTGATAGTACAATTGAAAATGGATACTCCTTAAATATGTCCAGACCAGAACATGATAAAATACAGCAGCAATAAAAGATTTCCAAAGTGAAATCAAATACTGCGAGTAGCTTGAAATATGTTTAACAGAATATGAATATCTTCAGACGGCACTCAGGAATTTACTATACTGTAGATTTTATAGCCTATTGCAGCTTCCTTAAATTACTGATACTGATCATGAGAGATATTTTCTGCTTAGATACTGTATGGTACATCATTTAAGAACAGGACCTATGACATTAACTCAATATTACTCTATAAATGTGCATTTACATTCCTCTTTTTTAAAATCACAATTAAATAAACAAATATGATCTGATTGATCATGAAAATGACAGTGATCAAGTGCATAGAAACAAAACAGCTGGAGACCCATTAATTAGTGATCACATGATAACTGCTGTGGTTTGCTGCTTTGAAGCTTATGTAGTCTTAGGCCTCGGTCCCGCTGCGCTCATTGGCGCGGGCGGCCACACGCGTGTTCCCCACCAGCAGGGGAATCCTCCCGAGCTGGTCCCGGTCCCCCCTGGCGGCACAACGCACTACACGCTGTGGCGCGTCAGCCGCTATGGGACACAAGAAAATGGTGATCCCTAGCGTTGACACGTCACGTGTGTGGCTGTGAGCCAATGAGGAGGGGAGGCTTCAGGAGGAGGAGAGGCTTCGGGGAGCGGGGAGGAGTGTGGAGTGAAAGCAGCGTGAGTGCCTGTCTGTGTGTGTGTCTGAGTGCGTGCGTGCCTGTCTGTGTGTGTGTATGTGTCTGAGTGCGTGAGTGCCTGCCTCTGTCTGTGTGTGTGTGTGTATGAGTGCCTGAGTGCCTGCCTCTGTCTGTGTGTGTGTGTATGTGTGTGCCTGTGCCTGTGTGTCTGTGTGTATGAGTGTGTGTGTGTTGCTTACCATCAGCAGCTCCAGCCCGAGTCCGTGGAGGGAGGGGGGGAGAGTAGCGGGCCCTTCGCTCAAGCCACGCCCCCCCCTCCCTGTCAAACCTCCCACTCCCGCCCACCTCCCGCTCCGGCTCCCGCTCCCTACAGACCGCATATCGCGGTCTGTGTATGTCAGCGCCCCGCCTGTCTGCAGTGCGGGCGCGCTGACTCTGGGAGCGGGGCCTTAGCCTAATGTGAGTCTCCTATGTTTGTGTTAGCAAAATTGTAACTGAGTACAAGCTCAACCACAGAGTGAGCTCTCCATTTACTTTGCACATTTCCCAATGTCGCGTTTTTTATAGGTATATCTCAACACCCCATCAATGACCCATGCTAGTCCCTGTACAGTGTAAGTATTCCTCTGTATACCAATGCCACAGTCAAATGTCCACCATGCCATACACTATATGGCTCCAAACTTTCCCCCCTTCCACTGTATTTTTTATCTCATACAGCTGCAGTGGCCGTTATTCTAACACTTCACGCGTTGTGTACATCGGAATACTGATGTCATGATGCGGGATGTCTTCCAACCATACCGCCTTAAGACACGAGTGCGGCGAGTGCAGAAAATGGCATTTTAGAGTTCTGTTTTTAAAATACCTTAAATTTATACAGTAGGACAGTAATGTACACATTGCAATTCATTCATTTCATTGCACCCAAAGAAACAGAATCCATGAAATTCAACAAAGCAATCGTGATAAGCGCGGGTGCCTGGGGTGATTGGCCGCATTCATGCTGCGTGGAGTACAGCAGCGCACACAAAATTGGCGCCGTGATTTATTTGAATAACGGCCGCTGCAGCTGTACATATCCTCCAGTCCAGCATATGTCTAATGTCTTCGCTTTTACAGTATGTCTCTTCACACCCTATCTGTATGATGTCTCATGTCTCCTGTGTGTAGTCCCCTTTAAGTACAATAGGTCCCTTTCCCTGCACACTGCTGGGAGTTACATGGTTAATAAGCAGTTACCAGCTTATGACGGATTCTACGTCCTAGATTATTAGGCTATTAATGACTGATAAATGAAAACAATTGGCGTTACCATTGATTTTAACATCAATTTTATTCACCGAGCAGGACTTTTTACAGCAAGCATGTCACCGTTTTTATTTTCAAATGCAGATAGAATAGCACACCAGACTGGAAAAAATAAAAAATAAACTTGTATTCATATTATCGACGTTTCTCTGTATCTGGACATACAGAACCAAAAGGAATGGTGCCATTTAGAGGTGCACTCTAAGAAACAGTGGGGCTAGGGGGAGAAGACAGAGAGAGAGGGAGGGGAAAGAAAAAGTCAACCCCATCTTTATTAATGGGCACTTATTCTGTATTGGTATATTGGTTAGTATATAGATAGCAAGATCTGACCTCTCTCTACTATCTACTTTACTGACCAATCAGTGTCGGATTGTTTAACATAGTTACATTACACCGGTGTTGGGGCAAGTGGTTGGCATTCAGATAGCACCACCTGACTCCCGAGTTTTGCCAAACAAAATCCTAAATCACTTTTTAGAACCAAAACCAATACCACCCAAGAGAAAAACCAAGCAGGAACAATGAGACAGAGGGAAAACAAAAAAAAAAGAAGTGAAAGAGAGCAGACCAGAGACAAGGGGTGGTGGAGAGAGGCATACAAAAACATACCAGGAGATTTTAATAAGTGCATATAATATTTTTTACCTTTCCAAGCTCGATTTGTCCCCAAAACAAATTAGTCTCCTTAGAAAAGTGTCATCATTTTAGCTCCAAACAAATGTAAACATTTCATAGATATGAACACATTTATTAGATGCCTCACAATTAAAGGGGATGAAATAAAAGGAACCTAATTATAAAAAGGCCCAATAGGAGGAGGTACTCATTTTTTTTAAGGATTAACAATCTGTTATGAATTTGGTAGAACATGATTTTAGAAAAATCCTCTCACATTTTGGTCACGTTTCTCTTATACGCAATTTTAGATTGTATGAGAAAAATGTCTGCATTTTACAGCCAATGGAAAGTGGTCTATGAGGAATCGCTGTCCTAATCCTGGGACACTTCACTGGATCCCAGGACAGTCCGTGTGCTCCGTGTACTCCGTGTACTCCTCCAGCACTGACTGTGATTCGTCCCAGTTCAAATATATGTATCTCCTTACTCTGCCTCCTCCAACATGGCCACCATAGTTCCCTCAGAATAAGGCTGAGGAGCTTCACAAGCGCCCCCAGAGGTCAGGAGGTATCTCCTGCTACAGACATAAGGCCTCGTTCAGGGTGCTGGCTTCGGAGGGAGGGCGTGCTGCCGTGCGTGCTGCCGTGAGAAACAAAGTATTCAATTTGAATACTGGTTGTCAGGGTAGCAACCGCCCTGTCTCCGAGACCAGGAGTTGAAGCTGACTACAGTTTCAATAAACGAAAATTTCATTTTTTGGAGCTGCAGCAGCGTCACAGGGACCTAGGCAGCCAATGAAATCATTCTTCAGAATGATTTCATGACTGCAACCTCGATACTTACCCTGCTGTGTGTAACCCCGCCCCCTCCCCAACGCTAAAAAGTCTGCTGGGGGATAAACACAGATCGCCCAGCAAACTGTAGCACTGCCTCCCTCCCGCCCTCCCTCCGAGTGCTGCAGCTGGCACCCTGAACGAGGCCTAAGGAATAATCTTACACATGGTTAACAGGAAGCATTAAAAGAGCTCATGGAGAACTGGAATATTGTTTTTAGCCAAGCAGACAAAGGATGAGATTTATATTGGCTGAGAGGACTACTTGAAAGATCCCTACAGATTTTTTGGTGATGAAATAACATGTAAAAAATTACCAAATTATCCTTCTAGCTGTTTTGTTAAAGAATGAAAAGATATTTTAGAGGCAGCCAATGTTGCAGAAGTGCTATGTATGACAGAACTTGATTTCTTATTTAATCAACACCATGTACTTTCCATCTTTTATCACCTACTGTAACAAAGATTAAGAAGGATACTATAAACATCACCAGGCAGACCAATTATTTCAGGCATAGGATAGTTAGCATGCAATCTGTCAGAATACATCAACCACTTTCTGTAGCCCATGTTTCTGTCACTTCAGTCTTGTCAAAGGGATATTATACATCTAATGATTATTAAGGATATTAAATGGGAAAATGACTATACTGTATATGGGTATCTTGTGATGTGCAGGCACTATTTATAAATTTGGAAGCAAGTTATTATCCACATTAACATGGGTTAATCCTTTAAATAAAACAGAAAATAAAGTGTTAAAGAGAATGCACACAGTACCATTGCTTTAGATGGAGCCGCATTCTTTCTTAAAAAATTGAAGAGATTAGAACATTCATTTGTACTTTTTAGACTTCAACAACAAACTCCCATGAATTCCCAAGGGAATTTATTTTGAAAGGGATTCATTTTATCCCATAAATATTTACATTTTGAAGGTAAAGTGTATCTCTAAAAATGTGGAATAACATTGGGAACTACATTTGTCAATAGTTTAAATGACAATAATTTAGGATTAAAATACACTTTCAATTGTGCTCTCTATAAATTGGTGTTTCTTTATGTTATTTTTATATACAGTAAGGAGTTTCATTAATTACTAAATATTTAGTATGTGCCTTTTTCAATTTAGCTATAAATTGTTACTTGATTGGTCCTCTCATTTATGAATAACTGATTTTTTAATAAAGACAGTAAGATCTGTGACTTTAAAAAAAAATGTTTTTAATATTTATTAAAACTTTCCCTTATTTTTTACAGTGGGGTGTTAATCTTGATTATAATGACAGTATTCCTGAACACAATAGATTATATAAAAGAGGCAAGGCTCCCACTGCTAAACAACTGGATAAGTAGATCCAAGTTTTATATATGATTTTGGGTTAGTGCCTCTCCACGGATAACACCGCTGGACTTGGAAAAGCTGCCGCTATAAATTGCGAGAGGAAGCTGACCATGTAGTATAGGAACATGTATTGCCACCGTGAGAGACTTTGGACTTTATACTTGACTAAAATAATCAATTCTTAATAATAGTTTTTTTTTTTTTCATTTTGATTTTTACCACATTTAGATTAGTTTTTATATATTTTTTTTTAACAACATGTAACGACCCTCCCGTGGCGCAGCACGCCATGACAACACCCACTGCCTCCCTGCAAGCGATACATTTCCTTATCAATAACATAACTAGTTAGAGGAGAATATTGTGGCATTGATCCACTGTGGTTGGCTAAATAAAGGAGGATTGAACCTGCATGGAATAAATAGCATTTACAGAAGTGGTAAGGAATGAACTAAAAAAAAGTTATGTCTCATTTCTACTTTTTAGACACATTGAAGAAAACCTTTGAAATTGTTATAATACATTCAGTATCATAAATAGGATAACATGTAGCATTTAAATATGAAGCGCTTCCGTTAGTCTTAAAAGAGAATAAATATTCTATTCATACCTAAGTGATGCTTTATTCCTCTTTTCAAGCTCAGTATTTTTATTGGCAAATGCTGGTCTTTTTCTAGTATTCCTGTACAGAAAATGTAGATTTTTGCTTAGTAAGACTTTCCCCCCCCCCCTCTCTCTCTCATATTTCCATTTTTTTTACATTGACTGGCATGATTGTTCAAAACTCTGTATACAGTATATGCCATCTAAAATTGCCAAGATTGAATCATAAATATTGTTTTCACAGCTTTTTCCAATCCCATCTGTTTAATGTAACTTTGATTAATCAAACAATAAGCTTTTTATTTTTTTTTAAAGATTCTGTTGACCCATCTACAGTCCTGTATAATTGAGATGATATGAGATTGGATAGTAAAATAGTTTCATTGTTCTTCATCAAGTTAACTTTTTATATACAGTAGTGCGGTCTAGAAAACCCATCTTGTTTAAGGATAAAAAAAAAAAAATCACATTGACATGAGAGACAAGGATGAAGTAACATTGCAGAAACCTGTCATTTTTACAGTGTTAGAAGTGTTCATGTACTGAAAGGCCAAGTACAGGGCAAAATTATTTTAAGATAGTCTTTTGCTGCATAACCGGGCATATTTTCAGTCGTTAATTCTATATATTTGCAATAAAGAGTAATTACTCTGGTTTTAGGACGATTATTAGTATTCATAGGTTGTGGTGGTGGTGATTTCAGCAGTGCAGGGATATTTATACTCTGAGTGTTAAAAGAACTTGTGGTTGTCTCAATTACAGATGAAAAATTATGCATGCAATTACTAAGTAGGAAATAGCTACATTTGTCAGAAGATTAACATGATTTCAGTAAAAGGTTTGGTTGAAAACAGTAGTAAAGACATTGACTGAGGGAAAGGCTACAAAGAGTTGTGGCCAATGGAATTCAGCAAGCAATCCCCCCTATTTTTGACATTTCTTTTTTTTTTTCCTTTTAAAGAATCGAACCGGGGTGTCCCATGGAACAGAACCGTACTATTTCTATCCACTGTTTAATGAGAGTTTTACCTTTTTATGTGCCGGATAAATTAAAGTAAACTAAATAGGCGGCTGTTGCGGGTCATCCAACAGGAAGCTGCAACGTCGTGCTCTGATGACCTTGCAGCTTTAAATTGGTCCGTGTGAGTGAGGCTTGGATAGAAGCTATATTGATTTTCAAAAAGGGATCAGATACAAATTCACATTAAAGGCTTCCTGTGGAGCTAAAAATAGCACAGTTCAGCTCCAGGGGAACATTCACCATGTAAATGAACTTTTCTAATTTGTATTAACTATTTATATTGTGCTCCACCGACAAAAAGGTGATAAAGGAAGCCTTACTCAAAAATACATTGTATAAATAACTTCTAACTAAGCAACAGACAGTTGCGAATACAGTACTGTACATGCAGTTAGAAGAAATAAAATATAGTTTATTAAAACCACTCATTTCCTTTATTCCACCATATACTAGGCTCAGAATAAAAATCATAATTATTTCCACAAGGGAAAAACCCACAGATTAGTTGCCAAACGAAGCATCCAAAAAAGATCAGCTCAACTTGCTGATGTAGTTTTTTAAATGACTGATGGAAACCAGCTAGTTTTAGAATTTTAAATATATGTTTCAACCACAAGTTTGGAAAGGCCTATGACAATATATTCCAACAATTTGAACTCCCCCAGCCCATACATTACATCAGATATGGGCTATTCCCAGGGGAAGGTCAAACTTGCAGAATTACTCATAAGTACAGAAAGACTCATTCTTTCCAAGAAGCTTAGTTTTTCTTTCTTTTTTCTTTCTTGCTATTCTTACATACAGTTAACTCCTTTGTTTGAGTGCTACTACAGTGGAAAATTATGAGAGTATTGAAATGCACCATAAACCAGCTTGCCCCATATACCAGGGAGAAATAAAAAATATTAGGGCTGAAAAAGTGATAACGAATATTCTTGTGTCGAAAGACATAATAATAATGCCTGCACCTCTTTGGGTGTGTAAAAATGTATGTAACCCATCTTATTCCCCGGTACGCAGAATATACAGTAGGGAGCAGACTCTGAGTTCACCTCTCTGGTTCTGTGTGTGTGTGCACGTATCCCCTGTTAAAGAAAAGACTTGTCCTTATCGGCCCTAAGGCTTTGGACATTGTCAGGCTGATGGCGCTGAGCATCGCTGAGGCAGCAGACTTGCCCCTGGCACCCTTTATGAGGGCGGCTTTAGGAGGTGCTTCCGCACGCTTCCGCAGGCATGCGGAGGCGGAGGAGACAGATCAATTTAAGTTTTGCCGCTGAGGGGAGCGGAGGGCCGGTCACGTGAGCGGTTCACCCAATGAGGGTGAACCGGCTCCGTGACGTCACTGGCCCGCCCCCAGACAGCGCGCGCACTAAGGCCAGGGAAAGCACCTGCTTTCCCTCAGCCTCCGCGCGCCTCTTCACGGCTGCAGTCTCTATGGACTCAGTCTTAGGCTTAGGAGTAAAAAACGCAATGGAGCTCCTTTTATAATTGATAAACACTTTATAAGCACCTGGTTAAATGTGGATGCCTAGATGGGCCATTCATTTAGAATAGCACAACACAATAATACAGTTCCCTACAGTTTTGCAGTGCAAGTGCCCCAGAGAGTCAGTATTATAGTCCCGGGGCCTGAGAGTCAATCAATGGGCCGCTGTTGGTGCCGACACAGTGTTGGAGTTTATGCAGGGAATAATCCTGTTGTAGTGCTAGATAAAGATGGCTGGAACAGTCCAAATCCATTTCCCAGAACCACCCACGGATTTGGCATTACAAAATCCAAGCGGATTGTTATAATCCGGATTAATGTCAATATCCTTTCTTTCTTTAAAAAAAGCAGGGGGTCTCAGCTGAAATCCAGCTTCAGGGATCCCCTGCTTACTGAGATACACACCTCCATAATGGAGACTGGTATTTCTTCAGTTTCAATGTCTTGATTATGTGAGTCAATAGGAATCCATGAGTGGGACATTTAAACTGCAAAGAGATATCAGCAGCACCTATGGAGGTGTGTATCTTGAGAAGCAGGGGTCCCCAGAACTGAAATTAATGGGGTTCACCTCTGGCAGGAGACCCCCTGCTTTAAACCTATTCAAATCAAATAATCACCTACTAACTGGCACCAGCCCCATCTTTCCTTTGTATATAATGTATATACTGTGGGAAAAGAGGGAGAGGGGTAGGATAGGTAAAGGAACCTCTGCTCAAGCTGAATTAAAGTATAGGGTAGATAAGGTGCTAGACTGAGAATGTATTGATTAATGAACCAGAAGAGAAAGAACTCAGTTTAAAGTAGCACTCTATTATCTGTAGTAGGATAGTGTGGTTGATTTAAAAATATATCTTTATTGAATTAAATGTTAAAATATTGGTGCATGGAGTGGAATAAAAAGATCAATGGACACTCTGTCTGATGATTCAGAGTGTATCACATATAGTGATGACAACTTGTGTCTAATAGCTGGAACAGTGCCAGCTGTAGCAGGTCGCTACCATTGACTAGACCGCTGTTAGCAGTCTAGAGATGACAGTGTCAGATGTGCTAATAGATGAGTAGTTGCATTCCCCCTGGCCAAAAGAGGAACGTAGTATACACAGAGGTGGATTAGTTTCAATTGCTATTTGATATAGCCTAGAGCAGCAGAGTATGCTGCATAGTAGGAGGGTGATGGTCTGTAACTTAGTTTGAAAGACTCTGCTAATTGGCAAGTCAGCTGTAACTGTTCTGCCTAACCCTTGTTAGGAGTGTACAGCTCTGTTTTTCTTACAGTGGATCCTTGTATTAAACCCCCATGCTGACAGTTGCGGTGAGCAGTAGACTCAGAGTTCCACTGATGCTGGGGTGAGTCAGCTGCAGGTATTTTGCCTAACCCCTGTAAGGAGTGTGCAGCTCTGTCTTGTTTACAGTGGACCCTTGTATTCAACCCCCATGCAAACAGTTGCTGTGGAGAGTAAATTCAGAGTTCCACAGATGCTGGGGTAAGTATCCCTGCTGGCTAATTGTCAGCTGGAAGCATGAACCTTTATGTGCACAGAGTAGTTTCCTGGATAGTATGCCTGTAATCAGATTAAGTAGATGGCGTTCTGAACCATTCACCTCAATAATCGCAGCCTTGTAACTAAGTGTAGTCTACCCCCTAAGAAGCAAACCTGACACTGTCTATTGTGTGTTTGATGTGGAGGGGGAGTATTATGTGTGTGGGTGAGGGGGAGAGATGGGGGTATGAGAGATAGATGGGAATATCGCAAAGGTTGATAGTGAGGGGTTCTGGGGGAGATATGATGATGATGAGGTGCTGGGGGAGATATGAGGATGATGATGAGGGGTGCTGGGGGAGATATGATGATGATGATGATGATGATGATGATGATGATGATGATGATGATGATGATGATGATGATGATGATGATGATGATGATGATGATGATGATGATGATGATGAGGTGCTGGAAGAGAGATGATGATGATGATGATGATGATGATGATGATGATGATGATGATGATGATGATGATGATGATGATGATGATGATGATGATGATGATGATGATGATGATGATGATGATGATGTTTTACTGTTTTTTGGCATTACAAAATCCAAGCGGATTGTTATAATCCGGATTAATGTCAATATCCTTTCTTTCTTTAAAAAAAGCAGGGGGTCTCAGCTGAAATCCAGCTCCAGGGTTCCCCTGCTTCCTGAGATACACACCTCCATAATGGAGGCTGTTATTTCTTCAGTTTCAATGTCTTGATCATGTGGGTCAATAGGAATCCATGAGTGGGACATTTAAACTGAAAAGAGATATCAGCAGCACCTATGGAGATGTGTATCTCGAGAAGCAGGGGTCCCCAGAACTGAAATTAATGGGGTTCATCTCTGGCAGGAGACCCCTTGCTTTAAACCTATTCAAATCAAATAATCACCTACTAACTGGCACTTGCCCCATCTTTCCTTTGTATATAATGACCAATATATTGGTCATTACACACATAGACAAGATATGCTAAACCAACCTTAAATAGATTATTAAATAGCAACTGAAATACAGTATATATTAACCCATTAGTAGCTCAGGAGTCATCTAGTCATGACCACAAAGGAGTAAAACTACACTACCTACTCCCTTGGCCACCTTAGTGGGTTGTACAACCTTACTAACCGCTAAGGTAACCACGGAGGTAAACCCTTGTCGCCACACAACCCCCGACCGTTATGGATCGTCCTTTTTAACACTGATCCGTGGATATCCCCACGTTAAAGAAATTGGCTGATCTGGGACAGATTAAAATCCACCCCAAAACATTTTCAGCCATTTCTAGTGCTAGGCCTGGGAATAATATATATATATATAGCGACCACACCAGTATTACTTGATAAAAGACAGCGAACTAGAGTTTGTAAAGATAGGGGGGGGGGGGTGGATTGTTGTGACAAAGGATACCATTGGGTTGTGAGTGTGATCTCTCAGAGGCTTGTCCTGGTTACTTTCAACTCCGCAATCCCAACTGCAATGGTCCCCAAACCCAGGGAAGGCACTTGCTCCTGCTGGTGTTCACAGGCTCCTTTGAGTGATCTCCGCTTTTGCCTAGGATCACTCAAATCACGGCTGTCTCTTTAATCTGGTCTTGGGAGCTGTTCCTCTCTGATCTCTCTCTTTGGAGGTCTTACTCTGCGCAATTGTTGTGATGTCAGAGTCCTACTGGATCCTAGTGCCCTCCTTCTTTCCTCTGTCCACACTAGGTACTCGTTTGTGTCCTCAGTGTTGTTTTGTTGGTAGGATGGATAAGCACCTTACTTACTGTAATGGAGTCATCTCTGTATGCTAGAGAGCTTGCAGTGTTTATGTTCAAGCATGCAGGAGGTTAAATTCCTCTGTAGGAGCTAGCTGCATATATAACATATATATATATATGTTGCAGACCTGCCTAAGACATGCAGATGAGCATACAGTTATATTTCCATTTTCTATATGCTTTGCTGTGGAGGGTTTTTGTCACTTTTTTTACTCACCATAACTTAACTAAGTATGGTAAAACCCATCCTCATTGCTTCAGCTTTGAATAGCTAGTGTAGCCAACCCCACACTGATGACACCCATTAAGGTTGAAACAGCTGTCTGTGGGTGGTTTTCTGGGTATGCACCTTAACCCTTGCTGTGCTCAAAGCTGTGACCATGCAGCAAGCTTAAGCCTATAGGGAACCATGTTAAAAATGGTTATTGAGGCAAAAAGTGACACTGTGTGCTCATTTGCATGTCATTTCCCAGAATCCCTTGCTGCAGTGTAAGTGCTGTATGCTGGGTGATAATGGGGAAAGGCGGGGTTGCAGACCTGCCTAAGACATGCAGATGAGCATACAGTTATATTTGCATATTTGCTTTCCTGTGGAGGGTTTTTGTCACTTTTTTTACTCCCCATAACTTAACTCAGTATTATGGTTTAGCCTATCCCATAGCCTCTCTTGCATTCCCAGTAAAATCAACCCCACACTGATGAGACCCATCAAGCTCGAAACAGCTGTCTGTGGGTGGTTTTCTGGGTATGCACCTTAACCCTGGCTGTGCTCAAAGCTGTGACCATGCAGCAAGCTTAAGCCTATAGGGAACCATGTTAAAAATGGTTATTGAGGCAAAAAGTGACACTGTGTGCTCATTTGCATGTCATTTCCCAGAATCCCTTGCTGCAGTGGAAGTGCTGTATGCTGGGTGATAATGGGGAAAGGCGGGGTTGCAGACCTGCCTAAGACATGCAGATGAGCGTACAATTGTATTTGCATATATATATATATATATATATACAGTAGAGGCAACGATTATTCTAACACTTGCCTTAAACTAGCCGGGTTACATTCAGGGTATGTGCTGGGTATGTTCTGGGCTAGTTTGAGGCATGTTTAAGGCATTTCTGCATTGACTAACGACCCATAGGATTAACACAGCAGGGATCCCTGGCAGTCCCATTCAGTTTGAATGGGACTGCCAGGGACCCCCACTGCTAATCTGATAGGCCATTAATCAGTGCAGAAATGCTGGGGCTAGTTTAAGGAAATGTATTCAGAATGTACCTGGGTGTACCTGGGTCTTTTGGGGAATTGCCACTGGTTTTTGTTAGAATAATCGCTGCCTCTACTGTATATATATATATATATACACACATATACATACACATATATACATACATATTTACACACCCACACACACATATACATATACGTACAATTTTTTTCATGGCATGGTTATTTTTTGTGTTGCGAAGGATGTTAAAATTCCTTAGTCATATTACACACTTAAATTGTAGCTACAAACCAGAATTACAAGTTTGATAAATTTGCTTGTACCCCTTTACTTTGCAAAATGACTTACTGTACATGTGGACTGAATAAGGCTTTATAAGGTGGGCCCTAAGAGACAAGCAGGTCTTTTTGTTTTCAGAATTCCACAATGATGTCTTTAGGTTTAGTGCACGCCTGCACAACATGCGGCCCACTTGGCCTCTCTGTGCAGCCCGCGATGACCCGGCCGGGCGCCAGTTAATTAAATAAATAAATAAAAATAAAAAAAAGTTTAAAAAAAGTTTTAAAAAATGGTGGCGATTCCCTCCCCCCCCGGGTTTTGCGGCGTGCGAGTCGGTGGCGGTGCGCGGGGGCAGCAGCATGAGGAGGATGCGGCAGCCGCGAGTATTTTTTCCCCCAATAGTTGGATGCCGGGGGGCGGGGCTTTAGAGTAGAAGGGATTGGTTGGAGGTCATAGCATGCAGGGGGCGAGGCTTAGTACCGGGGAGAGATGTGTGTGTGTGTGTGTGTGTGTGTGTGTGTGTGTGTGTGTGTGTGTGTGTGTGTGTGTGTGTGTGTGTGTGTGTGTGTGTGTGTGTGTGTGTGTGTGTGTGTGTGTGTGTGTGTAAAACGGGCTGCTGCAGGGGGGGTGGTAGTGAAAAATGGGCTGCTGCAGGGGGGGGGGGTAGTGAAAAACGAGCTGCTGCAGGGGGGGGGGGTGGGAGTGAAAAACGGGCTGCTCCAGGGGGAGGGGTGGGAGTGAAAAAACGGGCTGCTGCAGGGGGGGGGTGGGAGTGAAAAACGAGAAGGGAGAGAGAGGGGGGGGGAGAAGGGAGAGAGGGGGGGGCAGAAGGGAGAGAGGGGGAGAAGGGAGAGAGGGGGGCAGAAGGGAGAGAGAGGGGGGGAGAAGAGAGAGAGAGGGTGGGTGAAGGGAGAGGGAGGGGGGAGGTATGAGGAGGGGAGGGGGGAGGTATGAGGAGGGGAGGGGGGAGGTATGAGGAGGGGAGATGTAACTTTTTTTCTGTATCACAATAAGAAAACAGTTAAGTAAAATTTGTGCGCTTAAGATATTTTTTCGTGGTAGGTGCGCTATGGGTTCGGGGGGGGGGGCCTGCTCCTTTCATTTGTCCCGGGCCCCATGATTTCTGTTGGCGGACCTGTGGGTGATGTGAGGTGCAGGAGGGGAGAGGGTAATGGGTGATGTGAGGTGCAGGTGGGGAGAGGGTGATGGGTGATGTGAGGTGCAGGGGTGGAGGGTGATGGGTGATGTGAGGTGCAGGGGGAGGGTGATGGGTAATGGGAGGTGCAGGGGGTGATTGGAGGTGCATGGGGGTGATTTGAGGTACAAGGGGTGGTGATTTGAGGTGCAAGTGGCTGATTTGAGGTGCAAGGGGGGTCATTGGAGGTGCATGGGGGGTGATTTGAGGGGCATGGGGGGTGATTTGAGGTACAATGGGGGGTGATTTGAGGTGCAATGGAGGGGGGTGATTTGAGGTGCTAGGGGGTCATTGGAGGTGCAAGGGGGTGATTTGAGGTGCATGGGGGATGATTTGAGGTGTATAGGGGGGGATTTGAGGTACAAGGGTGCGTGATTTGAGGTACAAGTGTGGGTGGTTTGAGGTGCATGGGGGTGATTTGAGGTGCAAGGGGGGAGAGTGATGTGAGGTGCAAGGGGGAGAGTGATGTGAGGTGCAGGGGGGAGAGTGATGTGAGGTGCAAGGGGAAGAGTGATGCAAGGTGCAAGGGGGAGAGGGATGTGAGGTGCAGGGGGGGTGTGATGTGTGTGCAGTGCAGGGGGGTATTGTGTGTTTGATGTGGAGGGGGAGTATTATGTGTGTGGGTGAGGGGGGGAGATGGGGTATGAGAGATAGATGGGGAGTATTGCAAAGGTTGATAGTGAGGGGTTCTGGGGAAGAAATGATGATGAAGGGTGCTGGGGGAGATATGAGGATGATGATGAGGGGTGCTGGGGGAGATATGATGATGATGATGATGATGATGATGATGATGATGATGATGATGATGATGATGATGATGATGATGATGATGATGATGATGATGATGATGATGATGATGATGATGAGGTGCTGGAAGAGAGATGATGATGATGATGATGATGATGATGATGATGATGATGATGATGATGATGATGATGATGATGATGATGATGATGATGATGTGCTGGAAGAGAGATGATGATGATGATGATGATGATGATGATGATGATGATGATGATGATGATGATGATGATGATGATGATGATGATGATGATGATGATGATGATGATGATGATGATGATGATGATGAGGTGCTGGAAGAGAGATGATGATGATGATGATGATGATGATGATGATGATGATGATGATGATGATGATGATGATGATGATGATGATGATGATGATGATGATGATGATGATGATGATGATTTTACCCGTGCGGCCCAATTTTTTTTTCCTTGGAGCAGTTCGGCCCTTCTCACTTTACGAGTTGTGCAGGCCTGGTTTAGGGGATTCATTCATTTATTTTTTATAAAGTATAATTTTTATCAAAGGAACTAAAATGTATATCTTTACAAAGAATACTGTACATCATATGTCTATATGTATATTTCCATATAAAGCAGTATTTACTGAGAGTAGGTAAAGTATGTGACAGGAGAAAAACAAATGGGGTGCTCCACCCAGTGACACTTGATTCAATAGAATAATGAGTAAATAAGAACTCCAATGTTGGATATAAGGAGTGGGTATACGTATGAAATGACCTGTGAGTTCACAAGCCTGATTCGGCTGTCTTGCCCTAGTTAGGCAGGTACATGGCGGCACAGAGTTGGCGCTTTCTTACCCACAGGCCTCTGTACCTGGAGCGGGGGCGCAAGTTATGACGTCACGCGCACAGACCTTTGGTCCTGGAGTAGTGGCGCTCGATTTGACGTCACGCGCATACGCATTGGGGGAGCGACCCGATCCCAACAGGTTTGTGATATTTTAGATGATTAGATGAGGGGTATATAAGACAATCAATTGCTCCATAGACCAGACTCCTTGATAAAGGACCTACCGGTCCGAAACACGTAGGAGGTGCGTTTTTGTCCCCATGGGGGGTATTCTTGTTACCAGTCATGCACTGAAATAAAGGACATTTACTTTTACTCCACCTGGCTCCCTGGCTGTGCGCCATTTGCTGCTGTTTGTTGTTGTTCTCGAAAGTATGTGACAGAAAGGGATCCAGGAATCAGAATAAGAAGGGTTAATCCTGGTCACTGGTCCCTCCTGTGGGGCTCATCTGGCCACCAGATCCCAGAGCTACCTAATTTTAATATACTGTGTAGCCCCTTGCATACCCTGTACTGTGATTCTTTAATTCTCAATGTGTTCTGGTCTCCCGTGACAAACTTAAAAAAAAAAAAAAAAAACTTTTTTTATTTACTAAAGTAATAGAAGTCTGATAAACAAGTTATAATGTTGGGATTGGGCTCTAAATCCTTGTCCCGCTGTCCGCGGCTGTGTGCAAGGTACAGCCCTCTATGGGGCTGGACCATGTAGTTGCCTACGCGCGCCTTCACCATGTGCGATGCACGACCACCCTTTCCAAAAGACAAGAAATGTGTCTTTTGGCATGGCGGCCGAGCGCTGGCTACGTCACAGCAGCGGTTCAGCCAATAAGGGTGAAAATCTTGTGTTTTCTCCTCCTCCTCTTCTATGAAGTGCATCCCATCGGGTCCCTAGGATCGCAGATCGCGGCTTAAACTGGTGCACGCGCCGCTAGCCGCTCCGGCGCGCACGTGAACACAGTGACTGGGGCCATAGCCAAAGGTTGTTGAATGGTTGAATAGATAGGTTGAAAAATAGGCCACAAAAAGCTTTGGTAAAAGGAGTTCGCTTATTGGAGGGAAATTGAATCAGTTGAGTGGTTCAAGGATATATACTGGGACAGTTGCTGTTTAATATCTTCATTAGGGACATCACAGATGGTCTGGAAGGGAAATGCCTTTTTGCAGATAACACAAAGATCCGCAGCACTGTTGCCTATATATGGCCTTCCCCCTACATAGTCATACAATACAGATACAGCCCACGGGCTTATTGTTTTCCTGCAGAGCAAGTCCACTCAGCAGGGGGTCAACCTCTCCCTGTTTCCTCAAAAACGGGTCCAACCAAAATCACAGTGTCCAAGTCTACAATGACAAACTTAGATGTGATTACAGCTCCTTTGAGATTAACCTCTGCAGTCCATATTGAACAGAACTGTACTTCACTGTTTTACATAGTGTAAACATAACATATATTCATGTACATAGAATGACATTAGGATAAAGCAGTACTACAGCTTTCACAGACTGTAAAGACACCATATACATTACAGTATCAGTATATCACATTGGAATCATGCAGGATCACTGCTTTCATATATTGCATAACACAAGGTACATTCAAATACAAGAGCAAAACCAGATGCCCAACTGTAACCTCATGGCTAGCCACAGTAACCCTGATGAGAATAGAGAACTGGGCAGAGCTTCTTGGGATTTTACGGAAGCTGGTTGTCCATTTTGTCACAGATACTTTATAGCAGCATAGCAAGAGAGTTAGTACTACTGTACCTCTTTATAGATCATTGGTAAATCCTCACTTAAGGTACTGTGCACATTTCTGGGGCCCATGGCACATATTTACTATTCTATGAGACACCTTTTGGTCATGGCAGGTACATTCTAGACAATTTAAATAAAATAGATTTAAAAGTGTCTGCTGGTGTCTCCCGTGTATTGGGTCTCTGTCTCTCAAAATCTCATGCTAATTACAATATATATTGTAAAGGACAACATACAGTAAGTCAAACTTTGTAAGTAGCCCTATTTCAAACGTTAAATAACACTTTGTTTTAATTACCCCCATTGGTAGGAATAATGCACTGAAAGTATTGTAGAAATAGTAAACAAAGTTAGCAAAAACAGAATAACTTACTTACTAAACCATCTTATACTATCAAATGTTATGTACTGAAAACTGGGACAGATACAAAGTTATATTTAAATATAAACATACAGTATCTTAGGAAGTTTCAGTAATGAATACCTTATACACAATGCTATTACCTTAAGTATTAACAGGATACGAATGTTACAGTTTGAAACAGTTTTTGTAAATGGAATTATAAAACGTCCCCTAGTTGCTCTGCACTCAATATCCTATGGTTGCCAGGATGTGTCATAACAATTCTATTTGTCATATGAATAATGAAAGCAAATCATCATTTCACGACCATTCTACAGTAATAAATTCCATTGAGAGCTATATACTGTACTGCAATTATATGCATAAATTTACTGAGTAATTGCGTACCAAGGTCAGAACCAATTACCTGATAACTAAATAAGTATAACAGCATCCAGATGTTACTGTAAATGTCATAAATCCATTGATATTAACCATTACTAACAAAGAGAAAGAGGGTCAATTGGATAGTTGAACTCAGAATGCTATAGCACGGTACCAATTCTTCTAACAGCTGCAGGTAAAGAACACCAGTGTTTGTGTGTGTATGTATATATATATATATATATATATATATATATATATATATATATATATATATATATATATATTTTACAAACAGAAAAAAGACTGCGCTCAACAGGTACTAAAGATCTAAATGTAGTTGTACTAATGAACAGTATTGATTAGCATAAATAATCGACTATACATGAAATAGATTATAATTAAATAGCTGAATTATTACTGGTATTCTCTGTACATGCTAAACACATAATCAATGGGTGTAATTTGTGGACCTGTGTATAGTTAAGCTAAAATTGCTAAAACCCTAAATCACTAATGCGAATAATATAAAAATTGTGGTAATGTTATAAAATACAAAAATTCTATAAAGGAAAAAAAAATATATATATATATATAAAAATAAAAATAAAAACTAAAAATGAAAAAGGGTTCAAAAATAGGATCTGGCAGCTCTCCACAAGGACCAACGACCTCCCAAGAATCTGCGAACAACAAGAAAAGAAAGCGCCCGATCCTAGTGCAACATGAAAATAACACTTTTAATAAAATCGATTAGGTCGGACTTAGAGTATTTAGAACATAGATCCAGTAGGTTTCACGTAGGTTTAGGCTTTTATGTCGGTCTCAACTCAATAGGGTGGGGTTTATATGTTCTATACCCATTACTTTAAGTGTCTTTGGATCTTGATTATGTTCTAGTTGGTAATGTCGTGACAAACTATGAGTTTGTAGCCCGTGTATGATATTCCTACGATGCTCCAGAAACCTAGTGCTCAAAGCTCTAGCTGTCCGGCCAATGTATTGTAGCCCACATGGGCATGTGATGGCATAAACCACAAAGCTGGTTAGACAATTTATATTACCCTGCACCGAGTGGATAAGTCCATTTGAAGCTGATGTGATGGACTTCTTTTTTTAAAACCTTTTTTCCTTACTATTCATGATAAACTACATCTACATTGATAGATCCAAATAGCCCATGTTTTGGGTATATGTAACCATCTATTTCAGATGGAACATTGCCCAGACATTAAGGATCTCAATAATAAAATTAATTTATTCATTATTGACTTACACATATTAATTGTATTAATTAGTGGTCACCTTTGTCACCTTTCCTCCAGCCATTAACCCACATTAGTGTTTAATTGTATATGACTTTTATCCAAGTCTGTAAGGACAAAAGACCAACCACATGGGAAAAGACACATGGGAAACAATTTAAGCAATGTAATTTAACATTAATTGAACACATTGTACATATATGTACATCTAACCGAAACAGACATGGATAAATACTATCATTGGATGTCATATGAGACTCAATATAAAATCCACAATTAGTTTAAAATAATCAAGAATGGTATTACTCTACATGTAAAGTTTATATTGATGCCTTCGTTTTGCAAATAGCAATTTAATATAATCACGTGTTGTATTAGAAGCATTTAATTAATTGATTGACACACATATGTATAAATAGCATGACGCACTTCCGTCATATATCCCCTGATGAAATCACCCTTAGAGTGAAGAAACGCGTAGGGAGGATTTTTTATTGGTATTCAGACCAGTTTTTATATAATACTCGTTCGCTGCCTTTTCGCTGCTTTTTATCATTGCTTAGTCTCTGTCAGGACTTTGGGACTGTGCCGGTTTAAAGAACTCAACAGCGGGGTCGTATACTCGCTACTCCGCATCCGGTTCGCACAGAGGGGGCGATTGCACTTCCGGGTCAAAGTTCCAACTCCGATACCCACCGGACGACTGCGGGAAAGGCCGGAGCTCTATCCTAGAGGAGAGCGGTTTGCCAGTGGAGGTACAGGGACCTGGTACTTTATATGTGGACACTATAAGGACATAACACCTTGCCGGTCTACACCGAACCACGGGGTCACATACCCACCATCCTGGCATCCGGTCTAAACCACGGGGCCTGTTGAACTTCCGGGTCATGGTTCCAGAGGCTTTCACAGTTCCTGCACCGATAGAAGATTGCCGGAGAAGCTGACACTTCACCCAAGAGAGAGCAGTGTACAAACGGAGTCACAGCAGCACGTGGAGGCGAATGAGTATACTCATAACATGCTTTTACCCTTTATTTGTTTGTGAGTGTATTTTTGTTGGACCTAATCGATTTTATTAAAAGTGTTTTTTTCATGTTGCACTAGGATCGGGCGCTTTCTTTTCTTGTTGTTCATATATATATATATATATATATATATATATATATATATATAATCAAAAAATAAATAGATGATACCGTTCTGTGGCTAACGAAATGCTTTTATTTGTGCGAGCTTTCGAGATACACTGATCTCTTCTTCCGGCGATGTTACAATGAATGAAGCAAGGATAACTTAAAAACAGTGTCTCTTGGAATGTTATCTGTGCTTGTCCTTCCCCCGGTGTGGATGTGTTTTATGGCTAGAGGTGTCAAAGGGTAACTGAGAGCAAGTGAAGAAAGAGTGTGTATGTGTATCAGTGTGAATAAAAATGAATGGAGAGCCCACAGTATAAACAGTGCTCTACACAAGGTGTGTGTGGAGTGAGAGGGATATAAATGGTGTGGGTGGGTGTGGAAATGTGAGAGTTTGTAGCACAACTAAAAGTGTGTGTGGATACTATGTGGTCCCTATTGGTGTATATGGATGGAAAAATAAGGAGTATTAGTATGTGTGAGAGACAGCTGTGTGTGCATACATATAGCACAGTATGTACAGACATGGCCTTTAGCGCTCATGGGAAGAGAGTTCGCTAGTGTCAGTAATGACTCATAAAATTTCGATCTCTGTTTAGGCCACTGCTAAGTGTCCCGAACAGTTGCATAAATTTGTATTCATGCAACCGTCTCTTTTTCGGGGTTTTAAGATTACCTTTGAGTATGGCAACCCTCAGATCGTTCATCTTATGGCCAGAGTCAGAGAAATGTTCGCCAACAGGACTGTCTCTTGTTCCGCGTGTGATGCTGTGGCGATGCAGGTTCATTCTCTTGTTTAGCCCCTGTCCTGTCTCACCTATGTAGTAGCAGCCCCCTGGGCATTTCATGCACATGATGAGGTACACGACATTGCTGGAGGAACAGGTGAACCCTCCTCTGATTTTGAATTCCCGATTCTTGTGTGGTATTTGTATTGTGTCCGCTGTGTAGAGCATTGCGCAGGTTTTGCATCTTGGGTCCTGGCATGGTTTTGTCCCGCATTCAGTTGTACTGCTGAATACTTTACTCCTCACCATAATATTCTTGAGATTATTGGGTTGTCTGTATGATAATAAGGGTGCTTCAGGGAAGACCTGTTGCAGTCTTGTATCTTCCTGGAGGATGGGTTGTAGTTTCCTAGCGATCTTGCGTAGGGCTCCTAGGTGTGGGTTATATGTGACCACCAAAGGAACCCTGTCGCTTGTCTCCTTCTGTTTGTATTCAAGGAGATCACTTCTTGGTATTCTGGTGGCTTTGTGAATTTGCTGGTCTACAATTCTGTGGTTATATCCACGGTTTATAAAGTCTGATCTCAAGGCTTTAATCCGCTGGTCTCTGTCTGCTGTGTCGGAGCATATCCGGTTGTATCGTATGGCTTGACTGTAGATGGTTGCATGTTTGGTGTGTGTCGGGTGGAAGCTGTTGTCCCTCAAATAGCTGGCTCTGTCTGTAGGTTTGCGGTATACAGAAGTCTGTAGTTGGTTGTTCTTTATAGTAATGGTGGTGTCTAGAAAATGTACTTCATCCGGGGAATGGGTGAGTTTGAGGTTGATGGTCGGGTGGAAAGTATTGAAGTTGTCATAGAACTGTAGGAGGTCCTGTTCGCCAGAGGTCCAAATCAGGAGGATGTCATCGATGTAGCGAAGGTATGTAAGGGGTTTCAAGTGACAGGTGGACAGAAACTCACTTTCCAGTTTTGCACAGAACAGATTGGCATACTGTGGCGCCATCCGAGTACCCATAGAGGTCCCGGTTGTCTGGAGGTATGTGTCATTTCCAAATGTGAAGTAGTTATGGGTCAGAATAAATTCAATGCATTTAGTCACTGTCTCTGTGAGTGGCTCCTGCGATCCCAGAAAGTATCTGCAGGCTGAAATCCCATCCTCGTGGGGGATGTTTGTATAAAGTGACTCTACATCCATAGTTGCTAGTAGTGTTCCTGTAGGGAGGGGGCCAATGGCATTCAGTTTGTTTAGCAGGAATGCCCTCCATTCTAAAACCACTTGTCAGGAACACACCCAGCTATATCCAGGATACCACCGACCTGCTAAACAGAGATCGAAATTTTATGAGTCATTACTGACACTAGCGAACGCTCTTCCCATGAGCGCTAAAGGCCATGTCTGTACATACTATACTATATGTATGCACACACAGCTGTCTCTCACACATACTAATACTCCTTATTTTTCCATCCATATACACCAATAGGGACCACATAGTATCCACACACACTTTTAGTTGTGCTACAAACTCTCACATTTCCACACCCACCCACACCATTTATATCCCTCTCACTCCACACACACCTTGTGTAGAGCACTGTTTATACTGTGGGCTCTCCATTCATTTTTATTCACACTGATACACATACACACTCTTTCTTCACTTGCTCTCAGTTACCCTTTGACACCTCTAGCCATAAAACACATCCACAGCGGGGGAAGGACAAGCACAGATAACATTCCAAGAGACACTGTTTTTAAGTTACCTTGCTTCATTCATTGTAACATCGCCGGAAGAAGAGATCAGTGTATCTCGAAAGCTCGCACAAATAAAAGCATTTCGTTAGCCACAGAACGGTATCATCTATTTATTTTTTGATTATTGAAGCTCGGCTAACACGGTACTGATACCTCTACATGTATATATATATATATATATATATATATATATATACGGTATATAAATAAAATGCCAGTGCCAGTGTAGCAGAACATAAATGTTATTAATTAAACATTCACACATTTATTTTTTGAACTTTTATTTTTTAATCAAAGATTGCTCTAAAGACGGTGTCCATTTGATTTGATGCCCATTCATTGCCCCTGTAATTATTTATGTCTTTATGGATATACATACATACATACAGGGACAATCAATGGCTGTTTTTGCAAATGCTTGTTTTTATGTATTTTGAATGTATTTTGCTTGTTTGTTTAGAAATGTTGGTGCAATTTAATTTTTATTTTGTAAGATGTATTTTTCTTGGTGTTTTCAATAGTTTATTTTGGGAGGGTGCTTGCTTTGTAATAGTGGCTTCTTTTTGTTAGTTATATTTTGGCTGATGATGGTTACTTTGAGCTTTCATTTATTTAATAATGGTTTTATTTTGTTGTTTTAATTATAAATTGTGTAATTTATTTTGGATTGGCTTTATTGATTGTTGTTAATTTATTTCTGTTTACTTCTTGATTTGTTTTTATTTTCTTATTGATTGGATGGCATTGGATCTTGTCTGTAATTGTTTCTTTTAGATTGAGCATTGACTGGCATAGTGTTAAATGATGTACATATTATTTGCATCATGTACACACTGTGCCAATCAATTGTTTTATTGCCATTTGTTATATATTTATTTTGCTATGTTTTGTATTTGATTTTGAGATGTCCTGTGTTTGATTTTGATATGTGTTTGATTTTGATATGTGTTGTGTTTTATTTTGCGATGTGCTGTGTTTGATTTTTATATGTGCTGTAATTGATTTTGATATGTGCTGTGTTTGATGTAGCTATGTTATGTTTTTATTTGGGCCTGTTTATGGAATCCTTACCCATTTCTTTATATATTGGTTAATCATACCCAATGCCTGGGGAGGGTGGTTAGGTCTTCCGGGTGGGTAGCGGGGACCACCCGAGGGCCACCGTAGGCCTATAGTACATTCCCTGTGCATAAAAAAATAACATTAAGATATTTGATGTATGTTAGGGAAGTATAGGGGTTGTTGGGGGCACAGGGGATGGGTGTGTTGTATATTGCAATGTTTATTGGGGGCAATTTACCCCAATAAACATGCTATTGTGCCATAACCCCTTCATTGCCATAGTGTATAGCCGCTAAGGTAATGAAGCTGCTTTAATGTATTTTTTTAATAGTATGCGGGAGAAGGGGGTCTCCTGAGTTGAACCGCTTTGATTTTTGGCTAAGGAACCCCCTGCTTCCCGAGTTACAGTCCCCGGTATGGGGCATTGGGTGTCAGTGTCGCCACCATTTTTAAAGCGTCCACATCGCGTGACGTGACATGTAAACAATGGAGTTACCGGCACTCCATATCTGGGCCTGTAACTCGGGAAACTGGGGGTCCCCAAGACTGAAATCAATGCGGTTCAGCTCAGGATACCCCCTGCTCCCACACAGTATTAATAAAAATGACATTAATGCAGCTTCATTACCTTAACGGCTATCCGCTAAGGTAATGAATTATTGTTTATTGATATGTGTGTTTTGACACTAGTGTACATGAGCAGAGGGTCTCCTGAGCTGAACCGTCTCCTGAGCTGGCCCCATTATGGGGTGCTAGTATCCCCCTGCAGAAATTAAATCCCCCGAACACGTGACCGGGACATTTAAATGCATAAGCGATACCGGCACCCCATAACGGGGCCTGTATCTCATGAAGTAGGGGGTCCCCAAGGCTGAAATGAATGCGGTTCAGCTCAGGAGACCCCCTGCTCATGTACACTAGGAATAAAATGTGAATGTTAAAATATTTTTATTTCCGGCGAGATTATCGCTGAGTGAGGCGGATCTCTCTGCAGCAGATGATCTCACCGGGTGAGCCCTTCGCGGAGCGCAGGTCATCTCTGCGCCGGCAACTCGCCATGTTTGGAAATATTGCTCTCACTGGTATTCGGGCCTTTCTGCATACCGTGAGAGCAACTCGGCAAAAACATGGCGAGTTCAAAACCCTGCCGATTATGTTTTTCGGCGCTTACTGCATGAGGCCTGTAAGAGGACATGTGCAGAGGTATGCAATGGAGACTGTTTTAAGGTGAAATTAAAATAAGGCTTTAGTGCGTCTGTCGCTTTAAAACCAGCAAACATGTAAATCAGCAAACAAAATCCGCTCCACTCTGGAGTATATATACACTTGTAATCCAGTTCTCTTTAACTGCGTGGATAGCCCAGCGATTCACCAGCCCAGATCATAGAGACATGTATATATGTGTATATAAATAGATAGACATAGATAATCAGTCATAAGAAAAGTCTTATCTGTTAGCTGGGTTGCTGTCTTTTCTCCGGATATATCAGCATCCAAGTTTTAGAAGTCTTTTCCCCTGTGTCTTGCTGGCAGCGTGCAGTCTCTTTTGGCAGGCTCAAGACATCTGTGTTCCCTCGGTCAGTCTCACCTTACATTGTTACATAGTAGATGAGGTTGAAAAAAAGACATAGGTCCATCAAGTTCAACCTATGCTAAATTTAGACAACAGATACTTTATCCTATATCTATACTTACTTAATGATCTAGAGGAAGGCAAACAAAAAACCCCATTAAGGGGAAAAATTAATTCTTTCCTGACTCCAAGAATTGGCAATCGGATTAATCCCTGGATCAACATCCTTCCCATGTATACTTATTTGGTATATCCCTGTATAGCTTTACCATCTAAAAAGATGTCCAACCTTTTTTTGAACAAATCTATTGTATCTGCCATCACAGTCTCCATGGGTAATGAATTCCACATTGTAACTGTCCTTACTGTAAAGAACCCTTTCCTTTGTTGCTGGTGAAATTTCCTTTCCTCCAACCTTAAGAGATGGCCCCGAGTCCTTAGTACTGCCTTTTGATGAATAGTTCTTTTGAAAGCTCCTTGTATTGTCCCTGAATATATTTGTATATAGTTATCATATCCCCTCTTAGACGCCTCTTTTCTAATGTAAATAAATCTAATTTAGCTAGCCTCTCCTCATAAATTAGATTGTCCATCCCGTTTATTAATCTGGTGGCTCTTCTCTGCACTCTCTCTAGTTCCATAATGTCTTTTCTTAGGATTGGTGCCCAAAATTGTACTCTCATTTCCTGTGAGACTCAGGAACCTCTCCGCTGTCTGTTTCCCGGTTCAGCTCATGTGTGAGCTCAGGAAGAATCTCTGTTTGTTTCCCAGGTCAGCCCATTTGTGGACTAAGGAATCCCCTTCCTGTGTCTGGGAATAGGGTTTTTCTATAGTTCAAATCAGCCAGGTGGAGACTAGCTGATTGTTGCTGTGCAATTTAACCAGCACACTGCTGGATTAGAGGCAAGCCTGTTAACAGGGATAAGACCCTGTTACATACCTCCCCTGTTTGTGGGAAGCTCGGACTTACCATGGCCGAAGCCCATCCTTCCACTCTTATTCAAGATATCTCTGTGACTTGAATGAGAGTGGATGGAGGAAGAGAACCAGCAGTCCCGCTGGGATAGAAGCCCTTTCTCTAGTTTATTTTTGTCTCCTCCTCGAGGAGGACTTTTTCCAAGTAAAGTCTTTTTATTGAGTGCGCATTCATGAGATTTCTCTTGCGTCGGGCGCTCCTCTTTTTGCGAACAGCAACGTGGATAACATGGATAACGTGGCATTTATCTGGAGACCATAGCTGTAGGGTATCCCCACTTCCCTGCCTGGCTTGCAGGACGCGGCATCATCTGGTCAGTGTAATGCCTGAATGCCCGCAGACCTGGCCAGTCCCCAATACTGAGGTGGGTAAGGGTATAACATGCACCCACAGCAGTTAGGGCATGCCCGGAGTGTGGTATGATGCGTTGCCGGGCCTGGTGAGAAAGGGTTAACTTGGTACTTGCTGTGTCCGGGGTGCCAGTAGTCTGAGGGTAGAGATCCGAGAGCCATAGGTCAGGGGCAGGAGAGAGCAGCGTAGTAAGGTCCAAAGCCGAGTCCAGGGAGTTGTGAGGTACACGAAGTCAACGAGAGCCAAGTTCAAATCCAAGGATATCCAATGGGGGCAGGGACAGGAAGTAGAGCAGTAATACAGAAGAGAGCCAGGCATACAGTAGACGACCGAACAACTGAAGCCACAGAAGAACTACACAGAGCGAGGAAGGAGAGGGCAGACTGGGGTTATATATGCATGAGGACCAATGAGAGCAAGAGGTGGACCGGAGGCCTGTCTGAGCAAGCCTAGGGATAGGTTCAGGTGCCCAGAGTGGGAGTCAGCCAGGTGAGTAGTGGAGACAGCCTGTAGCTGATGGGAGGCGGAGCCAGCGGTGTGAGAGGACGGCTAAGAGGATCGGGTGCGCGCGCGCCTTGTAAGGTTCCCGTGCGCGCGCCCCGGCCGTGTGTGGGAGGATACGGCATGCTCCGCGGAGGAGCGGCATGGCGTGTGACCAGAGGAGGCAAGGAGCCGACGGGGAGGGGGTCTGGGATGAGCGGCCGCACTGGGAGCCTGGGTGACGGGGATCCGCTGAGAGGCGCGTGTCTCCCGATCCCTTACTGTACACGCCCTCTTGAGGATCGGACTCCGGACGATCCTCCAAAGGTTTGTGAGGAAATTTCCGACAAGATTGTTTAAGAAGAGCTGGGGCATGAATGTGATGACAAGGTACCCAGGAACGTTCCTCCGGACCATATCCCTTCCAATGAACGAGGAACTGAAGTTTGCCCCTAGAAAAACGTGAATCGAGAATGGAGTGAACCTCAAATTCTTGTTGCCGTTGTATTACGATGGGGTTGGGTCTATGAGAATGGTCCGGAAAATGTACATTCTGAACGAAGGGTTTCAGAAGGGAAACGTGGAACACTGAGGGTATCATCATAGTGGGAGGTGGCAAAAGTCGATAGGCTACTGGATTGATCCGTTTGAGGACCTTGAAGGGACCCAAGAATCTGGGCGCCAGCTTCTGAGAAGGAGTTTTAAGTTTAATATTTTTTGAAGAAAGCCAGACTCTATCTCCAGGTTTGTACTTCGGAGCCACCTGACGTCGCCGATCTGCTTGAGCCTTTTGTTTTTGGACGGCCCCTTGCAATTCTTTTTGAATCTTTTTCCAGGAGTCTTGTAGATTAAAAACTTGGATATCTGCTGCAGGTACACCAGAGGGCAGGGAAGAGAGAGGAAGGTTGCTGGGGTGGAACCCAAAATTAATGAAGAAAGGCGACTCTTGCGTGGATTCATTCTTCAATGAATTAATTGCGAACTCTGCCCAGGGTAGTAGGTCCACCCAGTTGTCTTGAGATTCTGACACAAAGCATCTGAGATACTGTTCCAAGGTCTGATTCATTCTCTCAGTCTGGCCGTTGGTCTGTGGGTGGTAACCCAAGGAGAAGAGGAGGGATATGCGAAGTCTCTGAGAGAATGCTCGCCAAAACTTAGAAATGAATTGAGTACCCCTGTCCGAGACAATGGTGAGTGGAATGCCGTGTAGCCTGAAAAATTCTTTAGAAAATATGTCAGTCAAGGTAGCTGAATTGGGGAGACCCTTGAGGGGTACAAAGTGTGTGTGTTTGGAAAATCTACCCACTACTAAGGATCGTATTCATCCCCTTAGAAGGAGGAAGTTCCACAATAAAGTCCATGGAAATATGCTTCCAAGGCCGTTCCGGAATAGGAAGGGGAAGGAGAAGACCGGATGGCTTGTGTCGGACGGACTTGCTCTGATCACAGAATTGTCTTTGCTCAAATTAGGCCACCAAAAGGTCCGTTTAATAAGATCCACTGTCCTCTTGAAGCCAGGATGACCAGCTGATCTGGAAGAATGCCCCCACTCCAAGATCTTGTGGCAAAAATGTGGAGCAGCGTACAGACATCCTTCTGGCACCTTAAATCTCCTGGGGATATGAGCCTGGGCTTTGGTGATCTCATCCAGGATGTCGAAAGTATTGGCAGAAATAATGTATTTTGCAAGAAGAATAGACTCTAAAGATTCGTTAGATCCTTCCTCTGTAGAGAACTGGCGAGAAAGTGCATCGGCCTTGATATTCTTGGTACCCGGAATATAAGAAATCGTGTAATTGAAACGAGAGAAAAAAAGTGCCCAACGTGCTTGACGGGATCCCAGACGACGAGTCCCCTCAATACTGTATACAATAAGTTTTTGTGATCGGTGAGAATTGCTACAGGCTCTTTGGTACCCTCGAGGAGGTGTCTCCATTCTTGCAAGGCTAACTTGATAGCCAAAAGTTCACGGTTCCCGACATCATAATTTCTCTCGGCCGATGAGAATTTCCTAAAAGAGAATCCACAAGGGTAGAGTCTTTCATGGGGTGAGAACCTTTGCGAGAGTACCGCCCAAGCTCCCACATCCGAAGCATCAACCTCAAGGGTAAAAGGAAGAGACGTGTCCGGGTGACGAAGGATGGGGGCAGAGACGAAAGCTTTTTAAAGAAACTCAAAAGCGATCTGTGGGAAACCGAGATGGGGACATCTCGAACTGGACGTCACATTGGTTCAAGAATCCTCGGCAAGTAAGGGGGTCTCCGGCATACCGGTTGGGAGGTGGAATACGTGGCTCCGAGAGGCCCATAGGTACTGGGGCAGGAGGGGACGGTGCACCTGAGTTTGCTGTCGCACCGGATTCACCTCTTCACTTCAGTGGTGTTTAACCCCTTAATTTTCATAGCGGTTAGTACCGCTAAGGTAATGAAGGGTTTAAACCCTCCCGCACCCATGCCGGTAGGCATAACCACCCCCCATGGGGCAACTACCCCCTTCGCTCAACCCCTCTACCCCCAATAAACTAGGTAGTCTGTATTAACCCCTTCATGGCCCTAGTGGTTAGCCGCTAAGGTAATTAAGCTGCTTTTATTTTATTTTAATAATACAGCATTGTTGCAGGGGGTCTCTGGAGCTGAAAGCATTGATTTCAGGCTTAGGGACTCCCTGCTTCCTGAGTTCCAGGCCCCATTATGGGGTGCCATATCCCCTGGCTTTGTTTAAATCTCCAGATCATGTGGTCCGTGATGCGGGAGAATTTAAACATGGCCACTGGGATGCCGCGATCTCATAATGGGGACTGTAACTTGGGAAGCAGGGGGTGTACGGGGCTGAAATCATTGTGGTTCAGCTCCGGAGGCCCCCTGCTACAATAATATGTTATTAAAATAAAATAAAAGTCCAGCGATTCACTGTTAGAGGCGCGAAGGTAGTGTGACTGATTCAGTCTCTCTCTTACTGCGCGTCTCTACAGACAGGTAAAGCCCAGAAATATTCACACAGCGTGAGTCCCATTCCAATGCAGCGACCCCCGCTGTGTTAATCCGATGGGCCTTACAGCCTGCTATGCACTTGCCGTAGCGAGTTGCCTAGTGTTTGGGTTATTTCCCCCAATGACTGGCGACTAAAGTCAAAACTGCATCTGTATATACCTTCAAATTATTGGTACTAGTTAATATACTGGTACTTTATGTATACAATATTATACTACGTAATGAGTGCAGCTTGCGGGGACATTTAGTGACCCCCTTGGTCACTGAGTTGTGTTTTGTTGAGACAGAGATAGGTAGTAACAGTCTGAGAGGCAACCCGGTCAGGGAGAGGGGCTTAAGAAAAAGACGCCTGATACTCCCCGAGGTGACAAAGGTGAAAGAGGAGGCTTATAGGAGAGTTTTAACCAAGGAGAGAGAAAGTGAGAAACAGCAGCAGAAACACATCACCTAAACGTCGAGGAAGAGAGAGGAGAAGAGCCCACAGCAAGAGAGATCCAGATACTTGCCGGGCGGCTAAAGCACAACTGGATAACAGGGCCTGGAGGCCCTTTCCAGCAACTTCTGACAATCATTTGTATATTAAACACACACCTCACAAATGTTTCACTCTAAACAATCTGCAATGTGACTACAAACCTTTTTGAGATACAGTAAGAGCTCCAAAGCAGTGCTGTCAATAATATTGGCCTAAGTGCCCTCCACATTGGATTCAGGGACTATTATACAGTATTATCTGTCTGACAATTAATATCTACAGTACCGTCCCATCCTTTATTGTATCTTTCCTTGTGTTTGGTCTTGTTTGTAACCGTAAATGTTTTCTTCTTTTTCCCTTTTTCTAACTGAAGTGCATTGAGTCCCATTGGGGGAAAGCACTAAATAAATAGTTACTATTATTTAAGTTATTATAGTGTTAAGTATAGAGTGTTTTTTTTAAAGCGTAAAGGCCGCCGTTTTTTGTTGTCAGCATGTAACATGCGATACAGTGAGTGTCACTCAACCTAGGCCTTGTCAGCATGTAACATGCAGTACATACGTACGTACGAACATACATACATATATACATCAAATGGAAATATTACTGTATGCTCATTTGCATGTCTTAGACAGGTCTGCAACCCTGCCTTTCACCATTATCAAGTAAAAAACGTGATCGGACTCCTGACGAAGCTGCCACGCCAGCGAAACGCGTTGAGTGAACCTGCAGCAGTTCAGAAGTATGCCATACAAGCCCCAGAACCCGTGAGGATCCATTCTGTGTTCGCCGACGAAACCGGAAGTGACGCGACGGGCCGGACCGGAAGTGACGCGACGCAACCTCGGGAGGGGGGTGGATGGAGTACACCTATGCTGCGCATCAATTTTTATGTGTCTAAGCACATGTTGATCATGTAAGTGCAATATCAATTGCCTTTTTCAATATATCCATAGTGAACATACAGTGTTGTACTAGAATTGTCTTTCTTTCATTTCCATTGAGGGTTCGTCCTGCTAACATCAGGGAGTGTGTACAAGCAAGACCCCCCTGCACATTGCTGAATCTACCCACTGCATCTATTGCTATTCAAAGGCTGTATTACCACTGGGAGAATGTGAGTTCCCATTCACGATTCCTGCTTAGGTTGCTGTGTTTATTTAGACATACCACACTATTTTATTATTTTTTCCCTTACATGTTTATAGTGATACCTGCACTCCCCACAAGTTTCTCCACACCTTTCACCATTATGACCCAGCACACAGCACTTCCACTGCAGCAAGGGATTATGGGAAATGACATGCAAATGAGCACATATATACACACACATATATATACAAACGTATTCTGTTATTTTGTCCTACAGTACTGTTGTGAGAACTAAAACCCGTGTAAAATTCTCTCCTAATTAGTTTCACTTCTCAATTGAATTGTTATCTTGTTTCGGAGGCTAATCCAGTCTTGTGGGATGGTAGTTAATATTGCGCATGCATGCGTGCAAAGTATGCTGTGTTCCAAACCTTACATTCTGTTCTCTCAGGTATGGGGGAGTGAGTTTGGCTGGCTGGCGATGGGGGTTGGGGGTTTGGGGATGTCATTTAATTCAGTATACAGTATGTAGAGTCTGCAGAGGCTACATATTGTAGGCATCAAGGAAAGAGACACTGCGGAGTCAATGCACAGCTTGATCCATTAACTGTAACACAAAAAAAAGGTGGAGTACAGAAAATGCAATAAACAAACATATATGTGTACAGTACACACTGATTGCAGTATATGTATTTACACACCCACTGACAGTACAGTAACAGTATGTGAGGGGAAAAAAGCAGGACATATTTCAGTGTGAATTTTTACTAAACGTGATAATTTTTCATGCACAGTATCTATCAGATACAGTGGACTAGTAAGCTCTGTGCCAAAACAAGTGTGAATTAGAATATTTAGAAAATGTGAATAAAAGCATAGAAAAATAATAAAAGGGTCAGTAATATATTGTTTTTTCGACATCTCACACCATCATCCTCATCATCTGATGGCTGTGTGCTGTGGATGTTGATTTAGCTCACTATCGATTCTGGAAAAAAAACAACAGGATGCTACAGATACTATACACCAGGGGTGCGCAAACTGGGGGGGCACAGGATTTTATCATATCAATCAATGATCATTATTATGGGCTATTCTTATCATAAGGCACAAAAGTTAATAAAATATTTCATATTATATTTACCTTCGTTAGAATTCTTGCCCAACTTTCAAACCTTGCTGATGCGGATGATATTCAGCAGGATCATTTTCAGATAGGTATCCATACTGAGCATTAGAGGTAAAATCAGGTTGGAGCTGCTGTTCATGATGATGTCCCTTTGCGAGATTGGGATGTATGATTCAATCTGTTGGTCCCATTTCTTCTCCTTCTCCTTCTGAAGTTGCCATAATCAAACATATTTGTAAAGGATGGGTCCAATACCCAAAAACCTCCTCTGACACCCGGATTTGGGGGGGGGGTGCGAATGAAGCAATAATTAATTGACAAAGTAAAGTGCACTGACTTCTTCCATTTACTAGAGTCAGCTGAATCCCTGAAGTATTCATACTTGGCAATGAGATATATATATTTCTTATACAATGGCTTTCTTATCTGCTGCATCATTAATTGCTGAATATATGAGAAAAATTAAGCTAGACTCTGGTTTTTCCAAAGCAACTGACATTTCACTCTTTCTCAGTTCACGAAACAGTCAGGAGTGAGTGAACACAAAGTATAAGTCGAAAACATTTAATATTTTGTTGCAAAACGTAAATGTTCAAACAACCAAATTTCGATAGCGCCTGTAATGATCAAGACCATAAAACAATGAGGAATTGTAATGAATTGCAGTATATTTCTGGATCAGTCTGGCACCTGCTTGAGACTTTCAGCACTCTACATAGACTAACTAACTTAACACATTCACTGTGCCATCTGGCAGACAGGCGCTGAATTTTAAACAAACAAATCTGAAATCTGTCTAACTTATTGTTATGGATTACAGGTAGCTTATGACACATATAGCTTATTATTATAGGGTACATACAGGTACATATATAGTATCATTATATGGCTTAGTACAGCTTAGAGCATATTGTAAGAATGTTAGCTTTATCTTGTCTTAGAAATAAGGGTTGATGTGCTAAGAAGTGGCAAGGATGTAGTGTCGAAACATATTTCGTTGGTACACAGGGACTTACGCATAAAAGCGGAAGTGGATCAAGTAAACACGCTGTGGTCACGCTGTGGTCAAACTGTCAATGCTGGTAAACACACATCAGTAGCCACAGAGTATGGTCACATATCACACGTCAGACACATCAGGCACGTACGCAGTAAACAATAAGGCACCATATAAGTCTGCGTGCCTCCATATTAGATTAGAACCGAAGTGGGAAACCACACTGAGACGAGACCTAGCTGAGACTGGCGTGACCTATCATAATATCTTTGTGTTCGTGAGTATGACAGGCATACTAACTAAATAATCTCTGCATAGTTAGAAATGGATTGTTAGCTTACTGTTAGCTGTTAGCTTACTGTTAGCTGTTAGCTTACAAAGTTAGCTTATTATCTTTGCAATTTTGCTTGTGATATTTCTGGTTATTTTTGTTGTAATACAATAAACAACAAACCTTATCTTATACAAACTCTGAGTGACCTTTCTTTGTAATAATCTCACAATACCCTTGCATCTCTGGGTGTGAACCGAGAGTCTACAAGTACAATATCGTTTTGTGTTTCTGCTTAGTGCAGAATATAACTTATCACGAGGCATTACTTGGGAGAAGAAAGTTTGGCATCGAGCCCAGGTTATTTGGCGCCCAAATCGTGGTTAATACTCATGAGTTGTATAAATAAGTCATAAATCTTATGTTACCCATTTAATCTTTAAAGTACACATTTATGCTATTTCCTCTTTATAATAGAGAAGGTACAAATTTCAATCGTATATCATGGCTGTTATGGATTTTGCACGAGTTGCAGACCTAAATGTTTTAATGAGAACTCAGTATCATAGAGATCTGATTGATGGTGAAACTCTGGCATTTGAAATTCAATTTGGCCCGTGGGGACCCGGTGCTAGATACTCCTATCTAACAATAGACACCACAGCTGATCCAGTCACATATCAATACATACAACAGGCATATAACCCGTTGACACATACGATCATCAATTTGACATATAATGCAGCAACTGTCATTTTGGGGCAACAGCCTGTGATTGCTACAGGCATGGACAGACATGGTCCTATTAATTCTGGTGCGAAATATGGGGAGAATCGCACACACTTATTTACACCAGTTACATTACCTGAGTTAACACAAGCTGCACGGGATGTTGTGACAGAGCGTGCTAATGCTATTGCAGAAATAACACTGCTTAGAGAAATTATTAATGTCTTCTTAGCAACAAGAGGAGCTCAAGCGTTAATTGACGCGCCAGCTCGGGTACAAATCTGTATCCCTATGGCCAATATTAAAGCAACAATTGGTCAATTACCTACTAATCCAAAAGACATTGCATTGTGGCTTAATGAAAGAACACATTCATTAGATAGAGTTTATCCAACACCGACACCACAACAAAAGCTTGCTTTGGTAAATGCTTTGCTCCCGGCAGGTTTGTCAATCACATTGGCTGAAGCACGAGACTGGGATTCAGTCATCAGCAATGTGTATGAGAAAACCCATGGGAAGGTTACTATTTCATCACTGGCAGATACGCTAGGACAGGTTAATAAGACTAGTGGAATTGTAGCTGCTTACATTTTAGGGCTACGTTTTACACAAGGCAACCATGAGATTGTTTGGGGTTGTCTTAAGGCATTGATTAAGGGCCAGGGTCTGCTGTTAGACCTTGAGAGACAAATACAAGGTTTACCAGTAGAACAAAAACCAGTAAGGGTTCCTGAAATTTTGAAAAATACGTATAATCTCGTAGGTAGAAGTTTAACGTGAGAGGCCACAGGCTCGCCTAAATCGCAAACCAGTGACAGGAAGCCTGAGCGAACAAATACAGACAAGGGGAGAAACTTTCCTGCCCAAAACAGGAAGTGGAGACCATCATTCAATCAATATCAGACTCCAGTTTATCCTAGAGACGAACAGTGGGACAGAAAAGGTAATTTTCAGAGAGACTGGAAGTCAGACAATAGGAGTTTTCAAACTCAAACACAGAGACAAGACACTCCTACACCACAAACTACACATTATGAACAGCCACCTCATTATGAGGGTGGAGAATCCAGATATAATCTGAGAGAGTACACTAGAACTCCTGACAGGTACGGTCAGAACAAAGCTAGCGAAATCAGATTTCGTGACAAACGCACAGGTTATAATACACAGACCTCTGGACTGACTAACAGTCAACGCGAGGTTAAAAAGCAGGCTGCCACTCCAGCAACCACAAAAAAATCTGTTAGCAAGATTACACAACTGCCAGCAGAGCCTTATGAAGAATGAGTAATTTAAAATTACTCATTCAATACAAGGGAAAAGAATATGACGGCTTTTTAGACACACAAGCAGACATATCCCTTGTAAGAACTGATATGTTAATTGATGAGGATTATGTACACGACATCACGATACAGACAATTGAAGGACAGGGTACTTATCCTTCATATTATTTAGAATTAAAAATCAATGGTAGAAAGGTTTTTATTGAATTAGTTGAACATATTAAATTAGATTGTGATTTTCTAATAGCTTTTAACGATGTCGCTTCCTTCATTCAAATTAAAGAGGAAGTGGCAACAAAACCACAAGCTGACTTGACTGTGAAATTTGACTTAGATGCAATCATCACAGATCAGGTTAATAAAAGTGCTTTTATTGACAAGGCAAAGTTATATAATTGGTTAATGACACACAAGTATATTTTTCAACAATGGGAAAATCAAGTGGGTTTAAGGAAAGATATTGTACATGACATTAATACATGTTCTACACTTCCAAAGAAACAGGCCCAATAAAAAATTAATCATGCCGCCTTACCAAGCATACAAATTGTAATCAATGATTTGCTTAAACAAGGAGTACTGGTTGAACAGTATAGTCCCAGATTTTAATGTACTGATTGAACCATTGCATCACGCAATATCACGCGAGATTAAGTCAGAACAGACTAGGCCGAAAACACTTTTAAATGGTTAACTGTTGAGGATGAGGCATTGCGAAAGTTATTAGCAGCAGTTAATGATGCTTCCTACGTAGCGCAGCGTGACGCAACAAAACCATTGTCCGCATATGTAAACATTTCACCACTAGCTGCATACATTCGAATTTACAATGCTATGGAAACTGTACCAATTACACTTCTATCTTATGTATTCACAAATACAGAGAAAAGATATTTGCCGCTTGAGAAGTTGTTATCAGCGGTTACACTTACTGTGTTAAAATCTAGGGACTTGGCACAGGGACAGGATATTTATTTATACACTTCAGTAGCTTCACTAGCAACATTGCAGAAACAGACCATTCTGGACAGGAAGGCGTTAAGAAGCCGCTGGTTAAAGTGGTATACTATCATAGAAGATCCGCAAATACATTCTGTGCATGACAAAACATTAACGACATTGGATGAACTGCCATAACTTTTTGAAGGAGTGAGATGGGAAACACAAACACATCCAAACGATTTTTACACATCCATTTTCTACACAGATGGTTCAGCTGTAGACTCAAGCAAAGCAGGAATAAACAAATATTCAGGTTCAGGAATTGCTAAATATGTGCAGATATGAATCTGCTGCACAGTTGGCAATTACCTATAGGAGATCACTCTGCACAGTTTGCAGAGTTGCATGTATTAGCTTTTGCTATGAAAGAAGAACTTACAGTTAAAGGAAATGTACTTATAGTTACAGATTCCGTATAGTGTGGGACACCCTCACCTAGGGAGAGAAAATGTTTTGTTGACACTGAAACACAAATATATGTGGCCAAATATGAGAAAAACGGTTAAGTCAGTTTTAAGAAACTGTAAACCATGTCAGTTGGTAAACAGTCCTAATCATCAGACACCACCATTTATTATTAATGCAATACCGAGCAAGCCGTCTGATTTAATATATTTAGATCATATTGGACCATTACCTACATCACATTCCTACAAACATGTTTTGGTTTGTGTTGATGCTTGTACAAGGTTTACGCGGTTATACCCGTTCGTAGTACGACAGCTAGCTCTACGATTAATTGTCTCAACTCCTTACTAAGCGTAGCTAAGCCCAAGGCCTTTCATTCCGATGGTGGACCTGCTTTCACAGCAGCAGAAACCAAAGAATGGGCCACAATATTAGGTATTGAGTGGGCCTACAGCTCGCCGTCCCATTCCTCAATCTTCAGGAATGGTTGAACGCCAAAAATTACAAGGTGAAACGACTTTTAACCAAAATGCTATCTAATCGTCCTACACAGTGGTACCTACTTTTGGTTATGGTCCAAATTGGTCTAAATAATATTCTTAACACAACAACTGGTAAAACACCACATGAACTGTTATATGGTACTCCTATGAATACACAGTTTAATAATGATTATATTTCTGTCCCAGGGAGACTCGAACAAATATTAATTATACAAGAATTGAGAGATTCTTTTTCCCATATAGCCCACACACCACGTAATCCTAAAGCTTGGACGCCGCAGATTGGATATTAGGTCCAGGAGAGGGTTTCTAAGGTAAAGCCGTTGCGGCCTAAGTGGAAGAAACCAACCACGATACTGAAAAAGTTTAACGAGCGTACCTTTATTATCAGAGATACTAAAGGCAAAGAAAGGACTGTGTGTATAGACAATCTTAAACCCACATCTCACTGAAGTGAAAAAACTGTAAAAGATGGAGGAGACACCCTATCTGCCACTGACTTCGATGGAGCTGCCGTCTCTCGAAGCACAGATTGCACGACCACAGGATGTGGAAACTAATCACACAGGTGAGGTCCAACAAGCTGAGGCTGACTTCCCTGACCGTGACCAAAGACATACATATGTGTTACCTGCCATACCGGATCAACGCAATATTTACCGGAAGGCCTATCAAACAATGGCTAAGGTAATCATGAAGAAAAGACTGTTTAAGACTATTTTGTGTCTCTCAATCTGTTTTGCTTTTCTAGCAATATCCGCCTGCGTTATTTTCAGGTTACAATGGCATTTTGTGACTCAACAAGAAGGCGAGATCATCAACTGGCAACGTACAGCTGCACACGGTATTACCACACCAGACTCCAGAATCGTGAAACGAGGACTTCACTACAATTTGAAACTGGTGGAGGTACAGTCGGTGGGTATACCTCAAGGTGTGTATTGGAAGCCGTTTCCTAAACCTATCATCCAGAAACGAAAGACAGTGGGGATTTCACAGGTTGTGCTGTTTGATTCAACTGTGCTAGCTAAAGAGGCTGGTATAACTACGCCAGAAGGAAGGAAGCTGGTGACACAACATCTGAATGGCCAGATGCAACAGCTGCAATCTACTAGCCTGAAATATGATTTACCCCTGCATGACCATTGGAAGCAGCAAAGCTACCGTGAACAACGTTGTTATGCTGAATTTGGACATTGCTATTTCATTGACTTTCAAGGAACACGTAAATGGCCAACGAAGGAGCTGAAAGCTGATCATTGCCCTCGGCCTGGTGTAACCATGGACAATATAAGGTATAAGCAATACCCTATTTTCTATCTAAATACAGGTCAAAATACTCAGAAAGGATTTGTTCCCAACGGACAGACTGATCCAAGAGTGGCATTCTGGGAAGGTGCTGAAGAAGAAGAGTACAGATTACTGGAGGGGTAAGAGCCTATAATTCTGCTATTTTTTGCTCTGACAGTATTTACTCAGAATGGTGGGACCCATCAACAACCGCTGATGAACTGTTACTCAAACTTCAAGCTGTGATGGAAGATGCTAAAACTGGACAGCTACAGACAGCAGCACTTTCGAAAGAATGGAATATACAAGGTGATGGTATGTTGTTTCGTGAACCTACAGTATGGGACGCTTGCACTCAACCACGCTTTGCATCATTTACCAATACTAAATACTACAGCCATTCATGTAAAGGTTTCAAGAATGCGTGTGGTATCACATTGGAGAAATTGATCAATTAAGGTATCTGTGATAAGGACAATACAGTATTCAAATACGGTGTACACCCTGTTCTTTTTATTACAATCTCACGGAAGGCTATTTTAAATGGCAACCGAAAATGATTGATCAAGGATTTTTACATTTTTCTTGGTTACGAGGTTTTTGGTGTGTGGAGCGAATAATGATTATGAAACCTAATTATAAAGTCTACTCCCTGTTCCAGAAATGTCTCAATGATAGTTTACATATTAGTGTAGACACGGTAATCAGGGCAATGAGCGATTTGATGAATGTCCAAATAGCTCTAGATGATAAACCCTGTGAATATGACACATGCACCACACATAATATTGTTAACATGCCCTACTCAGAGGCAATGTGGGGTACAAATGCTACATTTAATACCATAGTGTATTATGAAAATGATACATATTTCATGAATGAATGTAAGGTTTCAAGTAAATCATCTACAAGGAAATTGCTTACTAAAGATAATATTCTTATAACCACAGGACACCTGCTGAGTGATTCTGTTTCTGTTATAAGCCAAATCTCTGACTCAAATGATGAAGATTTAAGGAGAGGTATTTTGGTGTTAAGGGATAATCTGATAACATTTGCTTCATACACAATTTCAGACATTACAGTATTATCTGACGAAATCAAAGCTTTGGTTATTCTTAATCACATCACTTCAATCAGATTAACATTGCAAAGTCACAAGGTTGACATATCACTTTTAAATCTCACTTGGATCACACAGAATCTCAATTTAAGTCCGAAAGAATCTGAGATCCTAGCATATGTTTCACAAACCACAGTTTATGACATACGAGAAAGAAACCACAGACGGGTTCATAACCCTGATGACTCTATATGGGAAGTTTTTCTATACTACGAATTATTTATTCCAGGAGATGTTTATACAACAAATTGGGAACTGCTTAATTTTGAACACTTAACACACACAGGTTCCTATTTTGCAAGGGTGAAGTTTGCTCAACCATTTCAATACATGTCTGTGAAATGTGATCGTGAATTTTTCATCAGCACTATACGATGTGTTGATAAAGGTTATTTAATATGTGACGACATCATACAGCACATGCCTTGCAATGATCAACTGCAAGGTAGCAACTGCCCAATAACTGCAACACCAATTCAAACTCCTTTTACATTAATTCACAGTCTAGATAATGGGAGTTACATAGTATTGTCTACAGAAGAGGATTGCGATATACCTCCTTTTCAGGCATCACTTGTCACAGTTAATAGGAGTATACAGTGTTATGGTACTACATTTATTCCACCTCTGTTACATAAGACACTTACATCTGCCGTACATTTCCAGGTACCAGCTACCACACTGAGACTTCCTCACATGACAGCCTTTTTGGCACATTTGAAGAAAATGAAAATAACTATAGGGTTCACACATGATATGGTGCATACACTCCTACAGAGAGTTCACAGTGAATTACTACGTGTTGATTTACACCCGGGTGATTTTCCCCAGTGGTTAACTACACTAGGTGAATCACTGAAAACTTTTTGGCCAATGACAGGTAATTTTTTGTCAAAAATAGGCACCAGCCTACAAACTACTGGTAAATGTATTTTTAGTGGACTAGGAAATGCGTTTGGAATCCCAGGGTATTTGAAACCACTATTGTTTTTTTATTTTAGGGATAATAATCCTTGTTATTTTAATTCGTGTTTTCTCTTTTTTTCCAAAGATGAAGAGGAAATCAGCTTAATCACATTTTGACTTCTAGCATATATTCTTATATTTTTACCTAGATACTAATATACTGTTTTAAGCACACAGGTCAAATCTAACCTGCTGCAGCATGCTTTGTTGCAAGGACACAGACGAAAAAAAAGATACTTCACAAATTTTGCGTCTACCACGGTCCTATCAAACCTCCATGAGAATGTACTTGGATGAACTTGTTTGGCACATCGGAAGCCACGCAAAGTACATGCAGTTCACAATACGATGAGAGACTTTATGTATCAGGACTCTCTTGTTTCCTCAGGACCGTTTTCAGTTTTAACTCCTAATGGGACATTGCTTCCGCGTAGCTTGCTAATGTTATGTAATTTTTGGCAAGTGAAATCTTTACTGTCTTTTGGTGATCAACCCAACTTCAAATGTAGAGACATTCAGCGTCAAATATTTCAAATGTCTTTTTATACAATTGAAGAAGGTCATATCAGCATTGTTAGCCACGGGCCATATAATTATACCATGTTGTTTGCGTGTTCTGGTAATAAACATCAACATTGTTTTGGGGCACGATGGAACACTACTATGTTGAATATGTATGAACGACAAAATCAACCTGCTTTGCAACTAGGTGATTTTTACAGATTGACACCTTCCCATCGTGGGATCACTTGTGCACATACTGTATGCGCAGTTGTGAGTGTTTTGGCGTTCCATCACAAACTTCTGTAGGTTCAAGCTCATCAACATCAGAGAGCAGTGACACTGTCATACAAAAGTACACATAATGAATATTTTCTGCTTTGTTAGTTTTCTGCATTAGCTAAAATATGATAATTATGTGTAGGAGAGGGTGTTATGGATTACAGATAGCTTATGACATATATAGCTTATTATTATAGGGTACATACAGGTACATATATAGTATCATTATATGGCTTAGTACAGCTTAGAGCATATTGTCAGAATGTTAGCTTTTTCTTGTCTTAGAAATAAGGGTTGTTTTGCTAAGAAGTGGCAAGGATGTAGTGTTGAAACATATTTCATTGGTACACAGGGACTTACGCATAAAAGCGGAAGTGGATCAAGTAAACACGCTGTGGTCACGCTGTGGTCAAACTGTCAATGCTGGTAAACACACGTCAGTAGCCACAGAGTATGGTCACATATCACACGTCAGACACATCAGGCACGTACGCAGTAAACAATAAGGCACCATATAAGTCTGCGTGCCTCCATATTAGATTAGAACCGAAGTGGGAAACCACACTGAGACGAGACCTAGCTGAGACTGGCGTGACCTATCATAATATCGTTGTGTTCGTGAGTATGACAGGCATACTAACTAAATAATCTCTGCATACAGTGGCAACCAACTTTATTCGAAGGTGGCTAGTTCCGCGAATTTCGGAATATTCCGGTGATGTGCGGTTTAGTAACGTTTTCTCCCGGAGTGTATTGCGTTATTTCGCGCCCGTGATTTAAGCATTTTATTCCCGCTGGCTGCAATACTGCAATGCTGTGTAAAAACGCATGGGGGCATTTGCGAGCTGTTGTCTCTGAAGTCTAATACCTTCGCGGTTCAACCTACAGTACACAGTCTGTGCGTGCGCGCGCAGTAATAGTAAAATTGCATATTTAATTTTATTTTAAAGTACAGTACTGTACTGTACATGCTCGGACCCTGTTGGGGTGAAGTGAGGTGGTTCCTAACATCTGGGGGAAAATGAATTTTAATTCTATGGTGAGTACTGTCTTGTTGCCGTATTATTTTGGTGGGGCTGGCTGGGTACTTCTTTAGGGGGCTGACCATTACTGTACATTAAAACTTTTCTTTTTTTTTCCTCAGAAAAGAAAATGGCTAATGGGGGGATTTTGATGGATAATATTGAACTGTATGCTGATGTTTTCAGGCCGTACAGTATACTGTACTGTGTAATAAACCCGAATAAATAAAACTATGCATGTATTCTACATGTTCAGTATCGTTTCATTATTTGTCTTCTACAGTATACTGTACAGTGGTATACAGTGCCTAACATCTATGGGCAAAAATAATTTTATTCCTAGGTGCCCTAGAACAGAAGTTCCCACGCCAATTGCCCGTGAACTTGACCGCGGCCCTAAGTAGTTCCCACGCCAATTGCGCAAATATAATGTAAAATAACCCGTTCTGTGGGTCTGAGCGGGTTGAAATTTACCTGGTCCTCATGCGGGAGGACTCTTGCCATAGTGGCAAAATATCAGCCTTGCACGACCCCCGGAACCGGAGGTACCAAAAGACAGTTTAAAAGCTAATTACCAAAGTGGCTTTTTTTCTGCCATGCAAGTCAATGGCAGAAATCTGAAATTTAACATCACCCTGACTCCGTTCTGTTGCCACGAGAGGGTCGTAATTTGCCATGCAATCCTGCCGCAACTAGGACTACATGGTCACCGAATCTGAGCCCTCTAGGTCGAACAGAACCGGAGTTGTGGGTTCCAGGTTTCTGCTCATTCTGACTTAGCCGGATCAAAGCTTTCTCCGCCATTACGCTCAATGGTAGGACCCTCCTCGCCGGCATGACCCTTTCTCGCCGCCATTACTGCTCGGACCCTGTTGGGGTCAAGTGAGGGGGTTCCTAACATCTAGGGGCAAAATTAATTTTATTTCTAGGCGCCCTAGAACAGAAGTTCCCACGCCAATTGACCTAGTTCCTACGCCAATTGCGCGACCAGGCAGTAAAAAAACAGTGCAGTAAGCCTCTACATTTGTTACACTGGCAAAGGAGCAAATGAAAACAATGTGAAGCAATTCAACATGTTCTTTTATTGGTGGAGTCAGTACAAAACCATTTATTTACAAATACTGTACAATGTTGAAACATTTAAAGTGCACAGCAATTCTAACCATCAACACACAATAATACATACTGCAGCCTTTATTAAATTCTTCTGCCACAAAACATTTTTGGTGCATGGGGCAAAGGGAGTTAAAGTGACTTGCTTTTTATGTACTGTATTTGGGGGTTGTCTTTGGGGGTTTATTCATCAAATTATTATGATGAACTGCCTTTTGAAATGACATTGCTGTTAACTATTTCAGCCACACACCTCCAGAGTTTTTAATCCCTCCCTAGCCAAGTGTCAATCGGCTGAGTCACCCTAGCCTACCATCCCCCTCTCTCCACTGGGTCGTTGATCTTCTGCATATTGCCATTGTGTTCTTAATCCGCCCATAGCCGAGCTACAAACACTCAGCACGCCTGCGTCTAATCACACCATCCCCCTCCCCCAACCCTTAGAGGCCTGTTGTTTGAACGGTAATGCTTTGGAAAAACCCCTGTAGAATTTGAAATGTAAATCTGATGTGCACAGCACTGTGAGAATTGAGAGTACACTGAGACAGTATTTCATCAGGGTGTGAAAATATTTTTCAGTCACTATGGTTTACAGTCACATGTTTTTAATACAATACAGTACATTCTTTAATATCTTTAAAATAAAAATATATAAATCCTGGTATAAATCCTGGTAAAATATTTTATAAATAAATAAATAAATAAAATAATTCATTGGTGCACTGTAGGGGTGGCTGTCAATGATTATGATTCGCAGGAAAGTGAATAAATATTTATTTTATTTTATCAGGAACCAAAAAATACAAATATAAAAATAATCAGGAATAATACATACAGTAATGCAGTCTTTATTAAGTTATTTTGGCAGCTTGAAATTGGATAACCATTTGGAAAACCTTTTGTAAAACATGGGGAAACCTGAGTAATGCACATTTATAAGAATATTATTTAATACTACAGTATATACAGTACAGTACTGTAATGTACAGTACTGTATAATATACTGTACTGTATATACTGTATAGTAAAATTATTTTTTCTTTAGTCTTTATATTTTCCTCATTCTGTCTGCAGTACAGTAGTTCATTGAGAGAGGAGAGGTTTTGTGTACATCATTGCTGCTGTTTATATACTGTACATTTGACTGTACAAGCAGATTTGACTGGACACAACGCCCCCATCCCCCTAGGCCACCGTTTTTCCTGGAACGACAAGAAAACCAAAAATTAGTGCAGTTACTGTACTGTATTATGGCAGAACTACTGTAGGTGGTTGGTGCAGCTTTCTCTGGAAAGAAAGGAGCAAATGGAAACAATGTGAGGCAATTCAACATGTTCTTTTATTGGTGGAGTCAGTACAAAACCATTTATTTACAAATACTGTACAGTACAATGTTGAAACATTTAAAGTGCACTGCAATTCTAACCATTAGCACACAATAATACATACTGCAGCCTTTATTAAATTCTTCTGCCACAAAACATTTTTGGTGCATGGGGCAAAGGGCTAAAGAGCTAAAAACAGTGGGGAACAAAAATGGGACACGGTCTACTGCACTTACTCCACTGGCGTCTTCACCCAGTTGATGCCGCGCTCAAGGATATGCGCCGTTGACGCAGTGTGCTTGGGATCGTTGTCCTGGTAGAAGCGGTGACCACTGGGGAAGTCGCGTGTGATGTATTACACAATGTTGTCATGGAAGAAAGCTTTATTCATGATTCCTAGAGCAAGAAAAGAAAAGTGCTCAAAAACTGCACAATAGTACAGTACAGTGCATACGGTAAGGCAACACTAGTCAAGTACAGTGCATTAGGCGACATTATATTTGATAAATTTTACCTTCAAAGATGACAATGCATCCCGGTCCACGCCTAGAGATGGCACACCACACATGCAGCTTCACAGGGTGTTTTGGCCGCGGCTTCAAAGATAAGCGGCTTTTTTTGTGGAACGCAAATCTTGCAAATCTCTCCAGCGACACAGTAGACTCATCAGTGAAGATGCAATCCTGGAAAGTCTCCCCACTGTCGATCCATGCCTGGGCCTGGACCACACTTTTGATTTTGTTTGCGTCCCGTATCATGGGGTACGCTCTGTAATGACAAGGAATTTTTTTTTAGCGGCACAGTGCAGTACAGTTTGCTAAACAACACTTTTACCTCCTGTACTGTCCAGTACTAACCTCACACGTCCATATTTCCATCCAATGCTGCGTTTCATCTTCTTTATGCTGGTCTCGGATACAGTCAGATTGTGCTTTTCCTGCAGAGTGTTTTTAACCCTTAATGCACTCCTCTCATCATTCTCCTCACTTATTTTGTTCACCAGAACAGTTGTCTCCCTACAATGTAAAGAAATTATATTGTTTTATTAATATGCAGCAATATAAAATGTATGTTACAAAATAAATATACTGTTGTAATATAAATATAAATATACAGTACATCCTATACAGTATATACCGTTGTAAGATTAATTGAAATATACAAAAAATGTATACTGCTGTACTATAAATATAAATAGACAAAATATATATACTGTTGTACTATAAATATTAATATGCAAAATAAATATACTGTTGTAATATAAATATAAATATACAGTACATCCTATACAGTATACACCCGTTGTAAGATTAATTGAAATATACAAAAAATGTATACTGCTGTACTATAAATATAAATAGACAAACTACTGTATGTTGTAATATAAATCAACAGAAATAACAACAGTATTACAGTAGATACAGAACTGTACTGTAGATGTACAGTACAGTTTTCTATATATTTTTTTTGTTAAGTTTTATAAATATACTTACACGTTTGTTACCCTTGGTGCCTTTTTCCGGTCTCTGTTTTTTCCTTGTGCATGATAGCTCACGGTGTTTAATGGCACAACGAGGCCAGAAGTAGCTAACCAGCATTGGATAGCAGCAATTTGGTGTCCGCTCGTGTACATCTCCTTAATTCGCATGCTGAGATCCTTTGAAATCTTTTTAACAGGCATTGCTGCGAGTGGAAAGAAATACACACACAAGAATGTATATTCGATGTTTAGTCGATGTGTATTCTATGTGCAGTGAATCCACAAAATGGATGGTGTATTTATACGGTAATGACTCACACGCCCACTTTCAACACCTGTACCTGGCCGCCATTCATAAAAGGTCACACATTTTGCATGATATTTATCTGAACTTGCCCTTGTCCAGATACTGTACTGCATGTGCCACCTGCTTCCATGGAGCATCCCCGGTTCTATGGACGCAAGAACCCTCTCACCTCTGCCGTGCCTGTCATGCTGAAAAAGCGAAAGGCAGGAGCCGTTTCCACGCCAAGGGCAAAGCGACAGGCTAAGGCCAATAAAGAAAACCTTCTGCTGACCCCAAAGGTTAAGGGTTTTCTTAGACGTAAGCCTCATTATGTGAAGAAGATATACGGTGATGTACTCTCGACGCAGAACGAATGGCAGCCAACCCATCGGACCCGCAGACCACTTCCTCACATATGCTTCGACCACTCTGCTGTAGCTGTCCCGGAAATCTTCATCCCGTCTTCTCCACCCCCATCTTCTCCGGTTCCATCTGACGACGGGTCAGTGTCTCCTTTGCGCTTAGACGACTCTGCTTCTCGCCCGGAAATCCAAAGGTCACCTTCTCCATCCCTCTTCGACGACGCTGCCGCTTCTCCTCTACCGGGTATCCACAGGTCACCTCCTCCACTCTCCATCGATGCCGCTTCTCTCCATGGAACCCCCATCTCATCCTCTGTTGCACCCAACCCCCCAGATGTCCAGACGCCATGCACAAGAAGCAGCTCGTTGGACCGGATGTTGAATGGGATAAGTGTGGATCTCCCCGGGAATTCTATTGTGCTGGCAAAGATAGATCTGCTTCTGGAGACCATGTTAAATGTGGAGCAACGGATGCTACAAATGGAGCAATGGATGGATCAACGGATGGAGAAGATAGAGGCTGACATTGCGGGCATACATTATTTGCTCGTGCTAATGCCCCTGTTTCCCCGACGCCGGAGCAGGAGGGTGACATGGATGTGATGAATGGGACCTTCGACCCCCTTCCATCACCAAGCGCACCCCCTCCACCAGAAGATGTAGTGTACACTACCGACACACTTTATTAAAGTGTGGCCGGTTCCGCAAGCCGGGAGATTTCCCGGCTTGCTAGTGGCCGCCCCTCGGCGTGCCGCGTCGGAGCCTGCGCCCCCTGCACGCGCGTCCAGGGCTCCCCGAGGGAGCCCTGGTGTCCCGCGATGTGGGGGACGGCGGCAGGGGGTTCCGGGGGACCCAGCGGACCCGGCAGCAGGGGGGAGAGTGCCCCGATCGGAGGGCGCTCTTCCGCTGCTTCGGCGCGCGCCGGGCACCCTCCGGTGCGCGCCAGTTTACTGCTGCGGCCGAGAACGGGCAAATGCTCGAATAAACTCGGCCGCAGCAGTACATGTATGCCGTTGAGGAGGACATGACAACCCCGTCAAGACCACGCCAGGAGACAACACGGCGACCACGACCGGAGGAAAGCTTCCTCCCAGACATCCTATCATCGCCCATCGCCACAAGCACACCCGTTCCCAAAAGACCTACACCCGCTCGCACCGAAACAGTGCCCGGCATCACCCTGTGCGATCTGCCACCGGGGCTCAGGGAGAAGTATAGGGTGATGAGTGCTGGTGCACCCCACAAGTATGCCGTGATCATTTTTAAGCACCATGTTCCCTACACGTTGTACTGCGAGTGGGTGTTCAAAGTGAACTACGAAGGAAATCGCGTTAAAAAGGCCCTTCCTGACAATTTAAGGAAAAACATTGTGGAAGAAATGCGGCGCTTTTATACAGTTACAGATCCTGTAATGAAAGGCATTAGAGACTGCATTAATGGCGTTTTGCGCACCATCCCACTGTACTGTACTGTATACAGTACTGTGTTTCTTTAATAAAGGAGATGTTACTTAAAATGTCACTTTAACTCCCTTTGCCCCGTGCACCAAAAATGTTTTGTTTTGTTGATGGTTAGAATTGCTGTGCACTTTAAATGTTTCAACATTGTACAGTATTTGTAAATAAATGGTTTTGTACTGACTCCACCAATAAAAGAACATGTTGAATTGCCTCACATTCCTTCCATTTGCTCCTTTGCCAGTGTAACAAATGTAGAGGCTTGCTGCACTGTTTTTTTTACTGCCTGGTCGCGCAATTGGCGTAGGAACTACGGCAATTGGCGTGGGAACTAGGTCAATTGGCGTGGGAACTTCTGTTCTAGGGCGCCTAGAAATAAAATTCGCGCAATTGGCGTGGGAACTACTTAGGGCCGCGGTCAAGTTCACAGGCAATTGGCGTGGGAACTTCTGTTCAAGGGCACCTAGGAATAAAATTCTTTTTGCCCATAGATGTTAGGCACTGTATACCACTGTACAGTATACTGTAGAAGACAAATAATGAAACGATACTGAACATGTAGAATAAATGCATAGTTTTATTTATTCGGGTTTATTACACAGTATACTGTATGGCCGGAAAACAGCAGCATACAGTACAGTACAATATTATCCATCGAAATCCCCCCATTAGCCGTTTTCTTTTCTGAGAAAAAACAAAAAGAAAAGTTTTAATGTACAGTACAGTAATGGTCAGCCCCCTAAAGAAGTACCCAGCCAGCCCCACCAAAATAATACGGCAACAAGACAGTACTCACCATTGAATTTCCCATTCAGCTTGCGCCGGCCCACTGCCAGTCCAGCTTTCTTCATCATCCACGTCGATAGTTGGCAGCGGGACTAGTCCACCTGTAGTCAGCAGGTGAGGCTGGAAATCGCTTAGGTACATGCAAGCTTCATCAAAACTGCACGCCAAATCCAGCTCAGCCTCAGGCTCAGGCTCAGGGTTGTCACTGACAGTGGGACCGTCATTGGAAGCCGGTGCTGGTACTGGTGCTGGTGCATTGCTTGGCAGCGACTGTCGCTTCTTAGTTGGTTTTAACACGACCCTTTGTCTTTTGCCGCCTCCATGATCATAGATACGGGAAAAATCCGGTGACACACACCAATACCCTCCAACGAATTGGGGCTCAATACGGTGAAAACAGGGGTCACTACATAACCTTTTCCTTACTGCACGCTTCCACGTATGAGGAGTTGGCGAAAATTTGTAAAAGTCATAGTTTTCGATAAAATACTGATAAATTTGAGCAACTGTTGCCATCTTATCCTCTGTTGCATTAATCGCGGCCCATATCAAATATGCATAACTTCTGTCAGGTTTTTGGAAAGCAGGCTGCACTTGAACACTCATGGTGGGTCTCTGCAGAATAGTGTAACACAAACTGAAACTGGTCTTTGTCTTTCTTTAATATGAAAAGCCTAAATTGATACATTTTTGCAACTTCTTCCTTCAGTCTCAAGGCCAAGGCCAAGTTACAATAGCACACTGTGATACGGTATCTTTTTTAAACGAAACACCTGCAAGCCGACACATTATTGATTCGGCGCATTACAATTCATAATTTCTGCCATCTGGCGGACACGCGAAGCATTGCAGCCTATTAAAATCTGAACCATTATCAATAAACACATCAACCGCGCGTCAGCCGGGCATGACCCTGGCTGGGAGCCCGGCATGCTCCGGGTGAACAGCGTGGCATTCCAGGAACATGCCAGGTAGAAGCCGGTGATTACTTCGAATAAAAGCTGCCGGAGCAGTAGTTAGAAATGCATTGTTAGCTTACTGTTAGCTGTTAGCTTACTGTTAGCTGTTAGCTTACAAAGTTAGCTTATTATATTTGCAATTTTGCTTGTGATATTTCTTGTTATTTTTGTTGTAATACAATAAACAACAAACCTTATCTTATACAAGCTCTAAGTGACCTTTCTTTATAATAATCTCACAATACCCTTGCATCTCCGGGTGTGAACCGAGAGTCTACAAGTACAATATCGTGATTTGTGTTTCTGCTTAGTGCAGAATATAACTTATCACGAGGCATTACTTGGGAGAAGAAAGTTTGGCATCGAGCCCAGGTTATTATCCCTGTTTAATTCAGGTGTGAATAACAACACAGAGAGCTGTCTCCAGTTGTCTACAAGTAAACGGGATGTATATTGATTACATCTCCTAAACAAAACAATTGATGTCCAGACTTTAGTTAAGAAAAACTGAACATACAGACAGGCTATATCTGTATGAAACATTTGACCAATGTTTAATATACAGATATAATAGACATTACACCTATTTTCATTCAATCAGTTTGCAAAATCGCACTACTTAGTGCCTCCATGTCAAATCATTTCAATTCATATATAAATCAATAGTACTCACAATAAAATGTTCAAACTTATTACAGCTTGTACTATGAGATAACGGGTGCAATAACATCTGTACTTGTGTCCCTTATTAATAAATTTTTATTGTATTGTTTACACAATTCCCTTTTAGATGAGACACTTGGCTTCAGTAGTGCAACCAGGGGGGTGCAAAGGTGCATTTGTACCCCCAAGATTTGGTATTGTGCTTACAGAGGCCCCGCGCTCTTCCCTACAGTAATTAAACTGATTGCCGGGGGGAGGGGGGAAGCGGGGCTTCTGTAGCATAGCAACCCTCCTCATCAATGGTGACACAACAAAACATCACGGGATGCAGCGACGTCACGTGGCAACACGTTGGCATGTCAACGTGTCATCACGTGATGTAGCAATGTCACGATGACACAGCATGTCACTATGGCTGGGAGTCACTAAGTGCTAATGTGGGCCAGTTAATGCCAGATAGGGGTCGATACATTCAGGCTCAGTGAATCTCCCCCAATGTCCTTTTTAACACTAGATAGGATAAAACGGATTTACTCATGTTTAGTGTTGTCATGCTAAATTTATAAAGTATTGTTCAAGGAATGCATACTAAATATTCATATTAGGCAATCAAATCATGTTACACTCCTGACGCTCAAGTGCTTTGCATCAACAATTTATTATGAAATGATGCTTATCTTTCTTTTTAGTTGAAGAATCAAGCAACTCCAGTAGTAAATACTCCAACTATTATATGCGCAATAAAATCTTAATATGTAGAAATAAGCAAATGGAATACAGACACAACAGTACTGTATACGGTAAAGAAATACATATTCATATGATCTTATAATCTATATTATTCATATGTCTACAACAATACTTGGTGAGAAAATGTTTTGCTTGAATGAAAATAAATGACCTATGTCTGTATCCAACACACAGTAATTACTATTTAAATAGACAAATAAAAATTCATATTTTTAAGTGGTTTTCATAGACATCGATTTGTCCAGCTGCTTCAGATCATCAGATGGGATTACAAGAATGGAATATTTACAGAATTCTTTTAAAATCTAAGTATATACATATATACATAATGTATCATACGTATTAACCGGTCTTTACTTTGTATTATCCCTTCTCAAAAGTCTTCTGTTGGCATTCACTAAAATAAATCACAAGCACCTGCATGCTGGTGGACTTTGTGATGTTAAATCAACATCATGCATTTTGTGCTGATGTGTAGAGCACTACATTCCTGACTTCATTTTAAGGTCTGGATCATGGGATATGGGCCTGGAATATCCCTGGCACTCTGGTAACTGGTATCTTTTATTCGGATTTTGGTTTCAATGGTCTGTTAGAGTTAGAGGTTTACCACATTGGTAGTGGTGTCAGCAATAAACATTGCTGCCAGCAATATCTTTGTTGGTGAAGTCCAGCAGTAAACCCACATCAATGAACATATGTAAAACTTGGAATATATGTGCCAAGTGTATCTACTGATGTCCCTACAACTTTCTCATCACGATCTGTTTCCGATTTCAAGAGCTACCACTTAAATATGTAATATTTTTATCTTCTGTAGTGCTGAAGGTGCACACAGCACTGTACATAGCGTTTTGTAAGCTCAATGAGTCTTTGCCCCATAGAGCTTCCCATATAATTTTGGTGGCTGAGACACAGGAGGATAGCGTGACTTGCTCAAGGTCACAAGGAGCTGACATCAGGCTTTGAACCATGTACTGTATCATTGTCTTACGAGTTAAAGCCATTAGTTTTCAAGTCCCAAATCTTTAATTATCTCTACACCAGGGCCTACAGGGATCTCTCAGCAGGATAACTGGTGTTATTGGTTATTGGTGCCTGAATCAAGATAAGAAAATTGTTCCCAAGTGATTGCTGCCATAAATTAGCATCACTTTAATGTAAAAGTGGATACTTTTATTCATATGTTGCTTCTAAAAATGTAGTGTTTTGTTTTTAGTTTTGACAAAATTCTATCTGTTGTGGATTTTTACTTCATCATGGATAAAATTCAAAATAAGCAAGAAAATGATAAAATAGCATAATAAATAAGGTAAAATGCTTAAACAAGAATAACATTTAAAAAAAACATAGTAAAAATGTAAAATAATAATAAAAATAAGACAAGAAACACAGATATTGTGACTTGACCTGGTATCCTGGTTATAAAAAAAGAAGGGTTTAGGAAAGTAAGGTTGGAGTACAGTAGGTTAAGATTGAATGGACATGTTTTGCCCATCTGTAACTTAATGGGTATATTGCACATAATCTGGTGTTTATAGTAATTTTTTCGCAAAAGTGTGTTTTTTTTTAAATGAACTATACAGTATATTAATGAGTACAGCTTACAGTATATGCAATTTATATTTATGATCAATATTGTCCTAGTGTATGTTAGTATTTGTAAAAAGGACTATTAGTATGGTAAAACAGGACAGAAAGGATGATGAAAAAAATAAATAAAAGTAGATCCTTTTTTATAACAGATATATAGAAATTGATCGATTTTATATCACTTATGTTTTTACATTCATAACCTTTGAACTCCAACATTTCTTCCAGCAAGATAATCTTAAACATATCTAATTCAATGCTCAGTAGACAGGTTAGGAAAATAAAGAATGATCTTCAATTACATGTTTTTAGTTGTAAGAACTTATTGGGTGTGTGTAAAAATATATGATGTCTAATCTAACTAAATTATTTTTAGCAGATTTTATAAACAGGGCAGTAAATTAAAATGTGACTACAATGCCACAAGGGAAAAAACAAAGCAATTCATTAAGTCAATAAAAGTGAACAGTAAAAGTACAACTCATTCATTCATTCAATTAGCTGCAGGCACTGAAGACAATAAATCAATTAATCACCCACTTCTACACCACTGTGCACTTCTGTTATTGCACAGAACCTATACTTTCATTTACATGAATTAACTGGACATTAAGCCAATGCACCCACAGTAAGCAGTTTATTTTTTCTAGATACAAGCTTGGCATGCATCCTACCTGGAAACTATACAATGCATACAATACAAATCAAGTTCTAATTTACAAATTATAGCTCTGTGATGTGAATTTGTGAAAGAATCCTGGAAGATATACAGTAGCATCCCTACATGAATAATGGTGACAGCAGAGGACCAATTTGGCATGTCAGTTGTATGCAAATATGTAACATACCAGTATAGCAAAATATAACCAATGCAAAGTGAACACTCAACAGTTCCCTGTAATTCATTTCAGGGAGTTATATAAAATATTATAAACGTTAGCATTAAAGTATAAATGTTTCTCATTTAACAGAGGATTTTGTTGGCATAGTGCAAAGGAAACTAAATGAATGCACATACGCTACATTACATATTTGCTGTGCAAACAAATGAAAATATAGTAAATATTTCAGTTAAAACAAATCATATTTATATATGTTATATATACAGTATATATATATATATATATATAAATGAATAGAAATTCTTACCTTAGCCTTATCAGCTAATGTATTCAGACAATAAGACAGCCTGGAACATTTTTACTTCTAGCCCAGATTACTCCTGATGAAACTGTTATGCATCCTCAGCATTTAGACAGGGTGGGTCTCTGTCATGAAGTGAGGATGAGGAAACCACAAAGGAACATGCCTAGAGATAATGATGTCACAGACATGGAAAGCACTTTAACATTATTACCACCGGCTTTTAACTGATTACTTTCCTAATTGTGTCATTTGCTTAGTACTGGGTGCTTGTGTCAGAAAAACAATCTTTTCAGTACACTGTATCTTATATACACAATACGTAAGTCAATTACTACCTAGCAGCCTTCATTGATTAAATGTTCCAGAGTTTGCTAAAGGTTATGTACTAAAGTCTCTTTGCTGCAGAACTGGGAGCAAAGCAGTGCTTCTGTACTGCGCTATTTTTCATGACCCTAGGATCCTCAACTCAGCCCATTCCGTTTAATAACCCACCCAAATAAATACAGACACCTTGGTTGGGTAGAAATGGCCACAGCATTTTATTCAACATACACAGCAACCTCCCGGACCTGGTCAGCAAGTGGCTCCAACCAGTGAACCTGCTTATGCTCACTGCCGCAACATGACCCAATGAGAATTGATGGTTTGTGCCCTCATAGGCGTACACCCCTAGGCCCGCCGCAGCTGACCCAAGAGCGCCTTCTGTTGAACCAATCACATTCCACCAAATTAGCCACCTAGGCACAACTTACCTGTTCGCACCCCTCCGGCTGTGACAAACATAATACCACCACTAACACCGTTACACAAACCCTCTCTTTTTTTAAATAGCATGTTACCATACAACAATCATTACAATAATCACAAACACAACACAACAACACAAACACAACACTACTCCAATAAACCTGAACCCCAAAAGGGGGTGGGTGGGCAGGAACCATTTGGGGAGGTGGTCAGAGGATCAGAGAGGTAGATCACAAGGCAAAAGCCCCTTTAATAAAAAGCCCTTCTTCATTCTCCTCCTCTGTTCCCTTCCCCCTGCCCCCCGCATCACTCCATGGCCTCGCGGGCTAAGGGTCAAGCTGCCCTTGTCCTAATTTGTCAGGGCTATCTTTCTTTAAAAACCTTTTTTTAAAGAATCTGTTGAAATTGGCTCAGGTTTTTAATTTGATATGATACAGTATGTTAACATTGTTTTTGCCACAGTTTTACAACCAGGAGGGTTTGATATAAGAGCACGTGTGTAAATGAATAATGCAAAACACTCTTCATCTGTGTCATTTTGCAACAATGCTATAGGTATGAAGGTTGTTTGTCTTGTTTCTTCCATTTGAAGAGCAGTAGTTCACACCACCTCAAACCTGGCAGATTGCTGTGATGTAAAGAGACAACCTGCTAAAATTCTGATATACCGTTTTTCATTAAAATATTGTATTGACTATCTCCTTCCTTAACTTTCCCTGTAACTGTTACCCAAAATGCTCATTGGCACAACTTGAGCAAAATTGCAGAAAAGCACCTTGATACATTGATGCTAAGTGATGCATATTACACTACCTTTTGGAGCAATACTTCAGTTTGCAGCATTTGATAAATAGTAATATAGTTCATTGTTGTAAAAAACAAGATAAATGTCCATTGCATTCAACCTTTGTTACGTTATGATTGAGTATGATAGTAATCCTATCCAGAGAAAGGCAAACAAAAAAAGTGTGGCACTAGCCTACAATATAATACACCCTATTAGGGATAAACTAGATTGTGAGCTCATTCATGCAAGACATCATGGGGGGGGGGTACAGGGGGAAAAGATTGCACACCCCTTTACTAGAGTTCTTCTGAAGAAAAAACTGTACTTGCTTTTGTGTCAAATGTATGAAAGTGTTTCTTACATGATGCACATTTTTGGGCAGAAATGTTTACGCCATCTCAGACCTGGCAATTTTTTTTTTTTACCGCAAATGCAAGATACAGGAGTGATACACCCAGGATTTGATACATCTTGTTATAATCTGTGTTTTATGTAACTATTCCCTAACACTCCCCAAATCGCAAGTTTACGCACATGGTGCACAACTTGCAGCAAAGACCTTGATACAGTACACGGACACAATGAAACACAAGTTGAAAATGGCACAATATCATAATCAGATACAGTCAGTCTTACTTTTACCACTGCAGGCAAAGCTGGGTGTTGGGACCATGACTTTCCACGGCAGTGTCCCCATAGCTTTGGCACTTTGAAACTTTTGGCGCTGCTCAGGGAAAAGTAAGTCTGTCTTTCTGTATCTGTACTAACACTGTAGTTACAGTTAGGTCCGGAAATAATTGGACACTGATACAAGTTTTGTTATTTTGGTTGTGTACCAAAATAAATTCAAGTTACAGTTAAATAATGAATATGGGCTTAAAGTGCAGTGTATCAGCTTTAATTTGAGGGTATATAAGTAAGGGAGAGAAGAGAGGGGACCACAGTAAGGGACCAACACAGTGATTATACACAGCTCTTCGTTTGATTAGGGTGGGGGGGAGGAGTGGGGGTGTTAGGAGATCAATGGAGATTTAAAGATACTGCTGAATGAAAGGAGACACACTTACATCAGAATGTCTAATTTCTTGAATTCTTGTACTCTTCTCTTTTTATAGTTGTGTTTTGTTGAGGGTGAGGAAAAGCCTCCTGGTATCCTCCTTAGCAAAAAAATAAAGGGAAAAAAAATAGTGCAATAAAATTTATTAACAGTGGAAAAAAAGAGATTGAACACTTACAAGCGGCCGATAATTTCAGGCATAGAGAGGAGATACAAAAAAGACACAGCGCACAACGCTCATAGTGCAATTACAAAATTATATTAACATGAACAAATTATTGGGTGAGTATTGTGCGTACATCAGTGCAGTTAAAACAAGCAGTTTTGGGATATGTTACCCAACGCCTCAAATGACTGGAACAGATGTCCTCACAGGGGTAGAATTGCTGATGGCTCTGCGGCAGGATTTCAGTATGGCAGATGGAAAGCCTCTGTGCGTCCTTGCTCCCCAGAGCATTAGTTGAACGGGAGCTGCTGGCCCATACAGTGTTTGTTCTGAGCTGAACACCAGCTGATTACTCTCACTCCTCTCCGTGTGCAGCACTTCCTAGTGGATGACGTCACCGCTGGGAGTCGCCGATTTCACCGTTCAGTCTATCAGCTCGCGCAGTAAAATACTAGTTGAAAGGTAGAGCTGTTAGCAAGAATGTCCTACGCGTTTCGAAAACCGCAGTTTTCTTCATCAGGGACTGGTTTTTAGTGGATTCAGTTCATTTCTAAATACCCCGCGATCGTCACTCATTGGTTAAAGCCTTCTACTCTCCTAGCCAATGGGAGAGCAGCAAGGGCGGAGTAACAAGTCCTGAATAGCATGCGTCATTGGTAGTTATAGGCAATAACTACCAATGACGCATGCTATTCAGGACTTGTTACTCCGCCCTTGCTGCTCTCCCATTGGCTAGGAGAGTAGAAGGCTTTAACCAATGAGTGACGATCGCGGGGTATTTAGAAATGAACTGAATCCACTAAAAACCAGTCCCTGATGAAGAAAACTGCGGTTTTCGAAACGCGTAGGACATTCTTGCTAACAGCTCTACCTTTCAACTAGTATTTTACTGCGCGAGCTGATAGACTGAACGGTGAAATCGGCGACTCCCAGCGGTGACGTCATCCACTAGGAAGTGCTGCACACGGAGAGGAGTGAGAGTAATCAGCTGGTGTTCAGCTCAGAACAAACACTGTATGGGCCAGCAGCTCCCGTTCAACTAATGCTCTGGGGAGCAAGGACGCACAGAGGCTTTCCATCTGCCATACTGAAATCCTGCCGCAGAGCCATCAGCAATTCTACCCCTGTGAGGACATCTGTTCCAGTCATTTGAGGCGTTGGGTAACATATCCCAAAACTGCTTGTTTTAACTGCACTGATGTACGCACAATACTCACCCAATAATTTGTTCATGTTAATATAATTTTGTAATTGCACTATGAGCGTTGTGCGCTGTGTCTTTTTTGTATTTATCTGTTAGCTCCAGGGGGTTCCTGAGCCCCCCCTTCCATCACAGCTGCAGACGCTCTGATCAAGGTCACGTAATTAATCATTTAATTACTTTATCACTATATCTCACGTTTATTTATTAGCTGCGCACTTTAATCTCTTGTTCACAATAGAGAGGAGATGCTGCCAGACTCCACAACGAATCCCTTCCTGGGTTGGGGTGGTTTGTCCTGGCTGTTTCCCTGTTGGCAGATGATTGCTGTGTTGATCTTCACTTCGGGTGGCTGGGGTTGAGAGTTTCCAAAAGCCCGTGCACAGGCTATGTCCTCCTCAAAACGGCCTGTCCCTCAGCATACACAGATATCAGCTCCCTGCTTCGGTGCGCGTGCGCATGCGCAGACGGCGGGATCACTGGTGAGCTCTGCAACACAAAAAGGCCTGGACGTCCACGGAAGGCAACTGTGGTGGATAATCGTAGGATCCTTTCCATGGTAAAGACAAATCCCTTCACAATATCCAACCACGTGAAGTCACTCTCCAGGAGGTAGGCATATCATTTTCAAGTCTACCAAAAAGAGAAGACTTCACGAGAGCAAATATAGAGGGTTCACCACAAGGTGCAAACCATTCATAAACATCAAGAATAGAAAGGCCAGATTAGACATTGCCAAATGATATCTAAAAAAAACAGCCCAGTTCTGGAACAGCATTCTTTGGACAGATGAAACTAAGATCAACCTGTACCAGAATAATGGGAAGAAAAAAGTATGGAGAAGGCTTGGAACGGCTCATGATCCGAAGCATACCACATCATCTCTAAAACACGGTGGAGGCAGTGTGATGGCATGGGTATGCATGGCTTACAATTGCACTGGGTCACTAGTTTTTATTGATGATGTGACAGAAGACAGCAGCAGCCGGATGAATTCTGAAGTGTATAGGGATATATTGTCTGCTCAGGTTCAGCCAAATTCAGCAAAGTTGATTGGACGCTTCACTTTACAGATGGACAATGACCCAAAACATACTGCAAAAGCAACTCAGGAGTTTTTTAAGGCAAAGAAGTGGAATATTCTGCAATGGCCGAGTCAATCACCTGGTCTCAACCTGATCGAGCATGCATTTCACTTGCTGAAGACAAAACTTAAGGCAGAAAGACCCACGAACAAAAAACAACTGAAGACAGTTGCAGTAAATGCCTGGCAAAGCATCACAAAGGAGGAAACCCAGCGTTTGGTGATGTCCTTGCGTTCCAGACTTCAAGCAGTCATTGCCTGCAAAGGATTCTCGACAAAGTATTAAAAATGAACATTGTATTTATGATTGTGTTCATTTGTCCAATTACATTTGAGCCCCTGAAATAAGGGAACTGTGTATGAAAATGGTTGCAATTCCTAAATGTTTCATACAATATTTTTGTTCAACACCTTGAATTAAAGCTGAAAGTCTGCACTTCTATTGCATCTCGGTTGTTTCATTTCAAATCCATTGTGGTGGCGTACAGAGCCAAAATTATGAAAATTGTGTCAGTGTCCAATTATTTCCGGACCTAACTGTATGAGGCCCGACCCTTTTTATTAAAAATTGTTTTTCATGCTTTTACTGGCTTTGACTGATCTAATTGACAAGTTTACACTGAAATAGCTGACAGTAAAAAGTAGTTTAAACTCCTATCTTTAGAAGCATAAAAACACGCTCCATATTTACTACACATTGCGTTGGTGAGGATCTGCAAATCTGATGAAATGTTATAGTAATTTGAATTTGAATGGAATTTTCTGGTTCAGGGGGGTTCATAATAAAATCAGGCGTAAAGTTATAGAAAAACCATTCAGTAAATCACACGATGAACAGAAATTTCACTCCGCGCAAAGGCTGTCCGTGAATATGGTCCCTCTTGCTGCCGTCAGTCTAAGGGACTCCACACACCTCCTATAAACGTGAGCTCCTCGAAGAGAGCTCACAGACAGAAAAAGAAATGGCAGACAGGCGCACTAAGGGACATTGACTCTTTATTAATAATAATAATAATAATATCTCCTGATACAGAGGAAATAACCAAAAAAAACATAAAAAATGAGGATAACAAATTAAGAGATAAAATAGGGTTAAAAATAAGAGGGCTAAAAGCAGGGTTTAACCATCATAAGGCGGGAAGTCCTGACGAAGCACTACGTGCGAAACTCGTAGAGGTTACATGAGACTGTTCCCGTGGAGTTTGCAGACAGAGGCTGTGCAGGGCCCTTCGCATCTCCTTGCCTGGCTGGTATGTTCATTGATCGGTTCCGGATCCTTTCCTTGTATTAGTGTGGATGCGGCTTTGTCCTGCACTATCCCTCCCCTTTATGTTGGTTAAACCCTGCTTTTAGCCCTCTTATTTTTAACCCTATTTTAACTCTTAATTTGTTATCCTCATTTTTTATGGTTTTTTTTTGGTTATTTCCTCTGTATCAGGAGATATTATTATTATTATTATTAATAAGGAGTCAATGTCCCTTAGTGCGCCTGTCTGCCATTTCTCTTTCTTTTCCTTCAGTAAATAACTTTGGAAAGTTGTCAGCAACATGTCAAGCCGTGTTTCCATTTTTTCCACTTTTTAGTGTTTGTACTGAACCCACATTTTGCTTATTCAATTTTTTAATTCTGCCTTAGTTTCAGCATTCACCACAACATGTTATGCGAGATACGTGATCTCTCTATTTTATACTTTTTGACACTCTGGGGCCTATTCTATTGGGGATTGCGGGTTATGATGTCGCGGGCCGAGAGCTTCCAGAAACGCCGGTAGTCAGAGGGTGAAGATGTCTAAAGGTAAGTAAAATATTGCATGTATGTAAATGTCTTTTCTGTTTTTTTGATTAAATTTATTTATTTTTATGTTTGTGATTGCCCATTGACTGACAATGTATTAATCTGTGCCAAGTGAAAGCCAATGCATTTTTTTTTAGCAAATGCTTGTTTTCTATTGATTATTTTTTTCCATTTCTGTTTATTGTTTGGATTAAATTGTTTTGAATTTGGATAGCTTGTTTTTTGTACATTTTAGGATTGGTTAGCATTTTAAATTAATTGTTTGTTGTGTTGGCTACTGGTTTAAATTAATTAATTGATTTCTTGACTAGTGTTTTAAATTCATACATTTTTTGTTGGTTAGTGCCAATTTCTTGAATTGTTTGGTTGGCTTGTGCTTTTATTTCGTGAATTCGGGTGTTTAGGTGCTTGTGTGTATGTTTTATTATTCTGTATTTTTGTCCTTCATGCTTTTTATTATGGTGACCATTGACTGCTATAGTGGCTTATCACACCCATATTATCAATGGGTAGAGGGTGGGTATAGTGGGCCCCGGGGTGGGTGGTTAGGGCTCATGGGTGAGTAGCGGGGTCGGGGTTTAACCCCTCAATTACTCTAGCGGTTATAAACCGCAAAGGTGATTACAGGGTTAGGGGCCATTAGATTGTATTTTTCTTGTATTCTTGCTGGCATCGGGGGAAATGAAACTGCAGAATGCTGACGAGGATGCCCTTCATGATGGCAGGGGTAAGTTGAACGTTTTATTCTCTTTATTTATGCTGGCTGGCTAATGTTTGATTTTATAATGGGCAAATGCACTATTATCCATATCTGGATAATAGTAATTTTGCTCATTACTGTACTGTATTTGTTTGGGGGGAAGGTTGTTGGGGGTAGAGGAGGTGGGTAGAAGGTTTGTTGTGTTTATTTTATTTTTCATGGGGGAGAGGGATTGGGTGAAGGGGGTAGTAGCCCCAAGGATGGATACCCCATAACTAGGCCTGTATCTTGGGAAGCAGGGCATCCCTGGACCTGAAATCAACACGGGTCTGCTCCGGAGACCCCCTGCTCATCTACACTAGTGTTCAAATTTATTTTGAAAACTTTTGATCGCTGGCAAGATATGCGCAGGGAGAGGCGGCTCTCTCTGTGCAGCTCTCTCTGCAGCTGAAAGAAATCTCTGGTTAAGCCCTTTTGAAAGAGGCGATCTTCATGTCGCCGGCTACTCGTCCATTTTGGGAATTTTGCTATCACAGGTAATCGAGGCTTTCTGAATACCGTGATAGCAATGCTCAAAAATCTGGCGGCGAAACTGGCTGGCGACTTTTTTTTATGAAGGCGTATAGAATAGGTCCCTCTATGTCTCTTTAAGGTCAATTTGTTTACATTTAAAACCATTGCTTCAACTATTGATCCTTTTCACCTTCACATCCTTATACATTACGGCAGATGAGTTAAGCAATAATTTCTATTGGTTTGAACTGGAAATACACTGCTCCCATCATCTTGTCACAGTGTGTGTAAACTTGTATACTTGTCCGGGATGGGAAGGGAGCGAAGATAGCAGGGATACACCATGAAAAATAAAAAATAAATGCATACAATAGTGTAATAAGTTCTTTTCAATCTGGATAAAACATGTATGTCTTGGCTCTATAGCAATGCCTACTTACAGCAGGTCAAAAGGTAAAAAGCATTGATCTACACAGCAGGTAGAAAGGTGTCAGGATCTTCAGGAACAACAGCCCAGGTTTACAGCATAAGAAATCAGCACCTCAGCTCAGACGTCAGTAGATGTGAGTGGATCAGAGACATGCAAAAGAAAGGCAGACCATAGTGTCGATCGTGCATAAAATTTATATAAGCAGAAAAATTTAAGCACTCCAACCTAAGAAATAAGTCTACATTTTATCCAACTTATTATAAGGGGAATTATTTAGAAGTCTTCTATAACCTAATTACTAAAGATTTTGAAAATTTGACAAAAAACACCAAATCCAAAATTAGGAGTAATATAACAAAAGAAGAAAAAATAGCACTATATGAGATAACAGAAAACCCAGATATTATTATAAAACAAGCTGATAAAGGTGGGGGAGTTGTTATTATGAATAGGGAAGATTATCTGAAAGAAGCTCATCGTCTGTTGGGAGACCCTCTAACTTATGAAATTCTGAAGAGAAATCCATTAAAAACATTCACTACTGAATTGAAATTACTGTTAGATAAGGGGAAAGACTCAGGGATTCTATCAGACCTGGAGTTCAAATTTTTATTTAATGAAACATCACAGATTCCAATCTTTTATTTACTTCCTAAAATTCACAAGAGTCTTATAAATCCCCCGGGAAGACCAATCATCTCCGGAATAAACTCCCTCACCTCAAATCTATCTGCCTACATAGACTCATTTTTGCAAGATTATGTCAAACATCTTAAATCTTATTTAAAAGACACAACAGAAATATTACAGATATTAGACAAAATAGTTTGGAAAGAGGACTACATCCTAGCCACTACATCCTAGCCATCCCGGACAAGCTACTATTGAAAGGAATCTGTACACATTCCTGGAAGGTTGAGAATTTGATCAGTGATCACCTTGACACATTTTATTTTGAATTTTAATTTTGTGCACTATTTTATCACAGATTGGGTGTGGTTAGCGCCGGTAACAAATCACTTTAAGTTCACTTTGTAAACTTGTATACAACATTATACACTGTATCTCTTATTTCCCATTAATCATTGTTCATGGGAATCAACACCAGATTTATAAAGTCCGTTAACAGATGTCCAAAAGAAACCAACTCATTTCATGCTAGGGATGTACCGGGTCCAAAAAAATAATTACTTGGCTGGGTAACTGGGTACCCGGCCAGGTAGTTTTGACTTACCTACAGACTGTGACGGAGGGTGAGGAGGACCACGGCGACATCCTGGTGGCGGTGGGGGCAGAGAAAGACATCTTTCAGCCGGTGGTGGTGAGAGCAGAGGACGACATCCTTCAGCCGGTGGCGGTGGGAGCAGAGGAACATGTGAGTCAACATTGTTAGGCAAACTCCCTTGCTGTGTGATTAAAATGATGAGTTCTATAATTAATGCTGATTAATTGTTAATAAACACTAGAGCTGTCCCACAATTGACACGCATGTAGTCCTTCTGTGTGTTTCATAATCTTTACACTAAAACACAGAAATGGAAAGTTATACAAGATGAGAAGAAATGGTGGCAGCAGTAATAGATATAGCACCAAGACCAGTGTTGCTCCTAAAGATGCTGTTGATGCACCAACCCTGCCCCAGGGCTGTCAACAGCTTTAACATGGTCCAGGACTAAAATGTCCACCCCCCCATGTCAGCAGCCTTGTGAGCCCCCCTCTTTGTCTTACACCTCCCTCTGTCATCTCCTTCCTAATCCTCTCCCTCCCCCATCTATTTATCTCTCCCCTCTGTCTCTCATTCCTTCACTTCTCCTCCCTCAACTTTACCCCTCCCTCTCTAACATCCCCACCTCTCACCTACGTATCTTACACCCCCTCCTCACCTTTCCCCCTCCCTTTCTGACATTTCCACCTCTCCCCCTCCCTCACCTCTTACTCTACTCTATTCTACTTACTCTACTCTCTTACTCTACTTGTTCACTCACTCCCCCCTCTCTTGCTCACAACCCTCCTCCTCTCTCATACAATGCCCCTCTCACTGATCTCACTCAATCCCACTCCCACAATCCCCCTTACTCTCAAATCCCAATCCCCCTCACTCTCAACTCCCCCTCCTCCCTCAATACACACACACACACACACACACACACACACACACACACACACACACACACACACACACACACACACACATGCACACACTAAATATACACTAATTTTACTTGGCGGCAGGCCTCTGGTTCCACGCCAATCCCGCGGGCGGATACGGAAGTTGGGCCTAACTTCCAGGTGGATCCAACTTCCGGATGGGTCCAACTTCTGGCACAGACCTGTACATGGGAGAGTGGGGGTACTTGGGGTTAAGGACTGGGCTACAGATGGAGAGAGCTGGGGCTCATGTTGAAGCCCGGACCCCACAACTGCCCCAGATACATGTTCACCAGTAGGACATACCAGTCAGAATCATGGTTTCATTAGGCCCACCTCTGGCTGGTAACTATATTGTTTTTAAATATCCTGACCCATACCATAATTGTGCTTATGTGAGCATTGCTAATTGAATTCCTATATAAAACCCCTATCCACCCCTAAGGGAGATTTGTAGGTACATGGGTGTTATGGTGCTGTGGTGCTCACCTGTTGGTTCCCAGGAGGCTGAATCTCTGCGATGATTTAGTGAGCTTGGGGTACAGATATCCTTTAGGTTGGTGCAGCGCCTCCATCCTGTAGGGTTCTGCAATAAACAGGGATTCATCCCCACAGGAACTTCCAAAAGACAAAGGAATTACTCTGGAGTGCTGGCAACAGTTTAACAGGGTTTATTGGGATAACAGCAGCACATCACAATTCCATCTCTGGCAAGAGAGGCTGGACCCTACTTAACCCAGAGTGTATGTCACCTCACAGCTTGCCTTTTTCTCCTATCTGCATAGCTCCCAGCCCAGGGGTAACATCCCTTCCCTGGGCAGGACAGGACTAGTCATTCCAGGTGCCCCCAGGCTAGTCTAAACACCCTTACCCCCAAAGGGGCAAGACAGGACTCACCGACACTTATGGGGTAGGGTTGGAACAGGATTGACTCCTGGAACAGACTGACTCAATTTTGTGGATCCCACATCTTTATACAGGGGGTGGGGTCTTACTACTCTGCACCAGTGACTGGCAGACTCAAAACTGTAGCTAGGCCCTCATCCTGTCATGTGGTCCCAGCATCTAAAAAGCCCAGACATGAGCCTGTAAGTTGCTACAATTATATTGCGACAGGGAATATGACTCACCAGGAGGCTACTGTTACATACACCTATAACATATATTGGGCCTCATGCAGTAAGCGTTGATAAGGTATTTTTCGGCATTTTATAGCCAAAATTGGGTTTGAGATTCAGTAAGCGCCGATAAGTGCTTGATTTCGGCAGGTTTCGGAGCCGATAATTTTGTTATGGCCAGTCGGCTGTCGATAAGCCTGTTTTCGCCACTGATCGCCACTTTTTTAAATCGGCTGGATTCAAGAAACAAAATCAGCTTATCGGGGCTGATCGGCACTACGAAATTGAGATGTTATGGCCAATTTCTCCCGCCAACTAAAGTTGGCAGTTTGGAGGGGAGAACGATCGCTAAGGCTGCCGGAACGGCACTTAGAAAAAAAAAATCTTCTGTATATCAATGGAGTCAATGGAGCGGGGACGTATAACAGTATAGTACTGTTTACGTTTCATTGCTCACAATACAAAGGGGATTTGCATTACAGTGTGGGGGCATTCCCTGCATTGTGTCACAGCTGACGTGTATTATTTGCATAACATTCTACTTTTACATGTTTTCAGCATTTGCGGGTCACATTACTCATCATGTGATGATGTGTCAAGGGAAAATACTATACTCAACTCTTAAAGGAGAACCTCACATCATATCACACATTTTACTGAACTGAGCGACAATTATTTACATGATGTTACACATGTCACACATGTCACACATACACCGTATATTCATGTTCCTTTACATTACACAATGCTTGTAATGTGTCACGCATCTTTAAACGTTCATGTACATCTGTCTTCTCATGTTTACATCTAGGTTTGTGTCCTCCCTATTTTCATGACGTCACTTATTGGACGCTCAATCACATTGCATGTTTACATTGTAACCGTTGCATTACAAGCACTTCAACCTAACTTATACACACATGTACAGTAATTCATCATTGGGACACCTTGTAAACTCATTCTATAGCAACTATCCTCATTACAGAAATGCATGCATATGCACACGAAAATTCATTGTTGTCAACATGTGACAATAACATGGCTAATTACACATGTTACACCAAACTTTTCCCACGTCAATCTCAGCCTTTTTGTCTAATTACATGACTGACTCTTGCGTTCACAAGTGTTACATGCATTGCACATTACACTATTTATTTGCAAGCAATCTTTGTACAAAGCTTCACGTCACATCATTGGCAAATATCATCATTCCCTGCAGAATACACACAACAAATACTTCTAAGAACAACTGCACACAGCTTGCCACAGAAGTACTTTATTATGTTAATGTAACACCTTGCATTTTACTATGTCACCTGACATCATCACATACCTATTTAAAGGACGCCCATTACCTGCTCATTCACAGCTACTCATTTCAAAATGTTGCGATTGTTTAGGAGACGGAGGAACATTCTTTTCTATGACATGCTTGATGATCAAGAGAATGATATAGGGCAAGGGAGGGACAGACCAAGGGACAGTGACAGGGACAGTCACGCGGATACGACAGGGACAGGGAGAGGGACAGGCCGAGGGACAGGTAGAGGGACAGGAGATCAGAGGAGAAGACAGAGGAGACAAGTTGTGCCTCGTCCGCGTGTGTACAGGGAGAGAACCCTGTTAGATGGGATGAGTGAGGAGGAGATTGTAACTCGCTATCGTTTGAGTTCAGCAGCAATCTTATCTCTTTATGAGGAGATAAGGGGAGATTTAGATTTTTTCACAGCCAGAGGTCGTGCAGTCCCTGGGCTTGTTAAAATGCTGTGCTCATTACATTATCTTGCTTCCGCGTCATACCAGACAACTGTGGGCATAGTGGGCGGGGTCTCGCAATCTACATTCTCGCGGGCCTTCACCCAGTTTCTCTATGCACTCAATAGACGCGCTAGGAATTATATTCATTTTCCTACAGAGGCAACAGAGTGGCTGGAAGTCAGGACTGGCTTTTATAATATAGCAGGGATACCATCTGTGCTGGGTGCAATCGATTGCACACATGTTGCTTTGATTGCACCTAGTCAGAGTGAGCATGTGTACCGCAATCGTAAGCACTACCATTCACTCAATGTACAGGTGGTATGTGATGCCACGATGAGGATAATGCATGTGGTACCCAAATTCCCTGGTTCCAGTCACGATTCCTCTATCCTGAGGAACTCTTCAGTCTTCCATGCGTTCGAAGAGGGACATTTTGAATATGGTTGGCTGCTGGGTGAGTACACATTTACATGTTCTAACACAAAACACATTTTTCTTTAGGAATGTTGGCATTGTAGAATTTGATCACTAATGTCAGCTTATGTGTGCTCCATTCATTATAGGTGACTCAGGATACGGAATTAGGCCGTGGCTCTTGACTCCGGTGCTAAACCCTCAAACTGAAGCAGAGGAGAGGTACAATGCAGCCCATATATCTACAAGATCTGTTATAGAGAGGACATTTGGCCTACTCAAGACCAGATTTAGGTGTCTGGATAGAACTGGTGGGGCTCTTCTATACAAGCCTCAAAAAGTGTCTGATATTATCCTTGCCTGTTGCATTTTGCACAATGTTGCACTCAGGCACAATGTACAATCAGACCTAGCTGAGCCTTTGGTAGACGAGCATCCCACCCATGTAGCTGCTGAAAATGAACCAACAGCCAGTGGTGGCCAGACACGCCAGAATCTCATCAATTCATTTTTTTCTTGTAAGTAAAAACATATATGTTCCAAGTTCTACTTTTATAGTTAAATTATGTTATCTTAACAATAATGTTTTTTTATATACCCTTCTGGTAGGACACAGATGAATATGGGTTGCACACCTTTCTTTTCTCTGCTGTGTGCACAAAGGGATGTGGCACCGGTATGTTATTGTTGCACAGGTTATATAATCCCTCTTCAATTGTACTTTAGTTGTGTGTATGTGAATACAACTGGGGTAACAAAGCACTAATATTTTAGCATTGTGTTGTTCCTTATGCTAAGACAATACACATATTATGCCCATACTCATTCATGCTTCTAGTATGCTTACATACAATGTTATTGGTGCAGTGTAACATGTACATCCATATGATGTGTACACCAGGCTGATTTACATTTTGAATGTCATTAAATATACATGGTGTTGCACATTTAACACCAAATACACACTTTGCTGTGTTGTTTACGGTACTGAAGATGGCATGTCAATGTTTGAAATTTATATATTGTTCCTTTGCATTATAGGTATATCTCCAGTATGACTGATCATGGTATGTATATTTGCTGACATCTCTCATAAGATGTGCCTACCTCAATCTTCCTATAATTATTTGAATTAAAAACCCAACATATTGGTTTAAACACAAATGTAACATACATGTACTTTCTGTATCATGGATATGCATTTAGCTACTCTTGAGGTTTCATGTGAATTGTATTAGAAAATGATTACTCACATTTCATCACATTTTATGTATGTTTCCTTATAAATTCCATTAATGTAATATAGAGGTGTTTGGAGAAAAGAGGATAACTGTACTTATGTGTTTACATACGGGAGATCATTCATCACGGATGAAATTGACTGATCATAACACTCCATGCATGAATGCCTGTAATCACAACAATGCGTACTACATCTTATATTTAGCAATGTAGGTGTTTATTAATGCTAGGAATTAATAGTCAACATTAATTTAAATTTGTGACATGTGTATGTATAAGTCACACGTGTGTGGATGTGTCCTACATGTACCAAGTGTAAAACTGTTAACAGAAAACACAATTTTGTCGCAAATGTTACTGTCATTTAGCATTTATAATTTCCCAATATGACAATGTTGGTAATATTTTTGGAATGTCAATCACGTCACTTCATCATTATCATGATGATAATTATCAAGTATTCTCACAATTGTAACGTCAATCACGTGCACATTAGCATAGACACACTTTTTAAGACAACTGTTTGTGTCTGTATCAATTTGTGTAGGATCCATGTATAACACCGACAAATGATAACAGCAGCTTTATTATGGTAGCTTATATCATCATATTGACTATACTATTTATTTTTAGAACGTTTAAGAAACACAGTAAACTATAGTTAGTTAGGTTAATGAAATATACACAGAAACGTCATTCATTACATGATGTTGATGTAATATTCAGAACATCATGCATTGTAGGGGACCACAACATCTGTGCAATAACATTATTTGCTACAGTCCCAAACCATTTTATCAACATACCCATGTAACAAGAGATTTTTAACAATAAATGGCTAGTTGGTTGTAAGTGTCCTTTACATTGGGAGAAGGAGTGGCTCAGTAAGTAAAGACACACACTGGCACTGAGAGTTTGAAGCAGGGGAGTCTGGTTCAATTCCCGGTGTCGGCTCCTTGTGACCTTGGGCAAGTCACTTTATCTCCCTGTGCCTCAGGCGGCAAAAAATAAATTGTAAGTTCCACGGGCCAGGGACCTCAGCCTGAAAAATGTGTCTGTAAAGCGCTGCGTACAACTAGCAGCGCTATACATGAACATGCTCATATTATAATTATTATTATTGTTACATAGTTTCGACAGTCATACGTTCCATTACACAATAGAATACACAAATGTGTTAGCAGAGTGGGAATGGTTGTTATATATAAAACACACCATGCCATAAAATGCTAGTAGTAATTAAAGAACACTCAATAAAAATTCATGAGGCACTCTTTTGCAACATCATTATGTTAATTAAGTGCTTATGCAATATAGGCATAAGGGTATCACATTTTTAATTGTTTGTTAATAAGCGCTGCAAGCAATATAAAATTAGTTCCATATGTAGTATAGTAGTCGGTGGCTCCTCCTCACAATCATCTCATATAAAGGTAGACTCTTCTGAAATCATACATTGATCCGATTGTATCTTCCCCGACATCTCTGAAATACAGCAAACACATGATGGTCAAAGATGGCACCTTACTATATATGTATCCGTGACAACGCGTTACACAGCTCTATATGATTGTGTACATACACATGTCAGTCACTTATATGTTAGAAGTACAAGTGTACATCATTATGTAATTTTTCTTTAAATTGGTAGCAGCCATAACTATGTATATGAAGTGAACGTTGCCTGTATACTGAAAAATGTGCGCGCACATCTTAGTGTGCGCACGCACTTCACGCTTGGCTCCACTAACTGTTAGCGCATGCGCAAAACAAAGCGTACGTTGTGCGTTCAATACATCTTGAAAATACCAGTAAACATAAAATCTTTATTTCAAATACAATGAAGACGAAACTACATTCGTTCTAAACGAGTACATCTGTATTCTTTTTAAACAGACGTGTTTGGACAGAAAGCACGGCCGATAACACAATGCGCAAATGCAATACGTGTGACGTCATGTTAAGCCAGCGTGAAACGCACGCTAACACTCCTCCCACTCAATTAACATTCGGCTAACGCCCAGTTGACGCCTACAAACACTGAGCCGCACGCATGACACACTGCAGTTACCGTTACTATAACAAAACATGACAGCCAATAGGCTTTGAGGCGCGCACGTCGCTTGGGGGCGGGACTTACATCCGTAATCCTTTTTAAGGACGCCTTGGCCCATGACAAGGGTCCCACGTCATACGTGGTGGACCCGGTTTTAAATGTTGTAGATGGTGCATGATAACAAAACAGGTATGTGTTAGAGTTATGGTAAAATGTTGCTAATATGTTTAAAGGGATAGGAAAGTACGTATATTTATTCCGTCAGCAATGTGTACTACTCTTTCAGGTTCTACTATATTGTATTAGGAAACAATTTCTTTGTGATCGCTACATGTTATGCAGTCTGCAATGTTACGCTGTATCCACGCATTGAAAGTGAAAATGGTGGTTACAAAAAAAAAAAAATTTAAACGCAGAGTCAACGCATAACGATTGTTATATTTACCATTCTTCTAGAATTAACTCTTCGTCTGCCTGCAACTGGTCGCTCCAGAAATGACAGAAAAAGGGGGGATGGGGGAGCACAGGTAGAATGGTATATAGTCTGAACTCAGATATGTGAGACTCTGAGCTGCTGGTGTGGGTGATGTAAATCTATATATAATCTCAAACACTCACACGGCCTTGTGCAAATGCGTGTGCATCAAGGTATCTTTACGTCCTATGTTCTTTTCTTTAAGGATCTCGTCTGTGCTTTTCCTTCTTCGTTGGTGTGGATTCGCCTGCTTTGTTCTGGAGTACTCCACCTCTCGTCCGGGCTGGTTCTTCTGTTTCTGGTATTCGTTGTTACCCTCGGAATTAAAGAATTAAAAAACACACAGGTTCAGCGACAATAGGATGACAAGCAAAAGAGGACAATCTAGGTTGGGGGTGATCTATGAGGTAGATGGTATATAATCAAACACTCACACGGACATGTGTGGGTGTACTCAAGGGCTAGGGTATCTTTTTGCTCCCTGGATTGGTCTCACTGTTCCAAATAGCAAGTGATTGATTATAATAATAATAAATATAAAGTATTGTTACTCACACGGCCAAGTGTGAGTGCACACTTGGAAAGGTATCTTGGATTGGTCCTGGTGTCCTATGTTGAAGAATTTCTAACCGCTCCTGTTCTGGATTCCTAGCTCTCAGGTGGGTAAATGAAGATATAAGTCCAAGGATACCGGGCAGAAACTTTATTGAAGTGTTAAACAATTAAAACAAATAATTTGATAAAAACAGGGGTATAAAACAAACCCTCCGCTTGCTCAACTCGTGAGCTGCGGTAGGGGAAGGGGTGGGAGGCCCGTCTCTGGGATGTTCAGCAGTCTCGTGGTGCTACAGCCGCTCGCTCCGCGTCCGGTTGGAGCTCTGTACTTCCCTGTTCCTGCTCCCGACGGTGGCCGCAAAGTATCAAAACAGTGGGGGGATTTCGAGCAACGCGTTTCGCCCTATGGGCTTCCTCAGGCTCCGGAAATGCAAGGCATTTTCATCCACGCTTGACCCAAACGCTGAATCCAGTATGACACACATCTCCTCCATGAAGCGCTCATAGGAATCGCCACTGCTTTCTTCAAACAATTGGTCCGGAGGTAGGTTCATTTCTTCGGGTACCCATTCCAATGCATTTTCAGCTGAAAGGCTTGCTACATAATCATAGTAGTTTTGTTCTTGTACAATGTGGGTTTCAGGAATGGAGGGTGCAGATATTGCAGCAGGTATCGATTCACACGGAACAGTAGTAGCGGATCCATTGCTATTGGCATTAGGAATAAATATGCCTTTAAGCACAATATGTGTGCCCTCTTTCACGGTGAAATGTTTTTCCTTGGCAATCTTCCAGAAACCATACTTGTCTTCTAGCTTATCCTGCAAACGTTCAAAACAGTCATTAGTTGATAAAGTGAATCTTACTGAGGAATTAAAATTGCGCGCATGCCCACGGTCTTGGTAATAAGGATATTTTGCTCGAATCAAATCATAGATTTGGCGTGTGCTCGCTTTGTGTCCGCAAGTTGACAAAATCGCTTCTGAGACCATGTATTTATACCCTAATTGCGGATTCATAATTTTAACGAATTCATCAGCCATTGCAGATTAGCACAAAAGATGTGTGCAGGTATCTGTTCTTTGCTCATAAAAATGAAACTGCTCAATGGCTAACAAATTGCTGTGTTTCCTTTTCAAGGTCAACAAAAGTATAAACTTTTACTCCTTATTTCAAACACCAATTGGATCTGTAGTTTTAATTGGTTGAACATTTGTGGTTTCTGATAGCCGCTTGTGGGACAAACATGTGTCCTTTTTTTATCTCGTTTCTGAAAACATTCCTACACTTTTAATTCAGTAACATTGAGTTTTCTTGAAAAATAACAAAGAGCACTGTGTGAAAATAGTGCTTAGACAGCCATATCAGTAAATACACACACCTGCAAAATGAAATGTTTCTTTCCCGCATACATTTCTGTGTGTATTTGAAAGTCTGGTTAACTCCCTGTCTGCATGAGTTTAAATACGTGTGTATCTATATATATATATAAATATATCTCTCTCATAAATATATATATATAAAGTGTATATTGTACTATATGTATATTGTGTGTATGTGTGTATATATATATATATATATATATATATATTGTGTGTATATATATATGTATATTGTGTGTATATATATATATATTTTTTTTTTTTTTTTTATATTGCAGGAGTACACACAACATATTGATGGCAGTAAGTAGGCCTTGTATGAAACCTATTTAAATGGTGATAAACATGAGTGAATTAAGTAATAAACATTTGTTTGCGCCCAATACTGTTAGAGGCTCACACTTAGTATAGTTCTCAAACATTAGGCCTGTATTATTAAAATACTGTGTTTTCACAAGGAAGCATGAAGTGTATGTTTTGTGTAAATACATCTATACCAGTTTAGATAGTACTATATATACATACACACACACACACAGTGTGTGTGTGTGTGTGTGTGTGTGTGTGTGTGTGTGTGTGTGTGTGTGTGTGTGTGTGTGTGTGTGTGTATGTGTGTGTGTGTGTGTGTGTGTGTGTGCATATATCCATACATACTACATATATATATTAGTATACATTCAGAGATGTTCTTGAAACAAGAACACATAAATGATTAAAGGACAACATTACAATGCCCAAGCAAGGCAAAGGTAAGTAATATTTAACACATAATCCTGCTGTACACGTACAAGAAAGATGTTTGCAGTTAAATAGGTGTTTTTTTAATTGCATGTGAATAATATGCACATGCAATGATTACATCAAGTAACACACCCAAATGCAATGTTTTGCTGCAAAGTCAATGGCAGCTTCTCTAAACTTAGCAACTGGCTCCTGGTGGACCCTTACTGAATACACGATTCATACATCAATATTAATAACACTATTCATTAATTACGACTGTTAAAATTTCCAAAACTTCACGTGTACAAGAACATACTTGAAAGTTTGGAAACAACACAGTCTTCAGCATACATACAATATTAATTAGATAATCTGAAGTCAACAAAACAAGGCCAAAGACATATTTAGTGAATTATAACATTTATTTATTTTGTTCCTTTTGAGAGCGAGTAACAGGCCTGCTTGTTGTCTCTTGGATTTTCCCTTTTCTTTTTGCAACAACTTTAGCCACAACAGAGCCACTTTGAGAGGCCTCTGGCACTTCACGGGCAGGGCTTGTGGCCAGTGACTCACCTACAGGGCTTTTGGGCAGTGACTCACCTACAGGGCTTTTGAGCAGTGACTCACCTACAGGGCTTTTGGCCAGTGACTCACCTACAGGGCTTGTGGCCAGTGACTCACCTACAGGGCTTTTGGGCAGTGACTCACCTACAGGGCTTTTGGCCAGTGACTCACCTACAGGGCTTTTGGCCAGTGACTGTTCACGGACAGAGCTTGTGCCCACTGACACATGTGAGCAAGTTGGTAGACACTGCACAAGTGATGGTTGGTTTGTTTCATGTGTGTCTTTTTTTGTTTGTGTCCAAAAACTGGTCAGTAGTAACTGCTTGTGCGGTTTTGTTTTTGTCGCCTCCTTTGTAGGTGTCAGCTGCTGATTTTGTACAGATGGCAGCGGTAGGATGTCGTCAGGAACCTGCACAGCAATGTCTGCTACTTGACCGGTAACATTCGGACCTGGGAAATGAAGATCAGATGCATGTGGTGAAAACTGACCAGCATGTACAGATCCTGCCTGTGAGGTGTTCAAGTTGAATTGTGGTACATTAGTCATTCTCAAGTAATTTGCTTGGGTTTGCTGAACAACTAATGCTTCGAATGAGGTGTTGATTTTTTGCAACTGTTTAGGCACTTCAATGAAGACTCTGTGGAGATGTGCCAATTGTGATACTGTTTCTTCCTGCAATCATCCTTTCCAGCACTGTCATCAGGTCAGAATGGCGACGATTTTCTGCTTCCACAATTTTTCCCTCAGAAGCTACAATTGCATCGTATGTGGTAGTTGCTGGACGATTTGGCGGTAAAACAGTTTCAATTGGAACCTCTTCATGGTCACTTGCTTGTATTTCTGTGTCTATGGCGGCATCATCATCATCATCATCATAATCCTCATCATCATGTTCTACAAATAAATGTACACATTATTAAATGGCATGTTAATCTCTGCTGTGTTACTATGTAATTATACTGTGTCATAAGTAACACCTAACATGTTTCCATACGTTTTATAACCTCACATTAAAAACTACCTTGACTTACGAATAATGTTTGGACTCAGTATGAAATATGAATGAATGAAAACTTGCTCTAAACTCAGAACTCCTACATGATAGTTCACATCACTAACACAATACATGTTGCCTTACACTTCATTTTCACTGACACTAAGTAATCCTATTTAAAGAAGATGTGCAAAACAAATAATGAACATGACAACATAACATATAGAAGTGCACATATTATATGGCCACCAACTGATACTCACCTTCTAGGTGTGTTGAGCTGCATGACCCAGGTGAAGACACTTGTTCCATCTCAGGTGACACATGTCCTCCAGGGGCAACTATATATAACAATAACATTAGTTTTACATTTACATGTGTAAATATTGAACAAACACTTATTGTATGTTCTGTATTTATGATTACCTAACAGCATCAGTTCCATAACCGAAAATGTGTGTGTGAAAGTGAACATAAATAGTTTTAATAACAATGTACATGCCTGTGTACTTAGAACTTTTGAGTTCCCTAACATACAACATACTATGTTTCTGCAGTAATGCGTGAGGATAAATAGATTAAATTTGTACATAAAAATCATATGTTGTGTAGTGATATCAGTATCATAATGTACATAACTATCATGAGATGACCATTCACAATGGTTATCATGAAGGTGGTCATATTGCAAAAAATTTTGTTTTTGGTACAGGATATGTGAGGTACATTAATAGAAGATGTGGCACACCTGAATGTGGCTGTCACTCAACAAGACAAGACATGCAGTGTGTGATAATGTGTCGTTGATAGTAGTTCAACTATAGATATGAGTGAACTAATGTGTGACGTACGGTTTGATAAGTAATGAGTTGTTGGGGCATTTAGTAGCTAGAGTTAAGCTTTCAAATGAGTGTGATTAATTTCAGTTGTGCTAGTCAGGTTGTAAGAACGGTATTCCCTTCCCCAAAAAGCCTAATCAGCCACACCTTTCAATTACTTCAAACAGGTGAAAATGGTGTGAACTAAGTTGACCCTAAAATGAGCCTGTAATTTGTGTGTGTGCTGAACCCCACCCCCTCTGTTGAAGTGTATGCTGTGATGAGATATTAATTGCAGCTGCTTTAACACAATGGTAGAGGAGCTAAATATTCGTCTGCAGTGTTTAAGTTATGAACACAATGACATAACATATGCTACGTGTGCCTCATTATGCTGTCTGTATATGACATAAAGCAAAAATGGACCTTTTCATAAACAAATATAGATGTGTTAGTGCAAGTGATGTTTGTAGGCCGTTGCATGCAATATATTTGATGCATGTTTCAAATAGGCAGTAATGTCGTGTTTGTAGGAGTAAAATAAATAAAATACACAATAATATTATACATATTTATGTTCTGTACCTGTAGCTACTAATAATTTCTCATTATCATGTGTTACACATATGTGCTACCCTGTTGTTCCCCATCTTCGCCCACCATAAATTGCTTCCAATGCAGCAAAGCATTGTGGGAATTCACATGCAAATGAGCACGCAATGCAACGTGGTATATTAGTTACTGCTTTTAGTAGGACTACAACAGATATGTCTAATTTGACACACACACACACACACTATATATATATATATATATGAGAGACAGAGAGAAACACACATATACATATATAGATGTAGGTATGTTTATATTGGGAAGACACTATAAAAAGCTGCGTAAATATGCTAAATAACTGTAAACAACGACACGCCTAGTACAGTAATATTTCTCACCTGGTGGAAATTGTGAGGGATAAATTCCAATATCACGGTCACCAGCCGATTCCTCCACGACGACGGGAAGTAATTTTGCCCGAAGCAGCTCCTCCAATGGAGTTAATATCAGACGTTGTGGTGTCGGCCCACCTCCAGTGCCAGTAGCATGCACGCGTTGGTCTTGTATTTTCTTTTTCAATTTTGACCTAATATCATCAAATCTTTTCCGACAATGATACTTGTCCCTGACACTATTCCCACACGCATTGACACCAATGACTATTGTGTCCCACATTTCTTTTTTGCTTGATGAACTTGTCCGCCCTTGAAAAAAATACAAAATATATGACGTTAATTAATAATAATAGAAGCACCAGTTTCCTACACTGCTAGCTGTTCCAAGAGATAGCAAACATGCTGTTTTAGGTGTAATATGTGAAGCACATGAGCATTCACTACTAAACCTATACATGTAAGCAAGCTTGCATTCATATTGTATGCAGTTATGGCAAATTGAACGCCTGTGTTTAGTTGTCCTTGTAACGCATGATAAAAAGCTGTGTTTCCACACTAATTAACATAGAAAGATATTCTGAACCCATATTTGCATATGAACAAAACTCAGATGACCTAGGATCACATGTATTTGAAGAATAAATGTAAAGGTACACTTACCTACTAAATGTCCATAGATACTGTCATAGTGCTCCAGAATCCCAGTGACAAGAGCTGTATTTTCCTGGTCATTGAAGCGAGGATTACGTGGCTTCTCCACACGTTTCTTCCGAGCAGGTTTAGGCTCAGAGCTTGGCTGGTGCTGACTGGACTCTCCTTCTTCCAATGGAAGAGCCTCCAAAAGCTGGCCACCAGCAAGCACGCCACCACCAGACACCCCATCAGCAACTGCGCCACCAGCAGCACTCCCAGCACCAGCACTCCCACTCCTAGCACCAGCACTCCCACTCCTAGCACCAGCACTCCCACTCCTAGCACCAGCACTCCCAGCACCAGCACTCCCACTCCCAGCACCAGCACTCCCACTCCCAGCAACAGCACTCCCACTCCCAGCAACAGCACTCCCACTCCCAGCACCAGCACTGCCACTCCCAGCAACACCACTCGCACTCCCAGCAACATCACTCCCCTGAACAGTACGTTCACTCCGACGCGTACTCACACGAGTAGCACTCCCACTCCCACCAGCATCACTCTTCCCACGCTTTGCGGGCATACTTACAGCACTCACAAAAAACAGACAACAAATGTACAGCCAATCACACGAAACACTTCCACATATAAAACAAGACAAAGATGTAAACAAAACAACAATGGACAAAGCTCTCCCAATACACAACAAGTCTCTCAGTCAATATGCAAATCTTCAATCACCAAGCTGTGTGCGTCTCTCTCTCTCTCACTCCCAACAACACAGAGAATGATTAGCAGTACACGTTGCCTTTAAATATGGCGCGCTATCCAATACATGCTTGTTTCGCCTGATTCAGCAAGATTTGTGATTGGGCAACCTAACAGCACCCCACCACGCACGCCGATACACCTGTGTGTGATCGGCTAATCATCGTGAGAGTGGGCGGATTTGTTTTCGGCTTGATTTTGAATGTATTCGCCACTTACTGCATACGGAGAGGAAAAATCGCCAATAACATGACTAATCGGTAAGCTTGCCGATTTCACATAATCGTCGCTTACTGCATGAGGCCCATTATCTCTTACTGTGCATGGAATGTTTTGTATATAATGTATAGCCTTGCTCACTTAATGTAACAATGCATTTGTAAACATGTATCTGTCATCATAACTCTGTGCTCAGAATATACTTGAAAACGGGAGGTAACTCCTAATTTATTACTACCTGGTAAAAAAATTTATAAATAAAAAAATAGATATAAACCCTAGCACTGCCTGCTATTACCAGGACTTATGTGCTACGCTATTGGGAAATAGCAGGGTGCTATACCTACATTTAATTTTTTTAATTTATTGTTTAGGCTAAGACTAGAATCATGCACTGCACTTATCGGAGAATGTAGGCGGAGTTTGGATGAGCGCATGCAAAAAGAAAAACAAGAGAACATACAGTGTATAAAGAGTATATACAAAGTGTCAGCTTGCGGTACTGTGGGAGGTGAAAAATAGTGAAACACTACTGTATGTGTACTCACACGGGATTGTGTGAGCAATATCCCTCAGCATTGTCTTTAAACATTTTTCTTCTGGTTATTGGGTATGTTCATCTGCTGGAGTGTACTCGATATGGTAAACCCATAAACAGAAGAAAGGTACAAAGTTGCTCAGAATCAGCAAAATCATAAGGGTATTACCAGGGATGATGAAATAAATTGAGATATAATAATGTACTCACACAGGCATGTGTGAGTAAAAATCACTAAGTGTAGTCTTTTGTGCAGATCCTGATGCTTCTCGTTGTCATATGGTGACTCTGAGCAACTGCTGTATGCTCATAATGAGCTGGTAGGCAGGGGAAAAGCACAAAGGTCCATGGTGAGTGATGCAATGCTGGTATGATGAAGGGGAAGAGAGGGAGGAACGAGTGGAGGGGGAATGGCGACACACTGGTAATGACAGTGAAGTCAGGAGAATACTAAAATACACTCACACGTGCTAGTGTGGGTGAAAACCAAACGGGTAGTGCTTGCAACAGGCTTTCCTCCGTATGTTAGGTGTCTGCATTTTCAGTCAAATGGCTGGTGGTGTCCCGCGGTGGAAACCAGGGAGGATGACAGCCAGGCAGTATAGTTGATTAAAAAGGTGCAATTAATTAACAAATGAAAAATAAAATCTGAGACTTACATATAAAATACTAAAGATGGTTTCCGTAGCTGGATACACAGTTCAGGTTACAGTAAGTCCCTTTCACCGCGTCCGGATAGCAGGGCTGGATCCCGGATATTGGAACAAACTACGGAGGCTGCAGAGAATCACAGAGGCTCCACGCTGTACCCGGAACAACGCGTTACGGAAACTCAATTCCTTCGTCAGGTTTATGGGTTCACCATATCGACTATACTCCAGCAGATGAACATACCCAATAACCGTAAGGAAAATATTTAAAGACAACGCTGAGGGATATTGCTCACACATGCCCGTGAGTACACATAGTGTTTCACTATTTTTCACCTCCCATAGTACCGCAAGCTGACACTTTGTATATACTCTTTATACACTGTATGTTCTCCTGTTTTTCTTTTTGCATGCACTCATCCAAACTTTACCTACACCATTACCAAGGATCAGGGGACGATCCTTTCGATTGTGCAGCAGGGCCAGGGCCAGTATCATTCATTATTCATCTACTTATTCACTATTCTTATTTGAGCCCTAACCCCCATTTTTTAGGGTCCTGTATCTCATCAAGCTATTTTTGAGGGAACACCATTGTTACCCACTTTCACTTATTGTAAAGTGCCAAGTGAAAGGCATCCGTATTCCAGCAATTTATGAAACCCTGTCTGAAGAGTATACAGATGGATTCCTTTTTTGCTTTGAATCAGGGGGGCTGACAGAGTTCTCTCTACATTATATGTTATAGAAAGCAACAGAGACAGTTAGCTCTTTGGTGGATCAGCAAGCTGTAAAACATGTACATTCTTTACAGCCAGGTAGCGTACACTACATACCTGTACAACACACCAGTATACAGTATTTCCAGAGCTTACATATTGATTGTACCGAAAGTAACACACTACTGTATTCCTGTCTCCTACAGCTTAGGCACGTTCTATAGTGCCGGGCGCGTGCTACGCCGTGCGCGCGTGCGTAATTTTAGTTGGCTGACGTTAGTCAGCCTTTCTATACAAGGGCCGCGCATGCGCACGGCAGGGAGAGGGGAGCCGACAGACAGCGGCGAAGATGAGAAAAATCATCTTTTTTTGCGGCGCTACCAGCGCTGAATGTATGTATATGTGTGTGTATATGTATGCATGTGTATGTATGTATATGTGTGTGTGTGTGTGTGTATGTGTGTATGTATTTGTGTGTCTGATATTTTTTTATTTTTACCAATTTTTTTTTTATTATAAATTACACACACACACACACACACACACACACACACACACACACACACACACACACACACACACACACACACACACACACACACACACACACACACAAACACACTCAACACTGTATATTTACTCAACACAGTATACTTACGAAAAGCATGCGGCACGTGCACACGCGTTCGCATAGGCACGCACGGCCGCATGCTGTATATAACAGCCCTTAACTGTACATAAAGCAGGGCAGAGAGGGGGGGAGTGGGGGGCAGTAAAGCGCCTGCAGGGAGGGCCATTCAGTCACAGACTTCCTATTTTTTTATGGGGGTGTTTTTGTCTTGTGGGAGGGAGGGGAGGTTTAGGGGTTTGGTGAGGGTAGTGGTAGTGGGGGGAGGAGGTTGTTAAGGGTTGTTGGCAGGAAGTGTTGGGGTTTGAGTGACTTGTGAGTAATTGGGGATAGTGTGAGTGCTTGTAGGGGAGTGGCCTGGTTTATGAGTGTATTAAAAGAGGCATAATGATGCTCTTGCAACTGGATCAAACAAAAATAATGTGGAGTGTAATCAGTGAGTTCCAAAGCAGGTAAAGGAGAATGAAATAGTACATATATGCAGTCCTGATATCTTGGAAATATGAATATAATTGAGAGATGTCTCCTGAAAGTTTGAAAAAAGTGAGGTACTCCACACTTGATCAGAACCTCTTTGGGGGTGTCTTCCAAAACAAAATCTTCAGTCAGGATATGTGTTACTCACAGTATTTAGTAGATGCTGCCCACTTCAGGAATCTCTCTGAGGCGTGCCAACCGCTGCAGTTGAATCCAATAGAAGAAAGTTGTGAAAAGCAATGCACAGCCAAGGGAAAAGGGTCCAAAAAAATTCTCTTTATTAAAGCATGGTTAAAAATAGGAGGTACATAGCTGGAGAGCTGTGTACCTCCTATTTTTAACCATACTTTAATAATGAGAATGTCTTGGACCCTGTCCCTTGGCAGTGCACTGCTTTTCACAACTTTCTTCTACTGGTTGATGAGTGTGTTGGAGGATAATAAGGCGAGGAGGGGGGATGGTGAGTGTTAAAACTATTTTTAAACACTTATCTGCTATTTGTTTATCATGTAAGGTATATTATTGTTCTGGGGGGGGTGGGATGTAGTTAGGGAAATTAAAGCAAATATGAAGGGAAGGGGGTTAGATAACAAGTGCTAACTAATATTAACACAATAGCGTTAAACCCTGTAATCCCATGGACAGCTACAATTACTCTTGAATGATTGTTACCTTGTAGTTAAAGAAACAACTACAGTATCTCACGTAATCAATATTTCGTATTCAACTATCACAATCTGGTTCTTTTGGGTCACGCATACAGTACAGTGCTGGTGCTGTCTCCCCCTTTTCCCCTCCCACAAACAAAATAATAAGCCAAGTATTGCCTTCTAATTGAGAATATACATGACAGAGGTTGAGTTGGGTTTTATTATTTAAAATATGTGCTGACACACATACATAGACAATTCATCCTTCCGTGACATGCACACGTACATTACGAACATTGTTGTACATTTTAATATGCACAAAGGTGGCCAAGGTGTAGCTGAATATTAATTTCCCTTGAGAAAAGTGGCATGATCTAACAGGTAACCCTGTAACAGGACAAAGAAGAAGAAGCAGGCACACGGTCTTACTCAAAAGGAAGTTTAATATGCCATAAAGTCCAACGTTTTGGCAGTCTAATACTGCCTTTTTCAAGGTGAAGGCGCTGTAACAGGCACATAATATGACAAAAAGTGTGTAACAACATTAGATATTCACTGTGCTATCCGCCGGACACATACTGAATTGCAAATGAAAACAAATAAAACCTACCAAACAACGAGAAGTGATTCTGGCCACACCGCTGTGCACAGAGTATTCCTGCAGGTAGAATCTCGTGCCTTGTCATTGTACCAAAGAAGGTAAGACTTGCTACATCTGTACATAGCAACTTCTTTCTGTGCTAACAGTTTTCTGAGGATATATGGCAAGTTGAACTTGGTCGATGATTTTGACGTACTTTTAATTAATATTGTAGGACACAGAAATTCGTATATACCCTTTACAAGTTTATGCCAAGTGTAAAAAAAAAAGAAATAAAATTGGAGAAAAGCTATTTGCGACAGTATGTATGTATGTCATTATTTATATAGCACCGTTAATGTACTTAGCGCTTCACAGTAGTAATACACGTGACAATCATATTAATAACAAATAATACAAATAACAGATCATAGGAATAAGTGCTTCAGACATAAAAGTAACATTTAGGAAAAGGAGTCCCTGCTCATACAATCTAATTGTTATGTACAGTACCGACACACTTTATTCGAGTGTGGTCGGTACCGCAAGCCGGGAAATCTCCCGGCTTGCTAGTGGCCGCCCCTCGGCGTGCCGCGCGTCATAGACACGCGGTCACGCGTCTTCGGGAGCGTGCGCCCCCTGCACGCGCGTCCAGGGGCTCCCCGAGGGACAGCGGCAGGGGGTTACGGGGGACCCGGCGGACCCGGCAGCGGTAGGGAGAGCGCCCCGATCGGAGGGCGCTCTTCCGCTGCTTCGGCGCGCGCCCGTCACTCTCGGGCGCGCGCCAGGCTACTGCTGCGGCAGAGAACGGGCAAATGCTCGAATAAACTCTGCCGCAGCAGTAGGAAAAACATAGAGAGACAGTAGGAGGACATTCTGGTAAGTATATCTGCAAGGGGCCAAGCTTTATGTATCATGTGTATAGTATTATCCACGGAGCTACTCATATGCTTCGTTAAGCAGGTGTGTTTTAAGGTGGGTTTTAAAGGTGGATAGAGAGGGTGCTAGTTGTGTATTCCCAGAGGTGTGGGGCAGTCAGTGAGAAAGGTTTAAGGCAGGAGAGGGTTTTGGATACAAAGGGGTAGAGAGAAGACATCCTTGAGTTGGGATGGTGCAGTACACAAATTGCTATATTTTTTGTCAGTAAGCTACGGTAAGCCTCTAAATATGCATTAGCTTCTGCTGTAAGATGTTGAACACAATGCTAGAGAAATAGAGGACGAAGGCAATGGAAGGTATTGTTTCTAACATGATTTTTAAAGTGCTTAATGTAAAAGTGAGCTCATAATGTAATTTATTGTTCCCCTGGGTGTGAGAAGGGACTCATTAAGTTAAGAGCAATGCTAATTAAATAAATCAGTTTCTGATTCCTCCTAAGTGCATGGCAAACTTCATAATATTACATAGTTACATAGTAGATAAGGTTGAAAAAAGATATATACTGTATGTCCATCGAGTTAAACCTATGTTAAATTTAGATGACAGATACTTACCCTATATTTGTAATTACAGTATTTTGAAAGTGAATTTGTCCCTCCAGATCCATTGAGCGAGGAAGAGATTGAGCCTGACCAAAGTGCAACTAGATCTGAACGAGGTCATAGGGCTGACAGAGCAGACCATGGCTCACCCCTAGCATCAGGGTCTGAGGCAGAACAAGTTAGCATACCAGTAGAGCCCAGAGTATATCCATCATGGCACCAAAAAGAAATTAGCTTGCCTATCAGGTTAACATATAATTCCCCAGCGGTGTCCACCAAAGTCCCTGTGAGTGGCATAACAAGGAAGATGACCCCTATGATATATGATCCAAGTAAACCAAGGAAAAGTGGTACCTGGTGGTGTGCCAACAATGCCGTTTGTGGGAACTGTCATTATACAGTATCCTCTCAACCTGCTTCTGTATTGGTCAGTGCATAGAGAGGAAACATTGTTTAGAAATGTTGTATTGAGTTCTGTTATTTAAATAGTGTATATACCTCGGTGAGATTGATGGTAGGGACATCAATATTTTCAGCAGGGGAGAATGTAATCCCCTTTTGGGGATGCCCAAGGTAATGATCGACAGACTCTCTGGCAAACAACTGTGAACCCAGTAAGGGATTCCTGTGATTGGTTATCAGGAAGGATAATGCATAGGAGGAGGAGTCAAAAGCAAGAGATAGATAGAGAGAGAGAGAGAGAGAGAGAGTGCAACAGCAGCAAAGAGTCCCTGTCCCAAGCATAGCTGAGGCAAGACAGAGCATCATGATGCAGAGCCATTCCTTCCCCAGTACTAAGCAGAGCAAGGAGTGCCACTCAGAGTGTACGGAAGCACTATCCTGCTAAGCAGAGGGTCTAGGTTTGTGAGTAGTCCACAAGAACAAGTGTCCAGGGAATCACTCTGCTACCCTGCAGTATCCTTTTGCAAACACATACAGTAGGGCCCCACTTATTCAACATGTTCGGTTACAGGCCCCTGCTGAAAAGCCGAAATCGCAGAAAAGCAGAACATAACTTTTTTTGTGCAAAGCGCGCAAATGCTATGTCCACCGGTGATTTACCATCTCTCCTACCTCCTACGCCATCCCAGAATGCCCCTTCTGCCCATGTGTGGACTCTTCGGCCTCCTTCTGCGCATGCACAAGCTCGGCAGCCCCCCACCTGTGCATGTGCGGACTTGGTGGTCACCCTTCACAGTCGTGAAACAGTACCGCCGTATTGGCGGATCACTGAGAAGCGGCATGCAAAAAATCAGGGCCCTACTGTACTGTACAACCACACTTTCACCTTTGCGAAGCAACAGATGTGCACCTTTAAGCATCAGAGAAAAGTCAACAAACTCCATCGGTGTCCCAGCACCGAAACTGAGTAATTACTTTGGGGGGACACTAGCGTAGCACTATAGAAGTGTATTTTGATTTTCCTGTTTAGAGTGCGTGTATACCAAGTGTATGTAAGGTCCTCTAGGCAGATATTGATCATTGTGTGCACGTATATGTTTATATATACACTTGCCAGCAAAAAGCCTTGTTATCCCATAGCATGTGTTCTTTCTCTATTTGTATGACCTAAACCAGGCCTAACATACACAAGGGGAGGCGCACTAAGGCCCCTATCCTCACCACACTACGATATACAAGCTAATAAGGAGGGGTTTATGCTAGTAATACACACTACACACCACTTTCCTTCTGGTTATAACTCCAGATTTAATCCAAGTGCACTTGAACCACACTGCAATTCAGTCACACGGCTCATTGCTTGCAGGAAATGGGTGTGTACACATAGCCATATGGTTGATTCTTTGCAATAATATAATATGAAAATAATAGTATGGTCTTCTGAACATTGTACTCAGTAAATATCTTTAAGTACTGTATGTATTTTCAAATAATTTCTGAATAGTTCCCATTGGTAACACTATAAAAAACAGAAGTTGGGACGTGACTAAATTGAGTGACTAATTTTCTTTTAAACCAATTTATTTAGAAATTTAGGTAGTGACAATGTGGAATAAAAAGGGGAAATTAAAGGTGGTTCACATTACACATTTGTAACTTGGCAGGTCAGTTTCATTTTAACAGGTTACGACAGATCCAGTGTGATCATTCTTCCTGTAATTATATGGTTAATAAGAATTTTAACCCAGGGAGTGTTAGGCCCTGCTACGGTCATGCCTTGAAAGTGGCAGCAGGCCTAAGATGCTTTGGCCAAAGGGTTAAACTAAAGGACCCTTTTTTCAAGAGAATATATAGGTATTGCACTGTGTATTTATGTCACATTGGAAGTAGCTTTGGGCATCTTTGTCTGTTTTTTGTTGAATACATTTAGCCACACCCTCTAGCACTCCTTTAAACACTTATACACACACACACACACACACACACACACACACACACACACACACACACACACACACACACACACACACACACACACACACACACACACACACACACACACACACACACAGACACACACACACACACACACACATATATATATACTATATACGCATTAACGTACGCAATGGGACCGGAGCATGTATGTAAAGCGAAAATGTACTTAAAGTGAAGCACTACCTTTTTTCCACTTATCGATGCATGTACTGTACTGCAATCATCATATACGTGCTTAACTGATGTAAAAAACGCATTTGTAACAGGCTCTATAGTCTCCCTGCTTGCGCACAGCTTCGGTACAGGTAGGGAGCCGGTATTGTTGACTGACAGGCGCATGCGTATAGTAGTAATGTTAGGGGTTTCTCAGAGCTTGTTGGGTATTTGTGTGAGGATAGTAAAGAAACCTGATCCCAGGCATTATCATTAAAATAGGATTTCTTCATGTTGGAGTAATCCATGTTATTGAGTTATCACCCAAGGTGGGTGGGTAAAAACATGTGTGTGCATATGACGGTATTATTAACTGTATACCACTGTTATTGGTTGTTAATGTCCCGATGTATTGTTTCAGGCTACTCATCTGCAGGATGGACCCGTAAATTTGGTTCCAAGTGGGGACCATTGGATTCCACCAGAGGGCGAGTGTAGCCATGGCTGGTTTCTGGCTACCAGTCTGCCCTTCTCCTGGCAGTAAGTGCTGGTAAGAGCAGGCCTGCCAGGATCTAATCCTGGGCTTTCCCCACCCCCAGCAGCTTCAGTGACTCACAGGGGAGGCGGTGCAACAAGGCCCATCTGTCCAATCAGGGACTCAAACCTGGTTCCTGCTTTTCCTGTACTTAAGAAGCTGCACACCCCAAATTCAGCAGTTGCCTCTACCCTTGAGAGAGTCTGGTCCATCTCAACAACTGTGCAAGTCTCTGTCAGTTTGTCTCCCTCCCTTAGGGGAGTGGAGTGGGAGACTATACCTCTTACTTCACCAGGGAGTAAGGGAAGAGCTAGGACTGCTTCAGGTGCCCTTGGCTTGGAGTGAAGGTCTAGTGTACATCGTGAGGGTGAAGGCCCTAAGAATTGCCTGCTGCTGTGAAGCTGTAAGATCTGCAGTGAGCTATAAAGTGTTCCAGTGTTTTACTATACCTTCCTGCCTGAGACTGCAATCTATCAGGGGGGGAGAGGAAGAAGTTCTCCTGTAGAGATTGTCCCCCACATCACTGGGGCCTGCAAGAGATGGAGCCGCTGTCACCATGAGTACAAATCAGTTATTACCCCAGAAGCCTGTTCTGACCTCCTCTACAACACCGCAGGAGATTCAGATCTACTGTGAGCCAGCAGGTATGCACCACACCACACCACACCAAGTAGCAGTGAAATCTCCCAGAGCGTGGGGGAACATGTGTTACATATATATCTGGTGTGATATTGATTTTATTCTATTGTGTCCTATGAGGAGTCCTCCCACCAACGCTGGGATCCCTCATAGGTGGAGGCGCTACACTAAGAGAGAGAGCTCACCCCAGCCTCCCGAAAGCAGAGGTTCAGGCCTCCTGTGTGCATACAGGTACTAGCAGCACGCTTAATCGCCCGCGATTTCCCTTAGGCATAGGGAAAGGGGGTTACATTTGGAGGCGCTGCTAAGATTTCAAACCTGGGGTGCCCGATCTAAATTTAAGGAAATCAGATTAAGAAGGGAGCATGTCCCTACTGTCTTATCAGAGGGTCCACGAATGGGCCCTGGAAGGTTGAGCACCTCCCTGCCACATTGTCACCGTTGGCCATATGCCTATGTTCACCTCCTTAGATGATGTATGTTTAACAGTGGATCAGCTCCCAGGGTTCCCAGGGTTCGCTGATACCCACATGATAGACCTAGACTGGGACCCCACCCTCCAATGGAGCCTGATTCTATTTTGCTGCGGCCATGACGTGCAGGAGGAAGATGGGCCCGCCCAGTGAATGTCCACTCATATACCCCGGCACTATGAACCATGATCAACAAGAAGATTATCTGAGTGTCCGATCTAGACTTCTTCTGAACCAAACGATTTCTGCGGGGAGTGTTGCCTACACACCCGATCGCCGTCAGGATCAGCTGCACAATTTTCTACGGAGAATCCTCCTAATTTTGAAGACCTAATGGATCAGGTGCAAGATCAAGAGGCTATTCTGTGATTCCACACTCCCAAGACATCTCGAGAGTCTACCAAGGAAAGAGTAAGGGAACCCCATCCAAGAACCCTTGTGCGAAGGAGAATCCTGAGGAGAACATCCTCAAGGAACATCCACGACAGACACCCCAGGCGCCTTGGAGCTCGGCCCCTAATCCTGGCTCCAGTGCGACCTGAGGTACCCGTTGCTTTACCTGCAATAGAGGAGATCTCTTTGCCAAGGACTGTCCAAAGACGGCAACACCCGCCCCCAGAACCATGGCCTTCACAATTTACCCAGCGGAGCAGCCGTCCACATCCTCGGATAGTGTCCCTGCGCCTAGTCCTGAAAAGGAGCACCAACAGGATGCCTATACCTGAGTAGGACCAGCGACCACAGCGCGAGTACTAGTAGAGGGAATCTACGCCTCCACCCTGCTGGACACTGGTTCTCAAGTGACCACCATCTACCTGTTTTTCTATGATCTGCACCTCCAGCATCTGCCTCTGCAGTTGGCAAAGAAAATTAAATTATGGGGCCTTAGTAGCTAAGACTACCCCATCGACAGAGTGATTCAAGTGAGGCTTGATATACCGCAACAAAAGACAGGGGTGCCCAATGCTACATCCAATTGACAAAACATATGAAGTAATAAGTATAAAGTTTAAATACTTCAATAATAATAATATTTACTTGTTATTTAGTTAAACCCTTTGGCCAAAGCATCATAAGCCTGCATACCACGTGAAGGTATAACCAAAATTAATGCAGGTCCTACACTACACTGTGAACCCTTCCCTTTACCTCTGTATGAGGGGAAGCAACCATAGTAGACCATGTTCTTTGCAGCAAAGTGAAAAGACCTCCCAAGTTAAAAAGGTGAGGAGGAGTGAGCTCTGGGGGGAGGTGCCACCTACCTCAATTACAGCTGTTACCAGTCAGAAATTGATTAACACACACATTCCCAGCTACTGTAGCTCAAACTCCCACACCCACCACATCATGAATATATATTTATGTCAAAAAGAGTGCTACTGGGTGTGACAAATGTATACAACAAAAGACAGGGTGCCCAATGCTACATCCAATTGACAAAATATATAAAGTAATAAGTATATGGGTGTGGGAGTTTGAGCTAGCTAGGAATGTGTGTGGATATATCGCAGCTTAACACCAACAAGACTCACCACATGGAAGTGTAAGTGCTGGTGTGTCCTGAACCAGGGAACATCAGAACTCCCCCATCATAGTAGGGACCAATGCTGATGTGGTACGATCCTTGATACGGGCGTACCTTCTAGAAGCCGGGGAATTACCCTTGTCATCCTTGCGGATTCATCCTGTCTTCAAAGAGGGAGTGCTACCAAATTTCTGCCCAAGAAGGGTTCGGACACTTCTTCAACCTTCAGAAGGGGATGACAGAGATTCCGCCAGGGGGAGAGAGACATATGGCAGCTGTACCTAACTACCCTGGCCGTGATGAGGAGGACTGGTATTTCTCACTGGAAACCACAACTGAAGAGGACGTGAAGAGAGGGTTCAAGGTGGTGCCAGAAATGAAGGAGTGAAAGTCCTCGCTTCCTTGTCAATTCACAGTGTCCATCCAAATTATCTCGCCTGACCCCATTCGGTTTGACGTTGGTCAAGTACTGAGCAGGATATACCCAATCACTCAAATAGAACCTCTAGTGCATGTGAATGCTGCTACCGTGCAATTTGACTTCAAGGAATCGTCCTTGGCACTGGAGTGGAAGACGTGACTTAGTGACAAGCTGGCTAAGTGCAAGGAGGTGTTCTCCACCAGTGAAATGGATGTAGGCTGCAGCAAGAGTGCTCAACATACGATCCGACTGAATGATTCCACCCTGTTCCAAAAGCGTTCCAGACGCATAGCTCCCAGAGATATGGATGATGTGAGGAACATCCTGAAAGAGATAGAGACTGCTGGCATCGTGACTGAGTCCTGCAGTCCCTATGCATCCCCTATTGTGGTGGAACGGAAGAAGAATGGGTCCGTGCGCCTATGTGAGGACTATCATACCCTGAATAGCTGCACGGTTCCGGATCAATACACCTAACCCCGGATTGAAGAGATCATCAGCGCTTTGTCTGGCAGTCAGTTGTTCAGCATGCTGGATCTGCATTCCGGGTACTACCAGGTCCCCTTGAGCTCCGAAGACCAGGGGAAGAAAGCGTTTGTCTGCCCCCTTGGGTTTTATCAGTTTATACAGATGTCCCAAGGCATCTGTGGGTCACACGCCACCTTCCAGAGACTGATGGAGAAGACCATCGGAGATATGAATCCCCGGGTGTGTCTAGTCTATCTAGATGATATCATCGTCTTCGGACGGACACTAGAAGAGCACGAAGAACGCCTTTTGAAGGTCTTGGGTAGACTAGGGAAAGAAGGTCTGAATTTGTCCCTGGACAAATGCCGATTCTGCCGCACCTCAGTTACCTATGTGGGCCACAGCGTGTCTGCGGAAGGAGTGGCCACCGACACAGCAAAGGTCAAAGCAGTAGTGAACTGGCCTAGACCAGAGAACATAATTGAGCTCCGTTCCTTCCTGGGATTCTGCGGATACTACCAGAGATTAATGGAGGGATACTAAAGTAAGGCCAAGGTTCTCAATAATCTGATAAAGATCTATCCAGAAGGCCCTTCGGCAAAAAGGAGCAACCCCACGAACGCCATTCGGTGACAAGTGGACATCCTCCTGTGAGAATGCATTTATGGAGCTTAAGAAGAGTCTTACCGAAGCTCCTGTCTTGGCCTATGCAGATCCCAGAGCAACATACGTGTTGCATGTCGATGCCAGTTTCAACAGGCTGGGAGTGGTACTACATAAAAAATACCCTTCGTGCCTCCGGCCAGTAGCCTATGTGAGTCGCAGTCTGACACCAAGTGAGCAGAACTACCCAGTCCATAAACTGGAATTCATAGCTCTCAAGTGGGCTGTTGTAGATAAGCTACATGATTATCTCTACAGGGTTTCCATAGAGGTACGGACCGACAACAATCTGTTGACCTACATCCTGACCTCCACCAAGTTGGACACCACCGGCCACAGGTGGTTGGCTGCTCTGTCTAATTACCAGTTGATCCTGAAAAACAAGCCAAGTCCTCTTAATGTCGGCGCCAACGCTCTGTCCCGAAGGCCCAGAATAAGTTCAGCATCTAACAATGACGAATTGGAAGAGATTCCTGGTCCTGGGAATTGGGCAATGTGCTCCACAGCAGCTATAGTGGAGGACAAAGTAGCCTTCTCCAAACTCAGAGTAGTGGACTCATTGAGATGTCAGTCGGGGGCACATCCTGCAGCATGCAGCTACCAGTATTAGAACACTTACCTGAGAAATTCCTGGGAGATTCTGGGGCACTCTCACAGTAAATGCCTCAACATTTCTGTGAGATTCTTAATGGCCCATCGGATTAACACAGCAGGGGTCCCTGCAGTCCCATTCAGTTTGCAGGGACCCCCTGCTGTGTTAATCCTATGGGCCATTAAGAATCTCACAGAAATGTTGAGGCAATGTTGCAGCAACGTTGAGGCATTTACTGTGAGACTGCCCCAGAATCTACCAAGGAAGAGTTCTAATACTCGTTGCTGCATCTGTATATATATATATATATATATATATATATATATATATATATATATATATATATATATATATATATCAAACAAAGAATAGACTGCGCTCCTCAGGTGTAAAATCAGACTAATTACCAAATGATTGTATGAAATGGATATAGCAAAGGTGAATGGCAAAAGTGAATGCAATAGTATTATGGATGATTGACTCACACTAATAAAAATACATGCAATATGTTATAATAAAATGCTGAGTGCCAATGTTTAAAAAGCTGCTGTAAACACAAATATATGCCAGTGAACAATACAAATATAATAAAATGGCATGTGTTGGTAGTTATGACTACTGCACTAATGAATCCCTTCTGAATGATACTAAATGAATGATGAATGGAAAAATACAGAAAAAATGACACTAAGTGTGTCAAAGATAAAAATAAAAATAAAAAATGTGAAAAATGTAAAAATATATCAACCAAACCAAGGGTCCATGCTAGGATCTGGCTGCTCTCATCAAGGACCAACGAACTCCCAGAAATCTGTGAACAACAAGAAAAGAAAGCGCCCGATCCTAGTGCAGCATGAAAAAATACAATTTAATAAAAATGAATATGAATAAAACCAACAAATGCGAACTCACAAACACAGGATAAATAAATGCATATAATGAGTATACTCATTCGCCAACCGCCCACGTTGTGCCTTGGATGGCGCGCCCTCTCTCTGTCTGGGTTTTCTCAGCTCTGCTGAACCGACATCCAGCAGGGGATACAGGAAAAAGCTCACCACAATGTGACCCGGAAGTCCTCCACAATGTTAGTGTATCCGGATATGAGGTCTGTAGTCCGTGACCCCGCGATGCAGGGGCTGATCAGAGAAGTCTCTCTGCACTCCCAAAGGCAGTCCGTAATGAGATGGGCAGTGAGGATAGAGTCAAAATATATATCACAGTGTGACAGCAGCTAAAAAACGCTCTTCTCTACGCGTTTCTTCACATAAAGTGATTTCATCAGGAGATATCTCCTGATGGATGTCGGTTCAGCAGAGCTGAGAAAACCCAGACAGAGAGAGGGCGCGCCATCCAAGGCACAACGTGGGCGGTTGGCGAATGAGTATACTCATTATATGCATTTATTTATCCTGTGTTTGTGAGTTCGCATTTGTTGGTTTTATTCATATTCATTTTTATTAAATTGTATTTTTTCATGCTGCACTAGGATCGGGCGCTTTCTTTTCTTGTTGTTCATATATATATATATATATGGTGTGATATTGTTATTATTTTATTGTGTCCTATGAGGAGTCATCCCACCAACGTTGGGATCCCGCATAGGTGGAGGCATTGCACTAAGAGAGAGAGCTCACCCCAGGCTCCCGGAAGCGGAGGCTCAGGCCTTCTGTGAGCATAACGGCACTAGCAGCATGTGTAAACTCTGCTACCAAGCATGGGCTGTAGGACACCACCACCGCCTGTCACCTAACACATGCAGTAGCAGCACCTCTCTGTGAATTTCTCTGGCAAGGTCATTCCTTGCTGTGACAAAATATTACAAGTTTGCCAAACATCCAGCATTTTATTTCTCTTTTATTTGCTATTAATTTAAAACATTACCAGCCATCATACAAAGCAAGTGCCATGCTTGCAATAATTTACCCATTCCATGAACACGTTACCAATTTCAATATTTTAAGTATAGAGGGAGGGTGTTACCACAGAAGCACCTGTATGTGTGAGCCAAAACGGCATATAATATGGACAGTCATGTTTCATGATAATACCATGCAAACTAAAGAATGATGTGTTTAATTTAATGTAACATTCAAATTAGCCTCTGTGTCAATCACCTCGAGATTATTTTCACCTTGGAAAGTAGATGACTTCCTTTGTTTTCATGTGCAAGTATAGTACTGTATATCCCCTGTCTGTTGAAAAACATACAAGGAAATGTAATTTGAAATAAAATTAATTAAGATTCTCTTTTTTTTTCCCACTGTGAATGAATACTTGAAAGCCTTTTTTTTTTTTTAAACATAATTTAAATGTTAGAAATGGGACATAGAACTCTGACAACAAATTGCTATTGAATGTTTTTTTGGATGTACTACAAATGACTTACTGAACCTTAAAATATGATTAGTTTAGACCCTGGTTTTATGAGATTCTAGACTGTGACAAACGGCTTTATCTCCCAGACATTTGTAGTAGTTACATTAAATTACTGTCACTGTTTTTCTCTACTTTCCACATTATACTAATAGAAAATAGCATGACTTACAAAAAGGTAATTTAGTTTCATTTAATTTAATTTAGCCGCTTCCTTGTTGCTATGGGAGAGAAATTGTATCTGGCACTTATTTTATTCCCATATAACAGCAGTTAGAGACCAAATCCATTAGTGACCAGAGTATAGTTCTTTCCTAATCACATTATAACAGAGCACATTGAATAAGGAATGTGCCATTTGATAAAGAAAATTCAATTTTTCACTTTCTTCTGGGAAGACATTAATCATTCAGTCTTAGCATAGTTTCAGAATTTGAGTGGTACATGTTCCATACACATTATAAAGTTAATATTAGTTTTATAAAGAATAACACATGCATGCAATTTTCTGTCTGGAGAAGTGTGGTGCGGTTTTGATGTATAAAATCAATCTGACCCACATTTTGGAGGTACAAGCCCGTGTGAGGTCGCTTTAGCAGTTTTTTTCCTGCCAAGATAGAGTGGAATTGTGGTTTAGACTAAATTAGGAGCCTTAGTTCAAGATCTAGAGCTACAGTAGCTTCATGAAAACTTTTTGATGTTTTTTTTTTGCTTATGCTTCAAAGAATAAAATAAACTTATAATTAAAAGGTACACTAAAACTTAAATATAATGTACACTAAATCAGGGAGGTAAAGGAAAGGTAAAAGAAAAAAAATATCTTAATGGGGTTACCAACAAGCAGAAGTCCCACTCCAAACATTCCAGTGGACTCGACGATGGTGTACTCTTCCCGGATATAGAAGTGCACCAGTGTCCGGAACAACGCCACAATGTTCATTGGGACCTCCCCTTTCAAACATTGCTTCTTGATCTTACATATACAGCTTAATTGGCCGGATACAGAGTACTGGCCAAAAGTTGTGGAGAGAAGCGCGTGTCAGTTAGGGAATTTGGGGAGAGGAAAATGGATGCACCGGCACCTGTTTATGCTCCAGTCTCTGGTCTTGAGCTAATCTCTGGTATGCTCTGAGGCCTGAATTCTTTGCTTGGAGTCCATAGTCCTAGACTCTGAAGCGGTTTCTTCATTTCAAAAGGGACTCACTGCGATATCACTAGTTGACATACAGAAGCCTCTTGATGCAGCATCCTGAATAGAGAAGGGCAAATCAGTCCAATTCCGTTTCCCAGATATTTCCGAATTTGCCATTCAAAATCCATTACAAGGTGTACAATCTGCCGACGGATTGTTACAGTTTCAATCCACAAAGATGATTCCAGAACCAACATTGGATAGGATCCGCTGGTAGATTTTTTTTTTTTTTTTCAACTTTAAATTTTTATTGGAAAGTACATATACAACCGTTGTTCCACAGCCCATTATCATCATTCCGATTTTGTTAAACATATATAATAATGCCTCTGAAACTCAACCATTTGAGACTGTACATACAAGACCAGACAAACTAGACAAGGGGACAGGGGAAGGAGGGTAGGGGGGGAGGGGGGGTGTAGGATGGCTAGGCAAAACTGTGTCTTTCTCGCTGAGTCTTGGCCCCGATGGTAGGCCATATCCAAGGGATTTAGGGAATTTAGGTGGGGCAGGTCCTCCTAGGGGTTCTTTCTGGTATTGGGTTTACCTAATTTTGGGACCGTGTGGGGGTCTGCTAGCTGCGCGTCACTATGTCATTTTGTCTAATCTGACCTTAACGGAGACCGCATCTGGTTTAATTAGTGCAGGATCGAGGTGGCCTCCACTCCGGGGATGTCTGCCTGGGTCAGCCATGGATCCCAGACTTTTAGAAAGTTTGTGCCGGTGTCATTAACTAAACTCGTTAATTGTTCCATCCGGCAGACATGCCAAATTCTATTTTTGATCTTTGGGATAATTGGGACCTCCTGCTGTTTCCATAGTGCTGCGATCTCGCATCTTGTGGCGGTGGCGAAATGCGCGATTAATTTATGCGACGCATTTGATAGACCCTGGATCCGCCTGCCCAAGAGGAACAGCCACGGGTCCAGGGGGATCTCTAAATCGAGAATCCGCTGAATCCAGTCTCTGATTTGTTCCCAAATAGGGGCCACTTTAGTGCAAGACCACAGCATATGTCGGAGATCTGCAGTTTCCCCACACTGTTTAGGGCAGAGGGGGGAGTAGCCTTTTACAAATTTCGCTAAGCGCGTCGGAGTGTAGTACCACCTCATAAGGACTTTATATGCGTTCTCCTTTAATGTGGTGCAGATTGAGCTTTTTGCTGCCGCCTGAATAATTCTGTCCCATTCGTCGTCCTCTAAAGTCTCGCCTAGATCGGATTCCCAGTGTCTCATATAACTCAGTCTGTTGTCTATAGGCGACTTCTGACAGATCACTTCCCTGTACATTCTAGATGTGAGTCCCCTTGTGTCCGTAGCTCTAGAACGCAGCTGCTCGAAATTTGTTCGCGCCGGTCGAATTGGCGTTTTATTATAAAAATCTCTGATCTGGAGGTACCTAAAAAATTCGCTGTTTGGGATATTTTTAGAGGATTTAATTTGATCAAATGTTTGTATGGTCTTTATGCCCTCCAGATCTCGTAGTCGGGACAATCCGCTGGTAGATTTTAACAATTTATCTGCGGATTCCACAATCCGCTGACAGATTACAAGAATCCAATCCGCGGATTCAATAATGCGCATGCGGATTGCTGAATCCATGGATTTTATTCTAAAAATCCATCAGCAGATTGTGAAATCTGTGTCTGAATTGTCAGTGTTAAAAACAAAATCCACAAAAGACGAATTGCGATTTTTGAGACTCATACATTGAAATCTGCGAACAAAAGGAACCGTCCGATCCGCGGCAGAACTAAATCCGCCCACAAAATGTGTCCATCTCATCTCAATTTAATTTCATGCTCCTCCATTGTATTTCCTTTCAGTACCTTTCTGATGGACATATAGGAACTAGCAACACTACAAATCACTCTGAACAGCAAAAATATCATCCTAGGTGACTTCAACTCCTGAGTAGATTAATTTAACAGCGCCAACATTTCAGCTCTCACCTGTGCAATGAAGAACCTAAGCTTTACTGAAATCATTAATGGAAAAACCCCTGACCTCAGACATATCCTCGACAACATATAATTTCACAACACCCCTTACTCTAATACTGAGTTACCATTGTCTGATTATAATCTTCTTTTATTTATCTTCATACCAGAGCATCTAAATTGAAAATTATTAATACACCAAAAGTGAGCAGGATTAGAAAGAAATCGGGGCACTCATCGACCTTATTGGTTCCCGGAAACTGCTCAAGAATCTAAACAAGAAGTCAGAAGAGCTGAAAGGCGTTGACTTATATTACAATCAGATGAAGCTAAGACTGAAAGTAGATCCATCGTAAGAAAATATCGAACCAAAATCACCTCAGCACGTAAGAAATTCATATCCATAGAGGAATAGAACAGGCCCAGAATAAACCTACAGAACTTTTTAAAGTCATATGAGAACTGACCAACCCAGATTGCCTTAACAATACTATCTCAAAGCTCAAAGAATAATGCATAGTGATTCAAAAACATTTTTCTAATAAAATTACTTACAGTAACCTCACTGCAATGAACATTAAATAACCCCCCCTTCACATACCATAATCCACTCATCTACTTACTCACTTTATTGCACCTTCCACTGCCTGGCCTTGTAAGTCTACAATAAGAATGCCTTCCTATCTTGATTAAACCTATCCACACAATTATCAATGCATCCCATAAAGCAGCAGTCCAAGCTGCTATTTCTTTCTCCCCTTTAATATGTGCATCAATACAATCCACACAATGATAAGTAATCAGCTAGATTGCCGATCGATCAATTGTTCTCCTGTAATCGATCAGCGAAGATTACGCTCGGGGTTTCTGTCAGTGCAGCAGAAGAGGACCAAAGATGCAAAGGTCTGTGGGGAAGATCATGTGACTATGCAGTTACTGTCTACAATTGGTGCACTGCTAGAGAGAGGGCAGGACTCAAAAATGGGTGTGCCAGAGCCTGTTTCAGAAGAGGAAGGGGGTGTGACTTTGTAAATGGTTGCTATAGAAACAAAAAATATTTGTTATATTATAATACATTAAAAATTTAATTAGGAGTTGTTTTAAAAATGCTACAAGTATTTCTGATACAGTAATACCTTGCGAATTGTTTACCACTTACCTCTTATAATTTTATCATTAAAATGGTGTTACGCTATGAGCGGTTTTGCATCACATGTTCTTGAACACACAGTTGGACACTTCAGACAGAGAGCTTTTTTCACCTTTTTTATACTATTGATTGCTTATATATTAGCACATATTTTTTATATTTACACTACTATGCCATCTACCACATATTGTTTACTGTATGATAAACAGCTTAAACACATTATATATATAGACTTGAACATGTAGAGTGATAAGGAAGGACACTTAGGCCAAGGCCCCGTTGCATGTGCCCGCACGGCCGCCCTGCTTCCTGGCGCGTTCTGTGGTCTGCTGCTGACTTTTTTCAGCGAGGGGGGCCGGGCCAAGACGGGTCAGGGGGTGCGGCCATGACGGGGTAATGTCTCTCTCCAGGCTGTTCGGTCCCGCGGATGCCACAAACACTGGTAACCCCTTAATTACTACTTATTGTGTTATAATTCTCTGTACTGTATAGTCTCTTTTGTAAAGCGCTGAGTACACTCTGGATACTATGTAAATAATAATATATAAACATACATTTTGTATCCTCCGAGAAAGTATACAAAACTGCAGTGCTCAGTTAAAAAACTTTAATGCTTAAAATACAGTTTAGACCAGGGGCCTTTAACTGGCCCATGAGGGTCCCTTATGTGGACCCTGAACTCTGTGTTCCTGCTACTGTAATTTCATATGAGTTGCTTAGGCAGCTACTGTAAGTGCAATATTTCACACAGAGCCTCACTTGTATTTTAATGTCATGTAAATATATATGGTCCATGTTATAAACGCTTGCAAAATGATGAAATATAAAAATGTTTATTTTTTTTTTTACGGTATCTAAAATGACATTTTAATAAGTATGTGGCCCTTCTACCCCTAAATGTTTTCTGATGTGGCCCTTTCAGAGAACTAGTTGGAGTTGCCCTGGTATAGACTGTTGAACTGAAAGGAAAATGCAGTTACAGTTTATGTTGTTTTTTGTTGCTTTATTTTAAAATAGACAGTGAAAGCTTGGTTAAATATTTTCATCAAAACAATTTGGATGGTGATGACCTTTTCGAACAAATGGTTCTTGTTTAGGTCTATGTCATTACATACCATCAACCACTTTGGAACAAAAAAATCTGTTTTATAAATTGTAATATCACACCCATGTGACTAGTGTGTACTGGGTGGAACTGACTATTGGCAAAGACGCTGTCAAACATACCTAAAAAATGAGTAATATTATATTCCAGCTGCAAAGAGAAAATGAAGATTATATTGAAAAAGTAGTTTGACAAAATTTGCAGAATGGTTATAAAAAGTGGTGTTATTGTAATTATGTACGTCATATAATTTGTTTTATGTTGTGGCAGCCAATTAAAGCTTATGGTTTATTTCAGGGGCATGTGCAGCTGCAGCAGGCTTCGTTGTTTTCCCAGTTAATAAACAATATCATGTTGTAATGCAGAATATCACTGAGTTTCCATAGGATTCAATGGAAGTTTTGGTGCAGAATATTACAACATATACTACTGTACCATATCCCACCAGAATGGAACAATGAAGCTTCTGCATTTTTATTGTTTAATTCAAAATTTCAAATAGTTAAGTAATCCTTTCAATATCCATTATTGTTAATAATTTTAGAAACAAAAGAAAGGCCATTACTGGTCTATAATGACAAGGAAGGCCTTTATATAAAAGATAAATAATTATTTATGAAGTTCTTGAGTCAAGTGATAGAGGAAATATAGATGCATTATGTGACAGAAAGAAAAAAAATATGTTTTTTTAAATTATGGGTACTTAAAATATTGACAACAGAGCATCTAAGCAAGAAGATTTTGAAACTGCTGTTTCTAAGTAATCAAGTCAACACTTTAAGTGCTGATTTGGAAACTCTTTGGTCAAGTTGGGATATACAGTATGTTACCAACTCAAGAAAACTGCTCTTCCTGCGCCACTAGACTATGCAATGTACCGTAGCTCTAGACTAGGATTATTGGCTTGAGGCACATGGACAGTCTGCATTATCCCTATAGCAGGGTACTCCCCCTTAGGCCGAGTCCATAGAAGGACAGGCCGCGCTGAGCCGTGCGGACGCTCAGCGCTGAGCCCCTGCATCCTCAATGAGGATGCCTTGAGAGGGGGCTCACGCGAGCGTCCGCAGGCGTGCTGAGGCTTTGGAATTTTCAGCCGACAGCCAAGCTGTTTTTCAGCGCACTGTCGGCTGAAAACATCCAATCAGCCTGAAGCAGCGTCAACGTCACGGCGCCGTGATGTCGGCGCCGTGACGTTGACGTCAGTGCGTCGCAGGCAATTTGCCCAGCGACGTCACTGCCCCGCCTCCAACCACCTCCCCCCCGGCTCCCTTTGCGCACGCTGGCGTCAGCGTGGCTCGGAACTCCTCACCCCTCTATGGCCCCAGCCTTACCTCCACAGTGCTATGAATCCCGTCGCTTGGAAGGACTCGGGTGAGTTGCGTCGGCCATCTTGTGGTTGGCCAAGCAACGTATAATGGGACTTTGTGTAGTGTGATGGCCATCTTGTGGTTGGCGCCGCCAGAAGAGGATGTCCTGGTGGTTCAGGATTTCCTCTGCGGGACCGGAGACGGCGTGTCAGTCCTGACGGAGCCTACAGATGGAGAGGTAGTGTCCAGGGAGCTAGTCAAGCTTCCTGGACTAGGCCAGAACTATTCCCTCTAGGCCCTAGGCAGTCCCTTCACCTCAGTGGAGTTTGTAGGGCCCGGCCACAGCATAGGGATTACCTTGTAGTAAGACGTTCCAGCAGAGAAGGACCTGAGCTGGGAAAGGAGTTCTGCCAGCATTTACTATCCACTAAGGTAATTAAGGGGATGCTGGCAGTAGGTAGTGTTTTAATGGTTGGACATCAGCCTTTATTGGACGTTGGTGCCACTGAGGAGGAGAATGAGGACAGCCTTCATCCTTGCAGGGATAAGTGCTACTTTTATTTACTATAGGATGCCCATTGACTGCCAATGTTGGTATCTCTGCCCCCGTTGAGGGCATAGGTCGCCATAGTGACAATCAATGGACTTAATGGCTAGTGTTTGATTTTATTGTAATGTAAATGTTATTGTATTTTTTAATGCTAATTTTTAATGCTTCTCAATGGGAAAAGGCGCGATTAACCAGATAGGGCTATTGCCCATTACTGTGTGTGGTTGGAGAGGTGATTTGTTGGAGGTAGAGGGGGGTGGGTGATGAGGGTAATGGCCCAGGAGAGGCTAGTTAGTTCTCTGGGGTGGGGTTGTGTTGGTGGGAGGGTTTAACTCCTTCATTAACTTAGCAGCTAGCCACTAAGGTAATTAAGTTTTGCTTTTAGTTTATTTTTAGTTTTAGTACACAGTATTGAAGCAGGGGGTATCCAGAGCTGAACCCCATTCATTTCAGGTCCAAATCATTTCCAATTAGAAATACACAATCTTAGCAAGTTCGTAGCCCAAACCCAAAGTATTATATATGTAACACAGTTTCTCCCCCCTCTGGAAGATGGATACTGCTGTTTGAGGTGCGTGCATACTTGTGAGGGTCCAGGAGAGCTGTGTTCCGTGGTGTAGTGGGGAACAGGACAGGCTTTTGATGATCTTGATGTTCAACTCAGGGCGTTAGTGCCTCCAGTTCCAGTGGGCTCCAGGATATGCAGAGACAGTCCCCATCAGAACAGACTTCTTTCACACCCCTGCCCAAGAGACTGTAGACTCAGGCAGGGATATATGAAAAGGGATGTTTTATTTGGAAGTCACTGCAGATGTTATACAGTGGGTGCAGATGGATGTCAGAGGCCCCCAAGCACCGCACGGTTACAATCTGGCTCTTGCTGAGTGTCACCTGGGCTCTAGCAACAGTAGCCAATGCACTGAAGCTCCCTGGGCTCCTCCAGTCACGCCCCCTCTTCTGGTTGGCTGTTCCAGCTTTATATACCTTCTCTGTTCTGTGCTTCCTCGCTCGTCATAGTTTTTGTATGGGTGATTCACAGTGCTTGTTCTTTGATTCTCTCGGTTTTGACGCGGCTTTGCAGACTTCCCCCTTTGGCTCTCGACTTCGGATTGTTCCTGTTTACATACCTTCTGGCTCCCTTCAACCACGGCTCTCACCTGGATCCTTCCGTACTTCTCCTACCCCTGATCTTGGCAACGGCAACGACCATTCTTCTGGAAAAAACGGTACCGGCAAGTATTCACGCAATACTTCCCGTCTGGCCTGGCACCATCTAATACCCAACCGGACACGTCCCTCGCCCTGTCGGTGTGTGTATTCATACCTGCTACCTCAGTTCTAGGGACAGGTCTGGTCTGCGGGCTACTCCGGCGTAACATTATGACAAGCCCACAAGACGCAGACCAGGCCGAACTGAGGCAAGCAATATCTATGCTGATACAGCAAAACCAGGCCATGGCCGATCAGATTGTGGCCCCAACACGCCAAATGGCCAAACTTTCGGCTCAAGTACCTGAAGCACCTGTACCTCTTTCTCCTCCACAGGCTGCGAAACCAGTCAGACCCAGCACTCTGGACGTGAAGATACCGCCTCCCAAGCCGTATGCTGGCAACCCACAGGAGTGCAGAGGTTTCCTTAACCAGTGCGAGGTTCAATTTGAAATGGCACCCCTTCAGTACGACACCGGCCGGAAGAAGGTAGCCTACGTGTACAACCTACTGATGGCAGCGCGCTGGCATGGGCCTCGCCAGTCTGGGAGTTGCGCCCGGACCTGACACAAGACTACCTAGCCTTCAAGGGTGAGTTCCGACAAGTCTTTGATTCCCCTGCACGCTGGGAGATGGCGTCTGTTTACCTCCTCCAGATAACTCAGGGGCGAAGATCAGTGACGCAGTATGCAGTGGAATTTCGCACGCTCGCCGCCAAGATGAACTGGGGACAAGAGCCGCTCGTCTCCGTCTTCTGGCAAGGTCTCTCGGAGTCCATCAAGGACGAGCTTGCTCGGAAACCCAGGCCAGACCAACTGGAGGCACTCATCGACTTGGCCGTACGCATTTATCAACCGGCCAATCAACCGATCAATCGGACCGTCAGCATGCCCAGCCACTAACCTTCCAAGCACCCTTTCCCAACTCTCCTCTGGTTCGTAGACTGTCTCCTTTGCAGCAGCTGGCACTGGAGCCTCCCGAGCCAATGCAATTAGGGGTGCAACAGATCTGGAATCCACTACGACAACTCCGCTACGCCGGCGGACTCTGTTTCTACTGTGGATCTCCTGAACATCTGGTCCGTGCATATCCTTTGCGTCTAGGAAATGGGAACACTCAGTGAGTATGGAGGGGCTCTCACTGGGTGTTATCTCTTCTCGTCCCCAACCCCTGGAGGCACTGCCTAAGAAACATACGATTCCTATTTCTCTCGCAGGCGCTGAGTTTCGCACATCTACGCTGCCTTTATCGACTCCGGTGCTGGAGGAAACTTTGTAGACCTCGATTTCGCCAAACAGAACCGGATACCTTTGGTGAAGAAGGCCCAACCTATCGCCTTGGTTGGGATTGACGGACGTTCTCTGTCTCCGGCCTTTATTTCACTGCAGACCGTACGTCTCCTCCTATCTACCTACTCCCACAGCGAGACCCTGGTCCTTGACGCCATCCAGGCCCCAGGTACACCGGTAACCCTCGGCCTACCTTGGTTGTAGAAGAACAACCCTCCAATTGACTGGGTCTCACCTACCCCCATCACCTGGAAACTGAGGTCAGGGAAGTCTCCCAAACTCTTGGCTAACACTATGACTCAGGATTCCATTCTTCCCCCATTTACCACCCTTTCCGCGAGGTCTTTAACAAGGTCAACTCAGAACAATTGCCTCCTCATCGGTCCTACGATTGCCCCATCAATTTGGTCCCAGGATACACCTTGCCCAAGTCCAAGACTTACCCCTTGTCGATACCTGAGCTTCAAGCCATGGAGGACTACGTAAAGGAGAATCTTGAGAAAGGATTCATATGGCCCTCCAGTTCCCCGGCGGGAGCGGGGTTCTTCTTCATGAAGAAAAACAGAGGGAACACAGAAGAATTCTGCTGCCAGTGCTCAAGGGCCAAAGCGTAGAATGTCTTATTCTTAGAACATAATGGCACACGTCTGCAGCATATAACTATCACTCTAAACAAGCATATTAAGTGGACCTAGTGGAGCAGGCTGGGGGGAGGGGTAAGGTGAGGTGACGCTAAGAGTCGCCGACCATCCAGAGAACAGCCAGGCTGACGCTAAGTCACCCACCGTCCCCTCTGCCAATGAAAATACCTGCTGTCACGCTGCTTGATCCGGTGTAGCCAAAGAGATAAAGGTGAAGCACCGTTGAGTGAATGCCTGCAGTGATGTGTGTCCTGGAATCCACGTGCAACCAGCAAAGGTACCGGAACAGCCAAACGAAGAAGCGGTGCACTGAGGTAAGTAGAGAACCACACGCAGCTCTAACAAAAAACGACTAATTTATTGAAAAAAAGGGAACAGACATTATGAAGCTAGGAACCTCTTAAGCGTTTCAGTCCCTGCAGCCGACTGCCATTCCCCTAGCTTGCGGCAATGCGCAGGATAGGCGCGCGCGAGGGGCCAATGGGAGAATAGCTCCCAAGAAGACTACAGCCCCCAGCATGCACAGGGGCAGTGACAGGTGACGCCAGGGAGCCAATAGGGTTGCCAGAATCCCCTGCTCCCCAGATATATACATTTCGCGCACTGGGAGATCAGGTAGTCGGTGCCAGTAGAGGTTAGGGGAAGGAGGTGCAGGTGCAGAGGGCAAGTAGCCTCTGCACTAGGCCAGTAGTTACCCCTGCTGCTACCCTGAAGAGGGGTCTGGGACCAGCCCCCCTCAATCCAGAGAGACTGCCCCAAGGTGAGATGACCCCAGAAGACAGCCTTCCACGTGGAGATCACGACACAGAAGAAAAGGTCGCTGGATCGCGGATCCATTCTGATCGCTGTTGGAGTGATAGGATGCTGGAGCGCCCGGCAGGTATCAATTACAACAAGTGCACCAACTGTAACATTCTTACACTAGTGGGCCACGCGGTCACCACACACTTGGTGTTTGGGTGTGGGACATTGAGAAACCTTGAAGGACTGGGAGTCTCATTGGACACGGTGTGGGGTACACGGTGGTGGGATACAGCCCTGAGAGGTGTGTGGGTAGTTGTATTCTTAGTGAGCAAGGGTATGCTATATTTTTATGCATATTAGAGTGATACGATTTATGTGCTTAAATGTTATATGTGTTGTTATATTTTACTGCGTGTGTATTCATTGGTTGTGTCGTGTGAGGGGCTTCTCCCACTTTGTTGGGATCCCTCCCAGGTGGAGGCGCCGCACTTAATTATAAATATATATTTCCCCAGGCTCCCCGTGGCGGAGGCTCAGGCCCTGTGAGCCTACAGGTTTGAGAGCAGCATCAGTGGCTTCTGTGTTCAGGGGGAAACAGTGCTACCTATACATATGGTGCTTCTAAAATTTAACCCTTTAGGCACTGCATACATGTCACGCATCCCATGCTATTGAATATATCATTGTTTTTCTCCATGCAGTGGAGGAAATTCAAATTACACAGTATTGGCAGAGTATGAACCTTTTGAAAGGTCTACCTTGATGTGGTGAAACGCTTGAAATGTTCTGGCCACAAAATTAAACTAAATGACCAATACTTATAAGATTTTTATAAAATAAATAAATTAAACAATTGTCATATTAGATGTGCATTGGGGCTTTTTATTTAAGACATACTTAATGCCAAGTTATTGGCAGCTGACGTAATGATGTGCTAACTGAACATGGCGTTAAGCCTATGCCAATTAGATAGATAATGGCTGTTGTTTTTGCATATAATTAGCTTTGTGGGTATGTGTTAACCTCAAGGAAAATAATATATGTTACTGTTTTAGGTGACGTTATGAGTGATGAGTTCATGGAGCTTTATGGATCTGGCTCTCAGTTGCTCTTGCTCACTGACAGATTTTTTATTTCTTTTTGTTTACTTATTTAAATTATGTTTTCTCTAAGCCCGTTTCTTATACATTATCCCTTGAAACCTGTCCATGTCTTGCCTTGTAGAGTTGGAGGGGAGGGGAGGTACTGTCATGACATACATACAAGGACTGCTTGATTATAAGCTGCTCTTTAGCAGTCAGCTGGAATGACTGCAACACATGACATCCATGGTCTATAAGAAGGCACTTCTCTCAGAACTCCTTTCTTCACAACAGCTTTGTTTGCTGGAGTAAGGGCTTGACCCCGCTGCCTACTACAGCGTCTGCTTTGGCGGACGCTGCATGGACGAGAGCCCTCTCCTCAATGGCGCCGGGCCTGCTGCGAGGGGGGGCCGCAGCGCTGAGGCGAGAGCTGCTCCTGCTCTCAATAGAATTGAGAGCAGGACTCGCGTCGAGCGATACGGCACGCCCCCCGGCGGTTCAGCCAATGAGGGCGAACCTGCCGGGTGACGTCATGGCCGCGCCCCCGTCACTCCCCCACTTGGCCCCCCCCCCCGGTCTCTCTGAGTTCCCGGGGCCTTAGCCTAAGGCTGTGTAGACCCCTTGCTCATTATCTACTATCACTGTATTCTTTGATGTCCTGGTTCCTGATCTCGGCTTGCCTCTGAATTCCCTCTGCCTGCAGTTGCCCTGACTTTGGTCCATCTAGAAATTCTTCTGTTTCCTGCTTTGACCCTGTTTCTTCCAACAATTCTCCCGCTTTCTGCTTGCCTTGCCTGACTAATTCTTTTGCCTGCTCCTCCTGGATACTCTCTACTGCCATTGCACCACTGATCCGGACTGCTGATTCCAGCTATCACCACGGATGATTCTGCACTACTGACTCTCCCCGTGGATAAACCCCACTGAGCCTTATAATGATTACTTCTGACTCCATGGCACTTGCATCACACAATCACTATTACCACTGGCATGCTTCCTTCTCACTTCCTTCCTTGACACGTGAAGGAGACCCCTCCCCCCCCCAATACCTCCCACATCCATCTCTAACAGAGCCACCAGAAATTTCCCTGGAGCCCCAGCAGGCCATTTTGATCCTGGTTGTATGCTCTAACAATTTGTCTACTAGCTACATACAGCAAAAAGGAGATAAAAAGCTGTTAACTCTTTTGTTGGCAGAAGACCCATGGCATCTGAGTGCATCACACTCAGTGGCATATTTCCAAATCTCCCACCCTTAGGCACTTGCCTATGTCTGCCACCTGTGTCTGCCGCCCTGCTTCCCCTTCAGAATCCAGTGTGAAACGACTCCGCGGACATCAAAAACGTGACATCGCAAGTTAACTCGAGATCATTTATTTATTTATTTATTTATTTATAAAATATTTTACCAGGAAGTAATACATTGAGAGTTACCTCTCGTTTTGTCCTGGGCACAGAGTAAAACAAAATAATACATGGTTACAAATACAGTTACATAAATGAACAAGGTATACATTATATACAAGACATTGCATGCACAGTTAAAGAAAATATATATTATGAGCGTATGTAACAGTTACAGACCAGATTAAAGTGTGATCATTACGTCATTTGTGACGTCGCAGTGTCATTTGACGCCCGATTTTGAAGGAGAAGCAGGGCAGCAGAACGGAGGCAGCAGGCACAGGTAAGTGTCCCTTCGTGATAGAGATGAACACAGGTATGCTTTTAAGGGTGTGAGTGTTAACCTTGCTTGAACATAATGAGAGGGTAATAAAGTGTATATTTAATGAAAAAATCCCAAACAGCTGAGAAAGGGTGGTGCTCGCAGGGAAAAAGATAATATACTAATTGGGATAGAGAAGAAACCCCTTATGCGGCACTAAAACACCCTGTAATAATTAAAATATAAACTTTTAATGTTATTAAATGAAAAAATAGGTTTTCAGGGATTGCGGACGAAAAAACAAACAAACGGGAAAAAAACAAATAATTAAAAGTTCGGAGAGTAATTGCGAGAACGATGAAATATCTAAGCTAAACTGGGTAAGTGTGTGAGTACAGTGACTCCCTCAGATAGAAAAAGGTATATGTCTCCTAGTACTCTGGTTGGATATGATAACCCCTTGCCAGTTGTGTACTATGATGCATGGACTCTTACCTATAATTCAGGTTAGAAAAGATAAATCGCTTATTTGATAGCTATCCCTTAGGTCTTGGCCATGGGCTAAGTGGTCCGTCGATGTCAGAAAACTGCAAAGAAATAGTCGCTTAAGACTGGATGTAATTGCCAGTTGTGTATTCTGATTCACAGAAGCTCTTGCCTATATAACGAGTTAATATAGACCTGGTAACCTGGTAACCCAGTATAGCGGGTAGGTATAGATAACCCCCCACCACTAAGCAAAACAGAAGGTGCTTGCTTAGTTGGGTTATATTTGGAGTTACACTTTCAGGCAAACAGCCTGAAAAGTGTTTACTCCAGTATACAGCTCAGTGACTGATGACAGAGTAAGTATACATAGAGGTCTAACACTGCATCAGTAACATAGTACATTCATAAGTCAGAGCGTTCTTGCTGCCCACAACTAGAGTCTCCGAAACGCTCTGACTACTAGGACGCCCTTGCCTCTCTGAATTAGCCGACGTCGCTCATTAGCTGATGTACCCAACGTACGTTTCACCACTATAGGCATCCTCCCTCCCATTTGTTTGTTTTTTCGTCCACAATCCCTGAACACCTATAATTTAATTTAATAACAATATAAGTTTATAATTTAATTATTACAGGGGTTTTTAGTGCCGCATAAGGGGATTATTTTCAATCACAATTAGTTAAGTAAGTCCCTTCCCATTAGGTCCGATAGGCCGAGAGCGCTGCAAATGCAAATGGGGGTGGATATTTTTGCCGCCCCCCAAAATTTGCCACCTTAGGCCCGGGCCTAATGGGGAATCTGAGCCTGGACACACTATAAGCTCTATGTATCAAGCGGTACATGTGCGCTGATGCATTTGTGTCAAACACAATGCATTTGTTGCTGTCTGAAACATGACATATACAGTATATGTGGTGTATTTCTACTGTTTTAGATTTGTTGCATTCTGCAGAGTAAACCAATACAGAAGAGCATCAAGAAAAGTTGTGCGGGCCACACATTCCCTAATGCATAGACCGGAGCCAATATGCAAATAAAGCCCCACTCTAAATCCTCCCACATGCTCCATCAATCCTTCATCTCGTCGCAGACAGACGCAGATATCCTCGAAAATGGCACAAGCAAGATTAATCCATAGACACTGTCTGTTGCAGGTATATATAAATGCAGGTTGAGACAAAATAATGGCTTTGTGTCGGAAATTGGCATAGAACCATTGGTCTCAACTCTGGCTCCAATGATGCAAACAGAGGAGGAGGGCTGTCCTCTTCCATTCAGATTGTGCATGCTCTCTGTCCACCACTGAATGCTATTTTTAATATGAATCACATAAAATTGTCTTAAGTACTAATCTAAATCAACACTTTTTGTGTTACTATTTATGTTACTTCACATAACAATGAAAGAAATGGAGAAGGAGTGTCTCAGTGAGTAAAGACACTGACTGGCACTGAGTGTGAAGCAGGGGAACTTTGTTCAGTTCCCGGTGTTGGCTCCTGGTGACCTTGGGCAAGTCACTTTATCCCCCTGTGCCCAGGCTCCAAAAACATAGATTGTAAGCTCCACAGGGCAGGGACCTGTGCTGCAAAATGTGTCTGTAAAGCGCTATGTAAAACTAGCAGCGCTATACAAGAACATGCTATTATTATTATTATTAAATGCAAGTGGAACAATTTGTAGTGTAATACTTTTTTTTGAACCAACAAATATAGTTCTGTATACAGTATAAACATTCAAACCTCTCTGAGTTATTCCTTAACCCGAAGGTGAACCATGCCGTACTTGATTTTTTTATAATGTGGGGCCATTAGGCTTACATGCGTATCTCTTTTTCTCTCCAACTGCTTTTTATATTGTGAAATCTACAATATATAGAGTCCAAGTGTAGTTGTAGAAGGAGAGTTGGAACACAATATCACAGTGCATTGACCACATACAGTACATGTATTATCATGCCATGGGGACAGGGTGAGTTTCAAATGCCATGCTAAGAAAATATGTAATTGTGAGAAAATTGTGAGGCGTTGTTAAGATTAGAAACAGCTGCATGAGTTGTTGTTTGAGTCACATATTCTTTTAATAGTTTGGTTTGTCTATAAAAGAGATGGGAAAAATAAACTTGGATAAAATGAGATTTCATAATTTAAAACGTATTCATCTTCCCAGCCTTCACTGTACACAGAAAGATAAGAGCAAAAACAAAGAGCCAATTCAGATATTTCTTCCTCCTAAAGATGGAATAACCATTTTCCAAATCACTTTGATCTGTGAATGTCTTTTAACACACTTAATTGTAATGTGCTGAATGTGGCACTCGGAATGCATTTCAGAAAAAGTAGACACAAACTAAGCATTTCTGAAAGATGCTGTATGAGAAAATATAGCACCATTTATTGGTAACAATTGGCTATGAAGTTTAGTTTTTGTGACCAAAAGTGTGATGCATGAGCAAAGTAAACAGCAACACCATGTGGCAATTATGTAGCATTGCAGCAACATAAATGCTTTGCTTCACTTTGCTTTATGCTTGCAATATCGTGAGAACAATCTCATTAATAAAAAAATATAGCAATATTATTTGAATAAAGAGACCCTGCCACAAAGAAAATAAAACTTGCATATTTTTGAGGCAGTATATGTAATATACTTTAGTTTTAACCAATTTATAGTACAGAATAAACTTCGGTCCATATTCACTGAAGGGTGCTAAGCTTAAGCACTCCCATTCATTTAATTCCCTTCCGTGAATATTAACACTTTATTTTTCTTCCAATATGAAACCAAGTGTCACATAGATCACTGGAAGCTTCTGAAATGTTTTAACATTAGAAAGTTAGAATCTGTCTATTCAAATGTAAATTACTTTAAAAAAAAATGCTCCAAAATAAATTATTGTATATCATTATTTTTCTAAAATAAAAAAGCAGGATGATTTCACAATGAAGTATAGTGTTCAGGGTGAGACAAGTGGAAGTAATGATAATGGGGACTATTCTCGTAGCTCCGAAGTTGTCAGTAGGTTTGGCATGTTCAGAAGGAGTGGAATGAATTGTGCGAAAAAATGGCATTCTCTATTGCACACCGCTTGCTTTAAACTGTTTCTATAAAAAGTGAAAAACCACGCGGTTTAACAGCCAAAACACCCGGATTGTTCTTGTTTTAGAAGTGGAATGACCTGAGGTGGTGATAACTCCATCACCAGTCTGACTTATGGGTTTTGCTCTCCCAGTCAAACACAGATTTCAGTCTCTGGATATAAATCGCAATATCAATCTGTGAAAAGTGATTTTTTTTATTTCTAGAAGCAGTTTGCATAACGGAGCAATGAGAATAGCAATTGGTTTGGCTTCAAAGTAACACATTGAAGCTACTAGAATATGCCCCATAGCATCTAGAATAATATTATGCTTGCTATGTTTTTGCAAAATTTACAGATTTTCACAAACGTTTTTGTGAAAAAAGGGTAAATTTTGTCTGGTTCGTGAATTTCATCAAAAATGTTGCACATCTCTACAAAAATCAACTCACACAAACCCTATTTAAACACTAAAATGTCATACTGTATATCTGTAGCAGGGTATACCTCCACGCCACTGTGGGCATGTCTAAAACTCCTCTTCCTTGCTCTGAAAGGATGGTGGTGGACATGATGGATGAGGCAGATCAAGGAGCTACATATACTTGAACTGTAACGAATCGCAGTCAGTGCTGAAGGACCCAGTGGAGCAGACGGACTGGGATTAGGACAGAGCTTCCCATAGGCCCGAGCTAGGCCCCAACCCCTGTAGCTAAGTATTGTAGGGAAGGCCCATAGTTAGGGACACTTCCTATTAGAAGAATGCACCGGTGACATCGTGGAGCCTGACTGACTCCAGCGAAGAACTTCTCGGCCTGCAGAGACCACGTGTGCGGCTGCCAGCAGTATAGAGAGAGGGGAGTTGTGTCAGAGGCCCTGCATCGTGGGACAAGTCGTCTGCCTCTATACAGGGAGCGAGGCCCACGTTGCCCGAGCTTCAAAGGGGAAGTTACCAAACTGTGCACCAAAAACACTGAGTGGGGTAGCACTGCCATTCACACACTATTGCACCGCATGGGTGACACGTTCTATTCCAGGGCGATTGGGATGGTATCGACATTGTGGGTTACCATTACTATTGCATTGTGTGCTATTATTACTATTGTTCCTATATGTGTTCTGTTTATGCCCTGCTGGTAAAGTTATTATGGTTCAGATTATTGTGTGAGTGGTTATTCACCCAGAGTATAGGTTCCTGTGAGGGGGTTATCCCATCTATGGCGGGATCCTCACAGGTGGAGGCACTGCACCTTGAACCAGAAGCTCCCTATGTGCGGAGGCTGAGGCCTTCTGTTACCACCCAGGTTAGCACCATAACCCACATTACCCACCAATATCCCTCAGGGGGGGATAGGGGTGTTACATGTCATTATAATGTAGCATAGTTTTTAGAAATAATATAATTTGAATAATGCATGTATTTATTTAGGGTCTCTGCATTATAATTTTCTAGCTACAAAAAGAAGTGCAATACTGGTGGAAAAACAAGAACTTATTCAAAATTAACCCTAGCAACAACACATTATTATTAGTGTTTATTTGTGAAGCGCCAACATATTTTGCAGCGCGGTACAATGGAGTACTCCCCGCATCAACAGACGGACGCACCCCACGGCGAGCGGTGTCTTCTGAAGATAAAGACCCTAAACCCTTGCACATGTCCTGCTCATGTCCGGTGAGTAGGATTTCAATTTTACCACGGCGGAGCAGCATATCTTCCTTAAGCACAAGCGCTTGGAAGTTTTATACTTCTATATCTGATTGATCAACAGTTTTATTAATTGTTTCATATCAATTGTTTTATTAATTGTTTTATTAAATAAATGCTCTCATTATATACACTATAGTATGTCCCTGGGTAATACACTATTGCAGTGTTTTTTGCCTTTCTTTGTCTTCCTTTTCTGAGGTTTTCAGCTTAAGAAAAGAACTTTTGCACAAGAATCTACGTCCATTCTTTCCTCAGCGCCATAGGATGTTTATCCACGAAGAAGATAAGATGGCTACTCATTGTAGGATAAGGTGTGGCTCAGGTTAGAATGTGGCACAGTCTAACAGCTGAAGCCATTGAGGTTTGGGAGTGGAAGGATGTTACATAGGGTGGAGATTGTTCCAGCCACAAAGCTGGTTCCAAAAGGATTGGAGGGGGAGGGAAGCTGGATGTAAGCGGTATGGCGAGTAGGCTGCCTTGAAAAGGTGATTTTTCAGGGAGTTTTTAAACATCTGAAAGCTGGGGGAGTGTGGTAGGGAATTCCAGAGAGGGAGCGCATGGTAGAGGTCTTGCAGGATTGAGTGAGAGGAAGTAATAAGGTGGAAAGAAAGCCGAGTGTCATTGGCAGAATATAGGGGGCATGTAGATATGTTTTTGTGGATGAGGGCTGAGATGTCCTTTTGTAGTTATACAGTACCAATTTTGCAGCAGAGAGATTAACATTTTTAGAAAGTAGTGAAAGTTAACACAAAAATATAACATATGTAGCGCTGTTTCCCCCACCTTATGGGAGATATGGCGGCTACTGTGTGTGTGGTGCGTTACCTGTGGCTCACAAGGGGTTTGAATCTCCGCTGTTGGGAGCCTGGGGTGTGCCATCTGGTGACAGCGCCTCCACCTGTGTGGGATCCTACAATGTTGAAGAACCCAGTCACAGGACCCAATGCAATAATACAAACACTGATAAAGATAACAGCATGCATATGAAAATGTAACAATAATATAACACCCACACCAAATAGGCCATGCACGGCCATAACCCCACAGTTCCCCCAAACACAGTGTCCACACTCGGATGGAATATCCCCAAAGTAATGAGGTGCCCCTGCGCACCCAACCACCCCAGTGTCCACAAGACTCAACCCACCCAAAGTGTGTGTGACAGCGCTGCCCACAACTGTGTGTTAACGTTAGTGCACTTGTAGGTGTAGGTGTGATACCTGCCGGGTACTCCAGCACCCGGTAGCGCCGACTGAAGACAAGGGGAAGCTGCCCGGTCTCACACCATCATTGTCAGTGTTGAATCTGCCTCAGCGTGTGGTGGTGTTCAGCAGCAGAGTCCCACCATGAAGAGAGTCTCTCATCTGTGGGGTGATCTCGTCCAATACCACCGGATTGCCAGTTCACCACTGCATCCTGGCTGTGTCCCTCACACTTGTACTACAGGGGTAGTGTCTCAAACTACTGGGCCTGTCCCTGCAGCAACCACATGCTTAGAGGCGTCGGGGCCTACCAGGGGCCTAAGTGGGTCTCTGGCCTAGTGTAGGGGCCACAGACACCATGCACATACACCCTACCCTCTCCTTGTCCCAGCTCTGACTGGTGTGGCTTGCAGCATACCAAATATATCTTTCGTGGAAGCAGGGGATCCTCAAAGCCCTATTGGCTTAGCTTAGCATTTGGTACATTGCCCATGGGCATTCTGGGGGCTGTAGTCCCTGCAGAGCACCTTTCCTACAATGGCCGCCGTGTCCTGTGCATGCGTGTGTCTCTCCATAATGGCCACCACAACTTGGGCCAGACTGCACATGCGTGATCGCACTGCGTGCGCATACACTCTTCAAGAAGGCAGTACCCTGCAAAGGGAGCAGCTGGCGACTCAGTCACCTCTCTATACCTCCCGCCTACACCTGCAGTCTCCTGGACCTGCCGCACTCACCCCGGCCGCAGCGGAGGTAAGCGGAGCACAAAAGTGGGAACCAAGGGGGAAGTTTACCCCTCCCCACTCTCCAAATGAACAAGTCTTTTCATGCAGCTGGTTGTGACAGGTCCAATGTGACCATTCTTCCTCTAACTATAGAGGTAACATAGGAGATGATACCACCGCTCAACCTTAATATTCAGAAGTAAAATTATATATATGGCGGTGCATTGGAAACAAAATACATATATATATAGGCTAATGGTCAAGAGGGACCACAAAAATAATTCCCACTTAGTTGCACTCAAGCCACATCTCTGAACAATTTTAAGGGGAAAAGCTCCCAAAATCCATATTGGACACCAGAGGGTTAAAATCACAAAAAACAACAAATTATTTATTTAATATATACTAACTCTTCTAGGTGAAACAAAAATATTTATGACTTTTATGTATAAATAAAACCAATTAAAAGAGAAAGCGCTGGAGTATGCACAAATGCTGTGTTCATTCACACCTTATTGAGCAGAGTAAACATATAGATCTTCAAGGTCTATCATCAATAACCTCTTTCAACGTTTGGTTATTGTATCTAGTATGCCCCATACAGCAATTGTATATATATACCAGACCCATAGTATAATGGATAGACCAACGGTGGTTATAGCTATCAACCCCCCAAAAAACCATATAGTCACCGGTATGTAGGTAATATCCACATGTAGCTAGTAGTACTCTGTAAGGATTCAAAACACCGTATCCTGTGGTCTATTAAGTATAAGACACGTAATGGGGCTTGCTATATGATCAATACAACCGTTCAGCTTTCATGTCTCTGCTTGCAAGTCAGTCTTGCCCGGCATTCTCCCTCTCAACTCCGAAACCGAAACCGGCTGATGTCATCAGTATGCGCGTCGCTGTGTATTTTTGTCATATTGGATGAAGCTCTGGGCTTCTTTGTTTTTTTGTTGTATACATTTAGCCATTCCCAGTAGCACTCCTTTTGACACACACACACATACATACATATACATATATATATATATATATATATATATATATATATATATATATATATATATATATATTTGTGGAAATTGTTGGGGTTCATCAGAGCTTGCTGGGTATCTGTGTGTTTATTAATGGTGTCCAGCTGGTCTCAGCTGTTTTGGAGGTCAGTGGCCCCTCCCTCCCAGAGATTAATCCGTTAGTGTTTGGACCTGCGATATTTGGTCATGTCTTGATGTGGCTCGCAGGCTTAAAATGTTTTGGCCAAAGGGTTTAACTAAATTACCCTTTTTTAAGAGATATGTAGGTATTTCACTGTGTATTTTTGTCATATTGGATGTAGTTCTGGGTTTCTTTGTTTGTTGTTGTATATTCACTCATGCTGTAGGACTTGCTGCTTATACAGAATATATCACTATAGACTTTTGATTTTCTTAGAATTGCACATTGAAAAAATGTAAACTAATGGTAGTGAAATCTGGGAGTTACCATTTATAAATGGTAAGATATTTAAAGTTTCCTTGTGCATGCTTATAAACATTATAAATTGAGAATTGGAAGTTGTTTTATTTCCAATATCTTCTGTCTTACTGCATATTAAACAATCCCATCTCTGCTTTCTCTGATAGAAAAATCAAATGCATGTACAGTACCCGAAAATGAATAAGGATAATTGGGATCACTGACAGCTTTACCGGGGCCCATGACTGAAGACTTGGTCCAGTTTGTTGTGCCAGGGTGCTTATGGATTGTTAAGCAGGGGAGAGAAGGGGATGCTGGAAGCCTATCCAGCAGAGACCCACCTGTGCAGTGTAGGGTCTTGCTTGGGCCTGGCAGAGGAAGGGGCCACACCGGCTCATCTCCAGAGTTGTGTCTGACTTCCTATCGGCCGATTCCTTCACGGATTGCCATCTGGGACTCCCTCCACCAAAGGATATGGGACACTTGTTCCCGCTGTTCCTCTTTGTCCGTGTCTCTGTGTATGCTTCCTGTAAACAATCCTGGATTGCCTTCCTCTTCCGACTTTATCCTAATAACCAAAATGAAAACATTTTTCCGGTATAGACTGAAATCATGTAACAGTAAAATTGCCCTCCTGTTTGCCTACCACGAACTTTGCTTTAGGCTGTACATATAATTTTGCAGGCGCAATTCAGTTGTGAGATTTTTCATTTGAATTGCAATTTCAGTATTTGTCCACAAGATGGCACAGTTAATATTTTTGAAGATGGCCATAGTGAGGCTACTTACTAAACAGCACAATTACTCCCCATTACAGATAATAATATTTATATTAATATGTTTTACACACAAATATATACAACATTTTAAGGGGGAAAAAAATCTGTTACAATGTAATGTACAGTCAGTAAATAAATACCTTCAGTCTTCCTCTGCTAAAAAAAAAAAAAAACATTTTAAACAATATAATTCACTAGAATGTTGAATTCAAAATGATTGGAATGGAACCATCCAAAAATAAAAGTAATTCAATAGCCAGATAGCTACAATTTTATTTTAAATAAAAATATTATCAAAAGGACTGATGGCCCCCAAAAAAAGAAAAAATACAAAATTCATAAAGAATTCAGATTTTCAATTTTATTTTCAATTTCAATATTTGTCCGCCAAATGACAGTGAATATTTTAGTAGATGGACGTGGTGAGGCTGTGGAATGGCCCAAGTACTTTGCTGTACAAATAATATTTTTGTATCAATATGGTATGGCATCTGTAATGTTCTATGGCTGTTATAGAATTCATTCTAAGATCATGCAACATTTTTAAGGGATATTAAATATCTGTTACACCGTTCAGTATATACATACCTTCAGTCTTCCTCTGCATGAAGAATATTTTTTTTTTTAAACTTAGACTTTTTTAATGATTTTGATTGGAGGATACAAAAAAGACTTAAACTTGTGTATCAAACCTTCATTCATTGAACATAAACTGCTACTTTTAATCTTATTTCAAACCACGGAAAAATGTTTTTATACCATATATAGTCATGACACCCATTATTAATTGTATTTGTTTGGTAATAATTGTCTATACAGTATACCTTTGCATTACAGTTTTCCATACAGTTCTGCAGATATGCTTTTGCTACTCTACATCTGGTAGCTATTAAAGTATTAAAAGTAATTGGAATGAGTATTAATGATGATAAACCTCATTAAGATCCATCTGTGAGAAGTGATATATTGTGAAATATTTTTCTAAAATGATATTCCTGTGTTACTCGCTTGCTGCTATTTATGTCATTCGTTTAAACTCAATAATGTGATCTGAATTTTTTTTTAAAGATTAAAGTAATGCTATTTTGGAATTTTTCATTTGATGTACAATAATGATGGGTAATACCAATAATAATGAAATTCTTGTTGTAATGGGCAACTGATTTAAAAGGGAAGTGCTGTGAATCTATATGTACTGTAATCAGTAATGGATTTTAAAAGTCTACAAACTTGGGACAGTTTAATTTGTACAAATTTTCACAGAAAAATAATGAGCACACTTTATGACTTTGAAAGAGATTATGCATTAAAGCAAATGCTTTTTTCATAACAGTGATATTTCTGACTGGCAAAATAGAGAATACTTATGGCTTTTATGTTAGCATTTTGTCCTATTCACTATAATTAAAATCTACATGATGAAAAGGAACATTGTATTCCATGTTGTTAAATAATTCTTTTTGTAAGATAGATGAAAATGTATACCTTGAACCACAGTGATGGTTGTTATTACTGGGAGAGTTCTGAAGAAAGCAGACTTTAGGAAACTTATACCTTTTTTTCCAGTTTCCAAAGAGAAGACAATATAATTAAACATACAGTAGTAGACATACTCATGTTAGAAAAATGCTTTTTGTCTCATTTATAATCCTAGCACAGCTGATTTGCATTCCATATCTATCCTCTCTCTCTTAATACCCTGCCTATGGCGGCAGCCAGAGGGCACATACCATTCACTGCTGTTTGTATACTGCACTTGCCAACTGCCCCCGAACAGGAAACACTACAGTTTCACTTTAAATAACAACTTCAGCCCAATTTCAGCTTTGGACTACTGTTACCTTGCTTTCTCTTATTTACCTATGCTCTCTCACACACTATTGACACTACCGCTAGCTCCCATAAATTCTCCTCTAAACTCTCCTTCATTTTCCATTCTTTACTCTCATCTCACTTATTCTGCAACCATCAACTCTATCTGCTTCTCACCTCATATCCCCATCATGTCACCTAATCCTGGCCCAATCCACAAACCAATCCTTTCACGTCCCACAACCTAACTCAAATTCTCCTTTGCACTACGCATTGCCAATCAATCAAACCTCATCCCCATTACATCTCACCTATTCATTACATTTTCTGGTGCCCTTTTGAAAGCACTGAATTTACAGCTATCCATGACTTATTCATATCCAACTATCTCAACCTCCTAGCCATTACAGAAACCTGGCTCACATCCTCAGACACTGCCTCCCTGCTGCTCTATTTTATGGTGGTTTTTCAGTCACACCTCCAGATTAGGGAACAGACTGGGCGTAGGAGTAGGCAAACTACTTTCCCTTTCCCTTTGCACATTTAAAAAAAATCTTTCTATTAGTTTTTGAATAACATGAAACAATATAAATACAATAATTCATGGAAGAAAAAAAAACTTATCAATAACTACTACAGATGCAGCGGCTGTTATTTTAACGCATCACAGCGCTGTTTCGTGTGCGCTGTTGTACTCCACGCGGCCAATCGCCCCAGGCACATGTGTTTATCGCGGTTGCTTTGTTTAAATTTTATGGATTGTGTGCAATGAGATGAATGAATTGTAATGTGTACAGTACTGTGCTACTGTGTCAATTTCAGGTGTTTAAAAGCCACAACACTAAAATGCCATTTTATGCACTCGCCTGCACTTGCGTCTTAAGGCGGTACGGTTTGAAGTAATCCCACGCCATGACATGGGTATTCCGAGGTATAGACCGCGTGATTTGTTAAAATAATGGCCGCTGCATCTTTATACCCTACACTCTCACAACCCCCCCCCCCACTATAGCTCATATATTATCTAAGAACCTTGTAAGAACACCAGATATTGCCACAAAAAAAGACAACATCCCAATATCTGAGATCTCTTCATTTCAGAATAAACAAATCTATACATTTATATGAAAAAAAAAATTTTTTAAGAATTTTTATAATCTATATACTATAACTCCCTGCATCATCTGATCTCGTTTTGATACGCCGCACATTTAACATCATACCCCCCTTTCCCTGCCCCTCCTCATTTTTCGAAGTCCATGCTCTCTGTCTCTTTTCCCCCCTTTCTTTCAGTGTTGCTGTCATCTATTGCCATCTCTGAACCAAACTCTCACTTTCATGATAACTTTTCTGCCTGACTTCTTCACTTCCTCTCTTGTGGTACTCTTACTGTCATCCTGGGAGACTTTAACCCAGGGGTGCACAAACTGGGGGACAATTTTTTAGGGGGGCATGGGCAGTGGCAGAAGCACCGTGCTCTTCCCCAAGGCACTAAAATTAAATGCTGGGGGATCGTGTGATTCCTCTGGAACCTCAACTTACTGTTATTCAGCTGGTGTCTGGAAGCGTCTACATTGACGCTGCACTAAGCAAAGGGGTGGGGGGATGGGAGGCTCGAGCACTGGGGGACACAAGGCATGGGTGCGCATGTGAAAAAGTTTGTGCACCCCTGATTTAACCTATCGACAAACGCAATTCCACTTCAGCCACCCATTTTCTCTCCTTAAACTAAACACTCATGAAAGGGTAGAGCCCCTTCAAATTTCCTTGTGCTGCAGAGATTCACTCCAGGTATATGAAGTCCATTTAAATCAGCAACATGATAACAGACCATAAGGAGTTAACACATATGATGAACAGCAAATGAGTCTATTGACTCTCCCCTATTATGGGAGCAGCCTGGCAACATACAGAGGGTTGACCCAGTAGGTTAAATAACCTGCCAGGGACCCCTCAAATGTATAAATAGTGCACTAAAAGTGGCTGTTCCCCTGGGGTGCTTAAGAATAAGAAATAAACTTACTCAGTTCTTTCATTGGTCTGTTCCAGTTGGCGTGCTCCAGGCATGTGAGCAATAAAGTAGCAGGATATCCTCTACATAGGAAAGTAATCAGCGGGCACTGCTTGGACAAAAATGGCAAGAAGGCTGGACTGTGCAAAAAATATAAAAGCCTTTATTGGTTCCCGGCAAACATGGATAAAAAAGGGGAGAAGGAGTCCCCCCTCAGTGCTCTGGAGGAACAGGTGGTGGGGGTTGAGGGTATTTTCCCTGGGACAGGTGGTTAGGCCTCCGGGGTGGGTAACCTATCCTATGGTCTCTCCCAATGGACCACCTCTCCTACTCTATAAATGGACAGTCCCTTGACCTGGATTCTCCCACTTCTGTCCATCTCTAAATGCTCTAACACACCCTTCCCTCTCTCTGATCATCACCTCCTAATCTTTAGCCTCACTTTACCCTCTGCACACTCCAGAACACTTATTCTACACATACAGTACATACATACAGTACATACATGCTTTAGACCCGGGTCTCCAAACTCCCTCCTCAAGGGCCACCAGCAGGCCGGCGTTTATGGATATTCCTGTTTCAGCACAGGTGGCTCAATCAGTGGCTCAGTCAAAGACTGAGCTTGCCCATTCAAATACAGAATACAGTAACATACAGTACAAATTAAATTAATAAATGTTTTACTTACCCCTGCCAGAATGAAGGCTGTTCTCCCCTTCTTCACCTTCATGTAAGTGCCTATTCCCAACCATTAAAACACCAGTAACTCCTTAATTATCTTAGCGGTTACTACTGCTAAGATAATTGAGGGGTTATTGCTGTTTTAATAGGGGGGATGAAGGGTGTACTGTAGTTTCCCCGGGGTGGGTATTAAGCCTCCTGGGAGGTTTGCAGGATAGATTAACTCCTTAATTACCTTAGTGATTGTAACAGCTATGGAAATTAAGGAGGTAACACACTCTCCTGCTAGCCACCCCGGAGGCCTAACCACCTGTCCCAGGCAAAATACCCTCAACCCCCACCACCTGTTCCTCCATCACCACACCAACAAATGGGAAAAAAGCTCTAGTAGCCAAATGGCTAATAGCACTTTTTTTTCCCATTTTTTCAGCAATAAATAAATAAATACATGATACAATTATATTGACAATACAATACTGTACATTAAACAAGTTTAATTTTACCACATCACGTGGGCCATGATGTGGGAGAATTACATTTACAGGAGATACCAGCATCCCAAATTGAGACCTGTATCTCGGAAAGCAGGGGAACCCCAGGGCTGAAATGAATGTGGTTCAGCTTCGGAGACCCCCTGCTTCAATCATATGTAATTAAAATAAATACCCACCCCCCTCTTTCATTTTTGTATTCCCCCCCCCACAACTGTTTTAAAGACTTAATAAAACTTAAGTAAAATAAATAAAAAAAACAAAAACATTGCGATTGCCTGTTAGTGATACACAGATAGAGGGATTGATTCTGTCTTCTCTCACGGCGCAGCTCTTCCAGACTGGTGCAGCCTTTAGGTTTAACAAAGCGGGAGTCCCATTCAGAAACAGAGACCCCCACTGTATTAAACCTGATGGGCAATTTGTCTGGCTGCTAATTCATCAGGGTGATGAAGCGCCATTTCAGCATGAAGCGCATTGTGGTGAGGTCATCACGCAGCGACGCGCTACCGTGACGATGATACCCGGAAGCTGCCATCCCTCCATCTCCATGAGGACCCCAATCCTAAATTAAGCTGTTTGCAAATAACTATTGCGGACTGAATCCCTATTTTTCATCTGAGACTGTGAGCCTGTTGGTTCCAGATTTATCTCAGGTTTCAACTCACTGTGGGGATGTGTGTACTTCATGAGTGGATGTATAGATCTATGTGATCTCCTCTTTTTATTGTAAAGTGCTATTTGTGATTTTTATAAAATATTATTGTATTGCAATTGATTTTGCCTTTTGTTTTATCTCTTTTGCACCCTTTTTTTTGTTTTATTTACTCTATCCTGAGGCATACTCCATCTCACAACAAGCCCAAATGTATTTTTCCAAACATATTTCCTATCATTGCCTCTGCGAACATCTCCTACAGTGGGTGATAGAGGTGAGTTGCTAGAGGTAGTCCATGTATTTCAAAGGAGCCCCAAAGACCATCATGGAAATATATTTTCAACAATTCCTGCAATAGCAAACCCAGCAAGCAGAGTGGCCAGCAAGACAAGCAGAAAGGTTGGTCCAGCAGGAAGTAGAGTGGCAGGCCCAACACCTGTAACAGTAGGCTCAGAAAACTGAGCGGCAGGCCCAGCAAACAGAGAATCAGGCAAAGCAAGCGGAGTGGCCGGCTAAGGAGCAAGCAGAGAGGCAGGTTCAACAAACAGTGAGTCTCTTTCAATCACTGACCTCAGCACCATCCTATGCCAGACCAGAGCTTCAAGACAACCCTCTGCGACTGCTGCTTAAACTGAGGTTAACAGAGGATCTAGAGGCATTTCTTCTGACCTTTGACAGGATGGCCACCACCTATGGCTATATCATGGATCACTGGATAACTACTTACTGGAGAAGCGCAAGCAGCTTACCAAGCTCTCTCCACAGAAAATACAAGAATTGGACTATAAATATGTCAAGGCATTCTGAACCAGCTAGGCCTGACCCCAGAGACCTATCGCCACTGGTTCAGGTCCAATTGATGTACAACCAAGTACAAACCCTGGTCCATTGCACAGCAACTGTGAGATTTGTGTACCCACTTGCCCCAACCAGACGAGCATAGCAAAGAAGACGTAATTGAACAGGTTATCTTGGAACAGTTCATTGAATTTCTGACTGATCCCATAACTGGGTAAAATGCCACTCTGTGTGGACCCTTTCCATGGCAGTGTGACATGTCAAGAACCTAGGCTCTAAGTCCCAGGCATGCACACCTGTGCCAGGCCCCTAGGCGACACTGAGGGAGGTGCAAACCCCATGACCAAGTGTGTATGAGATCGCCTGACCCCACGCTGGAAGGCTCCAATGTAAGGAAACCAAAACAGAGATATGGAGTCTTGTTGGTGGTGCAAACATCAACAAAAACTCAGCTAAATATTTTTATGCCGAATTTTGATACATTGGTCCATTAAAAAGTGAATGGGTGGATTGGGGTTTTAAGAGACTTACTGTAGCACACACATCCAGGTTTGATTCACATAGTTACAGCATAGCACAGAGAGACACTGTGCTACAGTAATTTGGATATGCAGAATTGTCCTTGTAAAGCAATGACCAATTCAGCATCCAGAGCCAAATAAGGTAGCCCTAGCAGCATGGAGATTGAGAAGCAAGCAATGAAAAGAAAAGGCTGCCCGAAAAAAGTGATAGGAACTCTGATGGAGGCAAGGAATATGTCAACACTATTGCCTATGGTTATGCTTCTGAGACTGGTGCAAAATCAAGAACAAATATTTCATAAATTCTACTTCTGTTAATCTGGTGGAGTTCCTGCAGGAAGTATTTGATAAATGACTTAGTATAAGATCATTAAAGCTCTAAGTGTCAGCTTTGTCAGCTGTGATGGAGAGAAACTTTGCTTCAGACAGTGTAATCAAGATAAAATCTTGTTTGCCTTTGCAGCTACTCCATGACTTTGTGCACTATTGCTAAGCCTGCAGTCTACAAGTACTCCTAAATCCCTCTCCATCAAGATTCCCCTATTTTATCCCCATTTTATTTATTAGTCGCCTATTTATTCTTGCTTCCCAAATGCAAAACATTACATTTATCTGTATTAACCATCATCTGCCATTTACCTGCCCAAGTTTCCAGTCTGTCCAACTCCTTCTGGTTTCAAGTGATCCATTTATAAGAGTTTCCAAACGGCAAAAATAGCACCAGGTTTTTCAAATAAATAATCAGACAATAATATTGCCAAACTTTGAAAAACAAAAAAATCTCAATTGAAGTAACAGAGGTCTAAATGGTTTTTTTTTTTTTAGATTGATCCTATATTTGTTGCCAATGGGATTTTCCCTTCTGGAACCACTCAAGAAGTATAAAGCTGTGCTTGACTAAAGATTAGATGACTATGAGTTGATAACTTTGGTGAAAGTAAGTTTAAATTACAATATTCTTTTCTAGTTTTATTGCTATGCAAATGGTAGTGACAGTCCTGCATTTATTATTTAATTCTGTCCCAGCAGAAAATTGATTTATTTTCCATTATTTCTGTTTTCCATAATAATGATTTAAAGCAATAACAATCATACAGACCGACCAGTACTAAATATACTTTGTCTTTCATCACAATGCCTGATTAACTTTTTTGAAGCAGAAAAGTGGTGTGTTTCCTTCTTTTAATCTTTTGGCATCACTAATTGATACATATTTTACACCTGTTAAAATTCAGTTTGCAGTTCTCTAATCTATACAGTATTCAATTATTTCCAAATTGTAAATTAATTTTCACTTTATATATTAAAAGAAGGATGCATACCAGAACAGCTGGATAGCAAACAGATAAAAAGCAGGCGAGCTGGGTTACTTCAGGGCCAAATCATTGCTAGGCGGAAGTTCTGCTTTGATTAAAAAAAAACAACTTTTGGTCTTCCCTTTTGTGAGTACACTCCAACCTGGTATGCTACCCTTGATTTATCTTTTTTCTTGTTGTAACGTTTTAGCAAATGTCAATTGTTTTTTTGTTTTGAATTAAGGTGGAATATAAAAAAACAAAATAAATGAGAAAATATACATTAAATGAGTTGGAATTTAATTGATATTTATAAAAGAGAACCTCTGCAGCTGGGCTGTGCTCTTCTGTGCACATTACAGACAGGCTGAGTGCTAGCATGCTCCTGTAAGGCTACGGCTCCAGTCTTACCTGTTCTTGTCTTCCCTTCCAGCTTATGCGTCATTGCGCTTTGCGCGCCCACACACACACGGCCACTGGGCCTACCCCATACAGGGCTATGCTGTGGTGCATGGCGCGAATGCCGTAGTGTGTGCCGCAGCCTACACTGGGGACTCAGCCAAAGACTGCAACCTAGATTTCCAGCTGTTAAACAAACATATCATAGGAAATACAAACACGTCAATATAGTGTAATCTATGAGTCAGATTTCTGAGTGGGAGCAAGGATTGTACATTAACTAATTGTGTAAAGGGATTTTTTTCCACAGTTCTATGTCCATAACACTGTATTTGTTCTACCAATCCACTTGGACAGTACATTAGTTTACACATAAGGGGGAATTACATGTACTGTACAGTATATATATATATATATATATATATATATATATACATATAGTGTTCGACAAATAGGCATAACCACACGCCCGTGGCGAGTGGATTTAGGTCGCTGGCGAGCGTGCTGTGGCTCTATGAATTCCCCTGCTCGCGCCAATTTTTTATTTTTTTTTCATAAATAATCCCCCTCCCTCATTGGGTTGACGCAGGGAAGAGGGCCGGCTGGCAGCTCTGGGTTAGGCCCTTCCCCCGATCTACTCCCCACCCTGCCCCTGATCTCTTCCCCCTCCTGCCCCCCGATCTCCGCCCCCGCTGCCATGTGCGACCCCCCCTGCCTTGCAGAGGCCCTCCTGCCGTGTGGCAGGCCTACTGCCATGCGGAGGCCCCACTACTGACATGTGCGACCCCCCTGCCTTGCGGGTGAGTGTGTGTGTGTGTGAGTGACAGTGTGAGAGTGACAGTGTGTGAGTGTGTTACAGTGTGACAGTGACTGTGTGTGTGTGTGTGTGTGTGTGTGTGTGTGTGTGTGTGTGTGTGTGTGTGTGTGTGTGTGTGTGTGTGTGTGTGTGTGTGTGTGTGTGTGTGTGTGTGTGTGTGTGTGTGTGTGTGTGACTGACTGTGTGTGTGTGTGTGTGTCTGTGAGTGTGTGTGTCTGTGAGTGTGTGTGTGTGTGTCTGTGAGTGTGTGTGAGTGAGTCTATGGTCTGTGAGTGTGTCACCCTCTCTCCCTGTCACCCTCTCCCTTTCGCCCTCACCCTCTCCCTGTCACCCTCTCCCTGTCACCCTCACCCTGTCGCCCTAACCCTCTCCCTGTCACCCTCACCATTTCCCTGTCGCCCTCTCCCTGTCGCCCTCTCCCTGTCGCCCTCACCCATCCCTGTCGCCCTCACCCTCTCCCTGTCACCTCACCCTCTCCCTGTTGCCCTCACAATTTCCCTGTCGCCGTCACCCATCCCTGGGGTCTATGCACTAAGCAGCGGAAAATTGCATTCGCCATTGGTTTGAATTCACCATGTTTTTGGCGTGTTGCCCTCGCTGTATGCAGGAAGGATGTATGCAGAGGCTTTGGGGAGAACGGATGTGACGTCATTTAAAGCCTATCACATGGTATTAGAGCCAATCAGAGTTGGGATATATTTCCCACACTCTGATTGGCTACCATACCATGTGAGGCCGGCCATCTTTCTTTTTATGACATAATCTTAAAGGCAATTGAAGCACAGTCATTCTGATTGGCTGGCGTCATTGCCTTTAAATGACGTCATCAAAATTAATTTTTCCCCCCAAAATCACATGGTTTTCACGGCCCAATGAGGGCCGTGGGAACCATATGACGACAATGTGACGTCATAGGACTATAAAAGCCGATGTCGTCTCATTTTGAAGGCAGACGCCGAGGAGGAAGGACCTCCTACAGAAGAAAAAAGGCCAGGGCATGGCCGAAGAATAGAAGAGGGTGTGGCCGAAAAAGAGAAGAAGACCCCGGAACAGAGCGGAAGAATATACAAGAAAGAAGAATACAGATGAAGATGGATTACAAATAGAAGACCTCTGGATTGTTATGGTTTATTATTTTATGGTTTATTATTTTATGGTTTATTATTTTATTGGTTCCTGTCCGTGGATTGGTTCGAGAGTAAGGGGTTCAACGGGAGTCGGTGAGTTGGTCAAGTAATGGTAAGTGAACAAAAGAAATGGTTTATTTGTAACTTGTACATGTTTTTTTTTATTTTTTGACATGTCATATTTTTTTTTTTTAAAGATCATTTCTTGCCACTGTATGTATGTAGGTATGTATGTCTAGATCAATATATACATACAGGGTAATAAATGGTTTGGTAGGAAATGCTTGTTTTGCTGTCTTTAAAATGATTTTGGCTATGCATAAATGTGTGTGTAATGTATTTTGTAATTAGATAGATGTAATTTTTGGTGTTGTATGCTGTACGTTAGGTCATGGTTAGGCTTTGCTTTTGTATATTGTATTCTTTTTGGTACTTATATTTTGTCTGATGGTAACTTGTTCTGTTTAACGATTGAAATAGTTAATTGTGTAATTGTTATGGATGGTATTTTAATTGTTTTGGGATGTGATTAATGAATGCTAATTGATTTATGGTGACTTGCTTGGTTTAAATAGTATACTTGTTTGGTTTTAATGGTATTTTGATTGGAATATTTTATTGTTAACATTGATTGGTAGAGTGTACAGGGTGCATAGATTGTATGCATCATGTATACAATGTACATTCAATGTTTTGATTGGCATTTTGATGCTTTTGATTGGAAAATGAGATTTGATTTTTTTTTAGGAAATAGGATTTTATTTTACTGTGGCTGATATGGAGAAGTGGTATTTTTATTAGAGAACGTTTTTAATAACCCTTAAACATTTCTTTGTATATTGGTTCATCATATATATATATATATATATATATATATATATATATATATATACATACATACATACATACATACATACATACATACATATACATATATATATATATACAGTGGTTGACAAATCACCAAAAAATCTACTCGCCACACAAAAAAATCTACCCGCCACCTAGTACCAAACGTGTGCTGTTTGGGCCAATATTTACTCGCCCGGGGGTTAAATCCACTCGCCCGGGGCGAGCAAATGTATAGGTTTGTCGAACACTGTATATATATATATATATATATATATATATATATATATATATATACATAGCAGTTGGCGGTTATATATATAGTGGTTAGCCGCTAAGGTAATGAAGTGGCCTTAAAATGCATTTTTCCTGCCCCGGATGCATGCCAGGGGGCTCCGGTGCTGGTATTAATGGTATCAGCTCTGGAGACCTCAAGCATCAATCCCAGGCAGGAAAAAGGTCTGATTTTTTCTAAGTGCTGTTCAACCGCTCATCCGCAGCCTCTCCCCAGCAACTTGTCAACTTTTTGGGGCGAGACGGATTGCCATGAAAATTGCAATTCTAGAGTGGTGCAAAGCTACTCGCAACTACTAGAATTGAGCGGGTTTGAAAACATGTCTAGTTGCGGCACAAAGTGCCTTTTCGCATGGCCGATGGCGGAAAAAAAACCTCCAAAAAACTTGATGTTTTTTTTTGCTTTTTGCCAAGTTTTTGCCCCTTACTGAATCGTGGTATGCATTTTTGGTGCAAAACGGGCAAAAGGTGCCTTTGCGCCGCTTACTGCATGACCCCCCCTGTCGCCCTCACCCATCCCTGTCGCCCTCACCCTTTCCCTGTTGCCCTCACCCTCTCCCTGTCACCCTCACCCTTTCCCTGTCGCCCTCACCCTTTTCCTGTCGCCCTCACCCTTTCCCTGTCGCCCTCACCCTTTTCCTGTCACCCTCACCCTTTCCCTGTCGCCCTCACCCTTTCCCTGTCGCCATCACCCTTTCCCTGTCGCCCTCACCCTTTCCCTGTCGCCCTCACCCATCCCTGTAACCCTCACCCTTTCCCTGTCGCCCTCACCCTTTCCCTGTCGCCATCACCCTTTCCCTGTCGCCCTCACCCTTTCCCTGTCGCCCTCACCCATCCCTGTCGCCCTTACCCTTTCCCTGTCACCCTCACCCTTTCCCTGTCACCCTCACCCTTTTCCTGTCGCCCTCACCCTCTCCCTGTCACCCTTACCCTTTCCCTGTTGCCCTCACCCTCTCTCTGTGTCACCCTTTCCCTGGTGCCCTCACCCTTTCCCTGTCGCCCTCACCCTTTTCCTGTCACCCTCACCCTTTCCCTGTCGCCCTCACCCTTTCCCTGTCGCCATCACCCTTTCCCTGTCGCCCTCACCCTTTCCCTGTCACCCTCACCCATCCCTGTTGCCCTTACCCTTTCCCTGTCGCCCTCACCCATCCCTGTCACCCTCACCCTTTTCCTGTCGCCCTCACCCTTTCCCTGTCGCCCTCGCCCTTTCCCTGTCGCACTCACCCTTTCCCTGTCGCCCTCACCCTTTCCCTGTCGCCCTCACCCTTTCCCTGTCGCCCTCACCCTTTTCCTGTAGCCCTATCCCTATCTCTGTCGCCCTCTCTCTGTCATCCTCTCCATCTCTCTGTCGCCCTCTCTCTGTCGCTCTCTCTCTGCCGCACTCTCTCTGTCATTCTCTCTCTGTCTTTGTCTCTCATTCTCTGTGTGTGTTCTCTCTCTCTCTCTGTGTCTCTCTTTCTCTGTCTCTCTCTCTCTCTCTGTGTGTGTCTCTCTCTCTGTGTGTGTCTCTCTCACTCTGTGTCTCTCTCTCTGTGTGTGTGTCTCTGTGTGTGTGTGTGTGTGTGTGTCTCTCTCTCTCTCTCTCTCTGTGTCTCTCTCTGTATCTGTGTCTCTCTCTGTGTGTGTGTGTGTGTGTGCGCGCGCTGCTCTGTGTGTGTGTGTGTGTGTGTGTGTCTCTCTCTGTCTCTCTCTCTCTGTCTCTCTGTCTCTGTCTCTCTCTCTGTCTCTCACCCACACTCTCTCTCTCTCACACTCTGGATCTCTTATTTACCCTATATATCTTAACTGCCCTATACCTACACCGAAATAACCTATACTGCTTTCTTCCAGATCTAATTCTCCAGATTCAGACGGAAGATATCAGAATCCCCCCTAAACCAGAAGACAGGTAGGGAACACCTCCCCTCCAATGTATAACATTGCGGGAATGAGGGTACCTGGACATTGAGGGACTGCGGATCAGGTAGGATCCCAGGTGGGGTTGCTCCTTTAGATATTGTGACGTGTGGGCGTCCAGGCACTAGTTATGGGGTTCAGGAACATTTACACACACATACACACATACACACACACACACACAAGTAACAAGGACTAATTGTAGTATAATGTAATACAATAAATAAACTAATGTCAAAAATAAATGTTGTTCTTACTAGGAATTTATTCATTTTTTTTTAAAAGCGGGACTAGGGAGGGACTAGGGAGGGACTAGGGCGGGACTAGGGGTGGGACTAGGGGCGGGGCTGGGGCAGGACTAGGGGCGGGGCTAGGTGGCGAGTGGATTTTTGGGTGATTTGTCTGTGGTTTGACTGTATATATATATATATATATATATTTGATATAACACTACTAAAACTAGTGTGTCAGACCTGACATTGAGAGTGACTTCTTAAAAAATGGTGCATTAGTATTAAACTTTTGGGAGTTTAATGTACTATTTAATGCATAGAAACGACCTCAAAAAGAACAATTTAAATTCATTGACACAAAGAGCTTTATTGTAACAATCTGCTTGCTAGATTGTATCCTTCCCTGAATGGGATCAGAATCACACTGACTTCAACTATTACAACATAAGCAATACAAAGACGACCTCCACTGCCTGTATGATGTTAAATTTACAAGCAGCCTTTCACAGCATCTACATCTCATCTCCTGCGGTATCTGCTAGAATTTTCTAACAGCATTTTGGTTTCTTTTGTAAGACACCAATTTCATGTTGCCAGATTAACAAGCATGTCTGTTCTGTTGTATTCACCTGCTATTTACAGATACCAGGAACTGACACCTTAACCTGTGTGATCACAAATTCCTCTCACTCCTTGGTGCTTTGTCCCATCTGGTGTTATCGTGATTGCTGCCTTCTCTGACACTTTTTTATTTGTATTTATAAAATATTTTACCAGGAAATAATACATTGAGAATTACCTCTTTTTGAATAATGTGCTGTGCCGAGAGTTATGATGAGAAATACATGGTCACATTAAATGAACAGAGGCTATGTATTCAATTTACAGACATTTCACGACAGAGAGAAACAACATAGGATTATGGGCGTATTTAATATTTACAGAAGAGATTAAAATGTGAGGCAGCTGAAGTCTTGAAATTACTTATGCTGGAGGCAGTTTTGAGAATCTCTTTTACCACTCATGATGTGCACGGTAAGAGAAGGAGGAGCGACTGGATTCCTCATTGAAGCTTGGGAATGTGAACAGTTTTTTGGAGTCGGGGATAGGAGCTGCGTGTAGTTGGGGTGAGGAGCTTGTTCAGATAGGCGGGCAGTGTGCCCAGAAAGTATTTGAAGGCAAGACAGTAAAAATTAACTTTGCACCTGGACTTAAGGGATAGTCAATCTAGTTCTTGGATCATTTTGCAGTGATGTGTGTTGTAATTACAATATATTACAAAGTGGCATATTGAGTTGTAGAGGGTGTCTAAATTGTTAAAGTGAGTTTTGGGGTGCTGTAGCATATATTATGTCCCCATAGTCTATAATTGCCATTAGTATCTGCTGTGCGATGCACTTTCTGACCTGCGGGCTTAGGGAGGATTTGTTCCTATAAAGGATACATAGTTGGGTATGGGTTTTGGATGTCAGACCCAGGGCAAGAACCAGAGACTTCCACTGTGCATAGCTGGAAAGCTTTAAATTCAACTGCGCAGAAAAGCTGTCTGTTTGTGAGTTTGCATTCATTATTTCTTTTAATACATTAAAAACGTTATTATGCCATGTTATTCTATATATTCCCTTTTTAAGGTGCAGTTCACTAATTATTGAAGACTGCAGAAGGGATCATCTATTTTAAAGACTCTTAAGCTAAGTATTATTTATTTATTACCATCATCTAGTAAGCTGTTATTACAAGTTCTCTAGCATACACAGCCTTTTTTCTCTTTCATTGCAGCTCTTTGCACCCAATGCCCAGGCAATCGTTTCGTTAAACAGATGAGTAGTTGGTCAAGCCAAACATTAGAGGAGGGAGCAAGAAGCAGAGTTATAGGACAAGCTGGACTCGATACCAGGTTTTTGCAAGAGCCAGCAGCAAGTCTGGGAGCTTCCAAGCAGCAGTAAAATAGAAACCTACCTCCAGGGTAGCATGTTTGTTGTGAAACTCTGGAGGACAGGACAGTTGCCTTTTTATAGGCCATGGGAAGTTAGGTGGTATAGTCAGTATAGCTGTCTACCGAGGGCCGTTATAGAATGATGCAGTCCCTCCATGCAGGTCCTTATATCACTTAAACCCACATATAACACTGTTCTTATTGTTATGAAATAATGTGACTGTTGTCATACTTTGTGATAATTGTGTTTAAATAATATTTAACACAAGGTAAATGAAATGTAAAGAAAATATTTTATACGGTATATTTTCAAATTTGTTTAGTAAATGTAATATGTCTCCCAAGTGATACAGTCCATATATATTGATGTAATTGTGAACACCAAGTTCATTTGGTTTTAATATAATTAGATGTGATGTCCCCCTTTCAATCCTTGAATTGTATTTTTTTTAAATGTAATTGATATTATTTGTGATAATGTATGCTATTTATACTATAATCATGTTTTAGAGTTTGAATTGAATTAGATGCCAATTAACCAACTGATCAATATGGTAATTCAGACAAGGTACAGTATATATGGAATCAGGTCATTGTTGTGATCAGAATTTCTGAAGAAGTCGACAGGTGAAACGCGTAGGGTGAAGGAGTGTTTCCCAGAAGCAGACTCAACGAGGAAGGAATCCTGAATCCGGGACTTTGAGAAACAGTGCAAATAATCCTTGAATCTGACGTCATCGCGAGGGCAGACAGAGAGGAAAAAATGTAGCTGTCAACTTTTACAAATCAAATAGAGAAGGGCACGAAGATCATGGTAACAATTGACACATTTAGTGAAATTCTATCATTTACTATTGAAATTTAAGTTCCAGCAATTGTTTGCAAACTTTTAATTTCATAATTTCTACGTTGATGGTAGATGTCCAGTTCACAAATGAACCCACACATTTTGGGCTCATAAATATTATTAAAGCAATTAATACTTACCCCAGCAGTGTGGCTCACATAGGGCTTGGAAAAATGTACAAGAAAAGTGAGAAAACACCCTATTATGCATATGAGCTGCTTTAGGAAATGTCTTCATATACAAACAATGTCATGTGGGAATATGTTGCACACCAATAATCAAAAATAAATGTGAGATACTGATAACGGTGTTCTATAACTCGATAAGGAAAGGCCCGCTGCAATACAGGTTCAGGATACACAAAAAAGGAAGAGTAGATAATCCAAAGATTTTATAAATGCAATAATTTATTGAAACCAAATAAAGTGGCCAATGTTTTGGATGTCACAGCAGCCTTTGTGAAGGAGTGGCATGTGTCTGGACCATAAGGGTTCACTTTATATAGTCAATGCAATAAATAACAGTCCAGGTGATTTAACTCATAGTTCAGGTGCATCCCATAATCCATGTCAAGTGACTTGAATCATCCCCTCATTGCAATCACATGAACAGTAGTGAATAGGACATGTCCTGTATCCGGTGCTACAATAAATATACAGGAGTATCAATATATGTAAGAGAAGAAATATAGTTGCTGAAGTTGAATCCTGTGGTCCAGAGGAGTATGAAAAATGATGTGCATATTGCAGGGGTAGGGCCGATGGATGTATTTTGTCCCCGGTATAATCATATGAACAGGTGTGGAATAATAGTGTCACCCCTTGCGTCCTATTTTCAGTGCGTCCAAGCTCCATGCCTTCTGATCCTGTTCTCACAAGAGTCTGACGTTATTTTTTGTGTTTTATATACAAATTAACTGCAGTCACAGGTCCCAGTGGGACTCTTCATTCATTTATGATTTCACTCATCTCCATTAGTAAATATTTACTCTGCTTTTTAGCATTTTGGCTAACTTGAAAAACGCATGTTGGTGCGCATAAGGTACCGACCGTACGTTAGAACAGTTTCTTTATAAAAAAAATTTAATAGCACATTATTGTCATTTAAAACCATTGCACATCCTTCATCCTTTAACAAAACATTGCTTATGTGGATCCAACCAGAAGGGGTCCTCATTAGCCTTTTCATTCATCAGTCAGTCTTTTAACAATTGATTAAAATATTCTTGTTTTCAAAAGAATGCTTTAAGCATATTACATATGTGAAGTGAACAATAGAAAGCATTAAGGCCCTATACTTTAAACTACAAGTGTAAACCAATGCTCTAATAAGTAGATATTCTGCAGCCTAGGTGAATAAGGGGAATCTTATCGTGTAACAGTAAGGGGGTGATATTGTGTAACAGTAAAGGGGTGGTGTATTTAATGACATGTGAGTGCGGAACCCAATATGTAGGATAAACAAAAAGAACCTTAAAAGTGCGGATGAGTGAACACATACGTAACATAAAGAAAGGATTGAAGACACATATGGGGCTTATGCAGAAAGGGCCGAAAAATTGCATTCGCCAGGGTTTCAATTCGCCAGGTTTTTGGCATGTTAACCTCGTTGTATGCAGGGAGGGCCGAATCCCTGGCGAATGAATGCGCCACCACCATTTGATAAAATGGCGAGTAACCGGTGGCGAGACGGCTGCCTGGTGAGGAGCTGCCGAGAAGCCGTCCCCTGGCGAGATGTGTTTGCAGCAGAGAGAGATCCGCTGCTCTCTCTGCGCAAACATCGGCAAATTAAAAATGATTGAAAAACCATTTTTATTGATAGTGTACAGGTGCAGGGGGTCTCAGGAGCTGAACCGCATTGGTTTCAGGTCAGGGGACCCCCTGCTTCCCGAGATACAGGCCCATTTATGAGGTGCCGGTATCCCTCTGCATTTAAAGGTCCCGATCACGTGACCGCGAAATGTAAACAAAGCAGAGGGATACCGGCCCCCCGTAAAGGGGCCTGTATCTCGGGAAGCAGGGGGTCCCCAGACCTAAAACTAAAGCGCTTCAGCTCCGGAGACCCTCTGCACATCTACAGTATAAATAAAACACACATATTAATAAACACTCGTTCCTTACCTTTGCGGCTATGTGCTACGTTAACGAAGCAGCATGACATTATTTTTAATAATATTGTACAGTGAGCAGGGGGTTTCTGAGCCACAAATCAAAGCTCTGGGGACCCCCTGATCCTGCACAATATTATTAAAATACAGAAATGCTGCTTCATTACCATAGCGTATAGCCGCTAAGGCAATGAAGGATAGCATGTTTATTTGGGACAATTGCCCCAAATACACATGGCAATAAACAACATACACCTACTGTGTATTTAAAATACAAAAACAAGAATAAAGACATTAAATACATATAGCACTTACCCATTACCGGTTGCCACGATGAAGGCCATCCTCCTCTTCATCTTGGCCATGCCCCCTCCGCTGCTGCAAAACAGACCAAAGTAATGTCCCCTAACCCCTTAATCACCATAGCGGTTATTAACCGATACAGTCATTAAGGGGTTAACACACCCTCACCCACCACTCGGGACGCCTACATACCCTCCCACACTAACCCCCCACCGCGTGAGGCCTAACCACCCTCACCCACTACCCACAAGGGAGGCCTACCCACATACCATTGGGGAACACCCCCCCCACACCCAGTACCCACAATAAAAACAATACAGTGACCCACAATAAACATCATTATATTTAATAAATACATTACCCACCCCCTGTGCCACCCATAAATAAAAGATTTATCCTTTTACATACAGGGTTCGTAATGCAGCCCCACTCGAGTCCCCGGTGGGCTGGCGGGGCACCTGACAGACCTACAGGGTACCAGCAGCCCTTTTCTGGAGGCCTGCTCGTGGGTCCCGCCAGCACCATGGCCCCAAGGTGGTCTCCTTGGGTCACCGTGGTCCACAATTGGGTTCCCACGGTAGGCCCAAGGATGTCTGTGAGCCCCTGGTCAGACCCACAGGTGTCTGCGGGGCCTCGGGTGGTTCCCACGGGGGTCTGGGGAACTCACGAGTGCTCACTACGGGTTTGCGGTGCCCCCACAGAAGTGGGACCACACATCTTCATCCCCGCACCTACGGGTCGGCGGTGCCCCCACAGATGTGAGGCCGCCGCTTCATCCCTGCAGACTACGGGTCCACGGTGCCCCCACAGATGTGAGGTCACAGCTTCATCCCCACATGTGTCACCCGTGGAACCGCCAGCCTGATACCCGTGAGATACCCGAGGAGACCCGAAGGTGGTCTCCAGAGGTCTCACGTGGAACCACGGAACAAACCCTGAATGTAAAAAAAATAAACCTGGCCTATACATTCAATACATTCCCCCCCCCCCCCCCCCAACACCTACAGTACAATAATGTGCAAAATAACTATTATCCAGATAGGGATAATAGATTATTTGCCCATTATTAAAAAACATTAACTAGCATATTTAAATAAATTAAGTACTACTGACCTTATCAATAAGAAGTCTCATTCGCCAGCAACATCCTTGTCTTGCCCACAAAAAACATAGCCAATACAATGCCAATACATTGCAATTATATCGAGATATCAATTAACCCCTTAAATACCATATTGGATAATAACTGTAAAGGTAATTAAGGGTTAAGCCACACTGGCCCGATACCCACCCTTCACTCATGAATTTGTACATTGGTTTCATTATGCAAATATATATATATATATATATATATATATATATATATATATATATATATATATATATATATATACAGAGATATATATATATACAGATATATATATATATATATATACACACACATGATGAACCAATATACAAATAAATGTAGAAGGGTTATCAAAAACATGCAGTACTCAAAATAACAGTTCTCCATTAATGCACACTACAATACAAGTAATTTCCTGTCATAATCCTAACTGATATTACAATCAAAACATATATATATATATATATATATATATATATATATATATATATATATATATATATATTTGCATATATATATTTGCATGATGAAGCCAATGTACAAAATTCATGGGTGAAGGGTGGGTATCGGGCCAGTGTGGCTTAACCCCTTAATTACCTTTGAGGTTATTATCCGATATGGTATTTAAGGGGTTAATTGATATCTCAATGTAATTGCAATGTATTGGCATTGTATTGGCTATGTTTTTTTGTGGGCAAGACAAGGATTTTGCTGGCGAATGAGACTTCTTGTTGATAAGGTCAGTAGTACTTAATTTATTTGAATATGCTAGTTAATGTTTTTAATAATGGCCAAATAATCTATTATCCCTATCTGGATAATAGTTATTTTGGACATTATTGTACTGTATGTGTTGGGGGGGGGTGTTCCCTAACGGTATGTGGGTAGGCCTCCCTTGTGGGTAGTGGGTGAGGGTGGTTAGGCCTCGCGAGCAGGGGGGTTACTGTGGGAGGGTATGTAAGCGTCCCGAGTGGTGAGTGAGGGTGGGTTAACCCCTTAATGATTTTAGCCGGTCTACAGTATCATTGATGTGCATATATGTGTATGTTAGGGGTTATAGGTGTTGTTGTTATATATATATATATATATATATATATATATATATATATATATATATATATATATATATATATATATATATATTTATATATATATTTATATATATATTTATTTATTTATTCCTTTACATTTATTTATTTAGTGTAGGGCTGCTGTGTGTGATTATTATTACGGTGGTTGTTTAGGGCTTGCGGGGGGGGTTGCGGGAGGGGTTAACCCCTTCATGACCGTAGCAGTATTAACTGCTACGGTCCTGAAGGGGTTAAGTGCACCCACAACCCCCCCGCAAGCCCTAAACTCACACCAAGGGCTAAATACCCCCTTCACCCACACCCGCTACCCACAATAAAGCTAGCACGGTGGGTTAACCCCTTCATTGCCTTAGCGGTTACCCGCTAAGTTAATTAAGTGGGCTGTACATGCATTTTTCCTGCCTCGGATGCATGCCGGGGGCCTTCGGTGCTGATATTCCTGGGTATCAGCTTTGGAGCCCCCCGGCATTAATCCGAGGCAGGAAAAGGGATGATTTTTTTTTATGGTCCCTCTCGCCGCTCAGCTCCAGCTTCTTGCCAACTTTTGTTGACGGAGCTATTTGGAGAACATCTCTCCATTTTAATGGCGCGATCAGCGGCGAGATGGTGATCGGGGCTTCCTGCATACGTCCCTTTTTAAAACTGGCGAGATATTGCTTCTCGCCACCCGCGCGGCGAGTTTTTAAAAAAAAAAAAAAACTGGCGCTTTATACCCATCTCGCCAGTTTCTCGCCATTTACTAAATTGCTATAGGCATATTTGGCTAAAAACTGGCGAGATTGGGCTTCTCGCAGCTCTCTGCATAGGCCCCATAGTGTCTCCAATAATTACAGAAAGATACACCAATGCAATTCAAATAAATATGTTATATTTAACCTATTGTGAATATACTCTCACTTTCCTTACAGATGAACTGACTTCGAGTTGTGCCATTGCTCCATTGCTCTGAATGTTGTCCCTCCACAATCTCCAGCCGAACATTGTTTTCTGTTATATTTGACCTTGTGATCCATCCTTGGATGCAGTTGTCCGATTCCACCTCTACCCTCCTTTATCCATGGGGTTCTACTACGTATTATACATTCATTACTGGATTAATGTTGCATTATCACCAGGTTTTTTACCCTTGGAAGATAGATTTGTCGTTTCTGTCTTGGTTGATCTTATGATTACTTGTAGTTCACCCAGTATACATGTGAGTATAACTAACACAATCTACGCATCAGTTGGTTATAGGTTCCACCACTAATCTACATTTTGAGGTTATCCATCACTTTGTCAGAGATTTATATGTGGCTTTATCATTCCCCACATTCTGCTCTCTGTGAGATTTGTAGACAATACTCTGGGTTAACTTGACACGACTGTCATTGTTTATTCCTGACAGAAATGTTTTTGACACCCCTATTTTGTTATGTGCTTTTTGATCCCTGCTGTGATCTGGGATGACATCGATGCCCTTTGTGGGTCTGTTTGTGATCAAACTCGCGGAACTGAAGTCACTACCCCTATCAACAACAATGTCAGCCCTTTGATTGGCTCTACGGGACTTGTGACGTTTGCACAAGGAAGAATCAGTATTGGCTTGTTGTCTTGACTACAATACTAACAACTTAGAGGTTGCAGTGTCCAAGTGCAGATACCAGCTGACATTGCTGTCCAATGGGTGGATGCCTCGACGGTGTCCGCCTCCCAGTGACGTCACATTGATGCGGACTTAAACCGGCGTGCGCACTGCAGATTTCAGATGTCCTGGATAACCTCAACCTCTGCTGGTTTGATTTCAGTGATTCATAACTTCGCTCTGTCTAAACTTTAGTCATAGAACTCTATTGTGCTACTGAGTACTGTCTATCTCTAGGCTGTTAGATAATTCTGCTACTGTGGGTCTGAAGTATACCTAATAACTACTTGCAAGATTATTTCAGCTTTGCTATTGTTTTTACTAAGGAAGTCCCTGTTTTACAGCGGTAAGGGAAGCACCTAGAACATTTTGGTCTTTGGGATTGGGGATTGGGCCACAAGAAGGGGCTAGGAGCCCCGAAACATTGCCCCCATATTCCCTTGTTTTTCCCCATCCCCCTCTCCCCCCCTTGTTTTCCCTTACCTCATCTCCCTCCCCCATTTTGTTGTTTTTCTGTTTGTGCCCTTCACACTTAGGGGCCTATGCTATAAGCCTTGATAAGCCACTTATCGAGGCCTTTTCGCAAAAAGGCCTACTGCTATTCAGTAAGCCTCGATAAAAGCCTTTATCTACATTTTTCCCCCCCAAAAAAAATTGCCAGTCGAGCCGTGATAAGCCACTTATTAGCAGGTTTTAACATTCGTGCAATTCTAGTAGCCTCGATTAGGTTATCAGAGCTAATTAATATTTCATATTTAATATTTATTTTAAAGTATGTGCTTATTATATTTAGGATTTTTGTTCTGGCTTTATTTAGTGCTATGTATTTAGATATTTCTCTATCATTATGAAACATTTATGACTTTTTGTACTGTAAGTAAGGCTTTAGGTTTCTTGTTGTTTTTGATTAGTTTTTCCTAGATTTTTATCCTTGCCAGATGTTTTTGCTGTTTTTATAGGCCTGCATGGTCTTCATGGAAATGACGTTGGTGCTCTCACTTGACCTCATGGTCACAGGTTCTCTTGAGCACAGTGCAGGACACGCAGAATTAGTAAGATACTATTTAAATATTTTTATGATGTACTTTACTTACTCCTTGATAAAGCACCAGAATAGGCCAAAACATATTGGAGGACTGTAAGTCTTCTTTTTTACACAGCTCAATAAAAATTATTTTTTATATGTAGCTGCATCTTAGTCCGTTCTTTACATCCAGCAGTGCACTGCCTCGTTGAAGAATTTTTGTACGTTTGAATCTCATCGCAGCCTGAACTCTGACATATTTCTAAGCTTTTTCTTATTGAACATAGATGCGCATTACCTGATGGTTCCACCAGAGGGAAGTAAGGTCACTGTGACCATGGAGTTCACTGCTATCCCCCTATTCAATACCCTGGCAGGCGATCTTGCTGATAAAGGATTATAAAAAGATTATCTAACAGAGCATCAAAAAGGTAAGGTAAGGATGAAGGTACCATAGACTGTTTTGCTTTATAAAGAAGAAAACAAATCAAGGGCCTCATGCAGTAAGCGCCAAAAAAGTGCTCTCGGCAGGGGTTCAATATCGGCATGATTTTGGCGATTTGCCCTCGCAGTATTCAGGAAGGGCCGAATCCCTGGCGAATCACTGCGAAAGCAAAACGCAGAGTAGCCGGTGGCGACACAGTCTGTCTCGTGATAACATGGCGATACGTCGTCCCATGCCGATATGTGTTTACAGCAGAGAGAGATTCGCCACTCTCTCTGCGCAAACATCGGCAAGAATAAAAATATATCAAAACAATTTTTACTCATAGTGTAGATGTGCAGGGGGTCTCCGGAGCTGAACCGCATTGGTTTCAGGTCCGGGGACCCCCTGCTTTCCGAGATACAGGCCCCGTTAGGAGGTGCAGTTATCCCTCTGCATTTAAATGTCCCAATCACGTGACCTCGGAATGTAAACAAAGCAGAGGGATACCGGCACCCCATAAAGTGGCCTGTATCTCGGGAAGCAGGGGGTCCGCGGACCTAAAACCAAAGCGGTTCAGCTCCGGAGACCCTCTGCACATCTACACTATGAGTAAAACACACATAAATAAACAATCTGCCTTACCTTTGTGGCTATCTGCTATGGTAATGAAGCAGCATTAATGTATTTTTAATAATAGTGTACAGGAGCAGGGGGTCCCCTGAGCTGAACCACATTGATTTGTGGATCAGGGACCCTCTGCTTCCCGAGTTACAGGCTCCCCGGGTGCCAGTGTTGCCGCCATCTTTATAGAGCCCACGTCGCATCTTGGACGCTATAAAGATGGTGGCGACATTGGATGCCCCATACCGGGGCCTGTAACTCGGGAAGCAGGGGGTCCCTGAGCCACAAATCAATGTGGTTCAGCTCAGGGGACCCCCTGCTCCTGCACAATATTATTAAAATACATTAATGCTGCATCATTACCATAGCGGATAGCCGCTAAGGCAATGAAGGGGTTAAGACATAATAGCATGTTTATTGGGGACAATTGCCCTCAATAAACATTGCAATAAACAACATACACCCCCTGTGCCCCCAACAATCCCTATACCCCCATAACATATATTACATTTTTGGGATGCACAGCAATGATACTAGAGGCCGGCGGTGGCCCTCAGGTGTTCCCCGCAGGCCTGCAGTACCAATTCTGTACCCCCCCAAAAAAATCCAACAACACAAATACTTTACAATAAATACATCTCCCCCACCTAACACATACAGTACAGTAATGTGCAAAATTACTATTATCCTCATATCCATTTTAAATACATAAAGAACAATAAATACATTAAATACATATTGCACTCACCCATGTCCAGCTGCCACGATGAAGGCCATCCTCATCTTCATAACCGTCCATGCCCCCTCCAATGCTGCAAAATATAAACAAGAATAAAAACAGCCAATGTAATGTCCCCTAACCCCTTAAACACCATAGCGGTTATTAACCGCTACAGTCATTAAGGGGTTAACCCACCCTCACCCACCAGTCGGGAGGCCTAAATACCCTCAACCACTACCCCCCCACCCCGTGAGGCCTAACCACCCTCACATACTACCCAGCCGGGAGGCCTACCCACATAACCTTGGGACCAATACCCCCTTCCCCCACCCTCAGTACCCACAATAAAAACACTACACAGCCCCACAATAAACATCATTATATTTGTAGCCCCCTATAACCAGCACAGGCTATACATATCTTCCTCCAACAATGGTAAGTCCTGTTAAGGGCAGGCACCAGTAGTGATCATGGGTTTTCCCTCCTTCAAGCCCTGCCCTGAGTGATAGATGCAGGCCCCTGACTCTGCTGCAGGCATGAGACAGAGGGGAGGTCCTGCTGACATCATGAGGGGTGGGGCTAAGCCTATTTAGCAGCCCATTCCTTTAAGTGACAGTGAGTCTAGTCTAGCCTACTCAGGAGTCTGGTCTAGTCGACTCTGGAGTCTGTCCTGGGAGTGAGAGGAGTAGACCAAGCTCCATCCTGGGAGCAAGCAAGAGAGAGAGAGAACTCTGGCCTATTACATTTGGAGAGCGAGCCAAGTTCAGGTGGACCAATGCCCCTCACCCCGATGATGGGGTGATGTGGAGAATCCATCCCCCTCCCAGAGGATACCCTCTGAGGTGGGCAGTGGGGTATTGAGGCCCCACCACAGTCCATCCTGTCGAAGTGCACACTTGGAGGGAAGGAGAGGAGGAAAGGCCTGTACAGAGTGGAGGGTCATGTGTGCTGTGGTGATTGCTGTTGTTGTTGCAGCTGTGTTGTTGCTACTACTGCTAGGTGCGGCTCGGAGCAATAAAGAGAGACATTACCTTTTTACTAAAGACTGTTGTGTGATTCTGGAGCATCCACCCTGGGACCAGGGGTCACTCTTCTATACGGGTCCTACCCCATACCCTGGGAAGGTATAGAGGATGGAGGCGCTGCACCACCACTAGAAGAGAATGAAGGCTACTACCCTGGAAGCCTGGTCCTGTTATCCCCCACACCACCGCGGGAGACTCAGGCCCTCCTGTTCCACGCAGGTACGCACCACCCAGTACATGTAATCCACCCTCAGACACCCTAGATATGTCAGATGAGTCTAGGGGGGGGGGGAAGAAGGGTTACATATTTATTACATACATAACCCACCTCCTGTGCCCCCTCATAAATACATGATTTATTATTTTACATACAGGGTTAATACCCAAGGCCCATGGGAGTCCCCGGTGGGCCTGATGGGTCACCTCACAGACCTACAGTAGCCCAGCAATTGGTTTCAAACAGGGTCTGGAGGGCTGCGGGTGGTCCACCAGGTGGTCTCCGTGGGTCACCGTGGGCCACAATGGGGTCCCCACGGGTAGGCCCGCGGCTGTTTGGGGGGCCCCGTGTCAGACCCACAGGTGTCTGAGGGGCCTCGGGTGGTTCCCACGGGGGTCTGAAGGCCCTCGGGTTGTCCCCCGGCAGCCGTTTACTCGTGAGACATCCGAGGAGACCTCAGGTGGTCTCCATAGGTCTCCCGCAGATGCTTCTCCACCACTAACTTGCCAACTTTAGTTGGCGGGCTGGATTGGCGTCAAAATCTCAATTCTAGAGTTCCGATCACCAGCGAAAAGCTGATCGAGGCTACTAGAATTCAGCCGATTTCAAAAAGTGCCAAAAAGTGGCTTATCAGCACCCGCATGCCGAAAAGTTTTTTTCGGGAACAAAAATTGCCGATTTTAGCCACTTTTCGGCGCTTACTGAATCGGAAAGGCAATTTTGGCGATAAAATATCGAAAAAAGCCTTTACGGCACTTACTGCATAGAGCCCCAAGTACTGTAACAAAAGGCAAGGAGCCTTTTTAGCATATATTAATATTTGCTTTAAGAGCTGAACTGATTATCATAATGAACTTTTTATTTGAGCGCTATTATTTGCTTTTGTTTTTGATATAACAATATTACTAAACAGCAACAGAAAAATACAGTTGAACCAAATAGGGGAGTGTGGGCAGAGGACTTGCTGAAGAATTAAGCCCACAGGAAGTGAATGAAGCTGGGTATCAGCTTCAATTTTCTAGGTTAAAATCAAGTTTAACCTCCACAATTGTTTTAGCATTTTATCTGCCAAAAGGTTTAAGAAATAATAATTTAAAAAAAATAATTACCCTTGACAGTGGTGTTCTGATATGTTAACGCCCTTTTGTGGAGCTCAAAACACACAATAAACCTAGAAAAACTCCTGCCAGGACAACATAATTTTTTGACACTGGAAAGCAGGGTGACACTGACAACTCTGCTCTGAAAAATACTATTATTCAGGTAGAGCTTAAATATTAGGATACTTATAAAGCAAGGTGGCACCACCAGTGAAGCAGTATATTTTTTGTCAGCTCCAAAAAAAGATCTCTTCTGCTGTCTGGAACGTATGTGTGGCTACAGTATATACAACATTTGCATGCACAAAGTCAGCAGTGCTACACCCCATGTAGAGTTTTCATCCCCTTGACAATCTTTTAGACCAAAAAGTGCCTTCAATCAATGGAGCGGTAGGGATATTAACTTAGTTTTCACCATCTTCACAATTCTCTACTAGAGCCTGACCCAATACTTTTTTTTTTAGGGGATGCCGTACTGTCCCATAATTCTTCCTCACAATCTTGGGTGTACACTCCACCTGACCATGTACTAATTTTTGGGGTGACTACATGTCACTGTGATTTACTTTTCCAGGGAGGGATAAGAGATAAATATGAAAAAGAATGTTATATTTCTCACTGTTTGCACCATCTTTAAAACTACACTAATGCAAACAAGAGTACTAATTACTGACAACATACATCATACAGCATCTTTATCAGCATAATCTTCTGCATACGTCCCAGGACTTCTGGACGATGCTCTGTCTCTCCGCTGCTCTGCTCCAGGTTGTCTTAGGCTAGCCAGCCCAAGTGAGCAAGCTTATCCCGCAATGGGTAAGACTCACAGCTCCCACCATCACATCACCCTCCTTCACCCTAGCCAGGGATCAGACTCACTCACCCTCCTTACTTGAAGAGGAGCATAAGGCAAGCACACATCCTCTCTCTCCAAGGTGGAGAGGAAGACTCTCCTTTCACCTCCTCATGCCATTAAGTGCAGAGGGGAACTCCCTTCTAACTTTAGCCTAATCCACCTTAGAAACTTCTGGAAGGGGCGGGCTCATGGACTATACCCACCTACAAGGGGCTGTGCACAGGCCATTAGATAGCACCTACCTTCCTTCACTTTGTGGCTAAGCAGGAAGGGGGTCAAGGGCCCACTGATTTACCTACTAATGCCTGATCTTAACAGGGCTTACATAGCAGATACACTGGGTGGGGAGAAACAGGTACAGCTGGACATACCTTGTTACAATGTATAACAGGAGATTTTGCCCACACAGTCCAGTTAATTACTCATCAACCATGGTTCTAGCTCCAGGGGGAATTGTGTGTACAAGTCAGAAGCCCTGGGACCCAAGGGGTGGTGAAAATAGTGCTGCCCAGGACCTGGCTTTGTTCTTGGCACCACGTGGGGAATGCTGAGGACCAGAACTCAAACTACAATACAAAGGAGATAATAGGTGGCACACCACTGTTTTAAAGAATTTTTTTTTAAGGAGTTTACATTTGGTGCTCACCTTCCGTTGATCCTGGTGTCCCAAAGCTGCATCCAAAGTAACAGCAAGATAGGAGAAAGGAAGAGGCACACAAATTGTAGTGGAATCAAATGATTTCAAATGTATTGATGCTTCAGACTAACAATAGTAACGTTTCAGGACAAGCAGTCCTTTCCTCAGACCAAACACCTCAAAAGTGATAACACATTAGCACATCTATATATTCCCCCAAAGGTCAAAATAATTACCTTCAATGGTCAAAATAATTACCTTCCCCAGTAACAACCAAAACTGCACCCCAAAACTGGAACAACCTACCAGAGACTCTTACATCCACCACCAGTCTAAGTTCTTTCAAATCTAAGGCTGTCACACATTTTAATGTGGTCTGTAACTGTTTCAAACGCCCATAATACAAATTATCTTTAACTGTGCATGCAATGTCTTGTATATAATGTATACCCTGCTCATTATGTAACTATTTGTACACATGTATTATTTGTCTTAACTCTGTGCCCAAGACATACTTGAAAACGAGAGGTAACTCTCAATGTATTACTTCCTGGTAAAATATTTTATAAATAAATAAATAAATAAAAGTGCAGGGCTGCATCCAATCTCACAGCCTAATTGTGCACGCCCCCGACGTCTGACGTCACCGCGCGGCGTCGCGTCATGAAGCACGCGATGTCACAACGCGATGACGTCATTCAGCCCAGTGACGGCCCACAGAAGGAGTGAGAGAGTGGAGAGTCCTGGAGCCAACCCCAAGATGTCTGCCCACAGTGACTGACAGCGTCACGTGGTGTGACGTCACGACGCACGTGACGTCACGACGTAAAAACGTAATGACGTCATGTTGCTAGGGCAACAGGCACCAAAGGGAGGAGCATTGTGACGTCGCGTACATCATGACAACTTTCTGTGGAACTCCAAAACAGTGTAGCTGTTCCTGTTTAAACCTGACAGAGAGTGAACAAAGAAGTTCAAAGGTACCCCTATATATGCACTCTAAACCAAATGTGTGTATGTTTCTATGGCCATAAGGTCATTTATCACCTAGCATTTATTCTAACTTCTCAGAAAATAATTGTTCAACTTCCCACTTTGTATAATAACAGGCACAAAATGAGGGTATGCTTTCAGTCCATTACTTGATTTGAGAATGTAAAACGGTTAATTATGAAAAATCAGCATATATTGATCAATTGACATATTGTGAGTGCTTACTTAATTTGAGCCTTTATGTCTTATTGATGCAATACAGTTGCAAAACCAACACTAAATTAAATCAAATACAACAATTGTTTTTGCAGTACTGCACCTATGCCCTATCTTAATACTAACCTACTATCCAAACCCTTTATTCAAGAGAAACTAGCGAGGCAATACAATGCCTTACTAAATCAAGGGGTTAAACATTCCCTCTTTTCTACTTTATTAAAAGGGTATACTATGATATTGATTTGTGATTGTAATTAAAGCATAAAAGCTTTGGAACTAATACTAGACGACGTTCGTTATGATAGTTTGAAGTATTCCTGCCTTCATCTATCCAGCATTATACATTTTTGGTGTTTAAATAACCTGAATATGCGCTATATTCCTTACATGGCTAATGTGAGGAAATTGACTATCCTCTGCGCCTGTGCTGCAATATTAAATCAAAAGCATCCTAAATAATTATTTTGGATGGAAAATATACTCTATTTCTACTTACAGTATATTTCTATTTTTCTTATTTAAATCTTCTATTGTTGCTTTTCCCTTGCTTAGCTTGACCTTGTCTGTCAATAACTTTGTTCAATACTTCAGTGCTTACTCTGTACACAGTGATATACAGTACATAGCGTTTACAGTACAACATTCTCTCCTTCAAAGAGATTACAATCTAGAATGTATGTTTAAAGCAAAAACCAATGATCTGACATGTTCAAGGTCACAACTTGTTGACTTTGCGTATGTAATGGAGGTTGCTATTTTATTGGCGTGCAAAAAGAAGCATATTAGGTTCTACCCCAATTTTAGTTTAAATATATAATATTACTATTAAGTTTCTGTTATATGTAATCAAAATAAATATGAAATAATCATTTCTAAATTTGTTTTATTTTTTTCCTCTGGTACTTAATATACTCTTTTTAATCCATTCAATAAAATAACAATTATACAAGTATTAAGTAGAATATGTACTATATGAAGAATTGGAAATCGACATTATTATCTAGGTGTAAATAGACATAATGTATTTATTTATTTATAAAATGTTTTACTAGGAAGTAATACATTGAGAGTTACCTCTTGTTTTCAAATATGTCCTGGGCATAGATGTAAGACAAATAATACATCGTGGATGCGTCACAAGTCTGGTTCGCGCTCATTGGCTTAATCACTCTCGTAATGCATTCGGGAGGTGACCATCACGTGAAAAATCAAAATAATTTGTCTTTTCAAAAATCTGACGGGCGGTCGCTCTGCATTGCTTGTGCAATTGTGCACACTATGGGCCGTCTCATAGGAAAGAGGTCTGTTGTTCTCACCGCACACGTGCCATCACAAGCACTTTATTTAGATTTAGATTGTAAGCTGCCCGTAGCAGGGACTTCTCCTCTTCAGAAATTTTATTTTTATGTCTGAAGCACTTATTCCCATGATCTGTTATTTGTATTATTTGTTATTTATATGATTGTCACGTGTATTACTAATGTGAAGCGCTATGTACACTAATAGCGCTATATAAATAAAGACATACATATATTCATACATACATACATACATACATACATACATACATACATACATACATACATAATCTCAGTTTAAGGAGGATGGGAGAGCCCTAGGAAGCAGGACATTTGAACTTTCTTTGAGCTACGGGACTGTAGCTTTGCTGCCAAAGCAGAGAGCAGGATTTTCAGTGTGAGATTTAAAAGTGCTCTTCCACAACTTGCACCAGTGAGGTCTGGATGGTGAGTACAAGCAAGCCCGTTGCATCATTATAATGTGGCGCTCAGCACCTAGCCACCTAGGATTCCCCCCATATGCCCCATTTTTGTGAGTATTTCTCTGATTGTGTGTTTTGCACTATGCTTGTTGGCTCCAGCTGGAATAAAGCTTCTTTATTGAAGTGCTTTGCCCTGTCGATGACTTGATCCCTGGGATAATATCTGGTTTTCCTTGACATTCTGTTTTATTAAATTATTTAAATTTATTTACAGGTAATAACGCAATCCACACGCAGAGGATTAACAAAATGATATTGTACAACACATGTATTCAGTGTTTTTAAACCTTTTGTTACAAAATTACTAAACAGGTACAGATGCAGCAGCCGTTATTCGAACATTTCTTGGAGCGTTTTCATAAAGTCTGCTGTACTCCATGTGTGATTCACTCGTAATTCTCGCCGAACACTAGCGTTAATGCTGCCAATCACACCAATCACACCTGTGTTTAGCGTTATTGATTTCTTTGAATTACCTGGATTCTGATTTGTTTGGGTGCAGCTCTTCGCGTATACGCCAGGTGGCACAATGAATCCCCTTTGCACTATCCAGTGCATACTGCAGCACAGTTACTGTACTGTATGTGTCAATTTTCAGGTGTTTAAAAAACAGATAAAAAGATAGTCCACAACAGTGATCCATTGTAAAATGACCTCGGTCGCTGAAGACGTTATCAAATGTAGACGTTTCATAATTTAAGTATCTACACTAAATACAATGTTGGGTACATTATTCTTAATTGCTATGCCAGCACAATTGCTGAATAGACTGAACCTGTACACTCAACATCATGCCAAGTCTTTATTCAAAACCGAACGTCAGTTACGCATATTTAATATTTTCTGCAAATAATGCTGGAACAGATAAGAAGGCGACTTTAGCAGATATATATCATCATATCATTGAGAACTATGATTTTTTCAAATTTTCACCTAACAATCGTGGGTTGAAGCATTCGATTTTAACTTTAACTAATGAGGATTGTTTTTTTCGTACTGCCCCTCCTTAGGGAGATAGCAGGGGTTATTGGTCTGTGCTCCTAGGTTTTGCCAGTATGTTTGCCGATGACAACTTCAGAAGGAGAAAGGTCAGGTTTAATCAATTTAAGATTCGTATTTCCTGACCCCGCAATGTACCAATGCCGGCTTGCCAATACGATTGCAATAACGGCCGATGGTCACTGAACGTCACTGAAATCCTAGTGAACCTGCCTGATTACAATCCTTGCTACCTGACCCCACCTGTCAACAATGATTGCTCCCTGTCCCCATCTGACTTCCAGCTTCAGCAGTCAACTGTCAACTATAATGCAGACAACATGAGTGACCCCAGATTCTACGCATAATACACCCCGGCTTGTCAATATAATTGCAGTAGTTGGATGACCGTCACTGAAAACCTAGTGATTCGCCTAATTATAATCATTGCTTCCTGGCCCCATCTGACAACCACCAGTCACCTGTCAATTATAATGCAGACGACTTGAGTGACCCCTGCTTCTACGCACAATACACCTCTGACATTGGCTCATCTCCATCCGGGTGGCAAAGTTTATAATGAAGGTAAATATAATGTACTGTACTATACAGTATTAGCTTTAATTCCCAATAACACTACAGTAGTGTACAGTATGCTTGTAGACATGCACCATATAGCGCAACTTGACAGATGCGCAATACTTGAAATAATAGCATCCTTTTTTTCAGAAAAGAAACTTTGAAATCGAGCAGCTAAAGATAAGGATGAAGTTCCTTGGAACTCTAATTTCGCTTTTTTAAAACGTCGCCTTTTTCACTTGTATACAGTCCGTCAGTATTACCAGTTTCACGCTTTTAAAACTTTGCCACTCTAATATTTTTGACAACACACTACAGTATGCACTGTAGTACTGTACAGTACTGTATGTGATCGATTCAATTACTGCACGTCATAGCCTCTACTAAAATTTCACAAAAAGATTTTTTGCTTTTACAGTATTCCACTTCCTGGTTAATGGAAAGCTCTACTGTATGTTAATAATAATAAATAATAATAGAATGTTCTTGTATAGCGCTGCTAGTTTTACGTAGTGCTTTACAGAGACATTTTGCAGGCACAGGTCCCTGCTGAGAGACCTGCACACAAGCGTCTGTGAGAAATACAAGATCAGATGTGGTGGTCTACCTCAGAAATATGCCCAGTTCATCTTTAAATATCACATCAGTTTTTAGATGTACAGCGTGTGGACCAAAAATGTAAATTATGAAGGCAATAAACACAATATGGGTCTTCCTACAACTTTAAGGAGAACAATTATGGAAGAAGGGAAGTGCTATTTTAATTTTAACAGTCAACTTGTAAACACCATCAGAGACAGCATCAATGCCCTTTTGAGGCATACAAAGGCTCTTCCCTGGAAGTCCTTCGACCTGTTTGACGACTTCTAGTTATACATTTTTTTAAAAATATAGATGCGACGCCAATGTTTTTAATCTAATAAAAAGACAGTTGATTGTTTAAAATTATTTAAATACTTGATGCTTATTTTCTATTTTGCATGTCGGGAACAGGGCAAAGAGAACGCACAGGGAAAATCCCTCCTTGGTGTAGGAAATACTCCCAGCTATACTGTCAGGTAAAACAAAGTGCTCCAATCCATGCATGCCACATCCCTTCCCCCCAAACCCTCAAAACCTAATGTAAACCTCTAGTTGTAATGTAAAGTGCTATACCCAAAGCCATGCATGCTTTGTCTCTGCCCCCCCCCAAAAAAAAAGCAGAAGATACAGTTCTAAATAATTATGGTCTGTACTGGTGTCATTGTCCTTTTACTGTAGCTCGTTTTATCCTTTTAGCTGAGCATACACAGAGCCAATTTTCCACTAGAATGTAACATTGTTGTGTCAATACTAACTTGAAAGTCTGACACTTAGTATACTGTAGCAGCACTAATACTGCACCGACACACTTTATTCGAGCAAATACCCAGTATGTACCTGGCAGATACCTGGAATGCGCCGCTCCTCACCTCTGGCAAGCCCCGTTGCGTTTTCCTTCCCAGCCTGGGTTCATGCCTGGCTGACGGGCGGCTGATCTGTTAAATGATAATGATTAGGATTTAATAGGCTGCAATGCTTCGCGTGTCTACCAGATGGCATAAATTCATGAATTGTAATGCAGTATATATATATATACTGTGCAGTATTGCAGCCAGCGGGAATAAAATGCTTCAATCCCTGCTTGGAAAATACCTCAATGCACTCGGGCAGAAAACAGTCACAAACCTCAATACACCCGGGTATACCCGAATTCGTGGGACTAGCCGAGCTCGAATAAAGTGTGTCGCCAGTGTACACACTGGTTGAATAAGTCCTGTATGCGTAGCCAATTAAAATTAATCAGTGGCTCTTGGCATACAGTAGATTATGCTAAAAACTTGAGAGAAGATGTACTGTAGGCATTTTTTAACCATAATGTACAGTTCAATTGATAATATAGAATATGGTCTCTTTCTTTACACACCCAGATGTCCTAGAACCACCAGCCATTGCGAAGAAGGAAAAGACAAAGTTGTACATTTTGAAGAGGCGACGTTGTATTGTTCTATTATTATTTTTCCCTTTATTATTCTGTCCAAATAAAAATGTTAATTCTTTAAATATACTTTTTTGTGTGTTCATGTTTTTATTGCCTAGACACTTACAGTAGTACTATACCTAAAGTTCTAAAGACATTTAAATATATACAAATTTCATTGATACTGTACAGAATACAGTATGTACAAAATACAGTATAAAGTTAGAAAATTAAAGTGTTTGCTACTATATAGATACACTAACAGCAGTAGTACTGTACTACTGTCTAGCAGATACAGTATCTAGCGACTCCATGAGGAAATGCACTGTATCATACTGCACAGTAATTTAATTAGGAACATCAAGACACGCATGCGCAGAAATGTGATGACACGTACAGTGGCGTCCGCCCTGAGTCTACAGCGGCCGCCACCACGGGTAATTTAAAACCCCGTTCAGACGCGGGCTTTTTTTTTTCTTTCGGCGCCACAGGCGCTTCTATTGTTCAGCGCCATTAGGCGCTGATTGGAGAAATGGCTGTGTGCGGCCTTGAGATGCGGCTGGCGCGCGGCCAATCTCGGCGCAAATACAAAAAGGTGCAAAAAATGCGGTTGAGCTTTAGATTAAGCTTGGCCGCAGCAGTATATGCATTTCAACAAGTTTCCAATTTGCCATTCACGCATGCGCAGAAATGTGATGACACACATATGCGTTTCAACAAGGTTCCAAATTGCCATACATGCATGCGCAGAAATGTGATGACATGCATATGCGTTTCAACAGGTTACGAATTTGCCATTCACACATGCGCAGAAATGTGATGACATACATATGTGTTTCAACAAGATTCCAAATTGCCATACATGCATGCGCAGAAATCTGATGACACACATATGCGTTTCAACAAGGTTCCAATTTGAGAAACACTCATTCGCAAAATACATACAGATGCAGCGGCAGTTATTTGAACATTTCACAGAGCCGTTTTCATCAACTCTGCTGTATTCCACGTGGCTTTGACTATTCTTCCTTGAACGCTGCCAATCACACCAGCCACACCAGCCACACCTGTGTTTACCGTTGTTGATTTCTTTGAATTACCTGGATTCTGATTTCTTTCAGTGCAGTTCTTCGTGTATTTGCCAGATGGCAAAAATGAATTCCCTTTGCACTATCCAGTGTACTACTGTACAGTTATGTATGTACAGTACTGTACTACTGTGTCAATTTGCAGGTGTTTAAAAACCAGATTAAAATCAAGTCTATCACAATGATCTATTGTGAATCGACCTTGGCCATTGAAGACGTTATCAAATGTAGGCGTTTCATAATAAAAAGTTCTAAAACACAATGCTGTGGGCTTTTTTCTACATTGTTATTCCTGCACAATTGCTGAATGGACACCATGTCAACTCCGTACATGTATACAAAACCTGACGGTAGTTATGCATTTTTAATATTTTCTGCAATTATGCTGGAACAGATAAGAAGGCGACTTTAGCAGAAATATATGAATATTTCATTTCAAACTATTATTGTTTCAAATTTTCACTGAACGTTCATGGATGGAAGCATTAGGTAAGGCAAACCTTAACTAATGAGGATTGCTTTTTTCGCACTGCCCCTCCTCCGGGAAATAGAAGAAGGTATTGATCTGTGATCCCACTTCTTGACAGCATGTTTGCTCATGGCAACTACAAATGGAGAAATGTCAGGTTTAATCCATTTAAGATTCGTCTTTCCTGATCCAGCAATTTACCAGCACCGGCTTAGAATAACGGCCCGACCATCAGTGAAATCCTGGTGAACCGCAATCCTTGCTACCTGGCCCCGCCAGATTACCAGCAAGATTTCCAGCCTAATTCCCAACATTATTACTAGCTTCAGCAGCTTCAGCCGCTTCAGCAGGTACCTGTCAACTATAATGCAGGAATGACTCCAGCTTGTACGCACAATACACCTCTGACATTGGCTCATCTCCACACGTTTGGCAAAGTTTATAATTAAAGTAAATATAAAGTATGACAGTATTACACTATACTGTACAGTACATTATTAACTTTAATTCCCTATGACACTACAGTAGTGTATGCCTGCCATACAATATCAATGCTTGTACTGTATTCATGCACACTACAGCTCGACTTGACGCATGCGCAATACCGGAAAAAATAGCATATTTTTTTCCAGAAAAGAAATTTTGACATTGAGCGTCAAAAGATAAGGAGGAAGTTCGATGGATCTCTAATATAGCTTTTTTAAAACGTTGCTTTTTTTAACTTTTATACAGTCAGTATTACCAGCTTGAAGCTTTTAAAACTTTGCCACGCAATTATTTTGGACAACACACTATGCACTGTACAGTACTATACTGTATGTGATCAATTCAATTACATGTCATAACCTGTACTAAAATTTCACATCAAGAAGTTTTTTATTTTATTATTTAATACTTTCAACTTTTGCTATGCTTGCTCTGCTTTTCATACAGTTTGTCGAAATATTACACTCACACAAACATGGTCTCTGTGAGTGTTAACTCTTTATTACATTTTAAAACAGTTCCAATGATTCAAGGAAGCACATACATTAGACAAAGACGGACTAATTTACAGTAGTTGCAAAAGGCATTCGGGTCATTAGCCTTAACTCCCCCGGCCATGGGAGCTTCCTTAAAAAACAAAGACACCTTATCTCTGAGCCTGGGTTTTTGGCTGAGTAATTATTTGAGAAAGATAAAAAAGCAGAAAAGTGCACACCTCATAGTGCAGTTTTAAAGGCTTTACTTGGCACAAGACTTACAAATGCACTTACAAGATCGTTGTGCATAAAGAGCAAAAGGTATAGTGGTTGTTGTAGTCCAGGAACAGTCTGTGTGTGGAGTCCCACGTTCCTACTTGAGAGTTTGCCCGACTGACGCTTCCGGTGGCACCTCAGATCTCCCCGTACCTCTGCATCAGATGGACGATGCGCTGCCGCATCACTACGTCGTGACGTCACGGCTTGCCGAACAGTAGTCGCAGGATTGGGTACAGAGAGTGGTTTGATCTGGAGCTAGTGCTGCACCAGTTGTCCTTTTCATTCACAATAGTTCCTGCTACGCCCACAGTATTGTAATAGCTAATCCGAAACCACCCTACTAGTTTCAAGGCGGTTCCTCTTCATCAGGGTGTGGTTTCTGTTGGCAAACTAGTCCCTTTTATATGTCCACTATAACATTAATTAGATTAATAATGCATATAAGCTGTAAGTTTATCTAAGCAACTAGATGTATTTATCTAGAAAGTAATATTATATATTTATGAGTTATAGTAAATCACAGAAGACATAAAAAGAGAGATGCAAAATTAAAACAATTAGTCTAATAAATAACATACTTGTAATTGTAGTCAGTGACTTGAAACTAAATGCAGTTTGAGAATCAACTCATTCTAAGATCATAAATATAATTAAAATCTTAGTTAAAAATGCAATTATGACCTGAAAATACTTTTAGAAATTGATTTATAAATAATTGTATAATTATTTAAAAACTTTTATCATTTTAAAATATTAGAATACTACAATATTAAAATGACTATAGAAAGGAGGCTAATTCAATTCCTTCATTTAACCCTTTAGGAGAAATGGTACCTAATTGGTGGATCCAATAAGTCTCTCTTTGTCTTAATTTAAGAAATGTATCTCCTCCTTTTATCCCTATTTCAACTTGTTCCATGCCAGTGAGTTTGAGACTACTAGGGTTTTTGTTGTGAACAATTTTAAAATGTCTCGGCACCCCACGAGTTGTGATACCTTTAATAATATTGCCCCTATGCTCTAAAAATCTTTGTTTCACGCTACGCTTTGTTCTTCCACGTATTGTACACCACATCCACATTCTAAGAGGTATACAACACATTTAGTATTACAATTAATAAAACTCAAAATGGGATATGAAGTGTTACAAGTATTTGGTTTAAAATGTGTTTGAGCATTCTTAGCAAATTTACACGTAATGCATCTTCCACTGCATTGGTAAAATCTTTTAGTAGATTTGGCCTTATTAGTTACTATTTCATTTGCTGAAACTTTATCCTTTAGAAGAGGAGGTGCTAGAAGATTTTTAAAATTATTAGCTTTCCTATATATTACTTTAGATTTTGCAGGGATAATTTAATTTAAAATTGTATCACATTGTAAAACCTTCCAATGTTTGTTCATGATTTCACTAATCTCTCTTGATGCGGCATTGAATTTAGTTATAAATAAAACATATTTTTTATGAGCATCTCCATCGGTGATCTTATCTTTTAGTAAAATTTCCCTATCCAAGAGTAATGCTCTGTTATAGGCTTTATCTATATTAATTTCTTTGTGTCCTTTTAAGAAAAAATTCTTCCTTAGATCCATTGATTGTGCTTTAAAATCTTCAATTCCTGAACAGTTTCTTCTCAATCTCTGAAACTGTTCGTATTGAAGATTATTTATCCATCTCCGATGGTGATTGCTACGTGCTTCTAAATACTTGTTCCAATCTACTGTACATCTTTATAAAAAAAGTCCTTGTTTGTATAACGGAGTCGTTGGATATAAAAAGTACTAGATCTAAAAAAGCTATATTAAGTAGATCATGGTTTAAAGTAAATTGCAGATTAAAAGGGTTAGTATTCACATAATCTTAAAAGGACACCAGGGATTCAACATTTCCTTTCCAAACTATTAGAATATCATCTATGAAGCGCCAACAAAAAAAAATATAGACTCTAAAAATTGATTGTTGTCCCAGATAAAATGCTCTTCCCAGAATCCCATCATTAAGTTGTCAAAACTTGGAGCAAAGGTTGTGCCCATAGCTGTCCCTTTACTTTGAATATAAAAATCATCATAAAATGTAAAATAATTGTGAGTTAAAATAAATGACACAAGTTAAAATAAATTCTCGTTGTATTGTTGAGATCTCTCTGTCTTGTTTCAAATAATATTCCACAGCTTCTACTCCTAATGTTAGGGTATAGGGCTTACACATCATAGGATACCCAAAGGTATCCTTTTTGACATTTTATTTCTTTGATCAGATTTAGGACATGAGTGGTGTCTTTTATATGTGATATTCAGACATATTTTTTAAGGTAATGATCTAGATACTTTGATAGATTTGCAGTTAGAGAATCAATTCCCGAGATAATAGGCTTTACTGGGGGACTATCAACATTCTTATGAATTTTCGGTAGATGGTAAAAATTATCCTAGGATGATCTTTAATTAAAAATCTTAACTCCTTAGGATTTTGAATCCCCACAGCTGCTGCATCGTTCGAAATGACATCTAATTCTTTTTTTAAAACTATAGTAGGATCTTTTTTTTAAATGTTACTGTATATGATGTGGTATCTTGTAGCAGCCTTTCTGATTCCTTAATATAATCTATCTTATTTTGTATGACAATTCCTCCTCCTTTATCTGCTTGTCTGATTATGATATTTTTGTCTTCTTGTAATTCCTTAATTGGTCTGTTCTCACATTCCTTAAGGTTTGATTTCCTATTATTTTCCTATTATTTTCTCACAGCTGTTTAAAATCTCTATTAACCAATTTATAAAAGGTATCTAAAAATGTTCCTTTTTAATTTAATGGAAAAAAATATAGACTGTGGTTTAAACAAATATATACATTCGTATGTATATATGGTGGTTCTTGTAATGGTAAAACAGAGAAATAGAATCTATTGACTGATTTGTCTCTACTATTGGGTTCTCCAATCTTTCACCTTCATCTATCAATGAAATAATACAGTCTAAAGTATCTTGGTCTGTCATTAATGGCAGAGGATCATTCTTCATAATGTCTAAATTGCATTTTGTCTTTTTAGCGTTGGTTTCCTCATAAATTTGTTCAAATCAATGAATAAATAAAATAATTTAGGTTTGCTACTCGATGCAAACGATAAACCTTTTTTTAAGAGCACCTACTAAACAGTGATAAGCACATCGAACTTTAAGACCTTGCAATATTTTGTCGCAAGCTAAAGCTTGGCGATAAAGATCCATAAAAGCATTTTCTTTCTTTTTTTTTGCACAGGATTGATACCGCAGGCCGGCAGGGAATGAGTCTCCAGGAGTGTTTGGGGGTCACCCGGTGATCTCTGCAGGTGTTCGGGGGTCTCTGGGTGGTCTCCACGGGTATCTGGGGTCACCGTGGGTGTCCGGGGGTCTCTGGGTGGTCCCCACAGGCATCCAGGGGGTCTCCAGGTGGTCTCCGCGGTTGTCCGGTGGTCCTGTGTGTATTATTTGGTAGTTGGTATTTTAATGGTTATTAGGGGTAGAGGGTTTGGGTAAAGGGGGTACTTGGCAAAGGGAGGGTGGTTAGGCCTACGGGTGGGTCGCGGGGGGATTAACTGCTTCATTACCATATTGGTTACCTGCAATGTTTAAATTCTCCTGCGTCATGTGATGGTGCGTTTTTAAACATAAAATATATGTATTTATTAATTAAACAATATACAATATATATATATATATATATATATATATATATATATATATATATATATATACATATATATATATATATATACACATATATATATACACACATACTTTCTCCCACCCTTAAATCCCTCCTTCTAAACTACAGGGCCCTCTTCTTGCGAGATTCAGAATTCTGGCTGCAGTTTTAAAGGAAAAAAAGCCATTTAATACACACAACATTGTTTTTGCACATGCTATTATATAAAGCACTAAATACAGATAATACTAGAAAACTTCTAAAGACTAAATCCAATTGGAATAGAAAGGCAGGAACAGATAAGATAACAATAGCACAGACTGGAAAAAAAATCTTAAATGCATGCTTGCTGATGCAGGAGCTTAACAGATAAAATGGGATTTGGATTTGGTAATATCAAACAATGTATAAGAAATAACAAATATTAAAGTCTGGGAACATTTGGGAAACAGTTATAATACCATAGACTCATTTGAAATAAATTATAAAAAATAAATTATATTGGTTCAATTACTTTTAATTTTAGAAAGGCAGATTTTAATAAACTGCAGATTAATGTACACGGAATACAGTGGGATGACATTTTTGAAGGATAAACTGTGGAAGATAAATGGGCAGTCTTTAAAACATTGTTATAAAACCACACTTATCAGAGTAACTTAGGTAATAAATATAAAAGAAACTAGTCTAAACCAATGTGGTCAAATACATGGGCAGGGATGGAAATGGAAAGGAAGAGACAAGCAATTAGATTCTTAAAGTCAGAAGCACTGAGGCATCATATCAGAATTATAAGGAATGTAACAAAAGTTGCAAAAAGACGATCAAATGATCAAAAATTGAAAATGAAAAAAGGATTGCAAGAGAAATAAATATCATAAAAGTTATACAAGTACCTTACTAACAAAAAGATTAGAAAATAAAATTTAGGACACTTTCAGTGGCGATGGGCAGGCAAATTATTGGAGATATGGAAACATTCTTTGCCTCTGAATTTACCAGGGAGGAATCAATCACAAAAATAGTGCCACATGAGGAAGCCATAATAATAAGCTATATTAATGAACAATTTTAACTGTGGAAGAAATGCATAGACGACTTGATAAAATGAAAGTAAATAAAGTACCTGACCCCGAAGTCCTGCACCCAATATTTCTAAAGTAACTACATTCAGTAAAAGCCAAACAATTACATTTAATTTTCAAGACTCCATTTCCACAGGCTGCCAATATATAAAAAGTATCTGGATCACAACCGGGGAATTACAGATCTGTAAACCTATCAATAATGGGGAAGCTACTTGAAGGTCAAGATACGAGATAATATTGCGGAATACCTAATGGAAAACAAAATTATCAGTAATAATCAGCATGGATTTATGATGAATAGGTCATTCCAAACTAATCTTATTAGTTTCTTTGAGGGAGTAAGTAGGAATGTAGATTGGGGTAATGCAATTGATGTGGTCTACTTAGATTTTGCAAAGCCTTTTGAAACGGTGCAACACAAGAGGTTACAAAATAAAACAAAATATTATTATTATAACAGCTAGCCCTGTAATAACGCAGTTCACGGGGACCACCCGATACGACCGCGTTATAACCAGGGTTGTGCTCATTTTTTAAAAAAAATGGCTGCCGTGTGCCCGATCGGAAGGAGGGAGCAGGCAGGAGTGAGGCGCTGGCAGCCACAGCACTTCCCCCAGCAGCCCCAGCACTTCCCCCAGCAGCCCCACCATGATCCCCCAGCAGCCCCACCATGATACCGCAGCACTTGCCCCAGCACTTCCCCCAGCAGCTCCCCCACGATGCCCCAGCACTTCTCCCAGCAGTCCCAGCACTTAACCCAGCAGCCCCACCACGATTCCCCAGCAGCCCCACCACAATCCCCACCACGATCCCCCAGGAGCCCCACCATGATGCCCCAGCACTTTCCTCAGATGCCCCAGCAGCCCGGCACTTTCCCCAACAGTCCCACTATGATCTCCCAGCAGCTGCTCTGGGTGATCCCCGCTGGAGTCCGTGGGTCCCTGAGGGCTCCTGGGAGCCTGTGGTAAAAATGGTGTGCCCCCCAAAAAAACAATACATGTAAAAAAATTACACTCCCTCACCCACCCACCCACCCTAACACATACATTATAGTAATGGTTCAAAATTACTATTATCCACATATGGATAATAGTGCATTTGCCCATGTAAAATACATTAATCACAATAAATAAAATAAATACATCTTGAACTCACAACTGCCAGGCTGCCATGATGAAGGCCGTCCTCATCCTCACCCCGTCCCTGCCCTCTGTTGCTGCAAAAAATACACAAGAATTAAAAAGTGACAATATAATGTCCCCTAACTCATAATTACCTTAGCGGTTAGTAACCGCTATAGCAATTAAGGGGTTAACCCACCCTCCCCCATTACTCACTAGGGAGGCCTAACCACCCTCACCCACTACCCACCTTTGAGGACCAACCACCCTCCCCCACTACCCACCCGGGAGGCCTAACCACCCACTATTGGGGATAATATCCCCTTCCCCCACCCACACTACCCACAATAAAAACACTACACAGAACAGTCCTACTACCCACCTCCTAGGCTCCACAATAACATTACCATATTTAATAAACATTAATACATAAACCACCCACCCACATAAAAACATGATTTATTATTTTACATACAGGCTTAATACCCCAGGGCTATGGTAGTCCCCAGTGGTCCCGACAGGTGTCCGCAGGCCCCACAGTGCACCAGAGGGGGGTGCCCACAGGTGAGTTGGGGTCTTCGGGTGGTCCCCGCTAGGTGCCATGGGCCTCCAGGTGGTCCCCGCTGGTCCTCGTGGGCCACAATGGCATCCACGGGTGGACCCGCGAGTGTCTGGGGATCCCCAGATCATCCCCACAGGTTTCTGGGGGCTCTCGGGTGGTTCCCATGGGGGTCTGGGGCCCTCGTGGTCCCTGAGGGTCTGCAGGGCTCCCACAGCTGAGGGTCCCGCGGTTCTTCCCTGCAGGTCTCCCCTGTGTAACCATAGGCATCCGAGGGTCCTCAGGTGGTCTCCAACAGGAAATCAAGCAGGTCTTCCTGCTTCAGCGTAATTACTGCAGGTCGGGAATGGGGTTTGCGCGAGTGGCGTCCACGGCCCATGGCGCCGGTCTCAGGAAGGAGAAGGCAGACCAGAGTGGGCACACCGCCAGGCAGCACTGGTAAACCAATGCTTCAGCGCAGGAGTCCAGAACTGGCCTCTGCGAGAAGAGAGAGCAGCAGACCTCAGGACTCGGAAGCCAGGCCTCTGCTAAGGGAAAGGCAGCAGGCCTCTAGAACATGGAGCTTAAGGATACGCTGGGAAACCAATGCTTCAGCACAGGAACCAGGACAGGAACCAGGAACTAGAAACATGAACCAGGAACAAGGCAGACAAACAGGTAGCTTGTGGCAAACACAGTGAACATCCAAGAAGGATTATTCTCAGCAGAGAGGGATTGTGGGAATGCAGTACTTAAAGGCCAGCGGGCCAATCCTCAGAGGAGGGTGTGAGGGCACTGCTCCAATGACTGAGTACAAGGCTGGAGCTGCAGTAAATAGCTTGCACAGCTGCTGTAGATACCAGGAGGAGTGTTCCAGGACTGCCCATGTCTGCAAGGCAAGGTAACCAGTAAACTCAGGTGTGGATTCCTTACACAAACCAATACAGTACAATAATGGGCAATATAACTATTATCCAGATATGGATAATAGATTATTTGTCCATTATTAAACACATAAACTAGAATAAATAAAGTATATAAATACAGTTCTACTTACCACAGCAATATGATGTGCGTCTTCTGCTGGTCCCTGTCCTCCGTTGCCAGAAAAATACATAGCAAATACATTCTAATGTCCCCTAACCCCTTAATCAGCTTAGCGGTTAATAACAGCGAAAGTAATTAAGGGGTTAATCCACACTGCCCAGATACCACCCACGAGGCCTAACCACCCTCCCAGGCAACTACCCCCATTCATTCATTTGTACAGTGACTTCATCATGCCCATATATAATATATAATATGGGCATGATTAACCAATATACAAAGAAATGGTCAAGGATTACAAAAACATATCAAAACATCACATAGCCAATTAAAAACATCACATAGCCAATTAAAAACATCACATAGCCAAATAAAAATACAGCACATCTCAAAAGAAAATAAAGCACATCTCAAAAGAAAATAAAGCACATCTCAAAAGAAAACACAGCACCTAGCCAAATAAATATATAACAAATGCCAATCAAAAAATTGAATGGGACAGTGTTTACATGATGCAAATAATCTGTGCATCATGTAACTCTATGCCACTCAATGTGGTTTGGAGTGACTAACTAATAAACCGTATAACTCAGCGCTTTGACCATTAGAAAGAGATTATCACAAGTGGAATATATAATGTGTGATTGAAAATGACCAATCTCTGCACGTGATTGGTAGAGCTGCCGTGGGGTTTCTACCTAGCAAATTAACTCACAAATTCGCATACAAAATATAATGGAAATCTTATACTATATTAGTGAAAGCACTGTATGCCTGCCTGCCTGCCTGTCTGGATGTCCGGTGTCCCTAGGGGTAATCTCATTGGTCCCTTGTGCCGCCCGCCCCCGCACACCTCTCATTGGCCTGAGGCGGAGTGACGGGCCAAACACACACACACACACACACACACACACACACACACACACACACACACACACACACACACACACACACACACACACACACACACACACACACACACACACACACACACACACACACACACACACACACACACTCCACCCTCCTCAACACACACACACACACACACACCCTCCACCCTCCTTAACGGCTGCCCGGCCTTGACCCTCCCCCCCGCCCTTCCCGGCGGCTGGCCCGCAACAACGGAACCACCCCCTATCACCACTCCGCAGGACCTCAACATCACCCTCTCTCCCGGTGCTCACCCTCTCTCCCGGTGCTCACTCTCTCTCCCGGTGCTCCCTCTCCCCCTGTGCTCCCTCCCACAGACCGCTCCCCCCCACTCCCCCCCAGAGCACTCTCTTGCCGCTCTCACCTTCAGGCCTAGAGGCCGCGCCCCCAGCTCACCATCCCCGGGAGCACTGCTACGGCTCTCTCAGTCGGGAGCTGTACGGGCAGGCTGCCCACACCACATCCTCACCTGAGCGTCTCAGCTCCGCATCGCCGGGGGGAACAGAGACCGTGAGGAACCCGAGGAGGAGCGCGGCCCGGTGCGAGGTAAGTAACCGCAGGGGAAGGGTTCTTTCCCCTCTCTCCCTGCCCTTCGCCCCCTCTCTCCCTGCCCTTCGCCCCCTCTCTCCCTGCCCTTCGCCCCCTCTCTCCCTGCCCTTTGCCCCCTCGCCCCCCTCCCTGCCCTTCGCCCCCACCCTCCCTGCCCTTCGCCCCCACCCTCCCTGCCCTTCGCCCCCTCTCTCCCTGCCCTTCGCCCCCTCTCTCCCTGCCCTTCGCCCCCTCTCTCCCTGCCCTTCGCCCCCTCGCCCCCCTCCCTGCCCTTTGCCCCCTCCCCCCCTCCCTGCCCTTTGCCCCCTCGCCCCCCTCCCTGCCCTTTGCCCCCTCGCCCCCCTCCCTGCCCTTTGCCCCCTCGCCCACCTGTAAGCAGCTCCCCCCCCACACATTCCTTCATCTCCAGCCTGATCCCTCCGTACACACACACACACACACACACACACACACACACACACACACACACACACACACACACACACACACACACACACACACACACACACACACACACACACACACACACACACACACACACACACACACACACACACACACACTATATATATCTCTATACATAAATATATATATATATATATATATATATATATATATATATATACATACACATACACATACACAGAGACACACACAGACCACACACACACACACACACATGTACACACACACACACACACACACACACACACACACACACACACACACACACACACACACACACACACACGTACACACACACACACACATGTACACACACACACACATGTAGGCACACACACACACGTACACAGACACACACACGTACATAGACACACACATGTACACAGACACACACACGTACACAGACACACACACGTACACAGACACACACATGTACACAGACACACACACACGTACACAGACACACACACACACACACACACACACACACACACACACACACACACACACACACACACACACACACACACACACACACACACACACACACACACACGTAGTCACACACACACACACACGTAGACACACACACACACACCTATACAGACACACGTATACACACAGACACACGTATACACACAGACACACGTATAAACACAGACACACGTATACACACACACACACGTATACACACAGACACACGTATACACACAGAAACACGTATACACACAGACACACGTATACACACAGACACACGTATACACACAGACACACGTATACACACAGACACACGTATACACACAGACACACGTATACACATGTATACACACACACGTATATACACACACACACACACACGTATATACACACACACACGTATATACACACACGTATACACACACATGTATACACACGTACACACATGTAGGCACACGTATACACACACACACGTAGGCATACGTATATACACACACACACACACACGTAGACACACGTATACACACACATGTAGACACACACGTAGACACACACACGTACACACACATACACACACGTAGACACACACACGTACACACACGTACACACACACACGTACACACATGTGTACACACACGTATACACACACACGTACACACACATATACACACACACGTACACACACGTGTACACACACGTGTACACACACACGTAGACACACGTATACACAGAGGCACACGTTGACATGCGTATACACGCAGACACGCAGACACACGTATACACGCAGGCACATGTAGACATGCAGGCACATGTAGACACGCAGGCACACGTAGACACGCAGGCACACGTAGACACGCAGACACACGTAGACACGCAGACACCCGTAGACACACACACACGTATACACACACGTATACATACACATTATGTACACACACACATGTATACACACACATGTATACACACACACATGTATACACACGCACACATGTATACACACACACACATGTATACACACACATGTATACACACACACACATGTATACACACACACATGTATACACACACACAATGTATACACACACACATGTGTATACACACATGTGTATACACACACACACACATGTATACACACACAAACATGTATACACACACATGTATACACACACATGTATACACACACATGTATACACACACATGTATACACACACATGTATACACACACAAATGTACACACACACAAACGTAGACATACACACACACACATGTATACATACACACACTTATACACACACACACACACACACATACAATGTATACACACAAACATGTATACACACACACAAACATGTATACACACATGTATACCCACACACACACGTGTGTATACACACACACACTATCCCCAGCACCACCACATCAGCACACCGGTATCCTATGCCCCCCCAGCACACTGGCATTCTCGGCTCCCCACCATTCCCAGCCCCCATCAACACCATCAGCACCCACACATTGCCACCTTCGCACCTCCCCCATCGGCACACCCACATCCGCACCCCCACATCAGCAACAAACCCTCCCAAATCAGCACACCGATACAATCACCATCAGTACAGCCACAGCAGCAGTACCACCGCACACCGCCATGGGCCGCGTGGACCACTCCCCACCCAAATGCCACCCCCACACCACAAACATCCCGGGCAATGCCGGGGCTCTCAGCTAGTACAATATAAACCCCGGCGCTTACAATTGCAGTTTACCCCAGTCCAAAGAATTGTCCATATAGCTCTGAAAGTTCTCTTGATGATTCAAGCGAAAATGAAGTGAAAAATCTGCTACTGGCTGGCACCCCAAAATCTATATTTAAGCCGTTGGGTGACAGAGTCTTCAAGGTATAAATCCAAAAGGTCTCCCTTTTAGATAAATAGTTGAGTCTGTCACCCCCCTCCAATTGGCTTTATGGCAATCTATTCCCCTACAGATAAGCCCATCCGGCTTCTGATTATGTTTTATTTTGAAGTGGTTGAAGTGGTTGCTCACAAGTACATATATGTACTGAACAGTTAAATACTCTCAGAAAGAAATTTATTGAGAGAGATTATAATAGGGATAAGGTTAACCAAGCCATCCTCACTGTTAAGGATATTGATAGGACATCCCTTATTAATCAAAAAAAAGTCAAAAATGATCAAAAGGGAGATTTTATCCAGTTCATCACTAAGTTTAATAGCATGGCCCCCGAGATAAAGAAAACCTTAAATAAACATTGGGGGATTCTCCTTAGGGACTCCATTTTAAAGTCTATTTTACCTACAGTAGTCATCCACAGATTGTTTATAAACGAGCTAAGAATTTAAAATCTAAGTTGGCGCCCAGTTGCCCCCTCAGTGGGGTTAGACAACAAAACACAATGTGGTTAGCCAATTTAAAAGGCTATTTCACATGTGGGCAGTGTATAGGGTGCTCATTCAGTCTCAAATGCAACCACTTTCAGTCCAATGTGACAGTCAGCAGGTATGACATAAATACATTCATAAATTGTAAAAGTAAATTTTGTGTATACCTGCTGGAATGTCCCTGCGGACTGCAATATGTGGGGAGAACAGGGAGAGCTTTACAACGTAGACTGGCAGAGCACATATACAATATCAAAAGGGGTTTGGAGACACACAGTGTCTCCAACCACTTCAAAATAAAACATAATCAGAAGCCGGATGGGCTTATCTGTAGGGGAATAGATTGCCCTAAAGCCAATTGGAGGGGGGCGGGGTGACAGACTCAACTATTTATCCAAAAGGGAGACCTTTTGGATTTATACCTTGAAGACTCTGTCACCCAACGGCTTAAATATAGATTTCGATCTGGCCTATTTTTTAATAGATTAATCAATCTGTACTTCCACTAGATTAACAATTCCATCTTCATTTATTGATTAATTGTTCGCTAAGAGAAACTGTAATAAGATCATATAATTTTGTACTGTTGGAATATTGCCACTAAATCCCAAGGTTAATTTACTCTAGTGGCAGTGTTTTGACATTTAACATAGATGTATTTTATTGCAGGCAATTGATTATAATGTTTTTAACATGAGGGGTGCATATTGCTCCTTATGGTATAAATACCACTAATGTTTGAGAACTCCCCCACACCACTGATGAAGTGACGGTTCTAGCATCACGAAACGCGTTTGGGGAAGGAGGAGTTGAGGAGTTGAGGTGTCCGTCGACAGGGAGGGTCGTGGTGGCGCCATCGTGTGACACCATTAAGTTGCGCGGAGAGTAGCGCTGGCATTGAGACTGCGAGCAGTGAGAGGGCTTGCAGCTCAGTCCATCAGGCTTAACACCCGATACAAGCTGCGGACGGCACATTGTCAGCTGTTTTACAGCAGCAAAGTTTATGTAAGTAAGCTCTTGGCTGTTTTTTATTCATATTAAATTTTCTAGCAGTCTGCACTGTTATCTCATATTGTCATTTCATTCCTGGGGATCCACGGAGAATACTTTTGAGTAAAAGCTGTGGCGAACCAGTAGATGAGGCTGACTGAGGACTAATTACACGTGGGATTCGTGAAGTATAGGAGAATACATGGACTAAAGAACAGATTCTCTCAATTGAACATAACACCATCATTCTTGTAAGTTGACACCTTTATTGTCCTTGGAACTGAAACCTGGTGCTCGTTACTGCACAATGGTCTGTTTCCCCTTATCTATCCATCTATAGGAGGATCATCGGGGTGCGAGCAAGTAGAAGATTTTTCACTTCATTTTCGCTTGAATCATCAAGAGAACTTTCAGAGCTATATGGACAATTCTTTGGACTGGGGTAAACTGCAATTGTAAGCGCCGGGGGTTTATATTGTATTTCCGTTCTATGCCACTCAATGCTCAAACTAAAAGAAACAATTCAAAATAAGTTACAATGCCACCCAAATAATAAAAAAAAAACAAAGCAAGAAGTAAACAGAAATAAATTACCATCAATTAATCCAATCCAAAATCAATTACACAATTCACTTTTAAAATCCCAAAAGAAAACCATTCTGAAATAAATGCAAAATCAAAGTAACACCATCAGCCAAAAATTACCAAAAAGAAGCCACTATTAAAAAGCAAGACCCCCCTGAAATAAACAATTGAAAACACCACAAAAAATTACATCTAAGTAAATCAAAATTACATTGCACATACATTTCAAAACAAACAAGCAAAGTACATCCAAACAAGCCAAACAAGTGTAACCCTGCTTCCCCCCCTTTCCCCAGACTCTCGGTGGTGTCTAGGGTGCATGAGGGCGGATTACATGCGATGTGGTGCGTACCTGTGAGGAACAGGAGGGCCTGTGCTTCCTGCGATGATGTGGGGGAGCCAGGACCGGGCTTCTGGGGTGGTAGCATCCATGATCTCCTAGTGGTGCAGCGCCTCCATCTTCTATACTCCCAGGAATATGGGACAGGACCGGTATAGAAGAACCCTTGGGTCCCAGGGTAGTACTTTCCAAGTCACACACAGTCTTTGATGATAATGAATAGTCTCTTTTATTGACAGAGCAGAAATATCCCAACGATAGTGGCTTTCAACAGCCGCAACAACAATAGCCAGGACGGGTTATTACGCCGCTCGCCTTGCACCCAAATAATTCCTCCTCTCCTTCCCTCCAAGTCGCTCCTCCGGCAGGATGGTCTGGGCTAGGGCTTCAATACCCCGTGGCCCACCCCCGAGGTTAGCCTCGAGGTGGGTCTTGGATTCTCCCCATCACCCCTGGCAGTGGGGTGAGGGCATTGGTCCACCAAGTCTATAATTCTATCAGCTCTACTAAAGGACGCTGAATCTTTCCGCTCTTCTCTCTCTTGCACTCTGCTCAGGGGAGATCGTAGTCTCCTCCAAATCCTCACACCGATCCGCAGGATTCCTTGACTCATGGCATATTAACTGCACTGCATACTCTCGGCATAACCAACCGGCAACTCCAGACTCTAGATCTCACTATTAACTTTCTGTAAGGCCGCTGCCCGCTGCGGTTTTTACCTCGGCTGCCGGGGCACGCGGCACCCGGTCACGTGGACCTCCTCTCCTTCCTGAACTCCCGGCAGCCCCTGCTGCCCATGCGCGCCGCCGTGGAAAGGCCGCGCGCGCGCCTACGGCCCCTGCCTTTCAGTCCGGCGAACTCAACCCGCCCCTTCCGTCGCGCGCGCGCTACTATGTCCATCTCTACTGCCGCCAATGTTATTGTTCCGTTCCCACCTGTTCTGCATCCTGCCTCAGCCTATCAGCGCTCTACCTACGTCTGACATCACCGCTGGAGGTTCTCATTGGTTCCTGTCAGTATTTAGTGCCTCCAGCCCTGAGCTGATTGCTGAGCATAGTCAGTCTCTAGTTGTGCTTGCTACAAGCTACTTCGCAGTCTGCTTTTGTCTTCTGTCACAGACCCTAGCCTGAACCTGGACTCCCGATGTCTGGCACCCTCGAACCCCGGCTCGCTCAACGGACTTCTACCTTCTCCTCTCCTCGACCCTGGCTTTGGACACCGACTACTCTTGATCTCTCCTACCCCGGATCTGGCAAGTACCTCTACCACTCTACTCTCTCCTCTCCCGAACAAGGCGATCTACACGACTCTGCTTACCGGACCCGCTCACGCGGCTGTAGGGCGGTGGTTTTCCTGTATCCCCACCTCGGCCTCGCGGTCCAGTCAGGTTTGTGGTGAGCACTCCTATATTCCTGTGACATTTTCTACTCTACTCACCGGAGTTGGCTGCTAAATATAGAGCTATCCCGGCCCCTCGTGATGTCAGCAGAACCTCCCCTCTTGCTCACGCCTGCAGCAGAGTCCAGGCCTGCGTCTACCACTCAGGATAGGGCTATGAAGGGGGAAAACCCATGATGATTACTGGTGCCTGATCTTAACAGGACTTACCACAGCAGAAGGAGATAGGTATAGCCTGTGGTGTTTACAGGGGGCTACACAAGCATTTGCAAAAACACCCATTGATTATCCCTGTATGTATATCTATAGGGACATACATACATACATACCGCGGCAAGAAATGTGGATAAAAAAATCAATACCATCAAAAAAAAAAATCAAAACCTGTAAAAGTCAAATAACATACCTTTATTTTGTTTACTTACCTTTAGATGACCTCATCCACCGAATCCAGGGGACACCGGATACTCACGAACTAATCCACGCACAGGAAACAGGTAAAAAAAAGTGTTTTTCTTCTTTCTTTAAATTTGTAATCCATACCGTCACTCTTTGGGGGTCTTTGGGGTTTTTCAGGGGTCTTCTGTCTCTTCATCCGGCATGCCCTTGTCCTCTTCTTCCTTCAGGAGGTCCTCCCTCCTCAGCTTCTTGCTCAAAAATGAGGCAACATAGGCTTTTATAGGCCTAAGACGTCACATTTTTCATCAAATTGTTCCCACGGTTCTGATTGACATCAGAGGCCCGGGCGTGGGACAGAGAGAAAGGAAGAAGCCTGTAGGTGGGGAGAGCCAGGTGGCAACTGTTTTGCCTGGCAACCGGGCGTGCCAACGGGCCTCCTGCTGCTACCGGTTTGGGACACTTTACTGGCTGCCCCCCCCCCCCCCCCTGTCAGCGGCCATGTGTGTATATATAGTACACTGGCCCTCACTAGCAAATTATTTTGTGTATGGTTCAGAGGAACTAAATGTTTACAACATAAGTTTGAACGCTATTTAAAAATATACATTTAAAAATAATTAATCATTCATAGTTAAATTATATATAGAATATGTACTGTACTGCACCGACACACTTTATTCGAGCAAATACCCAGTATGTACCTGGCAGATACCTGGAATGCGCCGCTCCTCACCTCTGACAAGCCCCGTTGTGTTTGCCTTCCCAGCCTGGGTTCATGCCTGGCTGACGGGCGGCTGATCTGTTAAATGATAATGATTAGGATTTAATAGGCTGCAATGCTTCGCGTGTCTACCAGATGGCATAAATTCATGAATTGTAATGCAGTATATATATATATACTGTGCAGTATTGCAGCCAGCGGGAATAAAATGCTTCAATTCCTGCCTGGAAAATACCTCAATGCACTCGGGCAGAAAACAGTCACAAACCTCAATACACCCGGGTATACCCGAATTCGTGGGACTAGCCGAGCTCGAATAAAGTGTGTCGCCAGTGTATCTATTGTAAGACATTAAATTTAAACTTCTAAATGGTTTTTAATATTGGACAGGACAGGTAAATTGGCAAAGTTTAAAAAAAAAAACTGTCACAAATTTCAGAAAATGTGTTAATGAATAAAATGCAATTTTTGTAATGTTTGTTTTTAAATGTATTGAAATCAAATTTCATTGGTTAGTTACTAGACATTTCCTCTCTGGGAATCTTAAATGGACAACCTAGATCATTTAGAAATTGGTCATGTGGCCAGGTCCCCCCAGGTCACCCTTCGCCCTTAACCGCTGTGGCTACGACCGGTAACGGAGGCTGGGGAGAGTGCAGTGATGTCTGCGGTAGAGAGGAGTAGTCAGGATGGTGAGTGGGTCGTTGGAGGTCCATGTCGGCTCCCTTTGCAGGGCACCGCCATATTGGAATTGGCCGTGCATGCGCAGTATGAGTTTGCGCATGCGCAGATTGGATGGGAGGTACGGCGGCCATATCTGGAGCTTTGTGCATGTGCAGTGAGGAGCATAGTGGCGGCCATGTTATGCACAGGGCTCCGCAAGGGACTACAGCCCCCAGAAGCCTCAGGGGCTGCCAATCACATGGGGACAGCCCAGCCAATTGCACAGCCGGATTCCCCTGCTCTCACAGTTGATATATTTGGCATGCTGCGAGCCACGCCAGTCGGATCTGGGACACAGAGAGGTGAGGGTGTGTGTGCAGTGTGTCAGTAGGCCCCTGCACTAGGCCAGAGACACCCTGATAGGTCACAACTAGCACAGCTCCCACTAGTTTCTGGATGCTACAGGGACAGCCCCACAAGATAGGGACATTGCCCCTGTATTGAGTACAGTGTCAGGGACACAGCAAGAATACACCACGCAGTATCAGCGGCCTGTGGTCTGGGACCAGATCACCCCACAGATAGAGACTTAGTAAACCTGTTATTATATACGCTGTGTGTAATTATTGCATTGGGTCCTGTGAAAGGATTACCTGGCGCTTTCAGGATCCCTCACAAGTGGAGGTGCTGTCACCGGACGATCCAGGTACACCCCAGGCTACTAGCAGCAGAGGTTCAGGCCTCCTGTGAACCACAGGTAAAGCACCACTTACACTCAGTAGTCGCCACAGCTCCCATAGGGTTGGGGAAACACAGCTACAGTTATAATACATGTAAATTGTCATTATAGGCTAAAGCTGTAAAATTCCGGGCATTATTGAAATCCCCGCTCTAAGATTGGTTAAAATTCCGGGCATTATTCTTTCAGTAATGCCTGGATTTTTTGCAGCTTGCAATGTGTTTATTTCCAATGTGTTTATTTCCAATGTGTTCATTTTCAGCCAATCAGCTTTCAGAACAGCTCTGAGACAGGGCAGGTGATTGGTCAGGAGGCAGAAATAGCTCTTAGACAGAGCAGAGGATTGGTCAGGAAGTAGCAGCAAGGCAGTGACTCCTCCCCCTTCCTCCGTGAACAGATCTGACAAATTCAGTTGAATAGGGGAGTGAGAGAGAGTGTGTGTTGCTGCAAAGTAAGTTAGTGGCTATCTGCAGTTTCTGACTGTCTAGTGTGTGTGTGTCAGCAGCAGCAGCAGTTGTAGTAACAGTGTGTGTGTGTGTGTGTGTGTGTGTGTGTGTGTGTGTGTGTGTGTGTGTGTGTGTGTGTGTGTGTGTGTGTGTGTGTGTGTGGTGTGCTGCTGTGTTGTGTTGTATGTGTGTCTAGCAGCAGCAGCAGAGCTTGTGAGTAGCAGAAGTTTGTGTATGTGTAGAGCTGCCATGTTGTGTGTTGAGCTGCTGTGTGTGTGTCAGGATCGCCTAGACCTCCTGCCTAGCCATAGCTTCCTTGTCCACTGGGTGTGCTGCTGCATTCTGTTGGCTCTGGGTTCCTCTGTCTGTCTGTCTTCTTGTTGCTCCTGTCTCTGTCCTTATAGCTTGCTTCCTGTCTGTTGGTTTTGCCTTTGCTTCTAGTCAGACTCCCATGCACATGCCTGTCTTTGATCCTGATCTGTTTATGTACCTGTACCTGTATTATAGTCTGTTCACAGTAAAGGTCCTTGCTAGTAATCTTGCTTGGCCCTGTCTGTTCCTGCTCCCCGGTCTCAGTCCCTGCTCCCTGTTCTCAGTCCCTGTCTCGCCCCGCCTGTCCTGTTCCAGTCTCCTCGTTGCAACCTCTGCTTGTTACCTGACTTCGCTACCTGCCACCTGCCTCGGACCCCTGCTTGTTTTCTGACTTCGCTACCTGCCGCCTGCCTCGGACCCCTGCTTGTTTCCTGACTTCGCTACCTGCCGCCTGCCTCGGACCCCTGCTTGTGACCCCTACTATGCTCGTGTTGTTCCGGCCACCGAGATCCTACCCGCTACAGGAGTCTCCCGTGACAGTGTGTACAGGTGCTGTGTTGTGTGTTGAGCTTGTGTGTGTGTGTGTGTGTGTGTGTATATATAGTGCTGTAGTGTGTGTGTGTGTGTGTGTGTGTGTGTGTGTGTGTGTGTGTGTGTGTGTGTGTGTGTGTGTGTGTGTGTGTGTGTGTGTGTGTGTGTGTGTGTATGTGTGTGTGTGTGTGTGTAGCTGCAGTGTGTGTGTGTGTGTGTACAGAGGGGGCGGCATTGTGTGGATATTGATAGCTGCAGTGTAAGTGTTTATAAAGGTGGTTTAATGTATTTACCATATTATTTTAATAAAAAATCTATAAATCTATATAACTATACAACAGTGTCTATTTATGGAAAAAAAAAAACTACATTCAGCCTATAATAGTAATAATCCCCTCAGAACAAGGCATTACTGGCCAAGAATGCCCTGGCTGGGTTAAAGTCGGCTTCGTCTCGGGCCTTCAACTCTTCCAGCCAGGGCATTATTGGCCAGTAATGCCCTGTTCTTCGGGGATTATTGCTTAATTGAATGATGGCCAATATTTGAAACTACTACCATGTGGCTAGATCAGGAAAAATATGGCAAAATTGTAATGTTCTATGGGTATGGAACTCAAAGGAGGGTCAGAAAAACTGAAATTGATTGATGAAAATAGCCTACTCTCTTTCCATTTCTCTGATCAAGAGATATGTGAGAAACATATTATTAATAGTAGCACAAGGTTACAGGGATGACTGAGTCAAAGACTTAACTCACATTTCCCATAGAGCAAGAAAATCTAGATTTATTGTCAGTAACTATGTGACAGTAAAAATGTTACACAGTGACCTGGTATCCCAGGGTGATTTTTTTAACAGTATTCCTGCTGTGATCAAATATTGTAGAAGCCAGATGACTGCTTGTATTAGTGGGCATCTTGAGTGTGCTAGTTGTAGTACAAGAAATGATATACAAGCTACAGGAATTGAAAATAGGCATACCAATCTGTAGCAGGTTCATCTTTTGCATAAAAAAGGAAAATGTTCTTAATTAGTATTCATGTGCAGTAAAACGTTTTGGAAAATAATAGCCAGTTACTAAAGGAATTGATTATTAACTTAAAAGGCCACTATTCAACATGTTTAGAACATCAACACCATGCAATGGTACTGTGCTCAGGGATGTTCTATTATGTATAAAGTAAGTGATATAAAGTATGTATGGACAGGAAACTATGTTCAAACTTACTGTAGGAATCATATTATATATTACAGTAATATGCCTTGTAAATAAATATACCACTTGTGGTACATTTGCATGTCTCAGACAGGTCTGCAACCCTGTCTTTCCCCATTATCGCTTAGTAAGCAGTGCTTCCACTGCAGGCAGGGATTCTGGGCAATGACATGCAAATAAGCACAGCGTGTCCCTCTTTACTTCAATACGATGATGTGACTCCTGATATGACCTACATTTAGGATAAGACCAAGTATGTTAATAATTCTTAATTTACATACAAATATTCAATTAACATTCTCCTTTAGAATCACCTTTGCAATTTACAATAACCATATATTTTCTATGTCTTCAAACCTCCAGTCAGTCTTTTAGTTTACAATCACCTGTTCAATTTCTAAAACAAAGTCCCCTAGATTGAATTTATTTTACATATAACTGCTATTCGAATTAATGGTTTCCAGGGGCTATACTGTAACTAGAACAAGCAAACATTTTGAAATGAGGGAAGAGCAAACGGGGAAATCATGATTACCACAGGAAAATCAAAAGACGTAGGTACAGTAGAACTATTTGTCATTGCATTATATTCACCAGTACTGAAGTGTTTTATCATTCTAAACTGCTGGACAATCATCATTTATTGTGTAAGCAGTAATGTTATACTTCATGTTAGTGTAGCAGAAATTGGTTATACAGTTGTTTATGATTGGTATGAGTATGATTGTTCATTATTTTTGGGACACTTTTTATAGCAAACAAGCTACTTATATCTCCAGAGTTTAACCAAACCCATCAGTATCGATTAACTGCACTTTCAAAAATCAGAGGAAAGCAAATATGTTGCAGCACATAGAAAGCAAATACAGTAGTAGCATTTTAAAAATATTTTTAGACAATTACCTCCAACAGACGTTCCCAAGCTAATAAAAAGTGTTTACAAAGTAAATGATGAGCAATACAAGTGTAGTTATATAATGTTGCTTACTACAAGTCTAAAATCAGATGTTTGGCAAATTTGTCCATGTTAATACTATTAAAACCCTGTAATTACTATGGAGGTGCAAGGGGTTTAAAATGAGTAGAATAGATGATGTACACTGTACTTGCCCTCCATTGCTGTTCTCTACTGTGGGAAGAGATTTTCTGGCAAAGTATTTTCAATGGTGCTGGGTATCTGTGTGGCGGGATCTTTCATGGGCCGCCACTGAATCAAATTTCACCCAGAAAAAGTTGAACATACATATTTTGAGTGGATGACCATAAAAAACTTTAAAACTCTGTTTGTTTATTTTTTCACATCTACGTGTTAGTTGAATTGTAGAAGACACATTTCCTATGTAATTGCTGAAGTAAGACTAGTAATAGTGGAGCCAGACAACTATTTTTGTCTGTTATAATTTCTTAATGGCATATTTAAATTTAGTGCATACAGTATATTTAAATGATCAATAGCTGGGTCACAACATTTTGCTACCTGATTTATTTGTAAGACATGAAAAAAACTGAAGCAATGAGACTTACTTATTTTGGCACGGTGGCAAACTGCGTGGCCGTGTCCATCACTGCCCTGTGCCAGAGAATTATTGCTATGGGGAGTTCCTATCAAGTAGCAAGGACTTCCTTGCAGTGTGACAGTGTGACAGTGTGACAGTGTGACAGTGTGACAGTGTGACAGTGTGACTGCGGCAACGCTATCTCTGATGATCCCGGAGACAGTAAGTCTTGCTACATCTGTATATTTGGGTATATACATGAAGTCTGAACAGCTATTGAGTATCTCCTACCGCTCTTCATTGAATGGTGAATTTTAGATAACATTTATTTTTAGATGCATATTTAATACTATTAACTTTTATTAAACGTGAATTCTTGACTTTTCAATAGTTGACCTAGTTCAATTTACTGCAGAAGACTATCATCAGCAAATACATATTTCCTATGGTTATGGTCTGAAAGTATAAGTGGTCCCCAGATGCCGTGCCTCATTAAGTTCACATTTCACATCATAAAGCTGGAGGATTTTGCCACAGATTGTCATGTAGGGGCATATTTACATTTTTATTGTGACCTTCTTTTCTGGCAGGTTTCAACCTTGTTGTTAGAATAATACCCAGAAGAATTTCCATTTCAGCAATTTTCTATCTACAGTAGATGGGAGAATAACTGACAGAGCTAATAATGCCTACCAAATAGTACTTGACATAAGAAGACTTACATTGTTAAACAAGAACTGTGTTCTTTGACATTGTCATTACAAACAAAGTATTCAGAAATAAATAGTAACATCTGAACAAAAATAGTTAAGGAGTTTACGGCATTTAATTTTTTTTTAATCTCATTTTAGTTTTATGCTATAGTGAAAAAGAATACCATAAATTATTGAGTATTCTCTCTTTTCCAAGCACATTGTTGTAGAAATAATGCCTCCAGGAAGTTTCTACAGTATGCGGTCATCGGATCTTGCATTTTTATCATTGTGTAGCCATTACTTTTATCATGTATACCTAACTCCTTCTAGTTTGGTATCTTAAGAAACATTCATTTATTTCATACTGACACAGCATACTGTATAATGTTATATTTAGTTTTGAATGTATTTTGTTTTAATTCAATAACCCCCTAAATAGTATTACTCCAAACATTCATTCATGTTCCATATTTTTTTCTCATAGCCACATGTTCCCGGAATATACCGCTTTTTTATTGTTTGACTTTCCCCCTATTCATGAAAGTGAGATCCCCAGCAAGCTTATAATTATACATGTTAGTATAAATAGGGAGATGGAAGAATATTACATAGCAAAATGTAATATTTTTAGTTTTTATCCCAGCCAATGTAAAAGTTGGGATTATTTACTGACAATCTAACCAATAACTAAAGTATAGATATACTGTAGCACTGGGTGACTTATAGCAAAAGTTTTGGTTCCATTGTGGACTCTTCAAACTTTATATTATTATAACCCAACCATTGCCTGTTGTTAGGATGATTGAGTTTGATTGCTGTGGTGCATGATGTTGACTATGTGATCAAATCTTGCTAGCATGATACAGTAGTGTTGTTTAAAAGGCAAGCATATTTTCAAAATGTATTTATAACATGTTTTACCAGGAAATAATACATTGAAAGTTACGTCTCATTTTTAAGTATGTCCTGAGTACAGTCTTATAATGACAATACAACATTACACATTATATTTACAGATATTTAATGGACAGTTGGGGAGAATATATGTTAAGTTAGTTTTTAACAGATACAAGAAAAAATATAATAACTGCGCCAAACGTGATAAAGTGGATTCAAATTTTCAGTCCCTCATAGAGTGTGATCCTGCTGCCAGAGTTTCTTTCAGAGGTGATTCACCAACCTCTGTATAGAGTCACAGAAAGAGGGAAGGGGATCCTCCGGCGCATAGTTTCACTCGTAATTCCGGGACACATGCAATATAAACAAAAAGAGGGACCACAATCAGGAGTGGTTAAAACACATTGGTATAACGTGTGGAGTTATAAATGTAACACACTTACATTAAAGCAACAAGTCTCCAAATTAGGAATGGCGAGCACTTCTTGATGTTACCTCAAAAAAAGGGGGGAAAGAAGGGAAACATAGTATAACACTGTTTATTAACAAAAGTAATTAAAAGAGATTGCAAACTCACAAACGGCCACTAAAAAATGGCATAGAGAGGAGTAGTCTCCAGGCTCCACCAATCGTCCTCCTAAGTGGTTGGATATCCGTGTGGAGTCTGTTCCAGCCGGTAACATGGTGGTGCAGGGATGTAAATGAAAGCAGGGTGGTCTTTCCAGACTTGTGCATAGCCTGGATTTTCTCCCGTTCGTCAGTCTCCTCGCTGCAGCTTCCGCCTTCCGTGCATGCGCATGCGCTCCGGTCGTGATGCTGGCCAAGCTGGAATAGCTCTCTTACTCCTCTGTATGGTGGCTTGTGATGACTAAAATCCGTCAGACGCGTTTCGCAAATTAGCTTCCTCAGTGAGACTGTAGGAGGAATGCCCTCCAAACCAAGTGCATCAAAGTGTGAGATCTGATAGTCATAAGTGAATAAGCAAGCTTAAGCGGACCCTGGGATAGGTAAGTAAGCCCAAACAACTAGGAGTGTCTTGATTGCAGAGCTCATAAACAGGTTACCTGCTGCCAATGGTATAACAAAAACCTAATCTGAACTAACAGTGAACATTAGTGTGAACAGCAGGTCTCTATCTGGCAGCAACATTAGAGCAAGATATGAATATCCAGTGATATAATGATGTAGTTCTTACTCACATGGGTGTTGTTTCTATGCCGTCCCAGAAGCGTGCGTCCAGCTGGTATACAATGCAGACAGGAATCCTTGTGGAAAAAGTGAAGCGCAGCCGGTCCAAGAAGAAAACAATCTGGGGCTAAGCGAATGAATTAAAAATATTCTTTATTGGGGGTGCACAGCATGGTGGCCCAGGGGATATGCCTCTGACATGTTTCGCGCTGAGATAGCACTTCCTCATAGAGTATCCAGGGATGAATTTTTAATTCAATCGCTGAGCCCCGGATTGTTTTCTTCTTGGACCGGCTGTGCTTCACTTTTTCCACAAGGATTCCTGTCTAGTTCTTGGAGCATTTCGTGGTGATTTGTGTTGTAATTACATTGTAGGATAAAGCTGCATATTGAGTTTTAGAGGGTGTCTAGTTTGCTGAGGTGAGTTTGGGGTGCTATACCACAAGGGTGCGCAAACTGGGGGGCGCAATATTTTTTGGGTAGGACAAGGCAGTTACAGAGGCCCGCTCTCTTCCTCAAAGCATTTAAATGAAATGCCAGGGGACCGCATAAGGCCTCTGTAACTCACTTACCTTGATTCAAACGGCATCAGGCGATGCGTCGCCATGGCAACACAGCATCATTTGACACTATGTCACCATGGCAACGTGGCGTCAAATGACGGCGCGGCATCATGTGACGTCACATGAACCGAAGCATCATTTGACACTTGATACAAGGTAAGGGAGGGCACGAGCAGTCATGGAGCTTCTCTTCACGTGGTATGCTCCCTTACCAGGTCCCTCTGTCGTTTCCCTGCTTCTTGAAGGCTTCTCTTGCCTTTGGTGCATTGCAGTACACAGCCCGATGTCCATGTTCCCCACACTGGAAACAACCCATACAGTACCTCGATTTCTAGGGAACCGGTCCTGGTCATAGGTCCGGGGCGTATCAGAAGAGTACCCACTGAGCCCTTTTTTTTGGGTGCCGCAGCCATCATCAATGTGTTCATTTGTACCATTAGCTCTTGAATTTGTTTTCTAAGCTCTGCATTGCTAGCACTGTTCTCCTCACAGCATCCAGCACTGGCGACATCTACCCTGCTTGGGTAGTTGTAGTTCTAAGTGCCGCTTAGGTCTCTTTCTGGTCCTCTTCCGCACCCACTTCCCGTATAAGCTGTTGAAACATGGGAAGATCTTCTTTCCTGTCTCTAATCGGTAGTCATATCACGGTTTAATCCTCCAATAATGCACCCCGATCGACTTGTTTTAGTCTCTCTTTGTTGGCCTGACCAGCTTCAATTCTTCTCCTTAATACCATGTGGTATAGTTGCTTCTGTATTCTATGTAAGTACTCAGAGAACTTTTTCCCACCCTGTTGTAGAGAATTCCTAAACTTATAGTACAGATCATCAGTACTCTCTGTGGTCCCATAAGCACTTTCCAGTACATCCAGATAATTGGTTACTGTCACCTCTGAGGATCGCATGCGTAATGCCTTTATGATGTCTAATGCTGGGCCTCTCAGACTCTCTGTAATCATGTTTCGCTTCTCCCCATCAGAACACAGCCAGTCATGCACCATTTGGGTAGCAGTGTTCAATCAATTTTCAAAATCATCCTCCCCTACAGGGGTAGGCTACACCCTGGAAAATGTCCTTAGTCGTTGGTAGGGGCTATTCTCACTGATAGATTTCATGACTCTGTTTAGTACTTGTCACATTGCTTGTAATAGGGCCTTGGAGGAAGGGGCAGAAATTGCGTTCAAGGGTTTTGGGGTGGGTGGCTGTACCCATCTCACTCACAAGTTCGTCTAGAGTTTTCTCTTCCTTCAGTAATAATTATTTTACTCTATCTACCAGTCGGTTAGGGGGAGGTCATGAACTGCAAAAGCAAGACTACAGTATATCGAGTAATAATAGTCCACAAAGTTGTGGCATCTACCCCGGGTACACTTGTGGGTATTGTCTGTGAGTCAATAACTTCAGACCATACACAGAATATAATAAAAAATGTTCATCATAATGTAACACTTTTTCTTTTATCCGGATTCTCCCCCACACGCACTGTTTCAAGCACCCCATTAATAGCTACATCATCCACAGTGTCATGGATTCTTATTACTAAAAAGGCCCTATCACAGTCTAATCCTGCCCTGGAGCACCAGTCAGTTAAGATGTGGCACACATGGTGACAGAAAAACCTTGTGCACTACACAAAATGGCCGCCATCACGTTTTTTAATGGATAGTATCAGTAGATAACTCTGCGCTTGTATCCCCTTTATGGTGAAAATCTCAGCAGCGCCTCCAATGTAACCCCTCCTTTATTTTACCTCAGATCATATGGCATATCACTAAGGTGGGAGCCTGAGTCCTATGGGTTACTGTTTAATTCTTATAGTGTGTGGTACATGTTGTGTGAGACTGTAGTGAATAGACACATCACTGTGGTAATGAATTATAACAAGTTTTATAAACTCATATAGCTATAATCTGTGGTGTTACATATTTCATATGAATCAGTACGGTGACACTTAATCTCAGAATAACTCTATACACATATAAACTATACCAACAGTAATAACTTATCTATGTCCGGTCTCCCAATCATGGGATACTGGTCTCTAGATCCTGGTGTGCTAGCACAATTGTTGGAGCTCATAAACTGTGTGTGTGTTGCAGGTCTAGTGCTTCACAAAGATCAAACTGTGATGGCAATATAATTGCCGTTTATATCCTTTGTGGGTTAACTCACCCACTCCAACCTTGTGAAATTCCTACACAGCTGTCATCCCTAATGCCTCTATTTTGGGGGTCCTGCATGGACTCTCTGTGCAAGATGGGCCTGCACACCCTCACTCCCTCAGTTCCTTTTCCAACTGTCACCAACTGTCATTCCACTGGCTAAACACAGTCACATGGTCTAGTGGAATGTAATTCTTAAAGGGGCCATGTCCTGTGCTGATAGAAGACACAGGGGGTTACAATTATATGGGTGACAGATATACCTTTTTGAAATTTAAAGGGGGCATTACCAGGGGTATGGGATATAGTTGAGAAGGGAGGGCCTGGGTTGAGTTCAATAACCCCCTGCTAAAGAGAGTAGCAGTATAAATAGACATTTTACTAATTCTTTGCAGACTGCAAAGATGCAATGTTTGCCATTAGAATGAGTGGTGGTTGGTTTGCTGGATTTCAGAGCTCTTCACCAACATTCCGTAGATAATGCCAAGCTTTTGAGTAGTCCAGGGTGCATGATGATACTGGGTGTGGGCCAGGAGTGAGAAGTTTGTAGGGGATAGTGAGAGTAACATTTATATACGACCAGAGTAAGGAACAGAATTGGGTTAATTAGAAGGTTCATTATCCAAAAGGTGTATAACACAGCTGTGTACCTTACTTTAGTAGAGTTGAAAGGGTTTCAATGCAGTCAGTAGAATTGCCAATTGTTGAGTAAATAATATAGGATCATTCATCTTCCACTTTCCTGCTTAACTCTTATACTGCACGTAAAATATGCACTTATAATATGAATAGTATATATGCACACTATTAATGCAATGCTAGGCAAGCTGCATAGATAATAAAAGCAAAATGTTACAAAGTTTTCAAGCATAATTAAAGATAACACTAACAGAAAGCATTAGAAAACCTAGAAAAGATAATAAATAATACAATTATTTAAGATACTTAAAGTATCAACATTGAGTAAGAGTGTGAAGTAAAAATCAATGTCAAATAAATTAGTATTTACACATTGTGGTCTATACACTAAACATTACAAATTAAATATTGGTTGTTAAATTGATGCAATAAAACCAAAACGTATATATGTTTGTCTGAATCTGTATACTGTGATGTGTCCATCACAGCGTAGGATCTTATGTCCCAGATTTAAGGCAAGAAACATAGTATTTCTCTATATGGGGTTTATTTACAGGGTTAAATAATACACTAACAGGCCCACTGTCCCTTTAAGTCAAAACAAATCATAAAATAAATGCCTTCTCCTCTTTGGAGACTAACTGCACATTTAGCATCAGCCCTTACTAACTGGGTGGGCAGCAAAGCTGGTTACCACCCCAAAACAGGTACTATTATAGCTAGTTTCTCTTATCTGTTACTCCAAGGTCATGGAGCAGACATCCCTGCTTCAGCATGGTCTCGCTTCCTTCCTTCCTTCCTTCCTAGCGGAGCTCAGTCCCATGAGAGCTCAGAGAATCTCTATTCTGTAGCTCCATTACTATGGACCGGACATTCCCTGTTTCAGCACCGTCTCGCATCCTTCCTTCTTAGGGGAGCTCAGCTCCACGAGATCTCAGAGAATCTCTCCTCTGCAAGTCCAAATTTTAAGGATAGGACATTCCCGCTTCAGCACGGTCTTGCGTCCTTCCTTCTTCTTGAGATTAACAACCCAGGCAGTCCCAGCAGGCTCACGACCTCCGTCCAGCGAGAATAGGGGACTGTGCCTGCTTCAACACCTGGGGAGAACACTTGTCTGTCCCCCTCTCTGGGAACAGCAGTCTCTCTCGGTGTGTAGTCACTTCCTGACTTTTAAAACTCCACGAGCATTCAGGAGTTCAGCCTGCTCAATTAGTTTGCAGCTGCTGCTGGCTTCTCTAGGGGAGTTAACTCTGTGCGCTGGAAAGTCCCATAGCTGCCCTATTCTAGAGACAGTGATTGTATCACAATACTAACCATTTTATTTTTCATTGCGCTTTTTAGTTATATATTGAGATACAATACCTAAAAAAGGCACAGCAGTAATGATGCTCATACGTTTACTAAAATATTTCTTATAGCTGTCACAAAATTTGTAGAAACAGTGTCAAAATTCTATGGCATTGTTACATAGTAGATGCATAATTCAATGAAATATTAATGCATACAGTACTTAGAAGTACTTCAATGTACTAATGAAATAATTATTCATGATAAGGGGATAATTTTGTGTCATATACTGTTTTATTTTTAGAGAGACAGTATTATGTAATTCTCCCCTCTTGTGAATTTTATATTACATTTCTATTGAATATCCTGTGCAAACCAATCAGGTTTACCATACCTTCTTTCATAAGTATCAACACTTGGTACCTCTACCAATCCTTACCTTTAGACGGATTTAAGTAGCACACATTTCCCCTATATAATCGCACCCTATGAAGTAGCATCTGCTACGAAACACGTAGTACAAGTTTGTGTGCTACATTTGCTTTTATCTTCTATTGAGCCCCTCTTTTGAACTTGCTCAGTGCACGTTTTCTAATTCATACTATGTGTGACTGTTTGGTCTCTGGGCTATTCTTTGCACTGATGTCACCCTTGAGCGCTTGTGCCACAGCTGCTCCCTGATTTAGAGTGGGTATACATCTGAATATGATGGCACTTACACACGTTTTCCTTAATGAATTGTATAGTTATACCTGCCTTAATGAAATTATTTTTTTGGGATTATGATGATGTTTATTGTATGTGTATGTGCAATATTATATTAGGATCTGTGATGTAGATCATTACGTTTATGCAATTACATACAACTGTTCATGTCATGTAGACATATGTGAGAATGGGATTTCTTTGGATGTCCCTCTTTATATATAAATCGATGCATATATTCTTCCATCTACAGTATCTACAGATGCAGCCACGAGTATCCGATGGCTTGCCTGGGAAAATACTGTGGCTATCTCCCAGTAATACTGCAACATTTCTGAGAGATTCTGCAGCCAAACTAATGGCCCATCGGATTAACACAGTGAGGGGTCCCTGCGGTCACATTCAGTTTGAATGGAACAGCAGGGACCCCCCACTGTGTTAATCCGATGGGCCATTAGTCTGTGTAACACTCGTGCTGCCCGCAAACCTGACAAGACCCCGGTACTGAAGTGGGAAGGGGAAATACCACACACCCACAGCAGCGGGGGCGTGCCCGGAGTGTGGTATTGAGCATAGCCGGGTCTTGGACTGTAGAGAAGGGTTAGTCAGTACTTGCCGGATCCTGGGTTGTAGAAGGTAGCGCTGTGTCCAGGGAGTAGAGTGATCTGTGTAGTGAGTGTCCGTTAGCCGAGTCCAAGGGGTAGAGAGATAAGAGTGGTCAAGTCCGTAAGCCAAAGGTCAAGATCCAGAGGAGGTACGCAGCCAGACCAGGTCAGGAACGAGGGCACTGGAATACAAGGAAAAAGAGAGCCCTGAGGTACAGAAGGTTATGCTGAGCACTGACTAAGTGGGAAGGCAAGAACTAAATACCTGGCAGCGGCCAATGAGCGGGGAGGAGGAAGGGAGGAGTGTCCCCAGCAGGGAGTGGGATAGGAGGAAGACCAGAAGACGTCAGGGGCTTTTGCGTCTCTCGGGTGCGTAGCGCGGCGTCCCGCCTCAACCGGAGGCGGGGCTACCCGCGGACGTAATAGTACAAGACGCACAGGTCCGCGCGTGCCCTGTAATGCTGGTGGGCGCGCGGGGCCCGGAAGAGACCCGGCAGACACGGGGGAAGCAGGGGGGGCTGAGCGCGCAGGAGCAAGCCGGGGATGAGAGGCAGCGGCGACTGTGGGACCCAAGGTAGGAGCTGAGGGGACCCGTCGAGCAGGATGTGCCCCCTGGTCCCTTACAGTCTGGCTGCAGAAATCTCACAGAAATGTTGCTGTTTACTGGAAGATTGCCCCAAATTTCCAAGGCAAGCCATTGGATACTCGTGGCTGCATTTGTAGTTGGTTCTATATTTATAACTTATATTTATCTATCCTGTACACACATTAGTTTACATACTGTAGGAGATGAAACAACATTGCTTTCAGGGTAGCTGCTGTAGGTATATACCATCAATTTTGTTTATCTAACATCTGATGCATTATAAATGAAATGAGTATGCTTTATATTTTTTTTGTCATTAATGCTTGTGTCGGAAGAAGTAGAGTTTCTTAGGATACCTGATTTTAATATTTTATACTATACAAACTTTCTATGTCTATGCTTGATAAAGTTTTGAGCTATTGAAGTTTTTTGTAACATGTCTATGCACTCTGGGTCACCATGAAAATGGGCGACATCCGCTGGGGGCAGGTCCTGCGCTCACATTCACATTGAGCCTCGCAGCACAACTGAGGGTAAATCAGAAGTTCCTGAAACTGCCCTCAGGGAACTAGCGCTGATTGGAGGTGCGGTTGGTGTGATGTCAGAGTGCGAGTGGAGGATGCCAATACCCTTGACGTCACCACGTTTTGGCACGAAGTGGGGCATTTTGTATGTATATATAAGGTACAGTATGTGTTTTGGTTGACTTATGGACTCCTTGATAAAGTGCAACGCACACGAAACTTGTAGGAGGTCTGTTATACCTCCTTTTTTAATGGACCTAATAAAATATTTTTATATCTACCTTGGACCCATTCTCTTGGCTGTGCGCTGTACTTTCACTTTTTGCATATCTTCATTCACCATCAGCAGCACACCTCATTAGGGGCACAGGACAGAGGCATTTATATATCTGTGAGTATATTATGATTGCTATCATGTGTTTTTATAACAGTTCTGGGACTATCCCAATGAGGTTTGGAGGAGTGGGTCTAGCACCGTTACTCTTTTCCTTCAGGGTTTTGTTGGCCCTTTTCAGAAGTTCATTACACTTGAAATTTATATATTCTCTCATATACCACTAGCCTTTTATCCTGTGCCCTGGCTTATGTGCTATTTATTCTTTGTGTATACATTACGCTAAGGATCTGGTGCTTGAGCACTTATACCACTAAAACCTTGTATCTGCTCTGTAACAGGGGACTTATCCCGGTTCACAAATGTGCCTCTAATCCAGCAGTGTGGTGGTTAACTGCTGGTAGGCAATTAACTAACACCACCTGGCTGATTACAGGTGGTAGAAAAAGCCTGCCTTTGAGACAGGAAGTGAGACTCCTTAGCTCACACCTGAGCTGAACTTTGGAGACAGAGCAGAGATTCATTAGTCCACAATGGGGCTGAACCAAGGAAGGGCAGATGTCTTGAGCGACAAGCTGACCACAAGACAAAGGGGACAAGATTCTAAACTTGGAGCCTGACATTTTCTGTGCACACAAGGGTGCGGTTACCAGGAGAGCAGAGAAGCTTCCCCTACAGCAGCCCAGCTAACAGATAAGACTTTTTCGTATAAGACTATTATCTATGTCTGTGTATTGATAAATGTCTCCATGATTTGGGGCTGGTAAATAGCTTAGCTAACCAACCCAGTAAGAGAGGGCTGAGCTACATGTATAGATAGTCTCCAAAGCAGAGATAGGTGTTTTTGGTTGGCTCACTATTTCGCTTATGTTGATTTTTTTTTGCTGTTTAAAGCGACAGGCACAATAAAGCCTTGTTATAATTTCACCTTACAAAAGTCTCCATTGTGTACCTCTGCACATGTCCTCCTACATATGGTGTCAGAAATTTGGGATGAGAGGTGGCCTTTGAAGTTTAAAGGACCGGAGATTGCCTGTGGAATTTTTTTTTGTGCTTTTGCCTGCATACAGTCTTGCAAACAAACCTGAGCAACAAAAACAAAGATTCACCTGCAGCAGAGATTAGAATTAAAGGGGCTTTGCCTTTCAGCAGTAGTCAGGGTTCAAGAAGTGAGTTAGCGCTCCAGAGGAGCTAGGCTTTATTGTTTTCTTTAAAAAAAAAAATTTGTGCTGAAGCAGTGAATACAGACAGTGACCCACGAGCGGTACTGATTCTGGAAGTAAAGACTGCCACACCGCATAGGACTACCAGCTGTGAATGGAGTATATGCAGAAAAGTGTGAAAATTGATGCAAGACTGTGCTGAAGCAGGGGAATTTTCAGCAAACAAATGCTGAGTGTAAAATTGCCCTACAGGGGAATAGGGGATTGCTGAACTGTGCAAAAAAAGGTATTCCAAAGCCAATTGCTGAGTGTTGAGTTACCCTGCCGGGAGTGAAAGAAATATTCCACTGCAAAGAAAGTTTTTTCTTTCTGCAAGTAAAAAAAAAAAAAGTCTGCCTGTGTATCTTGGGAGAGTGAATGCCATATTACCCAAAGATGAGACTGAAAATTACTGAACTCAAGCAGAAAACCAAATTCTGTTGCTGAAGCGGAGGGATTGCATATAGCAAGTAAATAGTGTAAAGCAAATGCCTTTGCTGTAGCCAGAAAATGGGCAGCTAGCAAGCATTGTATTTAAAGAAATAGAACACTGGGAATTTAAAATGGCCACCCAGCTGAAGTCAAATACAGACAATGTAAAAATAGGGAAGGAAATTTGTTCCTGGTGTAAAGAACCCCACCACACGGAGCAGTGTCCCTTCAGGCCTTATTCAGACGTTGAGAATGAATGCATGCACTGTAATGCTAATGTTGTAAAACTTACCAAAGGGAAGGAAAAGTCTACAGAGAGGCCTGTGAGAGCTACGACCTCTACAAGCAAAATATGCCCACCTGTAGGACTACAACTATTTGGGGTTCTAGCAAATACAGTGACAACAGCTGCAATAGTGCCTCCTGAGGTCAGGAAGAAAAATATACCTGATGGCCCCCAAATGGAGGACAAAATACAGCATTCCTGTAATGAACCCTACCCCACGGAAGAGTGGCCCTTCCAGTCCGATGAGGAGGAAGACATCTCTTATGGGGAACCCAAACCGTGTCACACCCACAAAACACCCCAAGAATGGTGGGGGTGCCTGAACTCAGTACGAACCGAAAGACCGCTCCCTATGATGACGAATATGATCGGCGGGAGAAAGAGCGGGAGCAGTGGCTCACCGAATATTTACGTCAGCTACAGTATTACAGTTGCAAGAAAAGCCGGGTGGATCCAGTGATGCTGCTAAAATTTCAAATGAAGATGGAGACCCCAGTATCCCTGAGGGGACGGTGTCATTCAAAACAAAAAGGCGGAAAAAGAAAAGCGGTTCTTCACTTACCGTGGAAGGAACAGACACATCTGCAGATCTTGCGGAGGAAAAGGGGGTCCAAAATGCCCTGCAGCCTAGAGAAAATGGAGAAGTCTGGGTGACAGATATACCTTTTTGAAATTTAAAGGGGGCATTACCAGGGGTATGGGATATAGTTGAGAAGAGAGGGCCTGGGTTGAGTTCAATAACCCCCTGCTAAAGAGAGTAGCAGTATAAATAGACATTTTACTAATTCTTTGCAGACTGCAAAGATGCAATGTTTGCCATTAGAATGAGTCGTGGTTGGTTTGCTGGATTTCAGAGCTCTTCACCAACATTCCGTAGATAATGCCAAGCTTTTGAGTAGTCCAGGGTGCATGATGATACTGGGTGTGGGCCAGGAGTGAGAAGTTTGTAGGGGATAGTGAGAGTAACATTTATATGCGACCAGAGTAAGGAACAGAATTGGGTTAATTAGAAGGTTCATTATCCAAAAGGTATATAACACAGCTGTGTACCTTACTTTAGTAGAGTTGAAAGGGTTTCAATGCAGTCAGTAGAATTGCCAATTGTTGAGTAAATAATATAGGATCATTCATCTTCCACTTTCCTGCTTAACTCTTATACTGCACGTAAAAGATGCACTTATAATATGAATAGTATATATGCACACTATTAATGCAATGCTAGGCAAGCTGCATAGATAATAAAAGCAAAATGTTACAAAGTTTTCAAGCATAATTAAAGATAACACTAACAGAAAGCATTAGAAAACCTAGAAAAGATAATAAATAATACAATTATTTAAGATACTTAAAGTATCAACATTGATTAAGAGTGTGAAGTAAAAATCAATGTCAAATAAATTAGTATTTACACATTGTGGTCTATACACTAAACATTACAAATTAAATATTGGTTGTTAAATTGATGCAATAAAACCAAAACGTATATATGTTTGTCTGCATCTGTATACTGTGATGTGTCCATCACAGCGTAGGATCTTATGTCCCAGATTTAAGGCAAGAAACATAGTATTTCTCTATATGGGGTTTATTTACAGGGTTAAATAATACACTAACAGGCCCACTGTCCCTTTAAGTCAAAACAAATCATAAAATAAATGCCTTCTCCTCTTTGGAGACTAACTGCACATTCAGCTTCAGCCCTTACTAACTGGGTGGGCAGCAAAGCTGGTTACCACCCCAAAACAAGTACTATTATAGCTAGTTTCTCTTATCTGTTACTCCAAGGTTATGGAGCAGACATCCCTGCTTCAGCATGGTCTCGCTTCCTTCCTTCCTTCCTAGCGGAGCTCAGTCCCATGAGAGCTCAGAGAATCTCTATTCTGTAGCTCCATTACTATGGACCGGACATTCCCTGCTTCAGCACCGTCTCGCATCCTTCCTTCTTAGGGGAGCTCAGCTCCACGAGATCTCAGAGAATCTCTCCTCTGCAAGTCCAAATTTTAAGGATAGGACATTCCCGCTTCAGCACGGTCTTGCGTCCTTCCTTCTTCTTGAGATTAACAACCCAGGCAGTCCCAGCAGGCTCACGACCTCCGTCCAGCGAGAATAGGGGACTGTGCCTGCTTCAACACCTGGGGAGAACTCTTGTCTGTCCCCCTCTCTGGGAACAGCAGTCTCTCTCGGTGTGTAGTCACTTCCTGACTTTTAAAACTCCACGAGCATTCAGGAGTTCAGCCTGCTCAATTAGTTTGCAGCTGCTGCTGGCTTCTCTAGGGGAGTTAACTCTGTGCGCTGGAAAGTCCCATAGCTGCCCTATTCTAGAGACAGTGATTGTATCACAATACTAACCATTTTATTTTTCATTGCGCTTTTTAGTTGTATATTGAGATACAACACCTAAAAAAGGCACAGCAGTAATGATGCCCATACGTTTACTAAAATATTTCTTATAGCTGTCACAAAATTTGTAGAAACAGTGTCAAAATTCTATGGCATTGTTACATAGTAGATGCATAATTCAATGAAATATTAATGCATACAGTACTTAGAAGTACTTCAATGTACTAATGAAATAATTATTCATGATAAGGGGATAATTTTGTGTCATATACTGTTTTATTTTTAGAGAGACAGTATTATGTAATTCTCCCCTCTTGTGAATTTTATATTAACATTTCTATTGAATATCCTGTGCAAACCAATCAGGTTTACCATACCTTCTTTCATAAGTATCAACACTTGGTACCTCTACCAATCCTTACCTTTAGAGGGATTTAAGTAGCACACATTTCCCCTCTATAATCACACCCTATGAAGTAGCATCTGCTACGAAACGCGTAGGACAAGTTTGTGTGCTACATTTGCTTTTATCTTCTATTGAGCCCCTCTTTTGAACTTGCTCAGTTCATGTTTTCTAATTCATACTATGTGTGACTGTTTGGTCTCTGGGCTATTCTTTGCACTGATGTCACCCTTGAGCGCTTGTGCCACAGCTGCTCCCTGATTTAGTGTGGGTATACATCTGAATATGATGGCACTTACACACGTTTTCCTTAATGAATTGTATAGTTATACCTGCCTTAATGAAAATTTTTTTTTGGGATTATGATGATGTTTATTGTATGTGTATGTGCAATATTATATTAGGATCTGTGATGTAGATCATTACGTTTATGCAATTACATACAACTGTTCATGTCATGTAGACATATGTGAGAATGGGATTTCTTTGGATGTCCCTCTTTATATATAAATCGATGCATATATTCTTCCATCTACAGTATCTACAGATGCAGCCACGAGTATCCGATGGCTTGCCTGGGAAAATACTGTGGCTATCTCCCAGTAGTACTGCAACATTTCTGAGAGATTCTGCAGCCAAACTAATGGCCCATCGGATTAACACAGTGAGGGGTCCCTGCAGTCACATTCAGTTTGAATGGAACAGCAGGGACCCCCCACTGTGTTAATCCGATGGGCCATTAGTCTGTGTAATGCTCGTGCTGCCCGCAAACCTGACAAGACCCCGGTACTGAGGTGGGAAGGGGAAATACCACACACCCACAGCAGCGGGGGAGTGCCCAGAGTGTGGTATTGAGCATAGCCGGGTCTTGGACTGTAGAGAAGGGTTAGTCAGTACTTGCCGGATCCTGGGTTGTAGAAGGTAGCGCTGTGTCCAGGGAGTAGAGAGATCTGTGTAGTGAGTGTCCGTTAGCCGAGTCCAAGGGGTAGAGAGATAAGAGTGGTCAAGTCCGTAAGCCAAAGGTCAAGATCCAGAGGAGGTACGCAGCCAGACCAGGTCAGGAACGAGGGCACTGGAATACAAGGAAAAAGAGAGCCCTGAGGTACAGAAGGTTATGCTGAGCACTGACTAAGGGGGAAGGCAAGAACTAAATACCTGACAGCGGCCAATGAGTGGGGAGGAGGAAGGGAGGAGTGTCCCCAGCAGGGAGTGGGATAGGAGGAAGACCAGAAGACGTCAGGGGCTTTTGCGTCTCTCGGGTGCGTAGCGCGGCGTCCCGCCTCAACCGGAGGCGGGGCTACCCGCGGACGTAATAGTACAAGACGCACAGGTCCGCGCGTGCCCTGTAATGCTGGTGGGCGCGCGGGGCCCGGAACAGACCCGGCAGACATGGGGGAAGCAGGGGGGCTGAGCGCGCAGGAGCAAGCCGGGGATGAGAGGCAGCGGCGACTGTGGGACCCAAGGTAGGAGCTGAGGGGACCCGTCGAGCGGGACGTGCCCCCTGGTCCCTTACAGTCTGGCTGCAGAAATCTCACAGAAATGTTGCTGTTTACTGGAAGATTGCCCCAAATTTCCAAGGCAAGCCATTGGATACTCGTGGCTGCATTTGTAGTTGGTTCTATATTTATAACTTATATTTATCTATCCTGTACACACATTAGTTTACATAAGAGATGAAACAACATTGCCTTCAGGGTAGCTGCTGTAGGTATATACCATCAATTTTGTTTATCTAACATCTGATGCATTATAAATGAAATGAGTATGCTTTATAATTTTTTTGTCATTAATGCTTGTGTCGGAAGAAGTAGAGTTTCTTAGGATACCTGATTTTAATATTTTATACTATACAAACTTTCTATGTCTATGCTTGATAAAGTTTTGAGCTATTGAAGTTTTTTGTAACATGTCTATGCACTCTGGGTCACCATGAAAATGGGCGACATCCGCTGGGGGCAGGTCCTGCGCTCACATTCACATTGAGCCTCGCAGCACAACTGAGGGTAAATCAGAAGTTCCTGAAACTGCCCTCAGGGAACTAGCGCTGATTGGAGGTGCGGTTGGTGTGATATCAGAGTGCGAGTGGAGGATGCCAATACCCTTGACGTCACCACGTTTTGGCACGAAGTGGGGCATTTTGTATGTGTATATAAGGTACAGTATGTGTTTTGGTTGACTTATGGACTCCTTGATAAAGTGCAACGCACACGAAACTTGTAGGAGGTCTGTTATACCTCCTTTTTTAATGGACCTAATAAAATATTTTTATATCTACCTTGGACCCACTCTCTTGGCTGTGCGCTGTACTTTCACTTTTTGCATATCTTCATTCACCATCAGCAGCACACCTCATTAGGGGCACAGGACAGAGGCATTTATATATCTGTGAGTATATTATGATTGCTATCATGTGTTTTTATAACAGTTCTGGGACTATCCCAATGAGGTTTGGAGGAGTGGGTCTAGCACCGTTACTCTTTTCCTTCAGGGTTTTGTTGGCCCTTTTCAGAAGTTCATTACACTTGAAATTTATATATTCACTCATATACCACTAGCCTTTTATCCTGTGCCCTGGCTTATGTGCTATTTATTCTTTGTGTATACATTAAGCTAAGGATCTGGTGCTTGAGCGCTTATACCACTAAAACCTTGTATCTGCTCTGTAACAGGGGACTTATCCCGGTTCACAAATGTGCCTCTAATCCAGCAGTGTGGTGGTTAACTGCTGGTAGGCAATTAACTAACACCACCTGGCTGATTACAGGTGGTAGAAAAAGCCTGCCTTTGAGACAGGAAGTGAGACTCCTTAGCTCAAACCTGAGCTGAACTTTGGAGACAGAGCAGAGATTCCTTAGTCCACAATGGGGCTGAACCAAGGAAGGGCAGATATCTTGAGCGACAAGCTGACCACAAGACAAAGGGGACAAGATTCTAAACTTGGAGCCTGACATTTTCTGTGCACACAAGGGTGAGGTTCCAGGAGAGCAGAGAAGCTTCCCCTACAGCAGCCCAGCTATCAGATAAGACTTTTTCGTATAAGACTATTATCTATGTCTGTGTATTGATAAATGTCTCCATGATTTGGGGCTGGTAAATAGCTTAGCTAACCAACCCAGTAAGAGAGGGCTGAGCTACATGTATAGATAGTCTCCAAAGCAGAGATAGGGGTTTTTGGTTGGCTCACTATTTCGCTTACTGCACCGACACACTTTATTCGAGCAAATACCCAGTATGTACCTAGCAGATACCTGGAATGCGCCGCTCCTCACCTCTGACAAGCCCCGTTGCATTTGCCTTCCCAGCCTGGGTTCATGCCTGGCTGACGGGCGGCTGATCTGTTAAATGATAATGATTAGGATTTAATAGGCTGCAATGCTTCGCGTGTCTACCAGATGGCATAAATTCATGAATTGCAATGCAGTATATATATACTGTGCAGTATTGCAGCCAGCGGGAATAAAATGCTTCAATCCCTGCCTGGAAAATAACCCAATATACTCGGGCAGAAAACAGTCACAAACCTCAATACACCCGGGTATACCCGAATTCGTGGGACTAGCCGAGCTCGAATAAAGTGTGTCGCCAGTGTATGTTGATTTTTTTTGCTGTTTAAAGAGACAGGCACAATAAAGCCTTGTTATAATTTCACCTTACAAAAGTCTCCATTGTGTACCTCTGCACATGTCCTCCTACATATGGTGTCAGAAATTTGGGATGAGAGGTGGCCTTTGAAGTTTAAAGGACCGGAGATTGCCTGTGGAATTTTTTTTTGTGCTTTTGCCTGCATACAGTCTTGCAAACAAACCTGAGCAACAAAAACAAAGATTCACCTGCAGCAGAGATCAGAATGAAAGGGGCTTTGCCTTCCAGCAGTAGTCAGGGTTCAAGAAGTAAGTTAGCGCTCCAGAGGAGCTAGGCTTTATTGTTTTTGTTAAAAAAAAAAATTTGCGCTGAATCAGTGAATACAGACAGTGACCCTCGAGCGGTACTGATTCTGGAAGTAAAGACTGCCACACCGCATAGGACTACCAGCTGTGAATGGAGTATATGCAGAAAAGTGTGAAAATTGATGCAAGACTGTGCTGAAGCAGGGGAATTTTCAGCAAACAAATGCTGAGTGTAAAATTGCCCTACAGGGGAAAAAGGGATTGCTGAACTGTGCAAAAAAAGGTATTCCAAAGCCAATTGCTGAGTGTTGAGTTACCCTGCCGGGAGTGAAAGAAATATTCCACTGCAAAGAATGTTTTTTTTTTTCTGCAAGTAAAAAAAAAAAAAAGTCTGCCTGTGTATCTTGGGAGAGTGAATGCCATAATACCCAAAGATGAGACTGAAAATTACTGAACTCAAGCAGAAAACCAAATTCTGTTGCTGAAGCGGAGGGATTGCACATAGCAAGTAAATAGTGTAAAGCAAATGCCTTTGCTGAAGCCAGAAAATGGGCAGCTAGCAAGCATTGTATTTAAAGAAATAGAACCCTGGGAATTTAAAATGGCCACCCAGCTGAAGTCAAATACAGACTCTGTAAAAATAGGGAAGGAAATTTGTTCCTGGTGTAAAGAACCCCACCACACGGAGCAGTGTCCCTTCAGGCCTTATTCACACGTTGAGAATGAATGCATGCACTGTAATGCTAATGTTGTAAAACTTACCGAAGGAAAAGTCTACAGAGAGGCCTGTGAGAGCTACGACCTCTACAAGCAAAATATGCCCACCTGTAGGACTACAACTATTTGGGGTTCTAGCAAATACAGTGACAACAGCTGCAATAGTGCCGCCTAAGGTCAGGAAGAAAAATATACCTGATGGACCCCAAATGGAGGACAAAATACAGCGTTCCTGTAATGAACCCTACCCCACGGAAGAGTGGCCCTTCCAGTCCAATGAGGAGGAAGACATCTCTTATGGGGAACCCAAACCGTGTCACACCCACAAAACACCCCAAGAATGGTGGGGGTGCCTGAACTCGGTACGAACCGAAAGACCGCTCCCTATGATGACGAATATTATCGGCGGGAGAAAGAGCGGGAGCAGTGGCTCACCGAATATTTCCGTCAGCTATTACAGTTGCAAGAAAAGCCGGGTGGATCCAGTGATGCTGCTAAAATTTCAAATGAAGATGGAGACCCCAGTATCCCTGAGGGGACGGTGTCATTCAAAACAAAAAGGCGGAAAAAGAAAAGTGGTTCTTCACTTACCGTAGAAGGAACAGACACATCTGCAGATCTTGCGGAGGAAAAGGGGGTCCGAAATGCCCTGCAGCCTAGAGAAAATGGAGAAGTCGTCCCGCGGATGACCTTTACAGTTATACCTACTGTTAAATATAGCTATCACAGCAAAGTCTGAGTCAAAGAGGTGCATGTTAAGCAAACCTACAGTGATAGCGGTTTTGACTGTAGGGTCTAATCAGTGTGAGACAGTGGTTGCTTGCCTTGCATTGTGAAGATGGTTTGTATACATAATAAAGTGATTCAATTTGGCCATGTTACAGATCCAGAGATTAAAACTGTTTGAATGGTAATGTACAAAAACAACCAATGCTTGTGTTTCTTTTTCTATCAGGGTAATTGAGATCAGATTCAAAAACATTTGCTTGTATACTGTACATCCTCAATCATTAATTACCTTAACTAACCAATATAATAAAAGACCTGAAAACCATAGAACCAAAAACTAAATAAATCCACAATTATTACATTTGGTCAATGCAACAATATACATGTTAAAAGTTGAATAATATAAGAATAGTTCTTATACGCTTGCATATTGAAGTTGCATCTACTGTATGATCAGAAACTTTTATAAGGATCAATGCAGTGTGAATCACTAGAAAATAATATATAAAAAAGGAGCACTAATGTTATTAAGATTTGATTAATTACAGCAAAATGTGAAAAATCCTATATTTTTTTAAATTAATCAGTTCTGTAGTATTAGATAATATGATCTGCATTTTTTTTAACTCCCAATGCCCTTTTTAATTACTTTTTTTTAATGTACTGATCATCCTTTGGTTGCTATAGCAACCATTTAGAAAGTCATATCCACTTCCTCTTTTGAAACAGGCTTTGACGCACACTTTTGTAAGCTCTGCCATTTCGCAACAAAGTATCACAATCAGATCTGTTGATGTGTACCACACAGCAGATTGTCTATTTCTCTGAAAGCTGTAGCAATAATGTGTTACACTTATGTAGCTTGGACTGGTTATTGGCTACCAGTCTGCCCTCCCTTGTAAGCCCTGGGAAAAGCAGGCCATACAGTATCTATCATGGATTTTCCCCACTCCTAGCAGTGCCCTTGAGCGACAGGGGAGGAGGTGGAACCAGGCCTGAGTTTACCCAATACTGGTCAGATCTGGTGCCCTCCTCCTGACTGTACTTAAGGAGATTGCTGACCAAATTTAGTTAGTGCCTCTTCCCACTTGAGAGAGGCAGGTCACACACAGGTTGCCTGAACACTGGCCTTTCCTGTTCCTCTTCCCCTTGGGGGAGAGTGAGTGTGCACCTTTCCCCTGATCCTCATAGAGGATCAGGGAAAAGCAAGGAGTGCTTTGGGGGCCCTTGACCTGTAGTGCAGGTCCAGGAACCATCCTACAGCTGGATACAACACCAGAGACTGCATTGGGCAGAAGCCTGCTGTGACTGCATTATGCTGAACCCAATAAACTGTTCCAGTTATTATACCTACTGCCTGGTTTGTGATCTTACTAGGGGGAGAGGTAACCGTTTCTATCGCAGGAGATCGCCTCCATCCATCTGGAGCCTGCGGCAGATGGAGGCGCTGAACTGCTAGAGATCTATGTCGGGTATGTACCCCAGAAGCCTGTCCTGTGTCCCCACAACCATCGGCGGACTACTCAGCCCTCCTGCTTACCAACAGGTAGCATGGACCAGACATGCTGTAATGGCAGAATCCCATTGGGTGAGGGAAACACCGTTACATGTAGTAATAAAATGTTACATATCAGCTGCAGCATTTCACAGACTGATGCACTAGTCAGAAGGCAACCATTTAGTTAGGTACACAATAAGGATTTTGACAGATTTATACTGTAACAGGAGCACGAAACGATTGCCAGCTTAAGTAAGAATTTAGAATTATACATTGTCACATGCTTTACATATATATATATATACATAAATAAGAAAAAAAAGGGAAAAAAGAATTTCAGCTTTAAGTGATCTGAAAACTAAGATTCATCTTTTTGCAGTAATATTTTACAAATGTAGCCACTTTAATGTGTGTGGGTTTCAGTTTAGCAATTCCTGGCAGGTACAGAAATGAGTCCTTCTACGGGAACAAAAACTTGCCCATGCAAAGCAAATATTTTTTTCATTTTGATTCTCTATAAGCATAAGCAACCCTTTTCTATCATCACCAATTACTAGGAGAGATGAAATCTGTTTAATTTATTCTGGTCAGTGGAACAAAGACTTATAGGCCCTACCAGATAAAATCAAAGTATTTCTCAAATACTAATTTTAAGATTTTGCAAAGTGCAAAAAAATGTGATAATGACTTTTACTTTATAAGAAGGCAGGGAATACATGACAGTATTCTTAATTATGCTGCAGCTGTTTACAGGATGTTACATAATACAATTGCATACAACCATGATTTAGAATTAGTTATACAGTATTTGTACATTCTGTCCACAGGCATAATCAGAACCTTTTTCATCATTTCTTTCAGATCTTTCAATCTGATACTGGTGTTAGAAAGTTTGATTGATTACAATTGAAGAACTGACATAAGGAATAATTATGGAAATGTAAACCATAATGTGATCAAAATCATCAAAGGCATCTGCAGGAGAGATAAGATGTGAATAAAATATGAAACTGGTCATTTTTGACAGGATATTTAAGATGCATTTATTTTTCCAGATATTCAATAACAAGAGTCACTGACGTACACATAACCTTATGCACATATAATTTAGTTTTAATTGAGATTTCATAGGACACAAAATGATAAATAAATGTTCTATTGTATTTGATTCAATCTACTGGTCTACTGTAACATAACAAATATTTATTAATGAACATTTTATAAGGAACTAGCTGATATACCCAGCGTTGCCCGGGCGTGGAGTGGAAGGGGGGGGCAAAGGGCAAGGAGGGGGGGGCAAAGGGCAGGGAGGGGGGGGGGGCAAAATGGCAGGGGGGGCAAAGGGCAGGGAGGGGGGGCAAAGGGCAGGGAGGGGGGGACTCAATCCCCCCCCACACACACACACACACAATCCCCCCCCCCACACACACACACACACACAATCCCCCCCCACACAATCCCCCCCCACACACAATCACACAATACCCATACTCAATCCCCCCCCCCTACACACACACAATCCCCCCCCACACACAATCCCCCCCCCACACACACACTTCCCACACACACACACACACACTCAATCCCCCCACCCCCCACACACACACACTCAATTCCACCCACCCCCCACACACACACACTCAATCCACCCCCCCCCCCACACACACACTCAATCCCCCCCACCCCCCACACACACACACTCAATCACTCCCCCCCCCACCACCACCACCAACACACACACACACACACACTTAATCAGTCCACAATTTCACCTGGGGGGGCGACATGCTCCGATCCCCCAACCCCCCAAGCTGCTGAAAACGGGAAGCAGACAGGAAGAGAAGGAGGGCTTGTCTGTGTGCAGAGAGAAGCCCACCCCCTCTGCAAGACACAGACATAGAAGCAGCAGCACGAATCTTCTGGCCCTGCCCCCTCTGCAAGACACAGACATAGAAGCAGCAGCACGGAGCGCCCGTGCACAGCTCTGGCCGCCCCCAGGTTTCCCAGCAAGCTGCTCGCGCCCCCCCTACATAATCGTGCGCCCCCCCTACCTAGTGTGTGTGTGTGTGTGTGTTTGGCCCGTCACTCCGCCTCAGGCCAATGAGAGGTGTGCGGGGGCGGGCGGGCGGCCCAAGGGACCAATGAGATTTCCCCTAGGGACACCGGACATCCAGACAAGCATACAGTGCTTTCACTAATATAGTATAAGATCTGTCCGGATACCTAAGATGGCTGCTGACAGGAAGTGACTTCTCACCCTCACTGAAGGTTCCGTGGCCATCTTGCTTCCTGTCAATTCCTGCTCCTGACTTCCTAATAGGAAGTCAACCTCTCTCTGGCCTTCATTGCCAGCAGCTCTTTCTGGCCTTTAAATAGCAGGCAGTTACTCCCTGTCAGTGCTTGTGCAAAGTACTCTGCTTGAGCCCTGTCTTTGCCTCTGTGTTTACCTGCTTGTGCTTGACCTCTGTCTGGACTTGACCACCCCTCCCTGCCACCTGACTCGACCCCGGAAATGAATTTTACTATCCGTGCCTGCTGCCTGCTTCGACCCCGGAATTCGACTTGACTACCCCTGCATCTCAGGCCTCAGATCCCAGGCCAAGGTCAGTGTACTACTCCCTACCGCTACCCTGCGGGGTCGTATCCTGTCTTGTGGTCAGCAACATTACACATTGCACATGTCACTCAATGGACCCTGCTGAGGTAGTGGATGCCGTTACTTGTCAGGCCCAGCTTTTGGGAACCCATGCCATTCATCTAGCTACGCTGGATCAGAAACTGGATTCAATCTCCGCTATGCTGCAAACTGTGTGCAGTCACCTCAGCCCTTCCACGGTAGCTCCATCTCCCTCCTCGCCTTCTGATGGTCAAGTTGTGCCAGTACCTGTGGTCTCAAAGGAACCCTTTATCCATTCTCGCAGCTGCTATGGATGCCTTCCCTCAGCTTGCAGAGGATTCCTGAACCAGTGCCAGGTTCAGTTTGACATGCAAACATTATCCTTCTCTACCCACTGCTCTCGGGTGGCGTACATCTTCTCCCTCCTCACAGATGAAGTGTTAGCCTGGGCATCCCCCCTTTATGATAAAGATTTCTGCCAAAACATGCACTCCAGCAGAATAAACAAGGCTCCCACACCATGGGACAATATTCGATTGAGTTTAGGACCCTGGCAGCGGAGACCAATTGGAACGAGGGGGCATGGAAGTCTGCTTTCCATCTCGGCATTGAGGAGAGACTGAAGGATGAATTAACTTACATGGACATTCTCACTGATCTAGAAGGTCTGATCACCCTTTGCATTTCCTTCGATCTTCAGATGAGGGACAGACATCAGGGCAGGGCCGTTATCACAGGGTCCAGTCTGTTCCATTGGTCCCACCTCTGAAGGTTCCTCCTAATAATGCCTTCTAAGAATTGGCAGAGCCTATGAAGTTAGGTAGTATGCGTCTCACGGAACGGGAGATGCAGCACCGTCGCACCTTGGGATTGAGCCTCTACTATTGCGAGAAAGACCATATGGTACAGGTCTCTTCTAAGAAATCAAGAGACGGCCAGTGCCCAGCAAAAACAGGGGAGTTGCCTCTGTGTATATGCGCCATATCCACATCTGTTTATCTTGGCAGAACCATTCGGTTACTACCAAGGCCTTCGTGGATTCTGGAGCCACTGGTATGTTCGTGGATAAAGCATTCGCTCAGCCGAGTTAATTTCCCCTCCAGAGAAAGGACCTGCCCCTGGGTATTTCTGCTATTGATTGCAGACCATTGGGATCTGGGGTTGTTTCGCAAGAGACGACTCAGCTCAAAATCACGGTCAGTGGTTTGCACCATGAGGTTCTTCAGTTGGATGTTATCCATTCCCCAACCATCAATGTCAACCTGAGGCTTCCTTGGCTATGCATTGATAACCTGACTGGACCTCAGGACAGATACTAACTTGGGGGTCTAACTGCGATGCGAAATTCCTTCCACTGTGTCATCCTGTCATTGTCTCCTACCACCCAGGATCCAAGAAGGTGAAGGCTGATGCCCTATCCTGCCAGTTGTCCACGGACGACATAGACACTACGGATAAGGTTCCCATCTTTGCTCCTGCTAAGATCGTGTCCACCATTACCATGCTCCAATGCATCCAGAAAGCCCAGGCCAAGTTGCCCACCTCTCCCACCTCCCCTTCCTCTACTCCATGACTTCTCCCAGCCACAGTCCCAGTTACAGCCCGACTAGTCCCAGTTATTCCCTGTCCTGCCCTAGACACAGCCCAGCCAGCCCCAGTTCCCCAGAGTACACCTCAACCTTTCTCAAATACTCGTCTAGATACACCCTGACCTCCCCCACTGTGGACATCCAGATGAACAAGGATCTGGTTGCCCTGGAGTTCGACCCTGAAGGGGGGGATACTATAAGGGATCTGTCTGGATACCTAAGATGGCTGCAGACAGGAAGCGACCTCTCACCCTCACAGAAGTTACTGTGGACATCTTGCTTCCTGGCAATTCCTACTCCTCACTGCCTGACAGGAAGTCAGCCTCTCTCTGGCCCTCATTTAAAGGTATTCTGACCTTTAAACTCCTTGTTGCTCATGCAAAGTACTCTGTACCCTGTTCTGCTTGAGTCCTGTCTTTGCCTTTGTGTTTACCTGCTTGTGCTTGACCTCTGCCTGGATCTGACCACCCCTGCCTGCCACCTGCCCCAACCCCGGAATTGCACTTGACTAACCCTGCATCTCAGGCCTCATATCCCAGGCCAAGGTCGGTGTACTATTACCTACCTCTTCCCTGTGGGTGCGTATCCTATCTTGCAGTCAGCAATGTTGCACATTTAGATCTGATAACATCTACAGATGTGGCACAGATTACTGCTCCTGCTAACGCTGGTGTGTTATTTAACAGCAGCGCTATTGAAAACAATGATTAAGGAGATACACTAACGCCTACCTTTTTGCAGAGTCTAAAATTAATTAATTTAAGAAGAGTTAAAGACTAGTTGGTTACCTACTATATAGATACTGAATTAGGCAAGGATTTAAAGTAGCATTTCTTCATAGGCCAATATACATCAAACTCCATTAAAATGGCATTTAATATCGCATGGGGTAAAAAAAAAAATGGGTGTTATTACCGCAATTTTATGACAGAAGTCATTAAGATTGCAGTAATAATTTACCAGGTGCGATATTATACCCGTAGTCGTGATACGGAAATGTGACCATTAATAACGCATTAATTCCCAATCCCATTACTAATATTTCTACCATAAGCTTTGGTAATATACTGTATATTATTAGAGCCTTAGAAATAACATTAACCACTTTGATACCTGTGGCTACAAGGTACACCACAGGCATCAAATGGGTTAATACACAAAAAACACTACCGGTCCCTGTGTCTACATCAGTGACTAGTCAAGCATTACATAGCAAAAAAGGGCTTAACCCTTATGCCTTCTACTCTTCCCAACCCCCCAAGGGACAAAACAACCCTCCGTGGGAAAATAACCTTCAATCAGCAGCTCCCCAATCCCTAACACCCAAAACAAACCTAATCCACCCTCCTGACTAATGTCTTCTGCGAAAGCCTATGCCAGTATAAAAGGCCTTGGCTGTCGCAGAAGACCATAAGTGTTCAAATCCAGTGGTGAATATACAGATGAAGAAAGAAGATGACTGTTTAGAAGAAAATAGAGAAGAAATACTCCCCAAGAAGATTCTTCAAGCAATAGAGCATAGAGGGATTTGGGCCCAGGCCACAGTTAGCCATCAAAAATAAGCTACCGATTTTGAATTCAGGGGCTTTATTCCTGAAGATATGACCTGCAGCCAGGGTGGGCTAAGTAACCCCATTTTTATCACAGGTCACCATTGATTGCCCATTGAGAGGGGATAAATAGTCACAGTGACAATCAATGAATTCATTGATTGCCACTATGCTTTAAATGTATTTTATTATTATTTGTAATGTCCTTTTTTTAAATATTTGTTTTTTGTTTTTTTGAATTGTCAATAAACCTACAGTATGACACATTTGGTTTATAGGGCTATTGACAATGAGTCTAGTAGGGGGTTAGGTTTTTTGATGGTTGGTGGATTGGGGGGGGGGGTTGGTGATGGGGGTTGTTGTCCTGGGGTGGTGGTTGAAGGGTCAACCCCCTGTTTGCCTTACCTTTTGTAAAGCATTGAATAGCATATAGCATAGGTAGTGTAGTTTAATGTTAATATTAACCACTTTGTATCCCATAGTGGTCAGCTAGTTTAAAATATCTCTGACTAGCTGACCACTAGAGATGGGTGAATCCACCCAAATCCGTTTCCCGTATTATCTCGCATTTTCCCCCCAAAATCCATTTTGGAGAGTAAAATTGTCAAACTGATTTGGTCGGTTTTAATCCGCATGGATTTATAAAAAATTGCCATTCAATACAACCTGTGGACAGATTTGTAGAATCCAATCCACATATTCAGCAATCCGTTGGCGGATTCTTAAGAATCTGCAAATGGATCGCTCAATCCGTAGAATGGATTCTACAAATCCATTCTCAGGTTGCGTAATCCGCAGAATGTATTGGTAATATTAATAAGAAATCCACAAAACGCAAATCGTCCTTATTGAGCTTGATCCACTGAAATCCGCGGACCAAAGGAACCGGTTGATCCGGTATGGATCAAAATTCACCAAAACGATTTGCCCATCTCTACTGACCAATTTGACTAAGGGGTTAATATGTACTGTAATGTGTTTTATTTTTATTACCTATTCCATGCTGATTTAGGATATCTTGCCCATATATATAATTGCCAATATACAGTATACATAGGAAAGATAGGTCTTACGCCAGCCTGGAGTACATTATAACAAAATACAGTATTTATAGGCATTACAGCAGTTCCAATAAATATTAGGTCTTGATGTATGGCATCAACATGAGTAAAACTACAGAGTTTAATTCTTGCCCATATGTGTTATAATTACTTTTAAAATTACTTTTAAAATTATATAGTCACCGTAAGAGATTTAATGCAAAAATGGGAGTGAGGATATTAATATAAAAAGAAGAATAGTTATTTTGATTTAAGAACAATAAACCAAATGTAAGATTAAAAATAATGGTGTGGATAAAACATTAAATAACATATTAAATTTGTTAAATTGCAATCTTTGAGGGGCGAAACACATAGAGTGAGCAAAACAAACTATACGAGGATTACTAAACTGTTGGTAGACATTGGAGAATATTTTGCCAAGAATTGGTTCTTCCTTCCCTGGACTTTACTAGCTTCCCTTGTGGACGGCCGTCATGGGTGGACTACTAGTGAAGGAGGGAGTGCTGTCCTTTCCCCATTGCTTGACCAAGGGTGGTCCTACTGCTTGAAACCACAGTCTGTGAGTATATTAATTTTTAATTGATTTGTCATAAAGCATTCTGCACTACTTTTGTGTCCTCAATTTTCATGTATTGGATTCTCTCCCCCTGTCACTCCATACATACACATCTGACATATGATTCTGACGGACGTCACTACGAGGTTACTACACACGGTGGTTACTCTTGATAACCGCACAGCCCCTTTCGCTCACGGAATATGTGAATGAACAATCTATTCTTCACTAATTTTCACTTATCAAAAACCTTATTGCACTATATGTGTGTTTATTCATATGTATATACACCTGGATATGTGTGCGCTCCTGATCCTTTGTTTATGCGATTCATACACGGACTTGAATTGAGTCCACTTCTGGAGCTGCACCAATTCAGAGGATTGTATAAATGTATTATTCACACTCTTCACTAGTGTGTTCACTTGGTTTAATTCAAAACAGTATTTGTGCTGGATCTTTTTGTCTTGATACATTAATGCAAGATGAAAACCTAACATTACATGAATCATTACTGAATGTAAAAATTGCATTAAAGATCCAACTCTGAAGTGTTCAATAAATAGACTCATTTATTGCACATTCTATTATCATTTACTCTTCACACTACCCTTTTACGAGATAATTTAATCCTAACCAACCACTGTACACATTAGCAAATTAATAAAATGATGATTGTTGGTCTCAACAGTGGAAATCCATATTTATAAAGGATTCTATACAGTAGATCAGTAGGAGCCCCAGAAACCTGGCTGGTGAGGTTTCAGAAGACTTATTTCAACCCCTTACAGTAAACCCCTTACATTAAACCAATTTCTAGTTAAAATAATGTCACAATCTATGGATAGTAAATTCTTCGTTAGCTGGTAAATAAATGCTAAAAAATTGGTTATGATATTTGTTACACTTAATATTGTAATGAAGATAAATAAGTACATGAATAGATCTTGTGTCTGTCTCTCTGCAATTTTAGTACCAACTCAGGCTAATACTATGCAAGTATTTTGCTGCAATATTAACCCATCTGCCCTAGCTAGCAACTTGTCAGTGTCCGTAGTAGAATAATTGGAAAGATGTAACATGGTATAGTTACATCGTAGATGAGGTTGAAAAAAAGACATACGTCCATCAAGTTCAAACTATGCTAAATTTAGACAACAGATACTTTGGGCCTCATGCAGAGAGCAGCGCTAACAGGGAAAGCGGCATGTTTTGCCGAATTCTGCCTTTAGAAAGGCAGATAATGGCGAGTTTTAAAAAAAAGCGCCATTTTTTTTTTTTTTCCTGAAACTCGCCGCGCGGCTGGAGAGAACCTAATCTCTCCAGTGTTTAAAACGGCCGTATTCAGAGAGCCGCGAACGCCATCTAGTGGCTGTTCGCGCCAAAAAAATGGAGAGATTTTCTACATTTTGCTTCTCCACCAAGAAGCTGGCGCTCGGCGGCCGGTGGGGGAGAAAAAAAAAAACTCGATTTTTTCCCCACTAGTTTCAACAGCGCTCATATCGCTGGTTGAAACTCTCCATATGCAGAAAGGATTCTAAATGCAGTTTTATGCCCTTTCTGCATATGGAGAAAAAAACTCTCCATTAAAGCTACATTTTATTCCCCTCTCCAATTTTAAATAGCGCTGCTCTCTGCATGAGGCCCTTTATCCTATATCTATACTTACGTATTGATCAAGAGGAAGGCAAACAAAAAACCCCAGTGTTATATCATCCAATGATATCTCATAAAGGGAAACATAAATTCCTTACTGACTCCAAGAAATTGCAATCTGATTACTCCCTGATTCAACATCCATCCCACGTTTACTTATTTGGTATATCCCTGTATACCTTTCCGATCTAAAAAGATGACCCATCTTTTTTTTAACAAATCCATTGTATCTGCCATCAGTCTCCATGGGTAATGAATTCCACATTTTAACTGCCCTTAGTGTAAAGAACCTTTCCTTTGTTGCTGGTGTAATCTCCTTTCCTCTAACCTGAAGGGATGCCCCGAGTCCTTTGTACTGCCCTTGGGATGAATAGTTCATTTGAAAGCTCCTTGTACTGTCCCCAAATATATTTTTTTATATAGTTATCATATCCCCTCTTAGATGCCTCTTTTCTAATGTAAATAAATCTAATTTAGCTAACCTCTCCTCGTAAGTTAGATTGTCCATCTCCTTTATTAATTTGGTGGCTCTTCTCTGCACTCTCTCTTGTTCAATAAAGTTTTTTCTAACGAGTGGCACCAAAAATTGTACTCCATATTCAAGGTGTGGTCTTACTATTTGTATTGTATCACATGCGTGATCCAAACCTAGGCTTGTGATCCCGGGAGCAGAGAAGCCACGATCAGCGTCTGACGTCATCTTTCCGCGTCTCGCGAGATTTGGAGAAGTGGGGTGCAAGTGAGCAGAGGCAGCAGCATTGGTGTTTGGAAGCAACTCGGCGTGTGGGCGTTCCACGTGGATTCTGGACGAGATAGAGACTCAACACTGCAGCTTGGAGAGCACTTTGTTTCCTACATGCCTTTAAAATCTGCTACTTTGTAAGTAGCTGTCTTCGTTTTGCGTTGTAGAACAATACAAACGTACTTCACCATATCTGCCTTTCTGTTTATTCCACAGGATTCTTATCATCATTTCCACCAATTGAACTTTCACTTGATATTTATATATTAACTTGATTTAGTTCAATTTAACTGATTTTGCTCCCGTGTGTTTTTCCTCTACCTATTTCCCTTAACTATTGTGTATAGTTAGTACACTGTGGCAGCACTTTTGGTTACATGTTGACACTAATATGATACAATTTGTACACTTAATTATTTTCCTTGCCAATATATATATGTACATATATATATTGGCAAGGAAAATAACACACATATATATATATATGTGTGTTATTTTCCTTGCCAATATATATGTACATATATATATCGGCAAGGAAAATAATTAAGTGTACAAATTGTATCTTATTAGTGTCAACATGTATATATATATATGTGTGTTATTTTCCTTGCCAATATATATATGTACATATATATATTGGCAAGGAAAATAATTAAGTGTACAAATTGTATCATATTAGTGTCAACATGTAACCAAAAGTGCTGCCACAGTGTACTAACTATACACAATAGTTAAGGGAAATAGGTAGAGGAAAAACACACGGGAGCAAATATATATATCATGTGAAAAAGAAAGTACACCCTCTTTGAATTCTATGGTTTTACATATCAGGACATAATAACAATCATCTGTTCCTTAGCAGGTCTAAAAATTAGGTTAATACAACCTCAGATGAACAACAACCCATGATATATTATACGGTATATATATATATATGATATAGAACATTCTGTATCTCTGTGCCCCATTCGTTTCCCCTTTTATTTACCCCAAAAAAACCTTCCATATCTGAAGTGGTAGGTCTAAAATTCTGCATCAGATGTAAGAAAATATTATTGCATGTGCCTCAGCTCTGCTCCTAAAATGGAGCAGTGTGTTAAAACACACTTGTCTCTGTGTTTTTCCAGTATATACACAAAGCTGTTATTAGGAGTATTGTCATAAATACAGCCTCCGGATTGCAGGTGGGGGTATGTACTGGTAGTATCAATCAAGGAGAGAATCCCCAGATGGAATGGGACATTTGGTGGTAGCCATTTCAGTGTGACCCAATGACCGCCGGTGTTTGGCCACAGATGGACCCTCTGCCACATATTTACTGTATACTGGAGCTATGATCACTATGGCCTGCATCCAGTTGTGTATGCCTGGGATGGAGGTACCCTTGAAAGGGCACTTTGTACCATACTTCTGCCTTGTTCTTATAGAATTTTATGGATGGGATTCAAAGTGCACCATGTGTAGAAGCTGCAGAGGAAGGAGCATGGAGTATCTCGGACCAATTCTGATAATTGTAATCATATGTGTCATATGGATCCGGTGCTAGAGCGCACTTACCACATACAATTCTGCCGGGAATGGAGCACATGGTGGGACAACATCATGTGTGGAACACATAAACACAGAGAGGTGCTTTTATTTTGCCCCGACAAAGCAGCTGATCGCATGATGCCGTGAACTGGATAGAGTCCTGTTGTGATTGGACCATTTAAATGTGCTGCCTATGCTGATGTCCCTCCCTTATTTAAAGAGATGCCCCTGATACACTAAGCAAGCCTTCATCCATGCTTTTGAAGGGGAAGGGAAAAACCACATTAAACAAGCCGACTGGGAGTTTCAGGGATACAGTTTGATTCAGAGTGCGACTGTGGATCATGCTGAGACCGTGGGGGTGACTCATTGGAGACTGGATTATCCTTGCGTGGGTGACAGATACCAGCAATCTTCATCTGAAGGAGAACTGTCTTGAGGGCCAAGCTTTTACGGCATCCAAAGGTACATTTAGGGCATCACGCTTCATTGGGTGGCGGTCCCAACCACACAGATAGCCAGGAGGCTATGAGCCACATCTCCCTATGTATCTTTTGAAGGAATTTCCTTTATTTTGTGGCATCCAGCTTCGGGGGGGGGGTGGTACCCACCACATCAGCCAAATAGCCAGGAGGCTACCAGCTGGATTTGGTTATGCAGCTAGGAGGCTACTAGCCACTTTGCTCTATTTTGATCCCTGGATTTTGAGAAAGTAAACTAGGACCACTTTTTTAGACTGTTTTTTTAGGCTCAACTAAAGCCACTCAAAAGGACTAAGAGCCCAGTATCATTTAGCTTGGGTGGCATCCTCAATAACAGTGATCAAGCTCTTTTTATGAGTTTTTTCCCCCTTTTAATTTTTATTTCTGTCCTTGTTGTGGGAATCTCTATTGTTATGTCCTCATATAATAAACCCACAGCATAGTATACTCCTTGTGTCAGGCACGTGTGATCTGTATCTTGGGTAAGCCTTAGGGACTAGAACAAGGGTTGAGTCACCCTACAGAATCTGGTGGCAGTGGAAACCTAAACTTCTGGGCACAGATCAGGGACCTCTGAACATGAGGCACCCCTGTGATGTGACATTTGCCTTTACCCCCTTGCTAATCAACAGACTCTTGAAGAAATGTGTTAGGATTGGGAGGGAATTATCACTCATGCCTATAAAAATATTAAGTTATTGGCACTTTTGTAATCGTATTTTATTTTTATTTGAATTGTTTTTTGGTTTATAAACCTTTACATTCTTTTGTGTCAACTGATTTTTAAAGAGGTTCTAGTTGGCCAAACAGTAAATGTATGTACATGTAAACATGAATACTAAAAGCCAAATATGTTGACTTAAACCACCCCCAATTCTTTTCAGCTCCTTCAGGGGATCTCTTGTTCTCCATCAATATCTAGTTTTGTGTTAACTGGCAAACAAGAATTGACCACTATGCTGTGTATGATATGTGCTTGTTTGGTCTAGTTCAGTATGTTGGAAACGAATAGTAGAAAACGGCAGCAGATGGCTTTCCCCCTTTGGCTGCCTTTCTGCTGCCACCAAAGGCTTTCTGCTTTAGGCAGATCTAGGGTGTGGTAGGAGAGAAAGGCTTTGAATGGAATGAGATGCAGCTGAGCAGTAATTGAGCTCAGATATCCACAGAACAATACACCCGATGGCTAGTCAACTATTAATTTCCAGCAGTATACAGTATGTGTTTTTGCTGAGCCTTCAATCGTCTTCATGCAGGTCCTGTACAGAGGTGGCGCAGAAGATTCCATCTTTGGCAGGTGCAGGATGTATTTCCACCTTTCTGCAGATGACACAAAGATCTGCAACAGGGATGACACTTCAGGGTGAGAAAAAATAATAATAAATGCTTTAGGTAGATTGGAAGAGTGGTCAAGTGTTGTAACAAAAATGTAATGCAAAGAAGTACAAGCGCATACACTTGGGCCACAAAAAGGCAGGATTAAAAACACTATAATATCAACCACTATAGAGGAAAGGGACATGGAAGTTATATATTCCTCTGACTTAAATGTACCAAAGCTATGTAACAAAGCTGGGTTTTATGGGGAAAGCTATTAGTAGCAGAGAGAGGTAGTGATGCCACCTTACAGATTATTGGTAAAAACCCAAAATACTGTGCTCAGTTCTGGAAACGCCATTATATCTCCAGATGGATATGAATATATTAGAGATTCTAAGACAGGCTACAGAAATGGTTCATGGTGTAAATCTTAAAACGTATTTGACTAAGGACCTCAACATATATAGCACAGCTTAAAGGAAAGAAGAGAGATAGGGATATGAATGAATCTTTCAAATATCAAGGGTTTGACAAGGTAAAGGGGGGAAGCATACAATATTTCAGAAAAGAGAAGTGCTGGTGCTAGAGGTCATGCTCTGAAACTGGACTATAACAGGCTCAGAGGAAATGTGAATAAGTTCTCCTTCATGGAAGGGGTGGTAGATTTGTGGTATAGCCTCTTAACAGAGATGACATAGACTAATATACCTTAGTAAGGCAATTAAAAAATGCATAGGGTTGACATCACCATCAAAACGGGTCTGAGATTTTAAAGCAGATACTGTTGGAAAATGGGCAGACTAAATGGGAGAGAAATTGTTGACACCCATTAAATGCTATGTTTTTGGTATATGGAATATTTAAAAACCAGCCTTTTAAAACTGTTGTGGCCAAATGTTACTAATTCTGACACTCAAATATATTTTATATTTTATATTTTCTAAGAGGATAGAGCAGTAGAAAATAAGGCCCTTTTTACCTTATACGGTAACAAGACTATAATGTGATAATAACTACACATACAGGATGAAGATATTTCACTTCCTTGTGGGATACCAACATGAAAAGACTGAATTTTGTAAAGGCTTTTTGGGATCTTATCATGATAGATGACTTAAATCAGCAATCACTCTTCAAACACTTTGTGGCTTAGGCCCGTTCCATACTTTGTGCGGCCATGCATGCGCGCGCGTGTCTGTGCGAACGCGCGTGCACGTGCCGCATACTTTTTGTTGTTATAGAGTCTCAGTGCTGCTGTGAGCGACAGGTACTGTGTGTGTGTGTGTGTGTGTGTGTGTGTGTGTGTGTGTGTGTGTGTGTGTGTGTGTGTGTGTGTGTGTGTGTGTGTGTGTGTGTGTGTGTGTGTGTGTGTGTGTGTGTGTGTGTGTGTGTGTGTGTAAAACATTGTGGACGTATTCCTAGTTGTGAAGACATTTATTTTTCAATAGAGATCTCTTCTTATCAAGAAATTATCTTGCTAATAGGCAATGCTGAAATGCATGATCTCACGGGCTGAGTCTAGATGATGGCTAGGAACATCAATCTGGCCCATGTTACCTTGAAAAGTTCTCTGATGCCTTCTACCCCACATAAGGAGGTTTGCGTTAAAGTTTGGTTACAGTACATTTTAACAACTTCGATTTTTTCTTTTAAATGTCATACACATTTTTATTCTTCATCATTAACATTAAACTATTTAAAAAAAAAAAAAACATTTTCATACATATTCTTACCCTGTACTTTCTAAACACTTTTTCATTTTGATTTGAGTTGTTCTGGGAACAGAACATTGTAGTGTATGTGATGTTGAAAACGTTAAAAAAAAAGGATTTTGTATACATATAATTTATCTTGTCAACCTTAGGTTCAAACAGTTACTTATGCACAGCAGTCTACGTACAGTAGCTGAATGGTGAAAAGGCATCAATGTCAAGACCCTGGGACTATGTATGAATATGAATACAATACCTTGTGAACAATAAAGCCCATCAGGGAAAATGTAGGACTTCTGAAATTATAGCAATTGCTGGACTTGCTCTCCATGTTGTCTGCAGCAATACAATTCTTACATACTGTAGTTCAAGTTTTCCAAATAGCAGTAGCAGACCTTTATAAGTATTACTACATATATATGTAGAGGTATCAGTACCGTGTTAGCCGAGCTTCAATAATCAAAAAATAAATAGATGATACCGTTCTGTGGCTAACGAAATGCTTTTATTTGTGCGAGCTTTCGAGATACACTGATCTCTTCTTCCGGCGATGTTACAATGAATGAAGCAAGGATTACTTAAAAACAGTGTCTCTTGGAATGTTATCTGTGCTGGTCCTTCCCCCGATGTGGATGTGTTTTATGGCTGGAGGTGTCAAAGGGTTACTGAAAGCAAGTGAAGAAAGAGTGTGTATGTGTATCAGTGTGAATAAGAATGAATGGAGAGCCCACAGTATAAACAGTGCTCTACACAAGGTGTGTGTGGAGTGAGAGGGGATATAAATGGTGTAGGTGGGTGTGGAAATGTGAGAGTTTGTAGCACAACTAAAGTGTGTGTGGATACTATGTGGTCCCTATTGGTGTATAGGGATGGAAAAATAAGGAGTATTGGTATGTGTGAGAGACAGCTGTGTGTGCATACATATAGCACAGTATGTACAGACATGACCTTTAGCGCTCATGGGAAGAGAGTTCGCTAGTGTCAGTAATGACTCATAAAATTTCGATCTCTGTTTAGACCACTGCTAAGTGTCCCGAACAGTTGCATAAATTTGTATTCATGCAACCGTCTCTCTTTCGGGGTTTTAAGATTACCTTTGAGTATGGCAACCCTCAGATCGTTCATCTTATGGCCAGAGTCAGAGAAATGTTCGCCAACAGGACTGTCTCTTGTTCCGCGTGTGATGCTGTGGCGATGCAGGTTCATTCTCTTGTTTAGCCCCTGTCCTGTCTCACCTATGTAGTAGCAGCCCCCTGGGCATTTCATGCACATGATGAGGTACACGACATTGCTGGAGGAACAGGTGAACCCTCCTCTGATTTTGTATTCCCGATTCTTGTGTGGTATTTGTATTGTGTCCGCTGTGTAGAGCATTGCGCAGGTTTTGCATCTTGGGTCCTGGCATGGTTTTGTCCCGCATTCAGTTGTACTGCTGAATACTTTACTCCTCACCATAATATTCTTGAGATTATGGGGTTGTCTGTATGATAATAAGGGTGCTTCAGGGAAGACCCGTTGCAGTCTTGTATCTTCCTGAAGGATGGGTTGTAGTTTCCTGGCGATCTTGCGTAGGGCTCCTAGGTGTGGGTTATATGTGACCACCAAAGGTACCCTGTCGCTTGTCTCCTTCTGTTTGTATTCAAGGAGATCACTTCTTGGTACTCTGGTGGCTTTGTGAATTTGCTGGTCTACAATTCTGTGGTTATATCCACGGTTTATAAAGTCTGATCTCAAGGCTTTAATCCGCTGGTCTCTGTCTGCTGTGTCGGATCATATCCGGTTGTATCGTATGGCTTGACTGTAGATGGTTGCATGTTTGGTGTGTGTCGGGTGGAAGCTGTTGTCCCTCAAATAGCCGGCTCTGTCTGTAGGTTTGCGGTATACAGAAGTCTGTAGTTGGTTGTTCTTTATAGTAATGGTGGTGTCTAGAAAATGTACTTCATCCGGGGAATGGGTGAGTTTGAGGTTGATGGTCGGGTGGAAAGTATTGAAGTTGTCATAGAACTGTAGGAGGTCCTGTTCGCCAGAGGTCCAGATCAGGAGGATGTCATCGATGTAGCGAAGGTATGTAAGGGGTTTCAAGTGACAGGTGGACAGAAAGTCACTTTCCAGTTTTGCGCAGAACAGATTGGCATACTGTGGCGCCATCCGAGTACCCATAGCGGTCCCGGTTGTCTGGAGGTATGTGTCATTTCCAAATGTGAAGTAGTTATGGGTCAGAATAAATTCAATGCATTTAGTCACTGTCTCTGTGAGTGGCTCCTGCGGTCCCAGAAAGTATCTGCAGGCTGAAATCCCATCCTCGTGGGGGATGTTTGTATAAAGTGACTCTACATCCATAGTTGCTAGTAGTATTCCTGTAGGGAGGGGGCCAATGGCATTCAGTTTGTTTAGCAGGTCGGTGGTATCCTGGATATAGCTGGGTGTATTCCTGACAAGTGGTTTTAGAATGCCCTCCACCCAGCCAGAAATATTCTCGGTAAGTGTGCCAGATCCAGAGATAATAGGCCGCCCAGGGTTACCCTCTTTGTGAATTTTAGGGAGCATGTAGAATATGCCAGGTTTTGGGTTAGCTGGTATCAGGTCCAGAATTTGTTCTCTTGTGTGGATCGGGAGTGTTTTAATGATCCTGTTGAGTTCTCGCATGTATTTTTTAGTTGGATCCTCCTGCAGTTGGGTGTAGTACTTTGAATCAGAGAGTTGCCTGTGTGCTTCCCGCAGGTAGTCTGTGGTGTTCATTATGACCACTGCTCCTCCCTTGTCCGCAGGTTTGATTGTTATGTTGTGGTTGGCCTTTAGCGATTCTATGGCTCTCCTCTCCATCAGTGTCAGATTATATGTTCGTTTCCTTACTTTGTCCATGATGGTGGTTTTGGCGCTGTGTCTGAAGCTTTCAATGTACCAGTCCAATGTGGGGTTGCGCCCAGTTTGTGGGATCCAGTTGGATTTTTGCTTCTCTCTGCTCATGTGCAGCGGCTCTCCTTCTGCAGTGTTGGCATAATCTTGGTTGTGTCTGTCATGGAAGAACTCCTTAAGACGCAGCCTTCTGAAGAATTCTTCCAGGTCACTGCACAGCTCAATCTTGTCCATAGGCTTGGTAGGACAGAATGTGAGTCCCTTTGATAATACTGAGGATACATATATATGTAGTGACATATATCTTGCATTTGAAAGTAATTGTTTTTATAAAAAAATATATGTGCTTTTGAAACATACGTCATCACTAAAATCTCTGTTATAGTAACTACGGAGGACAGAGGGCCCTTGCTGCCGAAGGGGCCTCATATTGATGAGGTGTAAGTAGAACTGTATTTATTTTATTATCCTAGTTAATTTGTTTAATAATGAACAAAAAAGCTATTACCATATCTGGATAATAGTTATTTTGCATATTACTTTACTGTATGTGTTAGGGGTGTGTGTTTATTTATAAGTATTTATGTGTTTTTTAATGATTTTTTGGGGGCAGAGAAATGGTACTGCAGGCAAGCGGGGACCTCCCGAGGGCCACCGCCGGCCTATAGTATAATTGCTGTGCATCCCAAAATTACATATAAGTACTGTATGTTGTGGGAACAGGGGGTTGGAGGTGATATATATATATATATATATATATATATATATATATATATATATATATATATATATATATATATATATATTGCAGAATAAATGAGTTCTTCAGTATTCGGTGATACCTTTTTTATTGGACTAACAATTTATGTCATAGGACAAGCTTTCGAGAGTTATCCTCTCTTCTTCAGGTCAGCAATACCAAGGATACCAAGCTATATATGGTATTTATTGCCTCCCACTAGAACAAATAATACTTTATTAATGTGTAAGCGATGTAAGTGAAAACTATTTACAGTGCTTTAAAATCCCTGTGATGGCTGCTATAGTATTGCTTGATCTGAAGAAGAGAGGATAACTCTCGAAAGCTTGTCCTATGACATAAATTGTTAGTCCAATAAAAAAGGTATCACCGAATACTGAAGAACTTATTTATTCTGCACTATCGCAACTGGACTAACACGGCTATTTTCTGCTTTATATATATATACCGTATTTCCTCGATGGTAAGACGCCTTCGATTGTAAGACGCACCATCGATTTGGCCCTTACAATCGAGGAAAATTAAATTTTCCGTTACCATGAAGCGGGCGGCGGCAGCAGGAGAGGTCCCACGTCTGCAGATGGTTGAAAATGGACAGCGGGTGGGTGTGCGGCAGCAGGACAGGTCTAAAATCTGCCGTTGAATGACGATATGAAGACAACGGGCGTGCGGTGGGGTGCGGCGGCAGCAGATCATAATTGCAGGAGAGCTGAGCAGGAGCAGAGCGGCATAGGGGAACGGCTTGGAAGGTGCACACTGTAACCAGAAGTCAGACACCGGTCAACTTCCGGTGTTAGTGTGCACCTCCAAAGCCATTCCCCTATGCCGCTTTGCTCCTGCTATTATGATCTATTAGCCGCCTCCACCACCGCACGCCCGCTGTCTTCTTATCTTCATTCACCTTCAGACTTGTGACTTATCCTGCCGCTGCCACCGCACTCCCACCTGCTGCCATCTTCAACCATCTGCAGACGTGGGACCTCTCCTGAAACATGGTAAGTGAAAAGAAGGGGTTGGTACTGTAGACACTCTTTTTAATACATCGATTCTAAGACGCACCCCGATTTCAGACATGTGAAAATCGAAAAAAAGGTGCGTCTTAGAATTGAGGAAATAGGATATATATATATATACTTAGTTAAGTTATGGTGGGTAAAGAAAGTAACAAAAATCCTCCACAGCAAGGTATGTAGCAAATGGAAATTCAACTGTATGCTCATTTGCATGTCTTTGACAGGTATGCAACCCCATCTTTCACCATTATCACCCAGCACACAGCACTTCCACTGCAGCAAGGGATTCTGGGAAATGACATGCAAATGAGCAAAGTGCCACCTTTTGCTTCAAAACCATTCAACATGGTTCCCCTATAGGCTTAAGCTTGCTGCATGGTCACAGCTTTGAGCTCAGTCAGGGTTAAGATGCATAGGCAGTAAACCCACCCATATATATATATATATATATATATATATATATATATAATTATTTATTGTTGGGCTATAGTGGTGTAGTTTTTTTATTGTGGCTAGCGGGGGTGGGTGAAGGGGGTATTTGGCCCTTGGTGGGTGTTTAGGGCTTGCGGGTGGGTAGCGGGAAGGGTTAACCCCTTCATGACCGCAGCGGTATTAATCGCTATGGTAATGAAGGGGTTAAGTCCACCCACAACCCCCCCCCCCAAGCCCTAAACAGCCACCAAGGGCCAAATACTCCCTTTACCCACCCCCTTTAGCCACAATAAACCTGGCACGGGTGGTTAACCCCTTCATTGCCTTAGCCGCTAAATTAATGTAGTGGGCTGTAAATGCATTTTTTCTGCCTCAGATGCATGCCAGGGGTCTCCGGTGCTGGTATTAATGGGTATCAGCTCCGGAAACCCTGGCATGAATCCAAGGCAGGAAAAAGGCCAAAATATTTTCTAAGTGCCGTCCGCCGCCCGTGCCGATCCTTCTCCCCAGCAACTTGCCAACTTTAGTTGGCGGGACGGATTGGCGGGGAAATCTCAATTCTAGAGCAGCGATCAGCAGCGAAAAGCTGATCGGGGCTACTAGAATTGAGCGGGTTTCAAAAAGTGCTGATGAGTGCCGAAAAGTGGCTTATCGGCACTCGGCTGCCGATAAGTTTTTTTCGGCAAACAAAAATGCCGATTTGTTTGTGTTTTCGGCAGCTTATTGAATCGGAGAGGCAATAATGGTGAGTAAATGGTGAAAAATGGCTTTTCGGTGCTTAGTGCATGAGGCCCTAAGTCAGGGTGCAATATAATGACAGAATAGCAGTAAAATCTAAAGTCAGAGTGCACATAAAATGGAGAGGAGGAATGGCATCTTGATCTGTAAAAAGTCACCCTTAGGTCAAACACAGCTGCTATATAAAGTGAAAGCACTTAGATCAGGGTACGATATCATAATGGAAAAACACAGGTCGAAGTCCAAATGTCAATGATGTACTATGTCATGTATCCTAATAGATCTTATTTGTAGCACTATGGTCCACAGAAGCACTCAAGGTTGAGTTCCTCTTTGAAACCTCTGGGTATCCCTGTGTCAAGATGATAAATCCATGAGCCTCACATTTCAATAACAGTCTACTGGTATCACCTCCTTGTGTAGGTCGCGGTACTTGGTCTCTTATCATGTATCTCAATGAGGATAATTGATGTCCATGTTCGAGAAAGTGTCTAGCCACGAATTTCAACATTTTGAATATTTTAATAACCTGGACTGATTACAAAATCCTTCTTTTTTTAATTTTAAATACATTTGAAGCAGGGGGATCACTGGAGCTTAACCCCATTAATTTGAGCTCCGGGGACCCCCTGCTTCCCGAAATACTTACCTCTGTAAGGGATGCTAGTACAGGTATCTCTCCAGTTGAAATGTCGCGGTCATGTGGGCCAATATTAAGCCATGACTGGGACATTTATACTGCAGAAAGATTCCGCCAGCACCTACAGAGGTGTGTTTCTCGGGAAGCTGGGGGGACCCCAGAGCTGAAATTTATTTGATTCAGCTCTGATAACCCCTGCTTCAAGCGTTTGTTTTTTTTTAAAGGTTTTCTTTTATATTTTATCAGTGTTAGCCCTGTTTTTCCTATGTATATAATGGCTAATATAGCTGCCATTACATATATATGAAAATTGGTACTGTAATAGAGAATAAATATTCCCACGTTTTTATACAGTAAATAAAAAATAAAATACTGAGAGATAAAGTGCAACACTGTTGAAAAATTAAATAAATAGAAAAGGGCTTTGTATATTCCCACTCATGTGGTGTCTGAATCAAGCAGGCATTCAGAGAATATTAATTAACATTTGTATCAAACAGCAGCTGGTCAGAGGGTAATCAGTGTTGATAGACAGGATCTTCTTTCATGTAAGCAGAAGAAAAGAAAAATATTGCAAATATGCCTTTACAAGATAAATGCAAGATAAATGGAAATGTACTCAGAAACAATGATTAAAAACAAGTAGTGTAATCACCATGCGTAAACAGCTCTGGAACCCTCCAGGAGCTCACACCATCCGTCTCTTTGCTCTGAGCAAAAGCATCCAAGACATTACGGAAAAGTGCATTGCTTCACGAACTATACAGAGCTGAATATCAGTCTTCCCTCTCAGCGGTAGAGTCCCTGGTTTCCAAGCGCCTCAGTGCCCACACTTTTTTTTCTTATTTATTTATGTATAAAATGTTTTACCAGGAAGTAATACATTGAGAGTTACTTCTCGTTTTCAAGTATGTCCTGGGCATAGTGTTAAGATGACAAATAATACATAGTTACAAATACATAGTTACATATGTGAACAGGGTATACATTATATACAAGACATTGCATGCACAGTTAAAGAAAATATATATTATAGGTGTATGTAACAGTTACAGACCAGATTAAAATGTGAGACAGCTTTAGTTTTGAAAGAACTTAGACTGTGGTGGCTGTGAGAGTCTCCAGTAGATTGTTCCAGTTTTGGGGTGTATGGTAAGAGAAGGAGGAACAGCAGGATACTTTGCTGAACCTTGGGTCCATGAACAGTCTTTTGGAGTCAGATCTTAGGTGATAAGTGCTTCATGTGGTAGTGGTAAGGAGCTTGTTCAGATAGACAGGTAGCTTGCCCAGAAAGTATTTGAACGCATGACAGGAAAGATGAACTTTGCACCTAGACTATAGTGACGCCCAATCTAGTTCTTTGAGCATTTTACAGTGATGTGTGTTGTAGTTGCATTGCAGAACAAAACGGCATATTGAATTGTAGAGGGTATCAAGTTTGCTAATGTGGGTTTTGGGTTCCGAGCCATATACTATGTCACCATAGTTGATAATTGGCATTAGCATCTGATCTGCGATACGCTTTCTGACCAGCAGACTTAGGGAGGATTTGTTCCTGTAAAGAACACCTAGTTTGGCATAGGTTTTGAATGTCAGAGTATCAATGTGCATCCCAAATGCTAAAAATGGGAGTCAAATCATATGCCATAGTATTTAAAACTAGTAACAGGAGTTAGGGAGGTATTAGCGTTGGTTCTGATCTGGTGCTCAGTTATTGGAAGCTTTAAAAATGTAGCCTTGGTCCCAAATACCATTGTTACAGTCTTGTCAGTATTTAAAAACAGTTTGTTTTGGGAAATCCAATTTTCAAGTTTCAAAAAGTCAGATTGGAGTATGTGTAAGGTCGAAGAGGCGAGGACTGTGTGCATATAAGATACAAGCTGTAGGAAGATCATTGATGAACTCTGCGAAGAGTAGGGGCCCAAGAACAGAGCCTTGCGGGACACCACAGGTTATATCCAAGGGGTTGAAGTTAGAGCCTGAGATGGACACATGTTGTGATTTACCTGATAGGTAGGATTGAATCCAGTTTAAAGCATGCTTCCCTATTCCAGAGCACTGGAGTTTGTTAAGCAAGATAACATAATCAGCAGTATCAAAAGCCTTTGCAAAATCTAGGCATATAGCACCAATATTCCTAGTTTTATTTTGAGTGTTTGATTTCTTTAATTCTTTGGTGTTTACTGTAGGTGTTCTATTTCTTTGATTGTTCTGGTGTTTAGGCGTTTGATTTCTTTTATTGTTCTGGTGATTGATTTCTTTAATTGTTGTGGTGTTTAGGTGCTTCGGTTTTGTTATTGGTGTGTTGTTTAGGTGCTGGGTTTTTTTTTGTTTATATTTGCCCGTTGACTGTTATAGTGGCTTATCATGCCCATGTTCTATGGGCATGATGTACCACAATGCCAATCGATGGGTAGAGGATGGGAGTAGTTGCCCCGGGGTGGGTGGTTAGGCCGTCTGGGTGGGTAGCGGGAGAGGGGGGTTAACCCCTTAATTACTTTAGCGGTTACTAATCGTTAAGGGATGAGGGGCCATTATATTGCATTTTGTATTATTGTGTTCCTGCCAATGGAGGACAAGAACGAGGAGAAAGATGAGGACAGCCTTCATCCTGGCAGGGGTAAGTAGAGTTTTTATTTACTTTATGCTGGCTGGGTAATTTTTTATTTTGAATGGGCAAATGCACTATTATCCATAGTGCCCATTACTGTACGCTAGTGCCCATATTATGGTTGTTTGGGGAAGGGGGGTGCCAATTCATTCCTATTGTGGTTATCTTTGCTCCCATTGAGGTCATAGGTAACCATACTTGCAATGAATGGGTGAATTGACTAGTATTGTAATGTTTATTGTGAGTAGTGGGGGTGGGTGAAGGTGGTATTTGGCCCGTGGTGGGTGTTTATGCCTTCTGGGTGGGTACCGAGAGGTGTTAACCCCTTCATTACCTTAACAGTAGTAACTGCTAAGGTAATGATGGGATTTACTCTTTCCGCAGCCTCTCCCCCAACCCCCCGAAAGGCCTAAACACTCACCGCGGGCCAAATACCACCTTCACCCACCCCCGCTACCCACAATAAATCGGGCACTGGTAGTTAACCCCTTCATTGCCTTAGCGGTTAACCGCTAATGTAATGAAGCTGCCTATAAATGCATTGTTATTGCATCGGATGGAAGCATGGGTTCTCCGAAGCTGATATTAATGTGTATCTGCTCCAGGGACTCCCGGCATCAATCCTATGCAGGAAAAATGCATTTTTTTCCTAAGGATTGCTCAGATCCCATCTCGCCACCCTAGGGCTGGTGAGATGAATTAAGTAATAATCCTCGAAGAACAGGACATTACTGGCCAATAATGCCCTGGCTGGAAGAGTTGAAGGCTCGAGGTGAAGCCGAGGGACTTTAACCCAGCCAGGGCATTATTGGCCAGTAATAGACAGCAGCTCAACACACAACACAGCAGATCTACACACGCACAAACTGCTGTTACACAAACACACACAACACAGCACCTACACACACACACACACACACACACACACACACACACACACACACACACACACACACACACACACACACACACACACACACACACACACACACACACACACACACACACACACACACACACACACACACACTGGAGCTCTACACACACACACACACACACACACACACACAACACATCACATCTACACTCACAACACAGCACCTCTACACACAACACAACACAGCACCTCTACACACAACACAACACAGCACCTCTACACACAACACAGATCCTCTACACACAACACAGAACCTCTACACACACAAACTGCTGCTACACACACAAACTGCTGCTACACACAAATACAACACAACAGCACAGCACACACACAGCTGCTGCTACACTCATAAACACTGCTGCTGCTGCTGCCGCCCCCCCCCACACACACACACACACACACACACAAGCCTTCCCCATATGATTTGACCAACTCATCAAGGCTTTCTGAATAGCTACCTAGCAAAATGTTGCAATAGCTGCCCAAAATACTTGATGAGTTTGATAAATGTAAGGTTATGCATTTGGGATGCAAGAATAAAAAGGCGACTTACAAATTAAATGGAAATATATTGGGGGAATCCTTGATGGAGAAGGATTTAGGAGTGCTTGTAGACAGCAGGCTTAGAAATAGTGCCCAATGTCATGCAGTAGCTGCAAAGGCAAACAAGATCTTATCTTGCATCAAACGGGCAATGGATGGAAGGGAAGTAATTATGCCCCTTTACAAAGCATTAGTAAGACACACCTTGAATATGGAGTACAATTTTGAGCACCAATCCTAAGAAAATACATTATGGAACTAGAGAGAATGCAGAGAAGAGCCACCAAATTAATAAAAGGGATGGAAATTCTAACTTATGAGGAGAGGCTAGCTAAATTAGATTTATTTACATTAGAAAAGAGGCGTCTAAGAGGGGATATGATAACTATATACAAATATATTCAGGGACAATACAAGGAGCTTTCAAAAGAACTATTCATCCCACGGGCAGTACAAAGGACTCGGGGCCATCCCTTAAGGTTGGAGGAAAGGAAATTTCACCAGCAACAAAGAAAAGGTTTCTTTACAGTAAGGGCAGTTAAAATGTGGAATTTATTACCCATGGAGACTGTGATGGCAGATACAATAGATTTGTTCAAAAAAACGTTGGGCATCTTTTCAGATGGGAAAGGTATACAGGGATATACCAAATAAGTATACATGGGAAGGATGTTGATCCAGGGATTAATCCGACTGCCAATTCTTGGAGTCAGGAAGGAATTAATTTTTCCCCTTAATGGGGTTTTTTGTTTGCCTTCCTCTGGATCAATAAGTAAGTATAGATATAGAATAAAGTATCTGTTGTCTAAATTTAGCATAGGTTGAACTTGATGGACGTACGTCTTTTTTTAACCTCATCTACTATGTAACTATATGTAACTATCTAAGCCCCTAGACTTTATTTTATTCCCATATGAGGATCTGGGACTATGCACAGTATAAAGTGGAGAATAAACTCCAAAAACCAGTTCTCCAAAATGACAAGCCAAGGCACTGCAACAATTAAATATATTTGTATCTGTGCTGTAACGGATCAAATCCACTTAGTGATTAGCGTATAAGGAGGGCTCACTGTGTGCAATATGATATCAACCTCAGGAAGGGGTCTAAGATGTGGTAAGGAGCAAGGGTCAAAGCAAAAGACCCCGTAAATATTTAATACTCCGCCACTACCCTCACTAATCCTGGCTTTCTAAGCACATCCTGTAGGGCCCTGAAGGCGCAGTACTCACAGACTTGACACGTCGATGCCACCCGTCAAATGCTGTGTTCCAATGACTTGTTCCAGGTGCAATGTTGGCGTGCTTCAGCCTCAGAAGTCAGATAGGAAAAAGGTAGGTATGGCGGGTCACAGCCACCCGTGTGGGTAAATCAAAGCGCAATCAAAAAGTAAAAGTTACTTTTATTGTGCACTAGACATAAAGAAAATGCCACAAAGAAACTCTGATGCATTTCGTTCTATAACTAGGACTTTGTCAAAGAGTAACTGGTATGAGGACAGAGTGATTGCTATATGGTGGCGCCTAAAATGTGATTGGTTGCACGCAATTGGTGCGTCACCGCAATCCCATCTGCTGTATTATCAGGCTTGAAGTAAGGAAAGAAAAGCACTTCTTATTTTTCTCATATAAATAGCCAAGGCAACACCTTAGATCGTCAGTTTTATTGGGAGCATTTCACTGTGCAGGAGCTGAGCCACGCTGTCTTTCCCTGTTAGGATTCAGGTCAGCGTCTGTGAGCAGGGGCTCTGCGCGTGCACGTTACAGATTGATGCCGACACGCGCGTTTCGCTGCTAATGCTTTGTCATGGCCAGTAGGAGGGGGCTTATAATTGAAAGTTTTAATGATGTTCTCTATCTCCCATCTATCCTCCAAGCACGTTGAGGTCCTTACATTAATACGTTTTAAGGTGTAGATTAGACTATTTACCATTTCAGTAAACTGTCTTTGTACAATCTTTCATTCATCTCATTAAAGCTAGTCCTTCAGTTTTTCATGTTAAAATCAATGATTAACCAAAGGTAGTCCCACTAGGAAAGATAATTCCTAAGAAAACATAATATTTGAAACAGCATATTAGTATAATTGAAAGATTAAACCATTGTTAAAATATAATATATTACTTATCTGTGACATCTGAAAAATGTATGTTTTTTCATTTCTCCACTGACATTCATGCATGTTCAATACTTATTTATTGGAGGATACATATTACTGATGTTATGAGAAATACTGTAACGCTTTGATTATGCTCTATTGCTGTTTAGAATGAAAAACACTTGCAAGCCTTTTAATAAAAAAAAATCCCAATATCGGTCTACCTATAAATGAGATGAACTAATGTGTATGTTTGTACAGATTCACACAAATAAATGCGTATTTTTTCTTTGTACTGCACATGTTACCGGCCCAGCCCGGCTCCTTGGAGAGGTTACATTGAGGTAGTTGCTTGTTTGATTCTGCTGTCTGTGGTCGGCAGAAATGATGGGTGCCAGGGGTTTTCATTATACAACTTCAATCTTTATTTATATTCCCATGCATGGAAACATTGCCGTCATCATGTTGATTGACATGATTGTACTTAATTTCTTTCATACCACTATCACTCTTGATACTTGTCTTCCCTGAGTGCCCACTCTTAACACTCTTGGGAGGCACATTTATTTGATATAATAGTTACTTCATACTGTGGACGGCCCCCATTATAATACCATCTTGAAGGTCCCTTTTGTTGCGGGCCCCTGAAGAGATCCTAGCCTGTTCTATATAACATTACTGTTACATTCCTGCCCTGTTCTGGAACTGCCACTTCCTCAGGGGTACTGAATTCTGTGGTTGGGGATCCACTTGTAGGGCTGATCTCAAGACATTTTGGTGGCTTTTCTGCTTTGCCCATGGAGGCATGTCTGTATTCCCGTTACTGGGGCATGCTGTTCTCATTGTGGCCATACTATTGGATCCTAGCTGATGGGGCACTATCCCTAAATGCAACACAATAAAAGGGGCCTAACCTATACTATACTTTAGGGAACATATCCCATTCCTTTACTCCTTCTATCATGCTGGAACCTCTCTCCCAGAACTCTGCTTCCCCTTTATACTTCCTGTGACAGAGCACAACTGTGTCACTACGGGGTGCAGCTCAGCATTTGTTGCATCACCATTAACTCCTTGTTGTGCACTAGTAAACCCATAAGAAGGGGTGGGGGAGTTACTTATACATTTCTCATTCGTGCATTTGATTAGACTTTACAGTATGTACTGTAGTCATACTTTGACACAGTGGTAACCATGTATGATTTAATATTTAAGAATACCTTTTCAGCAAGATTTGCAAACAAAAACTACAATGTGCCTTGTTTTGATTCTGGACTGCCTTGTCTTGAAGGGCTTGTTTTGGGGTCATTCCTTTCCCGGTGCATCTGTAAATATACTTATCCAGTCTCAACTAATAGTTGTAGTGCTATATATACATATTAAAGTTTCAATTATGTTCCCAATCTCCCGTCTCTCCTCCAAACGTGGAGATCCTCACTCTAATACGTTTTGAGTATGAAGAGTAGAACATGCACCGTTTCTGTAATCTGTCTTTGTACAATCTCTGCGCTTGTTTTTTCTTTGTACAATCTCTGCCTTATCATCTCAAAGCTAGTCCTTTCTTTTTTCACGTTAACACCAATGGTTTACTAAAGAAGTACCACTTAATAATTTTTAAATAAAAATATATACAGTAGTATATTTAAACAACCTAAATGAAAAAATAATGTCAGTACTTTTTATCCTTCATTTTATTGGTGCTAACAAGGCCTTCATAATTACTCTAAAATACAAAACAAAAGTAAAACAATCTGTACATTCAACAATCAACATACATTCTTTGCGTCAAAGAGATTAAATATTGTAAAAAAAACCTTTGAAACAAGTTTTAAAATAATTATAATAAAATAATTTTATATAATACCTTTATTCTTATTTGATTTTATGTTTAAACTAATCAAATACTTACATTTGATCTACTAAAGTGTAACTTCCTTTACTTGATTTGATGATCTTTCTGGGTCTATAAAGCAGTAAAGTATTAGAACGAGAAACACAAACGTGTTTTATAGCAAGCAACAGTCATCTTATGGAGCACAGTTTCTTCACGGTTGCATCACATGATATCACTGCGTGGGATACTCACTAAATTTCCTCATTAATAGAAATGTGCTACATTTCTCTGATTAACTTATAAAGTGTAGTTCCAATGCACATTGACTAATGATTGGTGAATTGTGCACACACTTTTATTTGGTCACAATGTTGTTTTGCTGCTCAAAAAGAGCTAATTTGGCCTGATTTGGAGCCTTGTGCAAAAGTCTTGCACATATCTACTATAACACTGTTCAAAATAAGGGACCATCTATAAATCATACTTTCTTTGACCCGTGTTAATTTAACAAGTAAACATAGGAATTGGTATCTTTCAAATTAGGTTTTAAATATACAGTACGTCATTTTTAAATATCTTTGTTAGTTTCAGCTGTCAAAATCCAGAAGAAGCATTTCATTTACTAAAATAAACTGTGCATTTTAAAGCCGGCCCATAATCCCCTCTCTGGTTAGCAATTTGAAGTGTTCCCTTTGTCTAGTTTTAATAAGGTCTCTAGGATCTACGCATACAGTATAACTGTATACGCATAAAGAATTGACCATTGTTTCTTCCCCCACTAGAGGGCTCACCCAGTCTATCGGTTCCTCATTTCTTTGTGTAATTTGTAGTGCTTCCATCCTTGATAATTTTACCTTAAAGTTATCACAGAGCAAAGGGCACGTTTAGTAACTAATGTATGACTGGCAGGACTTGCCTATTTTTATGAATGTATGCTTGCAAGCATCCAAGCTCTTGCAACAAGTTCAAAATGTGTGCTTAATAACGAGGTTCAGTGTAATCCTGTACTGTCTGAGTGTATCCACTTTACCAAATTAAGTTTTTCAAAGTCAGCCAGGCTTAAAATGTCAAAACTATTCTAAAACTGTTACAAAACAATACAAGCTTGTAATTTGTGTTTTTATGATTAATGCTGACAATGCATCTTTCCTTCACTGGTATATTTGTTCCAGAGTAACCCATTACTTGTATTGTTGTTGTTCTCAGTCTTGCCTTGGTTTTAGTCTCTTATATTTTTTTAAGGTAAAATGTTAACCTCAGCAGTTAACACCACTGTCAAGTGACATGATGGAGTGTTTTCAGGAATATTTTATTAATTGGTAGTGTTAGAACCTTTCCATCACATCAATAGATGTAGCAGACGTGATAACATCCACTACCAAGCTATTCGTTTGGAACAACATGCAATGTTGCCAGCGGCTGCAGTAACGTCTGCTACATCTGTACATAAAATTCCTAAAAATAGATTGTGTCTAATGCATGTACTTGACTTTCTTCTGCATCCCTTTGCAAATTATTATTTTTTCCACATTCCTGACAGCGCTTCCCAAAGGCTACACAATGTTTGGTGCCATACTGCAACCCACACTTCTCACAACCTTTTATTGGTACTACAGTAGCTCCTGTAGCACTGGCTTTTCTTATGTTATTCTGACATGAATATTTTTGACTGTCCTATTTTATACTTGGGACATGGATATATGATGAATTCAGTTTTTTTGCGTGTGTTTTTACAGTTTTGTCTGCATACCTGACAAGTTAGGCCTCGGCCAAGCTTCCCGCTGGCGTGCTGAGGCTCAGGGAAAGCGGGTGCTTTCCCTGGCCTTGCGGGTGCTTTCCCTGCGCGCTGTCAGGGGGCGGGCAGGGGGCGGGCCAGTGACGTCACGGAGCTGGTTAGCCCTCATTGGGCGAACCGCTCACGTGACCGGCCCTGCGCACCGGCAAGCGGGGAAGTTTTAAATTTCCCTAAGACCTATGCTTCCGCACGCTTGCGGAAGCTTAGGCGAGCCCCTACTAAAGCCGCTCTAATTGCGGCTGTAGGGGCTCAGTGCTGAGCGGGTGTGCGCCTCAGCGTGCCTCCGCCAGCAAGCAGGTAACATGGCTGAGGCCTTAGATTAGATCTGCTTCACATGGACGTCTCTTATTTTATTTGATGCCACTGATGATTTTATCTCTGCTCAGAAAGTCAATTCACCAAAAGCACAGGTTTAATTAATAAATGAATTGATTAATTACTTTGCATGTATGTAAACATTTATCTCTCAAAAATCTCATTGATTTTTAGCAAACAATATTCCTCAAATGTTGTCAATCTGTCATTTAACTGCATCCTTGTATCCTCTTTAAACAAAGTTATTTTAAATATCCAATGCTTCCTACCTCATAACATGTAAAGTTATTGATGATTTAACGTTAACATCTTTCTCCTTCGCTACTATGGTTACTAAATATAGTTCAAATATCTGCCTAAACCTTTTCCAGTTCTGTACACCATTGCTAGACAGCTGCAACATGGATAGTAGTTTCAATATATCCATGACTTACCCATGCCTCGAGCTGGACCCCTCTTCCATTCCCAATAAACACACCATAAAACTACTTTGGAGAAAAAACGGTCACAGCTTTATTTATACAACAATCAACATGTTACAGATGCAGCGACCGTTATTGGAACACTTCACGCGTTGTATACCTAGAGAAGTAATTCTCGCCAAATTCCCCAGAAAGTGGAGTCAGTATCACACTCATCCGGGTGTGCAGGATTATACCTGTACCTGTAGTTCAAAGACATACACGCATGCGCCTAAATGTGATGACACGCATATGCGTTTCAACAAAGTTCCAATGAGACATACACACATGCGCCTAAATGTGATGACACGCATATGCGTTTCAACAAGGTTCCAATTCGACATACACGCATGTGCAGAAAAAAAACGTATGAAAAGAGCAAGCCTAGCAAAAGTTGAAAGTAATGTATTGAATAATAAATAATACATATAGAATTAAAGATATACATTTTTATTTTTGGGGTTTCTTAGCAGAGTTAATTACACATGCAAGTCTACTGTAATTATTCTGCAAAATGCAAACAAATGCAACGTCAATAAAAAAGTATTGAATATGAAAACAAAGCAGCATACTAAGGTTTTCTATAAATCTCACAATTCTCTCCTAATCAATAAAAATTCACAATGCGCAAGCAACTTTTTAAAAAAACGATTAGAGGTCCATCGAAATTCCTCCTTTTGCTTTTGCCACTTGATGTCAAAGTTGTTTTCTGTGAAAAAAAAAGAAGTTATGATTTCCGGTGTTGCGCATGCGTCAAGTCGCGTCATTGGGAATTAAAGCAGCAGTTCAAGCAATATTCTACATGTGTGTCTGTACGATGAGAACAAACTTCTGATAGGCTCTGGCTCTTGAGCCCCACCCTCTCCCTAGGTGTCCACCAATTGTATCTACTGTGGTAACTGCTCAGTCAATCATATTGCAGGACTACATTTTTAATAATTGTGCAAGATTTGAATTAAATTAAATAACCCTGAGCAAAGCTATTGATTACAGGAGAACGGACTGATCTACAGCTTACTGTAGCCAATCACTTGTCTGTGTGCATATTGTACTGATGAAATACACAGATTCCCAACAAGCTCCCAGAAACCCAAACCATTACCACATAATATATATTGTATATGCATATAAGTGTCATATATGCATATAAGTGTCAAAAGGTGTGCTATGGGGTGTGACTAAATGTATAAAATAAAAAACAAAAATGCCCTAAGCTTCTTCCAATGTGACAAAAATACACAGTGTAATACCTATATATCTCTTGTAAAAAGGGTTATTTAGTTTAAACCTTTGGCCAAAGCGTCTAAAGCCTGCTGCCACAGGGTTAAACTAAATGACCCTTTTTACAAGAGATATATAGGTATTGCACTAACTATTTTTGTCACATTGGAAGTAGCTTTGGGCATTTTTATTTTTTATCATATTGTATTGATGCACATATTGTTTTTAATTATTATTATTATTTTTTTAAAACACGGCAGCTTGAACTGCAGCTTTAAACGTAATACTGTACTGTATAGTGTAATACAGTATACTGTAGTACATTATATTTACCTTCATTATAAACTTTGCCAAACGGGTGGAGATGAGCCACTGTCTCTCCCGCAGTCTGCATTATAGTTGACAGGTGACAGCTGGCCTGTTATACCAGTGCGTGTGCTGATGAAGCTGGAAATCTTTTTGGTATATGCAAGCTTGCTGGTACCTGTACGTGAAATCAGACTCAGGCTGGAAATGTTGCAGGTATTTTGCAGGTAGTCATCCAGGTAGTAAAGGATGCCCCCAAGTCTGGCTACATACCCAAATTCTCAGACCAAAAATTAGCTGAAAGTGTCAAAATAAAAACATGAGATTGAACATCCCATCGGGAGGCACAGATTCACAAATAACTCCTTTCTCAACCACTCCCAGAGGAGATATGTTAAACCCCAGTAATGGGGGAGCAGAAAAATCTGTACGCCCCACTTCCTACAGTATCTTCGCTCGTGCCACCCCACGTGCAATTATAATAATTTCAAGTTCCTTCTACAAGGGTGAACTTCCACCTCCCTAGAAGGTATCCAGAAACCACTCCTGAAGTCTGTCTTTAGCAGCCCTGTCCAGATAGCGGCAGAGCCATGGTGCCATCTCATCTATGCTTACCGGTGTCCACAGCCTCTCCAATTGCCCCCTTTTTTTTTTTTTTTAAATGAGGATTTTATTTTATGCACCAGAGAATCAATCTTTAATATCTGCCATGTACTGGCATCATTGAGTATGGCTAGTTTCCACATGAAATTAATTTGTATAAGCAGGAAAGAGACAATATTTGAAACAGACCAGAAAATAATGTTTTCCGGTACGCTGTTGTGGAGGATATAGTTTTTTTTTTTTTTTTTTTTTTCAATTGCCCCTTTTTTTAATCCACCCTTGCCGTTTTGAAAGCCCTTCAATGTGGGGTGACTACCCATGTAGCAGTTGCACTTGTGCCTGAATTAAAACCCCCACAATACTTAAACTGTCCCTCATTAAACTGTCAGAACCTCCCTTTTACACAAGGCCGACTGCCCGGCATGTTGCGAACTGTTGGCCCTGACATGAAAGGGGATTGCCTTATGTGGCATCATCTTCACCATCCACAGGCCCATATCATTCACGTCCCATCTCATCTTCTTTCTAATTGCCTTTTTCTGCCTGAAGTTCCTTATGTATTTCCACCACCTGTGCCCCCATAATACGTGTAGGCTTCCCAAATTGAGTCCATGTACTTGAAGAACACCAAGTAATGATCCGGCTTCTTCTCCCCAATCACACTAGCCAAAATCTCGATGGCATTCAACCAGTCCCAAAAAAGACTTGGGAGCCTGCCTCCTCTCCTTCTCAGCCTCCTCCTCTTTCACATTCTTCTTTTATCTGACTTTGGCAGCTCTTTATAGTCTGGTAATGATGTCAGTAAATCGACATAGTCATCTTTCAAACCTCCTCTTTTATGGTCACCGATAGGTGCATCCCAAGCGGGCTACGAAAGCAGTGATAAGCATCCCTAAAACTATCATTCTCCAAACCTTCCTCTTGTATTCAATCATCATTGCCCCCGTCACAGGACCTCCCATTTGTTTAATCCATGTTGCCACCCCCTGCTGCCCATGACCACCTCAACCTGTATCATACCCCTGTCACTGATTTATCCACCCCTGCACCCAATGACTGCATTGCTCCACCCTTTGCAAGAAGATCTCCCCCAAGGCCAAAACATCTCACCCCCTGACCCCCCATGCCTCCCTATATTGCACAGGGTATAGGGTATATGCACACACCAACCCCCCACATTGATCCTATCCTCCTGCATGCACCCTGCAAATGGGCCACTCTCCTCGCCCCTCAATGTCCATCACTCTATCACTAATTACCCCTCTTGCCGAGCACTCTATGACCACCCCTATCTGTTCCTTGATGTCCTCTCCCACTGTCCCCCATCCCCTGCGTTGGCTTTTTAATGATCTTTGTGGGTTTATAAAGCAGTCAAACATTAGAATGGGAGAAGCAAACAGCCATCCTGTCAGGCACAACTTCTTCCTAGTTACATCACGTGACAACTCCCCCAGACTTACTGTCAGGGATCCTCTCTTAATTCCCTTATTAATAGCAGTTATATATAAATATCTATAAATTATACTAATTTTTTTTCAATACTGTATACATATCTCCATTTGGGTCTGGTCTTAGCTGGGCACTGCCCTTTTAAATAATCTCATAAAATGTATTCTCGACACATTGAAAATACAATGTGTAATAATGTACTCTTCATTTAATTTTCTCGTCATTGCATACACTACTATACCACTATAAACTGACAAAAAGTTATTCTATATGTAACACCCCTTCCCTCCTTCTCAGGGAGATATGCGTGCTATGGGTGTTATGGTGCTACCTGTTAGGCTCACAAGTGGCCCCAGCCTCTGCGCTTGGGGAGCCTGGGGTGGCTGGTACAACACCTCCATCCGCGAGGATCCCTGCGTTGCGGGATAGCCCCTCACTGGAACCGGTATACATATTTGGTATACCCCAAATAACCACAATCACAAGAAGTATGTACAACCTATTTAATATGGTCCCATAGTCTCAACAGTATAGCATACACAGAATACAGTAAACATCCCCCCCCCCCCCAAAGTACTGAGGTACCGTGGGCACCTGAAACCCAATGTCCGTCCGAACAGTCCCACCCAGAAATATGTGAGGGCAGCGCTACACTCCCGGTGTGGTGATGGTGCACATGGTGGTACCTTCCTGGCTTACTCAGGTAAACCAGGGGATTTGTAGATATGCTGCAAATGTGGTCCCATGATGCAGGGCCTCCAACACAATCCCCTTCTCACCTTACGTCTGGTGGTACTGCGGAATCGATTACACCATGCCTGGGGAATCTTCCGCTGTGGTTTCATTGGCTCCGCCGAGTCGTTGTATACTAAGAGGGCAAGTCCCTTAATATGGGCCGGCCCTACAATACATCCGCTACCGTGTAGGGGAAACTACCTGGGGCCTACGGGGAACGGGTCTGGCCTAATCCGGGGGGCTTGAATAGCTCCCCGGACACTATCTCTTCCTTCTCCGGGTCCGTCAGGACTGAACACTTCATTTCCAGTCCACGGAGGAAATCCTGAATGACAGGACCTCCTCTTCCGGCAGTGCCAAACGCAAGATGGCCACTGCCTTACACACAGTCCATATACATGTGGCTGCACCAACCACAACATGGCTGACCCAGCCACTTAACCCTCCCAAGCGACGGGACCACTGCCAGGGAGGAGGCAAGGAAGGGTACCCTGCTACACATAATATAGGGAATAGATTAAAGATAAATTACAGATGTAGAGCAGAAACACCACAGCAGTGAAATCTCCTGGCGGCTGCTTTTCTCTATCTTTGCCCATTTCATTGCCGGTGGGTCCTACAACTAAAATAAATAGGCCACATAAAAGAATATTATCCAGGGTCAATCAAAAATCAGGTGTTGCTATCAGAAAAACAATGAATCGTAGAAATTGGATTCTCAGACATTTCAAACTTCACAAACTGTTACTTTTAATTAATACGATAATTAATCCTGATTTCCAAACATCAAATTAACTATTATTGGAATCAAAGTCACAACACTTGGACTAATAAAGCAAAGATACATTTTGTAGGTAAAAAATAATAATATAATAATATATATATATATATATATATATATATATATATATGTAGCGGTCATGTAAAATGCCTACAGTCATCTCTCCTGCTGGCAGCAAGGCCTGGTAAGTGTGGGCATGCCAGCAGTAATCATGGAGGTTTTCCCTCACGGTTGATGCAGGACTTGCAAAGAGCTGGCCGGGAATGGCGCGAACAGCAGAGCCCCGCCCTGATGGGGGGCATGGCGCGAAAGCTATGGCTGCGCCGGGATGGACAGTGACTAACTCAGCCCCTGTGCTGAGTCAACCGCTTAGTCTATGGGACCCTCCCCTGATTTCTACCAGGGGGAGTGACTTTCAACTATGGCCTGTGGGATTGCACCCACTGGGCCCAGGGACTGATATCCAGACGGCGCCACTACAGAAAGTAGTTCCGGCCGTGGAAGAGCTGTGCAAAAAGGATGGTTATCTTGCACAGAGGGCGGCTGCCAGGAGAAGGCGGGAACTAGCCGCGGGAAAAGACCCCCACCCTTGTGGGGAAATTGGCGCGAAAACGCTAACCGCGCCCACCAGGACTGAGAGAGGTGCGGCCTTAATTAAGGGGCATGATATTCCCCTGTGGGACCCGCCCATTATTGCAACCCCTGGGGGCGGGTTCCAGCTCTGTCAGAGAAGGGAGGAGCCGAAGCAGGGAGTGGCGGATCCAGCAACTTCCACCAGCCAGTTGCGAGGAACCACTAAGCTGGAAAGACCTTTACAGAGAGTGGCTCCTGTAAAGAGAATGGCCACTGTGGGCACAATGGTCTCCACTGTGGGCACAATGGTCTCTACACAGCCCTACTCAGTGCCCGGCGGGGTGCTAGTAGTGAGGGTGGCCAACACCGAGACGGTGGTCGGGCTCTGCCTACAATGCGGGCTGCCCGGAGGAACGGTCAATACGGCGGCACGTTGCCCTCATTGCGGGACTTTGTACCTGTGGCCTATGCCCACATTTATTCCTATACAGCCTGCTGACCCCCCGGTGGACGTGACAAGGCGCTCCGCCGAGTCCCCGGGCGCGCTATGGATCAACCGCGCGAGTCCCGGAGACAAGGGACTGGAGCCGGTCAAGTCGGCTGGGTCAGTAGCGATCGAGGCGGCTGAATCAACCCCCGCGTTCGGGGAAAAGAGACTGTCACCCCGCTCGGAGACCCCTAAGTCAGGGAAAGGGGATTACTCAGACGAGGACCTCCGTGAGCTGGCGGTGGTAAAAACGGAGCTGAAAAGGCAGACTGGGAGAACGACACCCCGTGGGGTGAGTGGCAGGACGTCCCCCGCAGATCGGCGACCCGACCGACGGAGTCCCGCCATCCCAGGACCTGGCGGAGACGGGAGAGAGACGCCTACACCCCTGCGGACGGGTAAGCCAAGCAGCCCTATTACTTACTTGGTTGCAGCAGACGGCGAAGCGCTGGAAGGGCCGCGCCAGGCCCCGAGCGCACGTGGAGTGGCGGCATCACTTCCGGCGGCGACGGCGGAGCAACCGGATGTCGTCGTGGAAGAAGAGATCCCGCATGGGGGTCCCACTCAAGATGGCGACGCTTCCGGTTCCGGGGAGGACGTCACTTCCGGTGGCGACGGCGGAACCCATGAAGAAAAAGCAGCGACGCTTCGGCGATCGGGGGAAGGTCCCCGATCACTTACAAGGCCCAGAAATTGGAGAGACGATCTCAGGACTGAGGAGGGTGAGACATCATCCTTGGACCAGTCTACGGACAGCCAGGAGCGGGTCGTAACCCCGTGGGGTCCCGTTCCGTGCCCCTATGCCCAAACCCCCGCCATAGTTAATACCCCTACCCCCATCACACGGTCACCGGGTTCACCGCCTAGCCTGGAGTACGTGGACAATTCACAAGGGGGAGAGGGAAGACGGACTGGGGAAAGGCAGCGCAGTGGCGCTACGGAGGGCGATTCAAGGGGAGGGGGAGAATTGAGAGTGGCAACTACAGCACCCCAACCCGTATTAAAGGCCTCGGGGTCGTTTAGGTGGTCTGTACCGCGGTCTGAGCGGTCATCAGGGGTATTTTCCATGGACGATGATAGGGACTCAGGAGGGTCAAACAGATTCCGGGAGAACCGGTGGTGGGCCCCATTATTTGAAGGGTACTCGGCCTGGATGGACCGCACTCGGTTCCTCATCCGGCGAGAGGATGTAGTGGACTATTGGTGGGCGGTGGGAGAGTTCACCCCAGAACAGAGGGACAGAGAGCTGCAGGAGCGATGGCTGCAGATTGAGAATAGGGAAATAGAGCCTATGGGTCCCAGTATTTTGTCAGACCCCGTGGACCCTGACGAACCCCTATCATGGGTGCTGCCTGGGAGGGGAGGTAAGGCTGACCTGACTAGAATTAGTAGGGCCGGGAGAACCATAATGGCTCGGTATAAATCTTCCCACAGGTTGGAGTACCCGTATGTCCCTGAGCCTCTCATGGATGAGATAGAGGGCAACCGGGATAGGTGGCTTAGGGAGGCCATAGAAATGCACCTAGTGGGGAGAGGGAGTTCCGTGATAGGAAAGAAGGCCGAGGAACGGATAGAACATTTAATCCGCATATGGGCCATTGGGAGAAATATCTATAAACACAGAGTAACATATAGACCAGAGAGGGGATTACCCAGGCATTTCTCAGTAACAGTTCTGGATATGGGGGGTAGAGAAGTAAAGAAACCGGACCCCTATCACTATTTTTAGGTGGTACTGTGCATCACGCGGGTCTGTGGCTGCTGGTCGGGGCGGGCTTGGCGGATGACTGTATTCATGTGTACTGCATTATGAGGAAATTTGTGTGATGTTAATTATGTTTTCCGTTACAGTGCTTCCTGGAAAAAGGTATACAAATTTAGGTCCCAGCGAGGACGATGGGATTCACCAGGGGGAGAATGTAGCGGTCATGTAAAATGCCTACAGTCATCTCTCCTGCTGGCAGCAAGGCCTGGTAAGTGTGGGCATGCCAGCAGTAATCATGGAGGTTTTCCCTCACACCCTGGTGGGGTGCCCTGTGTATGGATGGGACTGGTCACATGCTCTGACTCCATGGTTAGTGATGTCAGAGGTGTGTCAGCCTCAGAAGTTACATAAGGCACAGCACTGTGTTCTAAAGTTAGTTCTACCTGAAGTCTGAGTTGAGAAAGGAGTTTGGCTAAGAGGAGGAGTTCAAGTTCCGCTAGAGTGTCAGTTATGTTCTAGTAACTCCATGGGAGACTGTGTCCAGGGACCTGGCACAGGGCAGTGATTCCTGCGGGAATAGTGAATCCCTCATCTAGGTGACATACCTATCAAAGGGGAGCACGGGCGAGATGATCGGCTAAATACACCCATTGTGGAGGGCAGCTATGCCCACCGTGACAATAAAGATGGAGCTGATCAGAGAAACCCCTGTGTGTGAGAGTCCAATGATTGCACAGGAGGTTGCACCACCGAGGAGTTCCTTGTCAGGATCATCCCCATGCGGACGCAGGGACCCTGGTGAGGTGGAGGCGCTGCACTGGAACTAGGTGAGACTCAGCACACTACCTCAGCTGCCTGTCTGACGGGTCCTCCCCACACACCATCATGCGGGAGACTCAGGAGTCCTGTAGCCAACAGGTGCACCATCAGGCATATCTACACTGTAATGGGGTCCGGTTAGACCACAGGGGCCAATGTGAGATTGGGTGGGTCAGGCCGGGTCACAAAACCCGTTACATATATATATATATATAATCAAAAAATAAATAGATGATACCGTTCTGTGGCTAACGAAATGCTTTTATTTGTGCGAGCTTTCGAGATACACTGATCTCTTCTTCCGGAATGAATGAAGCAAAAGGTATACTTAAAAACAGTGTCTCTTGGAATGTTATCTGTGCTGTTCCTTCCCCTGGTGTGGATGTGTTTTATGACTAGAGGTGTCAAAAGGTTACTGAAAGCAAGTGACAAAAGAGTGTGTATGTGTATCAGTGTGAATAAAAATGAATGGAGAGCCCACAGTATATACAGTGCTTTACACGGTACTGATACCTCTCTCTCTCTCTCTCTCTCTCTATATATATATATATATATATATATATATATATATATATATATATCACACTGATGATACCCATCAAGGTTGAAACATGTCTGTGAGTGGTTTAAACTTGCTTTTCTAGTCCCATGCTGTGTTTAAAAGCTGTGTGAACGGCGATACATCAGCTTAAATGGGCTCCATGTGAATGGATATTCCAGGCAAAAGGTGACACATTGTGTGCTCATTTGCATGTCATCTCCCAGAATCTCTTGCTGCAGTGGGAGCACTGTATGCTAGGTGATAATGGTGAAAGGCAGGGTTGCAGACCTGTCTAAGACATGTGAATGTGCTCACAAGTGATATTCTTTATTGGCTATATGCTAACGGTGGAGGTTTTTTGTCGCCTTTTTATATATATATAATCTAAATGTTACATACAATGCATGCACTTCTTATCTAGGGTAAAATATATAAGTAATTTACTATCACATACATTATGCACTATGCATATGCACTAATGTATTCATTATTACCTATAGTGAAATAAAGCAAATCATCTGTGAAGGAGACCGCACAATTTATATCATACCATGCGAAGCATTATGATTACTTCAGTCAGTTTTCACTGCAGTTTTTATAAGCCAATATAATTTAATATAAAAGCAATTTCATATCCTAAGTAATCTGCAGTATATACTTTTGAAAAGGAGACATCAGGAATGTACAGATCTTGTTCACTGTCTGCTAAAACCACTAGCCAAAACAATGGGGTTTGTTTGTTCCTTATCGGTTTCACTTCCAAAATAGTTAGCATTATCCTGAATGTCTTAGTGGTAACTGATAAATATTTGTAGGTATAGTACAAAAACGTAGGTTCTAATCTAGTGTTTGGATGGGAATGAAATCTAATTTCTTTCTGTGATATTTTATAGATGCCTTTATTGAGCATATAGTATACATAATAAACATATTCGATATTGCTTGCACACTTACAAATCTCTACTGGTCATATTAATGCAGCAAATATTGGTCAATTTTGCTTACATACTGTAGTTACAGTACATACCAGTAGTAGATGAGAATGTAAAAATACATATGTCCATCAAGTTCAAATTATGCTAAATTTAGGTGACAGATACTTATACTACAGTATATTTGTCTTTATAGTACAGTATATTGATCCAGAGAAGGCAAACAAATAACCATAGTGAAATATCATATAATAATATCTCATAAGGGGAAACATAAATTCCTTCCTGACTTTAAATGATGTCAATCAGTTTACTCCCTGAATCAACATCCATCCCATGCTTACTTATTCGGTATATCCCTGTATACCTTTTCTTTCTAAAAAGATGCCCAACCTTTTCTCCAGGGTGTAAGGTGTGCTCCCGGGCCATTAGATCAACAATCGCCTACCAAAGCCCTGCCCACCTGGTTGGAAAGAAAAGGCCCTAGTGCTTCTCTGTTGGGAAAATCCCTTAATCTGAATGAGGTCCCCTGCCAGGATCCTCCTGCCGATCCGACCCGTGTTCATATGTTCATACTGGAGCATTATCCTATTGCAGTATTTGTTGGGCCGACCATGTCGGAGGCTGGAGGCTGAGTCGGCCCAGAAACCAGAGTGCCTTGGCGTGGTCTTTGATGATCTGTGTGCCCTCTTATCACCACCAAATTAAAGGGGAAGCTCCATTTGTACTTTTCCCCGCCGTTGGATTACAAATTACAGATGAAGAAAAAGAAAGAAGAAAAAGACTTTGGATTTTTTTTACCTGTGGCTGTTCCTGTTTGTAGATTAGTTTGAGAGCTTGTGGTGTCCCCAGGATTCGGAGGGTGAAGACATCTAAAGGTAACTAAAAATATGGAATGTATGTTATTTTTCTTTTACAGGATTTTTATTTCTATTGTGATTTAATTTTTTTGATGCCCATTCATTGCCTGTATGTATGTCTCTATGGTTGTTTTTGCAAATGCTTGTTTTGATGTATTTTAAATGTATTTTGCTTGTTTGTTTAGAAATGTTTGGGAAATGTAATTTTAGTACTATGTCTTTTTTAGTGGTGTTTTAAATAGTTTATTTCATGGGTGAGGGGCTTGCTTTTTAATAGTAGCTTCTTTTTGGTAGTTAGATTTTGTTGGATGGTGGTTACTTTGAGCTTTCATTTATTTATTAATGGTTTTGTTTTGGTGTTTTAATTGTGAATTGTGGTCTTTATTTTGGATTGGATTAATTTATTTGTGGTAATTTAGTTCTGTTTACTTCTTGATTTGTTTTTAATTTCTGATTGTCAGGATGGCATAGGAGATTGTGATTGTTTATTTTATTTTGATAATTGACTGGCATCAGATGAAGCACAGATAATATGGGCATCATGTACCCACTGTGCTATTCAATTGTTTTATTGGCATTTATTATCTATTTAATTGGCCATGTCCTGTATTTTTTTGGCTATGTGCTGTGTTTTATTTGGCTATGTAATGTTTTTTATTTGGCTATGTAATATTTTTGTTTGTGTCTGTTTTTTTAAATCCTTCCCCATTTCTTGGTATATTGGTCAATCATGCCCATATAATATGAAAATGATGTACTCACTGTACCAATGAATGGGTGAAGGGTGGGGGTGGCTGCCTGGAGAGGGTGGTTAGGCCTCCTTGGTGGATAGTGGCAGAGGGTGGGTTAACCCCTTAATTACTTTTGCGGTTTTTAACCGCTAAGGTGATTAAGGAGCTAGGGGACATTAGATTGTATTTATTACTATATGTATGCTTTCTGGCAACGGAGGACAGGGACCTGCAGTAAGCTGACGAGGACACCCTTCACATTGGCAGGAGTAAGTAGAACGGTTTGATTTACTTTATTTATGCTGGATAATGTTGTGATTAATAATGGGCAAATAATTTATTATCCATATCTGGATAATAGTTATTGTGCCCATTACAGTACTGTACGTGTTTGGGGGTTGGGGGTTTATTGATTTAAATGTAGGACTTGTTTATTTTTTTTAAATACAGGATTGGTACCACAGGGCAGTGGGGACCCACGGGGCCCACCCGAGGACCCCCGAACTCCAACAGGTATTACCTGAAGACCCACAGGGGACACCCGCGGTTAAGAACTGTGTCTCCATGCAGTTCTTACAGGTGGCTTTTTTTCTATCAGCTATCGTGCTTTACAAGTTTAAGCACGATATCAGGGGGGGGGAAAGCTTTGCGCGATCGGGCAGATTTTTGCTCGGCCGGAACAATATTCTCTGAACTTGTTAGTGAATCTATCGCTTGGCTTCACTTTTTATCAGCCGAGCAAAAATGTTCTATTCGGGTGCAAAAACGCACTGCTTAGTGCATAGCCCCGATTGAGTTGTAGAGTCTGTTTAATTTGCTAAGGTAATTTTGGGGTGCTGTACCATATACTATGTCCACATATGCTATAATTGACATTAGCATCTGCTGCGTGATACACTTTCTGACCAGCTGGCTTATTGAGGATCTGTTCTTATACAGTACACCATGTTTGGCATAGGTTTTGAATGTTAGAGTATTAATGTGCAACCCGAAAGTTAATTTGGAGTCAAGCCATATATCCAGATACTGTAGTTCCGATGGTTATTCTAACACAAACCAGTGGCAATTACCAAAAAGACCCAGGTACAGTACATTCTGAGTACATGCTGGGTCTAGTTTAAGGCATTTCTGCATTGACTAATGGCCCATCAGATTAACAGCGGGGGTCCCTGGCAGTCCCATTCAAACGGAATGGGACTGCCAGGGACCCCTGCTCTGTTAATCCGATGGGTCATTAGTCAATGCAGAAATGCCTTAAACTTGCCTTAAACTAGCCAGGTTGCACCCAGCATGTACCCAGCATGTAACCGGGCTAGTTTAAGGCAAGCTTTAGAATACTCGTTGTCTCGTCTGTATTTGAAACTAGTGACAGATGCTAGAATGTTTTAGAGTCGTTCTGATCTGTTCCATCATTGATGGCTTTAGAAATTTACCCTGGGTCCCAAATACCAATGTTCCAGTCTTGTTAGTGTTTAAAAAAACGTTTGTTTTTGGGAAATCACGTTTTGAAGTTCTGAAAAATTAGATGAAAATAAGAGTCCAAGGTCAGAGAGGCTAGAGCTGTGTGCATAAAATATTGTATCATACATATACATGTGCATTGAATCTCCTTTACAATTTGTAGGTAGATCATTAATGAAGACTTAAAAGAGTAGGGCCCCAGAACACAGCTTTGCGGGACACCATAGTTGACATTCAAGGAGTTAATGTTTGAGCCCAAGATAGACACATGTTGGAATTTCCCTGATAGATAGGAGTGAACCCAGTAAAAAGCGTGTTCCCCTATTCCAGAGCAATGAGCTTGTTTAAAGGGGTCAATGATATCAAAAGCCTTTGTAAAATCTAGGTAGGAATATTACACCAGAAAGTTGTCACAGTGCCATTCCACATGTGATCTCATTGCAAACATTTAGGAGAGTAGTTACCATTGAGCATTTTGGACTATTAGAGAAGTGTCAGAGCAAGCCTTGATGCGTTTGAGGCCTTTGTAGTAGAGGCAATATCAGTGTCCAGGAGCTGCAGTCAAATCAGCTGGTCTGTGATGTAACCTTCACAGTGCCCTAATGACGTACCTGGTATTGCATGGGCCCAGATATGTCCGAGGCCGTTATGTTGTACCAGGTACAGTACGTCATAAGCACTTGCTCGTTTTCTTGGGAGTGATAGGCTGTCCAATCTGATGGAGTGACCAGCCCAATCATAAAAAAAAGTTGAGCTCCCTTTATGGGCCATTCAGTTTAATGGGCCATAATGAATTTTAAAGCTCCTTAAATTGATTTCCGGAGCAGGAAGGTATATTATGGAGTAGCACCTCTTACTAAATATGGCCCTTTGTCCTGTATTTGTTTGCCTGTGTACATCATTGCATGCAGAAGGGTTACATAATAATTAATTTGTTGTTGTTGTGAGAAAATAGTGCTGTACATCACTACTTACAGTACTAATGACCAGTACACGTTTCTTATTTGTTTAATTTAATAGTCTGTCAATGGTAGTGTAATATTTCTTAAACAAGCCATCAGAATAAAGTACTATATAAGATCCTATCAAGCTGTGCAACATTATGTATGCTTTAATGTGATGGTTTATTCCTTTCAGGCAATGAAATGCTGAAAAAAATGAATATAAAGTTCCTTGTTGAATCATGCTAACTTTTTTACAATGATGAGCAAAATAGCAAAGACTGACCTTGAAGCGGTCCCAGGGGAGTTTACTGAAATTGATGTTTTCATGTAATAATTTAAACTGAGGTTTTGATATGTCTTTATTGGTTTGTGGTCTTAACAAAAATAACCTGAAGCTTTAATAGTTTTTACAGTAAATGAAAATGATTAACTCTTTAGGCAGTCAATGACTCAATCTAATATTGTGTTTTGTGTTTATTGGAGTGTGTAGGATCAACATATTGATTTAATTCTGTGACGTTAACAGCATTAAAATAGGGATTTATGACTCAGACACTGAATTATTAACTTATTATCTACAATCTTGCTTTTACTCCCTTAATCGACAATGTCTGTTCTAATTAGAGGTATACACGCTATATTGAACATCATTCAGTATGTTTTTTTTTTATTTTAATAGCATGTGTCTTTAAACAATTGTTTTTTCTTTGATTGTGTCAATCTATATCTTTTTAGTTGTATTGACCCATCTAGAGGTTTGAAAATGCAGACACCAAACACATTGAGGATTCCTCACATATAAAATTATTCCAATTTCCTTGACATTTCTATTATCACCAATAGCAGATTATTTTTTATTATTTGCCTCTGCCTACATTTTCTGTCAACTCTTATCTTTTTCTGGATTGCCTCTCATTTACCCTGACCTTGAATGCAGCCAAGTGGTAAAAAATGAAGCAGATCAAGGACAATGGTGAAGGAATAGAATACGGCTTAAATATAAAAGAAAAAGAAATATGGATAAAATGTAACAGTAGACAAAACTAAGTTCATATTAAAAAGTATAGTTAAATGCATGAAACCATAGTTATTCGTTATTTACTTTTGTACATGTCCCATAAAACTGTACATTACAAGCAATATGTTCTAATTCAGTGCATATGAATGTCAATCCCAGTAAAAGTGTCACTCAGGTACTTTTATGATAACTTGACCTGTATTTAACACACTGATTTAATATATTTTCCAATTCATGTAAAGTGCACATTTGCCTTTTAAGACCTGGTGGATTATTTAATACATTTTGTCCCGCAATATTTTGTTTTGGGAATTAAAATAGCCAAGAAAATGTTGATCCTCATTAGGAATGTTTTGCTTCATTATTGCAACCTCTTTATCCTGTACTTGTTTAGACTATGCACATTTTCTTATAGACATTATTTTACCTGGTGAAGTTTATATATTTTTTAATCCTAAAAATATGCACAAAAGAAGTTCTGTGTCGGAGGCATTATTAGAGACACAATTTCAGGGTTTTCACTTCTTTAAAGTGAACTAAGGACTAAGGGGGTAATGCACTAAGCTCCGTTAAGTCGTTTTTAGAGCGCAAAGTGCTCCTAGAACGTGATGTTGCACTGAACATGATGCACTAAGCCACGCAAACAGGCACTTTGCGCTCTAAAACTTACTTCTTTCAGGAAATTTTTCTAAGTCCAACTTTGCTCGTTCGTTACCCTGTTTGTGTTAAATTCTGCCCTTAAGCGGGATGCACTAAGCTACGTAACCTTAGTGTACGCGAAACTTGCGTTCAACAGAACACGTCAGCTCAAGGTATACGCAAAAAAAGCTGGACTTTTAAAAATGTCTTGCTTTACATTTTTGCATGCGCAACACCCATACAACAGGCCGCGGGGGTCCCCGAGGGAGGCGCGGGTGTCCCCGGCTGACGCGGCAGCCGTCCCGGGGTCCCTGCGGCCGTCCCGGGATCCCCGCGGGCCTGCAGTACCAATGTTGTGCCTACAAAAATACTAAACATTATTTCTAACTAAATACACCCCCCTAACACAGACAGTACAATAATGTGCAAAATAACTATTATCCAGATATGTATAATAGATTATTTGCCCATTATTAAACACTGCATTAGCATACCTAAATAAAGTAAATAAAAACAGTAGCCAGCTAATCCAATGAATACAAGCAGTAACAACATCAACAATTAATTAATTAAACCATTAACCAATTAAACCAATTAATTCCTAAACCAACTCAAAATGAATAGTAACACTAACCAATCAAACCAATGAATTACTACAACATGAATGAATGTAAACATTAAAAGACAAAGAAATAAATTCAAACAATTTCTGAAATAACCATAAAACGCATTAGCTAACATAATACAACATTAACTACAAACGAACACCAATCACAAACATTTTATTACCATTAAGCAGGAAAAACACAAACAATCACATCCACATAAGAAATTGAAATTAAAAAAACCAACAGCAATACAAAGCCACAAATGCCCCCCAAATATTGTCATAATAATGAATTGATCTGTACCCTAAAGTGGTACAGATTAATATATTATCAGTCAATGTGCCTCCCCCAAAAATCAAAAAACATATCTAATGAAGAAATCTGTAAAAAGAGACATTTACAAACATTCAATATATTACTTACCATTAGAAGCGGTGGCTCTCCGACTCCCAGGGTAACAGGAAGCTCACGTACCTTAAAGGCCTCCAACAGCATCCGATGCCATCCGCCATGAAGATCCGAATCAGGTACCCAAATCTTCTTTTTTCTTTCTTTAATCACCTTCTTCTTTCTTCATCTGTCACCATTTCTTGACCTTCTTTATCTTCTATCTTCATCTGTTAATCCAAAAAACCCCATGGTAAATCCAAACCGATGTTGTCTAGTCGTCTTCTTGGGATCAAATGAGGCGTCACGGCCTTAAATAGGGCTTGTGACGTCACATTTAGCCTCAAAATGGTCAACAGCCACCTGATTGGCTGTTCAAACCATGTTCCGACTTTAATTTTTTTTTTTTACATGACGTCACTTAAAGGGAATGATGCCAGCCAATTAGAATGGCTGTGCTTCATTTGCCTTTAAGATGATGTGACGAAGCCGGCGTCACATGGTATTTCAGCCAATCAGATCATGGGAACCAATTCCACACTCTGATTGGCTGAAATACCATGTGACACCGGCCATCAAGGCATTTTAAGAATCTAAATCACACCCTGGGGACTTTCCGAAGTATGCCAATAGCACAAGCTCATGTTTCAAACCGTGGAGGAAATAGAAACAAGATTTTGTTACAGATGGAAGCGAGATTCATTTTCAATCTGAATACCGGGACCCCAAGGGGTCTGAATGAGGACCTAAGTTTAGGATGCTTCTTATAAATTTAAAAATGAATTATGTGTATGATCTTGCTTTTTCCTTACTCATTTGATAACTAGCAGTATGGTGCTTGATTTATTATATATTAATTATAGCCTATGGCTCAAAGTAATTGTCTGCGATAGGTTGATATTAGAATATTTACGCTGCATGTTTATTACTCCTGGGTGGATATTTTCCACTAATATTCTTTTTGCTTGTGTTTTCTCACTCCCTGTCCTCACTTTTTTTGTCTAGTGATTTGCCCCCATTATCAGATTTTGCTATTGTTTATTGATCAGTTATCCATACTCATGTCGTTATTAATCATATTTTAGATATAGGTGATCTCCCTAAATACTGCCATCTCTGGCTATGATTCCAATCAGATATTTACTGGCTGGATTTATATTAGCCTTAGTACTAAATATGGGACATCAGAGTATTTTTTTTTTTTTGGATATTTACCTTAAATGCAATGTTAGGAGCTATGAGTGTTATTTTAACATTTATTGTGGACATATAAATATATATATATACTAATAGCCTATGAAATGTTTTTATATCTTTTGTATATTTGGATTGGCTAGTGTCTCCTATATATATATATTTATTCTTTCCTCCTTTATTATTTCTTTCTTACTATTGTGCTCTTCTTTATCTTTATTATAGGGCACTACAATGTATGCAGCCATCACAGAGGGACTAATGGCTCTGCGCATGTGCTGACTATCAGCTTTGGACAGAGGGAGCAGTCACACCCCCCTCTGACTCCTGTGCCGTTTAGGTATGCTGATGGTGTATATCAGAGCTGCACATGCGCGATAGACATGCCACATCCAAGATGGCATCTCCAGTTGACTGCTTTTGTACTGCACATGCACAGTGCGATTCCCCCTCCAAGATGGCGGATCGGCACTCACATCAAGCTGCTTCTGATTTTCGCGGGCTTACAACACTTAGGTAATGATACACAGGTGATTTTTGTATGTTTCTCTTATATATATACCCTGTCTGTTTGTTGTATGATGCACCCCCCTTGAGAAATGTTCCGGAGCCGAAACGTCGGGATCGGTTTTCTGTTCACACATGCCTGAATACACATTTTTTTCCCCTGGAAGTGAGTGCTGTCTCTTATTTGCCGGACGCAAGGATGGTAATATGTTTTGTTATTTTTATGGGACTAGCACCACCACTGTTTTTCATTATATAGAGTGCCAGCTGCTTATTTTTGTTATATATATATATATATATATATATATATATAGTGGTCGACAAATCACCAAAAAATCTACTCGCCAAACAAAAAAATCTACCCGCCACCTAGTACCAGACGTGTGCTGCTTGGGCCAATAGGAGCTCGCCACGATGTTACTGCTGCGGCCGAGTTTATTCGAGCATTTGCCCGTTCTCGGCCGCAGCAGTAACCTGGCGCACGCCGGAGGGTGCCGGGCGCGCGCCGAAGCCTCGGAGGAGAGGCCCGCCGATCGGGGCTTCCCCCTCTCCTCACCGGGTCCGCCGGGTCCCCCGGAACGTCCCGCCGCCGTCCTCACATCCGCGCGACACCAGGGCTCCCTCGCGGCACAGGCACCCGATGACGCGTGACTGCGCATCGGTGATGCGCGGCACGCTGAGGGAGTGCGGCTCGCAAGCCGGGACATATCCCGGCTTGCGGAATGAGCCGTACTCAAATAAAGTGTGCCGCCTGTGTAAATACACTCGCCCGGGGCGAGCACATGTATAGGTTTGTCGAACACTGTATATATATATATATATATATATATATATATATATATATATATATATATTGTGACAAACGGCTTACTCCGGGGCTCCGCCGTCTGTCCGGGACTGTTAGAACACGGTCTTTTAGGGTAGGTTAAATGATGAGACGTCACGTACTGTTCCTTTAAACAGGCTATGCCTGGTTTATTCAGTCCCAGGCACTGAGACTGCCACAGTTTAAACAGAAAACAAAGCCAAACAAAAAGCTGCTCGTCTGAGCGATAACTTAAACTTAGATGTCCCTGACTCAGAGTTGGAAGTGGCTTGTCCACTTCCACCAACAAAATAAGTACCTTTGCAGTCTTTAGACAAACTAACAGAATGAATGAAGCGATTTGGGAAAGAGGCTTTCTCACCCCTCTGCAGTTCAGCAGCCTTCCAGGCTCTTGGGCGGGGCTCAGAGGAAACAGGAAACAGGTCTTATATACCTGAACTCTAATCAGCATGACAGGTGACAGAAAACAGGCAGCAGACAAACTGTGGAATGGAGTGCCTGTACCACGAGGCTGCCCTGTTCAGCTTAGACAGGACAGAAACTGTTCAGTATCCTGGGAGCCCTGTATATGGAGTTTATTACCAACCCCTGGTTTCTGTCACATATCCTCCCCCCCAGCTCAGACCTCGAGGGGTGAGCGACCATGGATATTAGGGAGTGCATCCTTGACAACCCGTCGGCATTGCCATGTTTGTGCCCCGACCTGTGTTCCACAGAAAATTTAAAGGGCTGTAGGCTTAGGAACCACCTGGTCACCCTAGCGTTCTTCTCCCTATTTTGACACATCCAGGTAAGGGGTGCATGATCTGTGACCAATCGGAACTTTCTCCCCAACAGATAATACTTGAGTGTCTCTACAGCCCACTTTATTGCGAGACACTCTTTCTCGACTATGGAGTAATTTTTCTCCTGGGGATTTAGTTTCCTACTTAAATAAAGGATGGGGTGCTCCTCCCCTTGAGACTCCTTGGAGAGTACCGCCCCCAGCCCTACCTCAGATGCGTCGGTTTGGACTACGAACTCTTTGGAGAAGTCAGGTGTGACCAACACTGGTTGGGCACAGAGAGCTTCTTTCAGGCTTCTAAAGGCCTGTTCGGCTTCGGGGGACCACTTTACCATTAGCGGTCCTCTTGCTTTTGTGAGGTCGGTTAGTGGGGTTGCCTTAGTTGCAAAATTGGGAATAAACCTCCTATAGTAGCCAATTAACCCCAAAAAGGTCCTTACTTGTTTTTTTGTGACTGGCCTTGGCCAATTTTGTATCGCCTCTACTTTGAGTGTTTGTGGTTTGAGTAACCCTCTACCAATAGAATACCCCAGATACTTGGCCTCCTCCAGACCAATAGTGCATTTAGCGGGGTTAGCAGTTAGTCCAGCAGACCGAACTGCGTCGAGCACAGCTTGGACCTTTGGAAGGTGGGACTGCCAATCTTCACTATGGATTACCACATCATCCAGGTAGGCGGCAGCGTACCGAACATGTGGTTTTAAAATTTTATCCATCATTCTTTGGAATGTGGCGGGAGCTCCATGTAAGCCAAAAGGCAGCACCTTATATTGAAAGAGGCCGTCTGGGGTTGAGAAGGCTGTTTTTTCTTTTGCCCTTTCTGTGAGGGGAACCTGCCAGTACCCTTTTGTTAGGTCTAGGGTTGTGAGATATCGGGCTTTGCCCAGTCTCTCTACAAGTTCATCCACCCTGGGCATAGGATAAGTATCAAATTTTGACACCGCGTTTAGTTTCCGGTAGTCATTACAAAACCTTGTTGTACCGTCTGGCTTTGGGACTAAAACTATAGGGCTGTTCCACCCACTTTGGGATTCCTCAATTACGCCTAGTTTTAGCATTTTTTTAACCTCTAAACTTATAGCCTCTCTCTTGGCCTCTGGGATTCGGTACGGTTTAAGGTTAACTCGGACCCCCGGTTCAGAGACTATGTCATGTTTAATTACGTTAGTTTTACCTGGCTGTGTAGAGAAGATTTCTTTGTTCCTTCTCACTAAACTCTGGACCTCTCGTTTCTGATGCACGGACAGTGTTTCAGCTATGCTAACCTCTGGGTCAGTTTCTTGATTCTCTGACGGACCTGGGGGTACTAGGGTTAACAAGACCTCTCTATCTTTCCAGGGCTTGAGTAGGTTTATATGGTAAATTTGCTCAGGTTTCCTCCTACCTGGCTGCCTTACCCTATAATTTACTTCTCCCACTCTTTCCAAGACCTCATATGGCCCATGCCATTTAGCAAGGAATTTACTCTCCACGGTGGGAACCAGAACTAGTACCCTATCACCTGGAAAAAAAATTCTGACCCTAGCACCCTTATTATACGTATTCCTTTGTGCTTCTTGAGCTTTCTCCATGTGTTCCCTCACTATGGGTAGGACTGCAGCAATGCGGTCCTGCATTTGGGCAACATGCTCTATTACACTTCTGTAAGGGGTAACCTCGTGTTCCCAAGTTTCTTTGGCTATATCCAGTAAGCCCCTTGGATGTCGGCCATACAATAGTTCAAACGGGGAGAAGCCTGTGGATGACTGGGGAACTTCCAAAATGGCAAATAACAGGTATGGTAACAAACAGTCCCAGTTTTTCCCATCCTTATCGACCGCCCGGCGTAACATGCTCTTTAAGGTTTTATTGAACCTTTCCACTAAACCATCTGTTTGTGGATGATAGACTGAGGTTCTGAGATGCTTGATTTTTAGGAGTTTACATAGCTCTTTTGTTACTTGGGACATAAATGGTGTTCCCTGGTCAGATAAGATCTCTTTAGGAATTCCGACCCGGGAAAACAGAAGTACTAACTCTTTTGCTATGTTTTTAGCAGAGGTGCTACGTAGGGGAACTGCCTCCGGATATCGGGTAGCATAATCTCTTATTACCAATATATGCTGATGTCCCCTAGCAGACTTTATTAGGGGTCCTACTAGATCCATAGCAATCCGGTCAAATGGTACCTCTATTATGGGAAGGGGTACCAATGGGCTGCGGTATGCTTTGAACGGGGCGGTGATCTGACATTCTGGGCATGAGGAACAATAGTTTGTAATTTCTGCCAGAACCCCAGGCCAATAAAAGCTTCGGAGAACCTTTTCTTTTGTCTTTTCCACCCCTAGGTGTCCCCCCAATGGATGACTATGTGCGAGGTGTAATACTACGTTACGGAATGTCCGTGGTACCAACAATTGTTTAGTTGTAACTGATTTTCTTTTATCAACCCGATATACTAGGTCGTTCTCTACCTCGAAGTAGGGGTAAGCAAGTGACCTATCTGGTTGGCCATGAGTACTATTCTGGTCCCGTATATTTCCCCTTGCTACCGCTAATGTGGGGTCCTCCCACTGGGCCTTCTTAAAACTCCCAGGACTGACCTCTAGGTCAGCGAGGGTCTTATCCTGTACTGGGGTGGTAAGTGCCTGATCAACATCTTGATTTGGGGTATTCCCTACCAAAGTAGTGATGGGGAAGGGAATTTCACAGCACTCCTCCTTTTCCCCCTTCTTATTTGGGCCCTCGTCAACCTCCATTTCTGAAAAAGGGAAAGGATTTGTTTCTTCTAACACTTCGTTATGGTCTGCTATTGAACTCTGGGCGCTATTCTGAGCTGGGGACCACATTTTTAGAAAATGGGGAAAGTCGGTCCCTATTAACACATCATGTGCCAGTTTGGGTACAACACCCACCTTGAAATCTAAAGAACCAAATTCTGTTTCAAAAAAAACATCAACAGTGGAATATTCATGATTATCCCCATGTATACAACAAATTGCCACTCTTTGTGAACTGTTTACCTGTTTCTTCTTAATGGGCAATAGGTATTCGGACACTAGTGTGACCATACTCCCAGAGTCAAGAAGTGCCCGAACCCTCTTACCATTAACCTTTACAAATGCCCACAGATGGTTATTCAAGGGGTCCTCTGGGCAAGGGCCCATACATTGGGACAACAGCGAATAAGGTTCCACGCTGTTGCATTGCATGGGCTCATCATTTAGTGGGCAGATTTTTGCTGTGTGGCCCCTCTCATGACAATTTACACATTTAGGTACATAGTCTGTGTCCCACTTAGAGCCTTTTCCCGGCTCCCCATGTTGGCTATTGCCCTTAGTGTGCGAACCACTGTTGCTGGAGCGGCGTGAAGGTGGTCGCCGCTCTTCAGCGCCCCTTAACCCCGGTACCCTTTTACCGTCTCTGGAAGAGTCCTGGAACCTCGGATAGTGGGGTTGCTCCACGACTGTGGGTTGCGGGTGCTCTTCTGCTGCACTGTACCTTTCTACAAGGGCCACAAGCTCATCCGCATTGTGGGGGTCACTCCGACTGACCCAACGGCGTAAGGCAGAGGGAAGTTTCCTCAAGAACTGGTCCATGACCAACCGTTCCACGATGTGGCTTGCTGAGTTGATCTCGGGTTGTAGCCACTTCCGGGCGAGGTGGATGAGGTCATACATCTGGCTTCGGGTGGCTTTATCCATCGTGAAGGACCATGCGTGAAACCTTTGGGCACGAACAGCCGTGGTTACGCCGAGGCGGGCGAGGATCTCGAACTTCAATTTTGCATAGACGTTAGCTTCGGCTGGCTCTAGATCAAAGTAAGCCTTCTGGGGTTCGCCGCTTAGGAAGGGTGCGATTAGACCAGCCCACTCAGCTTCTGGCCATCCCTCTCTCTGTGCCGTGCGTTCAAACGTGAGAAGATAGGCTTCCACATCATCCGAGGGTCCCATCTTCTGAAGGTAGTGGCTTGCCCTGGTCATTTTCGGAACTGGGGCTGCCTCTGCCAGTGGAAGGTTACTGATAGTCCCCCTCAGGATCTCGAGTTCCTGCTGTAAGCCCTGAGCGAACCGCTTTTGCTCCTCTCTCAGCAGGCGGTTTGTCTCTTGCTGGTTTGCATTAGTCTCTTGCTGGGCTATTAACAGCTGTCGCTGGGTTTCACTCGCCTGTTGCTGGGCTTCATTCGCGTCTTTCTGGACAGCGACATTGCGTACCAGCGCACTCACCACGTCTTCCATCTTGTTTGGAGAGAGAGAAAAAAAAACCTTCTTTTTTTTTTTTTTTTTTTTTTAAAGTTCTTTAACCCCCAGACCTTTCAGTGTTCTGCCCGCATTCTCCACCATATGTGACAAACGGCTTACTCCGGGGCTCCGCCGTCTGTCCGGGACTGTTAGAACACGGTCTTTTAGGGTAGGTTAAATGATGAGACGTCACGTACTGTTCCTTTAAACAGGCTATGCCTGGTTTATTCAGTCCCAGGCACTGAGACTGCCACAGTTTAAACAGAAAACAAAGCCAAACAAAAAAGCTGCTCGTCTGAGCGATAACTTAAACTTAGATGTCCCTGACTCAGAGTTGGAAGTGGCTTGTCCACTTCCACCAACAAAATAAGTACCTTTGCAGTCTTTAGACAAACTAACAGAATGAATGAAGCGATTTGGGAAAGAGGCTTTCTCACCCCTCTGCAGTTCAGCAGCCTTCCAGGCTCTTGGGCGGGGCTCAGAGGAAACAGGAAACAGGTCTTATATACCTGAACTCTAATCAGCATGACAGGTGACAGAAAACAGGCAGCAGACAAACTGTGGAATGGAGTGCCTGTACCACGAGGCTGCCCTGTTCAGCTTAGACAGGACAGAAACTGTTCAGTATCCTGGGAGCCCTGTATATGGAGTTTATTACCAACCCCTGGTTTCTGTCACAATATATATATATATATGTCTGAAACACATCAAGAGATGCATCTGATAATGTAGAGATCTGATAATGTGTCATCTTCATGTAGTAAACTATTCTATGGTTTTTAATGATGACAGTGTATGTAGGATATGTTTGTCTGGCCTAATATGGTATATAATACTGACTGGATTAAGTATCGGTGTACAGTCATATGCCCAAGAATTATCAAGAGAGAAATAGTGAACACAACTTTAATTCACACACAGTTAAATCACTGTAAAATAAAGTGAGAAATATTTGGATAGATTTTTTTTAACATGTCTCTTTATTTAGAGATAATTTTAGCAAGACAAAACAGCAGCACATTGTAAGAGATGTGTGCAGAGGTATGCAATGAAGACTGTTTTTAAGGTGAAATTAAAAAAGGCTTTGTTGCCTTTTCCTTTAAATAGCACAGCAAACACAAATATACAAAAACAACAAACACCAATTCCTTGTAAGGGCTAACTTACTTCCCCAGTCCCCTTCTTCAGGGCTGGAGGGATAATCCTATTACCACCCTATTCCCCAAAGTCAAAAGATATACCTTAAAGCAGGTGGCCCTTCATGTCAGTCTCTAGTAGGTTCATGGGTCCCCTGTGTCCAGGAATATAGGTGTCTGGGTGTCTTGATCTCAGCACAGCCTTTTTGCTCGACTCTTTCCTCTTGTCAGCACCCTTGTGTACTGAGGAAAATCTCTCTCCTGTTGGAAATAGGAGGCTTTTCTTTACAGACTTAATTGGCCAGGTGGATTCTGGTTAATTGCCTGCTGCACTTAACCAGATCCCTGATGGATTTTAGAGAGAGTTTCTTCAACAGGGATAAGTCCCTGTTACATACCTCCCCTCTTTGTGGGAAGCTCGGGCTTACCAAAGCCGAAGCCCATCCTTGTAACCGTTGCTCATGTCTTGCAAAGCCTCTGTCAGCTTACTTTTGAATTCTGTCTGATGTCCGGAATCTATTTCTACTATCCTAGACTCGTGTCATTTCATGGTATCACTTAAAGAGAATTGAAGAATAGCTATTTGAGTTTTCAGCTCTTGAAGCTTTCCTTCTGCATTTCTTGTTCCACTCAATGCAGTTGTCAGTTCAGCTTCTTTGGAATTGAGTTGCGATTCAACATCCATTTCCAGAGAATGTCCTATCTTTTCGGCTTCATCAGATATGTATTCTTCTGGTTTTGATTCTACACTCATACCTTTGTTTGTTACCTGTTGGGCAGCTGAACGTTTAGCTAGTGCTTGCTCAGACGGTTCAAACTTTGCAATCTTTTTTTGCAGTTGAGTGGTGTCCCCGGCTCTCTCTGTACCCTTGTCTTCATGGGCTTTAGTTGCTGTGGGATACAGACGCTTGGGCAGGGCCAATACCTTTTAATGTAGTGGAGACACTTGTACTTTACTGGTCCGCAGAGCCTCACTCTGTTCCAATTCTGTAAACTTTTTCTCAAACTTCATCTTTCTCTGACCTTGCTTCCATGTATCCTTCATTATATTGTGGAGCAATGTGAATTTCTTCGTTAGGGCCGTAGCTGCTTGCCTCAGTTTCTGGACCATCTTGTGCTCCCTCTTGTACCAAGCCACCTGGCCTCTAAGCTTAGCTCTCTGGGGACACACTGGGTAATTAGACGTTCCTGCAGCACATTTACTTCTTTAGTAGCCTGAAGATTTTCTTCCTGCAGAGATCGCTGCTTCTCCTCGGCATTTTGGAGGTGTGTACGTAGACCTTTCAGTTGGTTCTGCAAAAGGTGCTCTGCTTGTGTGTGTTGCTCTAATGCTTTAAACTTTTAATCTTCCAATATTTTCTTTAATGTTTGAAGCTCGTGCAGCTTTTCCTTCTTTTTATTGACGTGGTCAGTCAAATCAGAATTTTCTTCCTTCGGCCTAGTATTTTCTCTTTTTGCTTGTAGTCCTCCTTCCATTTACACACTTCTGCTATGAGACTCCAGGTCTCCTGGCGTTTCATTTCTATTTCTAGGTTGAGGGTCTGAGAGACTTTGAGATCCATACTAAGACTGAGGATAGTTTTTTGAGAGATGTCCAGCTCCTCAACGTGACTGTGAATTTCCTTTTTAGAGACTTCCAGTACTGTGCGGCAACTGCTGATCTCTTGGTGTGAGGCATCCAGTGCTATACAGAGAGAATGAACCTCCTTCGGGAATATGTCCACCTCTGTCCGGACACTGTTGACCTCCTGGTGTGAGGCACTCAGTTCTATGCGGAGAGTATGAACCTCATTCTGAGAGACTTCCACCTCTCTATGGCACTTGCGAACCTCTTGCTGAAAGACTGTAATCTCCTTCAGTGCCTCCGCATACTTCTGCTTCAGATAGCAATCATTCTATCAGATTTGCTCTGTTTTTTCACCACAGTGGCATTAGTAGTGTTCGCAGTATCTAGATCCATCCTTTGATCCTCAAATTCAGTTTTGACCGCAGAGTAAATTGCGAGCACAGTCTTCTGTAGCTCAGCATTATTTTCTCTTTCCATTTCTAATTCTTTACGGAGCAGATCACAGTTATGCCTGGCAGATTGCAGTGCATCTTCAGGGCTGGCCAAGGGATAGTCACTCACTGGTTCCGGCTCCACTTCCCTGGTATGGTTGGTTGAGGGTTTTTTACTGTTGGCACTGGGCAGACACGTCTTTGGATTACAAGACTTCGGCCTTGGGCCCTCTGGATATTCTGTCATCCACGTGAAAATCTTCCATTTTATCTAGGCTGCAGGGCATCTCGGCCCCCATTTTTTCTGCGGCATCTGTGGACTTGTCTTTTCCTTCCACAGTAAGTGGAACCGCTTTTATTTTCCCGCTTTTTGTTTTGGACGACTCCGTCCCATCGGGGATTCTGGGGTCTCTGTGTGTATTTAAAACTTCAGCAACTTCACTGTATCCACCAGGCTTTTCTTGCAGTTGCGTTAGCTGACAGGAATATTCTGTCCTCTGCTGCTCCCATTCTTGCTTCTGCCGATCATATTCGTCATCATAGAGAGCGGTCTTTTTGGTTCGTACCGAGTTCAGGCACCCCCACCATTCTTGGGGTGTTTTGTGGCTGCGACTCAGTTCTGGTTCCCCATAAGAGATGTCTTCCTCCTTATCGGACCGGAAGGGCCACTCTTCCATGGGGTAGGGTTCATTACAGGAACACCACATCTTGTCCTCCATTTTGGGGCTATCAGGTATATTTTTCTTCCTTACCTCAGGAGGCGCTATTGCAGCTGTTGCCACTGTATTCGCTAGAACCCCAAATTGTGGTAGTCCTACTGGTGGGCAGACTTTGCTTGTAGAGTTCGTAGCACTCACAGGCATATCTGTAGTCTTCTTCTTCTTCTTCATCTTCTTCTTCTTCTTTCTCATCAGTGATACTGGATGTGCATTTGCTAAGTAAAACTTCTGCACCTTCCTTTGGTCCATAGCACACTGCTTGCTGCTTCAGTTCCTTGGCTCGTTGAAAAAAAATAGTCCTCTGGCTGCTGCCCTTTTTCTGAGGACATGTAGGGGCCACCCTCATTGTCTGAATAAGACCTGAAGGGACATTGCTCCATGTGGCTGGGCTCTTTACACCAGGAACAGATTTTCTTCCCCATTCTTGCAGTCTGAATTTGACTTCAGCTGGGTGGCCATTTTAAATTCCCAGGGTTTTTTCCCCCCTTTCTTTTCTTTCACCAGTGGTGGTGTAGACTCTGGTCACAGCATCAGTCCCTTGTGTGGGTCACCATCTGTCGCAGTCCTCCCAGTCCAACTGCGGCATTGTGGCTTTCTTCAGTGCAGTGTAGTTTTCCTGTCTGGATGTGTAGCCCTTTAATTCTGGTCATTGCTGCATGTGATTTATTCTTGCTCAGGCTGTTTGCAGGAACTGTATGCAGGAACTGTATGCAGGCAAAAGCACAACATTTTTTTACTGGCAGTCTCAGGGCCCCTTTAAACTTCAAGAGCCACCTCTCATCCCACTTCTGACACCATATGTAAGCGACGTGTGCAGAGGTACGCAATGGAGACCGTTTAAAGTCAAACTAATATTAGGCTTTATTGCGCCTGTCCCTTTAACACAGCAAAACATTCAAAATAAGCCAAAGAAAAACCTACTATGCTTTGAAGGATATCTACACATGTAGTTCAGTTCAGCCCTGTCTAACTGGGTGGTTAGCTAAGCTAATTACCAGCCCCAAATATATATATTTTGTCGGATACAGAGTGAGAGGAGAGAGGCAGTTTTAACTGCATTGCTGGGTTGGCGCTCCTACATTGTGTTGTGTGGACATTCCTTCTGCGCCACGAGTGCCAGTCCTTTGGATTCAGCTATACCACCACTGAAGTGGAGAACATCATCCCTCCCATCTTTTGACCTGATGATATCTAAAACGGATAAGTATCTGCCTTGTACACCCACAGCACAGCATTATTGCTCTGACTACACCCTGGCTGCACCTTCACCTTTCCACAGTTCCTGGAAGCTTACATATTGTCTCGGTAGACAGACATTCACAGAGGTACACAATTGGAGACTTTATAAGGTGAAATTATAACGAGGCTTTATTGTGCCTTTTCCTTAACATTAGGAAACCATCCAAACAAGGAGGAAACACAGCGTCTATTCACTTGGGAGTGGTTCTAGTGAAATACCATGCAATTCACAACTCCCTTAGTTAAGCATGTCTCCCAGCCCCAAACACATAGCATGAAATGAACAGATATAAAAAGTCTTGTAATAAAAGTCTTATCTGTTCCTTGTAGTTTGGAGGGAAAATCTTCTCTGTTCCTGGTTCAGCTCCCTTCCCTCAGGGTGTGTCAGCATTCAGGTGTAGAAGTTTTCCCTGTGTCTTGAAAGCAGCTATGCTGTGTCGTCTGGCAGAGCTCAAGACAGGTTGTGAGAGTAAAGACAATCTCTGCTCTCTCTCCAAAGTTCAGCTCAGGTATGAGCTAAGGAGACACACTTCCTGTCTTAACAGACAGGCTTTTGTAAGCAATCTAAATCAGGCAGGTGGTGTTTATTAATTGACTACCAGCAGTTAACCACCACACTGCTAGATTAAAGGCACATTACTTGAACAGGGATTACTCCCCTGTTACAGTCTCCCATGAATGTTTTTATATATTTGAAGTGAGTGCATGTTCCTGGCGGCCTTTCATGAATTTGAATAAATTTGTGTCTTTTACAACAGTATTTTGATATGGAGCTGGCGCTTCTTTTTCTCTTGTTCATATATATATATCTATATATATATATATATATATATATATATATATATATATATATATATATATATAGATATATATATAACAGTCCTAAAAGAAAGTCTCATCTGTTTCTTGTAGTTGTAGGGGAAGGCCTCTCTGCTCTCCTGGGTCTGCACCCTTGTGTGCTATAGCAATATCAGGATCCAGGTTTAGAAATCTTGTCCCCTTTGTCTTTCTGTCAGCCTGCCTTCTTTTTGCAGCTCAAGACATCTGTTTGTTCCCCAGGTCAGCCCAGTTGTTGACTAGGGAACTCTCTGGTCTGTCCTTCCTGGGTCAGCTCCAATTGTGAGCTCAGGAATCCTCTTCCTGTGTCTCACATGACACTATTTCACAGAGCTCTGATTAGGCAGGTGGAGTTGGTTAATTGCTGGTGTGCAATTAACCAGCACACTGCTGGATTAGAGGGAAGTTTCTTAACCAGGATAAATCACCGCCGTTGCGTGCACTTATAGTAGAAGCGAAGCGACGGAGCGACGGCTTAGTCGCGATCGCTGGACGTCAAGTCAATTTGATTTTTCCTGCGACCGCAGCGCGACATCACCGTTGCGTCGCTATTGCCAGTGACGGCACTATAAGCGCAGCCTAAGACTGTTTATATTTAAATGTAATACAAAATAGGACAAGTCCTGAAAGAGTGCTTCTAACGTGTCGAGGAGTTAATAGATATCATATCCACTTGTAATAATGAATTCAACAATGTAATAGGCAGAACGAACCCAGAGGTATAATAAATGCAAAGTCCTTAATACGGCTCTATATTGTGTGGTGTGCAACTGGTGATTCCGTCACTGAACAAACACAGGGAGCCCTTCTTTGGATAGCGTGGAGGATGTATGATGATCCTGGGTAAGTAAACTCGCCAATCATATGGTGAATCCCCATAGTAAACACTTTCCTTCACCTACTACGCCTAGCATACTCCCACAAGCCAAAACATCACACTGGCTCATATATCACAGAAATGCAGGTGAGAGGTAAATACTCACACACCCATTGTCTGTCCGTTCCATATGCGTGCATCCATCCCGATTGGTAGTAGTATCCGGTAATGAAGAGCAGGGTTAGAGCACTGCAAAAAGGCTGCACAGGACGCGGGTCTAGATAAAGTTATTTAATAAGCATGGTGCCAAAAAAGAACGATACAGGTGAATCATCTGACACGTTTCGTGCCACACAGGGCACTTTATCACATGTAAATTTGATAAATGTAAATCGGAAACAATTTTGTTAAGTCTTGTAACCCATCCTCCTTAGCTTTAAGCTCACCCGTCCCACTTCTTTTTAATCAGTAGGTCGTGTTAGAGATGGGTGAATTTTTTTTCCAGCTTTGGATTTGCCTCTTCCTTTGCTTTGTGGATCAAGAGAGGGACATTCCCCTTTACCCCCATGTCCATATCTCCTTCTCCACTCCTCCAACCTTCCCAAGATCCCCCATTGTGCCATAGGTTGGGGGACGGGGGCACCTGCTACTTACATTTGCCCAAATACTGCAGCCATGTGTGTATCTGTTTGTGGCTGGGAACGACACAAGACCATCTTGTCTCCCATAAAAGAAACAAATAACTGTTACTTTTTGTCAGCTATTATGGACCAAAAAAGACAGTTTTAATATTTTTTCAACTACAGTAGCGGCAGCTTTTATTTGAACACTTCCCGCACGGCAGGATGCGTGCGGGAAGCGTGGAGACGTGGCGCGTTGCGGCGCACTGTGACGTCACAGTCACGTGCGCGCCCAGCTTCCCAGGCTTCCCCGGGCTTCCCCAACACCCCTGGAGTTTAAAGTGAGGTAAGCGGGGGTGCGGGGAAGCAAAGGGGCAGAGCAGGAGCCGGGTTCGGGGTCGGGAAGGGGGGGTAAAATGCACGCGAAGTGGAGGGGGGGTGCGTGTAGGAAACGCGGCGGCGCGCGGTCTTGACTGGCGGCAGCCGCAGTAGATCCCGGCATGCCGCCGGCATTAGTTCAAATAAAAGCTGCCACTACTGTATAAGATACATCTACATCTACATCTATAAAATACATAACATTGCTTTATAACTTAAATAATTCTAGTTTGGTTAGGGGTGACCAGAAGCAACATACCATGAATACATATTCTACTTCTGGTGCAGAATACAATTACACTGAATAACTTGTCTGCAAGAACATGAATAAATACGTCCTTCCAGTTGAATCAATAGACATATTAATAGTTTTAGAACTAACTCATTAGTCCTGTTACCAATAACTCTCCTTATCATCATTATGGTTATACAGTACAGTAAACTGTAGGTTTGTTTTTCACACAAGTTTATAAGTATAACATTATATCAATATTCAAGCTTGATTACTCCCTTAGAAACCTAAATAATAGAAACAGTCTCTTTTTTACTAACAAAAAATATACTAGCATAAGTTTACTTTGCGAGATGCTGAGTAGCTAAAATGCATCACTTCCCCAGCTATAGCACTAACATGGATTTTGGATTGGATTATTGACTTGAAGCCCTGAGGCAGCTTCTGCAGTGCTACTTATAGTGCATTTAAATTCAATCACTTTCAATATTTCTGGGAAACACAGAACCTCTAAAGACCTCAATATAAGAGAAATATATTTACAAAATTGTACTTTTAAAAAAATTGATCTATAATTCGATTTTATTCTTTTCAACCTAAATACTAAGCTACCATATAATTATATATATATATATATATATATATATATATATATTTTTTTTTAGCTATTCGTCATTTTTGTAACCTGTAGTTCTTTTGACTTATTTAAGTAATTATTTTGGAATATTTACCCGTTCCTGAGTGTGGATAAAACAAACAAGCAGCTCGGATTGGTGCTTGAAATTCAGTGTTACTCTATCATACTGTATAGTAAGTGGTTAAATGCTGTATTTTACTGAGAAAACAAGCTTACATGTATAGAACCTAAGTCAATGTGTTATGCTGCATCATCTATTTTGATATTGGTTAGGACACTGCAGTTTTATGGGTTCTTTTAAAAAGTGTGAGTACAAAAAGTTACAGTCGTGTGCTGCTTTCTATTGAGGAGAAATAGCTTGTCTGCAGACATTCAGCATGTAAGCAAGAGTCACACTCAGCCTGAAGGAAAAGAGAGTGAGAGTGGGGAGAGTGTGAGAGTGTGATACTGTATAGCTGCAGCTGCCTGTTGTCGACTGAATCATGGGACAAATCCTCGGCCAATTCTTCAAATACCCCGCGAGATGGTCCGCAGAAGATTTAATGGTCCATTGGATTAACACAGCAGAGGTCCCTGTGTTTTAATGGGACTTGTGCTGTGTGAATGCTACTGGGCTTCACCTGTCTGTAAGAGATGCGCAGTAAGAGATAGACTGAATCTGTCACTCTACCTGCGCACCTCTAACAGGCGATCGCAGGGATTTTATTTTATTTTAATAGTACAGTATTGTAGCAGGGGATCTCCGGAGCTGAATCACATTGATTTCAGGTCCGGGGACCCCCTGCTTCCCGAGTTAAAGGCCCGTTATGGGGTGCCGGTATCCCGGGAAGCAATGTTTAAATTCTCCCACGTCACAGCCCACGGGATTTAAACAAACCAGAGGGATACCGACACTCCATAACGGGGCCTGTAACTCAGGAAGCAGGGGGTCTCTGGACCTGAAATCAATGTGACTAAGCTCCGGAGACCCCCTGCTACAATACTGTGTGATTAAAATCAAAGCAGCTTCATTACCTTTGCGGCTAGCAGCTAAGGAAATTAATGGGTTAAACCAGAGCACCTGGTTTATTGAGGGTTTATTTGGTTTAGAGAGGCTGGGTGAAGGGGGTAGTTGTCCAGGGTAGGTGTTTACGCTTACCAGGAAGGTTGCAGGAGGGGTTAACCACTTCATTAACTTAGCAGTTCCTACCACTAAGTTAATGAAGGGGTTAACACCTCACACTATCCACCCGAGAGGCCTAATCCCCATTCTGGGCCACCACCTCTATCCCCAATAAACATTAAAATAAAATACAATACAATGCCAATACACCCATTGATTGCCAGTGTGGTTACCTATGCCCTCAATGGGAGCAAATATAACCCCAATGGCAATGAATGGGCACCAGTGCCATCTTAACGCATGGGCACACTGGGCAATTGCACAGAGAATAGGGGTCCCATGCTAATCTATGCACAAACCAGAATTTAACACTAATTTTTAAATCACCCGCTTCAACATTAAAATCTCCCGCTAACTCGGTAGAAGGAGAAACATTACGACTTGTAGCGTAGAGTTGGCATGTCTGCATTGCATGTCTGTAGGTACCAATGAATATAAGTTTATTTTATCAATAATTTACATTTTTATTCCTGTGAGTGGTTGTGTAGACAGGGCCCAGTGCACTGCTTTGCCCGGGGGCCTATAATGCTGTTAAGATGGCCCTGATAGGCACCCTATTACCAATCCCCACAATTTAACTACCCTTACTGTAAAGAACCCTTTCCTTTGTTGCTGGTGAAATCTCCTTTCCTCCAACCTTAAGGGATGACCCCTTGTCCCTGAATAGTTCTTTGAAGCTCCTTGTAGTGTTCCTGAATATATTTGTATATAGTTATCATATGCCCTCTTAGATGCCTTTTTATTAATATAAACAAATCTAAATTATCTAGCCTCTCCTCATAAGTTAGATTTTCCATCCCCTTTATTAATTTGGTGGCTTTTATCTGCACCTTTTCTAGTTACATACTGTCTTTTTTTATGGAGTGGTGCCCAAACATATACTTATATTCAAGGACGCAATTTTGTGTCATCAGCACAGATGAAGACTTTGATCTCTATGCCAACCACAAGGTTATTAATAAGGATGTTAAAAAGCAGGGGTCCCAGAACCAATCCTTAAGGTACTCCACTCACAACTTTAGCCCAACCTGTTGTCTATTCTTCAACCAGTTTTCAATCCAGGTGCAAATATAAATGTATATTTAAAATATAATAAATAACCAATTTCCTTTATTTTTTTACACTAACCTCTGCGTGGCACTGTAGTAAAATCTTAAAAAAGGCTTTACATCTGGTTTAACATATAAACATATTCCACCACCTTTTCTATTTGCTCCATCCCTTCGAAAAAGGGAATACCCTCTAAATTAACTGCCCAGTCATGAGTTTCATCCCATCATGTTTTAGTAATACTTATAATATCATATCGCTCCATGTAGCTATTAATTCAAGCTCACCCATTTTATCTGTCAAGCTTTTTGCATTAACAAGCATGCATTTAAGGTTTATCCAGTCTGTGCTATTATCTTATCTGCTCCTGCCTTTCTACTCTAATTGAACGTAGTCTTTAGAAGTTTACTTGCATTATCTGTATTTAATATGGGTGTCTCACTACCTGACAAAATCGCATTCATTCTGCCTCCATGACCACAAACTATTTCCCTATTCCTATCTATTCTGTCTAGTTCATTATATTTTTCTTGTCCTTTCCCCTTCTTTACAATTTTAAAATCTCCTCCAACCTCCACCACAGAAGAACTCTGTTCATTGAGGTGCAATCCATGCCTAGCAAAAAGATACAATACCAATAGATACAATAACTGTTTTAAATGTTTCCAAATTAGAATAGAAGACACTGTTCTTTCTAGAAAAAGTGTTATCCTGTATTGCCAACGCTTCATGTCTGAAGTATAATATAGTTTTCATGTGTGATACATGTTTGAAGGCAAGACAATGTCAAATAAAAAAATGCTGGTAAAACATTATAGAAGATTGCCGTTTTTCTCCATATTGCAACTCTCAAACTGACAAGTAATACTTATAAACCAAATAGAGTTGTCTTATTTGATGCAGCGCAAGGTCACAAATAATTCTAATATAAAGAAACGTAGCTGTAATACTGAGAGTTTACATCTACACAGTGTGAGATGATTGCTCTCTTAGCACCACTATTGCACCCTACAGGGAAGAAGTGAGGTGGCATTTGAAATCATTAGATTTAGAAGCCAGAGGAAAAGCAAGAGGTTTAATAGTTTATACTGTACTGAACGTGTTACTCAATTACATACAGATGCAGAGGCCATTATCCGATCATTTACCTGGGTAAATCCTGCACTATGCCGCGTGGTGGTCCGAGATGGTCCGCTGCAGACATAATGGCCCATAGGATTAACACAGCAGGGGTCCCTGCTGTGTTAATCCTACCGGGGATTACCGGTATGTAAAAGACGTGCAGTAAGAGAGAGGCTGAATCAATCACTCTAACTGCACGCCTCTCACAGGCGATCGCAGGGGTTTTATTTAATTTTAAACATTACAGTAATGTAGCAGGCGATCTTGGAAGCTGGACTGCATTGATTTCAGATCCGGGGACCCCCTACTTCCCGAGATACAGGACCTGTTATGGGGTGCCAGTATCCCTGCCATGTTGCATTCCTGCATATCCGTGCTTTGCTGCATTCCTGTTCCGTGACCTTGCCTTGCCGTGCCTATTAACCTCTTGTTGCCTGACCCTTCTTCTCTCCTTGGACTCTGCACCTCTCCTCTCCTGATCCGGCTACGAATGACCATTCTCCTGTCTCCAGTCCTGACCTTGGCAAAGTACTCCAATGATCCGATAGTCTCCTATCCTGAACCTGGCTACGTACCCTGACGATCTGCTACTCTTAAATCCCGAACTTAGCTACGCACCCTGACGATCCGCAACTCTCCACTCCTGACCTGGCAAGTACTTACAACTATTCTCACATCTATAATCCTGACCTGGCTTGCATGACCAATCTACATCCTAGGCGCGCCCGCATGGCTGTGGGTTGGCGTTACTCAATTCCCTACCTCAGCACCGCAGTCATGCTTCGTTTGTGGTGAGCTACGCATTACAAAAACTGCCTGACCACTGCCTGCTCGCGGATTACCCATGGCCAGACTAATTGCCCCTCAAGATTAACAAAGCGGAGGTCCCTGCTCACTGCAATTTTATATGTCCCGGCCACATCCCACGGGATAATTAAACTTGCAGAAAATACCAGCACCCCATAACGGGGCCTGTATTTCTGGAAGCAGGGAGTCTCCAAGGATGAAATTAATGCGTTTTAGCTCTGGAGACCCCCGGATCAAATACTATTTAATAAAAATAAAAGCAGCTTCACTACCTTAGTGGCAAGCCACTAAGGTAATAAAGGGGTTAAAATTAAGTAGTTGTTTTTTTGGGTAGGGTGGATGGGTGAAGGGGATAGTTGCCCTAGGGTGGATGATTAGGACTACCGAGAGGGTTGTGGGATGGGTTAACCCCTTCATTACCTTAGTGGTTACTACCCCACCTGCAACACTGTTATTGGGGGTATAGATAACCACATTGACAATCAATGCATTTGCCCCCACTTCGTCTACTGCTCTACCCCCACCAACCCCCAACCCCCCCCCCCCAACGAAAGGAATTGGCAAATGTCCTAGAAGCCAAATGTGGCTACTAGCACTTTTGCCCATTTAGAGATACAGTAAAATACAAATTAATTTAATAAATGTTTTACTTACCCCTGTCAGGATGGTCCTTCTCTTCCTCCCCTTCTTCTTCACCAACATGGAAGAAATGGCCGATGCCCAACTATTAAAACCCCAGAAAACCTTCACTAACTTAGCAGTTACAACAAGGGGGTTAATGGGGTTTTAATGGGGGGGGGTAATGGGCGTATTGTAGTTTACCCAGGGTGGGTGGTACGCCTCCCTTGGGGGATTGCCGGGTGTGTTAATCCCATTAATTACTTGAGCGGTTGTAACCACTATGATATTTAAGAGGTTAACCCCCCTCCTGCTACCCACCAAGGAGGCCTAAACACCCTCCCAGGGGCAACTACCCCTACCCCCTCTGTCCCCATCATCACACATACAAATAGGCAAAGGCACTTTTTTTTTTGGCTGTGTGTAACATCTTAAGTGTCACATTTAAAGTGTGTGGCAGAGTTAATTTTGGAGTTAATATCTCTGGATCTTTTATTTCTATATCTTTAATCATGGATGAATTCTGAATATCTGGATTGACATTCTGATTTATTTCTTCAAACAGGTATGTTTCCTTGAGCTGTATTCTCTTACCATCAATGGCAAGAGAAATTAAGATGTAATTAACTATTGAGGTATGTTTTATTGAGCTTAATTCTCCTACCATCAATTGCAAGAGAAATTAAGATGTAATTAACTATTGGGGTATGTTTCTGCGAGTTGATAGGCAGACCCCTCCCTTAATTGTTATTCAACTGTATGTGATCAGAGTATTTAAGACAGACTATCTACTGTAGGCTGTGAAGCCATTTGGCTGTGTGTAACATCATTCTGTGTCACTTTTAAAGTATGTGGTAGAGTTTGAAATTGGAGGTGAAGATTTGAGGAAGATCGGGACTCTGCACAACAACGTAGCAACTGTGAGAACTTAACTTTCGAAAAGCTGTGATTCTTTGTACTCTTTCTATCCTCCAGTACCCGGGAAGCCTCTTCTCCTTCATCTCACTATACCCTCCCTATTGCTTTTTCTGTTTACTGTTTCTTCACTCCTTTGTGAATGTCTCTGTTCTCTCCAACTTCCCCACTCCCCACTGCACCATTATTTATACACCTTTCTTCCATCAACTTCTTTACACCTCAATAAAAAACACCCACACAAATCCTCTATTCAAACCCTCTAGCTACTCCTTCCAGCTGCTGAGGATCACCCATGCCTCCCTGCCATCTTTTCCCCTGTAAATTGTGTTAACCCTCTCATTTTAATACTGACTAACCTTAAAACTCCCTCCACAAATATAGCATCCCAATAGCCTGCACTCATGGTTACTGTCAAACACTCAGTCACTCCTACCACCCATTGTGACCAAGCACTGCCATGTACAGCACTTATTCCCTCACCTGCTGTCTTTGTAAGTTCCTCATCAAACCTCTTATGTTGTAAGTTATTCAAGCCAGAGTTTTCCTTTCCTATTGTCTGATTTTGCTGCACTTATTGTATTATTATAATTCCCTGTACTGTATTCTTTGTGAAGCACTGAGTACACTTTTGATGCTATATTAATAAAGACATGCATACATACAAATATGGCTAATAGCACTTTTGTACATTTTTGTTGGGGGGGGGTAAACAATAAAATACAACTGACAATACAATACATTACAATACACAGTAGATAATAAACCCACTGATTGTCACTATGGTAACCTGTGCCCTCAATGGGGGAAAATATAACCACAATGGCAATGAATGTGCAGCCTAAAAAATTTAAATACAAATTTAAATACATTAGCCAAAAAATGCATTAATTGTCACTGTGGTTAACTATACCCTTAATGGGCACAGATAACCACATTGGCAATAAATGGGCAACATAAAATATGCAATTAAATAAAATACAATATAAGTGCTTATTATCCTTGTCGTGATGAAGGCTTTCATCCTTCTTATCCAACTGCTGCAGCAACAACTCTTGACCCACGAAGCAATGATCCTTATCTTGAAGATCAGCATGATGTGCAGAAGTCCACGATCTTCAGTTCCTTTAAGTGGAATCACTAGTGAGTAGATTTTCTTATCATCTTTCTTTTCTTCTTGTATTCATCCTTGTCTTCTTTTTTCTCTTGAACAAGTCCAGGAGGAGATGTTCCCTCACTGTCTTCTTCCTATCAAATGAGACATGACAGGCCTTATATATGGCCTGTGTCATCACATTTTACTGACAAATTGTACATCCACCAATCAGATTGGTGGATGTACCATGTGTCCAGGCATCAGGTTTGGCAGAGAATGACTTATCTACCAAACTTGATGGAATCACATGGTGCATCCATCAATCCGATTGTGATGACTTCACTTTTTTTGACATGGTGACATCACCATCAAAAGGAGAGAGACATGTGGTACCTGATTTGATGGCTAACAGTCTACATTGTCTCACATAAGTCTGATATATAAAAATAAATAAATGTGACACATAAGCCATTATACCTTGGTATTTAATATTCATGGTATACGTTTATTTTTTACTACTGTATGTATTGTTTTCTAATCCTTGATTGATTTTTTGGCACACATCACTTGTCTTAATTTTCAGCAGACAGTAGGACAATAATATGCAATTAAGTATTAAATATGACTGTCTTCATTGGTTATTTGAGGAACTAATTGAGCAGCAGTAGAGGGTATTTCAGCAGGGTGAATCTTATTAAACTTGCAGAAAATACCAGCACCCCATAACGGGGCCTGTATTTCTGTAAGCAGGGAGTCTCCAAGGATGAAATTAATGCGTTTTAGCTCTGGAGACCCCCTGATCAAATACTATTTAATAAAAATAAAAGCAGCTTCATTACCTTAGTGGCAAGCCACTAAGGTAATAAAGGGGTTAAAATTAAGTAGTTGTTTTTTTGGGTAGGGTGGATGGGTGAAGGGGGTAGTTGCCCTAGGGTGGATGATTAGGACTACCGAGAGGGTTGTGGGATGGGTTAACCCCTTCATTACCTTAGTGGTTACTACCCCACCTGCAACACTGTTATTGGGGGTATAGATAACCACATTGACAATCAATGCATTTGCCCCCACTTCGTCTACTGCTCTACCCCCACCAACCCCCAACCCCCCCCCCAACGAAAGGAATTGGCAAATGTCCTAGAAGCCAAATGTGGCTACTAGCACTTTTGCCCATTTAGAGATACAGTAAAATACAAATTAATTTAATAAATGTTTTACTTACCCCTGTCAGGATGGTCCTTCTCTTCCTCCCCTTCTTCTTCACCAACATGGAAGAAATGGCCGATGCCCAACTATTAAAACCCCAGTAACCCTTCACTAACTTAGCAGTTACAACAAGGGGGTTAATGGGGTTTTAATGGGGGGGGGGGGGTAATGGGCGTATTGTAGTTGACCCACGGTGGGTGGTACGCCTCCCTTAGGGGATTGCCAGGTGTGTTAATCCCATTAATTACTTGAGAGGTTGTAACCACTATGATATTTAAGAGGTTAACCCCCCTCCTGCTACCCACCAAGGAGGCCTAAACACCCTCCCAGGGGCAACTAACCCCACCCCCTCTGTCCCCATCATCACACATACAAATAGGCAAAGGCACTTTTTTTTTTGGCTGTGTGTAACATCTTAAGTGTCACATTTAAAGTGTGTGGCAGAGTTAATTTTGGAGTTAATATCTCTGGATCTTTTATTTCTATATCTTTAATCATGGATGAATTCTGAATATCTGGATTGACATTCTGATTTATTTCTTCAAACAGGTATGTTTCCTTGAGCTGTATTCTCTTACCATCAATGGCAAGAGAAATTAAGATGTAATTAACTATTGAGGTATGTTTTATTGAGCTGAATTCTCCTACCATCAATTGCAAGAGAAATTAAGATGTAATTAACTATTGGGGTATGTTTCTGCGAGTTGATAGGCAGACCCCTCCCTTAATTGTTATTCAACTGTATGTGATCAGAGTATTTAAGACAGACTATCTTCTGTAGGCTGTGAAGCCATTTGGCTGTGTGTAACATCAACGTGTAACTTTTAAAGTATGTGGTAGAGTTTGAAATTGGAGGTGAAGATTTGAGGAAGATCGGGACTCTGCACAACAACGTAGCAACTGTGAGAACTTAACTTTCGAAAAGCTGTGATTCTTTGTACTCTTTCTATCCTCCAGTACCCGGGAAGCCTCTTCTCCTTCATCTCACTATACCCTCCCTATTGCTTTTTCTGTTTACTGTTTCTTCACTCCTTTGTGAATGTCTCTGTTCTCTCCAACTTCCCCACTCCCCACTGCACCATTATTTATACACCTTTCTTCCATCAACTTCTTTACACCTCAATAAAAAACACCCACACAAATCCTCTATTCAAACCCTCTAGCTACTCCTTCCAGCTGCTGAGGATCACCCATGCCTCCCTGCCATCTTTTCCCCTGTAAATTGTGTTAACCCTCTCATTTTAATACTGACTAACCTTAAAACTCCCTCCACAAATATAGCATCCCAATAGCCTGCACTCATGGTTACTGTCAAACACTCAGTCACTCCTACCACCCATTGTGACCAAGCACTGCCATGTACAGCACTTATTCCCTCACCTGCTGTCTTTGTAAGTTCCTCATCAAACCTCTTATGTTGTAAGTTATTCAAGCCAGAGTTTTCCTTTCCTATTGTCTGATTTTGCTGCACTTATTGTATTATTATAATTCCCTGTACTGTATTCTTTGTGAAGCGCTGAGTACACTTTTGATGCTATATTAATAAAGACATGCATACATACAAATATGGCTAATAGCACTTTTGTACATTTTTGTTGGGGGGGGGGGGTAAACAATAAAATACAACTGACAATACAATACATTACAATACACAGTAGATAATAAACCCATTGATTGTCACTATGGTAACCTGTGCCCTCAATGGGGGAAAAGATAACCACAATGGCAATGAATGTGCAGCCTAAAAAAATTAAATACAAATTTAAATACATTAGCCAAAAAATGCATTAATTGTCACTGTGGTTAACTATACCCTTAATGGGCACAGATAACCACATTGGCAATAAATGGGCAACATAAAATATGCAATTAAATAAAATACAATATAAGTGCTTATTATCCTTGCCGTGATGAAGGCTTTCATCCTCTTATCCAATTGCTGCAGCAACATCTCTTGACCCACGAAGCAATGATCCTTATCTTGAAGATCACCATGATGTGCAGAAGTCCACGATCTTCAGTTCCTTTAAGTGGAATCACTAGTGAGTAGATTTTCTTATCATCTTTCTTTTCTTCTTGTATTCATCCTTGTCTTCTTTTTTCTCTTGAACAAGTCCAGGAGGAGATGTTCCCTCACTGTCTTCTTCCTGTCAAATGAGACATGACAGGCCTTATATATGGCCTGTGTCATCACATTTTACTGACAAATTGTACATCCACCAATCAGATTGGTGGATGTACCATGTGTCCAGGCATCAGGTTTGGCAGAGAATGACTTATCTACCAAACTTGATGGAATCACATGGTGCATCCATCAATCCGATTGTGATGTCTTCACTTTTTTTGACATGGTGACATCACCATCAAAAGGAGAGAGGCATGTGGTACCTGATTTGATGGCTAACAGTCTACATTGTCTCACATAAGTCTGATATATAAAAATAAATAAATGTGACACATAAGCCATTATACCTTGGTATTTAATATTCATGGTATACGTTTATTTTTAACTACTGTATGTATTGTTTTCTAATCCTTGATTGATTTTTTGGCACACATCACTTGTCTTAATTTTCAGCAGACAGTAGGACAATAATATGCAATTAAGTATTAAATATGATTGTCTTCATTGGTTATTTGAGGAACTAATTGAGTAGCAGTAGAGGGTATTTCAGCAGGGTGAATCTTCACCTGTGAGATACCTTACATCCCCGATGAAGCTATGGTAGCAGTATCCTAGCGCAATGCATAGTAGGAAAGGAGAAGTAATCCTTTGCTACTTGACTGGAGGAAAGGAGAAGGAATCCTCTGTTAATGGACTCTGTGCTAGTCACTCCCCCACCTGACATCATCACACACCGCATCATTCACAATGCTCGCAACCTATACTGCAGGAAGTCCTGAAGCCCATGGGACATCGTAATGAGGGTGAATGAGCAGCAAGTGACCTAGCAGGGATTAGTAGCATTGGAGGGGAGTCTTAGAACTGTAGACCTGATTTCAGTGTGCATCTTACAGTACATGCATAGCAATCTAACATACTTTGAAAGTGAATTTTAATTACTATTGTAAGTCCAATAAAATCAATTAACATATTTCACCATGGAGGCATTTTTTTGCACTTTCTTCTACTGTAGGCTTTCTTCACATCCTCCTTTTCCAACATGCTACAGAAAATATGGCGTACTCCCAGGTCATGTGAGCAGGCTCCATGCAGCTTTATATCCTGCCTGAAACTATTATGACATTGCATCCCAGTAGCTGTTGCTACGTGACAAGCCTTAGAATTCAGCTACATTTATAATATGAAATTATGAATTTCTAATCTTTATTTAAAAAAATTGTGAAGAAATTGCATAAATATGTTTGGAGTGATTGAGCTAGAGATGCTAGTTATTTACAAGATGCAAGATGTGTTAGATCCTGCTCCGCATCTAGCATTGTTCTGTTTAAATATATGTATGAAGTGTTTTCAAAGTGGTTGCTATTGCTAAGCATTATTCTCCGAAGAGATGATCTCTAGTTTTGACCACATTATGTTAATGAAAACACAGAGTGAATAAAAGTAATACTGGCTTTGATTACTTCTTTATGTGATTGCACCATAAAAACACTTTTCCATTTCATTAATCTCAGTTCCTAAGCATTAATGTATTTTATTGCTTTGCTGTACTGATATTTCTGCTTTTTTATTTCTGAGTTTCTATTTAAACTCTCACCTTTTTTTTTTTTTCAAAATTTCGTCCTTTTCAGATTAGTCAGAATCGACTGATTACTTACAGAATGCAAAGCTCCTTTCTGAATAGGGACATTCACCAGGTAACCAGTAGCACTTGGACTTCACTAGCTAAATTAGGTAATGGAGTGCAGCAGTTCATGCTTACTTCATTCCTTTCCTCCATATATCAGCATTTAATTAGCATTTCAAATTCAATTAAATATAAGTAACTGTCAAAGAAGGCGGGGAAGATTCATTATTATCACTACGATGTTGAACAACAAGGAAACTAGAGTAGACATCTATTATGACTAGGTAAGTAATTATGAAAGGCCCTGTTTCTTCACTAAGTAGTGAATAGACTTAATTTTCTTCTGTGTGATTTCAAGCAGTGCCACAGCTCGTACAGTATAAAATTAAATCTGACTTGTTCTCTAATAAGCTCACTAGTAAGCTTTAACGGTCAGTATTGCTGCCAAAGAAACCTCTTGGCCAAAAGAGACATTGATAAAACAAAGAGAGAAGTTACAGCAAATTTAGGGACAACAAATAACTAATGATACTGTATAAGTTGATTATGGCAGTAATTTTTAATGAAAACTCAAATAAAAATGGTTTAAGCCACACTATATTCATTATATCCACGTCTCTACCCTATGGTATAGAAATGTATATGAGCAAATCAAAAAAAACCCATGTCAGAATAATGTGTTTATTATATGATCACATATGAATAGAACTGTTTTTTTACTACAGTATATTCAACAGTACATATGTACAGTGCCCATATAATATGCATTTGGACTTTATTATAAATTTTAATGCTGATAAACATTTGCAGATAAACATTTGTGTAGTCAGATATTGGTATACGCACAGATGTAGCAGGTGTTATTACTCCCGCTATTGCACAGTAAAACGCAACATGATGCAATATGTACAGATGTAGCCAGACTTCCTGTTTTTCAGTGCTGCTAACTATCATGCAGAAATCTGCGGCCTGACCACAGCACAGAAAAAACGTATTTGTGGCCCATGAGGATTAACGGTGCGGGTCCCTGCTTCTGAATGGGACCCGGTAGCCTTAATCCTTCACTAGATGGCCTACAGCCATCCGGCAGCCTACATGTTAAGCAGGCCATCTTTAAAGTAGCCATTTTTTAAGTGGCAAGCAGCGTGACGTTTAACATGGAGTTCAAAAGGACTTTGAACAAGTGGACAACACAACAGCTACTGGCCCTGAATCCTGGATTTGAACTATGCTGGAAAGGAGGGCATTATCTATCCCAGACTGCACATCACAGCACTAAACTACTGCTGCTATGCCAATACAAAATAAAAGTCCCGGCGCTACAAATGTCCCAGATACCGTGATCAAAATGGAAAGTCCCAGATGAAAAATTCTCAGATGGATGGTACAGGATATTTTCACAGAGTCCCAGTGAGTTGATAAGTCCCTTTAACGATGTCCGCAGTGATTCTGGGGAAACATAAGAGGTACACACCAATTGCGCAGTATGCCACTACTCCTGACCCCACTCTGAACCAACGGACAAAGAAACCCTACTTACAAGATGATATCTTGTGTGTTCGAGGGAGAGAATCTGTAACTGTGTCTCTGCTCTGTCTCAGTGTCTCACGGATCCCACGTGACCGGCAGCAGTGATCTCTTGTTCCATGCAGCGACCAGCACTCACAGGGGACCCCATAGGCAAAATCCTAACAGATATCATCATCTTCTTCTCTTCTCAGGTAAATCCCCTGAGAAGAGAAGAAGATGATGATATCTGTTAGGATTTTGCCTATGGGGTCCCCTGTGAGTGCTGGTCGCTGCATGGAACAAGAGATCACTGCTGCCGGTCACGTGGGATCCGTGAGACACTGAGACAGAGCAGAGACACAGTTACAGATTCTCTCCCTCGAACACACAAGATATCATCTTGTAAGTAGGGTTTCTTTGTCCGTTGGTTCAGAGTGGGGTCAGGAGTAGTGGCATACTGCGCAATTGGTGTGTACCTATTATGTTTCCCCAGAATCACTGCGGACATCGTTAAAGGGACTTATCAACTCACTGGGACTCTGTGAAAATATCCTGTACCATCCATCTGAGAATTTTTCATCTGGGACTTTCCATTTTGATCACGGTATCTGGGACATTTGTAGCGCCGGGACTTTTATTTTGTATTTGCATTTGTTTCACAGGTTGGAAAATCTGTTTATTAGTTTCTCTGGCAGCTTATACACCACTTAGAAGTGGTTTTCACATTTGAGTGATCACGTTCACATCACCATTTTATTGCTATTTTCACACTATAGTGAATCAATTGCACATTGTAGATTAGCGCTTGTTAAGGGTATTATTGTTGTTTGTACTGCTGCTATGCCGCCACTACTATTTATATTTGCTCTGACCTCTCTTCTTTTCAAAATACATGCTTTTTTCTACCAACCTCATTATGTCTCTAACTCTATTCATATATCTCCATCTCTCCTTCCTTCGCCACTTCTCAATTCATATGAACTCCTTTCTTATCTGCGTCCTCTGGCACTACACAGCTATACCCTGTGCACTAAAACACACCCCTACAAATCATCCTCACACATTCTCTTTCTTGCCATGCTTCTCCTCCTTGCTTCTGGGGATATCTCTCCCAATCCTGGGCCCTGACATATTTCTACATGTTCTCATCCTCGCCTCCCACATGCAACTACTACTCCTTCTGGTGTTAACACCTCCAACCTCATACCCATCCCCTGTCACCCTCCCTCCTCTCTCCCTTTCTCCTGTGCCCTTTGGAATGCACGCTCCCTTTCCAACAACATGCAAAAAATTAAAGTGCAAACCCTAACCAAAATTAATAAAATCAAGTGAATAAATACAAATCAATATCACCAAGGGAGATGCTGCTGGCATAAGGGGTTTCACAACCCCTCAATGGATGTCACCGAAAACACTCAAAGCGCAAAACTCCCAGCGGTTGTATTGAAGTGCTGATCAAACAATAAATCTGGAAGCAGGAACTCTCAAGATAGAAAAAGATAGAAAAATGAAGAAAGAAAAAAATAGTGCAACACAGTTTAATGAACATATATTAGAGCAAAAGAGCTCAATCCCCTCACATGTTGTAGAAATAAAACAGGCAATTTGACCACTCTGGGTCCTGTAGTGCTGTACAATTGTAATGCTGGAATGTCCTGTGTCTGTGTGCAGATCGACCAAAGTTTCCCCACGATGCCTACTTCCGGGTTCGGGTGGCGGGTGACATCATCAACTTTCACAGCCAATGGAGATCAAAGCCTTGTCTCCAAGCCAAACACTGTAGCAATGCTAGTTGAGGGGCAAACAATGGGTACTTCGGTCCACAGCTTTTTCACAGCTACAAATCAGCCAGGTACAGGAACGGTGGCAGTCCACGGATAAGAAGATAGAGGCTGTCTTTATGGTGGGATCGTCCGGCAGGACACCACCCCACACAGAGGCGGATTCATCACAGGATCAGCGGATCCATTCTGTTTTCCTGATGGACCGTCCGGGTGTGGACACACACGGCAGGTATTATCCTACAAGTGCACCAACAATAACACCTTCACCTTAGTGGACTGCGCGGTCATACACTTGGGGTATTGTGGGATTGGGACTCTCATGGACACTGTGGTGGGTTACAGCCCTGTGAGGTGTGTGGGTAGTTGTGCCTTACGTTGGTAGAGTCATAAGATATTACCGTAGAGTTTTAAGACATTACATTAGAGATATGTTATGTTCCAGTAAAGCCCCTTTCTATTTTTTCAACGCGGTGTGGTTCATTGTAATTGTGTCCTGTGAGAGGCTGCTTCCACTCTGCTGGGATCCCTCACAGGTGGAGGCGCTGCACCATTTATAAGAGTAATTCCCCCCAGTCTCCCAGCAGCGGAGGCTTAGGCTCCTGAGAGCCAACAGGTAAAGGGAAGCACAGTAGATATTTACAGTCGCCCCCCCTGATCTCAGGGCTACATGAGTAATGGTATAACTGTTGTATGCTTGAAGGAGGATGGAAAGGTACCAGAATAGAGGAAAGAGTTACAAATGCGTGTGAGCTTAGGGATAATAGTAGGAGTGTCACAAGAGGGGGTAGCTGGCCACCCCTACCATCGTTTGGGAGGCGAGGGGTTAACTATAAAAATGGTTAAATGTATTTATATTCCCCTGCCTCGGTACAATGTGTATTCCCCTTTGGTTGTAATGTATTTCCTAGTTACGTGTGTTTTTACTTCTACCATGGTTGCACTAAGCACATACACTAGGATCAGGTCGGGAGGGAAAGGGTTAACTGTGTTTGAATGTTTATAGCCCTTTGTTCCCCTTCCCGCCTTTTCACCCACCATTTGCCAGCCCATAGGTCGCCTTTGGAGCTCCATAGAAGTCAATGGAGATTGCGAGCTTTTTGACCCTATACTTAGGAAGACCAGCAGATGGCGCCCGAGAGGATGAGTGGAGCTTCCCCATTCAAATGAATGGCATAATGCATTTCAATGGGAAATACCTCGAGTCCGCTTTCTAAGAACGAGGTGATACATTATAACCGTGTTGGCTGACAGCCAAACTGCAGTATCTGAGTACCGCTACTATTTCAATGAAAAGAGCTTTTGATCGCTAAATTGCCGTGGGAACTCGGTTACGGCCAAGTTCACCATCAATTAAAGTTGGTAACTCCGTTTCTGGGGCAGCTAGCCCCTAGCTCGTGGGGACCCCCTCACTCGACCCCAACAGTGTCCGATGGGCAATGGCTGCGAGAAAGGGTCGCGAGAAAGGGTCGCGCCTGCCACGAGGGTCGCCGCCAATGACCACAATGGCGGAAAAAAGCCGCTAGGTTGTAAAACGGCTACGTATAAAATTGTCAAAACCTGATGTGCTTATCTCCGGTTCGGTGATAGCTGGAGAGCTGGAATTTGGCCACCGGGTAGTCATGCTTCCGGCATGATTGCATGGCAATTTCCAGCCTCTCAGACTAACCGAACGGAGAGTATTTCATTTATAAATTTACGGTCACCGCCATTGGCCGCCATGAGGGAAAAAAGACGCCAGGTTTAAAAAATGTATAAAACACAAATGTATTATCTCTGGTTCGGTGATACCTGGGAGGCTGGGATTTTGCCACCGGCATGATGGCATGGCAATTTCCAGCCCCCTCAGACTAACCGAACGGAGGGTATTTGTATGTTTAAGTCACGATTGCTGCCATTGGCCGCCATGAGGTAAAATATGTTGGCATAGTGAAATGCACTGATTTCCCATTGACTCCAATGGCGGAGAAAACCCCATTGTTCCCTATGGGGAATAAAAGGTGAAAGTCATAACTCCGGTTCGGTGGGTCGTACGAAGCTGAGATTTGGCCATCATGTAAAGTCACCTCCGGCGTGAGGGCATGGCAAATTTCAGCCGTCTCAGACCCACCGAACGGATTATATTTAGGTATAAAGATTGTGAAATATATAATGTATATCCCTGCCTACTGAAAAGCCCACCAAAGTTACTGGTCCGGGAGATATGTTAATGGCCAGGAGGCGACAGTGTGTCTACAGGGAGCCCTAATCAATGGCTCCCCCACCCTGATTAAGTATTCTAGGGCGGGGAAGAGCAGGACGTGGGTACTTGCATTAAGTGCCATAATTCACACAAAAAGTCAGAATTTCCCTGTCCAGATCCCCATCTGGCAGACTTGGAGACGCCAGCTTTTTAGAGTGGGCTAAGGAAATGGTTCTCTGACTAGAGGAAGGCCAACCCCCTGTGGGCAGGTACTATCTTGCTTCCCACGTGAGTTGGCAGAAGGTAATTGGGCCCAGGTAATTGTTATCCAATACCTGAGTCCCAATGTTAGGGATAGAGCCCAAATCCCATATACACGGCTGCAAGCTCTATGCCCAGTGTCTTTCGTGTCTTCGTTATTGTACCTGATGCCTGATGAACTGCTAACCTGAATCCTAGTTATTTCATTGTCCCCTTCCTAAGTAAGTGTATATATTCCGTTTGTTATTTGTCCAACATTGTGTGTCCACCTGTCTTTTAAGGAATAAAATCTCTTTATTATATCACAGTCGTATTCAATTCAACCCAGATGATTTGGTGTATATTATAACCCTGTGGCTACCGTGACATGGAGCAAGAGGTTTTAGGAGATGGGAGGGAATGGGGTCAAGAGGGCAAGTGGTAGTGGGAGAAGAGGTGATCAACTGTGACATTCAAGCACAAATAACACTTTAAGTGAAAAAAATCCAAAAAAAGGAAATAATTATCAAAAACGGGACGTGAAACAGTGAAAGAAATCTGTGAAATTCCCAGTGAACGTAAAAAAAACAGAATACAAACATGAGGAATAGTGCATCCTATATCTCAGGTTAATATAAAGTATGCACAGAGTACAGAACTATAACAAGGGCCAATTAACAGCAGGGGTAATTCCAAGATCACACCATTATTCTGCTTGGCTTTCTAAAGACTACCAGGGATATGTTGCGCAGTTATGGTACAGACGTAGCAAGGGCTATTGCACACGCTCATAACACAGATAATATGCTAGTAGGTCCAATAACCCTGTGCTCTAATTAACAGACGTTATTTAACTTCTATGTATGCTTTCATTTAAATATTTGATTGCCTATTACTGTAGCCCTGTTTCCCACACCCTTTGGGAGATCATGTAGCTACAGGTGTGTCGCGGTGCTAAATACCTTTTGGTGTGCAGGAAAGCTAAGGTTATGCCGATCAATGCCTAGTTCTTTCTCGGTTGGTGTCAGCGCCTCCATCTTCAACAGGCTCCAGTAGTGGTGGAGGCAGTCCCTGTAGAAGAACGATCACATATTCCCCCCTGATTTACTGCAGACAAAGGCCAGAAGTGTAGTAAAGCAAGAACATCTTTATTCAGCATCCACTGCATACAGCATATTAATACAGCACATTCAGCCTTCTCTCTAGGGTCCCAGATCTCTGGATGGTCCCTGTATCAGATAGTATGATTAGTATGATTAGTATGTCTCTCCTCCTTTGCTATTTCACAGTCCCCTGTGAGACAGAAACTCTGAGTACTCACTCCATAGCTTGAGTACTCACTGCCTAACTAAATTTAGGTTTGCCTCTTCACTAGTACAGCAGGGGAGGGTACCCCCTGATTGGGCAGAACACAGACCCTGTCCCACTTCCACTCCTGTCACTCAAGGAAGCTGCTTGTGGAGGGGGAAAACCCAAGATGGTGCCTGATACTGGCTGCACTTACCAGGACCTGCATGTCAGGGAGGGTAGACTGGTAGCCAGGCCAGGCATGGCTACACTCTCCATCTGGTGGAATCCAATGGTCCCCACTTGGAGCCTAATTTGAGGATACCATCCGTCAGTGCAGAACCTGTAACATAGCAACAGAGATTATACAATTTAATAGACAACTACAAATGCAGTACAAACATTGATAGTAGAATCTAATACACTAATTGCAGGGATGCGTAACCCAAGATGGTGTCTGACACTGCCTGCACATACCAGGACTTACATGTCAGGGAAGGCAGAATGGTAGCCAGGCCAGACATGGCTACATTACTATATGTACATGCGTAGTAAGGATGGTAACCGTATGTTTGCACCACTATATTTCTAGTGCATTGGTGATATTAGCTGTTAAAGCGCATGTGATGCCTGGTTCTATAAGGGGCACATGCAACATACAATATATTGCATTGTGCCCATTTTATTTGTATTACTTTGGTTTAAGACATAATGTTTGTGCATTGGTATATGTTAACGCATATCTTTGCTAACATGTTTAATACACATACAGTACATGCTACAGCTTAGTAACGCACCATTAATCATATGCTAAAGATATAACTAACAGATGTAAGAGAATAGAAACAAGTTCTGATAACGGTGCTCAGTATCCACAGGAACCATGTATTCCAATGTAGTCTTGAGTCATGAGTATAGGTGTATGTAGGAAAAGCTATTAATCTAGCCCAGTGACACTGAAAAGACCCAGGGGCCTATGCAGAGAGCAGCGAATTTTAAAATTGGCGAATTTATTAAAAAGTAGCTTTTTTGGAGAGTTTTAATCTCCATATGCAGAAAAGTGCGAATTCTGCTATGTTTAACATGGATGCGTGTGGCGAGTTTAAATTGGCGAGATGCGCGCTTCAGAAATGTGTTAAAACAAATTCGCGCCTTTTTTTTTCCCTTTGCAATGGCCGCGAGCAGCAGTTTTTTTTGGCGAGGCAAAACGGAGACAATCGCGCCATTTTATTGGCGCGAACAGCCGCTAGATGCCGTTCGCGCCTCTCTGCATACGGATATTTTTTAAACTGGCGAGATTGCGGTTCTCGCCAGCCGCGAGGCGAGTTTTACAAATAGAAAAGAAAAATTGGCGCGTTTTTCGTAAATCTCCATTTTCTGCTGTTTTCTGCGCGATTATCTCCAAAAAATGGCGAATTTCGAAAATTCGCTGCTCTCTGCATAGGCCCCCCAGTGTATCTGCATCCATATGAAGAGTGAAATAGCAATAACTGTTATAGGCGATCCCCCGGTCGTGGGGGCGGGGGATCGCCTATAATAGTGTGAGTATGATCTAGACGCGGACATACTCTTTGATAAAGGGCATCAGCCTGAAAAGCGTCAGAGTTGCTATTACATTCCCTATATGCCACAACATTAAAGTTCTTCACCGGTGTCAGCCCCTGCAATTTTTCACAGCAGTGCTCCGTCCTCTTCTCTGGATGCTCGTATTTAACTAACAGATGTAGTTTAGGATTTAATTAGCTTTGTGGATACGCATGAACCCCAGGGAAATAAACCACCTATTACTGATTTTGATAATGGTATATTATTTGCACTGAGTTAACCGACTCCTGTCGATTTAGGTCTAAGTTTTCCAATAAGGATGGACTTTGGGGTTATTTTGCAACAAAAAAATTGAAGGAATCTTCAACATTAAAAAACATCCCACCCTTTGACCAAACGTTTCTGAATATCCTTGAATGGAGATAGAGGCAGCAAGAATTATGGCTTTAGGCTTATAAAGAAAAACTTTATTTCAGTTAATCAATTTTGGGCAATAGGCTATGAATATTTACATGTATAGCAGATAGCCCTTTTGGAAATTTGAGAGGGATATTTTCTCTGGTATGGAAATGTGAAAATATAGGAGGGCCTGGTTTTAATTTAATATACCCTGCCAATGATAATTACAATATGAATATACATTTGAATAATTGTGGGCTGTGAGAGCTTTGCTTGCCTTGGCACTTCGATCTAGTGCTGCTATGTGGCTATTATGTTAATTGAATCCATGTATCCATATTATCAGAGTTAATATTTTGTTTAAGTAACTTAAACACTATAAAGTCTAGATACATCAAACTCTGTTAAAACGGAATTAATATTGCAGCCGGTAAAACATTTTTATCACTTCATATTAAAGCAATTTTATGACCTACAGTAAGTAGTCAAGATTGCATTAATAATTTACAGGGTGTGATGTTTTTTAAGATGATGTGATATGGGAATTAACGTGACTGTTAATAACACATTAATTCCCACATAGCGATCACAATACTAATATTTCTACCATAGTGTTCTGTAAGATCTTGTATTAAAGTACACTATGGTAGACATTACTTTAACCCCTTTGATGCCTATGGCTACCACGGTACACCACAGGCAACAAAGTGGTTAATAATAGAAAAATACAAAAGCAAGGAATCTGCGCGTGTGCTCTCATGGATTTCAATTTTGAGGAAACCATTGGAACTGCGTATACGGAGCAACGCCTAGAGACACCTGGTCATTTGACTAGATATTAAATAGTCATATATTATTACTGATCCCCGGTGCGTTGTGTGAACCTTTCTTTTGGTTAATAATAGGATGTAACTCCACTTCCTAGCCCCCTTGGCTATCTTAGTGCCTAGTAAAGCATTGCTATGCAATATTTACTAACAGCTAAGGCAGGGGTCGGCAACCTGCAGCTCCCGAGCCGCATGCGGCTCTTTCAGCACCAATATGCGTCTCTTCTCTGTCCACAGGTTGCCACCTCTCTCCCTGACTGTGCTGATCTTGGCTGCGGGGTGGCCCGGCCGGCGATGGTTGGGCCTCTTGTTGCTGCCCGGCATCTCCCCAGATGCTGGCCTGCCTCCTACACTGTCCCACGCCGGGTTTCTCTGACTCTGGCACATACCGGAAGTGCGCACGTGGAACAGTGTAGGAGGCATGCCAGCAGCTGGGGTGATGCCGGGTAGCAACAAGAGGCCACACCATCGCCGGCTGTGCCCCCCACAGCAAAAACCAGCACAGTGAGGGAGAGAGGCAGCAGCTGGGGAGCAGCAACCCAGGACAGTGAGGAGAGAGGCAGGCCCAATGTGTGTGTGTGTGTGTGTGTGTGTGTGTGTGTGTGTGTGTGTGTGTGTGTGTGTGTGTGTGTGTGTGTGTGTGTGTGTGTGTGTGTGTGTGTGTGTGTGTGTGTGTGTGTGTGTGTGTGTGTGTGTGTGTATGTATTTGTGTGCATGTGTGTATTTGGGGTGGGTAGTGTGTGTATTTTGGGTTGTAGTGTGTGTGTATTGGGGGGCAGTGTATGTGTTTGTATTGTGTATTTGAAAATGACAAACGGTTTTGCACAGAAAACAATGAAAAAAAAAATAAGGGGACTTATTAGTGAGAGATGTATTTTATTCCCCCACATACCTGTATAAAGTAAGTGTGTCGTATGTTAATGCTTATACAGTATATACCTATTAGTGTGTGTAAAGTATATGTATGTGTTTGTGTGAGTGTAATATTCATGCATGTGTTGCAGATCTTTTGGAATATTTTGGACAAATATTTTTTTTATAAAATGGCTCCTCTTGACTAATGGCCAATAACCCTAATAGCAAAAATGTTGGCTTTTGGCCATTAGAAAGACTGAAAAAATAAGTGTATTTAAAAAAAAGAATACATTACAAATAAAAACAAACAAACATAACCTACAGTAATAAAATAATACGGAAATTGATTATTTACCCCACCATGGATGAAAGACGTCTTCATCTTCATGGCTAAAGCTCCTCCCTGAAATTAATCAAATAAAGGGGCAATGCCCAAGCATTAAAAAAAAAAAACTAAAAATAATCCAAAGCTTAATGGCTGGTAAAAAATTAAACAAGCAAAAATCTTTTTAACCTAAGCAATCCAGGCCTGATGGTCAAAAAAACAATAAAAGACACCATAAAATTAAATCCAGGCTTTGTGGCTTATTTTTAATCTAAAAACATTTGTGGTGTCCGACGTTGGATCCTCAACTGGACCCAAAGCCCTCTATAGTCATTTGCTTGAAAAGTCTTCATCTGTAGGTTTTTCTTGCTTTAAATCTTCTTAACTTCTTTTTGTCTTAGTAAATGCAGTCTTTTTGGAGCTACCGTGGTTCTGATTAATATCGGGACTTTATGACTAATATCAACATGACTAAATTTGGGGTATTTAGTCATTCTGATGCCAGTCCCAATATTTTCATTGACCGCAGTAAAAATACGCCATTTTTGTCAGCACAAGGATGACTTACAACATAATTTTTTTTTATTTTTTTTAAACAATACCACATTTTCCCATTTTTGCAGCTTGTTGTACTGTAGTGCTGACGAGTATTCTAAAAAAAATCTGGGGCAATCACCAACAAGACCCAGGTACGTGCTGGGTACATGCTGGGTACATGCTGCAACATTTCAGTGACATTTCTGTAGACAGACTAGGAGCCCATCGGATTAACAGCGGGGGTCCCTGGCAGTCCCATTCCAACTGAATGGGACTGCAGGGACCCCTGTTATGTTAATCCGATGAGCCATTAGTCTCTGCAGAAATGTCACTGAAATGTTGCAGCATGTACCCTGCATGTACCTGGGTCTTGTTGGTGATAGCCCCAGATTTTCCAAAGCAAGTTTAAGGCAAGTTTTAGAATACTCGTGGCGCACCTGTATCAAGCCCTTATTGTTTTACTTAAATGTATTGATTTGAATTACAGAAAATGTGAGGGTCTCCTGCACATGCAAAAGAAAAAAACAACAATTGTAGATTTAAAAAAAGAAAACAATTATATATCACTTTAAAGAATACACATAGATAGCATGAGGGCAGTGGATAGTACCCAAAAATGAGGGGGAATAGAAAAATGAGAAAGAAATAATATGCAAACAGAAAACAACCACTACTACGCCAATCCTCTGTGAAGAAAAGTCAAATACAGGACAATAAATAGTGGTGGGGGAAAAAGGGAAAAAAGGGGAGAGAAAGGAAATACAACACACACAAAAAACAACAAAAGGGAAAAAGGGAATAAAATGCTATCAAAAAGAAAAATGTTTGGAATAGAGAACCCAAATATAAAGGGGAGCAATGTTTCAGGGAATAACAACTCCTTCTACTGGCCCATTCATATGGATGCCTACTGGACCGTGGTACTGTACTTCCCTTTCAAGCTCCAAACAGCAAAGAATATCTGACGAGTCAAAGCTTCAGCAAATCCCCCTTTTCTATAACCAAAAGTCCATGATAGTGCCTTAATGTTTTAAGTAAAATACCAACTGCAGTTGTATGTTTTTATAAAAGTTCACCCTGGATCCTTCTATGGAATGATTTTGAGAACTTTGTTAATGAATAAGTTATTAGATTTATCAATGTTATATCCTTGTTTTTCATTTTGTTCCCAGGATATCCTATTTTCACAAGCCATTAAGTTTCACACTACTAAGGTTTTCTCTATTCTTTTATTTATCATAAGCAATTTCTATTCAGTGTAATCTAAAGCTATGGTAGGATAAGTATGAAATGCATTTTGGTCATCCCTCTTGAAATAGCAATATAAATTATACCCATTGGAACTACATTTAACAACTGCAAGTACAGTACATAAATAAATAACTTTACAAAAATGTACGTATCTTGTGTTCAGAAATGGATCCCATCAACGCAATGATTTTGCCCGTGCACTGTGAGGTCAGCAAGTGCTGTACAAAATAAAAAGAAAATAAATATAGGACCATATACCTTGTCTGCTGTGAATGTTTTACAGCCTGTGTGTAATTGGTATGCTAAATTGAACAACAGTAGCTCTCTAGTGTGTTAATTAGATGTACGTAATTATTGTAGGTGAGATAAAATGAAAACAGTGCCTGTATATTGGGAACATCTCTGGGGAAGGCCATCTATCAAAGACTCAAGATGACACAACACTTCTGTAAACATTGTAGAGCACCACCATTCATAAATTGTTTATTTCTCACATCTTACCCTTACAGTATCTTACTGTATCTTCATTTTTAGTGCCATGTCTTCATCCAGCTCTCAACACTAAACTAGCACTACTATAGCAAATATGCCTCCTGTACTCTATTTGTTTGCTCTAACCTCAGTTCTTACCAAGCTATACTTTTCTTTCTATCATCCCCATTATTCCTCTAACTCCATTCATATACCTCCTTCTCTCCTTAATTTTTACTTCACAGGTTTCATTGCCTCCCTCCTGCCATTTGCCTCTAAACTCCTTAAAGCCTTGTATTCTCTGGCTTGCTCCATTGTCTTACTTCCTATTGTAACACATATTTCCATGTGGGGAAATCTACATATGTTACCAGGTGTATGGTGCGTTACCTGTCAGACTCACAGGAGGCCTGAACCTCCGCCACTGGGAGCCTGGGGTGTATCCCGGACCGTACGTCTTACATCACCTCCACCTGTGTAGGGATTCTAGTGTGTAGAATAACCCCGTACACAGGAACCACATACAGTAAGTATTTACACCAGAGTATGGATAAAACAGTTTACTATATGCACTAAAACATAACACCTCATAATACATCAACAATAGCCACACACCAGTGTCACCCTTTAACCTGTAAAAAAATTAAACCGTAAAAAAATGCTGTATGGTGCTCTAGAACATTGATCAAAGCAGTAGCAAGTCCATAAATGTATTCTCCAACTGTGAAGATCCTAGGAGTATCAAGGAAATAATAGACCCAAAATCATATATAGATCACACCTACTTCCACTATAACACGATGGCCTGGATGGAGTTCCACTAAGATAAGTAACAACTCCCACTCGCTAGTGTCCAGTCAGATTAATCGCTGTGGAACAGTAAAAAGGTGTATAAGAGTAGTATTACTCACATATTGATGGTCTTCATGATATTCCTCCTCTGTGTGCATCCGGTTTTCCAAGAGTGACAACAAGGCAGTATAGGAAGGTTGGAGCACAACTGGGCACAGAAAAAGAAAAACAAACTGCGAGAGAGTGTATGTCCCATAAAAATATTTAATGGATCAAACCATAAAAATACAGCGAGCCCACGGGCCCCCACCAACGCGTTTCAAGCGGAACGCTCTTTATCAAGGTGTATACTGACCCCATCTTACCTGGTCTCTGATATACACCCCGTTTCCCGCCATCCGACCCCATCCGCTCGGCGCCAGGCCGCGTCACAAGTGGCGCGTCATGCGCGTCGCGCAATGGTGACGTCAGCGCGTACATGCGTGTATACAGAATAAACAAACTTTATTAACAATTGACAACTTACAACAAATTCTAATATTAATAAACTCAAATATAAATATAAATAGACCTAGCTATACAATGCCTTTATAACATATTAAAACCTACATATTAAAAAAGGAAGGGAAAAAAACGATATCCTTCCACAACCTATAAGCTTAAACACATGAATTAAAAATGAAAAATAATAAAAATCAAAAACCGTAAATCATACACATACATAATGTATGTATATCATAATTGACACCTGAAAAAACATCATATAGTGAACCATGGAGCATATTCTCCTGATATGCATAAACAAATACTGTAAGAATATCAAATCAAAATTGAATAAATTTAAGTATATAATTATTTTAAATGCAAAAGGGAGAACGTGATCCTGAGGTGCAGATCAAAAACATGTATCTAAATGGTTAAAAGAAACCGAGAAGGAAGTCCTTGGAGTTTAATCAAACCATAGACTGATATGCATAATAATGGTATAGCAAATAAAATACACAACCAAGTGCACAATTTTGGATATGATTCAAGTATAAACATACAATTGTACACTTGCATAATATTTAGGCACCGTTATATTCTTATCTGTCATACCACATGTCGATATATACATTCAAACTCTGAATGATAGGGAATCATCTACATTTGTGAAACCGTCATCCTAACTAACCAAACTCAGGATGAAGCACGACATTTTTCTAGCAGAAAACGTATTATAGCAGACGATTAATTTAGCAGAAAATGTATTTATGTAGCAGGAAATTAATGCAAAAATGGACTGAGATCCCAGTCTGAGTTTAGACCATTTGGTATTTTTGTATTCAGGGTGAAGATCCAATACAATTCCCTCTTGTCTAGTGAGTCTGTTCTATTGCCTCCCCTAATTGGTTTAGGAACCCCTGTATTTCAGATTTTTTATATTTCCTAATTTACAATTGGTAAAGTGTTGGGCAACAGGATGGGTAAGGTCTCCTAATTTGATGAGTCTTATATGCTCTCTCATCCTGGCCTTCAGGGCTCTAGTAGTGCGTCCTACATATTGTTTACCACATCCACAGTCCAAAAGATAGACTGTGAATGTTGTATCACAATTAATGAATGATGTTATGGGGAATCGTTGTCCTGTATTAGATGATTCAAATTCTCCACACGACTCCATGTGTGTACAAGACACACACTTTAGACATTTAAAGCAACCTTTGGGAAGATTCCGACCCTGACCTGGCCTTGATGAGGAAAAAAGACTTCTCGACACATAATTGGCTATTGTCTTAGCTTTCTTGAACACAAAACGTGGTCCTCCCGAGTAGACTTTTTGAAGTAATGGATCTGCGGACAGGGTAGACCAGTGTTTCTTAACAATGTTCTTTATACAGTTAGCCTGTGTACTGTACTGAGTAACGAAAACTGGATTAACCTCATCCCAGTTATCTTTTATCTTCCTTTGTTTATTCAAAAGGTCATCCCTGCTCATGCTAGCTACCTCATTAAGTGACTTTTGTAAATCGGAATGCAGATAACCTCTTTCTACGAACCTCAATAAAAGTTCCTGAGAATGATTTACAAAATCCTCATGGTTGGAGCAAATACGCCTAAATCGTATGAATTGTCCTTTAGGAATGGATTTGAGTAAAGACCGGGGATGACAGCTGTCAGCTCTCAAATAAGTGTTGCGTGAGTTGTGCTTTCTATATACATCCGAACTGATTTTCATATCCATATCGATAAATAATAATAAATCTAAATATTGAATATGGTGAAAATCATAAGTGTAAGTGAATTTTAAATTTAAATCGTTAGTGCTGAGATAATCTATAAACAATAAAAGTGAGTCAACCCCTCCTTCCCATATAAAAATCAAATCATCTATGTAGCGCCGGTAAAACGTGATAAATTGTCGATAGGGGTTATTATCTCCAAACACGTGGACCGACTCCCACCAGCCTAGGAAAAGGTTGGCGTATGATGGAGCGAAGCTGGTACCCATTGCGGTTCCACGTGTTTGGAGATAAAAAGTCCCATCAAACAAAAAATAATTGTGATTTAATAAAAAGTGAATACAATCCATAATAAAACTACTTTGAACAAGTGAAAGTGTGGAGTGATCTAAATAGGACCTGACAGCTGCCATCCCCTGACGTTGCGCAATAATGGTATATAAGGAGGCCACATCTAGTGTAACCCAAATGTAGCCCCCTTTCCAATCCACCGACTTAAGTAGCTTCCTTTAACCTGGCCTCACTGGGCCGCAACCCCCCCAGCATATACCCAAGTGTCCCAAGAGTCCAAAAGGTCCCACAACCCTACCCAAGTGCGAGACAGCACTGCCCACTAGATGGTGTATAGTTGGTGCATTTGGTGTATACCTGCCCGGGGCTCCTGCACCCGGGTACAGCAGAATAACGATAAGAGGATCCATCTGCGTCCAGCGCTGGATTCGCTGCAATGGTGTCCTTTTCCAATTCGGACTTCCCCCTCTAGGTGATCTCACTATCAGATAGTCTTTATCGTGACTGAGGTAGGTCTGGTCCCAGACCACGCTTGTCAGTGGCTCGCAGCACTGAAGCTGTGTCCTTGAACGTAACAAATAACTAAAGTGGCAGTGCACCTACCTAGGGCCTGTCCCTGTCGCAACCACAATCTGGGTAATGTTTCAGGGCCTATCTTGGGCCTAGGGGGGTAACCTGGCCTAGTATGCAGGGGCGACTGATCCCTAAACACATCCCTAACCTGCTCCCAGCTCTGACTGATTTGACCTTCCCCAGCGTGCCAAAATGTATCTCTCTGCAGGGGAAGCTCTGCCACGCGATTGGCAGCTGTGGGTCAGGTGGTTGGCATGCCCCTATGCATCCTAGGGCTTGTAGTCCTTGGCAGACCACTTTTCTGTTGTGGCCATGTGTGCGATCGCAAACTGCGCATGCGCGACACTGTAATGGCCGCCGCGAACTCTATCTGCGCATGCGCAAACCTATAATGGCCGCCGCTTCTCGTGAAACTCTGTGCATGCTCCCGCACATGTGCCAATCCCAATATGGCCGCCACAACTCCTGGGGCTACACTGCGCAGGCGCGAGCTTCTGCGCATGCGTGAACGCATACCAAATGGCAGCGACTGACAGCAGATGCTGCCGGGAGCCCCCAGCGACATGCTCGCCCACGCATCTCCCTGGCACAGCTCAAGGGAACCCGCAATGCCGCGCAGGTGACTGGGGCCATGGGGCTTCCCCTGACGAAGACATTGTATGTTGAAACGCGTAGGGTTACTCAGTTGATGAGAGGTACACCGTTGGCAAGTCTCTTTTTTTCCCGATCCTAGCATCTGCTTTACAATCAACTAGACTGCTACCATTTGCAGTAGTGATCGGACAACACACAGTGCAGTTTCTAAGTGGAATGTCTCGCGAGACATGAAGTGACTCCCCCACGTGATGCGGAAGCGGTGAGTGTGGAGGAAGCAAGCCGCATACACGGAGACGCTGAACTCACGGAAGCCCAGTCGGCAAGAAAGGAGGAGATAGAGGTAGAGGGTTGAGTTGCTGTTTGGAGATTCAGAACTGTGATATGCAGTGATACAAGAGAAGCGGTGAGTGAACCGAGAGGACACGGAGAAGGAGAAAAGTTTGAGCTACTTCCCTCCCTTCCCACAAGTGTCCTTTCTCTCCCCCACCCCTCCCCCCATATTCTCCCCTCCCTCTCTCGAAGCAGTGTTTGAACACTGACCAGAAGTTCACAATATTCAAATCTCCCACCACCCAGAAGAACATCACGGAGGGTAAGGAGACGCACTTCGATTGTAATTTCTGTGTGAATATATCCTATACTATAGGAACTTTTCCCTACGGATCCAACAGGTTGTTCAAAGTCTTTTTAAAGGCTTGTATACTAATTGGGACATTTATTCCAACTTTATTATTCAGTGTTCTCCTCTCTCAACTAAACATTGATGTTTTTTATTTTTGTACTTGAGGAAGTTTTATAATAAATGTGATTTTTAGAAGACTACTACCAATCTTAATATATTGGTTTTTCACCTTCATTATTCCTTCTATAATGAAATTATCTACAGTCTCAATGAATGCAGTTATAATTCCCTTTTCCAGTTGGATATAGTGACATTGTTTTTCGGGATCCCCATCAACTAAAGTGCCTCATTATTGTTCAAATATAGTGTGGATCTATATATATTTTCACATTCCTGTTCTCTTCCCTATTGCACCTAGGTCATCTTCACCAATTTCTCCTTCTCAGCGGTGGTGGGGCCATGGACCTAATTGGCAGCATCTGAGATAGGGACAGGTAGTCACTGGTAGCACCTCCTCCAGATTTATATATAGTGAAATTAATCACTTTATATTGTGTTGATATTTAATTTTGATGCGCTATTGTTTTTTCTTTTATATATATATATGCGTTTAGGTGTCAAAGTGGAGTGCTACTGAGCATGGCAATATATATTTAAAACCAGAGACAGAACATGAAACACAGACAGAGCTCAGTGCTACATCCATTAACACAGATACATGGTACAGTGGTACAGTGCTTATATATATATATATATGAGTTTACCATACTGAGTTAAGTTATGGTGCTCATTTGCATGTCATTTCCCAGAATCCCTTGCATCAGTGGAAGTGCTGTGTGCTGGGTGACAATGGTGAAAGGCGGGGTTGCAGACCTGCCTAAGACATGCAAATGAGCATACAGTTGTATTTCCATTTGCTATATATATATATTTATAGATATATTTTGAATAAAATGGTCTTTTAGTTTAACCCTTTGGTCAAAGTGTTGTAAGCCCTTGAGCCCCTCCAAGACAGACCACATCTCAAGGGTCCTAACACTAAAATAAATTCTTAATAACCTGTACATTACCAGAAAGAATGATTTATAATAAATCTGTCAAAATTAGTTGCATAGTTCTAAGTCTGATTGAAGCTCTTATTAACCTGTACATTACCAGGAAAATCACTCTATATAAGATTTGTCACAGTCAAACTGTATGCAGGTTCCCATGGGTGTGGAAGGTGCAATGGAGTGAACTTTTAACCATTTAAAAGTGGGAGGGAGTGAGCTTCAAAACTGGGAAGGAGGAGCCACCCTCCAAATCAGCCACGACCAGCTGAACAGAATTGCAAAACATATATATATATATCTCCCTGGCTGGTCCAGCTACATGTCTGCCCCCCTGTCACATAAGCCCTAGTAAGCTACAGGCAGTGACAGGCTATCCAGTGGGGGTTGACCCCCTCATGCAGACTCCTCTGTGGCTAAAAATACCATATGCAAGTTTTATTCCTGTGTCTAGATTACCAGGTTCATTTAAGTCCTTTAGGGATACTTCTCTGTCTCAGCAATCTGCCACATCTGGTGTGTCCTCCCAGATGGACACCAGGTCCGATAGTCCACCTGTAGAAGTTCAGTTTAGGCAACGCCTTAAGTGGTGGGACTCAATGTGTGATGGCTATGCTGCCAACCTCAATAGAACACAGCTACTGCTTGTGGATGACTCCATCGTTGACTACTGGTGGGAGGAAGGTGAACTCTAACAGGAAGGGACAGCTGAGGACCTTCGCAAAAGGTTGGGTAAGATCAATTTAGGAGTAAGTGTCCCTAAGGGTCCCTCCATATTCTATCAGGAGGTAGAGCTCAGTGAGATTAAGTTCTGGGTATTACAGTACCTGGTCAGGGAGCTGAACATCTGTACTATAATTCTAAGTTGGATTCCGTTTGTATGTCAGAAGCATCGATATCTCACAAACGGCACCACGTACAGTAAAACCACAAAACTTTCACTGTACGTTCTACTGCGGATTTGTAGGTCAACACAACTATTTTGAGCTTCCAATGTCACTCACCTCCCAAATTATGGACATTCTAATGTCCAGCAAATCTCTTAGTGCAGGAGCAGGGGAGTAGGGAGAGGGTGTGTGTGGCTACTAAAGGAGGGGGTGTGTCCTTGCCTGCTTTGGTGCTGTGTGTGATGTGAGATGTAGGGTGAGGAAACGGAGTGGAGGGGGAGAGAAAATTGAGTGAGTGGGGGGGGGAGAAAATGGAGTGAGTGAGGGGGGAAGAAAATGGAGTGAGTGAGGGGGTAAGAAAACGGAGTGAGGGGGAGAAAATTGAGTGAGTGAGGGGGAGAAAACTGAGTGAGTGAGGGGGAAGAAAACTGAGGGAGTGAGGGGGGAAGAAAACTGAGTGAGTGAGGGGGGAAGAAAATGGAGTGAGTGATGGGGGAAGAAAACGGAGTGAGGGGGAGAAAATGGAGTGAGTGAGGGGGAGAAAACTGAGTGATGGGGGGAGAAAACGGAGGGAGTGGGGGGAGAATACAGAGTGAGTGGGGGGAGAAAACAGAGTGAGGGGGAGAAAATGGAGTGAGGGGGGAAGAAAACTGAGTGAGTGAGGGCAGAAGAAAACTGAGGGAGTGAGGGGTGAAGAAAACTGAGTGAGTGAGGGGGGAAGAAAACTGAGTGAGTGAGGGGGGAGATAATAGAGTGAGTGAGGGGAGAAAACGGAGTGAGTGAGGGGGAGAAAATGGAGTGGGGGGGAAGAAAATGGAGTGAGTGGAGAGACAATGGAGTGAGTGGGGAGGTGAGAAAACAGAGTGAGGGAAGTAAACATAGTGGAGGGAGAAAACAGAGTGGGGGGGGAGGAAAACAGAGTGGGGGGGAGAAAACAGAGTAGGGGGGAAACAGAGTGGGGGGGAGAAACCGGAGTGGGGGGGAGAAACCGGAGTGGGGGGGAGAAACCGGATTGGGGGGGAGAAACCGGAGTGGGGGGGGTGAAACCGGAGTGGGGGGGGGAGAAACCGGAGTGGAGGGGGGGAGAAACCGAAGTGGGGGGGAATACGGAGTGAGGGGGGAGAAAACAGAGTAGGGGGAGAAAATGGAGTGGGGGGGGTGAAAACAGAGTGAGGGAGGGAGGTTGGGAGAAAACAGGGTGAGTGAGGGAGGGTGGGAGAAAACAGAAAGAGTGAGGGGGGTGGGAGAAAATAGAGGGAGTAAGGAGGGAGAAAATGGAGTGAGGGGGGAGAAAATGGAGTGAGGGGGGAGAAAATGGAGTGAGGGGGGGAGAAAACAGAGTGAGGGGGGTACTGAGTGAGTGGGGGGAGAAAACAGAGTGAGGGGGGGAAATGGAGTGGGAGGGGGAGAAAGGAGAGAAGGGGGATAGAGAGAGATAGAGAGAAAGAGAGAGGGTTAGGGAGAGAAAGGAGAGAGGGAGAAGGGAGAGAGAGAGGGGAGGAGAGAACAATAGGGGGGAGAGAGAGAGCAATGGGGGGGAGAGAGAGAGCAATGGGGGGAGAGAGAGAGCAATGGGGGGAGAGAGAGAGCAATGGGGGGAGAGGAGAGGGAAGGTTGTAGAGGGAAAATGGAGACACAGAGAGATACACACACACACACACACAGACACACAGAGACAGACAGACAGACACACACACACACACACATACAAACACAGAGACAGACCCTATCCCGCCAATGATACGCCCCCCTCCCACTCCTGCTCTAAATAAATTGCAGGACAGCCGATCGCTCATGCTTGGAGAGCTGGTGGCGTCACCGCTCTCAAGTATATGCGAGCTCTAGCCGCAGACTAAAGCAGTGCAGGGAGATGGCCCGGCAGCGGGGGGGGAGGGGAGATGTGCCGGCAGCGGGTGGAGATGTACCAATGGGGGGGGATGTGGCGGCAGCGGGGGAAGATGTACCGGAGGGTGGGGGGGATAAATTCCTCAGGCGAAGCCGGGTACAAAAGTTAGTAAGATCATAAAGTTGAGCAGAGCTGATAGAGCAATTTTCAACAGATACCATCAGTCGCACAGATATAAATTTCCTTATGTACCTGAGCCAATTATGGATGAGATAGATTTAAACCTTCAGGAATGGTTGCGACTAGTTGTCATAGAGAGTATAAAGACCAAAACATCTGATGACAAATTTATTACTGATTCCAAAATTTTCACCTAAGGGGAGAGTATTTTCCTGGCTGTTCCAGCTATCTTTCTGCCTCTCTGTCACGCAAGCCCTTGTAGCTACAGGCAGTGACAGACTGTGGGGTTTTCCCCCCTCACACAGACTCCCTGAGTGACAGGAGAGGGGGTGACACTGGGTCTGTGTTGCAGCCTATCGTGGTGCAGACCCTGTGCCCTCCCCTTTTGCATTGGGGAGGATGTTCCAAATTATAGGAGTGCAGTTCTCCTCCACCCCTCCTGGGGAGATGAGGTGAGAGTCAGTTCTCCTCCACCCCTCCTGGGTTGAGGAACCAAGATCTGTGCCTAGTACTAGGCCCCAAATATTATCTGCTGTCCAGCACCATCCAGGGATCTGAAACCTCAACTCAAACATATGCAACGCTGTTTTATCATTCTGCAGTGGTTGCTACAACAAAAAATCTCATTAATATACTGCAGGCTGAGTTGCAGTCTATTACTGTAGCTAGGAGTATAGGAGTAAGACTGTCATGGCAGGGTCTGCCTGCAGATCTACTGCATCCTACTGTACTGTGACTGAAGGCACTGTCACCGAATGGAAGGAAAATAAGGATCGCCTAAAGCCTGTCCTGGTCCCCACAACAGGTATGCACGAACCACGGACCAGTAGTAGCAGCAACATGTTTCAAGAGAGGGGGGAAACAGGGCTACATATATATACATGTCATTTCCCAGAATACCTTGCTGCAGTGGGAGCACTGTATGCTTGGTGATAATGGTTGAAAGGCAGGGTTGCAGACCTGTCTAAGACATGTGAATGTGCTCACAAGTGATATTCGTTATTGGATATATGGATATATGTATATATATATATATATATATATATATATATATATATATATGTGTGTATATATATATTCTCAATAACCTTAACAACATCAACCAACTACCATCCAACACACTACTAGTTACCGTGGATGTAGAATCCCTTTACAGCAACTTTCCCCACAGGAGTGATATTGAGGCATGCCTGCAATTCCGTACAACATCTCCCCTGGATCAGAAATACAGCGCTGATGTAATTACCAAACTGATAGAATGTAATTACCAAACTGATAGAATACATCCTCACACACAACTACTTCAGCTTCAACAAGGAAATGTACCTACATGGGTACTGCAATGGGTACCAAGATGGAACCGCAATATGCAATCTTTTTATGGCAAATCTGGAACAAAGATCCCTAACTACATGCCCCCAAAAACCCTACAAATACTACAGATACATTGATGACTTGTTTATAATATAACATAAAACAATTCCATGAGTCCCTGAACTCATTCCATCCATCAATTAAACTCAACATGGATTACTCTGCAAACCTAGTAAACTTTCAAGACACAACAGTAACACGGAAAGATGGCAAACTACACACATCTGTATACAAGAAACCAACAGACAGATGCAGTTACCTCCACAACTCCAGCTTCCATCCCACTCATACAAACCAAGGTATCATACACAGCCAGGCTGTACCACCTCATATGCTCTGATACTGAAGACAGAAACAGGCATCTCACAACCCTGACCAAATCGTTCAGAAAGATGGGATACAAACCTAAGACCATTGCCAAAACTATTACATCTGCACTAAAAGCCCCACGAGAACACCTGCTACAATACAGACTTAGAGAACCTTCCACACGTTTACCACTAGTGGCCACATACAACCCTACCCTAGAGGGAATACGAAAAATAATCAAAGATCTGCAACCCATGCTGGAAGAGGATGTGACATTAAAAGAAATCTTCCCCAAACCTCCCATTCTTGCGTTCCGACAACCACCAAACCTTAAACAGAAATTAGTCAACAGAAAACTTCACAACGAACTTAAAGACACTGATAATGGCACAAAACCGGGCAACAACACACATTGTAAACTCTGCAAACATATATGCCAAGATCCCACAGCCAGTCACAACAATGGAAAATTCAATGTTAAAGGATCATACAGCTGCACATACAGGAATGTAGTGTATATGATTCAGTGCAACAAATGTGACCAAGAATTCTACATTGGGGAAACCAGCCAAAAACTACAAGGCAGAATGAATATGCACAGACACTCCATACTCCATCACAAAGAAGGAAGATACTGCTCACCAGTGGGACATCATTTCTCACAACCAGATCATTCCATAAATGATTTAAAAATCAAAATCCTCAATGGAATGTTCAAACACACCCAAGAACAGAAAACATTTCAGCTCAGAATGATAAGACTCTTTGACACCAAAAGAAGTGGACATAATGCAGAGATGGGGTTTCTCACACACTATCTTAATTTGTTGTAATGGTCCTCCCTGCTATTGTGCCATCCTATACCTTGCCCCCCAGCATCCTCTTCCCCCTCTGTGCTGCTGTGGATGTACAGCCCCCCCCCATCCCTAATTCTCACCTTCCTTATCTCTGTTTTAACACCCCTCAAGTGTCTGGAAGTCTTTAATCTTCCATTTTTTTTTCTTTTCCATTCCCTGTCTAAGTCATAGAAACCTTTGTATATCAATACTGCTGACACGAGGAAGAGAGGAAAACTCTCAAAAGCTTGTCCTACTGTATGACATAAATTGTTAGTCCAAATAAAAAAGGTATCACCTAATACTGAAAAACTCATTTATTCTGCTATATATATATATACAGTCATGTGAAAAAGAAAGTACACCCTCTTTGAATTCCATGGTTTTACATATCAGGACAATAACAATCATCTATTCCTTATCAGGTCTAAAAATTAGGTAAATACAACCTCAGATGAAAAACAACACATGACATATTACACCGTGTCATGATTTATTTAACAAAAATAAAGCCAAAATGGAGAAGCTATGTGTGAAAAACTAAGTACACCCTTACTGCTGCCATAGGAATTTAGATGCTAAATAGCAGACAGGTGCTGCTAATCAAATGCCATTGATTAATTGATCATGTGCAAGTGTGACCACCTCTATAAAAGTCGAAGTTTTAGCAGTTTGCTGGTCTGGAGCATTCAGGTGTGTGTTAACACAATGCCAAGGAGGAAAGACATCAGCAATGATCTTGAGATGCAATTGTTGCTGCCCATCAATCTGGGAAGGGTTATAAGGCTATTTCCAAACAATTTAAAGTCCATCATTCTACAGTGAGAAAGATTATTCAAAAGTGGAAAACATTCAAGACAATTGCCAATCTTCCCAGGAGTGGACGTCCAAGCAAATTCACCCCGAGGTCAGACCATGCAATGCTCAGAGAAATTTCATAAAACCCAAGAGTTACATCTCAGACTCTACAGGCCTCAGTTAGCATGTTAAATGTTAAAGTTCATGACAGTACAATAAGAAAAAGACTGAACAAGTATGCTTTGTTTGGAAGGGTTGCCAGGAGAAAGCCTCTTCTCTCTAAAAAGAACATGGCAGCACAGCTTAGGTTTGCAAAGTTGCATCTGAACAAACCACAAGACTTCTGGAACAATGTCCTTTGAACAGACGAGACCAAAGTGGAGATGTTTGGCCATAATGCACAGCTCCACGTTTGGCGAAAACCAAACACAGCATATCAGCACAAACACCTCATACCAACTGACAAGCACGATGGTGGAGGGGGATGATTTGGGCTTGTTTTTGCAGCCACAGGACCTGGGAACCTTGCAGTCATTGAGTCGACCATGAACTCCTCTGTATACCAAAGTATTCTAGACTCAAATGTGATGCCATCTGTCCGACAGCTAAAGCTTGGCTGAAATTGGGTCATGCCATAGGACAATGATCCCAAGCACACCAGCAAATCTACAACAGAATGGCTAAAAAAGAATCAAGATATTGCAATGATATTTCAACCCGATTGAAATGCTGAAATGCTGTTGCTGGACCTTAAGAGAGCTGTGCATAAACAAATGCCCACAAACATCAATGAACTGAAGCAACGTTGTAAAGAAGAGTGGGCCAAAATTCCTCCACAACGATGTGAGAGACTGATAAAGTCATACAGAAAACAATTACTTCAAGTTATTGCTGCTAAAGGTGGTTCTACAAGCTATTGAATCATAAGGTGTACTTAGTTTTTCACACATGGCTTCTCCATTTTGGCTATATTTTTGTTAAATTAATCATGACACTGTGTAATATGGCATGTGTTGTTGTTCATCTAAGGTTGTATTTACCTAATTGTAAGACCTTCTAAGGAACAGATGATTGTTATTATGTCCTGATATGTAAAACCATGGAATTCAAAGAGGGTGTACTTTCTTTTTCACATGACTGTATATATACATACATACACACACACACACACACACACGCGCACACGCACACACGCACACACGCACACACGCACACACGCACACACGCACACACACACACACACACACACACACACCATCTTGTTCTCATTACAATCTTGTTATATACTGTATATCATTTGTTTTTTGCGCTTCTATCCTATCGCTATACTACTTCTGTAAAAGCATGCACAGTTTAGGGAACCCAAGAACAATAAAAATATAAATCAGATAATCCCAAATTTGAATCTAACTAAAGATCCAAAATAAGATGTGACATCCATTTTAATATGGACTCCTGGCAATGCATTTCTTCAACCAAGACTGTGTTGAAAAGCTGTGTAATGCGGCAGACATATGCCTGTAGGGGTCCTTGTTAAAAAGGACAAGAAGCCAAAGGTGCCACAGTGTGCTCATTTGCATGTAATTTCCCAGAATCCCTGACTGCAGTGGACGCACTGTATCCTAAGAGATACGGTAATGGTAAAAAGCAGGGTTGCAGACCTGTCTGAAGCAGATGAATATGCTCACAAGTGATATTTATTTTTGCTGTACACTGTACGGTGGAAGGATTTTGTCACTTTTTGACTCACCATAACTTATTTAATTTGTGGTTGAAATCTTCAATGACAATTTTAAACTATGTAAGAAAATTAAACATCATGCTGTTCTGAATTATTGCAGCTCTGTGGAGAATATTACAGTTTTGAAACTGACATTGATATACTGTAATCTGAGTCATCTTCTAGATCAAGCTATAAAAAAAACCCAGCAAAACAGTGTGTCAAAACACAGGAGGTGCACTTATAAGTTTTATGATTGCTCCCAGTTATTTGGAATGACTAGAAATCTTCACCATTTAGATTGCTTATCTTTTAAAAGAGTAAGGAGGACAGAACTATGATTATTATTGATTTGTTATCCTACAGTATATAAACTTACATTCTTACCACTCCCGATACAGATTTAACACATGCGCTATTTCTGTACTATCTACACTAATGACTTCTCTATACTAGGGCATTTCCTCTCACTTCACCACTTGTTTGATTTCTTTTTCAGTGTGAGCTATTGCAAATTGGATGCATCATTCATTGTTAAACATGAATGTCCTATGTGCAATGTGGTACTAAGTATTAAATATTTCTGCCAAAAGGAAAACGGTCTGCTAAATCACAAGTTTTGCAATGCCTGCATTATTTTCTTGTGACTTTGAATTCCCTTGTTTCTTCCTTTGCTTCTGCAAAAGTCACTTGGTAAATTCTTGCATTTGACACAGATCCTTAGCAAGAGGAGTTTACTCCTCCAAGTCAGACTTGGGAGAAAAAGTTAATGCATATTTGATGCAGCGGGCCACAGCTGCTCTTGTTGCTCACTGCAGATATCCAGGCTTTTTGAACTCTATTTCTGCCAAGTGAAGTGATTTTTGTTGCTACTGTAACATAGACTGCCAAAATAAGTCAAACAAAAAAATGCCTCCAGTCCCTTCACTAACTCAAATACATTATTCTCAACTGCATAGATTTCGAATGGGATATTTAAAATAAGCTATTATGGTTGTTCATCAAAACTAGGAGAAAAGCTTTAAAAAAAATCCTTCATATATTTAATGTTCTCTGAGATTGAATGGCTTTTCACAAACATTGCTTCTGTTCTAAAGGATCTTCCAAAAGAGTTTAATTTTACTATGCAAATAATAGTTGCAGTGCATCTTTGATCAGCGGTGCACAAACTTCCTCGGTTGCGCCCCCGCCCCTTACCTTGAATGCGGCATCAAATGACGCTGTGGGGTCATTTGACGTCACATAACCCGAGGTGTCATTTGACGCCCGTCGCCATGGAGACACGTGGACCAAAGCCTGGTAAGGGTTTACAGAGGCCTCCCACTGAATAGCGCAGGGCAACTGTAACCGCCGTGCCTCCCTCTAAAACAGGGGGAGGGCATGCCCCCCAATTTGCGCACCCATGTCTTAGATGAATAATGGACAATTTCCATAAGGTCATGTTCTAAATATTGTCTAAAAAAAATAAAAATGATCCAAATGAAAATTAAATAACTACTGTTTTCACACAAGGCATAAAGTCATATGGTAAAAGTCACAAAATACTGTAATAACGCAAGTCATAACATTGTAATACTTGTATCCCCTTTTTCCTATGGTATAGTAACCTGATGTTGAAGGCTTTCCTATTAAAGCTGCTTCCCCATCACTTTTCTCTTTGGTAGGATCAGGGCAAATATCTATAAGAATTGTACAGAATGAAAGATTTCACAGACTTTGGGCGAGATTCCTCAATGGTCAATATTGCTGCTTTAAAATTTGGTGTAAAAAAATCGTAATAATTTTTTTAATTACCACCACATTCGCCAAAAATTTGGTAGTAACAAAAGGGGTTGTGATACTCATTTTCATTTCCATACATAAAAACAGCAATAACTTGGTATTACGTGAATAACGCTAAAGATACAAATACAGCAAATGTTAACTCGTAGAATCTACGTCAATCAGCAATAGCGGTGCAAAAAAAAGATAGGGTTATGTAAAATAATTTCGTGCAAAACCTTATAGCATAAAAAAATGTAACTACTTTGATACTTGATGGTACATATGCAATGCTAAGCAAATCATTCAGAAACCAAACCGGTTAACATACAACATACGGTAAACACTCACCCATGTTAATGTTGACGCTTGTTTAAGCTTGATATAATATCATATACAGATGTAGCATACTGTATGTTATAGTTTCACCCGTTAACGCAATGGCACATTATTTATTGTAACAGTACTGCTATTGAAAACAATGGTTAAGGAAATAAAACGTGTACATCTGTAATATAAGACTATTAATAAAAGAAGAACATTTTTTGATTTTCCTTCAAATTAAACAGTTTGCTTGTTCCTGAGTTTCTGTTATCTACGTTTCCTTTTTTTTCTGTCAAAATACTGTAAAAATACTTACATTTTCTAATGCCTATGGTAATATTCTTGCATATTACATTACACAGCTTTGATCATTTTTCATTCATGCTTATGGAGCTTGTTTCAATTTCCAGCTGTTATATAAATAGTTGCTTGATTTTACATAATATTTTCCTAAAGTATTTTAATTGCCTATTCCTTTAGTTATTTCTACACATTGCATTTAAATAATCACACATTTTTCACAACAGTGCATCACAAATTCACCATCAGGTTTGCTTTGTTATCATTTAATGTATTTTTTCTTTTTTTATTAAACACACTGAGATCAAATAATTAATCAGTTGGCATTTTTCAAGCTGAAATGGCCAAGGATGGTACAATTTTCAATGTTATATTATTTAGACTACAGTTACTTTAATGCTAGTTTTAGGTTCTTTTCTACTACAGTTTTTCATAATATAGAAGTTATTTTATTCTTCAAATGCTGTCAGTTTCTTACAGTTACAATATTTTTCCTATTCCTCTAACCAAACATATCTACACAATTTATAAGTATGCTGGGATCCAATTTCCATGTTTAAATTACATGTTAACAATCAGATGGCATATTCTTTCTTGTGAAATTGATTATGATTTGGAGCATTATCCTGACGAAGCTCCTGACGAAGCTGTGTTCAACAGCGAAACGCATAGAGCTAAATCATTTGCTGCAGCTGCCTTCACGAGAAGACGCCGGACGCTTGAACTCTCCCACAGACTTTCTCCCAGCGCGTCACAATCCATTTTCACCGGATGCGGTGAGCCGCGAGAGTGAAGTGACGTCAGACGCCACCGCCGGCGGCGCGGCTGGAAACAGAGGAGGATCGGGAGAAAACACTGCCACGAACACGAGCACCTTGTTACCAAAGATACCTTTATATGTACATATTGTTTGTACCAATTGTGAGTACATCTCTTATCCCTTAGTCATATAAAAGCCACTGTTTTTGCAACCTGCACCATTGGGCGTTTCTGTTTCTCTATTGCATATTACCACATGGGGAATTGAGTATCATCATCTCTGGAACAGCCTATCTGCAGGAGAAACGATTGGGGAAAATACATACCTAAAAAGAATATCAACCATCTTCATATCTTCTGACTAAGTCAGACAAAAGCTTTAAATACCAATTGCTGTTGTAAGTAGAATAGCCTCAAGAGCCAAGACTTGCATCTAGTCCACACTGAATTAACATACTGCACAATTATTGTTTTTTATGTTTTTTATTGACATGATGTGTTCCTGATTGGATCGCTCCCTTGTGACGCTTCTGCCACAGCTTTATGCCAGGGCAGTTTATATTGGCCACGTGCCGGGTCCACGGAAACAGCCACGGATTTGATACTAGGTCCACGAGTGACCAACAGCCTTCCACATCGTCATTTTAACATTTATATTTATATTTTTGCACTTAGCACGTTGGATTATTAATTTTTGTATATGACAGTGCATGTCTGACCTTGGCCTCATACGCAATTTGTGGTTGGGGCTTTTTTTCTGTTTGCCACATAAGTGACACTGCAGCAATGTGAATAGGGACCACAGTTCAGCTCTATAGCTTCTGCCACACACACACCACTTTTGACTTGGGAGCCAGTGTGTGAACTTTAATCCCCCTGCAGTGGCCTCCACAATTTTACCTATTGAGCTAGTAAGTACATTTTGTACTGAGTGCTCACATTGAGGTTACCCAAGGTCAGCACTGCATCTGACATCACGCTGTGCAATCAACTTGATTTGCAGCACCTGTTATCTGTGAGTATTCTAGGGGTATATAAATGTGTTCACTTCTGTCCTGTAACTGCACCACCTTGAGAAAGGTCCCATTCGTGGACCGAAACGTTGGTCTTGTGTTTATTTTTTCAATACACTTGTTTGTTCAATTCTGGAGTGCTGCCTGCTGATTTCGTTTCCAAACGGTATCGTATTGCTTATATATATATATATATATATATATATATATATATATATATATATGCGAACAACAAGAAAAGAAAGCGCCCGATCCTAGTGCAGCATGAAAAAATACAATTTAATAAAAATGAATAGAACCAACAAATGAAAACTCACAAACAAATAAAAAGTTAAAGCATGTAATGAGTATACTCATTCGCCAACCGCCCACGGGATGCCTCTGCTTGCGCGCCAAAACCCTGAGTGAAATCACCTGAGTGTGAAGAAACACGTACAGTAGGGAAGAGTGTTTTTCAGCTGCTGGTATAGTGCTGGTACATTTTTATACCATTCTTCACTGCCCATTCACTACGGACACTGGTGGGACATTAAAGAGACTTCTCTGAATATCCCTTGCCTTGCAGAGTCACGAGGAACAGACCTCACATCCAGAATTTACCTAGAGTGAGGAGGACTTCCGGGTCACACTTTGGCTGTCTTAATCCTGTATTCCCTGCCGGATGTCGGTTCAGAAGAGCTGGGACTACACAGACGGAGGGTTTTGGCGCGCAAGCAGAGGCATCCCGTGGGCGGTTGGCGAATGAGTATACTCATTACATGCTTTAACTTTTTATTTGTTTGTGAGTTTGCATTTGTTGGTTCTATTCATTTTTATTAAATTGTATTTTTTCATGCTGCACTAGGATCGGGCGCTTTCTTTTCTTGTTGTTCGCAGATTCTGGGGGTTCGTTGGTCCTTGCGGAGAGCAGCCAGATCCTACATATGGACCCTTGGTTTGATTGAACATTTTTTTCAATATTATTCATTTTTATTTTTATTTTTTTATTTTTTTCATATACATATATTTTTTCATTTTTTATTTTTTTGATATTTATACCTTTTTTATTAATCTTTACATCATCCAAGAGTGTTGCATTTGTGTAGAAATAGATCCTTCATGATATCTAGTGCTCATTCACTACCACATTTTTCATTTCACTGGTTAGTATATTTTTTTCAGCAGCTTTTTAACTATCAGCACATATAGCTTTTATTATTCATCACACTGTGTGTATTTTTATTAGTGTGAGTCAATCAGCCATTTTATTTATTAAATAGTCTAATGCCAGTTCCATATTGTTATATATATTAGTATTGTTTATTTATAAGTGTCAGTATACACCTAAGGAGCGCAGTCTTTTTTTCTCTTTTGAATATATATATATATATATATATATATATATATATATATATATATATATATATATATCCTCAAAACTCACTTCAAATAACATGTGGAAAGACACCTGTGCTTAAAAAGGATCACACTTTTGATACTTGAGAGATATAGCAATGGTTATGCAAACTATATTTAAATAACTCACACCCCACACTCAGTATAGGGATTCAGCCGGTTCGCACCGGTTCATGCAAACCTGTACCTAAAATTTCCTCCGTTTGCCGAGCCGGTGAGAGAAGGAAGAGAGCAGAGTTTTTGCTACAGTGGCGGCCGCCTTTATTCTCCTGCGGCCGCCACCGCAATGTGCGGGCAATGTGCAAGCAGATGCGGCTGGTTTCTGATGCGTGCTGCGCGTCTGTGATGCCGGTCACGTGACTGTGCGACTGTGATGCCGGTCACACGTGCCAGGGTTCTGCTGGCATCCCCGAAGGCATCCCCGCTGTCTCCTCTCCCGCTGTTCTCTCTCTGGTTAGTTTGCCAGCACCTCCTCACGTCAGCTCGTCAATCGGCCCCAAAACAGTGTCCTCCAAAAAGTGCCAAGATAGATTCTACGCGTTTCGTAGCTGCTTGCCACTTCGTCAGGAATCATAGATGTTAACCCCAGTGGTCTCTTATATATATAGTGTAGACAATTAAACTATTGGCTACTCTAATCAGCAAGACAATCCTCGCATAATACAAATGAATATGATATCCATAATATAATTGTAATGAGTGTATAAATATATGATATAATAACATATAAAAATAAACAGTATTGAAAACATACAAATATTAATATTAATAAAAAACCCTAATCTACATAGAAAATGTATTTATTTATATATATAATATATAAAATCGACGCAAAGACGCAAGAATTTCAAGGATATCTAAGAGGAGGATAATGAAGAGAACAAGTATTAATCTTATATTCCACCAGAATATAAAAATACATAAAATATAAATATATCATAAAGAAACAGAAGATAAAAACAAGAGATAAAAACAGAAGATAAAAACAGAACATCCTCATATTAAAAATGCACCAATGTCTATGTCAACATTTAAACCTTTTGGAGTAAGGGTTTGCATTTTAAGGATCCAAAAGGTCTCTCTTTTAGCTAAATTATTCAGTCTATTCTCACCTCTCCAATGTACGGGAACATGCTTGTTCTCTTCATTATCCTCCTCTTAGATATCCTTGAAATTCTTGCGTCTTTGCGTTGATTTTTTTTATATATTATATATTTAAATAAATACATTTTCTATGTAGATTAGGGTTTTTTATTAATATTAATATTTGTATGTTTTCAATACTGTTTATTTTTATATGTTATTATATCATATATTTATACACTCATTACGATTATATTATGTATATCATATTCATTTGTATTATGCGAGGATTGTCTTGCTGATTAGAGAAGCCAATAGTTTAATTGTCTACACTATATATATAAGTGCCCTATCTTGGCACTTTTTGGAGGACACTGTTTTGGGGCCGATTGACGAGCTGACGTGAGGAGGTGCTGGCAAACTAACCAGAGAGAGTACAGCGGGAGACAGCGTCTTCCGCCCTAACCTCTGCGTCACAGGAAGTGACGTCACCGGACGTGACGTATGAGGAAGGATCACCAAGTGACTGTACGAGCGGCATCCCCCCACGAGTCACCTACGGCTCTCTCCAATGAGTGTTAATACTGTGCAAATGTGAGTGTTCTACCTATGTGTATTTATGCCATAATATACCCTTATGCACTACACTATTTTGTGCTCTCTATTTTCATTATATTCTTGGGAGGTCCACTCAGAAATTACGGACTCCTATAGCCCATCAGATGTACTGAATTGACACCTATATCATCAGAAGGCATCCATTATACCAGGGCTCCAGTCAGAGAGAGAAGGGTCTCTGACACGTCTGTTTTTTACATTGTGAGTGAGACCTTTGCTAGAGATATTGTTTGCCCCTATTGTATTTGGTCTGCACTATTATGTCTTCCATTTTTTTCCCTGTTTATTATCCCAAGATTTGAGCGCTCCCCCCACCTGGAAGAAAAACGCATGAACTCTGGACCTGGACTGTCCTTTAAGGGTGTAGAGCTGCTATTTTTATACTCATTCTCACATTGGTGAAGGATTTTTTTCACATCACATTTTTATTTATTTTATTAATTTTTGTATCTGCATTTATCACGTTTATATCACTTTATTGTTGTTTAGTCACTATTAGAAGTGCCCGGTACCATTGTTTTGCTATAATCTGTGTGTCTACTGCCTGTGTGTCCTGCCTGTGTCTGTTTGTCTCATGCCTGCCTGTATCTGTGTCTATGTGTCTCCTGCCTGCCTGTGTCTGTGTCCTGTGTTATCTGCCTGCTTGTGTCCTGTGTTGTTTGCCTTCCTGTGTCCTGTGTTGCATGGTTCAGAGAGAGGTAAAGTTGTATGCTGTGTTGTTTGCCTGCTTGTGTCTGTGTTGTTTGCCTGCTTGTGTCCTGTGTTGTTTGCCTGCCTGTGTACTGTGTTGTTTGCCTGCCTGTGTCCTGTGTTGTTTGCCTGCCTGTGTCCTGTTTTGCATGGAGCAGAGAGAGGTAAGGTTGTGTTCTGTGTGTCGTTGCCTGTGTCTGTGTCCTGTGTGGTTTGCCTGTGTCTGTGCCCTGTGTTTGCCTTCCTGTGTCCTGTGTTGCACGGATCAGAGAGAGGTAAAGTTGTATGCTGTGTTGTTTGCCTGCTTGTGTCTGTGTTGTTTGCCTGCTTGTGTCCTGTGTTGTTTGCCTGCCTGTGTACTGTGTTGTTTGCCTGCCTATGTCCTGTGTTTGCCTGCCTGTCTGTGTCCTGCCTCCTGGTGCTGTTTAAGCATTTGTATTGGTCAGGATTGTTTTGCAGGCTGGGGAATTTGATCAATAGGTGCAAAGGGCTTGTTTTGCAGAAATCACCACTATTGATACTTATTATTCTTTAAGCAGCTACAAGCCGAAATGGGATAATCTGACACTTATCAGACCATAGTACACACATCTCTCTAGTTAGGATTGCGCTGTTTCTATTTAACATTATGCTTATAACTGAGAATGGATGTGTAACGGCTGGACCCCCCTTGTCTGAACCACCCAATCTCACATTGGCCCGTGTGGTCTAACCGGTCCCCATTACAAGGTCGTGTATGGTGGTGCACCTGCAAGTAACAGGACTCCTGAGTCTCCCGCTTGGTGTTATAAGAGGATAGCAGCAGGACAGGTATCTGAGGTAGTGGTTACGAGTCCAACTTACTTCACGTGCAGCGCCTCCACCTCATCAGGATCTATGCTTCCGCAGGGAGATGGTCCTGGTGATGAACTCCTTCTCGGTGGTGACCGCCACTGTTGAGTAATCTCACACTCACACAGTGGGGGTTTCTTTGAACAAGGCATCTTTATTATAGATTTGGATGTAGCAGACTGCCCTATGCAGCTGCCGGCTCTAGCCGCACATCTTTCCGTGCTGTCCCTTTGCCAGGTACGCCCTCCCGTATTGAAGTGGGATTCCCTTTCTCCTAGGGAGATCACCACTGCGCCAGGTCCCTGGACACAGTGTGGCTTAGACAGACTTGATTGGTCACTCTGCTACCGCTAGTTACAGCACTAGGGTCACAAAAGTATTCCTCCAATCCCTTATGCAGGAAGATACATTCTACCAGATGCTTCTCTGCCAACCTTGCAACAAAAACACTAACTGACAGTGTTGGGCCCTTTATACCTCAGGGGCAGGCGCCTCTCTGATGTCACTATCCAGGGACTCAGAGCATACAGCCACTCCCTTCCTTACACAGGGCACCACACCAGGGTGTGAGGGAAAACCTCCATAACTACTGTTGGCAGGCCTGTATTTACCAGGACTTACTGTCAACAGGGAAGATGTATGCAGTCATTATTATGCATGGCTACAGATGTTTATAGACAGCAGAGTTTAATATCTATATAGATAGCTCCTTTAGATTATACTGACTGAACTAAGCCACTTCGACAAGGTTTTTTTTTAAGTGTGTGAATGAATTATGTGTGTTTTTAACGAGTAATTGAACTATTAAAACTTTTTTATTTTTTGGTCTATCGGTTCCCTAAAGGGCTAACAGCCCTAAAACAGAAACTTTTTCTGAAGGATCATTGTTATCCACTCTATCCGGCATTGAGTGCTAAAATAAAGGGGAACCTATCTGATCCTTCTGGGATCATTACTGTTAATAAATATTTCTCTGTCCCCTCTAAGCACCTGCCTAGACTATGTATATATATATTTGATTCTCAAAACGGATGAGCGGTCTCATCTCCTTCATAGTTTAATAGAGAATCTTATTTACTAATAACGAAAAGAAATGGATGCATGATTTACACTGGGTGGACCGTGTACTACTGAGAAACTTGTATGGCATTGATATATTTACGCCATTGCATTTCTGCAAGTGTGAACTTGTATAGGGCATTTACAGTATGCGTGTCTTTAATTTCTCTGCATGCGTGTACTATAGAACTTGTTTGGAACGCATATGCATGTCTTTAATTTCTGCAGACATGCGTTTCTATGGAACCTGGTTGAAATGCATATGCGTTGAATTGAATTTCTGTGCATGCGCATGCGCAGTACAGATATTGACAATTGAATGGAACGCATACATTACAAGAAATAGTGGAAATCGCTTGTTCCGGTGGGGAGAAGCAAATCAGCGGGCACCACGATGCAGGAAGAAAAAGCTGAAGCTGGACTGTATACGAATCCTTTATTGTAGCATAGATAAAAAGAGGAGGGGAAGCATACCCCTGCACCTCTAACACGTTTCACCCAGTAATTGGGCTTTCTTTGAGATTACTTTGAATTACTGGATGAAAGGCGTTAGAGGTGCAGGGATATGCTTCCCCTCCTCTTTTTATCTATGCTACAATAAAGGATTCGTATACAGCACAGTCCAGCTTCAGATTTTTCATCCTGCATCGTGGTGCCCGCTGATTTGCTTCTCCCCACCGGAACAAGCGCTTTCCACATTGTCTACTACATCAGCAAAGGAGCACACAGAACCGGTCTTCATATGTGAGTACAATCGCTGCCCCATGAGAGCTGCCCCAGGCACATAGGTTTATTTAGTTCAGAGAGATTGGAGAGGTCTTGGGGGGGTTCTAGGACTTCCCCCTTACAACTCTGCATATCTCTGCTAGACCTTATGCCATCTAGGGGTTAAATGCCTACAGCCTCAAGCATGCATTATCACACTCTGTGATCCGGTTCAAGTGCAGTAAGACATTTCTATCAAAAAGTGGGTTATTACTATGCTCTGCAGCACTGGCTGATTGGGGGCCTCTACCCCAATATTTTTGTTCTATTACAAGAAATAGATGCATGAATTACATTACATTACCTTACAGTATCGCTGGATGAGTTTCCTACACAAACATGCTGTTAATCCCTGTCAAACCTGCAAAACAAGGCTGAAAACAAGAATCAAACAATGACTAATATAATGCAAATACTTTTTAAATAATACAATCTTTTTCATCCGACATCTTCTTGCTGTCTCTTTTATGGGTTCAAATGTTAAATCATTTTGAGATTCTTATTTAGAAATTAAATAGATGTATGAATTATATTATATTACATACAGTATCGCTAGAATAGTTCCTGCATGAACATGGTGGTGATGCTCATCAGCTTTCCCAAACTGCAAAACAAGGATATAAACAAGAAATAAATTATGACTGCAAAAAAATTACTGAATTAAAAATCTTTTTTTAAACTGCATTATTCGAGTACTACTGTTAAACAAATATAACACTGTTATAAAGGACAGTTAACTTAACTTCAAATACAACTATGAACCTGGTCCAAGTCTCAAGACTTTCCCACATGCATGAAGCTTGAGTGAATACTTGGCCGAGGTTTCAGGGATAAACTATTTTTTTTCCTGAATGCCATAGTGGAATTTTTTTCCAGGGCAACGGATGTTTAATCTGAATATATGACATTATCAAACCTTTCTCCACTCTCAATCCATGCATGTGCTTGGTCAACTCTTTTTATCTTGTTATAAACCCTAATCATGGGAAACACTGCAATAATAGGAAAACATTAGTTCAATAAAATATTTATTTCGACAATGGGGTGTTCAGTAGTTACATATTGAGTGCTGAAATTATTGATTTGAGATTTGGGTGCTATAGACTAACAGCACACCTAGAAATGTTGTTATTCTCTATGGAAACAAAGACATTTCTTATAAGGCATTCCTTCTAACTTTTCTTTGTGATCTTTTCTCTAAAAAGAGAACTTGCCTTTTTAATTTTGTATAGATTTTGTTTTTGTTTAACACAAATGTCATATGATATGGAAGCTAATGGAGATTCTTCATTTGTAACAGATGGACTCCCTGAGTCCAAAACCAAATACAGCTAAACCCCGTTATAACGCGCCTCGCTATACCGCGAATCGGTTATAACGCGGTCTGAGCATGGCTCCCGAATTGAAAGCCTCCATTTTGCCGGCTTACCTGCATCTCAAATTTTCCATTTTGCCGCCTTACACACACTCTCTCTCCTCTTACAGCTGTGCTGTCCACGTGTTCATCATCTCTCTGCCCGTATCTCTCTCCTGCTGTCCGTTTTTTTTTTTTTTTCGAACATTCAATTCAATGCTTTATTGACTACCAGACACAGACACAAACACAAACACAAACACAATTAAACATTAATACATTTTGTACAAAACACATGCAGGGATTGAACTCGGGACCTTCTGATACCAATGCCTTGCTTCTTACCTCTACACCATAGGCTTGGTGTGACAAGACAGAACCTATAAATATATTTATCCTCTACAACACAAGGGACATGTCAATGTGAAATCTTAAGGCAATTTCTAGCTGTCTATGACATCACACAGTTCTGTGGTGTAGTGGAAGAACTCTTACCAACATATGCAAGGGTCCTGGGTTCAATTCCTGTATGAAATGGTATAAATAACTTTTTTAATAAATTATTATTTTAATTATGTTGTATAATTTATAAATATATAATTCTTTATTATTCTTTATTAAATAATAATTATTCATTAATCAATAATGATGTATTAATAATAATTCATTATTAATCATTCTTTATGATTAATTATGTATTATTAATAAGTATGATTATTAATTATTATTAACAGTTAATTAACAATTATTACTAAATACTTAATATTAATTATTAATACTTACTTATTAACAGTTAATTAACTAATTAATAATTATTACTAAATACTTAATATTAATTATTAATACTTACTTATTAATGAAACGTAATAATACTTACTAATTATTAATAATTAGTAAGTATTAATAATTGTTATTAATAATTAAGTATTAATAATTACTTAATAATTATTAGCACCCAATTAGTATAGAATTGAACCCAGGACCCTTGCATATGTTGGTAAGAGTTCTTCCACTACACCACAGAACTGTGTGATGTCATAGACAGCTAGAAATTGCCTTAAGATTTCACATTGACATGTCCCTTGTGTTGTAGAGGATAAATATATTTATAGGTTCTGTCTTGTCACACCAAGCCTATGGTGTAGAGGTAAGAAGCAAGGCATTGGTATCAGAAGGTCCCGAGTTCAATCCCTGCATGTGTTTTGTACAAAATGTATTAATGTTTAATTGTGTCTGTGTCTGTGTCTGGTAGTCAATAAAGCATTGAATTGAATGTTTGAAAAAAACGATGGCAAGAGAGATGAGCAGAGAGATATGAGCACGAGGACAGCAGGAAGAGGAGAGCACTGGTAAGGCGGCAAAATGGAGGAGATTTAAATCTGTAATGAGGAAGCTCCAGAGCTGATGTCGGTGAAATTTTAACGCGACCCCGGTTGTAACGCGGTCTTTGGGTTGTGGACCCCAAGGACCGCGTTATAACGGGGTTTAGCTGTATTTGTTTTTCAAAACAATATCCTGTTTTTCTACAGTAATTCAGAGTTTTTTTTTATAATTATAATCCCTAGGTTCCCTTAAAGGGATCCTTTTTACTCTGATATTCATATCTATAAACAGGATAATCATATTTTTATGGATCAGTGTTCTTATCCAGTTTGTGTGCTCTATTGTTAGTGTAATCTTCCTTATTTCTATGAAATGTATCTCTCGTTCTCATAACTAGTTATTTCCCAAAACTCTCCACTTGTTTGTTCATTAGCTCATCTAAAGGCTAAAAGTTTTAAATCCGGGTTATACATTAACATTTGTAGGTTCCCGCATAATTTTCATTATACACATATATTGTCAAGGTATTATTGAATACACATTGGCACTGAATCACAACTTTTGTGCACTTTGTTTTAACATTACATGCACACATTTATTTTATTAGAATTGACCATTGTTCATTTTGGTTCATTAGCACTACATTTTTTTCCTTCTATTGTATCGATACAGTATGTTTGCCTTCAATTAGCTACCTCCAGTACTCATAATGATCCAATCATATCAGGAGAGAAAGGATAGGCAAAGCCTTTTTTTAACAACTTAGGTGAGCATCCAACTATACCAGATTCAAATCCTTTAAAGACAAAATAACAATTTTCAAAACTAGAGAAACTTTGAAAAGATAAAATGCATAATTGCTGGGATGTGATATCCTTTCAGAAATATCTTAATAAAAGATTGTTTCCTAGAGGGTTAAAAATCATAAAGTCACTTACATTTCAAATAGATGAGAAATCTATAGAGGATTGGAATAATGTCTCGGACAACGGTTCCTTCACACTGATTAGACTTCGAATCAATTATAGAGAAGAAACATTGAAATCTTTACAGAAAACGAAGACTTTAGCCTTTTAGATGAGCTTACTGTACGAACAAAACAAGTGGAGAGTTTTGAAAAAGAACTAGTTCTGAGAAAGAGATAATTTCAATAGAGAAAATGAAGATTGCACTACACTAACAATAGAGTATACAAATGGGATAAGAACTTAGCAATTCAAAAATTAATATCCTGCTTATAGCAGGATTGTAGATATGAAAATCCAAGAAAAAAAAGGATACCTTTAAATATAATTGGAAATATAATTATAAAAAAAAAAGATTTTATAGTTCTGTCTGTGAACTACAACAGAAACACAATGTTAGAAAGACAGGATATTGTTTTGAAAAACAAATATTTCGTTTTGTACTCGGAATCCACCTATTATTATTTATTTATTTATAAAATATTTTACCAGGAAGTAATACATGGAGAGTTACCTCTCGTTTTCAAGTATGTCCTGGGCACAGAGTTATGATGACAAATAATACATGGTTACAAATACAGTTACATAAGGGAACCAGGTACAGTATACATTATATACAAGACATTGCATGCACAGTTAGAGATAATATATATTATAGGCGTATGTAACAGTTACAGACCAGATTAAAATGTCTGTCAAACATTATCTCATTATCATTTGACGTTATCTGTCAAACTGTCTCGGAAGTCGATGGAAGTTCTCGGAGGATAACAGCACGAATGGCCGCTATGGAGTATAGATGTAGACAATGTTATTATGCACATTAATGCATTAGAGCTTGTGTGTCATTTAACAAATGTTTTGATGCGCCACTATTGCAACAAACGTTGATGAGCTTGAAATTATATGCCACCAGGCATCATTAAACAAGTCATTTTACATTGACGTGTTAACGGGTGCCATAATATTGTATATCTGAATATTGAATTGTCCCTCCTAATATCTACTTTTGTGTTGTAATTGCAGAGAAGGGGTTAATGGATGCAAGCTACATAAAAATTCAAAATCTAAATAAAACTAAAATAAAAAAATGAATATAATTTATTATTTATCCAGAGGAAAAATAAACAAAACCATTTCAAACTTATTGTCAGCAGCTGTGCATATGAAAATGAAACAAAAACAAGCATAAAATCTATGACTAGCAGAAAAGCAGATGTATAATCAGTTATAAAAATGTGTTTAACTGTCTTTTACAATTCAAACTTTCTGTCAATTGCAATTTCTCTAATTGTATTTTAAAATGATTGCTTTAGAAGTGAAATAACCATAGTAATGACAGATTTACAGGTGTTGGCAAGTACCACACTCAACTGGTTGAATTGCCTGATTGCATTATGAGCGCTAATCGACAACAGCTGCCATTCATGGTAAAAGCTTCATCTACCAAATGATTTTCTCTAATGAGTCTACTCTTCCAGTTCTGCGTTAGTTACTACAATATATTTTATATATATATATATATATATATATATATATATATATATATATATATATATACTGTAGTGAGTCAAAAAGCTGGTCATACACTATGCATAAAATATATTTCTAAGATGTTTCCTGTTTCCGCATTTTGGAGTGCCAGGAAACTGTGTTATTTATCCTTATACAAAATACACATTGTTAAAATAGGTATTTTACAACATACAATGAAATTACTTTAATTCAACAATATTATAGCACACTCCAAGATTTTTTAATGAGTTGTAATATAAATCGTGTACAATATCCTTCATTTCCTCCCACAAAATGTAAGAGAACACATCTTCATTGTATGCTTTATTTTTTTACTTGAGTTGATACTGTACAGTATGTCTTTTTCTCTATAGAAGTTACTGTGAAGTCTCTTCCAGTGTTAGATAAGAGTTTAGCTTAGTTTGAGTTAATGAATAGGATTAAAATATAGCACAGGGATATAGTTTCACTGCATGTTTATTAAGGGAATAAGGATTACATGAACTAAACTGCAATGCCAATAATATCTTGTTAGTGTCTATTCATCTAAATGGCCTTTATGGGTGATTATGACAATCACACATTCGAGAATATGAAGTACAGAAAAAGAATACAAATATTAATTATTCTATTGTAAAATGTAAAAATAAATATTGTATATAAAACAGCTACAGTACATTCAAAGAATATTAATCCTAGCAAATCATTGCCTCTTTTTGTCTTGGTACTTATGCAAGTCCTACAGTTTAAGGGCTTTTCAAACATGTATTTTTTTGTATGGTTTATACTGCATATTCCCTGCTAGCTCCAATGTATGGAACAATAACACTTTTCATGGATTACAGATATTTTGTCTTCCGTTATATTGGTTTCAAAGTAAGAAAGGCTTGCTACTGTAAATAGTAGGTCTGTGTGCTGGATACAGTAATTAGAGATGGGCAAATCAGCCCAATCCAGTTCCCAGATTTTCTTGCATTTTCCCCCCAAAATCCATTTTGCAATCTAAAATCCCTAAACGGATTTGGTTGGTTTTAATCCGCGTTGATTCATCAAAAACCGTTATTGGATACAAACCGTGGACGGATTTGTAGAATCCAATCCACGGATTCAGCAATCTGTTGCTCGATCCGCCAACGCATTGCTTAATCTGTGGATTAGATTCTGCAAAACCGTCCACAGGTTGCAGAATCTGCAGAGTACAGTATATTGGTGGTAATAATAAAAAATCCACAAAACCCGAATCATCCTTTTTGTGATTGATCTGTTAACCAATGGAACCGGCCGATCCTCTACCGATCCAAATTTCCCCCCAAAATTAGTCCCTCTAACAGTGATATATCTGACTAGGATTGTGTGACTCAGTTCATATTACAGTATGACTAAGGAATTGCCTCACTTGATAATCAGAAATAATTTATTTATGATTTAGAAAACAAATAAACCATACATTATTCACTAACTTTAACGATGCATGTGATGGCAGTCAAGATGGTGAACCAGCAACGGGTTAACATGCCATCTCAGGGTTATAAAGTGGCTTCGAACCCTGGTAATAGGTAACTCACGATATGCATCTCAAACTGTGTAGCTATGGGATGTTTATTGTGTTTCAAAACTGCATCTGTGTCTCTCATTTTGTGCTTTGCTTAGCAACAATGGCTGGTATCAGGCACACAATGATTCGTAGGGTTAGCCTTTGTGTGGGGCCAGGTGAAGTGCTTATGGGCAATGGTGAGGTGGGGAACTGCTAGCCCGCCTGCTGGGAGAGTACACACTCCAAAAGTGGAGCCTTGTTTTCTTTCCATGTCAGGTAATCCAGGTGTGTTTTAGACTTCAGTTGCCAGAGCAGCAGAGAGTAGTGAAGGCACAGTCAGGGTCACAGGCAGGGGTCCAGGGCAGGCAACAAGGTAGTGTAGTTTGGTCATGGGCAGGGGTCAGAGGCAGGCAGCGAGTAGGCGTAGTCAGGTCACGGGCAGTGGTCAGAAGCAGGGAAGCAGGAACAGGGCGGGAACACAGGGCCAGGACTGGGGGACAGGGACAGGACTGGGACAAGGGAGCAGGACTTGGACACAAGTACTATGGGACAAGCACAATACAGGCAAGGACATTTTAATATAACCAGTGCTTAAATAATATATGAAACAGGAAGTAAGGCAGAAACAGGCTATGGCAAAATAGTAAAGGGCACAAATCAAAGGCAAGTTGAATCAGAAGACAGCAAACTATAAAATCAGGGCAAAAACAGAAGACAGTAAACAATAAGAGAACCAAGAGAAGACAGACAGAGAAAATCCCAGTGAAGACAGGAGCAGCAACACACCCGGTGGACAAACAAAGGAACTGTGAGAGAGTGAGACTTAGGTAGATGTTTCATGGATATTCAGGATACCCTGGCAGCAAGGTGCCTACCCCTGCGGGTAGTAGGGAGCTGAAATAGGGAACCGGGGCCATGATTCTAGTCCCTTTGGGTTGGTTCCCATTGGTCAGTTCCAATTTCCCACGTTCCCAAGCTCTGCTTCTTTGGGTCGTCCTAATTCACTGGCACAATGAGCAGCCCAGATTAGTCTATTCCTGATGTCCCCTCGCTGCTGATTAGCTCAGTGAAGGAAAGGTCTGCACTGATTGGTCAGCACCTCATGTTTCCAAATGGAGGTTGGAAAACTCGAAAAGTTGACACCGATCAGGATTCCACAGTTGTTCTAACTTGGTCTCGGTGATGTACAGTGGAGACCAATAGTAGCATGAACTATGTGACTAGAGGTGATCATTCAAAGGTACCAGGATACCAGGAAAGACAGATAGAGTCGACATCCAGGGTAACATTGCTTTGGTAGCTCCTGGCACTATCAGGCTGTTTTCAACCAAAATTCAACATTGACTTTAATGGGGATTTTTGTCAAAAAACATCCCAAATTGCAAGTTCAGCAAATATAAAGTTACTCCTTTGGTATATCCTGATGTCTATCCCATACATTTTTTAAATCCCTTAGTGTTTTATCCCTGTTGAAATAATAATGTTGATATGGACATATTATTGAAATGGACTGGGGGGTCTCTGGAGAGGAATTTGTTAGCAGTGTTCGGAATCCATTTTGTCTGTTTTGTCATGTCTCATATGCATTTCTTCATGCTGTGTTCCAGAACTCATTATCTGTGTGTGGAAGAACGTGCTTGTTGCGAGTTTCGTTATCAGTAGACCCATAAGGCCAGGTGTTTGGCTCAATGCACAGAAGTACAAAGTCTCCAATTATACAAAATATAAATATCAGTGTTTCAAGGGTTTTTTCTGCTCTCAGATGAAATGTTAAAGATAGAGGCATTGTATATTGTGGAGTGAAATGTATGACATATCACTCTATGTTATAAAATGTTTATAAGCATATAATGTTTAGGATTGCAGTGTAAAATAAGAGCTAAACACACAAATGTCAGGAGATATACTATTAAATCAAGTATTTTATTTTGCTGTTATAAACCAGCAATTAATATTTTGAATACTGAAATTTGTATCTGTTTTGTTCAAGGATACTCTGCGGAACACCCAGATAGCTGGCTATATGCCCAGAATTGTGTCACAGGTTCTGATACTATTTTAATAAATAAAAATAAGTAATACAGAGTATGTATGTGTAACGGTTTTTGTGAACCGGTCTGACCCCCCCAATCTCACATTGGCCCCTGTGGTCTAACCAGTCCCCATTACAGTGTAGTAGTGTCTGGTGGTGCACCTGTTGGCAATAGGACTCCTTAGTCTCCCGCATGATGGTGTGTGGGGAGGACCCGTCCAGACAGGCAGCTGAGGTAGTGTGCTGAGTCCTACCTAGATCCAGAGCAGCGCCTCCACCTCATCAGGGTCCCTGCGTCCGCATGGGAATGGTCCTGGTGAGGAACTCCTCGGTGGTGCTCCTCTCTGTGCAATTACTCCACACATGCACACGAGAGTGTTGGTAATCAAGAGCATCTTTATTGTACGGTGGGCCATGCTGCCCTCCACAATGGGGTGTAATCAGACCTCCATCGTTCACCGCACTTCCCTTTGAAGCGTATGTCCTTGTCTTAATTGGTGGGTTCCCTATCTCCCCTTCCGGGAGATATCCCTGTGCCAGGTCCCTGGTCACAGTCTTATAAGCTGTCTCCTTTCAAGCCTGCACTCAGACTTGCTCCTTGTCTCATAGTTCTCACATCAGCCACCAACAGCTTTTCTCTGTCTGCTTTGTGCTGCCAGACTCACAGCTCTGCATCAGACTACCGCAACAATGTTGCAGACCTCCATGTGCCTCTTACTGACAGAGGCAGCACAGCAACAGGAACTCAACTAACTTTTGATCAGTGCTGTGCCTTATGTATACTCTGGAAGCTGACACACCTCTGACATCACTAACCATGGAGTCAGAGCCTGTGACCACTCCCATCCATACATAGGGCACCTCACCAGGTGTGTGAGGGCAAACCTCCATAATTACTGCTGGCATGCCCACAACTTACCAGGCCTTACTGTCAGCAGGAGAGATGACTGCAGCCATTTTACATGACCGCTATATATGTATTTATTTGTATAGTGCCAGGAGTGTGCTCAGCGCTTCCCACAGAATTCAGCACAGGGAATAAGTGTGGAGTCTGATATGAAATCATTTTCCTACTGTAAATTTTACTAAATATGTGACATTTTATAACTATTGACAATTTTTTTCTTCAAAGATGTCCCACCGTGAATCCTGCGTCTATAACCTCTCATCTTGTATCAATGTATCTCTGAGCTATCCAGATTTCATTTTGTATTTTGATGGTTCCTGTCAGAGAGATACAACAGATAATGTGGCGTCAGATTATGTTTGTTCCCAGCATGAGATTTTAAATGAAAATCTCTTACCCAAGAATTCAGTTTTTTTGTTTTGTTTTTTTAACATCTGCAGGTTCCCCATTGCCAATGCCACATATGTTAAAGACCTAATGCAGGCCTTAATTTGACCACAAGCAGTAGTTATTGTTAAGGTATCTGCACATACAAATCTCAGACCCTATTTTCCAGGGTAATTTTGCTGCAGATCAAGCAACTAAGTGTGTATCTTAGCCACTAATGTTTTAAATGCCATTATTCTTTATGTCATACATTGTTCACATGGCACATGATTTGCATGTGAACAAAAGAGGGGATACTTGATATTGTTTCCTGTGATTGGTGGGCCCCAGATTTGCTAAAGCAGCAATTGACGTATGTTCTGTAGCTCTTATGTCCATCCATAGCACACCTACTCACAAACGCATGCAATTAACAAAAATGTAACAGTCGTTTTTTATCTGGTAACATTACGTAAGGGGTACGAAAATGAAAGGGATCCAGATTCTATTATGTCTACAAGTATGTGTGTTAGGACAGCTGGGGATAGCAGAGGAGAGAAATGTGTTGTTAGACTTAGCACATAGAGTGGCACACAGCATTAATATTACATCTTGCTATGTCTGTGCACACATGCCTTTAAGTGCCACAGGAGGAGTGAGCTATATACCCATACCTATCAATATTAAAGGCTATGTAAAGATCCAATGTGCTTACAATCATTTATATAGAAAAGCTGAACTGGCAATGGTTTTATATAAGTTACAGTTAGATAGACCCCTCGATATAGTGCCATATATCTATTCAGAAGATGCGTACACATAGTCACATCAAACGAAAGATCAGAAAGATAGAATGTGTGAAAATTATACTTATTCTGTTGAAGGTCTCCGTGCATTCAGTAATACAGATGCTAAAGAAATATTTAGCTGTGAAACATGTGAGGGGTTCACTCTTTTTGTCCAGACTACCTAAATCAAGGTACTCACTCGAAAATGACATATGTAGGCACATCTAAATGCAATCACACCATGTATTGTGATCCTTTCAATACCACTGGACAATGCAAAGGTCAAAGCTCTACAGCCTACATTATAGAACCTGAAAGTGCACCTCTTCGAGTCTGGAGGCTGGGTGATGGTTAAATCATATACAGTAAATGAAAACATGCATTGCAGCCCAGGTGGAATGGCCCATACCAAGTATTGCTTACAACATATACAGCTGGCAAGGTTGAGGAGCTCATCTCATAGGTCCATGTGACTCATTGTAAAGTTGTCTCCCTCATAAAAGATATTTATACAAGGTTTTTATAGCACTAAAAGACATTTACACAAGTTTTTGAACAACCAAAAGAATAAGAACTTTAAATCTTTAAACTATTGCTGAATATATTATTATATTATATAATATATTATATAATATATTATATTAATAACTTTATATTTTTTTCTATGTTTTATATTTCAGATACTAACATAGCTTAGGATTCTAACCGGAACCTACTTAACAGATCAGTGGATCCTGGTTGGGTTACTATTAAGAGTTATTTGTGTTGTTATTTTTCCTTTTTTTTATCTGGTAACATTACGTAAGGGGTACGAACATGAAAGGGATCCAGATTCTATTATGTCTACAGGTATGTGTGTTAGGACAGTGGGGATAGCAGAGGAGAGAGATGTGTTGTTAGACTTAGCACATAGAGTGGCACACGGCATTAATATTACATCTTGCTATGTCTGTGCACACATGCCTTTAAGTGCCACAGGAGGAGTGAGCTATATAACCATACCTATCAATATTAAAGGCTATGTAAAGATCCAATGTGCTTACAATCATTTATATAGAAAAGCTGAACTGGCAATGGTTTTATATAAGTTACAGTTAGATAGACCCCTCGATATAGTGCCATATATCTATTCAGAAGATGCGTACACATAGTCACATCAAACGAAAGATCAGAAAGATAGAATGTGTGAAAATTATACTTATTCTGTTGAAGGTTTCCGTGCATTCAGTAATACAGATGCTAAAGAAATATTTAGCTGTGAAACATGTGAGGGGTTCACTCTTTTTGTCCAGATTACCTAAATCAAGGTACTCAGACTCGAAAATGACATATGTAGGCACATCTAATGCAATCACATCATGTATTGTGATCCTTTCAATACCACTGGACAATTACAAAATTTCTATAATGCTCAGGAGATTTTATTGATCCCATGACAGGAAGGGTAGGTTCAAGTACTGTAAAAACAAATATAACTTTAGGAGAAGAAATGTATCAAGCTAGGTGGAGTACGTGTGACAAACTCCTCAATTGTGGTACAGGTAAAGATATAAATTGGATTTGCGGTTCTAAAGCATTTATACGTTTACCTAAAGATTTGTGGGGTTCTTGTTATCTAGTGTTTCTAGTCCCTTCTTTCAGAATATCTAAGGAAAATCCTTTCAGTTACAGTATGTTCATCATTCCCCTCAGTTGCTAAAACACAAAAATGTATTATCTTTAAAGGAGATAATCGGGAATTTTGATGCAGTTGTCAATTTTTTAATACCTGCCACTGGGGTATATGATAATTGGGGAAGGATACGCGCACTTACTCAATTAGTGGAGGAATTGGCTAATGATACAGGTGATGCCTTGGGAGGAATCACTAAAGAAATGTTGGCTATTAGATCTATGACCTTACAAATCAGGATTGCTCTAGATTATTTATTGGCGGCCCAAGGAGGTGTTTGTGCTGTGGTGGGAGAAGAGTGTTGCACTTATGTTCCTGACAATACAGCTAATATTACAAATGATATACTAGGGATAAAAAAAGTAGTGTCAAATTTGGAAGACTCTTTGAATGTATACTATAGCTGGGACTTGGGACTAGGCATGTGGTCTGGGTCACTGGGAGCGAAACTGGTGCAAAGACTGATTATATGTGTATTTGTTTTTGTCATCATATTCATTGTTATCTCTTGTGTTAAAGGATTGATCGCCAAGCTGAAACACTCAAGTAATTCCCTCCATGCCCCTCCAAGAAGATGTATATGTAGAACAGACAGAAACCCCTCTTATGCAACAATACCTTCCTGATGTGATCCAACGACAAATACATTTTTGTCAGGAGAGGGGGAAAAGAATTGTGAATGGATATGGAGTGGGGGAGACTCCAAGGGATTGAGGTACCGGAACAAGTGTTACACCAAGGAATACCCTCTACTAGGGATGGATACCATGCTTTCCAAGACAAAAGTTATACATTTCTCACAGAAGATTTTGAAAAGTATAAAAGAGGCGACTGTTGAAATAATCATGTTAATATGGACATATTATTGAATTGAACTGTTGGGGTCTCTGGAGAGGAATTTGTTAGCAGTGTTCGGAATCCATTACAGTATGTCTGTTTCATCATGTCTCATATGCATTTCTTCATGCTGTGTTCCAGAACTCATTATCTGTGTGTGGAAGAACGTGCTTGTTGCGAGTTTCGTTATCAGTAGACCCATAAGGCCAGGTGTTTCGCTCAATGCCCAGAAGTACCAAGTCACCAATTATACAAAATAATTTAATCAAATGTATCTTTTGTATCTTATTATATTTTGTTATTTCTACTGAGCTGTTTTATTGCAATTTTAATTGTTTTAGTGACCTCTCAGATGATAGGCTTTAAAATAGGGCGTATCCATTTACAGTATATTGTGCCTACAGTAGCAATTTATGGAAGACAAAGAAAACCAAATGTGTATATATGACCTGCTTGGGCCCTCCCCTGGCAGAGAGTCTCATTGACTTTTGTGTGTGTGTGTGTATGATCATAAACTATGCTGTTAAGGAAATAAACTACTCATTATATAAGAACCCATATATACAACATCCCCTATTACCTCGATTGTGAGGTTCTTCCACAAATCTACTAAATCTTTCAAAATCCACAAATCTACAAAACTTCATGGAGTAGTACTCCCAGATATTTCCCCTGAATGGCAAACAATCAATATACAAAACTTTTACTGTATTAAGGTTTATATGACCCTGGAATAAAATTGTCAGCGCAATGATATTTCATTGAATTTCTTATTTAGCACAATGGGACTTATTTATTAAACTGTGATAGTGCTGATTGGAGACCTATCTCAGGGAAATTCATCTTGTATATAAATGCCGGGAAGACATTTGATTTATTTTGTGGTACGAAGAAGCATATGGAGGAAAACATATCAGTCATAAATGTATTGTTTCCTACCTCCTGCTCTCCTTTTCTTTTCCCCCCCAATATGTTACTGATCTCATATAGTACATGTTCTGTATCTACAGTAGGTGACTCACATATCTATTCTCCTAAACAATGCTCCTTCAACAAAATGATCCTTTCACTGTACTACTACAGTATATTGGAAGTAAAATGTTCATTGTTGCATATTATTTACATGCATATTATACTATTTGTGTTTAGTTTTTACAATTTAGCATCTGTAGAGACAACAGAATATAGTGTTTTATACAGTTTAGCATCTGCATTGAATTAATTTTAAGTGGATTCTGGCAACTGATTGAAAGACTGGTTCTAAAGCAAACATTAGTATTAAGAACTGTCATTCAGTGTAGTAGACAGGCTGAAAACTATAGATGATGCTTGAATATTTGTATCCTAGAAATGAAGCTTCAAGTCATAGTAAACACTACCTTTATGTACTTAAGTTAAATATTCAATATCTACTACTACAACAATTAATCTTAAACAAGAAAGAAATTTAGGACACCACAACCGAAATATAGCAATTGCTAATGATTAAGTATGAGTTATATGTATTGTGACAAACGCCCCTCTTTTGTAGCGCTGACGTCTGTCTGGGATCTTCCCGACACAGTCTTCTAGGGTTAATTATACAAATAACAGGATCATACAAAGTATTATGTTGCTTAACTCAGGCTTCTGCCTGCATTATTTTCATCCCAGTTAGGGACTGCAGCTTTAACATCTGTAGGCAGGAGGCACTCAGCTATTAACCTTCAGCGGTTTACTCATATCAGTGTTATAATATTTCCCACACTGTTACTTCAAGAAACAAAAACCAAATCATATAAAGAAATCCTATCCCATTCAGTGATCTAACTACACAGCAGAATCAGCCTCTCTAACTGCTGCTGGGCCAACTAACCTGGTTCCCCAGCTTAAAACAATGCTCTTTCATTTACAGTAGGTCACTAGATACAGCATGCAGTCTTTGGACACAGCAATAAACATTTGTTTGTCTTATCTGTTTGTGGTGGGAACTCGGTCCCAAGTGTCCAGGCAAATCTTCTGGTACTGCGATACTTGGGTATGTGCTGGGTGTAACCTGGCTAGTTTAAGGCAAGTTTAAGGCATTTCTGCATTGTCTAATGACCCATAGGATTAACACAGAAGGGGTCCCTGGCAGTCTCATTCAGTTTGAATGGGCCTGCCAGGGACCCCCGCTGTTAATCTGATGGGCCATTAATCAATACAGAAATGCTGGGTCTAGTTTATGGCAAGTTTAAGGCATGTATCCAGCATGTACCTGGGTGTACTGGATCTTTTTGGTGATTGCCACTGGTTTGTGTTAGAATAGTCGCAGTCTCTGCTGTATATGTATATATAAGTGTATATATATATATATATATATATATATATATATATATATATATAAATATATATATATGTAACGGTTTTTGCTGTATATGTATATATAAGTGTATATATATATATATATATATATATATATATATATATATATATATATATATATATAAATATATATATATGTAACGGTTTTTGTGAACCGGCCTGACCCACCCAATCTCACATTGGCCCCTGTGGTCTAACCGGTCCCCATTACAGTATGATAGTGTCTGGTGGTGCACCTGTTGGCAACAGGACTCCTGAGTCTCCCGCATGATGGTGTGTGGGGGGGACCCGTCCAGACAGGCAGCTGAGGTAGTGTGCTGAGTCCTACCTAGTTCCAGTGCAGCGCCTCCACCTCATCAGGGTCCCTTCGGTCAC